>NC_091840.1:27685114-28992728 GCF_037783145.1 Equus przewalskii
TTCCTCTCTCCTCTTCTGCCCAAATTACTCCAAAATATTTTTTCTTATTAAGTGTAGCTCTTCAGCTCTTCTCAGCACCTACCTTTGAACTTACCCAATCAAACTCTAGTTGCTCATTAGAACTACACAGGCTGTTTCATTCATCCACCATCCTAAGAAGGCCGTGGAAAGCTTGTTTTTTGCTACAGATTTAATACTTTCTGGCTTTCACACTTCTACTCCCCCTGCAGGACTGATGGAGAGAGCCTGTCTTTGAATCACAGGGCTGAATTCCTTGTGGTGTCCTGGGGTCGACAGACGGGTGGGTTAAAGGTTAAAACTTGCAAGATGTGCACATGAAACAGCACAGTCAGAATTCCAAGATGGGTTTCCATGTTGGTAAGAAGAATGAGTAGGGGAAAAGGCAGGAAAATAGCAAATCCCTGTCTTGTCTAAGAGGATGCTGAAGCTTCTGTTCTATTTTCAACCCTCATTTCTTGCACAATCTTCAGCTCAATTCTTGTCAGGCTTTCCTTGCATTTGGCTGAACCCAAAGATCCAGATCTGCACATCACAAGTTGATGAGTCCAGACGTTTGGCGGAAATTAGTTTGCTTATCACTCTGACTGACTCTGTTTAATTCACAAAGCCAGCAAGCGCTCAGCACACCTCAGTCACAGAGGTAGTTTGGAACCCGTTAGAGGAAAGCTAGCCTTGAGCTGGATCAGTTGTCATGGTGATACTGTGGGACATTGAGACACCTGCACTTGGACATACTATAGAAAAGAAACACAGGCAAGGCTTAAAGTGAAACTTTTTGATGTTCTATATTAGTATTATTATTTGTAAAGACTGGCACCTGAGCTAACATCTGTTGCCAATTTTCCTTTTTCCTTGTTCTTCTTCTTCGCCCCAAAGCCCCTCAGTACATAGTTGTATATTCTAGTTGTAGGTCCTTCTGGTTGTGTTATTATTTTTTTCAACAAGGCATAGAAAGAAAAAGAGCACAGGTTTTGGATATTAAACATAATGGGTTTACATTCAGCTCTACGCTTTCTAGTCTATGATTCTGGGCAGAGTAACTAACACACCTATGTTTCAGTTTCCTCCTGGGTACAAAGAGCATAATGATAATAGTAATAATAACAACATCTATATTATAAGGTTTAGTGAGATAAATGCATAAAAAGTACCCAGCATGGTGCTAACAAAGAAATGATTCCTCCTCCCCTTCCCTGTCCTTGTCCCATTTAGCTCTGAGATCATTTTGTCAATTAGACCTATCATCTGTCTGTGGAATATGGAGATGTCCAAGGAGAGCTGTGTGTGCGTGTGTGTGTGTGTATGCATAGACATGTATATAGGCAAGAGGGTTACCTTTTTCTTTGTTTCGAAACATATTTGAGCATATTGCTTGATTAGCTGGTTTTCAAAGTTTTAGTTGATTAGATGGTTATTATGTTTTTAGTTATTTATTGTACGTTTATGTGATTTATAGTTTTCAAAATGATTTCATGTCCATTATTTTATGGATCTTAAAATAGCTCTCCAAGGTAGGTAGGGCAGGAGTTTCCCTCGATTTACAAAGGAAGAAATTGAGGTTCTCAATGGTTTTTCAAAGTTCATCCTTCAAAGAAGTGATGGAGACAACTCATTCAGTCCATTTCTAACCAGTGAGAATTGCTTCATACTCAGTTGTGAGAAGTAACATTTTTTGTTTAATCTAATTAAACCTGGTTTGGGTCTCCCTCCAGTGAGGTTGTCAGGCAGTGTAGTGACAGTCATCTTTTGAGGTTGTCTTCTCTTTCCTTGGATTAAATAACTCTTGGAAGAGGGACATGGTCTTTTGCTGTGGTGGTCACGTCACATTGCTCCTTGGCCAGGCCTGAGTGATCTCCTTGAGTGGAGGAAACTCTCAGGGAGCACCATTCCCTCCTTCATGGGTTCAGCCTTGGGAGCCCTTTGCCGGATCTCTCATGGCCATACCTCCATGGCCACTCTCACAGGCCTCGCCACTGGTGATCTACTGCTGTGGAACACACCACTTCAAAGAATGCTTCTGCTGAGATGACTCAAATGGCTAGAGTTGGAACAATTGGGGCCCGGCCAGGACTCTTTCTCTCTCTCACTCCCTCTGTCTTACCTCTTTATGTGGCTAGTTTGGGCTTTCTTACAGCAGGACAGCTTCTGGGTAATTAGGGCTCCTAGTTCTAAGAGTGTTCCCAGGGAAAGGCAGGAGAAGCTGCTCCTAAGGCCTGGGCCCCAAACCTGGCATGGCGTCTATTGGTCAAAGCAGCCCCACACCCTGCCCAGATTTAAGAGAAGGGGGCATAGTCCACACCTCCACGTGAAGGGGTGTGGATCAAGGCTTCCCCAGGTAGAGAAGCCCAAGGTGTCCTGGTCTACATGCCGATCTATGTGATCTGATTCATACCTAAAGTTATACGACCACAAAGTAACCAGACCCCACCTGCACTGATACCATTTAATGACTTTTTACATCATCTTTCCTTTGCCTAGTAAAAATAAGTCACGTACCCATGTCTTATAAATTTGTCCCTAACCCTCAACACATTGCAGATCTTCACTGCCCATGGGTCCTGTCCCCATGCCTACAGCCCTTCACTGCCCATGGGTCCTGTCCCCATGCCTACAGCCCTTCACTGCCCATGGGTCCTCTCTCTATGCCTACAGCCCTTCACTGCCTAATTCTTTTAAATTAGGTACACATGCCTCATCCCAGTTGTTATGTCCCGCTAACTTTAGTTCTCATTAAATCCACCTACTATGTGTATAAGTTTCATGGGTATTGACTGGATCAATGAATGAGTAAGTGAACAAATGAGAGAAGGCATAATATGGATGGGATGCGTAGCCGTCGTTCCTCACAAGGGTAGCATTAATTAATAGCATTAGGTACCACGGCTACTGTCTATGTCGACATGGACACCCTGTCCTCAGACTTTCACAGTTTCTTAATGGCAAAACACAGTAATTCAGGTGGAAGATTCTCAATGCATGGACTCCCAAGAAACGGCAGCAGGCTTTGTTTTCTCTCCTATGATAAGACTTTAAATGGCAGCTCACTGTGATAATGAAGTCATTGTTAATTCTTACGTGGGAGCCCCTCAGGCAAATCTCTTCAAAGCACTAATTTCTGAGATAACTCAAATCAGACATCAAATTGCACTTTTTATCAAAATTCAATGAAACATCAAGCCAAAGGCAGGACAGATGTTGCCCTTATGGAATGATCAGTGGATCACTTGCGAAAAGTTCATTTATAGGTCCATCAATTTGTGTAATACGCTTGTTAGTAATGCTCAGAATGTCTAGCTAATGAGCTGTTTCAGTCGTTTCTAGGTCTGGAGTGGGACCCTGGCACCTGCATTTTTAACAAGCTCCTTAGGGAATTCTGTTACACATCAATGTTTGAGACTCAATCTATTTGGTACACACACACGTATGTGTATATACACGTATATATGTACATATGTGTATGTATGTGTGTGTGTGTGTATATGTGTATATATATATATGTATATGCCTTTTCCAAAAATGTGGAAATAAAGAAGCCAAGAAAATGAGGAGTGAGAGTGGCAAGATTAAAGATAGGAGGATGAAAAGCACAACTTCTAACTGATCTGTTTTCCTGGCTTTAATTTCATTTTACCTCCAGCCCATTCTCCATTATGTCAAGATACTGACTTTTCTAAACCACAAATCTAGTCATACTAAAACAACTTTTAATAGTTTCTTCTTACATGTGGAACAAAGTCTAAATTACTGATCACAACTGTTAGTGGGGGCCCTTTCTATCTTCTCAGATCCTTTTTTTTCCATTTCTTCCCTCATATCCTACTCTAGCCATACTTGGTTACTTACCATTTACCAAACAAGCCCCATATTTCTACATTTCTGTGCCTTGTTTTAAGCTTTCTTTCTGGAAGACTCTTCCCTCAACTTGGATTTAAGAGGTATTCATTCTTCAATGCCAAGCCAAACTTCAAATTATTGACCTTTCCTGACACTGTCTAACATTTTAAGAGACAAGATTAAGAAAATCTATGTCACAGGTCAGTACGTAAAATTCCTTTTTTTTTTTTTTTTTTTTGGTGAGGAAGAGTGCCCTGAGCTAACAATCTTCCTTTATTTTGTATGTGGGATGCTGCCACAGCATGGCCTGATGAGCCATATGTAGGTCCATGCCCAGGATCTGAACCAGTGAACCCTGGGCTGTCGAAACAGAGCACACGAACCGAACCACTATGCCACTGGGCTGGTCTCAATACATACAATTTTTGTAGGGTAAATTTTTGATGCAAGCTCATAATTCTAAGGGATTATTAGAAGGCAATGTCAGTGAAAGTTATAAGGCCTATAGGAGCCATGCTAGGATTTTTTAAACTATCAAATTTGTTAATGGCTAACATCTACATTAAATACGTGTGGGACCTAGATATTTTATTCCTACTTTATGATGAAGACTTTTAGGATCTTGGAGTGTGCATTCAGATTTTAAACAGGCTCATGTTCTATTTTTTTCTGGAAAAAATCATGTAGCTCTGCACCCGTATAAACTACCTCCCTGCATTTTCAATACGGATAGAAGAAAATCAGGACTTTCTACTTTTTTCTCAAACATCTCGATAAAAATTGTGAAACATACAGAAAAGTTGGAATAACTGTATTGTGGATACTCATATACCTACCATCTGGATACTACAGTTGCTAACATGTTGTCATGTTTGCTTTATCACATACCCATCCTCCTATCTTCCCATCTGCCCATCCATTGATCTTTCTTGCTTTCCATGCATCTCAAAGCACGTTTGCAAACATCAGTACGTTTCAGATCCTTTCCCTTTTGAATGCAGAATGTTAAGACTTCCACGTGAAACTTGGCAATTCAAGCATATGCATTTCCCTTCCGTGAATAACACACAATATCTATACCATAATCTTAAACTGTACATGATTTGTTTCCTGTCAAGAGCATGGCTAAACTGAGTAATATTTGAGGAAGCAAATCTATTTCTCTAGTTTCTCACAAAATTCTCTTATCAGGTCACATCACCAGAAAGCAAAACGTTTTTAATACTGATAGCATACGTATTGCAGAAATTCCATGAGAAAAGTGATTTGATACTATGCCGTTACTGTTTACGTGAGATCGGTATAAAAATTCGCTGGATAACTGATGTTTTCTCAGATTCTGTAGAGCTATGGTTAAAGATAATTTCCTGAATATGGCTTCTTATCCTTAACCTACAAGTCAAAGGATGCTGTCTGGTTTGAATGAAGAAGTAATGAATGTTTAGAGATAGACCCTTTGAAGTTCCAGAGGTACTCAGTAGAGAAATGAGAATAGGGATGCAGGAATAGGAGGAGAGAAGGTGGGGGTAGGGTTTGTAAGCTGATAAATCAAATGTTAGAATGTTATTTAGCACTGCGAAATTAACAACTGGAAGCAATAAACCTGGAAATAGTCAAAAGCAGGGAACTCTTAGGAGCTGGACTGGACAGGAGAGGGTTGTGGAAGGAAACTGGTGATTTTCATCATAAGCCCTTCTGTAATAATACTAATAACAATAAGGCTACTAATAAAAACCAAACTAATGAGAACATATATAGTACTTATTATACGTCAAGAAATATTCTAAGCTCTTTACATGTATATTACATTTTTTCTTATACGGTACATTACATTTTACTTAATTTTCATTCAATCTTTATAAAATTTCTATGAAGTAGATATTGTTATCATCATTTTACAGATGGGAAAACTGAGTCTCAAAGCGAGGCCTGAGTCTTGGAACTCAAGAAGCATGTTCTAAAGTCCATGTTCTTCACTGTTGCATCTTGATAATATTTGTTAAAGAAAAAATTATCCCTGAGATAAGTTATTTTCAGCCTTTAGTGGCAGGAAAACTGCCTCTCCTTTAAAAAAAGCTTGTAAGCTTTCTTTTATCAGATAATAAAACTCAAATCAAACTTTCAATTTCAAAGCCCAGACATCAATATGTTGCTCAAATATTGTAATTATTCCACTCTTGTTTTGGTTTCTGATCTCACTCTTATCTTTGCCCTCTGTGCATGTACTCAAAATATCCAAAGTAAATAAATAAATAAACAGAAAAATGTGACAGTAAATGATTCCTTTGCCCACTTGTTTGCTTCTACTCTGACGATTTTATTTAAAATTCTACACCTTTCATAATTTCTGGCATTGTTATGACTTCTGGAAGAATGCTCCATGAAAATCCAAAATAGCCATCAAGCCATTCACTAATAAAAATTCATGTGGTGTTGAAAATGCAACATGAAAATCTTTACTCAAGCTACATTAAAATTGATATATCCTTTTCTTTTCACTAATGAGAAGTTTGCCAAACTGGCAGATTCTGGGTGGAAAACCTGATGTTATCAGGTCAGTGCCTATCTCTCTAAAGGTATAAAGAGAAGATCATGGGGCTTGCATTTTCTCTGTTCATTAATACTTCCCAGTGGAAGAACACCCACATCATATTCTGACCCCATCTTTTTTGATCATTGAGCCTTCTCGAGTGAATTTATTCTTCGACATTCTAATGGACTGCTGTGCCTCCCAAAGCTTATCAAGGTGTGACTCTGATCACACAGCATTGGACCTCCGAGCAAAGCTGTCAAGGAAAGAGTACCGGAACCTCCAGAGAGAGATTCATACGGACCTAATGATGAGCTGACTTTTCATCTCTGCTGTCAAGTAACTCTCATTTCAAAAGGAATCAATGTTAAAATAGGCTTTAAAAAATCTTCTTGAGGAGTATATGCTGCCTTAAAATATATGTAACGCCCCCTTCCCTCCCAGGATTGATGGATTCTTCAGTCTCTGGAACCAAGGTGAGTTAAGAAGATGCTGGCATTCAAGCTAAAGACAAACTGCCAAAGAACGTCTAGTTGCAGTCTGAATCCATCATCAAAGGAGCAGCCCTCTGTTATCGCTACAGTCCCAGCTCCCAGTGGAGCAGAGATGTAAGATGTGAGCCACTATGACCGATTTCCTGGGGTGTTTGTACCTTGGCTAGGAAGATAATGCTGCTGATCTTAACATAAGAAAAGGAAAGCATCTTAGAACTGAAACATAAAAATAAACAAACAGAGAAAGAGTTTGAGATAATGTTATTGTTAGAGCAATCAATCAGCAGATGAACTGAATGGTGTTAAGTGTTAAAACAGAGAAGAAAGAAAAATCTGAGTTATATTAAAAAAAAAAAGACTTGATTTGGCTACAGGGTAGAGAATATATGGGGTAGGGCAGGAACAGAAGCGGAGGGATCAGTTAGGTGGGGGTTACCATAGACCAGATGTCAGGTGGTAGTGGGGTAGATGATGGTGGAGGAAGTGAAAATGGAGAGAAAATTGTATTTATGGTAAATGTTGTGGACATGAAGAACGGAAAGACATTTTGATGGATTAGATAGGTGATAGAATCGTGGGTTAAAGAAGGAAGGAATCAGAAATGACTTCTAGGTGTTTTGGCTTGAGCACTGGATGGATGGTGGTGCCATTCACTGAGATGGAAAACTTGGGATTGGAACAAAGTTAAGGGCTATAAATAGGGACTTTTCTTTTGGATACAGGTAACACTATTGATTCCCAACTGACAGATGAAAAAGAACTTTAGTTATTTTAACCTAAGAGAGAATGGATCCTGTGGCCATACGTATGTACAAACACGCATAAGATAGAAGCAGAAATACATGAATTAGGTTTCCCCTTACACGTCTATGGACACCTCTCATGTTTTAAATTATATCCAAGGCCCTGATTAAGTCTGCAAGCATCAGAAAGTGGTCACTGCTTGGAAAACGTCATGCTTTCATTTATTACTAATAGTTTTGAACAAGAAGGCATTTTATTGAAGTAGATTCTCAGAACATAAACAGTTTTATTTGCCCATAAAAGAATGAAGGAAACTGAATTTCTCGATGCAAGGGATATAAATTGGAATTATATTGACTTGTATTTTTCTCCACCTTTATAAAACATTGTTCTTTATAAAAGGTTAAAAGTGTTTGTAGAATGAATGGCCATTTACATATCTTGTCTTTTCAGTTAGGCTGTAAGCTTTTGACAGCAGGAACAAATTAGATCTTCTGCTTCTTGCAGTCCACCAGGTAATCAGGAACTTGGTATAATAAAAAAAATTGAGATTTGGGGAAGATACGGATGTGGCTTACAGTGCTACTGCTATCCTTCATTTGACTTTGAGAAAGTTATTGAGCCTTGATAAATTTACACCTTTTCATCTGTAAACTGTAATAATACTATTCTCACATGGTTGCCGTGAAGATTAAATAAGAAAAGTTTAGCAAAAGCCTTGTACAGTTCTTAGCACGTATTGAAATACTCAATAAATGTTAGTCTCCCTTCTTTAAGCATGGTTCTGTGAACATACTCAATAAATATTTGTTGAATAAATGAATGTCATTATCTTTAGAATATCATCGCCATTAATTCCTAATGGGTCTTGCATTTTGGGTCAGAAGGACACTCCGTCAACCCTTTCCTATCTGGTGTTAATACCCGTATAGTGTCACAGATCACAAAACCATACTTAATGCTTGTTGCTATTATCAATCAGGACAGCTGAACAGAGCCCACAGAATAGAATTGAGTCCGATTAATTTTAATAACTGCAAGTGAACATTAGCATTCGTGGGAATGGGAATAAAATTGTCCCCATCACAACTGAAATTACTGCTGCTGTTCATACATTTTAAAACAGCTGACTCTGAATTTCCACCTGCAACTTTTAAAATGATCTTTCTATCTTCTCATTACTTTTTTAATAGACACTTAGGCAGAATTTCATCTCAGTTGTACTTAGAGTAAAGCTAGCAAGTAGCTGAAAAAAACCCCGTAATTCTTATTGAACTACTTATACCAATATTATTTAAATCTTAAGTGAGAAATTAGAGGAGCTAAAAATAGTTTTCCTCAAATACTGTTTTGACATTGTATTTTGTTTGATTAAGCTCCTCTTGAAAGGCTAATTTAGAGGAAGTCTTACTTCTAAATACTAAGTCATGATCACGTTACACTATTAAACCCTAGGTCCTGGGCAGAAATTTGCGAGACACACTGATAAACAGATATATAGATTTTCCAAGTGTTCTAGCTTCCATAGAGCTACTTCTGCTCTCGTTTCTAATCAGCCTAATAACAGTCATATCTATAGAGATCCGTAGACCCTTCTTTACTCTATCATTGGGTTAAGGAAACTAGGTTTGTATTTTAAAACCATTCCCGTCCCCCCGCCCCCCAGAAAATCAGAACATACTTTAATCACATATAGTAGGAGGGCAAAGGTTACTTGGTCTACTAGGGACCAGAGTTTTTGGCCCACAATAGCTTCTAGATCCCAATTGCTCAAAAAGCACTTCAGCATTTCTCTCGAGACTGGAATTTCGGGAAGTATCTAGCTACAGTGTGACGTACCTCATTGTATTAGAGAAGGTAAATATACCAATGCATTCCTAGGAATGGGTGGTATAAAAACATCTTTAAAATGCAAGCTAAATTAAAAATAAACAAAGCCTGGGAAAACACTCTCACGAAGGATGGCTCTAAAGCACAAAAGACTGTTTGCTTTTTTGAGATAAAGAAAGTAAAACAGGGGCACGTGCTAGGGACTACCATACCAACAGATTGGCTGAGGCCAGTTGCAAGGAGGACTGATAAATAACAAGGAGAGCAGTAAAGAAACTGTCTCCTTCTTGAAACTTGGCCCTAAATCATCTAAGATGTGTATTTGTTTTCATTTGCTTTATAATGACACAGGAAATTATAATTAAAGAGTTGACCTAGGTTCTGTTCTGTAACATGGGAAAGTAAATTCATCCCTGCCCCCCCCAAAGCACCCTCCCCCCCACTTTATTCAGTATGTTTTTTGTTTGTTTGTTTTTGAGGAAGATTAGTCCTGAGCTAACTACTGCCAGTCCTCCTCTTTTTGCTGAGGAAGTCTGGCCCTGAGCTAACATCCGTGCCCATCTTCCTCTACTTTATCCGCTGGATGCCTGCCACAGCATGGTTTGCAAGTGGTGCCATGTCTGCACCCGGGATCCGAACCAGCGAACCCCGGGCCGCTGAGAAGCAGAACGTGTGAACTTAACCACTGTGCCATCAGGCCAGCTCCCCAGTATGTTTTTTAACATATTAGTGGGTAAAATGGGAAAATCTATCATACTTCAGTACATGCCAAAATTGGGGGAAAAACACCTCTATTTATCCTCTAATTATGAGAGAAGTAATAAAGTAATAGAAAGATACTTTCTCAACTTAAATGGAAAAAAAACCTGCATATGGCCAATAGCATGCTTAATGAAGGGTCACTAGAAGTTTTCTTTATACAATAGTAGTGTTACTAGTTAAAAACATGGGCCTTGGAGGTAGATTGCATGGAATTACATTCAGTTCTGTGTGCTCTTGGACAAGTTTCTTCACCGTTTTTTTGTCAGTTTCCTCTCCTGGTAATAATAACATAAACTATCTCACAAAATTGTTCTGGACAATAAATGAATAATCCACATAAAGCACGTAGAACAATGCCCACCATACAGTAATTGCTGCACATTTGTTAGCCATTTTCATTCTAGAAATTAAAACACGAGTAGCTACCAGCAGCAATACTACTTGGCATATATTAAAAATACCAGACGTTGCAATAACATTAGAAAATAAAATGCAAGTTAGAAAGAAGCAAAATTATGATACTCAGATTATGGTATTGTTCATCCATGGAGATAAAAATAAGAAGCAATTGAAAACCATTATAAAAATGAAAAACGTAAACTGCAGATGAGACATAGAAAACAAATTGAAAAATGGTATATTTAAATTCAACCAATGTAGGGGCCAGCCTGGTGGCGTGGTGGTTAAGTTTGTGCACTCTGCTTTGGTGGGTCAGGATTCATGGGTTTGGATTCCAGGTGCAGACCTAGCACTGCTAGTCAAGCCACCTTGTGGTGGCATCCCACATAAAAAGATAGAGGAAGATAGGCACAGATGTTAGCTCAGGGCCATTCTTCCTTAAGCAACAAGAGGAAGATTGTCAACAGATGTTAGCCCGAGGCCAATCTTCCTCACGAATAAACCAAAACCAAAACCAAACAAAACCAAACAACAAATTCAACCAAATGTAGATGGCCTTTACACTCCAATTAATGGCAGAGGTTGTAAGATTGGATAAAAAAGTCAAGATCAAACTAGATGCTGTTATAGGAAACCCACTTTAAAAAGCACAGATAGGTTGAAAGTCAATAGATGCAAAAAAGCATACTATACTAATACTAACAAATAAAACTAGAGTGGCTTTATCAATATCAGACAAAGTCGATTTTAGACAAAGGGAGGATCCAAGGTCAATGCACAAAAATCAATTGTACTTCTCTATACTCATATTAAACAATTGGAAATTTGAATAAAAGTAATACCATTTACAATATCATCACAGATTTGAATCACTAAGGGATAATTTTTTAAAATTCTTCTCCCAAAAGCCCCCCACTGCATAGTTGTATATCCTAGTTGTAGGGCCTTCTGGTTGTGCTATGTGGGACGCCGCCTCAACATGGCCTGATGAGCAGTGCCATGTCCACGCCCAGGGTCTGAACCAGTGAAACCCTGGGCCTCTGAAGCGGAGTGCATGAACTTAACCACTTGGCTACAGGGCTGGCCCCACTGAGAGTAATTTTAGCAACATATCTATAAGACCTGTGCACTGAAAACAAGCAAATGTTGATGAAGGAAATTAAAGAACATTTAAACAAGCGGAGAGACAGACTATGCTTGTGAGTCAGAAATCCCATATTATTAGGATGTCAGTTTTCTCCAAATTGTTATATAATTTTAATACAATCATAATATAATCATAGCAGGATTTTTTTTTTGGTGTAGAAACTGATATGTCACTTCTAAAATTTTGCTGGAAATAAAAAGTATGTAAAATAACTCGAACAGATTGGAAAAGGAATGATGTTGGAAGATTTTCACAGACTATTTTTAGGAGGTACTATCAAGTTGGAGTTAGACTGTGTGGTATTGGTACAAAAGAGATATATAGATCAATGAAAATGGATAAAAAGTCCATTAATAGACCCAAACAGATATGGCCAGATGATTTTAACGAAAGACACCAAGGCAATTGAGCAGAGAAAAGATAATCTTTTCAACAAACTGTGCTGGAACAATTGGGCATCCATATGAAAAACAAAAAAGCCTCAAATCCTTATCTCACACCCTATACAAATTACATATCATAGACTTATCTGTAGAAGCTAAAATTACAAAAGTTATGGATTCGGCAGAACTCTCCGAAGTGGGAAACAGAAAGCACAAACCTAAAACGATATGATGACTTGTACTGCATCAAAATTAAAAATTTCGCTCTTCCAAATATTGTTAAGTAGATGAAAAGACAAGGCACAGACTGAAAGAAAATATTTTTAAGATGTTTATTTGATAAAGGACTTGTATCCAGAACATATAAAGAACTCTCACACCTCAGTAATGAGACAAAATGAAAATAAAAAATAGGCAACAGATTTTGAACAGGTGCTTCCACCAAAAAGATACCTGGATGGCAAATAAGAATGTGAAAGGATGCTCAACAACATTAGTCATTAGAAAAATAGAAATTAAAACCACAATGCGAATTAAAACCACTGCAAGCCTACTAGAACGACTAACATTGCAAACACGAACGATCCCAAGTCTTGGTGAAGATCTGGAGCAACTGGAACTCTCATTTATTGCTGTGGATGCAAAATAGTAAACCATTTTTGGAAAACAGTTTTGTAGTTCCTTCTAAAGTTAGTCATATATTTCCCACATGACCCAGCAATCCCACTCTCAGGTATTTATCACAGGTAATTGAAAACGTATGATTATACAGATGATTGTACATGAATCTTCATAGAAGCTTTATTTATTATAGCCCCAAACTGGAATAAATGCAAATAACTATCAATTGATGAGTGGACAAACAAACTGTGATATATTCACAATGGAATGATATTCAGCAATAGAATGGAATGAACTGATGATACATGTATGACCTGGAAGGATTTAAAAGTAATATGCTGAGCAATAAAAACTTATGTTCACATAAAAATATGTAGGCAAATGTTCACAGCCATTTTCTTTGTGATAACAAAAAACTGGAAACACAAATGTCCTTCGCTGAGTGAATGGTTAAACAAGCTGTGGTACATCCACATACGGAATTCTACTTAGCAATAAAAAGAAATGAGCTATTGATATGTGCATCAATTTAGATGGATCTCAAGAGAGTTATGCTGGATGAAAAAGAAAATCTCAAGGGTTACATACTGTAGGATTTATTGGGTGATATTCTTGAAATGACAAAATTATGGAGATGAAGAACAGATTAGCAATTGCCAGAGTTTGGAGGTGGGTGGCAGGAAGGAAGTAGCTGTGGCTGTAAAGGGTGGCATGAGGGATCTGTGTGATAGAACTATTCTGTATCTTGACTGTCGTGGAGGTCATGTGAATCTTCATATGGATTTTATCTATGTCAATTTCCTGGTTGTGATATTGTGTATGCAAGGTGTGGGGAAATGGGGCCATGGGTATACAGGATCTCTCTGTATTATTTCTTTAAAACTGCATGTGAAGCTACAATTATCTCAAAATAAAAAGTTTTAAAAATAATATGTTGACTGAAAAAAGCCAGACACAAAATACCATAGGATTCCATTTATATGAAATTCTAGAAAGGGCAAAACTGTAATTATAGAAAACAGAGTACTGGTTGGCAGAGGCCAGGGAATGGGGGAAGATTGCCTACAAAGAGACACAAGGAAACATTCTACATGATGATTGTTATAAACCCTGTACACTTTCAAAACTTACCAAATTGTATACTTAAAGTTGGTGTATTTTGTTGTATGTAAAGTGTCTTAGTCAATTTGGGCTGCTATAACAAAATATCATAGACTGGGTAGCTTATCAACAACAGAAATTTATTTCTCACGGTTCTGGAAGTCTGAGATCAGGGTGCCAACAGAGTCTGGTTCTGGTGGGAGTCCTCTTTCAGCTTGTAGACGGCTGACTTCCCCTTGTAGTCTTACATGGCAGAAAGAGATCAAGATGGCTGTCTGGCTTCTTCTTATGAGGGCACTAATCCCCTTTGAGAGAGCTCTACCCTTATGAGTTAATCACCTCCTGAAGGCCCCATCTCCAAATACCAACATATTGGGGATTAGATTTCAACATATGAATTTTGGGGGAACACATTCACTTCATAACATAAATTATACCTTAATAAATTTACTATGTGATCTAAAAAGTTATCTATCAGTATAACTGATATCTATCAGATATAGTAACCGATATCTATCAAGATATGTATCCGTAAAGGAAGTCATAATGTATACATAATGATACCACTACTCTTCCTATACTCCAAAAATTAATTTTAAGTTATTGTTAAAAACATCTCACTCAAAGCATCAAGATTGGAAATTACAAAAGAATAAATTTAAGAAATGCACAGGGATGATAAAACTAAAACTATAAAGCCAGAGAGAACCAAAAAAAGATTTAAATTATGTGACTAGATACATTATGCAACTGAAGAAAAATATTCAGTTATTCCAAAGATGTTAATTCTTTCTGAATTTGTCCATGCGATACTAATTATAATCTCAATGAGATTATTTTGCTATTACTCTATAAAATATGCAAAGCATCCCAAAATATTTAGCCATAAAAAGAGTAAAACACACACCAAAGGAAAATGTAGGAAGTCAGGGGGTTTACTGTTCAAAGTGTTAAAATATATTATAAAACTACAGTAATTAATACATCATGGTAGATGGCACTAGAATAGATTAGCAGATCACCGGAACAGAATAAAAAGTTCAGAAACAGTCTGAAGCATATTTTAGAGATTTGGACATAATAAAGGGAACCGTCAGACCAGTAGGGTAACAAATATTGGAACAAAGAGCTGATCAGTTGAATTAGATAAAATCAGATTTCTACTTTAACCCTTATGCCAAAATAAATTTCTGACAAACTAGAAACCTAAGCACTCGAAGAAAATACCAGTGAATGTTTTTATCATCTAGATGCAAAGAAGACTTCCAAGACAGACAATAAAAACAGAAAACAGAATGGGATAGAACATTCTAAAGATTGGCAGCCATTGTAGGGCATACTGTAGCTTCTATTCCTTCTCCTTACTCCTCTTTCCTACAATAAGCCCTATTCTCTTGAGGTACCTACTCTTTCCCCAGCTCCAGGGGTGGATACTAATCAGCACAAACCAAAGACAGCAAATTAAAGTACAAGATCGTTTCCGTGATGGCTAATTTCAGGTGTCAACTTGACTGGGCCAAGGGATGCCCACATAGCGGGTAAAACACTATTTCTGGGTGTGTCTGTAAGGGTGTGTTGGAGGAGGTGATGAGAGGAGGTGACCGCTGGTTGACTCAGGCAGTCAGAGGCTCCTTACCCACACCCCTGTCCTTGAAATGTACTCTCTGCACACTCCCACTTGGAACCATTTCCAGGATGCAGGCTTGAGAGAGTAAGATGGGGTTGAGACTGTCTGGACTGAATATGTGACTGAACTGGGTTAAGCCGTCTATATAAATTTTAAGATTCTGGCAAGCGGGTGTGGAAATCTACTCACCCTGTGGCTGTCCAAGACCCGCCTCGTATGTAAGCTCCCTTGCTTGTTAAATCCTGCCGCCTACTAATCTGGAGTGGCCTGTCTCTTTCTTTGGTCTCTCCTTGCCTGCGACCCACTGGGGCCAGTTTCGAACTCCCAGAAGGAGGAGGAAAGGCAGATTTGCCCTCTGCTTGAGCTGGGATATCCATCTTCCGCCTTTGGGCATTGGCACTCCTGGTTTTCGGGCCTTCAGATTCAGACAGGAGCTAAACTACCAGTTTTCCTGGGTCTCCTACTTGTAGATGGCGGGTCATGGGACTTCTCAGCCTCGATGATCATGTAAGCCAATCCCTCATAACAAATCTCTTTCCATCTTCCTCTCTGGATATATCCTATTGGTTCTGTTTCTCTGAAGAACTCTGACTTTAACAACGATTTCTACTTATTAAATTGCCAAGATCAAAAAGCTTGATAAAATTCATTGTTATCAAGGTTATACAAAAATCGGCACTCTCACACATTTCTAATGGGCTTGTATGTTGATACTTTTAAGAAAATAACATGTGAATGTGTCACCAAAAGTAAAATTGTATACTTTTAATTCCAAAATTCCTCTTCTAGGAATGTGTCTGAAGTAAGGAAGGGCATAAACTTATAGGTTTATCATGGCATTGCTTATAATAGCAAAAAAGGAGTAATACCTTAAATAAGGATTTTCAAAAATAAATTCTCATTTATCCATCAAAAGGAGAAAGTAATTTTGATGACTGACAAGAAAAACCAACATTATTATAGCATTTACTAAGTGCAAGTCACTGTGGCCGTTGAAATGATTATGTGGCTCTGTATTTATTGACATAGAAATAAATATATCCATTTTATGTTAAAAAAAGAAAAGCCTGCAAAACTACGCATGACATGATCCAATTTTTCTAAATAGGTACGCACTCCATAATGTGTGTATTCCCAGAATAATTACTGGAAAGTTACTAGGGTGACCACACGTATTGATTCACCTGGGACAGTCTATTGTTCCAAAGTAATTATTAACACCCCTTTTCATGCTAAAAAGGTTCCAGTTTGGATAATAAATAGTATAGACATCCTAGTTATGTGGGATTTTTTTTTTTACTTTCTTAATTATTTATATCTATATTCAATTAAGTCTTGAAATGAGCATATATTTTATAAATCAGGCATGGGAGAAATAATAACGAAGCTGTTTTAATGCAGAGGAACCCAAAAGTATGTTCCAGACGATATGTGTTGTACACCAAACAGATATAGATGAGATACATTATAAGTTAAGCTTATGAAAAATATCCTGGTTCTGGTGTTTCCTGTCCACTACGTTTTAGCCAATTCTTTGGTGAGAAGAGTTGCAGGCAGGAAGAAGATGAATTAGTATCATTCGCTCAGCTTCAAGAATCTGATCCTGCGTCGAAACAACTGTAAACCCATTTCTAAAAAGTTTTCTGAAAAGGAAACTTTTTTCAGTGAAAAGAGTCAGTTTCTATCAATAGAAAGTTAGGTGATAAAAATCTCTAAAAGCTGAAGAGGATTTGCGAAGAGGATTTGCAAAGTGCAGATAAATATTCCATAAGCAGTGAACGTTCCAGAAGGAGGTAGAGCCTGGAGGGGTAGGAGGCATGGAGGAAGTCTTCAACAATGGTTCTTTCTTGGTTAAAGGGCATCATGGGAGAATCTCACTGTGTTGGTGACAACATGGGCTTTTCTTTAAATACTTGGATTTGTCATGAGAGATTTATAGAGAATTGGAGCAAACATTACTTAACAGGATGGTTGGAATGGTGGCAGGAGTTGGGGTTGCAAAGTGGGTTGGAAAGCTTAAATTAATTAATATCTAGCTAGAGGAGCTGGCATCAGCTTTTTGATGCAGTGAAGAGGGCTGGGTGGAGAGAGGCATTGTTCTTACTGATCTGAATTGAAGTTTGAATCAGCATAACTCAGATTTCCGACCTTAAGAAAAGAGTCGAGATGAAGTTAAACCAAGTCCTTAGAGAATACCAGAGTTATATTTAGCAGGACCTGGTATTGTTGAATTTTAAATTATAAAATGTACCAGCGCATGCTCAGATTTGAACCCCCAAGGTCAGCTGGGGCGAATCTAGAACATCTAAGGAAGACTAGCTGACCTCCCCCATTCTACGATTCGTGAGAAGTCCAAGGCTCTCCGCACAAGCACTTCAAATTCCCAGGGGAGCTCCTTTGTCAGGTTCACCTTTGATCCGAGTTCCTGCTTCTGTTTACTATCTAATGCATGCACTTTTCCTTACACAAGTCCATGTATGGGATTCAGTCCTTTTCCTTTTTACACACACACACTACTCACACACCACTCATTGAAGGCATTTGTGGGTGTAGCTGACTCTACTGAAAATTTGGGAATAAGGACAGGTTTACAACCATATAAATATTCTTAACTGACTATTAAACCCTCTGCATTTTCAAGTGTCTTAACCATTCCTGCAAATCCTGATCCTGCTTCTTGCCATCTGTGCAGCCCATCTCTCCTTCCCTCTCTTCTCATCCTTTATCCTCTGCCCCTTTTTTCTCAGACATAAATACACATACTTTTCGTGTTCTTACACAGAGCAGGTTTGCTCTTTCTACTCCCTTCACACAGGCTTAGTTTTGGGCTCCTTTGTGAATCTAAGCTTTAAAATTACTCTGGTCTAATTAGATTCTTAGACAATGTGTCTTATTCTCCATTACCCATCTGCATGAAGTGAAGGTTTTATTTTACAGGTGAAATTGTATTTTCTCAATCTTGCTATCAATTTGCAGACGTTTCATATTTCTTATGGTGGGCAGCTAAATAATTCATATCCTAGTTTAATAAATAGCCTTTTCATCTTATCTCTAGAAGTTATTCATGTTTGGAGTAAATTGAGCCATTTTCATTATATTTAAAAATTCATAGCAATATTGTTTGTCTGGTGGTATTGAACCAAATTTTAGGCATTAGAGAAAGTTTGGGTAAGTAACTAACATATGTTGAATTCCAGAAAACTGGCTAGGTTCCTTACAATATTATGCTTGTCTTTTTGTTTATACACTAGTTGGATTTGTGAAAAGTGAAAGAAGTTAAGAAAACACTCAAATCAAAACATATATTCTCATGAAAAAAAAATTAAGCAGAATCAATGTTATAGCAGGTTGAAAAATGTCATGTTGAAGTTGTTTTCATCTTTGCTTTTTGTCAGATTTATTTACTGAAACCATAAATACACAGATTTTGGGAGAAATGAATGCATACTAACTTGTATTCTCAAAACAAACAATGCAACAAAAGTTAGAGACAGCGATCTACTGAGTTATGGAATAAAACTATTAGCTCTTTGATTCTCCAGTTTCTCTGTCATAGAAATTCTTGCATACCAAGTCGTTTTCATATTCAGTTGTTTCAGACTTAGCACCTCCTTTAATCTTGGCAGCACTGTCAAATAGTTCCGCCACTGAGCTTTTCTCCTACGTTGATGGTGGTCCTTTCACCTTCTTAATGGTTCTTCATCTGCCGGCTTCCTTGTGACGTTAACTGACATTTCTTTAGACAAGAATTTATTTAAGAGTAAAACAGCAGCAACAACTATAAATCTCCAGGAACACAAGAATTCAGAGTGTGCACAACCACAATGTGAAAAATACAGAGGAACCAGCAAGGGATTTCTTGCCACGGATGGCCTCCTGTCCTTACTCACAGTGGTGCTAATTGGGTCCCCTTCACCATAGGTGGAATCTTGCCACCAGTCCATGACCGCCAAAACTTTGGTTATGCATTTTTGGCATACATTTTTTTTATGTTACTGTGTATATATTTTAAATTATTTATTTACTTGTCATTGTATTCCCCAAATTGATTAATTACATGTATGCTAATTGTCCACAAATTGGAAGGTGGGTGTAATTCATTTTAATTCTTTCCATTGATTTGAGAGGTAGGGGATACTATCTTTACAACAAATTCTTTGACATTTTTCCAATAGTTTAATTTCTCAGGCTTTAATGATTGCTTGCCCTTCTTCTTCTCCAACTCTTGTTACTAATGGAGATTCCAAACAGTGTGTCTGGTTAAGCAGGTGACGGCAGAAGTATATGCTCTAGCTGATGCTACACATGTGCGTCTATTTCAGCATCATGCTAGTATGCTTTGAAAGAGTCCTATCTTGCCGACTCACAACTTGCAGACCATTAGTTTTCATCTCGTATGAATGGAGATCAGTCTGATTTTGTCGTGTGCTACATTTTCCCTCCTTTTCAGTCATTTAGTCAGTGCACCTCTTGGGCAGTGATATAGTATCCTGCATCACATAATCATGTGATCTAGGTTCATTTGGTGATGCAGGTTGAGTTTCTCAGAATCAGATTCTGAGATTCAGATTCATGAACGTGATGCTTCTTAGGGAGTGTTCTGAGGGTGTAATAGTGGGGAGGGAAAGGGAGCAGGAATGGGCAGAAAAAGCTGTGATGCTTTCCTAATAATGAAAGGCTCAGCTGACCCCATGGGGAGCTCTGGAACCTGGGATGGCTCTTCAAAGTCGTCCTGAGTTGAGGCAAGAGAGCCAGGACTTTTTATACTTATATAGGTCAGTCGTCAGATATAGGCTTTCCCTGGAAGATGGTTGACTGGACCAAACTGTTTTCTTCAACTGAGGCAATCCTCAGAGATGGATGGCACCTGAGGGTCACCTTCTGGCAGCACTCACAACAGCTAGGAGAAAAGTTTTCTCATTCCTGGAGATGTGGGTGGCACATCACAGTATTTACCACACACTTGAATGGTCATTCAATTTACAAGGTTTTTCTAGATCAATGGATTACAAATTTTTTTTTAAAGAAACAGTACTTTTTGTTCCAAGCAAATAGCTTACAAAAGAGACAAAAGCAGCTTCTTTCCCAGAATGCCCAAGAAATGACTCCTAAGATATCTTCACAGTTACTTAGATATCCACGGTTTCTTGGGACACATTTGAAAACCTACCAGATGAATAGTTGTAAAACTTGGCTGATCATCAGAACCGGCTGGCAAACTTGAAAAAAAAAGGCAAACCACACACACAAATTCTGGGACTTCAGACCTAGAGTCTCTGTTTCAATAGGTCTAGGATTGAGCATCAGGATATAAACACACACACACACATACACATGCAAACATATATATATGTTCCCTCATGTGATTCTTCTTGATTTCTGTCTTGGCTAATAGCTTTTATTAACCAGGTTTTTTTTTAGAAGAAAAAAACGCATAGATATGAATCACTATTATCTGAAAGTGAGAAAAACCAGGCTGTATATATTGGGAGGTGAGCAGAGTTGGGAGCCCTGCCATGCTTCAATTTCCTTCTGTTTTTTAGTCTTCTGCTTCTTTCCTTAGTTATATGTTGTTGAAGTTTATGGATTTGTGTTATTCCTCAAAATGGACTTCATGGCTCTTTCTCTAGGTGCTGACTTTATTGGCTCATTTGGTAAGGTGGTGTGGGAAGGCAGTTCTATGAGGACTCAACCTCCCATCTTTACATCGACTTCCCTGCTATATGCATCTCCAGATATATTCAACAAAGCCAATTCCTCTCCAAAGTGACAACTCTCTGCCAACAGTTGAGTGACCCTGCTACTCAACGTGCTAATTAGCACTTGGGATTGTTTATTTATTTATTACGTAAATGTTTGTTGATTACCTGCTGTGTGTTGAACACTATCTAGGTGTTTGGAATAGATCAGATAAGACATTCCAGCAGACTGACAATGAACAATGCAGAAGATAAACAAGTAAATTTTATTGGATGTTAGAAGATGGTAAGTGCTATGGGATAAAGACAAAGGAAAGCAGCATAAGAGGGATAAGGAGGGTCACAGAACAAGGAATTGAGGTGACAATTTCAAATAGAGGGGTTCAGATCAGTCTTATTGAGAAGGTGACATTTGAATAGATTTGAAAAGAGATAAGGGAGTTAACTGTGTGGTTATCTGGAGGAAGTCTGTTCCAGCTGGAGCTGGTTTCTCAATCATGGTCCTATTGATATTTTGGGCTGGATACTTCTTTGTTGTGAGTATGCTCCTATGCTTTGAAGGATATTTGGCATCATCCCTGGCCTCTACCCACTAGATGCCACTAGGATCCTCTCCTCCAGTTGTTGCAACCAAAAAATGATCCAAACATTGCCAAATGTCTCGTGGGGGCCGAAATCGCCTTGATTGAGAACCGCTCATATAAACTACAGAAGTAATTTTGGTTTTTTCTATATGGATTCTAACTGTCTCAGCACTACTTATTAAGTCCATCTACCTGCGGAAGGTAAAATGCTACCTTTGTTAAACAGAAAGTGCTCATATCTGTGAGAGTCAGCGGTCTACTCGCTAACATGTCTGGAGGTCTGTTTATCTATCTCTGAATAAATATTCTCTTAATTCCTATAACTTTGTAAGTCTGGCTGTCTGCTAGGGTAAATTCTTCCTTATTCTTCTTAGAAATTAACTTAACTGTTCTCGGCTGTATACCCTCTTCCATATGCATTTTCAGACCAGCTTGTCACAGTCTATAAAAAACTGTGGTAGGATTATGATAGGAATTCATTAAATTTATAGATTAATTTAGAGGGAATTGACACCTTTATGAAATTGGTTCTTCCCATCCATGACCAAAAGTATCTCTCTCCATTTATTTAGGGCTTTTTTTATGTCCTTCAGTGAAGATATTATTCATTTTCTCCATATAGGTCTTGGACCTTTTTTGATGGATTTATTTCTGGTTGTGTGATAGGTTCTGTTACTAATGTGAAGAGAGTCTTGAAAAACAATGATTACATTTTCTTAATTGCTGTTTCTAGTCCATAGGATTGTAATTAATTTTTGTATCTTCAATGCAACAACCTTGCTTATTGTTTCTAGCGATTTCCTACAGGTGGTATTTAATAGTTCAGGAGGACAATCATATAATCTGTGGATTATGAAAAAATTATTCTTTTCAGTCCTTTTACCTGTTATTGATTTTTGTCATCCTTTTGTTTTGGTGAGCACTATAGTGGACCTTTTTTATTCTGTTCCTGATGTTAAAGTGATCAATTCTGATATTTCACCTTAAGTGCAATCATTGCCATAGTCTTTTGGTAGGTAACTTTTATCAGATTAAGGACAATCTCTTCTATTTTTAGTTTGCTGTTAGTTTATCTCTCATTAGTACTAAATTTTATCCAACATATTTTTTGTATCTATTGAGATGATCGTATGATTTTCTCCTTTAATCAATGAACAGGGTAGTTACATTAACAGATTTTTCTTAAGTTAACCTTTTTTACATTCCTGGAATCAACCTTACTTGTTCATACTGTCCAGAAAGCAGAACAACTGCACTCTGCAAATATCTGTTCCATTTCTAGGGACCCCATCCCTAGTGGTAGTTGCCTCCAGAAGCAGATCCAGGTTTATAGGGACCCGAAGCTTATTCAATTTGGAGTTTGTCTATAAGAATAAGTATGGAGATTTATGAATACAAATGAGCTATAAAAGTGAATATCTATTTAATTTGAAAAGAAACCATAACAAATTATAACTTTTATAAAGCTAATGAATATATAAATATCACAAAACCTAGAAAGTAACAGTTTTATTCATCAACTGCTTATTGATACATCACTGTCATATTTTTTTTCTGACAACTTTTGGCTGCATACTCTTAAAACCACCTCTTTATGGAACAATGATTTTAAAATATTTTCTATGTAGATTCTGGATAAATAATTCAGTATTTCCTTTAGCGTGAACAACCAAAATTAATTTAAAAAGACTATTGATATTGAGTACTCATAAAATGTGCGAAATCCCATGCATACATCCTCTGTGTTTTGTATTTGTATATAGTCCCCTGTAAACAGCAGAATTTCTGTTAAGTTCTATTTTGCGTGATTTCCGTAAAAATGACCGATACGTTTATAGGTGTATAAGCTGCATTATTAGTATATTTGTGACAGAAGAAAACTTCTGCTTTGATTAGATATTACTAAGAGACAGATCCTCTGTTAACAATTTTACACATATGACATTTGGAAGAAATTTCCAGACACTAGCTTTTGGCTTCACAAAATTCAAACTTCGTTTCTCTTCCGTTGCTCACACACTACCATTCCTGAGCTCTGAAGGATCCCTTCCCATTGTGATAACGCCTCTGGCTTGTGCCTCCACATCGTGTCGTGATGAATCTTCACAGTGGGCAGGAGGAGTTTTTCTGGAAGCCGTTGTTACACTGGGATATTTGGTGATAACTATACACTGAAGTGACTCCAAACCTCATAACTGTATCTCACTAAATGCAAAATAAATGTAACTGCCAACTCAGCTTCTTAACTGGATTCCAAAAATGCTTGTGACCTTTTCACTATCAATCGGCCTAAGGGGAATTATGAAGGAAAGGCAGTTGAGGTGGAGAGAAACAGTGATCTTAATGATTATAGCAAATATATCTTATTTAACAAATTTTACAGAAACATATGACCATATACTATTGCTAGGGCCCCTTATAGGGCCTTGGGGAGAACCTGTGCAAGCTAGGGGCCATGAAGCTTGAGATTTATTAGCTTCATGGTTAACCCACCACGGTAGGGGCCACATATTAAGCAGTTTTAAAAGAGAAAAACAATGGAAAATATAATGATGGCATTAGTAAGCTTGTATGACATATTTCACAATGTGTTCCCCTTGCAGCCTTGTGAAGTGAGGACATACACTCAGCTTTTCACAGAACATTTACCTTCATACTGCTAATTAAAATAAGATGCTCATAAATCCTCTCTCTGATAGAGAGCTTGCTCACTGAGACAAAGGCAAGGAAAATTAACTTTAAGACAATGTCTGATAATTAAGCTTTAATTTTCCATTCCATTCTGAAAGTTGGCTTTCTTTTCCTACACGTAGAAGTCAGTTATGTTTTCTCCAAACTCACAAAATTCCCTCTAATATTTGATATTCATGAAATACTCACTACTAAGTTCTCTTGCATATGATGACTCTCCGTTCACTCATAGATGGATGATAAATAACACTTTCTAGGTGTTTTTATCTCTAAACTGTTAATTCATGTTTGTTTTTATATGGAGGTCTTTGAAAAATTGAATAGATGTTCTTGAACTTGCCCTCTGTTGGAAAAGAGTTCCACATGTTGAAAAATCGAAACATGTGCTCCATCCATGTTCTTCTCCCCAGCATACATTCATATTTCTGAGTTATTGGGGAGCTCAAGCATTCTAAGAAACTACGGAACTGATCATGTTTTCTTCTCTCCTTCAATCTTCCCTTTCTGTGCATTTTCCCTCCTTCCCTTCTAGGCTGGCTCCTTACGGGTACCCACAGCGTTCATATCCTCTCTTGCCCTTCTCCATCTGATTTTAAGAAAGGTTCTGATAGACTCCTGTCCGTTGAGTTATCAATCCCTGATAGACTCATTCCTGATGGTTTTTCACTGACATTTCTGCTAAATTCGTAAAGCTTAAAACACACACAGCAACACAAAAAAAAGAATAATTATCTGAGAAAGTGCTCAGAACAAGGAAATAAATGCCGGTTCCACATGTAACCATAAAGCATTTAAAATGAAATAGTTCTGATTTATTAAAGAAACAATAAACAACAAAGAGACATCTTTCAACAGAGCGTGAGAAAAGGAAATTCTTGAGATACCTCTTAAGGTAATCCCAGCTTTTTAAAGTCAAAGGATATTTAAAGCCGCAATGATGAATCAGCTCCCTTTCTAAATGTTCGGAATGTCAAGGATAAATAAACCTTTTCAAATAAACTTTGAAATTAGAAAATTAAAGCAAATACCCGATGAAGGGAATTAGCTTTGCTCGTTTGGAACCAACAGACTCTAAGTTGTAGTGAATGAGTGGGCAGCTACCCTTTGGTCCTAAGCATCAGGTTGTATAAAATACCTGGCATTTTTATTAAGCACTCCAAACCTTTCCTCCTGGGCATAAAAGTCAGTGCACCTAGTGGGGGAAAAAAATGCACTGAAATTGAAAGATCGTGGTGAGATATACCCCAAATGTGGCTGAGCAACAGCGGCATCTGTGGAGCTGGTAAAACTGTAAACACCAGGATGCACTGCCAGTACTGGGAACCGCTGGCCGTTGAGGGGTAAGTCAGAGGAAAAGGGCTTGGCTGCCCTTAAGGAATGGTATATTTTTTATTAAGTTGTGGTAATTTAACAAATCACACTCACCCACTAAACATAATATGGCCAAGGCATCCGGATAGTCACAGAGCAGCCCCTTGGGTCATGCTGGAGTCTTCAGCTCTCCGTTTTTCTCAGTAAAGACCGCCTTTCTTTTTGCACCTGCCGTTTTAAAACCACCCTCTTCACAGTGGCAAACTCACCTAAACGACCATGTAAGTGTGTAGGGATTAAGAATATGAGTCTTAGCATTGGACCAGGACCTGAATCCTGACTCTGCTACGTATCCATCCTGTGAACTTGGACAAATCAGTTAATCTCTGAGCTTCTTTTCTCCATCTGTTAAATGAAGATGATGGCACTTAATAGATAAGAATTTATGGGGATTCAATGTGACGAAATACACAGAAGTGCTTTGCGAGGTACTAGGCATATTTTAGTTATGAGCTGTAACTGCTGCTTGCTGATGTTTAAAAGAAACACCAATCCTTTTAGGGAACTATTTACATATCATATTATTGGATGCATTACTCTTCTGAAAATTTCGTTAGAAACAACCTGACATTCTTGACCAGTTTTTCATTATTTTCTAAATTGTATCTACTTGTAGCCACACCTGTGAGTTCTAGAACACAGTATGTATCCAGGCCTTTATACAGTAGTGGACACAGATTATTTATCTTTCCAGAGGAAATATCTATTATTTCCTTGCTACAGGGACCACCTCACTCTGAAGTCATAATAATTGTCATCAGTCACCATCACCCCACCAACCAGTTAAGGGCATCTCAACACAGTGGATCCTGCAATTATTTTAGGGACGGGCATGGTGTACAAGCCAGACCTCGAATCCTTTCTCCTACTTATGCGTGAGTTTGTTGAGAAAGACGCTCTTTAATATCCTCTAGGATCAAGGCTGCAGGGGACATGCACTCCTGAAATTGCTGGTTGTTCTCTTTTCCGTCACATGAAGACAACCTCCATGAAAATGAAGGCAATATGGATGGAGAGTGTAGAAAAAAAGACAGAAACCAGTGATTTAGTGTGAGCACCTGTTTTCAGACACCTGAAGTGAATAGTGAGCATTGGCTATCTCCATGGGGAGTCTAATTTAACGAGTTAAGAAGCATTTCTTTTTCTCAGGCTAGTTTGAACTGAGTATCTACCTTACTTTCAACCAGAAGAGTTCTGATCAGTAAACACATGATGTTTTCTTCTACCTGAAACATCCACATCTTTCTATGCATCTGTGAAATCCCAGTTTATTTGTGAATTCCTCTGGAAAGCTTTCCTGAACCATTTTCTCTTTTCCATCCTGGCTGAATTAATAGTTCCACCCTTTCTGCATGCCTCCAACGTCGGTTATGTTAACCATTTTAAGTGTGTGTCTTCCTCATAGACTGTGAACCACCCTAGGATATGGACTGTGTCTCATTCGACTTTATAATTTCAGCATCTTGCAGAGTACCTAACACCAGGTAGGAGCTGCGTGAAATCTGTTGTACAATCTGACGCATGACTAAATGACTATCATAAGTCATCTGCAGTTTTCAAATGCAGAGACAAAGTTTTATTTCCTTCTTCTCACACCTTCCTATAACTAGACTCAAGGACTGTTAGATCACAACATCTATGAAATGGGAATATTGGCATCTGGGGGGCAGCAGAACACGTCTTCCACGATGGGGGATGTTGAGCTAACACAGTTGAAATTCTTTGCTTTCCAATTTTTAGCAACTTGGAAAATCTAGTAGAATAGATTGTCTACATAGTCCATTAGATTCCCTATGTCTGATATCATCTGTCTTAAACAATCTTTTAGTAGACCCTGGCTTGCTGTCAGTTTAGGATTGAATTCCCTAGCAAATGCCTGTGGTGCAGATGGTCTCTCAAGCAGGTGTCTCCACTGGGAAGGGAATGCACTGATTGGCTACTGTGGAAAGCTAGAATCCAGACAGTCAAGATTCCCGCTTGTAACTTATTGCAATGGCTTTCTAACACCGATCAATCCCATGTGGCTTTGATGGTGTGAGTTAGGTTTCCCAGGGCTTGATGACCACAAGCCATTCAGGTTGCTCATCTGGAAGATCAGTGTGGGGGACCCATTTCCATGGGAGGCCTACCCAGTGGTAGGTGTCAATCTTCTATCGCACTCAACTCTTTTAAGTCCTATGTTGTCCTATGGAGGTACACACTGAGCATATCAATATTTCATCAGGACATGCAGACCATTTTCCTTTAAATTTCACATTTGCTGAATCCTCAAATACACTTGTGAGTATGTCTTGGGACCACTTTTGCCTTGGACTTCCATATCTGAAATTCAAATATAAGGCAGTAGAGAAATAGAATTTAATTTTTAAAAAATTAGATTTTCTACCAATTTTAAGGAAAAATATAATGTTGAAGTTTGGAGAAACTATAAATGGTGTAGTGCCTGGTGGTTATGAAAGTCTTCCAAACTTCAGAAATTTTAACCCTACCTTTTCCTAGCTCTTGCTTCTAGGGTTCAACATGTCGCTAACAAAGACATTTCTCTGGGAACATTTTCCAGCATGCTACTTAACACTGGGTGTCCTCGGTTAAAGAGGAAGAGTGTCATTCTTTGAGCTGAGAATTTCTTTAGGATAAAACAATGCTAGTCCTTTAGCACAATTAGTGAGCGATTGCTCCCAATGAATGTGAATCATAGTTTTGCAAATATTGGTTTAAGTTCCTTCAGAAGGATCGGCAGACCAGTACAAAATCTAACAAGGATTTAGGTGAGAAGGGAAAGATTTGGTTCACCAAAGAGACGAAAAGATCACATAAACATTTATGCAACACCTATTATGAGGCCAGTGTATCAGCCATGCTCTGTCAGCAAAATTCACTTAAAACTATGGCATGCCAGTAAGCATAGCAATTAGGGAGTCAAATACTTGGGATTAAATTACACTTCTGTCCTTTACTAGCTGAATAACCTTAGGCAAGTTACTTAACCATTCAGAACTTCCATTTTCCATTTGTAAAATAATATTAATGATAATACCTAGATTCATAGTTTTTAAAAGTGAGAATTAAATAAGATAATGCCTGCAATTATTACCTTCAAAACCAATCCATGTGTAATGGTTTTTCTTATTATAAAGTTATCATTATTCATTATTTCATTAAACCAGATTAGGAAACTGAGTCTCCAATAAGATGCCCAAGGCCATTTATGATTACAGGCTGACCTTTTCCCTTACAACCCTAAGTTTTGTTTCTGGAAGTAGAGGTGATGGGAAGCAGGGAGCAAGGTGTGCACGTCATAGGTGGGGAGGTGGGGTTAGGATTTTTGTGGAGCCTTGCAAAACTGGGTGATGACCACAGGGCTCACTGTTTTTTAAGTATTATATTATGATTGCAGATGCTCAGTCTCCTATTATTTTTCAGAATCTCTTTTAGAGCCTTTGCCATTTTTAGGCTTGCTTACTACAGGTCTCTCTTTTTTCTGATGTCAGAAATGGCTTTGAAAAGTTATACAACACTGCGGCAACCTTGGTCATTCATCAGCTCTTAAGCATCCAAAGCACAGCACTATTGTTCAGCAACATTGAAGGAAGGGAATTCGCCCCTCAGGACTCGCTTTTGATTGCTATTAGATTTTTAGTCATAGCTATTGCCCTCGTAAGAAAAACTCACACCTCCTGGGCTGCCCTGCAGCGTTCCATTATAGTGCCCACGCTGTTCGTTGAGATACAGTGAGGGTCTAAGCAATGTCATCTATCCCAGTCTTGTTTGACTTGAGAGTAAAACCCGGTGTCTGAAATTCCTGTCTCTTGCCATCTTAAAACTGTACCCATCCGTCTTTCGTCTCATCAGTTCTAGCAAAAATGACAGAGACAGACATTTTCCTCCTTGCTTTCCGGCTGAAGCAACTGATTTTGCTTTTAGACACATCACCTATATCACATTACACAGCTACAACAGAGCCTTCGCTGGTTCTGTGATGAACACTGGTGCTGCCTATGACCTTGTTTAGGAAGGACAGCTTCTTGTTCTAACACAGTCCTTAGAAAATAGAAACGCTGAAGCGTGAACCACTCAAACACTGTTTCTTAGAGTCCACTGTACTCAGTTGCCACTGGAGATTCTCAATAGGCCATAAAACAAATACAGGTGTTTGATATCTAGGCTTCAGATCCAAATCAAAGCTGTTGTAGGAAAGAACCATTATCCACTTTTTCAGCTTTTGATAAATATTTTCTCATAAATTATAGTCATTTGTTAGCTTATATAAACTTCAAAACCTTTAGTATGATATTACTGGTGGAATTATGTCTGAGTGTTCATCTCTATTGTACGTTTTTCACCATAGCCAGACAATTTCAGGCTCACTGGCCAAGAAGTCAATATTATTAGGGAACGGCAGTGATAAGAACAAGGGTGGATAGTCTGTCTCAAGGAAACTGGGGTCTTGCTTTCAGACAAAATCTTATAAAGGTGAATGAGAAGCCTGTCTTAAAGTTGCGAGGTAGGGCTTTATCAGGATATGCCAGGATAAGGCTGGAGATAGAACTAAATGCTTAGCCATTTTAATGCTATGGGAGCTTCCAGGCATGATATAACACTCTGTTTTTTGAGGGTCAGTATGTCAGGTTTCAGGACTATTGGGGGAATAGTAGATAAAAATGAATACGAGAGATTCTAGTATATTTTAAAAAATATGGGGAATCCTAGATTGACTAGGCGAGTGTTTCTAGAAGGTACGCCAACATGTCAAGATGGAGGGGTGCTTGGATGGACAGGGTATGGCCCAGAAACTCCACATCAGAGATTTCCAATATCCATTTGTTAGCATTGGCCTGGGAGTGATGCTCGGAAGACAATCAAGAAGGACTTGTGAAATACCGGGTCTAGAAATGGCGTCAGGTGTTTTCAAAGTAACTCACAACTACTGAACCTCACAGGCCACAGGAGGCCACAGGAGGCAACAGGAATATTGCAGAGGCCAAAAGGAATCACAACCTTCTGGCAAAAGCGAATCTGGAAAGCTCTCCTATCCTTCTCACCTTCCCTTATAAAGACAACATTAATATCTGCAATGTCCTGAAAGTCCAGTTTTGGAACAGAATCAATTAAGAGTTACGAGTGGTGGCTGCAGTGAAGTCTCAGCTCGTAAATAGTTTTATTCTGAAAGATCATCAGGGGATGAAAGTATAAACAAAATGTAGTATATCCATACACTGGAACATTATTTGGCCATAAAAGGTAACGGAGTACTGACACACGCTACAACATGGATAGAGCTCAAAAACACTATGCTAAATATTGTATGATGCTGTTTGCATGAAATGTCTAGAACAGACAAATATCTAGAGACCGAGAGTAGATCAGTGGTTGCTATGGCTAGGGATGCGAGTGGGGAGGGCCTGCAGAGGAACATAGGGTTTCTTTTTTAGGAGTGGTGAACTGTGCTAAAAGGAGATTATGGCGATTATTGCAGAACTCTGTAAATATACTGAAAAACACTGGCTGGTTCACCTGAAATGGGTGAATTTTTATGGTATGTAAATGTTATCTCAGTAAAGCTGTTTAAAAAGAAAAAAGAGCAGCAGGGGTCTTTGTAGAGGAAGAACAGACCTAATGAACTCTGAAAGACACAAACAATTGGCTCGTTAAGAGAGCACACATCCTTGGCCAGGCACAGAGGCCTCGGGCATCAGATCTTTTACACCATCTCATTTTCAGTGGAGAAACAGAGAGAGACTTCCCGTGCTGAGTTCACTTCACAGCCTCTGGGACACAGTTCACTTGTCACTAGAGGGTGCTATTATGCCACTGCTGTTAGGGGCAATACTGGGCTGAGTCCGGATCTGCTCTCTGCTACTGTGTGCAGAGATGCTGCAGAACCGGGGCTCCGGGGGCACATTCATGTGGTATTTCGTGTATTTGACCAACCCTAGACTTGGGTCTGGCTATAGTGGCTGTTGGTGCCTTAGACTGTGCTGGAGGGTGTTGGAAGGTAGCACCGTCTCGGAAAGTCTCAGACGTTTATCTCCTACTCACATGGCTAAGGAGAGAGTCTAGATAACAACCAAACTGAGCTATTCAGCCAGGGCTACATGGTTAGAATGATCTCTGGGATCAAAATAAATAGGAGCTCTAGAAAACTCCAGGCTTCAGGCTTCAGGGAATAACATTTCCTTTTTTTTTTTTAACTGAGGAACATCTGTTAGCACCCTGAGCTAACATCTCTTGCCAATCTTCCTCTTTTTTTTGGTTGAGGAAGATTAGCCCTGAGCTAACATCTGTGCCAATCTTCCTCTATTTTGTATGTGGGTTGCTGCCATAGCTTGTCTGACGAGTGGTGTAGGTCTGTGCCTGGGATCTGAACCTGTGAACCCAAGCCATCGAAGTGGAGTATGCCAAACTTAACCACTATGCTACCACAGGCCTGGCCCCCTAGGGGATAACTTTTGAACACTCACTCATGACCTAGACTGAGTCTCAGTGAGCCTCGGGGATAGGGGGCCATTGAGAGTGGGCCACAGTGTCAGTAGACACACAGCAGAGTTGACTCTGACCTCCTCCCCTGAGAGGAGAAGTTCAGGTTCTGCAGCTGTAGGGTTTGGGACAAAGGGAGCTAGTGGCAGTGACCTGGGGGAAGGTGGATGGGAAAGGCATTAAATAGTGATGGCAGACGGGCAGGGCTGAACACATTGGGTTGACATAATATGCCAAATGAAAAAATCAGATGAGTTAAAGTCAAGAGGGTCTGTTATAGACTTTCAAAAAGACCAGAAGACTCGTTTGGGGGAGCAGCACCAGAAATTGCCCTAGGTAAGTCAGAATTATGGGAGGTTTGCCAACATCTGCTCACAGGCCAAAGGTTTGGGGGATCTTTAAGTTTGGATTTTGGATAGACTGCCACCTAAGGCCTTAAATCGAGTTATAACTTAGCAGTTACATTCCTTTTGAATGTAATAGAGTGGAAAAAACATGCTGTTTCTAATTTCTTTCGGATAACCCAGGGAGAGACAAATTGTTAAAAGAAATTCTTATTTACTACGATTAACTAACTATATCGCGAGGTGTCTTGCACTTTTATGTTTTATATGTTATAGAGTTTCTTTGAAGTTTTCAAATTTATGTAAAAAAAGAATAATTGCCATCAACTTCCCTTTAATTTCTTCAGAAATAATTGGAATTAGAATAAAATTCCTAGGAAGAATGCCACCAGCTTCAAGATTAAACAGGTGCCAGCGTGATTGATCGGGTTTACAGAGCTAAAGCACAGGTGTGTCTTTGTCCTTCCACAAACACAAGGTCTTCACCTGGAGACGGTGTTCCAGGAGTGTCCTTTGTGGCTGCTAGTCGGGAGTCCTGTGTTTTAGTGATGTTGATCTTCGGTCTGGGGTACGAGATTTATATAATTCACATATTCTATTGTTCTCATCAGTTGAAGACTAACAGATTTTGTCGGTGATGTTATTATTACTGTTTCTCCTGGCTGCTTTGTTACTAACAAAATTTATTTTGTTGGAAATTCATACATGAGTCCAAGTCAGAGGATCTTTCTGAGCTGTGGCTGAGTACTTCTAGGGAAAAACAGGAAAGGTCATGTTTCACCTGAATCACAAGATTTCTCTTTTGGTCTTCTTTTTCTTTCTTAGTTTTTTTTTGTCTTGTAATGTCTCTCTGAATTTGGAATCAGAGTGAGGCTGTCCTTGTAAAATGAGTTGGCAAGTGTTCCCTCTTCTATTTTCTAGAAAGAAATATGGGGAACTCGTTTCTTTATTTCTCTTTGGGGTTTATTTCACGGGTGCTCACTCACTGTTAGTGCAGAAGGAATTTGTTTTCCATGAGGTAGAAACTCAAAGAGTGAGAGAGAACCGCTTCCATTCTTCACCATTCCCCACTTGGGGAAAGCTTACTCCCATCTCCTGAAGCTCCAGGTGCCCTTTCGCTATCTTCCTGGAACGCAGTCATTCATATCAGCAGACCTGGGTTCAAATTCTAGCATTCTTCTGATTTCTTAAATAGAATTAATTTTTTTAGAGAATTTTTAAGTTTACATAAAAATTGCACAGAAAGTCCAGAGTTCCCATTTACTCCTTTTCCATCCTGCATATAGTTTATTATTAACATCTTGCATTGGTGTGTTGCATTTGTTACAATTGATAAACCAATACTGATACATAATTATTAACTAGAATCCATAGTTTATATTAGAGTTCACTATTACAGTTCTTTGGGTTTCGATAAATGTATAATGTCGTGTCTTAGTGAATTATGAAATCAATTTTGAGGATTGATGATCATCATTTTTATATACGCAGAATACAATAAAAAATATTACAAAGAGTTAACTATTACAATATTGTTTCATGAAAAAAATGTTAAGTTGCATACAGACACAGACACGTGCAATATGAATTTTGAGGTCAAGGTAAAGGACATTTGAAATTTACTGTATTGCCTTGAAAGAAGGCTAAAAACTACTTGTTCATGCATCTATTGCTAGCTTCAAAAACGTGTTTGCAACTGATAGGCAAATTAACACTTGTTTATTCCAATTAAGGTGTAGCGAAAAGTAAGCTGGGTATGTTTTGAAATAGTCTGAGCAATCTTCATGATGAAGCAAAGATGTGGGTTGAGTTTTGAGGAATGGGTTGGATGACAGTTGGTAGAAAAAGGAGGGGAGGGGACAATGACCTTTAAGCTTCAAATAGAAAGTGTACAGTGGGGGGCTAGCCTGTAGTGGGGAACCAGAGGGCAAAGGATGGTCTAGGGGTAGGAGGAAACAGGGAGTCAGTGTAGGGCTTTAGTTATATGTTTAGAACTCAAAGACAGAAGCAGAGCCACACTGTGGATGAGAAGAAGTGGGGACAAAGGTACTGAGGCAGGAAGACCAGCTAAATTTCTTCTCTGTTGTATTAATACGGGAACGAGATGATAAGAACTTGAGTTAAGTTAATGGCAGAGAAAATGAGGATCACAAATTATTCCAAAGGATAATTCAATATCCTAAGCTTACCTTGTATTCATACAGCTGTGAGGTACCCCCATTAAATGAAGGGAACACTTAAGCCTTTTTGCCTACATTGTCAGACATCATGTGATGATGGTTATTACCCTACTTCCGTCCTTAGGGTACGCTCAGTGGGTCAGTGAGGGAGGACCCTGAGAAAATGAAATAGGAGAAGAGAGAGGTGGGGTGGGAAGGCGAGAGTGAAATCCATCTGTCTCTTTATCTCTACAGCACTCTTCCCAACCTGCTCCTCCACAGCTCCTTGTACCACCACACAAATAAACACCCCATCTAAACCACAACTCTATACCAACTTTTACCATCTTCTTGAGTTTCCCATTATGCGACCAGGAATGTAAGAGTTGGAAGGAACCTGAGTGATTTTCCAGCCTAACCATTTCATGCTACAGAGAAGGAAAGGGAAAGTGAGCAGTTCACACAGGCAGCCGCACAGTAACTGGCAAGGAACAAGCACTCCATTGATGTTTTCTGAATAAAACGAATGAGATACTGACCAGGAAAAGATTAGAACCCAGGACCTCGGACTTCCAGACCACTTGGCTCTTCTGCTTGCCCCTTAGCTGGCTTTTCTAAACCCAAGCTATCTGAGTGAAAATCCAGGCTCCAAATACTGGGGCCAAACAGGGAAACTAGAGTTCATCCCAAGACTTATTATGAGTGCCGCCTTTTAGTAAAACCTGTGTGTGGGTGAGGAAGACAAGTATAAGGGAAAGCCATGAAATTAGATTCATTAAGATGTCAGAGCCCTGAAAAAATCTGGGCCACTTGTGAAACACTGAAATAAAATAATTCGTTGGGCTGGCCATGGGGCACCAAAGGTTCACAGAGAGGATAAAGTACTAAAGGTAGGAAGAAGAAAAACAGCTCCTTTAAAGCCAGCCGTACTTTGTTTCCTACAACTCCATTTCAGCCTGGCTGTGTTTTTTTACGTTGTTTTGAGGCTATTTTATTAAGCTCATGGATCCCTCAGACAGGTATATAGCGATGGGGCGAAATAAAAGGAGAAAAAATATTTGCTACACAATGGAGAGAATAAAGAAAAAGCTGATCTTCTGTGGAGAGGCTCTGGAAGCCTCAGGTCTTTATATGTATGCCTGCTCCTTAATTTCCTTCTCAGACCCTGGAAGTTAAAACTCTGGGCAATCGGAAGCCCAAGGGGAAGACTTGAAGGCAGAGTGGCCCTTCCTGGTGTGTTGGGAATCCCCAGACTGGTGGGCCAGGGGAAAGGCTGAGGGGTCTTTTGACTGTGGGAATGGAAGATTTAGATTCCTGGGTCCTGAAGTCAAACAGAGCAGGGTTGAATCTTGGCTCTGTGATCTTGGGTAAGTTCTTAACCTCCTCATTCAGTTTTAATTTCAAAAATGGAGATAATGATCACACCTACTTGATACATTGTTTTAAGGATGAAGTGGGATAATTTATGGAAAGTGTTCAGCACAGCCTGGTACACAGGAAGCACGTAGCAAAAGATGAAAATTATCACTGTTACTAGGGATTATTATTTTTATGAGGGTGCTTCCTGGAGCAGCTGTGGGGGTGGCATCTGTGACAGTGTGGCTGCAGCATTGGCAGCAGGTGTAGCTGGAAGAGGAGAATAAACTGAGAGTCTGGCCTCCAGAGATCTGGGTTTCTGATTTAGCTCTAACATGTTCCGGTTGCATTTAACTTGGAGAATCCCCAGTTCTCTCCAGGTCTTGGTTTCTTCATCTCGGAAGTGGAGAAAATTATAATAAAAGCTCTTGGAGATGATGGATTGGATAGAAAACTTTTTACACCGAATTATTCTATTATATGAGTGGATACTTTTTTATTTGTAGCAAATCTGGTCGGCCCCTTCCCTTGCACTTCCAACTCTCTGCCTCTTTAACCTCTGAAGCTCACCTCAGAGCGCTATGGGGGTGGTCCCCATCATCAAGGTGAAAATTGACTTCACCTTCCTATTTGCTGGCTGTGGTGACCTGCACTGAGATTTCAGGCATGTTTATTGTCACATGATACATTCTCCCAGAAGACATGTGGGTCACTCAGCGACTTTACTCCCCCACCTTTCTAACTCCTTCCACTTGCAGTACCCAAAGGTCATGTGGACACCACCCCACTGCCTATGAACAAGTCTTGTGTTACATGGGAGATGCATTAGTTGCTCAGAAAAGCAGAAACAAGGGAGGCCCTTCAATAGTGCCAATCAATACAATACTGATAACCATAGGCAATACGCTGTATAGTAGATCTCCAGAATTAATTATCTTGCATAAGCTCACAATATGCCATTGTATACTTAAAACTTGCTAAGAGGGTAGATCTTATGTTAAGTGTTCTTACAACCAAAAACTTAAAAAAACAATAAATGAATAAAGGGGGCAGGAGGAAATTTTGGGGGGTGATGGATATGACGATGGCTTTGCTGGTGGTGATGATTTCACAGGTGTGTATGTAGCCCCAAACTCATCGAGTGGTATACATTAAATATGTCCAGCTTCTTACATGTCAATCATACCTCAATAAAGTGGTTAAAAAAAAAAAGAATACCATGCTGCGCTGAGATCGCTGCAATGTGGCCTCAGTTCTCCTTGGCTGTTATGCTGTCTCCTCAAACAGACATTATTTTCTGAGTCCCTGGGAAGGAGAATAAAAGCAGAGAAATTCTTTTTGCCTGGGGGAAGAACCAGGCTTGCCGATTGAGAGTCTTGTGCTCAGGCAACATCCCGCCAGCCAACTTGTACCTGTTTACAAAGGTTCTCAGATCGAATTCCTCAGAGGCAGGTCTGCATGGGATTTATCTGTCCCTGAGCCTGCATCTGGGAGCCTGGGGTGACTAGAAAGCAGAGAGACTGCTCTTTGAACAAGGCTTCCAGCACTCAAGCCTCCAAAATAATGGTGCCCTTCCAACCAGACGCTCCTGGAGGCTGGTATTTCTTCCCTGTTGTTGATGCACCCACTGTGTTCACTCCCACCATGCACAGTATTGGGGATTCTTCCTTTGGCGTGGTCCCAGAAGCAGTTGCAAATTATAAACCAGAAAAGGCATTTGGTTGCTGCATTGTGTTGACCAACGTTATCAACTATGTGATTTATTTTTAATTTTTTCATGAAAACAATGATAGGACTTATTGAGTATGTTAAGTCCCTGAGCTATGTGTTTTCCAACAACTTTCAAGGTGGGAACAGTCATCCTGGGAAGAAGCCCCAGTTTTCAGTTGTCATTCCCATAAGCTTCTCAGGGTGAAGTCACACTCAGAATTATTTAATTCCCAAGTCAATAAAATTTCCATTAGGGCGAAGTGATTGTTTTCCAAGTTTCAATCCATCCTTAAATGACCAAAAATTGACAGAGAATGCACTAGGGGGAATTCCAAAAGTGGTTTTCTAAAATATACCTTGAGCAGGCTTTATTGGAATAAACTTATATACTCATATAATATATAACTACTTCGAAGGGGGCGCTGCTCATTTCCTGCCACATTTCATGTGTTTATTTGGAAAAGTGATTTCCACCTCAACTCTAATCATGGAGTTTCCTCTTATCTTGTCTTCCTTTTTACTTCTACCCTGAAGGGAATTTCTGGAATATTTATTAGAGGGCATATCTAGTTGCCTATGTGTTCCCCGACTGGCTCAGGGCCGACTGATGAAGCCTTCATTCATACAGCACATCAGTATGCCCAGATGCATGCTGTGGCTGCAAGTTAGATCTAAAGCAGCCTTTCCTATCTCCAAGCATGCTTCCAGTTGCTCTTTATCTGATGCTTGAGTAGCCTTCCACCTCAGTGATACCATTGATCAGCCTGCTCACCATTTACGATAGAAAGTCAAACTTGCTAAGTATCCAAAGATGATGTAGATTGCACTACAGAGCAGGGCTTTAAGCTCTCGCTGGGAAGTATAACCCAAACTTAATGATGTGGGTATGAAGGGATCTATACAGCGCTTGACACAGAGAAAATGATCTATACAGTAGGACCCCCTTACCCACGAGGGATGTGTTCCAAGACCCCCAGTGGATGCCTGAAACTGTGGGTAGCACCGAACCCTATATATACTACGTTTTTTCCTATACATGCATACCATGATGAAGTTTAAGTTATAAGTTAGGCACAGTAAGAGATTAATAACAATAACGAATAATAAAATAGACCAATTATAACAATATACTGTAATAAAAGTTACTGTAGCTCTTAGCAACCTCAGCACACAACTTTTTTCTTTCCTCATTAAGTCAAGAACTTTCACCTTTTCATTTAAAGGGAGCACTTTATAGCTTCTCTTTGGCGTATCAGAATTGCCACATCACTATTCTTGGGCTTTGGGGCCATAACTAAGTAAAACAAGCATTACTTGAACACAAGCATCGTGATACCACCACAGTCGCTCTGATAAGGAGAGAGCTGCCTAGGTGATTCACGGTCAGAGAGTGTATTCAGCGTGGATACGCTGGAAAACGGGATGATTCACGCCCTGGGCAGGATGGAGCAAGATTTCAACACGCTACTCAGAATGGCACACAATTTAAAACATAAATTTTTATTTCTGGAATTTTCCATTTAATACTGTTGGACTGCAGTTGATCACGGGTAGCTGAAACCAAGAAAACAGAAACCAAGAATAAGGGGGGTAGATATTAATTTCTTCATTGAATTGCCTGCTTCGCATCTCAGTTGTTTACACGTGTTTAAAAAAGTATTATGTCAGGAAAAATAGTCTAAGAGGACCCTTGTGCTCTTCTAGGTAATCTGACTCTATCTCAGAACCACTTGGCTGGACCATAAATACACTTCACAGAGCCTCTTGACCAGTGATTGTCTGCTCTGTCCCAAGAAACTCTAGGGGTTCGTAAATCATCTTCCAGAGTTTCCTGAAAGGCTTAATGGTTTGACAAGCCATACATCCTTAATCTATCTCATGACATTGGGACAAAAATCGCAGGTGCTTTGAATCAGCCTGTTACATTGGAAATACAGTGAGTCTTGATCATCCAGCTGACCTCAGTGCAATTCCAATTTGACTGCTGACCTGTTGTACAATCTTAGGAAAGCTTCTGTAGTTCTTTACGCATCCTTACTGTTTCTATGGGCAACTCTTTACTGAGAACTCTCCTTTTGACTTTCTCAGGTCTGCAACTCCCCAAATATGAGAGCATGGAGTCCTTGAAATAAGGTGGAAAAGGACTACTCAAATAAGGTAGAGCCCTAATATGAATAGAATTAGAAATATTTAGTAAAGCCACACAATTTTAGAAAGAAAAAAGAAAGAAAAAGGAACTGTCCTTTGCCTACATTATATTAAATTTGATTATAGAAGTATAATACAGTCATTCCACAAATTTATAGGATGTCTCCACTTTAGATCCTTGGCAATTTTAGTTCATACCCAACCTGAGCCCCATTCAATACTGGTATTTACCAGTTTTACAAAATTTAACAAAAGTGGTGTTATTTAATCTTACTGTTTTGCTTTTATTTCTGTACTAATTCCAACTCGGCTCATCCCTTAAGCAAGTGCTTCTTAAAATGGGATCCATGGACCAACTGGATATGAATCATCTGGATCACTTATAAAATTCAGATCCTGGGTGGGGCCCACTACAGGCTTCTTGATTTGGAACAATCAAATTTCAAATTTTAAATTTTGTTTTACAAGTACCATTCTCCTTGGTTTTTAAAAAATTACTGGTTCCCTAACTTGGCTTCCAGTGTTATCTGAACTCTAGCCGTTTCTGTAGGTATTGATCTTGTGAACTGCTCCTGCTGCTTCATGCTCTCTTCCTGCAATGCCGGAATTCCCTAAATCTGAGGCAAACTTCTGCTTGTCTTCCCTTGTCATACAAAGTATGCCCTCTTTCAGCAGGTCTCTGTCGTTCTATCCTAGTAACTGTTGGCAGCACCTCCATCTCTTTACTGTCCTTGGCATCAGTTGTCAGTGTGGCACACACATTTATTGATTATTGAATAGTTGTGTACTCTCTATGTTCCTCAGCCCCCTTGCAGTTAGGCAGGGCTGTGTGACATCTTTGGCTAATGGACAATAGGGGAAGTGACAAATGTCACTTTTAGGATGAAACATGTAAGAGTTGGTACTTAATCCTTCATTTCTCCTTTACGCCATAGAAGCAACATGTTAATATGGCAGCTTAACAAATTCAAAATAGCCTGAATGAAAGAATCACTTCAAACGAGACAGCTTCTCTAGAGACCTCATCTTCCGACTCACCTCCGAATTTACATGATCAAGCAATGAATCTTTATTGTGCTAAGACACAGAGGGGCCAGGCTGGTGGCGTGGTGGTTGAATTTACGTGCTCTGTTTCAGTGGCCTGGGGTTTGCGGGTTTGAATCCCAGGTGTGGGCCTACACACTGCTCATCAAGCCACACAGTGGTGGTGTACCACATGCAAAAAATAGAGGAATATTGGCACAGATGTTAGCTCAGGGCCAATCTTCCTCACTAGAAAAAAAAAAAAAAGACAGAGATTATAGGGCTAAGGTTACTAAAGCTTAGCCTAACTCATACTTACTAACATAGTTGATTAGAATACTCATCTATTTGGGTTGCCACAGTTAGCTTTATGGTTCTAGTGAGTTTGTGATACAGATAAGTCTTTCCCATTTTTTATTGACCATTTGACTTTGAACACATTACTATGAGACATATCCTATCAGCAAGGCATTTCCAGTGACATAGAATTTAATCATTTATGATTATAGTAGGGCTTGCCCAGTCCCACCTACGCTGCAGCATTGGTTACAAAACTTCTTTTTGTTTACGCGTTCCTCCTTGTCTTGCATGAGTTTTACTTCTATGACTCCACTTTCCAATTCTAAGAGAAATTCTTCTCTTACCCACCTTCAACAAGACTATTGTAGATAAAGGAGTTCATTTCATCCAAGGGGACAAGCAGTATATTGTAGAAATTAGGTATCCTTCCAATCAGAACAACATTTCCAGAAATCGGGTCATTTTTACTTCTTGTACAGATCCTAGCATGGTACCTTAGAAACACGTTTAACGCACATTTTAATACACGTTTACTACATATTTAATAGAATGAACTTGTAAATGTATTCATATCTTTTTTTGGATGATGTGCCTCCTGAGCAGAAGGACCATGTCTTGTTTTATCTTTATGCTCTACACAGTGCTGTGCTTGTCTTAGGAGCTTGGTACACATTTAATTTGAATTTAGCAAGTAAATCTCACAATGATCAAATTGGGGAGGGGTAATACTGAAGCCATCAGGTATGACTAGTGGGCTTTCATCTGTTTTTGACTCTGATGAATTTGTGTCAATGAAATATTCAGCAATGACCTCTCAATGAACCATTTATTTACTATATTTCACGCTCTTCCCACATTCAGTACTTAGTTATAACATTTAATGAATGAGAAGAATAGCAAAAAAAATATTTAAGGCCTCTAATTTCAGCATGGTTTGCTTCTGAAAATTAACACTATGGTTTTTAAATGTCAGCAGGATCGATACAGTCTCATAATTATCCTTCATAAGATAAATTTAACTCTTGGGTAAAAAAAGAAATATATATATATATATATGTATATACCCATTTCTTCAAAAGAAATTAATTCTGCTTTAATATTCACCTTTGGTAGTGGAAGCAAACATTGAAATGAATGAAAATGAAATAACAATGAAAATGTTATACTTCTTGGGAAAAAAATCACTGCACCTTTGGTATTTGAAATGATTTGCAAATCATTGTGATTAATTGTTGGTGCAGCTGGAATTTCTTTGGTCATATTTTGCTCATGTAATTAAAGAGATATTTCCCCACTCATTTATCTACTGAATGGCCATTGCTCTGTTGACATGAACATCATAATTAGCAATTCAATATGTCTCCTTTATCTAGAATCAATTAATTATAGTATTTGGTAATGTGTTTTACTTCACTTTGGGACATTCTTCCTGCTTGATGAATAGTGGTTTAGAAAACATAAAACAATTTATAGGCTTTTCTATAATTTCTACTTACATGGGGCCTTACAAACAATATAATATTTTAACATGAATGTTAAAGTCTGGATACAGATCATTATTTTTAAAAATAAAATTTTAAAAATATTTCTTGGTAAAGTTTCTAATATTTTCAAAGAGTTAAAACATCATACTGTTGACTATTCAAGTTAATCACGTTTATTAAATTCTTACCAGGTACCCAACACTGTGCTGGGCACCAGGAATGCAGAAAAGGATTATCCAGAAACCCTTATTCTCAAGGACTCATGATCCAGTCAGTCAAATGCACCTAAGCTCAAAATGTCAGTACAGTGGTGAATCATCTTGGTGGATTACTTATGAGGAGAGAGGGGAGATTAGACCTGACACCACTTCCAGGCAGGTTGAAGCAGAAGGGAGTGAAGAAGGAAGAAGCAGTGTCAGAAAAAGCCAAAAACTGAGTTATGCGTTACAGAATGAAAAAGATGTTTCCACATAGAGAGTAAGGGCTTGTATAACATCCTAGGCAGAGGAATCGCATACTTAAACAGCATGGAGGCCCACACATTGTATGTTTCTTGACATACACTCAAACTGATAAGATCATATTTCAGGATATATAGGAGAAAGAAGAGGGAGATTAAACTAGAGAGAGAAGCAGAGGTCAGACCACAAGGATATCATGCCAAATCAGAGGTAATCCTTTACTTTACAGGAAATAAGCAAGTTGTGAAAGGTTTTTAACAAGGAGTTGCATAATCAGTTAGGAGAATACGTAGCAGCAAGTTTCATGATTAAGAAACAGAGAATCATATAATAAATCACTGTACAGTTTTCACCATCTTTAAACCCTGTTAAATAACAGTTAACTTTAACTCAAACATCACAGACTTCCCTGGCTGGTGATTAAAACTGTGGTCACATTTTGCAGTAAGAAATCAAATTCAGGTGTTCTGAGTCTGCACACAATGACTAGCAGAAAGGCTCTTATTTTCTAGGAAATGCCTTCTGTTAATATTCTTGATAATCCAGAAGGCTTTTGAGATATTCTCTCCAATTTTGGTGACTAGCTAAGGCTATTTTCTTCTATTGCATCTTGCAGTGTTTGTAAGATGTCTTGCTATCTGCTGTTCTGGGGCTCCTCTGCTCATTTGCCCAGGGTTACTTTGCTAGTCTCAAGCCATTCTCCCCATCACTGCTGTCTTCCCTAGACTGCTGATCCCCTAGCAGCCTCCAGGATGTGGTTGTTATTGCGGGCCCCTCTATAGCACTAATCTCTTTGTCATTTCTGCCTACTTCTCGTTGAGATGTACAACAGCAAAGGTGCTTGGGATTTTAAGAAAGTTATGTATGTATGAGATAGTTATTCTCTGCCCACAGGGCATGGACACTCAGCATGGTAGAAGGGGTCAGAGAGGAAGCATAAGCTCATGTAGTAATACAGGTTGGGGGAGCAAATCTGCCTTGTCCTGATAGTCTCCTTAGTTTATAATGGGGGGTGTGTGTGTGTTTTCTGAGTCACCTGCTTCTCCAGTTGTGGAGGGAAAATAGAACATAGTTTATCAGGAGTAATGACAATTACAGATAAATTTCACCTTCTTTTCTTTTGGTTCCTGGGCTCCAATCAAAGCAATGCATATTTCTGGGTGCCTGTTTCACTATTTCCATAACATCTTGAAAGTTAGGATATTCTAACATGTCTTAATGGGAGATGTTACCTTAGTCTACACAGTAGCCGACTTAGCTCTGGTCTAACTGACAAAGCCCACAGATGTAACACATCTGATAGACGTAAGCTGACTACTGGTCATAGTATTTTAAGAAATATTTATTAAACTTCCTCAATGTGTTGAGTAGTGCTTCCATTGAAGAAGATGATTCTTGTGGCTCTTACATTTTCCAGTAGATCACTTCTGGGAGAGAGAGCTCCAAGTGTGAGAAGAATATGTCTTCTTAACCTGTTTTCTGAAGGTAACTATAGGCAGGTCCCTGGAACGTGTGCATTTGAAATGACATAGAAAACTATACTTTTATCCCTCAAAAGGGTCAGGGTTTCCCATTTATGGCTGAAAGCAAAGAAAAATTTTTAAATGTGATAGATGCCAGCTACTTTTTCTTGTGTGCTGTCATTTATTCTTTTCTTTTTGGAACTTTCCCTGTTCTATGTGATCATGGTAGAAAGGTCAGTGATGTAACACATGATTTCCTGAGATAAGGATGGGCATATGACACACATAGGCAGCGGTGTACTGATAATCTGCCTTTCTGAACAAGAACGTCCTGATTTGTGGCATTTGCGTTTGTAGTGTCGACACAAATAATCCATAATCAATCTATAAATCAAATGGAGGTGAGTTTATTATGAGCCAGCTTTGAGGACTGTAGCCCAGAGTCTTCCTTACCAAGGAAGGAAGGGTACCAAAGAAGTGAGGTGTTCAGGGTAGTTATTACCATGTTGGAACAAAGAACATATGTCACATATGACAGCAATATCTCTTTTACTGCTGTCGCAAGTTGCTTAGCTGGTACAGCAGGTTAGTGTACAGCAGGTCAGGGATCACAAGGTGAGCACAGCAGTTCAGTAATTAATCCTTAGTTTCTAGGAAGAGATGCTTATCCTCAAAGAAATGTTGATATGGGGGGACGTTACATCCCTATCTTTAAAGGTGTCATTCTTGTCTTTAGGACATAGTGATAAATGTTTAAAGCAGAGGTACCATGAATGCTCAAGATGCCACATCAGGCCTTTTTGGAAAAACAAGGTCAGGACAAATTAATTTTAAACCAAATGGCTTCCTCATATACTCCAATATATCCTATTGCTTTTCACTTATTTATCAGTAGTGTCTCCCACCTTCCCACGATGGCTGACTTCAGGCTACCAACATGACATCACTAAATTTGGAGTTGAGGAGAGAAGCATGGAATTGGCTGTGCCGAGTTGAGATACAAGCCCACTTCATCAAATTACTGCCAACAGGTCAATCCTGATATATCCCTCTGGACACGGAGATGGGTCGAGAATCAAGTATACAAACACAAACCATGTTGATAAACACCATTGTGGAGAATTGGTGCAGATGCTTGTGGGGAGAGGGCCACATATTTTCTGTTGGGATTAAGGCTACGAGGAGTATGTGAACCTAGGAGTGCTGGTCACCACCTTTGCTAGCATATGAAGACAGTGATGTGAAAATAAGGCACAGACGGTGGTAGAGCCAAGAGGTAGAGTCCTGTTGACAATTTGAAACGCTGGATCTAGTTTGACCTGGCCAGATTCAGCCCTCTGGGACTTTCTGATTACATAAGCAAATGAGTTCACTTTTTTACATAAGCTAATTTAAATTGGGTTTCTGTCACTTACAAGTGAAATAATCCTCATCCTAACGAATAAAGAATGTCTTAGAATAGGGGATTTATATTTTTGTATTCTGAGAGTGGAAAGTTTAGAAATCTTTGGGGACCCAGATAAGGATGATTAGGGTTTCCTTAAATAGAGAGTGTGCATAAGAAAACCTAAAAGTTCCTAAGGAAACGAAGCAAGTGAGGAGATCACAAGTGCAAAGAGGAGAGTGGCCTGGACCAAAAGACTCCAGGAGCAGCATCAGCCAGGGGATCAGGCCAGGGACTTTGTGGTTCTCCACATGGGCTCCTCTACCGTTTTTGATCAATTGTCTGTGCATAGCGGGGAGAGGTCATGACAGTTTCCTAGATGCTAAACTCAATCTACTCCAAAAATTCTCTTCTTCATATCATTGCTGGAGCTATCTTTAGGACTAGACATCTAATTACTCCATCTTAAATGTAAAATGCTTTCATAATTTCCTGTTTGTGATTTAAAATAAGGAAAGTATGTTTGGAATTCATCCCCTTTTCTGACCCAGAGCCCCTAAAACCTTTAGAATTTCCTAAGCAAGGAGAGCAAGGAAGCTGTCTTTTGTTATGTTAATGAGGTGACTTTGGGACTGTTCCTATGGATGGGGGCTGGTTCCCAGGGCTGTCAACCGTGTTATAAGAGCATTGGAACTTTGAGTCCCACTTCCTGACCTCAGCCAATGGCCAATGATTTAATCAGTCATGCATATGCAATGAAGCCCCCATAAAAACCCAGAGAGGAGAGGGTTCAGATTGCTTCCAGGTTGGTGAACACCTGGAGATGAGAGGAACGTGGCACATCTGGAGAGGGCACAGAAGCTCCACGCCCTTTCCCTGTGCATTGCCCAATGTGTCTCTTCCATCTGGCTGTGCGTGAGTTCTATCCTTTTATATTAAACTGGTAATCTAGGAAGTAAAATGTTTCTCAGAGATCTGTGAGCTGCTCTAGCAAATTAATCGAACTCAAGGCGGAGGTCATGAGAACCTCTGCTTTGCAGCCAGTCAGTCAGAAGTACAGGTAACAACCTGCACTTGCAACTGGCATCTGAAATCCAAAGCAGGGGTGGTTGGAACCTCCGATGTACAGTTGGTTGGTCAGAAGCACAGGTGATAACCTGGGCTTGCAACTGGCATCTGAAGGGGACAGGGCAATCTTATGGGACTGAGTCCTTTCCCTGTGGGACTTGATGCTATCTCTGGGTAGACGGTGTCAGAACCCATTGAATTGCAGACACCCAGCTGGTGTCGGAGCACTGCATGTGGGTGGTAGGGAACACCCCTTCCCTCCGCATGTTGGACATAGGTGAGCAAACCCTTTGCCTTTACTTTGGTAGGGAAAAACCAAAACTCCTTTTCATGGTGGCTCAGGCTTCTTATAACTTGGCTTTTTTACAGCACTTTAGCCCTATTTCCTTTCACTCTCCTCATAACACCTACACTCCCATCATTTTGAATTTCCCGGACCCCTGAACAGACCTGCTCCCATGTGTCTCTGGATATTTGTGTACTTAAAAAGTGCTCCCCCTGCTGTTGACCTAGTTAAAACCTACTCACCATCTGTGTCAGCACAATCACTGTTTCCTATAAGAAGTATTTTCAGATTCCTCCGGGAGGCATTCGTGACTTCTGCCTCCATTCTCCTTTACCACCAGCTCCAGCTCCCTGGGAGCAGCTATAAGCTTGTTTGCCTCTTTGCTTATTTCTATAGAACTCCCTCATTCGACTGGGAGACTCTTGAAGATGGAATCCCATTGACCAACCCTCTTAAAAATGTAGCCTAAAGATGTTCGCCAATACAAGCCGAAATTCAGGTTGTCTCAGACCTTAGAGTAGAGGGCTGATTCTATTCCAGAATATTTATTAAATGTCAGACATTCTGCAAGGAAGTAGAAGGATTAGCAAGACATGGCTTAAGTCTTTTACATCCTAGAGCAGAAGACAGGTGGAGAGGTGGATAGAAGGATAGACAGAGTAGATAGGTAGACAGATGGGAAATAGACACTTATGGAGCAAACAGGAGGTGTGTACAAACTGGAATGATAGTCCAGGAGGCCTTGTGTCTAGATCAGCTGCAGAAGGCTTCGGAGAGAAGGTAATGTTTGAATTGAGTCCTGAAGGGTAGTTAGAACTCTTTCAGAAGGACAGGGGGTAAAGAAGGAGGGGAAGCTTATTACAGACAGAAGAGACAGACAAATGTAGTGCATGATATATAGCAGATTGATGTGCTTACTGTGTGATACTGAGCTCAGTTTCCAGTATATAGGAGCTCAGTGAATGTCTGGGGAATGAATGAATGTAGGCAGCGTGAGTAAGAATGATAGAGTTTGTGGAAGGTACTTTGGGAGCTAAATTGGAAGGGTCTTAATATGTCAAGGTAAGGAGTTGGGACTTCATCCAGACTCCAATAAGGCAGTATTTTCTAGTGGTTAAGCCCAACCACTAGTCAGACTGCCAGGCTTGAATGTTGGCTCCGTTATGTACCAGTTTTGTAACTGTGGGAAAGACTAAACCTTAGTTTCTTGCTCTATAAAATGGGGTTAATAATTATACTTACTTAGGGTTGCTGTGAGGATTAGAGTTAAAGCATTTAGTACAGAGCTTCACACAGCGTGAGTCCCCAATAAAGGTTAACTGTTATTATCACTAGGTCTTTATGCCCTGGAGAGCCTTTGGAGAATTTTAAGGGAGAAAAGGATGAGAGCAGGTTTTGTTTCTTTAAGACGCCACGGGGCTGTTGGCCTGCTGGGGTCCACAGAAAGTCATTTTTCCTGATTTTATTCTAACCTCTCTTGGCCAGGGAGGAAAAAAATCTTCACAACTCCATGAAAAATATGGGTGATTCCAAAGAGAGGCCGGAGACACAGAAAAGTATCCGTCAAGGCCTGGGACTAGATAAAGATCTACACCTCTGCTGGAAGAGACTGTTTGAGCCCTGGAGGAGGAAAACAATAGCCTGGTAATGAGACTGAAGTGGGACCCTTAGGAATGAGAGTTAGAAAGGCTAGTGTTAAATATCAAGTTTAACCGGGTTTAGGAGAACCGGCAAGGGGAACTAGAGAAAATAGAAAAATGGCGAAATGGCCAGTGATGGTTACCAGAGGAAGAATTAAAATGTGTGAGGACATCGCTACTGCCCCTGTCCACCTCTGAGCCTTTTAAGAACAGCTCCCAACTCTCAGATACTCCCATTTCAGATAAGTGCAGCCCTGGAGTGATTTTGGCCTGAAGCCTGGTTCAGAATGGGATGGGGAGGAACCGGAGAGCAGGCTTGGAGCTTTCTAGCCACTTTCTGCAACTTTGACTTGAGTCCTGTGTGTATGTATGCCTGGAGTTCTGACAGTTAGCTGGTGTTTTAGTGCGTGAGATAAAAAAAAGCCATTATTCTTAGCAGCTACGCTTCTCCATCTATGAATCCCATTGCACGTCCCTGTGACCTAGTTGTAGGAACTGACAGCTCAGTGGCAGCAAAGAGCCGAATAGCACTTGGAGTCGTGATGTCCAGGCTATTCCTTGAGATTGCGTGAGATATTAATACATAGTCTGAGAAAAAGCGTTTCTAAAACACAGTATTGCATTTTAAAATAAATTGCTAGGATGAACATGTTACAGCTATCTAATAACAACTTGTATTATATCCTTAATTTTAAAACTTCACCTTCTCTATTTAGTAAATGATTAAAAACGAATAGGAAAAGAGGGCAGGAACAGAGGAGCAGCAATCATGGACACTGAGGTGTTTAGAAAGAGGCTAGAGGCAAAGGAAAAAATACTCAGAGAACATCTAATGGAAACCAGATGTCAGAATAACAATAAAATATATAAATACAATCTTAGGTTTATATAATACTTCTTGGTGAGTCATCTCATGTGGCTTGCTAAGTTGCGAAAAGAGTAACCCAAGTATTTTAGTTTTATAGATAAGAAAATTGAGGAAAAGGAAGTTTTAATGTGTTTTCTGACATCCCTTGGGAGTTAATTTCCAGAATGGCTGACACAGGCAGCATCGCCATTAAATCTCAGTTTCGTGTCTGCTCCAGTTTTCTGATCTGTCTCCACTTGGCTTGCTGAGGTGGTCAAAATGCATGTGCATAGGCCCCAGGAAGAGCAAGTCTGTTCTCCATCCCACTGTGAGGTTCACCTTGTCAGGTGAGACTTAGACCTGAGTCACTGGAGGGGATTCCTCCATTGCACTGATGGCTTTTCTTCTTTTTCGTTCTTTCCTTAGTTCTCCCACTAGCTTGTGACTACATCGAGCACAGGCACTCTGTATTCCATCCTGAGCGTCCTTCATCTCTAACACTGTGCCTGCCACACAGTAGACACTCAATCAATCATTGTCAAGGGAATGAGAGCTCTGGCTTCTCTCACTCATCATTGAGAATCTCAGCTCCAGTCTCTGCAAGCTATTTTTTCGTGCCTATTAAGCCCCAAGCCCATTAGTACCCTGCAAGGTCCAAAAGGCTATTTTAGCCAAGAGAGATGTTTGCGCAGCTTCCTCCCTGCCCTGGCAAGTGTGGGGGCGGACAACACTAATCCTCATTCTGGATCAAAATCAGGAATTCCTCTTTGCTTAGGTTCCAGGGGTAAATCTTCCTGTACATGGAAATGTATCATGTTGATGGTCCTGATGGGCAGGCTGCCCGGAGCTTCATTGAGTTATCAGTGTTTCTACTTGATCTATTGACAATGGAGGCTTGAAAGCAAATAGCTTTGCCCACTCCAAATAGCTGGTTTGAGGCTGGGCAAACAGGAAAGCTTTGCACAAAACTAAGAGCTGGCGCAGGGCTTGAGGTTTTCAGTAAGTTTCTGCAGTTGGTTTCAGGAGGGGAAAAAGAAGTCTGGATTCTAAAATCAAGGCAGGAAATTAGACCTTGAATTCAATCAGTGCGTTTAGGACGCACTGACCATATGCAAGTAACCAGGTAACGCTGTGTAAGAATGAGAGGGAAGTGGGTTTTAAGCCTAACTTAACTTGGACACGTCATCTGACCTCTCTGATATCAAATTTCTGCATCCTTTCTGTATCTCTAATAAGGCTCTAGTGACAGTAAAGGTGACGATAGAAAAGGAGGTGGAAAGGACTGACATTAGAGTCAGCTAAATCTGGATTCCGTTCATGGAACTACAAAGCCCTACCTGTGGAAACGGAAGACACTACTCAGTTTCGCCATCTGTAAAGTGGTACTAAGACCATAAAAGGTTAGTGAGAAATAATGAGCTTGACAGTCACATCGTGACATAGACAGAACGCAAACACTTAACACTGAGTGAGGAAAGCAAGAATCAGAATACACGCAAAGCACCGTCAGGTGTGTAAATTCCTCTATGTAGTGAAAATTGGAGAGACACCCTTTAAATAGACTAGTTAGGGGCTAGGGTGAATGAGGAGAAAGGAGTGATAAAAAATAAAATAATGATGGGTAAAAGTAAAATAGAAGAATTGTCTGGCATGGACCGTAGATAATTGTGCTCCTGAACTGAGTGATGTGGTTCACTCCATTCTGTGGTCCATGAAGGAGAAAAAAGTAACCATGCAAATAAATATGTAACTACAAACCATGATAACTGGTATGAATAAAAGTATGTTCTGATTAAGAATAAGGGGAGGCAGTCTGGTGATGTAGTGGTTAAGATTGCGTACTCAACTTCGGTGGCCCAGGGTTCATGGGTTCAGATACTGGGCACAGACCTACATACCACTCATCAGGCCATGCTGAGGTGGCATCCCACATACAAAATAGAGGAAGATTGGCACAGATGTTAGCTCAAGGACAATCTTCCTCAAGTAAAAAGAGGAATATTGGCAACAGATGTTAGCTCAGGGCCAATCTTCCTCACCAAAAAAAAGAAAAAAGAAGAAGATTCTGATGAATAGGAGAAGCAGGAGCTCTAACATAGCTGTTAAAGTGAGCCTGGTGAAGAGTGGAGGAAAGGACATTCCAGATAGTGGAAACAGCCTGTGCAAAGTCCCTGGTGCTATGAATAGATTGATGCATTCAAGGCACTGAGAGCCGTGAGGCTGGTGAGTGAGGTCCAAGTGCTTGGAGATGAGCCTGAAGTGGTAGACAGAGGCTAAGTTAGGCAAGGCTTTGGGGACCACAGGAAAAGGTTAGATTTTAACTTAAGTGCAGTGAGAAGCCATTAAGGGGTTTTAAATGCAAGGGCTGTTGGACAGTGATGGATTTGGTGGGAGGAGAATGTATGTAGCATGCTCAGATTTTTGTTGGATACCCTAACTGCTGTCAGGGAGCCAAAGTGGATGTAGATAGACCTATTAAGGGCTTTCTTGAATCAATCCAAATGGGCCATGAGAGTGATTTGGACAACAGTGTGGGAAATGGGAATGCAGAGAAGTAATTGATTGGAAAGATACTTGGAGATAATATCAACAGGTCACATAAGACCAATACGTCTTTGGTGCAGATTATATATGTGTTCAAATTATTTACTTCCCCTTTTTGTTGCAGGATTATACGTCTGATATTTGATTGACATAAAAAATAGCCATGTTAACTTTTCTTTAGACAACCAATGTGAATTAAAGTAGTATGTATCACTTCTAGATAGAATTGTTAAGAGCCAGAGGATTCTTTGCTACTGTTTCCTCTGACGTGAGACCAGCAATGCCCCAGAGAGACGCTGCCTCACCAACCTGGGTCTCAGGATGATAATGATACACGACAGTGCCCTAAGTGACCAGTGATAAAGTGAGTGAGAAATTCAACTTCTTGCTCAAGGGCACATCAGATGTTTGCTAAGATAAACGCTACGCTGGGCCATAAAACAAATCTCTGTATGTTTCAAAGGAGAGAAATAATACATAGACTATTTTCTTACCACAGTGGTATTAAATTTGGAATCAATAACAGAAAGATATCTGAAAAATCCCCAAATATTTGGAAATTGAACAACTCACTATAGAGAAAGCCATGGATCAAATAAGAAGTGATTCGGAAAATTGGAAAATATTTTGAAGGAATTAAAAATGAAAACACAATACGTCAAAATTTGTGGGAAGAAGCTGAGGGAAATGTAAATTTTAAATGGCTATTTCAGAATGAAGAAAATATAAAATCAGTGATCTATGATTCACTTTAAGAAGCTGGAAAAAGAAGAACTAATTAAATCCAAACCAAACAGAAGAAAGTCTGTAATAAAATGTGTGCAAATCAATAAAATAGATAATAGATAAGCAGTTGAGAAAGTCAATGAAGTAAAAATTGGTTCTTTGAAAAGTTAAAAAAAATTGAAACCTAACGAGTTTGATTAAGAAAAACTGGTAGAAAATATAAACTACCAATATCAGGAATGAAAGATAGGGCATCATGACACATCGTAGAAACATTAGAAGAATAATAAGAACAAGGGTTATTATGAGAAAAACTTTGTCAATAAATTAAGCAAACAAGAAATGCAAAAAAATATTTCAAAGGCACAACTTACTAAAGCTGCCAGTAGAAGAAATTTTGAAAAAACCTGAATAGGCTGTATCTACTTAAGAAACTGAATTCAAACTTGAAAGTCTTTCCACAAAGAAAATTTTAAAGAACGTTGTCTAAAATTCAGATGGGAATATAAAGAACCCTAGAATAGACCCCCAAAAATCTTGAAAAGGAAGAAAAAATTCGATTACTTATGCTATCTGATTTTAAGACTTACTATAAAGCTAATGCAATCTAGGAAATCTGATATTGTCAAAAGACATTGTCAAAAGATATTGTCAAAAGACATATGTATAACTCAGAGGAATAGAATAGAAGGTCTGGAAATGAACCCACATATATATGGTGAAAATACAAAAGTGTTATAAAAATTCAATGAGTAATGGAAAGTGTTCTCACGAATGGTGCTGGAGCAACTGGATATCTGCATGGAAAACAATGAAACTTGACACGTACTTTATACTGTATGATACAATTTCTTTGAGATAACACATACGTAAACATAAAGGATAAATCTAAAACTTTTCAAATAACACATAGAAGAGCATCTTCACAACTTTGAAAAAGCCAGGCATCTTTTTTTCCTTTGGAAATAATGCAGAAAAGACAGGAACTAAAACGAATATATTGATAAATTGAGCTTCATCAAAATTAAAAACCTCTGTACATCATGAAAACAAATAGGTAAGGAATAGACTGGGTGAAAATCTTTACAACATATATATTTGACAAAGGACTTAAATCCAGACTACGTAAAGAAGTTGTACAACTCATTAATAAGGAAAACAACCCAACTGAAAAACCAAATGATTTGAAGAAACACTTCACAAATGAAGATACTTTAATGGTCAATGAGCACATGAAAAAGTGTTCAAGTCATCAGGGAAATGTAAAACAAAGGAAATACCACTCTATACCCACCAGCATGGTTAAAATGAAAGCGTGGGCATGTATATGGAGCAACAAGACTCTTAAACCTTGTTGGTGGAAGTGTAAAATGGTACAGCTGCTTCAGAAACCTGCTAAACTCTTCAGCAGTTTTTAAGATATTTATCTATTCCATGACACAGCAATTCCACTCCAAGGGAAATGAAATCATGCCTTTGCTAAAGACTTGTGTGCAAGAGTGCATAGCGGCTTTATTAATAATAGTCAAAGACTAGAAGCAATCCAAATGTCCATCAGTAGAAGACCGAATAAGCAAATAGGTATATTTACGTAATTCAATACTACTCAGCAATAAAAAGGATGAACTAATGATACATTGTGCAAACTAACCTTTACATGGCCTTTCTAACCCCACCCTACATTGTCAAAACTGTTCACCTCTAGTCTTGACCTCCTCTTTGACCCATCTCCCCTTTAGTTTCTATGTTTCAGCCACAGTGTTCTTTCAGGTACTGATAAGACTCACAAAACTTGACAGATGAATGAGAATTGAGTAGTGTGGAACGAGTTGTTCCTGTATCAAGAATACCTTCACTCATCCTTCCACCATCTCTAATTCTCCTGAAAGCCTGTTCTATTTTCTTCAACATTTATCAGGAAAATTTTCAAAAGTTGAAAAATTTTACAATAAACATCTAGAAACCTACCACCCAGATTCTACCATTAACAATTTACTATGCTTGTTTGATCCATACCTGTCTGTTATCCATCCTTCTATTCAATGGCCCACTTTGTATTCCATCAATTCTCCAGGGAAGCTTTCTCTGAATCCCCCAAGAGACCAAGATGTTACATCTTGTCCTGGTACCCTCTCTCACAATTTCTCATTTTCTCTTATGACACTTGATTTCATTACCATGAGTAGCTTTGTTTAGATTTGTCTTCTCTGCTGGTCCAGTGATTCTCAAAATTGAAGTTGCATCAGAATCACCTGAGAGGCTTGCCAAAACACAGGTTACTAAACTCCATCTCCTAAATTTCTGATATAGCAGGTCTTGGTTGGGGTTCAAAATTTTGCATTTCTCACAAGTTTCCAGGCGATGCTGATCCGGGTGGTCCATAGACCACACTTTGAAAACCACTGAGGTTGATAGTAAGCACCATGCCTGCAGGGATGAGGTCTGTTGTATTCATTGCTGGTTCTCATTGGCTATCACAAGCATAGAGTGAGTACTCAGGACATAATGCAGATATGCTAAGTGAATGGATATACATATATACATGTACTTTTCATTTACTGTATTGTAGGAATTCCTCAAAACCATTATTGTCAATGAATAGCTCCATCAATCGGCATATCCTGTTTACTTATCTACCCTTGTTGTTAGATGTTAACATCTTTCCTCGTTATATCCTGTTATATTGGTGGTGATACTTTTCCCAAATAGGTTTTAATTTTCACAGTAATTCCTTCACATCAGAAAAAAATTTTGCAATTAACAAAGGATAAAGTACACTTTCTGTTTTATTTCTTTTCTTATGAGCCCAGGTTGTAAAATCAGCATGTTGTTTAGGGCTTAAATGAGATAGGGGTTGTAATTTCAAAAGGCACTTTTCTCAAGGGAAGGAACGAAAAACCCTAAGTATACTTTGACTAATAACAAACAAGATAATCTTTGTGTGCGGGTTGATGTACTGGTGTGAAAGTGGGAGGTGAGGCCATCTTAATGTCCTTGAACTATCAGTGTGCATTATCCTCACTGTGAAAACATCTGGTTCTAAAGACTGGAGGGAGCCACTCTAAGTAAAGGAATTGCATGGCCCCAACTTTGAGTTCTTCAGATAAAGAATGCAAAAAGCATGGCCTTGAGTTGAGTATGACTTTTCAAAAAAACAATCTTTATTTTTAGAGCAGTTTTAGATTCACAGCAAAATTGAGAGGAAGATACAGAGATTTCTCATTTATTCTCAGCTTCTATGCATAGATAGCCTTCCCCATTATCAACATCCCACACTAGAGTGGTACATTTGTTACAGTTGAGGAAGCTACATTGACATCAAAATCATCCAAAGTTCACAGTTTATATAACGGTTCATTCTTGGTGTTGTACATTCTGTGGGTTTGAACAAACATTATTTGACATGAATCCATGATGACAGTATCATACAGAGTATTATCACTGCCATAAAAAACCCTCTATGCTCTACTCATTCATCCTCTATCTTCCCCAACCCTTGTCAATCATTGATCTCTTTACTGTATTGATAGTTTTGCCTTTTCCAGAATGTCATGTAGTTGGAATCATACTGTATTAGCCTCTCAGATTGGCTTCTCTCACTTACTAATACACATTTAAGGTTCCTCCATATCTTTGCATGGCTTGATAGCTCATTTCTTTTTAGTGCTAAATAATATTCCATTGTCTGGATGTACCACAGTTTATTTATCTATTCACCTACTGAAGGACATCTTGGTTGCTTCCAAATTTTGGTGAGTTTGAATAAAACTTCTACAAGCATACATGTGCAGGTTTTTTGTGCACATAAGCCTTCAGCTTCTTTGGATAAATATCAGTGGAGACAGTTGCTGGATTGTATGGCAAGAGTATGTTTACTTTTGTAAGAAACTGCCAAGCTGTCTTCCAAAGTCACTGTACCATTTTGCATTCCCACCAGCAATGAATGAGAGTTTCTATTGATCCACATCCTCACCAGCATTTGGAATTGTGAGTGTTCTGGATTTTGGCCATTCCAGTAGGTGTATAGTGTTATCTCCGTGTTGTTTCCTGATGACACATGATATGGGACATCTTTTCATGTGCTTATTTACCATCTGTGTATCATCTTTGGTGAGCTGTCTGCTACAGTCTTGGCCCATGTTTTAATTGGATAGTTTGTCTTCTTATTGTTAAGTTTTAAGGGTTCTTTGTATATTTTGGATAACAATCCTTTATCAGACATATCTTTTACAAATATTTTCTTCTAGTATGTGGCTTATCTTTTCATTCTCTTGACAGTATCTTTTGCAGAGTAGAAATTTTAAATTTTAGTCAAGTCTAGCTGCCTTGCCATTTTTTGTTGATAGCTGTACATGAAACCCTGTGTAAAAAGGGAAGCCTTCTTTAGTCCTATGATTAGGTCTCAGTCTTTTTAGTGAACCTGTGCTTCTGGGACTATGAGCTTCATTTCTAAGTTTCCCCCTCCCTTTTGTTGGGACAGAATGGCTAGAGGGGTTGCTGAAGTTGCATATTCCCTTCTTTCTCATGGAAGGCTGGAGCCAGCTGGTGTTGGGTATATCCCTTCCCCAGGTCAGTTAGGCTCTGATAAAACTCCAGCAGCTTAGGCTCTAGTTAACTTGTTTCTCCTGATGGCAGAGCTTGTTAGGAAAAACAGAATGCTCTGGCATATTTCACAATGATTCCTTTTGCCCTCCCCTTTCTTGAAAGAGGAGAGGATTTTTCCTCTGACAGTCACTATAAGAACCTAGCAAAGCTTCTATAAGTAAAACTCACGAAAGTGTGGGGTCCCCCTATCACTGGATCCTAGTGGAGTTTTAACCTCTCACTTGTCCACATCGAGCCTCCAGCAATTCATCAATTACAGTTCAGGTTTTCCTTCCCCGGCGTGGGGTCCTGCAGAAGTTTCTGCTTGTGAATTTCTGCTCCAGTAAGTTGTGATTCTCTATACTCACATGCTTGTCTATCCAATTCTCTGGGAAGCAGTTTGCCCTGAGACCTCACTTCTTTTACAGATCGAAGAAGAGTTGATTTTCCAGTTTGTGTAGCTTTTTATTTGTTAGCATGGCAGGTAGGGGGTGACTTCCAAGCTTTTTACACTCTGGACTGGAAATGGGAAGCTGAGTATAACTTTTCTTTTTAAGCTATTTTAATTATTTATTTAAGATTGGCCCTGAGCTAACATCTGTTGCCAATCTTCCTCCTTTTTTTTTCTCTCCCCAAAGCCCCAGTATGTAGCTGTATATCATAGTTGTAGTCCCTGTAGTTCCTCTATGTGGGATGCTGCCACTGCATGGCTTCATGAACAATGTGCAGGTCCACTCCCAGGATCTGAACCAGTGAATCCCGGGCTGCCCAAGTGGAGCATGCAAACGTAACCACTACGCCATGGGGCTGGTCCCTGAGAATGACTCTTTAAATCTGCCTACATTGTGGTTCCTTGGCTGCAATATGGGGATGGGGGAAATGGACTCGCATAATTTCTTTGCAGCGTGGCAATTATTTCTGCCTTATTCAAATAATGGAAAATTTCCAAAATGATTTTTATTTCCTTTGTATTGGAATTAGGGAGTAAAATCACCATAGGCACCTTCTTGCCTGATATTGGAAGCTTCCCTCCTCATTACCTACTCATGAACCTACTTACAGTGTTCTTTATTCAACACACAATAAAGTCATTTAAGTAGAAGGCACAGCATTCACCCATCCATAAATTCACTACATCTCCCCTTACTGAGTGCCTCCTTTGTTCCAGGCATTGTGGGAAAACAAGTTACATACAACACTGTCTTTCCTCAAGGAACTTAGAGTCTAGCATGGAATAGAGTTAATAATTTCAGTGCAATGTAATATAATCTTCAAGTAAAATATGCATGGGTCTTCTGGGGAAAGATTAGTATTCAAATGAGGCTGGAGCATCCGGGGAGGCACTTAACTGAGTTTTGAAGACAAAGTAGCTTTAGGATAAGAAGGGTGGTTATTGTATATCTTAATGTTACATATGTTATATGTCAATAATATCTCAATCAAGCTGGAGGTAAATAAAAGGGGTAACCAAAGCAATTTTAAGTGGAGGATAGCATCTAGGAAGATAGGAAGCATGAACAGAAGGAAGCATTCTGAAGAACAGGAAGACTTCAGTGTAGTTCGATGTGACATGGCTTGTGTAAGATGGTTCAGAACTCATCATAGAGGTTGACCAAGATGGCACCATGAATTACTTAGAAACTGACCAACCTGGTCTGGCCCATGCCTACCTCTGCAGCCTCATTTCACCACTTTGCCCTTGGTACCTGTGTTCCAGCCACACTGGCCTTAGATCATTCTCCTAAATCTCTCAGGCTTTCCCCTACCCTGGACATTTGCACACTGCCTCGGAAGTTCTTTCATGCATCCTTCTCCACCCAGGCAATGACTCCTCCTCCTCCAGATCTGGCCTCCAATTCTACTTTCTCAGGGAAGACCTCTCTGACCCTCCAAATTAAATCTGTCTCTCTTTTGCATCTCCTCTGTTCTCTCTACTCTTCTTGATAGTCCTTGTCTTAATTGATATTTAGGAGTATGATCACTCACTTCTATTCTATAAGCTCAAGCAGGAAAGATAACATGTCTGTTTTCCTCAATATTGTATCCCTATTATGAGCAGAATTTCTGGCATATAATAAGTGCTTAGCAAATACTGAATGAAAGAAGATGAAAATTAGTATTTATTCAATGTCCATAAGCCTTGCTGTCTGTGTGTGTATACAAAAGTGTTTTCACATAATCCTAACCTAAAGCCTTTGAAGTTGGTGAAATTATCCCTATTTTACAATTAAAATGCATTGGGTTACTGGAAGTTAATTTCCTTAAAGTTGCGGTATGCTCCCACGTCATCATTCATTGTATGCATTATCTTCTCTGTCAACCCACGGCCTCCAAATTCTACCCAGAAATAAAAAGTAGTAATTTTATCATCTGAGTTCTTAACCCCTCAGTGGGATTTTCTTTGATTCTCTCTTCACCACAAGCAGGAGAGTCCAGGCCATTCTGTTGTGGATTTCCACTTAGTTAGGTAGATTCTTCTAACTTGGCACTAAGTGTTTACTCATCTATCTCCCCCAGCTATACTGTAAGGCTCTTGAAAACAGGAATTGTGTCCTGTTCACTGCATGACTCCTGCCGCTCAAGTATCTGGGACACAACAGATACTCAAATTAGAGCCAGGGTGGTCAGCTCAGAAATTATCAGAGACATTGTTCGATAGCAGATTATGAACTGCAGAGAAACTGAGTCTGTCCCCATCTACCTGTGGAATGAAATTAAATGGCCGAGTTATATTTATGAATTCCACACATAGATATTGAGTACTTACTATGTGATCAGCACTGTTCTAGGTTCTAGGGATCTAACAGTGAGTAATACGAGCCAAATTCAAGTCCCTGTTTCCTGGAGTTTGTGCTTTGGTGGGAGTTCACTGAGGCTCCTAAAATCTCAGGTCTCGGAAGGGGCAGAGCAACCTTTGAATTTAGGTCTGCTTGTCTCCAAAGCTTCTTCCAGGCTGCTGCTCTATGCAGCCTCCCTAGTACAGGCTCCAGAATAAATATATTTTCTCCGATGGTCACATTCAGCCTAATTTAAGCCTTGGGCATTACTCCATTGCTGAGAGCACTCTTAAATCAGGTTATAATGTGACCCAACTTTCTTGCCATCTTGAAAAGGACACATTGCTTTCATTGTCACCCCCTCCATGATTCCCCTGCTGTTTTAGCATTTCTTCTTATTCCAAAAGCAATTAACATATGCCCCTTACAGTTCAAGAAAACATCCCAGCTTTAGAGGAATTCATTCTTTTTACCAGAAAAGGGAGTACCTTTAGCTTCCCATATTACAGCATACAGCATAAATGCAGTCAATCTGTCTGGCGCAGTCCTTTTGTTTTGAACCAATTTTCTAGCACCATGTCTACTTCTCCTCCAAAGCGTGTATTTTCTTTCCCACAGGCTTAGTTAATAATCCCCACTTAACACTGTCCTTTAAACCGAATCCAGAGAAGGTGCATCATCTTTAAATGCTATTTTGCATTTATGTACGTTTATAATTCTGATGTTTCTATAACCTATTTCACATTTTCGAACTCAGAACTCATCTCTCTTAAATGCCTTATTTTATTTGAACTAGTACACTTACCTGTATTGCTTTTTCTTCCCTTATTGACCATTGCAAGTATCGTCAAGTTGGTCCCAGTGTGGAAAAAAATCACGAAACAAAACAAAACACTCCCATTGATTTTTACATACCCAGAGTTTTCCTCAGAGCTCTGTAGGTGACAATTCTAATTTCCAGAGTTTTCCATCGCCTGTGCTGTAGTTTGCTAGGGAGTGAGGCCTCACAGCATTTCTGAGATTTTAGTTCACCCATCTTGCTTCCTTAGTTTCCCGCTTTTTTTCCTTTTGGCACTTCTTCATTCCTTTTCTACTTTTCAGTTCCCACAGGCCTAGTTAGATTATCTAAGACTCAAGTTCCTCAAGCATGGGCCTCCTCTTCAAACTGTCTTAGTCTTCCCCGTTATGTTCACTGCCCACTTCCATCTTTATTTTCCTTGTGAACCATAGTCAAGGCTGAATGTTTTTTTTTTGAGGAAGATTAGTCCTGAGCTAACATCTGCTGCCAATCCTCCTCTTTTTGCTGAAGAAGACTGGCCCTGAGCTAACATTCGTGTTCATCTTCCTCTGCTTTACATATGGGATGGCTACCACAGCATGGCTTGCCGAGTGGTGCCATGTCTACACCTGGGATCCGAACCGGCGAACCCCAGGCTGCTGAAGCAGAACATGTGCACTTTGCTGTGCCACTGGGCTGGCCCCTCAAGGCTGAATTTTATAAAGCATATCTTCCCTCATCTTCCTGCTTCAGAAGGTGCCTTCCTTCTGCTATTTTCATGCTGTACTTTTTTTTTCCTGAGGAAGATTAGCCCTGAGCTAACATCTGTTGCCAATCTTCCTCTTTTTGCTTGAGGAAGATTGTCACTGAGCTAACATCTGTGGCAGTCTTCCTCTATTTTTGTATGTGTGATGCTACCTTAACATGGCTTGATGAGCAGTGCATAGGTCTGCACCCAGGATCCGAACCCGCGAACCCCAGGCTGCCAAAGCGGAGCACATGAACTTAACCACTATGTTGCCAGACCGGTCCCCAGTCTTCCTCTACTTTATTTGTGGGTCACTGCCACAGCATGGCTGATGAGCAGTGTAGGTCCGCGCCCAGGATCCAAACCCGCGAAGCTGGGCTGCTGAAGTGGAGCACCCGGAACCCAACCACTAGGCAATGGGGCTGGCCCCTGTACTGTAATTTTTACTCAAGATAGCTATTTCTCTCTCTTCACTGCCTCCTGAAATTTACCTTTACTTTTCTTCTGCTTTTGTCACCAACTTTTCCATTCTCTTCTCCTCAGGCCCAGGAATATTTCCTTTATTATTTGGGGAAGATGTTAAGACTCCCCTTATGGGTCTTGGCCTCACAGCTTTCTTTGCTGCTTTTCATAAATTTTCCTGACTCTTTTGGATGTTTATTCCTCTTTTCCACAGGGTGACCCTAGGCCCTTTTAGTAAGGGCACAGCTGTGTTCTTTTTCAAATCACCTTTTTCCAAGATTATACCTTACAGTCATCTTTGATCACATTCATAGCATCCATGTTTTCTTAATTCTAGGAATAATTATCTTTTAGAAAACTTTAAAAATAATATTTAATAATTATTTGCATTTATTTTATTTAACCTCAAAATAACCCTATGGAATATTAATCTTATTATGTCCATTTTATAGATTTAAAACCATAGATCTTTATTTACTAGAAATATTATAAAGCCAATATAAACGATTTAATCCTAGGAATTTAAATTTTAAAAAATATGTCACTTTGGTTATTCTTTCAGTTATTTGAGTACCTAAATATGCCAGATAGTGTGCTGTGTTCTGGGAAAACAAAAATAAATTTCCTGCTTAAAAATGTACTCAGAATTTCATGGAGACACTGCAATATAAATAATTTTGATTCGTGTGATAAATAAGACTATGTGGTAAAGAATTATGGGAACATAGAGGAAACAGAAATTCATCTAGAGAATTAGAGATAGTTTCACAGAGGACTATATCTTTGAACCGTGTATGAAAAGAATGAAGAAGCATACGCAATCTGGAAAGAAGATGAAAAAGGTGTTCATGTCGCAGTACGATATACTATATGCAAGGTGAGGGTATAAAAGAATGTGGTGTAATTAGGGAAAATAAACTAGTATGGTTTGAACCAAGTATAGATTATGTGAGGTGGGGCGATAGAGATGACATGGACAAAGTGAATTAGGAATAGATTTCAACCATCCAGAGTTCGGGCTATAGTCAAAGGTGATTGCAGATAAACCCTGGAAACCTGCTAGCTTAACACGTAGAAGTCTACTTGTTGGAACTGTTACATTCAAGTAACTGAGTGTTCTTGTTTAGCAACAGTGAGGGTTTTTCCCTCTGCATGATTATGTTGGGGCTCAGACTGAAGCAGACTCGGCCATCATCAACTCTCTGGACATCAACATCTGCTCAGCAGAAAGAGAGGAAAAGAGGAAGGAGGGGATAGTCCAGGAGGTTGTTATAAGCCAGTCCTGGATGTAGGGTGCTTTACTTCTATCCATATTCTATTGGCTGGAACTAAAATACTGGGCTACATCTGCCTGAAAGGGCCACTGAGAAACATAGGCAAGCCGGGTGCCCAGGATAAAAGTCCTCCCCAGCGAGGTAAAAATCTCAAGGTGATGAGGATTTTCAAGTAGGCAAATGACATATTTATATTCTGATTTGGGTGAAGTATACCAAGAAAGTGAACTTGGAGGAAATATAGCAAGTTTAAGTTGGGCTACATTGAGTTTGAGGTGGCTTGAGCATAGGACTATGAAAGGAAGCTAAGCCTATGTCTTGGAAGCACTCAAAGTTGTTGTCAAATGTTGGAGAATTATCCAAACAAAAGTGAGATCGTTAAAATTATGGAAATTCATTATTTAACCCGGGGATAGTGTGTAGGGCAAGGAGAGAGAAGAGGAGAAGGTATACCTTAACAATTCCTATTTAAATAATTCAACAAAGAAAAATGAGTCAAAAGAGGGCAGTGATTGCCAGAAAAGCAGGAAGAAAATGAAGATAGAGCAATGTTACCAGAGCCAAGAGAAGAGATGATTTCACAGGAGGATTTATTCAACAGCATCGAATGTAATAGAAAATCCAGATAAGAATAAAATTAGCCAATGAGCTTAATAATTAGAGATTTTTAATAGCCCATGAAAAGGTAGTTTCAATAAAGTTGTTGGAGTAGAGATTAGAATGCAGTGGTTTAAAGAAAGAATGGGAGAGAACTATACAGAAATAAACTATTGACTCTTCAAGAAACCTGGATAAGAAGGAAAAAAGAGAGAGAGTGACTTTAGGGAGAACAAGGTTGAGACAAGGTTTTATTTTGAATTTTTTAAGGATAGTAGATATTTGAACATGTCTGTAGGATCAAGGGAAGAAACCAATGGAGGAAGTTTGAAATATCCAACAGACAGAATAATTGATGGAGCCATGCTTTAGAGGAGAAAAAGTTGCAAACATAGGTAGAGGCATCAGCTTTAGAAAGAAAATGTCAATATCTTCTTTGGGAGAGGCAAAAAGAAAGAAAAGTTTAAAGAATGCATACATTTCAGGCCAGAGGGAATATAATTCAGAGACTCAAATTCTATGGTTATTTTCCCAAAGAAGCAGGAGGCAAGGTTTTCTGATGAGAGTGAGAAAGGGGTGAGAAGAGAGTAGATGGCTGGATAAAATGGAAAAGGCCTAGAAGATTCACAGTGAAGAGCAGAAGGACGCAACCAAGCTCTCGTGAAAGAGTTTCCAGACATCATGGAACGCCCAACCAGGACAGAAGTTATATTATGTCATGTATCTTGAGAACAAGTCCTCTGTTTAAGGTTATACTCCTCAGCCTCCACTCTCCCAGAGACTGTACAGGTTTTCTACAATTTCCTTTGGCCCATCATTCTTCCTGGGATCCTTTGGAAGATAAATTTGTTTATTATAATCTGCCAAACAATCAAATTTGGTACGCCTAATAGGCAAATGGACAAAACCTTAGGTATTTCCCTGTTTTCTCTCTTCTTAAAGATGCTTATTTGCAGATAACTCTTATATCCTGACTAGGAGGGAGGAAGAAAATTAGGTCGGTACTCAAATCTCTTAATTTAGCATCTTTTTCTGCACATGCATTAATAAAGTGTAGTGATCACATTCTTTGTAGCTCGCGCATTCACAACACTCATTGTCTTCAAGATCTTGACCTGCTATATCATGCTTCAAGAAATCTCAAAAGTCATGCACCTTATCGCCTGGAGTGCTAAGAGGAGGAAGGATCCTGACATAGGGTAAAATTTGGACTAAGCGGTCCAACTTTGATCACCCTTAGCTTGGCCCTTAGAGGGATATGGGATTCAGATATTTACCACCTATTGACAGAACCATGGTTTCAGACATAGTTCAGATGATTACCAGTACCAAGTGAGTCCCAGCCAGTTGTCTTAGCCTGGGCTGCCATAACAAAATATCATAGAGTGGGTAGCTTAACAGAAATGTACTTTTTCACAGTTCTGGAGACTGAAGTCCAAGATCAAGGTGCCAGCAGTTAGTGTCTGATGAAGACTCTCTCTGGATGGCAGATGGCTGCCTTCTCGCTGTGTACTCACGTGACTTTTTCTTTGTATGTACAGAAAAGAGATCGCCAACTCTACGGTGTCTTTTATAAAGGCACTAATCCTATCAGATCAGGGCCCCACCCTTATGACCTCATTTAACCTCAATTACTTCCTCAGGGGCCCCAACTCTCAATAAAGCCCACTGGGGAAGTAGAGCTTCAATGTATGAATTTAGGAGGACACAAACATTCAGTCCATAACACCAGCCAACAGAACAGGGCAAGAATCCCCCACGAAGGCAATCATCAGCATAAAGTACATATTATCACTATGATTTAATAATTCTACTTCTAACTGGTATTACAAGTGGACCTGTGGGCCATTTCCAAGACGGAAAAAGAATGTCATGACATAATCCAGAGAGCTGAGACTCTTCCAACAGAGAATAAGAAGTCTCAGGAGAAAGTTAGAAACTGGTGGCTCTCCTAGAGTAGAAGAGAAATTTAGTTTAAATCTTTATTGATATCTTTACAAAAGCACACAAATGTTTTCTGTGACAATATATCATTTGACCTCAACCATCTAAAGGCAATGCACACCTTCCCCTAACTGATTAATAAACAATAATGAAGAGGTTAATTCTCCCTCCTACTCATAAACAGAATTTCAGAATCACATACTTCACAGAGGCAAAATTAGGAGCTCTTCTGTAAGAGAATGAATAGTTCAGAGTCCCCTGATTGCCTGAAATCATGTCCTGATTCAAAAAGGTGCAACTGGAGGCTTAAAAGAATACAGGTTGAGATGCAATCCTAAAATTACCCATTACCAGACCTCAGAAAAACATCAGCTGTACAGTCGGTCTCTCTGCCTCCCCAGCTGAGAGTTTTGATGATCCCTAGAGGCACATGGATCCTCTGTGCTGAGCAACAGTCTCCGAATTCCAAGACTCCTTACAGTCCCTCGTCACTACTGACTCACTGCGTGATTTGCTAAAACCAGGTTTGCTCACTCACTGAGATAAACTCCGAGAAATAGCACTCCTAATTTTTAAGGCTGTGAGCAGACAATCATGCTATCTGGGCAACACACAAAGAATGCTTCACAGACGCAATCCGTTTAGTATTGCAATCAAATACAACTTACAACAAGAAATCGTCCGACACATAGTTAATGATAGGCTTCATCATTATTTGACTGCGTTGTAATTTGACCTAAATGGTGAACAGTTTGTGTAGATTACTGTATTTATTAGCAATGACTCTTCTTAACGTTCCCATGGCTCTTTAAAGTTTACAATGCACTATACCACAGATTATCTCATTATTTCACATGAGAAGATCTAACGAGCTCGGTAAATATTAGTTTAATTTAAATCACTCAAAACCATGTTAGAAGAACTTAGTAGTAATTACTAACTCCTTTTATGGTTGAGAAGCTGAAGCTCAGCTAGAGGGACACAGCTACTCTTTGATTGGGCCAAAGCTAGAGCCAGCCGTTGATTTCCAGTGATGGTTGTTCTTTATTCCACAGTCAAATGACCTTTCTGAAGGTACCATCAGCGCTGGATGGAGGTGGAGAATGGGTGGAGCTAAATTAAAAAGCAGTTTTTCAATTGGCCCTCTGTAGTTTAGTTCCTTTTTTCTCCTTCAAGTGGCTTATCCTCCAACTCTTTAAGGCGGATCTCCCCTTTGTGTTGCTTGAGATTTCAGAGAGGGAGGGAGAGAGGCAAGGAGGGAGAGAAGGAGCGAGAGATACAAAGCATACACCTTCCAGAAGACTCCTGCTACCTGTTCGTAGTAAAAAGAACATTTCACTTTTGTACTGTGCTTTGTAGTTTTTAGAGCACTTTCTTTAGGTAAACGGCAAAAACTCAAACAGCTTATCGTATCACAGGAGGCTTTTCATTATCTGGCCCTTGCCCACCTCCCTGGTGTCAGCTCCCCTCCTCCTCCAGATGCGCCCTGCTTCAGTTACAAAAAACCCAACTTACCGCAAAACTTGAAGGTATTAAGCTATTTTGTACCTCTGTAACCTTGCACATGCTCTTCCCTTTGTCTTGACTGCCTCTCCCCTACATTATCCAAAGTATCCAAAGGCTTCCATCCTTCTTCTTCAGTCCTTAGTCATCAGAGTACCCTGGGTGGGGGGGATTTTAAGAAACACTGTCCCTAGGCTCTGTCCTAGGCCAGTTGTATCTGAATTGCAGGGGGTGAGCTTGGACAGCTATGGGGTCTCTGATTTTGGTGCCTGTGAAGGTTGAGTATCATCATTCACTTCTGTGTCTATTCCATTAGACCTTCAGCTCTTCAAGGGGATGGAGTATTTTATTCAATTTTGTATGCCCAGGGCCTAGCATGGCGTCTGATGCATTTACTAGGCTTTTGATTGCCTCTGAAACAGGGCTAGTTGGGCATGCCAAGGGATGCTGGGGTCTCAAACTCCTCTTTTAAACAAAGACACTTCTGTTTTGGGCCTTCGAGTAAAGCTGTAACGTGTGTCAGTGCTCCGCCTCTGGCGATGTTGAATGACGTCTTCTGTTTCATCTGTTCTGACTTGACAGACTTCAGTCTTTTTTCTCGGTTCCCTGAAATCCTATGTGTTTCCTTTTGGCTCCTGCTCTCTGTCTAGCCTACATCACTTGTGCTGCCATGTCCACGACTGCTATCAGCAATTGATGATGGCTCTATTTTCCACCAAGCTGGACAAGGCCTCAGAATCTTTCTCAGCCAAGAAGTGCAAAACATCATTTCAAATAAGTCAGAATAATTACATGAGCCAAAATCTATTTGTGTTCCCTGACCTGGACCCTTGAGTTGATGACATGAATTTGGGTCTGGCTATTTTGCCAGGTCAGTTTCCCCTGGTATTGAACTTCCAATATCCCCTGGCTTTAGCACTATATTTATAGAAAGGAAACACACTGCCCTGTGTCCCACCTGCTATAGACTGAATATTTGTGTTCCTCCAAAATTCATAGGTTAAAACCCAATCTCCAATGTGATGGTATTGGAGGTGGGGACTTTGGGAGGTGACTAGGTCATGAGAGTGGAGCCCTCATGAATGGGGCTAGTGCTCTTATAAAAGAGACCCCAGAGAGATCCCTTGCTCCTTCTACCATGTGACGTTATAGTGAGAAGACAGCTATCTAGGAACCAGGAAGTGTGTCCTTACCAGACACTGAATCTGCTAGCACCTTGTTCTTGGACTTTCCAGCCTCCAGAAATGTGAGAAATAAATTTCTGTTGTTTATAAGCCATTAAGTCTATAGTACTCTGTTATAACATCCTGAATGGACTAAGACACCATCTCAAGCCTTGATTTGGTCCTTAATAATTGAAGGAAATGGGCAAGTGTTGATTGCATTTCATGTGACCACCCCACACCACTGTCAACTTTGGAGACTATAATAAGAGCCTTAAGAGTAGTAGAAATAATCTAATTACCTATTCTCATCCCACTGATATTCACAAGTAGCCCCACCCTGTCCGGTCTTGGTCATTGCTGTGGGGCCGCCATCTCAGTCTCGACATCTACGTGTCTTTTGATTCTGAAAGTGGTTGGGCTTGACCTCTTGAGCTTTAGTCATCACCATGAGAGGAAGATGCCCCGGATAGCCTGCTGTCCAAGAGGGATGAAAGACAGAGCAGAACCATATCCAAACTGTGGCTTGGAGACAAGCCCAGCTGTGCCCGACATCACTTAATTCTTATATCCTACAAGTAGCAATATGACTTTGGGTAAGTGAACTCACATCTTTATGCTCCTTATTCCAAATTTGTAGAAAGAAGCTATTGAGCCAGAGGATTATAAAGTCTGTTCCAGCCCTAAAATTGATTCTGACAAACTTGTGGTTGGAGGGGAAGGCAGAAATTAATGTCTCTATCATATAAATAAGGAATATAGAGTTCTTGGACCTTAAATAAATTGAGCAAGGTCACTCAGCTAATAAGTGGTGAGGTCAGGATTCAAACCTAGAACTTCTAACTATAATGCCACAAAATATTTTGCCACCCCATGTGGATTCTAGCTAAATCATAGTTCTCTGTTCTAGAAAAGCAAAGTGTGTGAAGTTTTCAACAGTAGAAAATTTGAATTTGGAGAACGATGTGGTAAGAAGATTTATTGAAAAGTGATTTTAGAGCCTGTAAGTCTTTAGGGCAATCTGGAAGAGGGCTCAGCTTGATGGTGAACAGTGTGAGGTTGGAGGAACCAGAGAAAAAGAGTCCTGTGTCTCCAGGAGTTGAGAACAGGAAGTTCAAGAATACAGATGAGGGATGAAACAAAGTGATGCTATCATTGCGGCTAACCAGAGGAACTTCCTGGTGTTTCTCAAACCATTATTGAATTGAATATCTGTTGAAGACACCCAGGAATCTGTATTTTAATAAGCTTCTCAGCTGATTTTTACATCATTCATGTATTAAATTTTGAGAATGCCTCAGAAGCCCTCTAATACAATCATCAACACCTGAGGAACTATCCACACCTGTAGTCATTATTGTCTTACATCAGGAGGGATGCCTTGAGGTAAAGCAGAAGACAAGCCATCCCCAGCCCCAGAACCCATTTATCCTTTATCATACTGGATTGAGAAATTGAAGGGCTAATTTTACATGCCATTCCTGAATCAGAGATAATTCCCCAGCTTCTATTGACCAGTTCTCAGCCTGTATCTCACTCCGTATTTGAACTCCAAATACTTGCACACTCAGATTTTGTTCTTTCCTGTTGAGTGACGGCAACATTTAATCCCAATTTCAAGATTGCAAGCAGTGGACTTTCTTCTGTCTGTGTTGCTGCCTTGATTTGCATTTAGAGGAATCTGCTCTTGACGTCTGCTCTACTGAGCAGCAACCTATGATTACAACTGTGCAGGGCTCTCTCTTTTCTGGGATACCTGTCCTCACTCTATCCATGTGGTTTGGTGAGAGAGGGGCCTTGTGTCTCCACTAGTACCATTCTCTGGTCATAGCTGATGAGTTGGAGGTGGAGGGGAATTGCCTACTTAACCCAAACTTGTTTCCAAGATTTTGAAAGTGGAACTAAGTGGTTTTCCCCTCAGACTGACTAGTCATTTCAAAGAAATAAATTTACAGCGGGGACTGTTAGTGGTAAAGTTTTTCCAAAAGCAGAGGAAGCGTAAAAGTACCAGTGGGGTGGAGGATGCATACAAAGAAAACAAGTAAGTAGACACGCAAAGAAATACAAGGAAAAGAGAAAGGAGAGACAACCCTTCACATTTTTATCTCCAGTTGATCTGGAGAGGGAAGTCAAGATTCGTTTGTTTCTCACATGGATATTCAATTGACCCAGCTCCATGTTGAACAGAGTCTCATATCACAACTGCACTGCAATGTCATCTGTGTCATAAACTGATACTCTTGTAGGTCTATTTCAGGGCTCTCTCTTTTAGTACATTTATCAATTTGCACTGTCTGAAATTATGCATTATGGAAATCTTGGTATCTATCTAATAGAGTTCCTCCTCCAGTTTTGGCTCTCTGTGTTTTTATATACATCTTATTAGCAGCTTATTAATTTCCATCATAAAGAACCTATTTTGACTGGGATTGCTTTGAATATGTAAATCTGTAAAGAGAGAATTAAATCTTGATAATAGTCGTACAATCCAAGAATGTGATATATTCCATGATTGAATTCTCTAATTTCTCTTAATCATATTTTGTAGTTTTCCACATAAAAGATTGTACATTGTTCATAGATTTATTCCTTGATTTTTGATACTATTGAAAATGTATTTTCTTAAATACCCATCTTCAGTATGGGAGTAGTTATTTTTTTGGTGGTGTTTAGAAATATAGGTGATTTAAAAATGTATTGACTTTGTATCTAACCACCTCATCAAATGTACTTATTAGTTGTAATAGTTTTTCTGTATATTCTTTTGATGTTTTACGTACGTAATCACACCATCTATGAGTAAGACAGTTTTATTTCATCCTATCAAGTCCTTTTAAATAATCTTTACTACAAACAGTGATCATGAGCATTCTTGTCACCTTACAATCTCAGAGGGAAAATGTTCTGTATTTCACTGTTCGGTACGATGTTTGCTATCCATTTTTGGAGGGGTAGATTTTGTTAATAATATACATCTATTCTCAGTTTTCTTAGAAATTGTATCGTGAATGAGTGTTGGTTTTTATCAGATGATTTTTTTCTGTATCTAGTGAGATTATCATATTTTTTCTTCTTTAGTCTTTTCATGGGGTAAGTTATATTGATTTTAAATCTTAAACAAATCTGTGTTCCTGGAATAAACCAAACTTAGTCTTGTATATTATCTGTCTTGTATTATAACTGGATTTGATTTTTCTTTCCCCTCTCCCTTCCCACTTCTCCCCCCTTCTTTCCTTCTGTTGTTCTTTCCTTCCTTTCTTACTTCCCTTTTCCATCAGGCAATTTCATTAGAGAAGAGGCTTATAATTTTCTTTTCACTTAATGTCCTTGTCCTTTTTGTCTTTAAAGATTAGCCTGAATTCCTAACAAGAGCTGGGATGTGGAATCTCTGTGTATTTCTTTTTTTTAAGATACATTGACTTGTAAGGCAGGTTCAATGTGGGAAAATAATACAACATAACAGCAGAAGTGTTGTAAAGAGCATTGAAGGCAACTCATAAAAGGGTGTGGTATTTGCTCAAGGAGTATACGACAAAGTGAATCTACATTTGTTGAGACTAGTGCTTCTTTATCTAGCACTTTATGTTTCAGCCTATTATGGGACTCCAGTCGTCTCAAATTGTGCTAAGCGCTTTACACGGATTATCTCAATGTTCCCCACAATACTAAGTGATGGATACCTTTTAAATCCCCACTTTGCAGGTGAGAATATTGAAACACACAGAGAATAAATAAATTGCCTAAGATGATAGAGAGTATATATTTGAGACGGGGTTTGAAATAATGACAGTAATCTTATTATAGAGACATTTTTCCCATTTTGCTGATTAGGAAATTCTCCTTCAGAAAAGTTGCAGAACTGTCCCAGTATGGTGTAACTAGTAAGGACTTGAACTAGGTTTTAAATTCAGATCTGTTTAATTCCAGAGCACATAGTTTCCTTCTGAACCACGTGGCTTCAGGGACATGCTTGAGGCTGCTTTGAATACCATTCTCTGTAAAGAGCTGATTGCAGCTCTCATAATTACAAAGCTAGACTACGCATTCTCAGAAATGGTTGAGTGAGTATGCAGACCTCCTGCCCAGAATTCTGAGTTCTTGTCTTGGCTCTGCCACTCAATAGCTGTATGGCATTGTTCAGGTTGTTTCCTATCTGTAAAGGAAATGGGGTAGAAGAATGAAGATAATTCCCGTGTTCTTTACGGCTGTGCGATGATGGGTATGTTGTTGGGCAACGTTATTATAACATTCCTCTTTCCTCTTGAGCACAGTGAGTTTGATCTTACTGAAGTATTCTAACGCTTCATTTGTGTTAGCATGAGTTTCTCCCAGTTTTCAAAAGGTGTAGAGTGTTAAACAGCATCAGTTTGAGGATGGCACTACTTACTACCTGGGAATTTTCTTGAACATGTATCCATTATATTATAACTGCCATCCCTCCTCTGCTGGAAAGGCAGTAGGGTGGGTGATTATGAACACAAACTCTGAAGCAAGAACCTAGGTTCAAATCCTCTCTCCACCACTTAGTAGCTATGTGACCTTACAGCAGATCACCCAACCTGCCTGTGCCCAGTTGCCTTATCTAGACATGATTGGAATGATGTCTGCCTTATGCAGTTGCTAATAGGTTAATGAAGTTAATTAAGTCAAAGCTTTTAGAGCACTGCCCCGCATTCAGTAAATATTGGTTTATTACTGCTGCTGGTGTTATTATTATTATTATTGTTATTATTATTACTATCATATGTCTTTCAGCTGTTGCACAAATTGTGAAGAAACCTAAAAGCAAAGCCATTTGACACCATCAGAGTTGTCAAACCCACCAAGACAGATGTGCTTGGGGTAATTTCAAATGAAATGCTGCAACATGTGGCATGAGCAGTGGAGTGACGAGTGAGTCATGTGTAGGTGGAGCAGGTTACTTAAGTGCATATTTTTACATAAAAAAAGAATTTACTCCGCCATTAATTAAACTTCCCGGTTACACTATACTATATATTTGTGTGTGCCATTTATCATCACCTGATAAGTGGTTTGTATGATACATAAGTACACAAGAATACAGAGTAAAACGAGTCCTCACCTGTCCTCATCCTGTCACCATCACGATGCTACTCCCAGCCGGACAAAATCACTGTTAACAGTTTGGCATGAATCCTTCTAATTCTTCTGCTATAAATTTATACATATTCTATTTCTTTGTACAGAAACGGGATAATATTTATTTTTCTGCATGTTTTATCACTTAATATCTTGAGAAATCTTTCCATGTAAGTACATATAAATCTACCCTACTCTTTTTAACACGTATATTATTTCCTAGTATGAATACACCTTGATTTATTTTACTACTCCTCCCCTATTTTTAGACATTTCAGGTTTTTTTCAATTTTTATCTTGAAAACAATGCTTCAATACGCATTATTATGCGTAAATTTCCATGCACACATGTATGTATTTCTTTAGGATAGGTTTCCAGAGTTGTCATGCACGTGGTGTTTTATTATTTATAAAGCATTTTTAAAACAATCACTATTGGTTAAGTATCTACTAGAAACCAGACATAGGCCTAGGAGTTTAAATATATTGTATCATTTAATCTTCATTCTCACTTCATTTATAGATGAGGAAAAAGACTCCTAGAGGCTAAGCGACTTATGCTAGTCACACTGCTAGTAAGTGGTATTCAATGTTAGTGTTTTGGTGCCCTTTGGGGCAATTTTTATGCTCAGAAAAGAGTATTCAGAGATTTAAATTGGTTTTAGAAATTAATGTTTAATTTATGAAAGTGAAAAATCCAATACCTTATGCTTATTCTTTCTTATGCTTTTAAGTTCAGCTTACACACAGTATTTTATTCATAAGTCTAGAGAATTTTAGCAATCACATATAAGAGGATTTTGCATAATGTTTGCTTTCATTTACAACCTTAGCTAATTAAACATCTTCAAACATTTTAAAATGTATAAAATTTGATATACATATCAAATTCTTAAATACTCTAATTGTTGACTGACAAGCCTTCCCAACTACTTACATATCTTATAGAAACCTAAAAAATTAAACTTATACATGTGCTGAATCTTAAGTCACTTTCTAGTATTGTACATAAATTGAGTATGATTTCAACTTAAAAAATATATCTAAATAAGTCAATTATGTATTTCAAATTAGAGTTTGATGAGGACTCTTATTCTAATTGGCTAAATTATATAAACATTAAGAATATGAATAAGATTCCAAAATGTACGCTCTTTATTTCAAATGTTAAGATTATGGGTTTAATTGTCTAGAATTCATCCTAGATCTTCCCAGAATTTCAAGGTGCTAAACCATTAAGAATAATAGTTTACCTCACACAGTTTTAGGGTTAATTTCTAATGATGATTTGGTAATTGAATTTTCAGATTGCTTAAGGTCACGTAATGACCCAAAATTTCCGTGGGGATACTGTCTAGATTTTTGTAAGTCATCCTGATAAGACACACTGAACTATCTTTAGTCACTTTTTTGATTACCAAAGTGAGTTGTGTTCAGCTCCAACATTTTGAAAAATTATATTTCAAGCACAGAATAAGATAAAAGTTTGTCACCCAGAATATAATATTTAAAAACACATGTTGAAATTAACATAATTATATTTCCCCAGGTTTTATGAGACAGCCCAATAAAACAGATGCCTTTAAATAAAAAGTTAGAAAAATGAACATTTATTAGTCTTTTTTGATATATTAGTATATCAGTATGTATATAATATTGCTATATTTTGATATACCTCTCAGAAATTGAGGCAGTGAATTTCTTTAATAATGCATACAAAAAGGTGTTGTTGGTTTTTTAAAAATTTTTTTAGTCAGAAGAAGCAGTAGTCAGACTGCTTCTTTTCCTTTGTTTTTTATAAAACACTGACAGTGAGTGCCTCCTTGGCTAGGTCTCATGCTAATCCTGGCCCTGGTAAGACCCAATTGAGATAGCTAATGGATCATTAAAGACAATTCTTGACAGTAGATCACCAGGTAATTCTTATTGCAGAACTCAGAAGGGGTTTAAAGAAATGACTGCCGTTGCTATAACAAATTTCTTCCTTTGGGAACAGGCTTCTTCAGGCTTATACATATAAGATGAAAAATAGGTATAAAATTAATGCTAAGTCCTGTCTTATTCCAGTAACGTCATAATCATCCAGGGATTAATGGCCACATTTTTATACAAAAGCTCCATATTGGTTTCATATAGCTGCTGTAACAAATTATCACAAACTTAGAGGCTTAAAACAGCACCAACTCAACGTCTTACAGCTCTGGAGGTCAGAAGTCCAGAGTCTTACAGACTAAAACCAAGGTGTCCTCACGGCTGCGTTCCTTCTAAAGGCTCAGAGAGAATGCGTTTTCTTGCTTTTTCCAGCCCCTCAAGGTCACTTGCATTCCTTGGTTCATGGCCTCTTCATCTTCAAAATTCTAACTTCTGCTTCTGTCATCACATGTTTTTTTAAATTTTTTTTTGAGGAAGATTAGCCCTGAGCTAACTACTGCCAGTCCTCCTCTTTTTGCTGAGGAAACCTGGCCCTGAGCTAACATCTGTGCCCATCTTCCTCTACTTTACATGTGGGGCACCTACCACAGCATGGTGTGCCGAGTGGTGCCATGTCCGCACCCGGGATCCGAACCAGTGAACCCCAGGTGCCTGAGAAACGGAACGTGCGAACTTAACCTCTGCGCCACCAGGTCGGCCCCCGTCATCACATCTCTTTTATTCTGAGTTTGACTTTTTGCCTCCCTCTTATAAGGACTCTTGTGATTACAATGGGTCTGCTTAGATAATCCAGGACAATCTCCCCATGTGAATATCCTTAATTTAATCATATCTGGAAAACGCTTTTATCATATAAAGTAACATATTCACAGAGTCTTGGGATCAGAACATGGACATCTTCAGAGGGGGCATTATTCTGTCTACCACAGGCCACTTCCACCTCATTGAGAGATGCTTCTTAAATGAAATTTTAATATTTATATTAAAATTCTTTATTAACATGAACAATATTTTTCTGTTCACTAAAATAAATTTTGTACTAATTATAAATTTTAGTGTCTCAAGCCAAAGATATGAATTTTAACAATTTGAATGTTATACTTACAGAAAACTCCAATAATAAAATGCACAATACATGTTTTCCTTCCTGAACAGTGTGATAGAATGACAATATAGCAGTCTTTCAAATATAAAAATATACTCCATAAGGATAAAATTCCATTGGGATGTGTAACAAATATATGAATCTAAAGGCAAAATGAAAGTGATATAAAATTTTTAAATGTTAAAGAAAGCCTATTTTATGTCATATATAAATGGATAAAGGCATGTGTCAGATCCTAAGTGATCTTTAGATTCCTTTGAATATATTTAATACAAAGAAACTTTCATTTTAAAATATTAATATTTACAATATGCCAGAAATTGTATACATTACAGTCATTTGATCTTGTAATAGAAAATTTTAGGTCAAAATATGAAATTACATGATAGGCTACATAGTTCCAAAATGTTTTATCAGATAAATGAGCAGATGTTTATAGCCTGAAGTGTAGGGTCTTACGTCATACTGAAATTTTGTTCCAGGTCAAGAGATGCTCGTCAGTACTAAAGATTGTTGCAAACAGAATTTGATGCATAATTAGTATGTGACTTATTTTCAATCGCAATCTCTCTGAGCCCTTACCTATAGATGGTAGTAAGAGCACTAAATTTGTTCCCAGGGTTTTTGTCAATGATTCCATTTTGGTACAAGGGAATCATTTTGTATCAAATGGGACATACCATCTAAGTTTTTTCATCCGTTATAAGGTGCAATACGAATTATAGTTATTAATGGTGCTTGCTGGGATGTAAACGCTAACCAGTAACAGGGCTTTCCCTGCGCCCTGTTTTGGAGACAATTTTGCCATGAACCTGTTTATGGGGAGATCCAGGAGGAAATCCTGACAAATGCTCCTCTTCTCGCTCACTGAATCCTCCCTAAGGGACAACTTTAATGGGAACTACTGGTGACTGTTTACTGAATTGTGAAAGTTCAGGTCTTTGGAGATTTTCATTTTACACAGTCTTTCAAAGAGAGCTCTTAAAGGTTACATTGAAATATGTCATCCTTACCCCTCAATCTTCAAGCCTCTGACCTCAGAAGGACACCCATAATGGCTTTGTGAAGGGGGATTTGCTACTCGCCAGAGGCATTAGTGACAATTACTTGGAGGGAAAAACTAATGATTTTCTTACTTGTAGGAAGACTGGAGCTCCCATTGGTTGTCATCCCATTGGTAAGTTGCATGGCTTTTCTTATGATAATGGGGAGAATGCATGAACTGCACATTAAGGAGCTGTCTGAATAGAGAAATGTATTGACATTTCAGCATTATCTGAATTGTGTGTTAAGAGTGGCTTTGTCAAATTAAAATGAATGGCAGGTCAAAGCAAAAAATACGAGCTCTGTCTCACTACTCAGAATACGTAGTAAATGTTCTCTGAGTCCAAAAAATTTTAGCCAATTTAGGTCACAGAGATAAGCTTTCTCCATGGGGTTTGTGTAGAAAACATGGAGAAACGTGAGCTTCTAACTCTCTGTTCCGACAAACCTTTGCAAAGGCAACTCTTGCCTTTCACTTTGCTGTTCTTCATTATTTCCGTGTTTTGGTTAGCTCCTTACATAGAGGACAGCTGTGTGTGGTGGAAATGGCCTCAACTCAAGTTCATGAGAACCTAAACCCTTTTCTCCTAGTTTACTCCCTGACACGTGGTAGCCACTTCATTTCTCGGGTTCTCATTTGTAAATTTCTGACTGTCAGATCAGATCAACAATTTTTTTTATATCAAGCTATGCACAGATAATGATCCCAGTCCTCCACAGACCACTTCCCTGGGCAGGGCTTGAGATTCAGCAAAGGCCCAGCACTGATTTTATAAGAACAAAACCTCTTCCATGAGCAGAAATCCACACTAACTTTATCATTTGCTTTTCCACTCCAGAAAGCTATCACAATGTCAGTGGATGAGATGGATATTATTATAGGGCTAAAGTTGAATATGCTCTAATTAATTTTAAAGGTATATCTTCTGAGTCTCATGTGGCAGATGAAGGAGACAGATGCCCAATGAGGAGACTGATTACCAGAGATGGAATGTGACTTCCCCAAAGACATCGAATCTTCGCAAACTGTCTTGTGAAAGAAAATGCGTAAAGTCTAAAGAAGCTGGAAAGCTGCCCCAGATGGCAAGGAGATCGTTGAGCTGACACAGGACGAGTTGGATTAGAAGACAAGAGAAGCTAAAATAAAACCTCAGAGGGGCCGGTCCAGTGGTGCAGCTGTTGAGTGCACACATTCCACTTCTCAGCGGCCTGGGGTTCACTGGGTTGGATCCCGGGTGTGGACACAGCACTGCTTGGCACACCATGCTGTGGTAGGTGTCCCATGTATAAAGTGGTGGAAGATGGGCATGGATGTTAGCTCAGGGCCAGTCTTCCTCAGCAAAAAGAGGAGGATTTGGCAGTAGTTAGCTCAGGGCTAATCTTCCTCAAAAAAACCCACACACAATAAAACGAAAAACCTCAGAAAAGAAAGAAGAAAATGAAACTCTTGGCCCCTCCTTCAGAATTCATCATAAGAAAACTTGGTAAATCTTCAACCTTTTCATAAGCAGAAGGCCATGAGCCAAGAACTGTATGAATGATACATTAAGGAATGCGATGCAGATAAAAGGCTGATTGCCAAAAGGAAAAGAGAGAGTTATGAGAACCTGTGCTGTCTCTGATGTATTCAGACTTGGGATACCAACTTCAGAAATGACTTCATTTGCCAGGTCCTTGAAAGCAAGCTGGATGTGAGGATGATCATCAAGGATCATCACTGTGGCTGCAGGGGCTGCAGTGGCTGAGGCCACTCTGGCCCCCATTCTTACCCTGTCCTTGACCTTGAATCTCAAATATTGCTACTTTTTGTGTTCGCACCTGCTTCCTGCTTTCCTGGCAGTAATTTCCCTGGTAGCGAGGACCTAGGCCAGAGTTACAACACAGTCTCTATGGGTGATTTCTTCTGTCTTCAACAGGATCAATTATTTGTGATTAAAAATAACATCGTTAAACCTCAAAAAAGTAAGTAAATCATTTGAAAATACTTGTACTTTTACTCTAAGTAATGCAGCATTTAGAGTTAGGACATGTTTGCAAACTCACTCTAAGAACTATACCAATGGCCTCAACTTTTACCAACATTCTCACTTAAACTTATGTCTTTACCAGTTATGTCAAAGGAAGAGTTTAACATCCACTTGTCAGCTAACTAGCAGAAGTTTATAACAACTCCTTTGGATGAAGAACGATGCTTTCAATTGTCAATTCCAAGAAACTCTTTGGGCTGTAGTTTTTAAAGGATAGAGTCTTAGCAAGAAGAATATAAATAACTGTATAGCTCTTGTACCCAAGGGCCTTCAAAAGAAAATCCAGCTTTAGGTCCTTGTTTCTCTGTGTGCCTTCCTTCCTCCAGCAGAAATCCTTGGATCAAGGCCCTGACTTTTATCTCCCTTTCTCTTGGACCAGATCTTCCTTTGCTCCCTCTGGATTTTCCTCATGAAGCTTGGAGCCCTGAAGCTTTGGAAGCTGCCTCTCATATTACAAAGCCTTGTGACATGAAGCCTAAATCATCTCTGCTCTAGGCATTGGCACGATCTCTTGTACTTCTGTGCCTGGCTCTTCTCTCTGGATACACGTTCTCCTTGACCACTCTCTCCTTTCATCAGAGTTTTGTGATGAAGAGACTTGGAATTCAGGTATGAGTTTATGGTGATAGGGACAAAGAGGGGTCGATCTGTTTGGCTTTAAGATGCCAGGCATATCTTTAGCCAGGCAAAAATATTACACAAGTACATGGCTAGCCAAATAGACCACTGTGCTGCGCTCTTGAATCAAAAGCTTGTAATAATCAAATAGTGCATTTGCCTGCATATTCGCCAAATCACATCTTTGTCCTTGCTGTGCTCTGTTGTCGTTTTAAAATGAAAAATAACTGGAACATGAATTTGGCTAAGGTGAAGGAGCTGGTAGAGAAAGGGAGAATACAGTATCAGAAAATAGAAGGAATATTGAATAAGCTAGGTCCCTTTATTTTCACTGAGATATAATGGAAAGAGTTGGGATTAAGTGAGCAATCAGAACACAATTAGAAGATATAACACTCTATGCTCAAATGATCTTTCTCTCAGTGTGTCTTATTCCAAACACTGCCTGACACCAGTTCTAGTTTTATTCTTGGTCTAACCCCATCCCACCTAGTGGAAACTAGCTTCAACGATATTTCCTCTATTTTCTGATTTTTCATTCTCTTTCTCCAGTAGCTTCTTTAATTTAGTCCAGGACCATGTTCAAGTTACTCATTGCCTTAAATGATGACAACAACAAGAATGCCTAAGATGTGAATTTGGTAATATTGGAATGTGCATTAAGCTAAAGTGACTCATTTGGATGTGACAGTTCAGGGTGAGTGGTAAGTTGGGAAGTCAAAAGAGTGGAGTGAGGAATGAGGCAGGGATATTCAGGAAACTAAATGCGTGAATTGATAGTATTCGAATATTCTTTGTAAACAGAGCCTGGTGCATACTGTCCATGGTGTTTTGCAATTTTGATATCTAAGACATAGAGTCAGGATAGGGCACCGACTCCAGAGAACCATGGGCGCCACTGATGATGATGCTCACGTACAGGGGGAGTTGGCTGGGGCAGAAACAAGTTATTTGCAGGGAGATGTTGAAGAGCTTATGATATATGAAGTGATCTTTAAGCCCCTCAGGTATTCTGCTAATACTTGTTTAAACCCTGAGGTAGGAGAGGTAGGCCAAAACCTAGAGATCCTTAGAATGGTTCACACAAAACCAGGACCCAGATGGGAATCTTGATGCAAGATTTAAGTGTTAAGAGAGCTCTGAACATAGAACACCTCTTTCTGGAAAGTGGCTATGCATCTCTTTCTGAGGGAGCAATTCTGTGAGGGGACTAGATTGGCCATTATTAATACAATTGTACTAAAATAAGTATTTGCCACACAGAATTCTGAATCGGAATCCTTGAGGGTGAGGTCTGAGTATAATATGTGCTTTTAAGAGGTTCACCTGGAGACCTCTATGGGTGCCAGGTTTAAACTGCTATTTGGTAATTGTGACACCCACATCACAGTCACTGGAAGGGAGTGAAGGGGGTTTGAGTTGAAAGTTTACAGTTTTCATAACCCCTTGGATTCATGAAATTCAGACATATTTCCAGAAAGTCCTCAGTTTAACCTAAAACATCTTTAGTGTACACACATTAGTATGGAGGTGTAATTCTAGATACAGGGCAACTGAAAGAGCTGAAACAACAAATAGGATGACAAAGTTGCAGGGACTTCAGTGGTCTGCTGAAACACTGGCCCGGCAGGGCAGGTGAGGAATTTGGTCTCGGATCTTGTTTTCCAGAACACACAAATAATAGTGATCTTGTGGGAACTCTGCCAATCAGACTGTAAGGGGCTGAGTCAGAGAGAGCGCACGGTTCTTCCAGGTACCCTCAAACAGAGGTGTTGGCCTGCTGCAGACACCAGAGCCTCGCCACTTCTGCATGTGACAGCAGGATTACAAGTTTGCTGGGTGGAGAATTTCCCAGGGCAGAGGGCCTTCTGGAGCCCCTGGTGATTGAGTGAGAATACGATGTTTTGGGCAAAGGTGATTGTAAACGGAAACTCAAAGCCCTGGAACATACAGAGTTCATTACATTTGGCACTGGATTAGCTTTCTGGAGGACGCCCATCTTCTGTGCTTCTGGGGCTGGGGGGTGCTGGTACCAGCAGAGAAAAATCATGCATCTTGGCTGATGGGTGCCTCCACAAATGTGTGGACTTCCAGCCTGGTTTGGCCGCTGGGTTGACCCAGTAATTCATCCCTATTTGTCTTCCTTTTTGATTCCTCCCAACACTGTATCATAAGTGCAATTCAATGTGTTTTCAAAACACCATTTTTATAAAGGGCTACTTTCTATTCCATCATATGGTTGTTTAATAATGTATTCAAACATTCTCTTATTGTTAAGCTTGAAGGTTGTTTCCCATTGTTAGCTGTTAGGGATAACGTTGCCATGGATATCTTTGTACTAAATCTTGAACAAATCTCTTATTTCTTTACAGTAGCTTCCTACTTGTAGAATTACCAAGTGAAAGAGTAGAAAATTTAAATATGTGTGTGTACACATGTGTATATGTTTATGATATAAATAACACATGCTTACTATAGAAAAAACATATTAATACAGATAAGCAAATATTATCCATAATCCCAAGACTCAGAGATTAATGCGGGTAACATTTTACTAAATAATCTTTTGGAAATGTTTTATGCATACATTGCCATGAACTTTTCAAAAGGCTCATTATACATTTGCCAAGTTGCTGACCAGAAGAACAGGACAGTATACACTCCCACCTGCTGTATCTGAGCACTTTGATTATTATAATTACATAAATACTTTGGAAATAATCTCATTATTTTTATTAGAATTTATGCAACTCTAATGGAGTTGATTATCATTTTGCAACTTGAGTTTTTATTTCTTCTTTTGTGAATTGATTTTCATGTTCATTTCTCTTTGTTCTCTTCTTTTTGGAGGATAAAATTATTTTAAAATATAAAAAAATACAAAGAAGAAGCTAACAGTCACTCAATTACACAGAATTACCCATTGTGTTTATTTTAGTAAAATTTCTCTCGCTCTTATTTATAAGTTGTTCACATGACACAGGTAGTATATGAACACATTGTTTCTTTTGAATAAAAAACACATTGTACATCAAATGACAGTCCTCTTGACTTTGACCTCTCAATTTTTATATATTTGTCTTTCCTAAGTAAAGACCATGCATTTAAGGAGTCAGCTTCTAAAAATTCTCACTCTTTCTCTCCATTTATATGGAAAGTGTATAATATGGTTTTGTGTCTGCATTGTTCTTCAACTCTCTTTTTTTTTTAGCCAATATATTTCTGAAATATGCATGTTGATAATTTCTTTTCTTTTTTTTAGGTATGCTTTTTTTTGGTGAGGAAGATTGACCCTGAGCTAACATCTGTTGCCAATCTTCCTCTTTTTTTTCTCCCCAAAGCCCCAGCACATAGTTGTATATCCTGGTTGTAAGTCATTCTAGTTCTTCTGTGTGGGATGCCACCACAGCACGGCTTGATGAGTGGTGTGTAGGTTCGTGCCCAGGATCGGAACCAGTCAACGCCGGGCTGCCGAAGTGGAGCATGTGAACTTAACCACTCAGCCACAGGGCCGACCTCCAGTGTTGATAATTTTGAGCCACTTCATTCCTATGAACTGCTGCATATGCTATCTGAATTCACGGTGTGTGTACATACAGACTTATTTATCCTTTCTCTTATTGTTGGGCATTTAGTTTGTATAATTCTTTTAAATGGAGTCTCAGTTCTCCAAGAGTATAGGAGAGCGCTTATTTTTCTCAGTAACTACAATAGCAGCGCTCTGTCGAGCTCTCTCCTGCCCCCTCCTGCTGGGTAGTGAGATCCCTTAATGATAGCTCATTTGAATCTGTAAAGTCACTTTCTGTTATTAAACCAGTCCCACTTCAGTTCTTTAAGACTCAGTAAGGTACATTTTATCACTGTAATCTCATATTTGATTCAAAGCAATATCGCCTTTCCTTCTCTTATTCCCTTACCCAGACCAGCATGTGGTTCTAAGGGTTTGGATTGGAGGGCAGAATAGACTGCTCGTGAATCCTCATGCCCACCTTGCTCCCAGGTTTCCTTTCCCTTCTTCTCTCTCCTGGTGTTGGCCAAAAGGAGAGGGAGGGATAAAATATATCATCTGTTTAAGAGCCCCACCTGGAGATCCTCTCTTGGGTTGGTTGGTAGCACTTTTCTAGCTTGCCGATTTCATGGTGGAAGAGTGGTAGCTGGCTGTCCACAGAACAGCTCATGGCATTCCTTGGAAGCAGCATCCTTATGGCTTCACTCTGCAGCAGTCCTCAGCAAGAGCAGGGCTTTATCTCCTTAGCTTCTGTGGCCCCTGACTCTGGGTCTAGTGAGCCAAGGCAGGATCTACTTTCTAGTCCTATGGGAATGGGGAACTTGAATGGACCACCAGTGCCCTCAGCTGGTGACCCTTCTGTGTTCTCTCTCCCTTATGTTCAGTTCCCTTCAGCTGTAGCAGGGTCTCTCTGGTGGCGAAGCAGAAATCCAACCAGAGCTAAAATGTCAGCCTCCCTTTCTTACAGACATCGCCATACTGTTCCCAGCAATTCTCCTGGCCCTTCGTTTTTGGAGTAGGGGAACTGGAAGAACCTCCCCCCAGAAACTCCTCTCTTCCTCTTGGTTCTCCTAATATGACCACGGAGTAGGAGGGGGTGTCAGGTGTCAGCTCTACGGAAATGCCGTCTCTGTGTAGGCTCTAGGGGGAGATGGCTGGACCCCTCCACTGAGCAGCTCTCTGTACTTAGAGAATGCGAGGCACTTAATGTCTGTTGTTCTCAGCTATGTACTTTAGTTCTTAGGAAAAAAAGAAAAATCCCATTTTGCACTTCACAGCATCTTTTTATAATAGTTTTCAAGTTTTTATTGCTCCACACAATGCCCACACCCAGGATCCGACCAAGTGAAACCCTGGTCCACCGCAGCAGAGTGCGCAAACCTAACCACTAGGCCATGGGGCCGGCCCCAATAGTATCTCGTTTTTAAATTGCCTTGCTCTGATTTTTTGTAAAGATGAATATCTTTTTATTGACCCCCCCCTTTTTTTCTCCTTGTAATGTTTGGCTTTTAATTACGTGTATGAGATCTTTAGAGAATGTCAATGCTTTGTCATAGTATGTTTCATCACCTTCCTCATTATTAGCAGCCCTTTAGTCAGAACAATCTCTCTAAAATTTAAATCTTAATACAGCACAATTCTGCTTAAAATGTGATGTTTCCAATTGCCTTTGACATAAATTTTAAACTTTACCAGGCATGCAAACTCCTTTAAGATGTGTCCTCTGTATTCTTGTTCAGCTCATCAATCATCATTGCCTGCCTTGCACCCTATGTGTTCCGTGCATACTGAACCATCTATGGCTAATCAATATTCCATTCTTCTCATGCCTCTCTACTTTGATGCATATTTCTCCCATTCTCTCTACAATGGCTCTCTACTCCTCAACTTCTATTCCTCTTTGAAGACTCTGCTTATGCATCCTCTCCTCTGGGAACTCCTCTTTCTTCTGAGTGACTGGAGTAGCCTTCGCATACTCTTCACATAATTCTTCTATAATAATTGTGTTATCTCTTTGTGGGCAGAGGTTATAGTTTAATGGTCATCAATATCCTGGTGTTTAGCATAGTGCTTTGCACACAGTATGACCTGATGAAAAAATATTTTGGACAAATGAATGAATGAAGCTAAGACATGGAAATTGTAGTTATAATGTCATGGACTATCTGAAAGAAATATACATTTATTTGAAGTGGTTGAGGTGAAAATATAATTATACTTTAAATAGTAAAGTTGGTAACTAGAAAAGTTGAGGGAACAGATCAAGAAATAAGGCATAGGATGGACAAAGATTAGTGATTCAAGAAATGAATTGCTTTAAGTGATGGTATTTTATAATGGAATTTTCTCCTAGGATGCAAGCAAATACGTATCAAACACCACAGTGAGCATCACAATTTATAGTGGAGGATTCACAGAAAGACGTAGCTGTAAAGTGGTTGGACAGTTTATGACAGTTCTAAACTCTTCACCGACATTAAACAGATATAAATGAGCTGAGGTTTGAAATCAACGTTGTAAAGAGGATTTGGGGGAAGGTTGCTGGCAGACACTGAGTTCTCCCACCCACCTCAAGGGAAAGGCTATGTTGTGTCTGTCCTTCACCTTGCGCCTATGAAACGGGCTTCGCTGGGACCACTCTGAGAGTTAACATAGTCATTGGCCTGGTATTTGACTCCTGCCTGAGCAATCGATAGTGTGAGACATGGCCTGATTCGTTGTAGACAAGGGACACGTAGAAATGGCTACACTGAGTGGCCTGTACTCCCAACATACATTAGGGGAAAGAATCATGACTATTTCTCATGGGCCAGTGATGGGTACGATAAAGCTGGGAAATATAAGATAAAGCTGGGAAAGAGTCAGACGCAAATAACTATCAGCAGAGATAAACTGAAGGTATCAGCTGACTTTCAAAGGCTGAAGATAGAATAAATCACCAGACCAAATAGCTTAGTGACCAAAGGAACTTCAGGTGGAAACTCCCCAGCATGGCCCCAAAGATTCCATGAGAGCACTGGGGGATAAAGGGTCAGTTCTAAACACCTGTCAGGTCCAGAGAAAAGTCATCAATCAAGAAAGGACTTTCCTTAACCCTTTTTCTCTCTTTATTCTTCATGATTTAACCCAAAGAGGTCAGAAACTTTAGTTAACAAGATGCAGTTAAAGGGCAAATGATGGAAGGAGACATGAAGCCAAGGATGCCTTTTTCTCTTGCTACAGGCTTTCCCTGACAATAGATCAGGGATGAGGGGAGAAGGAAGGGGCGTGGAAAGACAGCAGAGCCTGAATTTTAAGGACATTTGGAATTTGGAACATATTGAGAACTGGACATCTCAATTCTTAAGTTGAAACAATATTTTATAACTTAAGAATGATCAAGAATGTCTTGAGATGTGCCTGAATTTTCTATAGGGACAGGAGAATATAAAGCCTTACTAAATAAATGGTAAAAACAATGAGAGACAAAATAAATGGCTTTGTGATTTTAGTCCATGAGTCATGCTTGTTCAACATGCTGATTACATTTTACTCAAAGCCTGGTAAGCACTTGTTGGGCAGTGGCAGCTACTTAAAGGCTCTGTGTGGAGGTAAACTGTTTTAATAATTTATGTGTTAAATCTGTTCGATTATATTTTATAGACATGCAGATTTCTCCTCAATTTTCCCCTACATATCAATGCTTAGGGTCTTCAATTTTGGATGCTGTCTCCTGGCCCTCTTTGGTCTAGTTTGATAAATGAGACATTGCACATGTGATGAGCCTACCACAGATAAACTGGAATAGATTTTAATACTCTTCCATTCTGGCCTCCTGGATAGAATCAATACTATTGATCATAGTGGCTGAGTTGGCCAGACAGGCACTACCCTAAGAAAAGGATCTCATCAGTCTGCTGGTGAAAACACACAAGGGAGACATGCAAACATTTTCAGAGAGTGATGTATTCTGTGCAGGCCAGGTTACCAAATTCATAGAAGAAGGAGGTTATGCACTTTGTGGTCTGCTCTGTTTTCAGCATTGAAACTGATATTAGGGATATCCTGTATTCAGCTTATTACAAAATTATTGCTGATTTTCAAGAGAAGTGAAGATTACTCTTTATTTTCAGGCTGGTGTATCAGTCAGAGTTCAGTCTGAAGCAGAGCCATTACAAGCATTATGGCATAAGAAATTTACTATAAGAATTAGACCTTACATATTTGAGGGAGGAAATGGTGACCTAGAGGTCTGAAAAAGGGAGTAAGCAGATCAGAGAGGTCAGTACCCATCCAATGGGCAGCTGAAAGACTTGGGACTTAGAGAGAAATCCGGAGGTTAGGCATGTCTGGATAGGGAGCTGGTGTAGATGTCTATGGAAAACCGAGGCTCTTCATGGCTATCAGCTCTGTGAGTTTGCAGCAAAGCAACTGATGGTGGGCCTGGAGTGCTGTTAGTCAGCAGGACCAACAGTTGAGGAGAGCTGGATATGGAGTGGGAAGGAGCTTGGACAAGCTGGAATCTGCTGGGACTTTTGTATCTATCTCTCACCACCTCTAATCTCACAGAATGATGGTCGCTGCTTCTGCCTCCCAAATCACATACAACTTAATTTCTGACAAACTCTGACTCAGAATTACACAGAGACAGAGATTTCAGAAAAGGTAGTTCTTAGCATAACCAAGTTGACAATAGAACAATCCACCACAGTCTACCCCTTGTCAAATTGGCATCTGTATACCCACCTCTTTTACCCATACTTAATTTCCAAATAAAAACAATAGCAAGTTGAAGCTTCTATGTAACATCACATAACCATTCCTTTGTAAGACTGCAGACACACTAATCTTCCTTCCTAAGGAGGATACACGAGGTCCCATTTTAACAATTTTTTGATAATTATTCCTCTTCTATCTGAGTCACATGCCCCCCTTGCCATCTTGTTACTTAAATACTGAATTATAAGGTTGATTTATGGAATGGGAAAAGAAGAGAGAAATAAGAAAGGATCAAAACCCCAAAATAATCAATTAATACCCATATACAAATACATTCACAACAAAATAAGGAGGAAGTACTCATAGATACTACGGCTTGTTTTTCTGCAATTGTTCACATGATCATAGCTGGCAGTTATAACTTCTCTCTTCCAGATATTTCTTTTACCCTCAGGAAGCACTTCAGCTGGTCATGTTTCCTTGTCTGTCTGTGAAGGTGACCAAGACCTTCATTCTTATATGGGATTATTGTAATTTTCCATTAATTTTGACCACAAAATTAATGGGACAACTAAGAGGTGTAATAGAGGATCTCCCATATTCTAGAAAAGCCCCTCCCTTCTCCCATTGCGTAGAAGCAATTTAATCTCATCTGTCAGGGAAAAAATAGTTAGGATCAATTACCCACACGGTACAAACTTTGCCCATTGTTTCACTGCTCAAAGTGGACCAAAGTGACCAGGTGGCAGTTTCAACTTTTAGTTTAATGGTATCATTACTATGCCCCCTGGTAGAGGCCTTTTTCTCTTGGGAAATAAGACCTGAAAACAAGCAGGGCCTAGAGTTGGGGAAGATTTTTGCTAGATGATTACTAGGAGTAATAGTAAGTGTAGCCACTCCCATTTCCACCTCTTGAATCCCTGATAAATACTGGCTGAAGAAAGACACTACTGTATATTGGTTGCAGATAAAGAGTATTTAATATATCTTTGATCAACCCAGACCTGCAAGGTGTTGCCACACAACTAGTACACTGAGTCTTTAAAAGTTCATTCTATAGTTCAACTGTTGTAGGGTGTTAGGCAACATGGTAGCACCAGCACATTCTGTGAGCATAAAGCCATTGCTGCACTGGTCAGATCACTGTTAGAAGCAATGTTATATGACAACATCAATATAGTGGATCAGAGTAAGGAAAAGAGAGCTGTTTATGGACCCTGCAAACTGGAGTTAACCCAGCAATTAAAGAGTTGATATAACCCTGAGGTAGGACAATGAATGAGACTGACCTTGCCAGCTGAAACTAAATTGCTTTTGGTGGTCCATACTATTAGGTCTAGAGAGAAAAAGCATTCATCAGAACAATAGCTGGACACCAGGATGTGTCGACTTCCTCCATCAGCTGCAATAGCAGTTCTCACTAAATTAAACTTACAATAATCCTTGCCATCTTTTAAAGGTCCATGTGTCTTCTGCATAGGTCAGATCGGGAGGTGGAATAGGCATGTGGAAAGAATCACCACTCATGTATTTTCTAAGGTCTTGATGGTGGCAAGAACAATCGCAATCCCTCCAAGAATGCTGTATCGCTTTGGTTTACTATTTTGGTAAGTGGAGTCAGTTCTGGTGGCTTCCATGTGACCTTTCCTACAAGAATAGCCTTCACCTTATGTGTTTGGAAACTAGTGTGGGGACTCTGCCAGTTTCTGAGTATGTCTACTAAGTTTGCATTGTGCAACAGAGGAGATAACCACAGTGTGGGTTTAGAAGCCCGCTGTACCCACCTTTAGATCCAGGCCAAAATTTCATAATCACCTGGCCTCCACAAGCCCCTACTCTGACTGGTCAACCACAGTGAGGTTTTAGGTCTGCAGAAATTGCTGTCAATTCAAAGCTATTGTCCAATACAGTCATGTACCACGTAATGACATTTGTCAATGACTGACTGCTTATGTGACGGTGGTCCCATAAGATTAGTACCATATAGCCTAGGTGTGTAGTAGGCTATACCATCTAGGTTTGTGTAACTAACTCCATGATGTTTACACAATGACAAAGTCACCTAATGATGCGTTTCTCAGAATGTATTCCTGGGGTTAAGGGATGCATGGCTGTAATTCCCGAAAGGTCTGGAAAATCTTCTCCCCCCTTCTAACCAAGTCACCTTGGTAGATGGCCACTGGTCACACTGGAGAAGGCTAGGAGCAAGATTGGAAGTATACATTTTTAGTAGAGTATAAATTCCTTTCTTTTTTTTTTTTTGAGGAAGACTGGGCCTGAGCTAACATCTGTGCCCATCTTCCTCTACTTTATATGTGGGATGCCTACCACAGCATGGCTTGCCAAGCGGTGCCATGTCTGCACCCGTGATCCCCACCGGCTAACTCCGGGCTGCTGAAGCGGAACGTGTGCAGTTAACCACTGTGCCACCGGCCGGCCCCTGTATAAGTTCCTTTCTTAAGGGGACCTGGATTACTCTTTACTCAAGTGACTCTGGGTCTGTAAACTGGCTCAAGTCTGGGAATTAGCTGGGGGCTGTGACTATTTTGACGATTCAAGATAGATTTCATTTTGATCAAGAACTTTTTTTACTTAATCAAAACTCTAATTTTCTGCCCTTCTTTTTTAGTCCCAAGGACAATATTCAATTAGCCAACCTCAAAAATCTCTGTGGTTTCAACCATTCTGATTGCTTTTGGCTCTAAACATTCAATACAAATTGAGAAAGTCTTGCAATTCTTTTTCCATGACTCCTTCTCATGGGTTGCATTTTGCATCTGACCTTACAGGTCCTGACAGGACTTGGGTCTGGAAGCAATGAGAGGTGGTGGGAGGAGATGCTGAGGAGGACCAGCAGTTCCCTGTGAGTAACTACAATCACGAGAATCCAATGCAGGTTCTTCAGCCGTAAGGAGACTAAACCTACTCAGACCAGCGAGAAAGGTCTGCTTTCATTGGAAAAGGAAGCTCAGCAGAATTTCCAGGGTGTGATGTGCTCAGCTTCATTAGACTCTGCCCGTGAAATCCTTCCATCCAAATTTTCAAGATCCTGCTCCTTCCCAGGCAACACCCTAAATTTAACATAAAAAGCCCAAGAGGTTGCGGACTCAATCTGCATTGTGCTTTAGTCACCTACAGGATTAGACTTTAGGTTTTGATTTACAGAAATCTTGTCCCTGTGCTTACAGGAGATAAGGCGCTCTTTTAGGGCAGTTATAAAAGCATTCTGATCCTGTACCGGACCTTCTGGTGAGAGTTTAAAGCCATAGGGACATCATTTTATTCCTCCAAGTCCTCCAATGCATTTATAATTGACCAGGTATCTCAATATGCCTTATTTTAACTAAAAATGCTTATGGCAGCAACTACCTGGTCACCCAATGCATTGCCTTTTGTGGGTGCTTGAATATAGATGTCTATAGGTGATAATTTAGTTACCTGTATTGTCACTGAATTCCTTGGACTACCAATGTGCTCTTTCACACTAGTGACAGGGTCATTAATGTCCTTAAATCTAATTGGATGATACAACCAATTCCAGATTCCCATTCTGAAGCTTCTGTTGCCCCGCTATCACTTCTGGTACAATAACTCTATCAGTCAGGGTTCATTCAGTGGACAGAACCACTATGAATATTATAAAGTGAGAAAATTATTATGCAAGTTAGACATTACACAATTGTGGAAGGAACTGGAGAGCTGGAACCTGCAGGGAAATCTTGGTGCCAGCATATCCAGCTGTTAGAGTAAGACCACCAAGAGAGGCTCATAAAGTCTATGAATGTTACTTGCTCTTCACGGCTGCTGCCTCTGTGAATTTTCAGCAAGGCATCTGATAGCAGGACTGAGGTTTCTTTTGGCGAGCAGCTATATTAGTCATCTGTTGCTATGTAACAAATTACCACAGATTTACCAGTTTAAAACAACACATTTTTATTATCTAACAGTTTCCGTGGATCAGGAGTTGGGGCACAGGTTAGGCTGGTCCTCTTCTTATGGTCTCACAAGGCTGCAATCAAAGTGTCAGCCGGGGCTGGGGTCTCCTCTAAGGCTTGGAGTCTCTTCCAAACACGTGTGATTGTCGGCAAAATGTATTGCCTTGCAGCTGTAGGACTCACGGAAGCTGTGTTTTCAAGGCCGGTAGGAATGAACATCTCTGATACTTCATTTTATTTTAAGACTCCGATGATTACATCGGGCCCACCCACAATGAGCTTGATTTTGATTAACTCCAAGTCAGCTGATTGAAAACCTTATTGTGGGAGTGATATCCCATCATATTCATAGCTTCCACCCACACCCAAGGGGAGGGCGTTATACAAGGAGAGGACGCTACAGAGCAAGAATGTTGGGGCTTTTCTTAGAACTCCGTCTTCCACAGCAGGGATGGCAGTTAAGAAGAGAGCTGGACATGGAGCAGAGAAGAGCCTGAACAAACTGGAATCTGCCAGCACATCCGTATTTGTCTCTCATCACCTGTAACCAATGACAAACTTTAGAGTGGAACGACCGCTGATTCTTCACATCTTCCTCCTCCAACTCATTCCACTTTGTCTGACTCTAACTCAGAATCTTACAGGGAAGGGAGTTCTGGGAAGTGTAATCCCCAATGTAGCCACGCTGACAATAAGACAATCCAGCACAGCTAGGGTGGAGAAAATGTATTAAATTTCACTGGGCAGGGCACACTGACTTCCCAGGAATCCATTATGTCTAACAAAATATCATTACTGTTTTCTGATGAAGAAGTCTTCTTTCTACACTGTTAATAGAGCCAACCCACGTGAGTTACCTCCTAGTGAAATGAAACCAGCCAATTTCTATTTGTTTCGAGTACAAGGAATGGTGTTTTCCACTCTTACTTTTATGACACAGCTAGATCAGAATGGATATCTTTATAAAATAGAATTTTAAAGGAGTCACATTTTCCTATTTCATGCAATTTAAATGAACCTTTGATAGTAAGAGAAGATGAGATTATTTGCAATATTGAAGATCTGCCTTTGTTTCCATAGTGCCTTTCTCCAAGGAACGTGGGGGACTTTATCTCTGTTACACTTATTATCAGGTACAAGCAAGGGCAAGTTGCAGTTATATTATCACTTTACAGTTGGAGAAACAGGGTTTTGATTAAATGAATCAACCTATAAAATGAGAACAAATTAGAAAATGCCAAATGATCCAGGGACTTCCAAAGAAATTAGGCTGGATTTGGAAAAAATAAACTAGCATTTGCTTAGAGAGAAATGCAAGAAATCGGACATAGAGCAGAAAAGCATAGACAAAGACTCAGGATGTTTTGCCACAAATTTCTTGTGGGACCTTTATCAAGTTGCTTCAGCTCTCTTTGACTTATCTCTTTCCTCAGCTGAGATCTTTGCAGCCGCAGAGCTGAGGACAGTGCCTGATACATTGTCTGTGCTCGAGGCCTGTGGAATCATTCCATCACCCAATCAATTGCTCAATAAATCCATGGGAGATTATAATTAATTTTTGGCCAGCTTTGATACTCCATGATTCTATTACCTCTTCCCTGTGATTTATAGTTTGATTTTCATTGACCTTGGTGAATTTTTTGAATACTTGTACAAAAGGCAGGACCTCTCCACTGGAGCTGTCAGCTCAATGCTACTTTATACTCTAGAATTATGTACATTTTGATAGATTGTGTAGACTTTGGCAATCCCTAGATATCGTATCAATTCTATGCTTATTGGGTCAAATGCCAATCTGAGGGAGCTCCCACATTTGCCTTTTATATTCCTATTCTTAGGTAGCTATAGAAAGTTATAAAACCATGCCATCTCAGCTTTTCATAGATTGGTCTCAACTGGGTCCTCTTGGCTGCTTGATAATCATGTTATTCCCTTGAGATTCTGCTCACCTTCCAGAACAGCTTTTCCAAAATTTTACTCCAATGTCTACACCCATCTACCACTCACATGCCATTAAAATGATCTTCCCTTCTCCTCTACTTGCGCTTCTTCCCTCACTTGTTTTCCTCATCATCCTGTTTAGATTGGCACTACCATCTTGCTAAAATGGTTTGTTTCTTCTCAATTTTCCTTTTTGCTCCTCTCACTTGCTTTCTCAGCTTCAAATATCACCTTGATGCAACTGATTCCCAAATCTGAGTCCTTGATGCAGACTTATTTCCTAATTTTGAATCCCACATTTCCAGGTATTCATTAGATATTTTACCTGAATGTTCTGTCACGTCTTCAAAATCATAAGTTTTTCTTGTGATTGTGAAATGCTCAGTTTTTCTCTGGTTCTACCACTTATGCCAATGGAATCGTTACTCTCTCCATCACTCAGGGTTGAAAATTGGTGTCTCTCTTAGCTCTCTTTTCCTTGTCCCATCATTTCAAAATGTTGTCAAGTTCTGTTACTTCTGGCTTAACTCAGGCTGGTTGTGCCACAAGGCATTCTGGAACCACATTATTGTGGAATACAGAAGACAGAAGGAAGGTGAGAGTAAGTGAGGCCAGAGTTGGAGAATCTGACCCAGTTATAGAGGGCTGGCTTCACTGGAAGGAGTGCCATAGACCTATGGTCTTTATTAGGTGTTATTGTAGGATGTGATGAACTCAGGCTTGTTGAGATGAATCTTGATGTCCAGAATGTCTAACTAGAAGGCAGGAGAACTTGGAGGACATAAACACTATTTGAAGTCAACCACAAAGCAGTGAGAGCACAATCGGGCATCTCCTTTGTCAGGGAACTGGTCCAGCTACAGGGACCAGGGCTCTGCTGTTGCATGTTTTCCTTGTTAATCTTCCTAAGGCACAGCTTCCATCATTTCAGTTGTTGGGTCAAAAATCTTCACAGACTTCACATTTTTGATTAAATGGTATTTAAACTCTTCTGTCAAGCTTATAAAGTTCTCTTGTTCTAGTACCAACATCATTTTCTGGATAACTGCTCACACTGTAAATTGAAGCTTGGATTACTTCCCAGCACCTACTACAGAAAATAAACAAAGATAATCAAGGATGCCGAAAGGTGATTGGTGCTATGAGGAAAGATGAAGGAAATGTAGGTGATGGAGAATGAGGTGGGTTGGAGTGTGCATCCTATGTTAGATAGTGGTTAGAGGAGGCCACTATGATAAGGTAACATTTAATAAGAGACCTGAAAGATGCAAGGAGCAAGCCATAAGAATATCTAAGGGAAGGACAGTCGAGGCAGAGGGAACAGTAATGCAAATGCTCTGAGGTGGGAGCAGGCGTGGTGTGCTCCAGGGGCATGAAGGAGGCCAGAAGGACTGGAGGGCAGTGAGTGAGGAAAAGGGGAACCAGGTCACTTAGGATCTTTCAGATGTGGTGACCCTAAGTCCTAGTTTCTCCCAACACTCCTAATTTATGCTTGTTTTTCCAGCAAAATTTTTAAGAATTCCCCTTTCATGCTCCAATATGTCCTTGTTTAGATAACGCTTACATTTCTACAGTGTTCTTGGGTTAGCATGGGATAATGACACCTACCTAGAGTGAAAATTATAAAGTTCTATGTGGTGATACCTTAGTTCTTTCAACACTTGTAGAACATATACTATATGTTTATTTTCTGTAGACACAAAGATGATTAAGAATTGGTTACAGCCCTCAAGGAACTTTTAGTATATATGACAACCCAGACAATTTCGTACAATGTATTAAGGATGATAATTGCATGTAAAAGGTGCAAAAATAATACAGGGAGGCTGGCTCTTCTGGAGGTTTGGGCATATTCCAATAGAGGCTTCATGCAGGGGATCACATGTCTGTGGAATTTTACAGGACAAATGGGAGTTTGACAGGCAGACAAAGGGTGGGAGGAAATCCAGGCAGAGGGCAGAGCAAATACAGAGGCAAATGGCAAGAAATAGCCTGTTTTATTCAAGGATCAGAAAGGGGGTAATATTTCGAGAACTTCACATGGTGGAATGGAGGGTAGTTGAGTTGTTGGAAATGAGGCAAGAGAAAGAGGTGGAAGCCAGAACTGAAAGGTTAGTTTTTGTAAATCCAAGGAATCTGGACTTTATTACTTAGTTAATAGAGAGCTGCAGAAAGGTGTCTTGGTCATTAGGGGACTGATAGGATCAGATTTATATTATTAGAATTATTCAAGGGCCATCTTAAATGGACTGCATGGGTGAAGTCAGTGAAATGAGTTAGAATAATTCAGAAGAGAGATATGTATGAGAGACATACTTGAGAGTACAATGCCTGCTACGTAGCAGGTGCATAATAAGTGATGGCTTCTTTTCTCACTTGGCAATTCTATAGGTTAGTGATGGCAGATGTTGTTATTGCCATTTCACAACTTGGGCAATTGCATTGCTAAAGTGACTTTCCCTGGGGGACTCGGATTGTAAATGACAGAGCCAGAGCTACATTTTCGTGTTTCTGCCTTCAGGTTCAGCACTCTTTCAATGTCCAAGAGCTTTGAGGATACAAAGGAGAATAGCAAGTTTTTAAATAAAGAGAATATACATTTTCTGTACAAGGCCTTCAAGGGCCCAAGAGTGAATCAAATCCTTCATTAATCAAGTCCCATCTCTACTGTTCATCTGTTCCACAAATATTTTTAGAGAGTTTATTATAATCAGAAACTGGGGACACAGTGGACAAAGAGAAAAAGATCTTGCTTTGAGTATATAGAGTGTGTGTACTATGAGGCAATCAACAAACAAATGAATAAAAGGATCATATAATTACAAGCACTGATAAAATAAAGCTATGTGGCAAATTAATAGAAGACTTTGTTGTTAGTGCCGTCGAGTCGATTCCGACTCCTAGTGACCCTGTGGACAGCAGAGCAGAACCCTGCCAGTCTTTTTTCTCCATCCTCTCACCTTCCTACACTCTATCAGACAATACTCCACTGCTATTCATAGGGTATCATGGCCAAGTTTTTCCAAGGTGGGTGGCCAGGTCGTTCTTCCTAGTCTGTCTCAGTCTGGAAGCTCCCCTGGAACCTGTCCACCATGAGTGACCCTGCTAGTATTTGAAATACTAGTGGCATAACTTTCAGCACCACAGCAACAGGCAGCTGCCACAGCATGACAACTGACAGATGGTGGTGTGGTTCCCTGACTGGGAAACAAACCCAGGCTGTGGTGGCGAGAGCGTCTGCTCTCAAGCGCTAGACCACCAGGGCTGGCTAATAGAAGGTTAGGGGACAGAAAATGATGGGGAGTCTATATTAGATAAGGTGATTGGGAAAGACCTGAGGAAGTGACATTTGAATTGATACCTGAATGAAATGAAGAAGCAAGACTTGTGAATATGCAGGAAAAGAACATTTCAAGGAGGCAGACGGACCATCAAGGATAAAGGATTAGCAAAGACAAAGGCCCTGAGACAAACCATGTTGTATAGTTAAAGATCAGTAAGATGGCCAATGTAGGATGGCACCGAATGGATAAGATGATGCTAGAGAAGGAAGAGGGACTCAGGAAAGAGTTTACATTTTAGGTTTTTTTTTTCTTTTCCCTGAGTGACCGTGTGAATAATGATACTAGCCCCGCTAAAATGACACAGGCGAAGATTTAGGATAAAATCAAGACTTGATAGGCTTCAGATGTCTACTGAAAACCCAAGTAGAGATACTGAGCCAGTTGATGTTAGTGGAAAAGTCAGGGGAGAAGAAAATTTCAGAAACAAAAGTAGAGGAGGCATCAGCATACAAAAGACTTGTAAAGCTACGGAATCAGATAAGATCATCTAGGGAATGAGGCTATGCAGAGAAGACAGGGCAAAGGACTAGGTTTTATAGAATTTAGATTTGAGGAAGAGGAGTTCCTGGCAAGGAAAACTGAGAAGCAGTTGATGAGGAAGGAGAAACACCAGAAGAAAGTGGTTTCCCAGAAACTCAGCAACTAAAGGGTTCTAAGAAAGAGAAAATAATCAGCTATGTCACGTGCTCCCAAGAGGTCAAATAAAATGAGGACTGAGCATTGACCAATGGATTTGGGAAGACGAAGGCTATCAGTGGCCTTGACAAATGTGGGTTTTACAGTGATGGGGATGGAGGCCAAATGGAAGTGGATTAAAAGGAAAAGAGAAGTGCAGAAATGAACACTGTGATAACTCACACCTTGTCCAGGGACTTACTGTATGGGGGAGCTGGGAAATGGGATGGTAGCTAGAGGAAGTAATCGGGTGCTGGTGGGGGGATTTTAAAATGAGAATTATTGAAGACTATTTGTGTGATAACAAGGATGATCCAGTAGAGAGGAGAAATGATACTGCCAGAGAGTGTAGGCAGAGAAAGTCTCATCAGATGAATTCTCATTGGCACAACTAGGTAGACTTCTAAGCAACCATACTGAGGAGAAAACCAGAACCAGCTAATATTTATTGCATACGTACTACATGCAGGCATTCCACGAAGCTCTTGCCCATATAACACTTACATCACAACTCTAGGGTGTAGGCACTATTATTTCTTCCAATTTATAGGTGAGCAAAGTGTGTCTTACAGTGTTCCAATGATTTGCCCAAGGTCACACCATTAGTGAGTGGTGGAACCTCGTTTCTCACCTGGGTCCACCAGCTCATGCCTTTAAATACTCTACTGCAATGCTAAGGAAGGGAGCCAGGACTTCTGCCCATCCAGCTCAATGAGGAATAGTTTGAGGTAATCAAGGATGATGATATATTTCTTACTCCTTGCTGCTGTCTGGAATTTTTGTTAAAATTACCAGCTGCTGGGGCTGGCCCCGTGGCCAAGTGGTTAAGTTCGCACGCTCCGCTGCAGGCGGCCCAGTGTTTCATCGGTTCGAATCCTGGGTGAGGACATGGTACCGCTCATCGAGCCATGCTGAGGCGGCATCCCACGTGCCACAACTAGAAGGACCCACAACTAAGAATACACAACTATGTACCGGGGGGCTTCGGGGAGAAAAAGAAAAAAAATGAAAAATCTTTAAAAATTACCAGCTGCTTAGTAACAGTTTGACATCTCACAGTTTCGCTATTAATACTAATTCCAGACTTGCAGGATCTGGGTTACTCCTGTTATCTGACTGTACCTAGAAATTCAACCTAAAAGCTATCATTTTACAGAAAGTGTCCGGAGGACAGGTTCCCTGTGTATGCAGTAGGTTTCCTTTTCTTTGTTGTTGTTTTTTTAATCAGTTTACCATTTTGCTATAACTCCTCAATTCAATAAAAAAAAAAAAATCCTTTTTTATTGGTCTCGATTGAACCAAACGCTGTGCTAGTTGGTGGGCATATACAGATGAACAAGATAAAGTCTCTGTTCCCCAATGTCCAAAGTCAGGCAGATTCAGGGTGGACAGTGTCTTCTCTAGATTATTTCTGTCAATAGAATGAAATTGGTTGTTTTAGGTCCCCACATCATTTATCCCCTGCACACAGCTATACCGAGGCCTTGCATTTGGTGAATAGAGAACAGGGAGGCAGACAACCAGTGACAGAAAACTCTTTTTCAAAGAAAAGGATGATTGAATGATTAACTTTCTACCTCCTTCCAAGAAGAATTTGAGGAAGTCTGCAAAGATACAGCATATAAGTTAATACAATTAAGGACAGAAATTAGGCAAAAGGAAAATAGGATGACTTCAGGTCAAGAATAGGGACAGAATAGCTCCTATAAGTTGTGAAGATTTGGCCAGAGGTGGGGAAAGAAAGCACATACAAATTCAGAGCAGATGCTCTCTAATTGAATATAAATGGAATAATTATGCTAATCTGTCTCTTTAATCAGAGAAAGCTTTTAATTCTTTATGCGGATTCAAAATTAAAATATACTCATGTTATTTGGCCCTTGCCTCAATATCCCCTTTTAGGCCAAAACGACCCTTGAGTGTCACCTTCATGCAGCATAGATTTCTCTCAGGAAGCTCAGGTCAGCAGGAGGGCTTCCTCTGACACTAGTCACGTGGGCCCACCTGGCTATTGGGCAGATGTTCTCCTGCAGGGTACAAAAATCTCTCAACATTAAATTTTAATTGCACCTCCATAATTGTTGTTTAAATGTTGGCATTCATTTTATGAGCTGATTTTGCTATGCTAATCAGTGTTCCATTCAATCTAGAACAAACAAATAAACAATAACAACAAGAAAAATATAACTCATGTATTTAGAGCTGGTGACTAAAATAGTAGCACAAATCACAACTGTGACTGACTAATTGCTTGATGTCTGATACAGGCCCAACACAGTCTCCCGCTTCACACAGCTTTCATCAGTGTAAACGAAATCTACTCTGATTTGTTTGAGAATCAATTTCATTTGAGAAGGCACTGGGGCTCTGTCAATAAGCAACAAACAAAACACAATTTCCTTCTAATGGAATTGGGATTATGCTTAGAAGAGATTGCTTTTCTTCTTAAGGGATTTGGGAGAGTAAAGCTGGAAACTCCTTTCCCAGTGGCAAAATATAGGAGCCAGTCGTTCAGAACCTCAGATGCTTTTCTTTGAACTCTTTGGGCAATAATAAAAGAAAAAAGTTCCAAATTGTCAAGAATGTGATTGATCAAAGCACGGGCGAGGTAGCTTAATGGAGTGAAGCGGGTTTGGAATTTGGTCAAAGATTTTGGCTTTGGTATGGATTTGGCAAGGTATGGATACGACCAAAACTGTAGGTGATTTTGAGCAGCCCATGTCTTTTCTGCATCTCAGATTCTTCCGCAGCAAAGTGTGGTAATAAATAATTCATGCTCTGTATGATCATTATAAGAATTAAAGGCGAAAATATATTTAAAAATATTTTATAGATGATTGAGTTAAATAACAAGGAATCGTTGTGTCTTAAAACAATATCTCTGTACATATTGGATGCATAACTCAGCTTTAGTCAATACTTTCTAGACTTTTCCAAACTCCTTATTCCAATTTTTCGATATAGAAAGAAGCAGAGATTTGAACTGTATGGTTTAGACTAAATAGAAATTCCTGCTGTTATGACTCCACATTACAAATTCAATAAATTATGGGTTTGCTATGGTCTTAAAGTTAGAGAAATTTGATCAATGTTAAACGCCAATCCCAAAGATAGTTGTTTTCAAGCCATTTTCTTGTTTGGTTGACAGGGACCCAATGTGTCATGAGGTCTTTCATTTCAGCATCACGTCCTCTTATAATTAAAGCTCTGTTCCTGCAAAAGATCTTCCTTTACATCCAAGTACTTTATTGGAATTTAGCACCAATCCGATAATGAGGCAGAAAAATATCAGATTCATTCCTGATTGCCCTAGTGTGCCTTACAATTTGTCATCTTGTTGGAAGGCCTAGGAGGCAGGAGAGGAGCATAGAATTTTATTTACAAATGCGCATATTGCCAAGGTTGCTGCCCTGATGTTAATACTGACGTTAAGTTCTGGTCTTGGGCTGCCAAAAAGTGGCATCTCTTCTATAGTAGGATAGGTGTGTACAGAGCAGTTTCTCTGCCCTTAATTTCCAAGTCTGCATGGCTTGCTTCCTGAGAGTTTTTCAACAGTTTGCGACATGTGTCCCTCATCAGTGTATGCTCTCGTCCTTTTTACGGCAGTTAAGGCAAGTTCAGATACGGCATATTCTTAGTCCTCAACAGTCAAATCTCGGCGATATAACTCAGAGGGAACATCAGTAGAAGCAAGAAGACCAGTGAGGAGGTTATTGCAAATTATCCAAAAATCTATGGCAGAGCTTCTCAACTTCTAATGCCTGGAGGAATCATAAATACACTTGTCAAAATGCAGATTCTAATGGGGCGAGGCCCAAGATTCTGCATTTCTATGAGCTCCCAGGCGATGCTGACACCGTTGATCCATGAAACACTTTGAACAGCAAGGATCTATGGTGTGCCCATATCCCGTTTCTAGCTCTCTGCGTCTCTCCTTTGACGACATTTTAGTGTAGTGGCTCTCTACTTCACTGCCTGTTAATTTCAACGAGAGAGAGTAAAAAAACACTGACGTCTGACCCCACATCCCAGAAATGCTGATTTAATTATTCTGGTGGAAGGCCCAGACGTCCATACTTTTTCAAAGCTTTCTAGGTTATTCTAGTGTGCAGTCAAGACTGAGAGGTCTGGCTTTGTTTTTTTTTTTTGGCTTGATTCCAGCTTCACCTTTTGATGCTACTTTTAGGTCTCTGGGCTCCAGGCTCTTCACAGCATGCAGACCTGTCACCCCGTCCAACAGACCCCAGGATCTGAGTACTGTGCCGTAGCCCTGTCTGTCCAGCAGAGAAACTGCATTAGATGCTCACCCCCTCTTCGTCTGGTCTCCTCAGTTCTTGGTGCTCCCACAGCATCTTTATTATTTTATTTTACTACGATTTGTTTATATGTGCATGTCTCCCCCATTCGGCTGCTCAAGGACAAGGACTGTGTCATTTCCATCTTTAGTTTACCAGGCTGGAGGGTCGTGCCTGGCATAGACTACACAATCTTCACAGATGTACAGAAAAAAATGAACCAAATCGATGCAGTGTGCTTAGTGGACTCCTGGAAGATTTCCTTAAAATTCTTCCAGGAGGCATTCATGTATGGAATGTGGGTGGTATACATAGCTGCCTCCATTTCCCAAATGTGGGTGAGAACAACCTAACTGAAAAGAAGACAGACTAAAATAAACATCAGTTAGCAACCTGACTTCTTGCATATTCATGCAGAATTGTCCTACTGAAACTTCCAGGATAATATTACTCAAATCATAATTTCTTTTCTTTTTTTTTTGGTGAGGAAGGTTGGCCCTAAGCTAACATCTTTTGCTATTCTTCCTCATTTTTTTTTTTTCTTCCCAAAGCCCCAGGACATAGTTATATATCCTAGTTGTAGGTCCTTCTAGTTCATCTATGTGGGATGCCACCTCAGCATGGCTTGATGAATGGTGCTAGGTCTGCCCCCAGGATCCGAACTGGCAAACCCCAGGCTGCTAAAGTGGAGTGCGAGAACTCAACCACTATGCCACTGGGCTGGCCCTGCATATCATAATTTCCAACACTCATTTATAGAGATTATTATATTACTGTGTACTTTTCAAAAGTAAAAATACATGTGTGTATGTATATATACACACACTCATAAAAAAGTAAAAGTGCTTGTGGTGTATATATGTGTCAAATTGATAGTATATATATATGTGTTTGTGTGTATACATAAAGAGTTTACATAGTTTGGCTTGAATCACGTAGATAGTAAGTGGCAGAGGTGGGGTTTAAATCAAGCAGTTGGGTCCAGAGATCATGCCCATCTCTGCTACCCTACGCTACCCTGCCTGCCAGACCACAGATGCCAGACCACTTGGGAAGCAAGTGGAGCTGTAACACTTCTAAATACCTCTCCTCCTTTTTTTCTTTTGCTTGCTTGTTTTTGATTTTTACTGGTTATATCTTATGTCATGCTCATAACCAACTTAGATCTAAATTTTTAAATGCTAATAAGTCCCTTAAATTCTCTCTTGCACAGTCATGTGCTGCATAATGACGTTTTGGTCAATGATGGACCGCATATACGACTGTGGTCCCATGAGATTAGTGCCATATAGCCTAGGTGTGTAGCTGGTTATACCATCTAGGTTTGCGTAAGTGCACTCTATGATGGTCACACAATGATGAAATCGCCTAATGATGTGTTTCTTAGGACATATCCCCTTTGTTAAGCGACGCATGATTGTATATTCAGTCACTCCCTATAACCCGGATATTCCCTATCAGCCTCTAAATACCCCTGAATCATTTCAACCACCACAGAGAAAGGATCATTATGTAACATCATAGAGGTGCTAATTATCACTGTAATGGCAATCGTATTATAATATATAAATTATCAAATTAGCATATTGTACACTTTAAATTTACGCAATGTTATATGTCAAATATATTTCAGTAAAAAATAAAAATTAAAAAAATAAATACTCTTGAGCTCTACAATTAAAAAATAATAATAATGTTAATAATTAACCCTTTCTCAAATTCATATTCCTCTTCAGTTGCCACCTCATCTCTTGCCTTCTCTTTATTGTTACTATATTAGCATATTTTATAATACCTTTTCTTCACTTCTGACTTAATCCTCAACCCAGTGTAGCCTGACACGTACCCTCATCATTCCATCAAAAACAATTCTTACTCTGCCACTCACAGCCTCTATACCATTAATCTCCTTTAACCTATTCATTTTCAGGCCTCATATCCTTGGTTTTTCAGTAGCTTCTGACGGTGTTGGACTCTCTTCTTAAAAGACTCTGAGCTCTCTGCAGTCTACTTGGCTGATACTTTTGGATGTTTCTAGGGAGCATCAACATTAACACTGGTCCCAAGCCAAACCAATTATTTTCCCCACCTGCCCTCTGAGTCCCCTAACTAATCATCTTCCTGGGTTTCCAGCTCAGTGAATGGTACCTTGTTCCATCTAGTTATGCCTCCCGCATATCCACAAGTCATCTCTGACATCCTTCTCTCTTTCATCCCCCTTCTCTAACCATTGATGATACCTCTTAAGTATGCCAACTATTCACACTGACTATCGTTAAGACAATTTTAATGCTTTCTATACTTACAGTGATTTTTGGCTATTTGATTTTTTTTCTCCCTATTTTCTAGGAGTCAGATGATTACTCCAGCCTGGCTAGTTCTTCTGAGGCCCCAAAACAATGTTTACCTGAATGCTCAACTCTTGATTTTTCCTGAATACTTTTAAAATTCCAAGTTGTATAAATCTGTATCAGTCATCTAAATGTTGATATTGACCCTTCAAAGCCACTGTTTTTTCCCCACTACAGAATCCAATTTTCTCCATAAAGCTCAGCCCGAACTTCCTGCAAACTGCCTCTTGATTCTCTCCTCTGGCTGATGAGCTCAGTCTCGGGGAGAGAGAGAGAGACCATAGAGACCACGGCTTTTTTCTCCTTTTCAGAAGTCTCGTTAGGTCCACATTTTGCTTGATTGACAAGTACTCGAGTCTGCCTTCTCCTTTTCTATTTCTGGAGGTTTCTGAGGGGTATTTAATGATTTTTCAAGCATTTCAGTCTTTCCAGTTGATTCTCCCCTTCCCTTCCATGCCTGGCACACACAGGACGCAGATCCACACATCTCTGAGAGCAGAGGCACTGCAGCCTCTTACCTGAGTGGAAACAGATGCTCGCTGCAGAAATGGGCTTCAGATGGATGCATGCAGAATAACACTCCTTCTGAAGACAGACTCCCCACGGTAAGAGAGCAGAGCAAGCAGAGCACGTTCAGATTAGAGCCGAATAAATAAAAATGAAGAGTGCAGCTGAAAGGGAGTCACATCTTGAAGGGACACCCATTGAGTGTTGGAGTCCCAATGCTGCAAGTAACTTGGAGATGATCTAGCTTAGCCTTTTTGTTTTACAGATGAGGAAACTGAGGCCTAGAGAGCTGAGATAATTTGTTCCTGTAGCTAAACTAGCTATTGCAGGGGCAAGAGTCTTCTGCTTCCCAGACCTTTTTGGAGACCAGCCATTACTTGCTGGTAGACTCCTATGACATCATCTGTTTCTCTGGTTGCATGTTGCCTATCCTATCCATAATCAATCAAGCAATCTCTCTCTCTTTCTCTTTCTTTTTCTGTGAATTAAAGATGTAAGAAAAGAATTCTAAAGCGTAACAAGTGTGGTCACCTTTTCTATATATATTTCGTAGAAGTTTTTAGAAGCTATTTCTGTTCCGATTCCTGATCCACAAAAAAAGGGTCACCCTGCATATTTGACCATCTGTTCTTCTCCTGGGTAAATTTTTCTACCCCTCTCCTTGAACCAATTTTCACCTGGTATTGGGCATTTGGTTTTAAGAATTGAGACAAGGCAGTATTGAACTAGCTACAACGGAAGGAGATAAGAAATACAGGATATTTCAGGTGCCGTTAGGGAGTAAATAGGACATCTCTGTGGTCACCTGACCGTGTTGATTTGTTATCATATGTAAGAAATTACCAAAATATGGAAGAGAGAATGTGGGTCTGTACTAGGAGAAGCTCAATTTCTAACCCCATGGGATTAGATGCTATTTTTTCACCTTTATTCCTGCATCTATTTTGCCTCTCACATTGGACTAGTAAAACTAAGAAAATTGTCTGAGCCATTGTGAAGGATGCCATCTTTATAAAAATATTTATTAAAAGCTTATAATACATTGAAAACTTTTATGAATAGCCTGACTCTCCCCCGCCAAAAAAGTCATCCAGATAGATGTAGGCCCACTCCACATTTTGCTTACATTTCAGCATATGGAAGCGGCTCTCAGCCTTTCTCTGGCCCTAAGGGATCATGCTGACTGCTGAGTCATCCAACTTAGGTGTATAGTAGGAGCTCAATAAATGACGGAATAATAATAAATAGTTGAGCTGAATTGTTAATTATTTCCTGAAAACTCTATCCTTATCTGTACTAGATTCTGACCCATATGCATCCTCCTCTATTTTTCCTGATCTAGTGAAGCTCCCCTGTCTATGCTTCTGCCTGCCATGACCTCATTATCCCCTATTACCATATTTGATGCCATCCATTGGCTAAATTGTCTCTCCAGAGTTGCCTGGAGTCTCTGAAGAGAGTACTTTTTCTTTTAGACTGGATATCTCCCCCTAATCAGTAGTAGGTTTTTTTCCCTTTTCCTCCTTTAATACTTGCCTTATCCTGTAGACGTGTCTAAATCATAATCTCATGCTCTTTCCAGTGGAGTAGACCTTCCATGGCAAGTCATATCATGAGCTAGGGCACTCCTTGAATGCCAGGGTACGTAATTGCCCTTCATCCTTATTCATTGCTTTTGACTCCTCTTTGCTCAGTCAAGCATCTCTCTTCCATGTGATTGATTCTAGCTCCAGTTCTGGCTCCTCCCAGGGCAAGCTCTTTGTCCAACCACTGTGATGGCTTAAGATATTACAGAAAATCTACAACTATAGAGATGGGCTAGTTGGCAATTTCTGATTTCCAGAGTAAACCACATTGTAAAATTTTTGGCCCAACTCCTTCACTGACACTAAATGCTCAATCATTCAAAAGATCTTTTCACGCGTTTGTCTTAAAACATCAAGAATGGCAATAATCAAAGATTTCCAAACTAGTTAGGCCACATGTTATCTATGTAGATGAAACAAATTTTAATTATGAGTTTTATTCTGATCAACTCTAAAACAAAGAGAAGACGTTCTAAGGAGAAATTGTTTCACTGGCAGTATGTGTGAGACATTAAAGAAGTCAGACCACCTGCAATCAGAAAAACTGAGACTCTGAGGGTTGGGATAGACCTTGAGCATCTTGTAATGAGACCTCCCTCATACCTAGAACATCTTTGGTGGTGGCCTAAAAATCCAATGCTAGCAAGTGAAAATGGCAGGGGATATTCTCTCTAGTATGTGTGTCTCAAAATTGGCAAAACTAGAGGAATGACAAGAAGGAAAGTGACTTTTACAAATACTTCTATTGATTTTTGAGAGCAGCTTAAAATCTAGATTTTCAGACAGGAATGATAATTCCATGGCAGTTAACTTATAGAACTCCTCCGAAAGAATCTTTTAGGATAACTATAGCTATATGTATCTGCTATATGCCAGACATTGTAATTTTTACGACCCTCACAACAACACTGTGAAGTATTAACAGATCCATTTTATAAATGAGAAAATAAGTGAACTAGAATTATATAGCCAATACAGTCATGTGTCTCTTAATGTCAGGGATATGTTCTGAGAAATCCCTCATTTGGTGATTTCATTGTTGTGTGAACATCGTAGCCTGTACTTACACTAACCTGGATGGGATAGCCTACTATACATCTAGGCTATATGGTATAGCCCATTGTTCTTAGGCTACAAACCTGTACAGTATGTTACTGTACTGAATACTGTAGGCAATTGTAACAAAGAGGTAAGTATTTGTGTATCTAAACATATGTAAGTATAGAAAAGGTGCAGTAAAAATATGGCATAAAAGATAAAAAATGGTACACCTGTATAGGGCACATAACCACAAAAGGAGCTTGTAGGCTTGGAAGTTGCTGTGGGTGAGTCAGTGAGTAAGCGGTGAATGAGTGATGTGAAGGCCTAGGACGTTACAGTCATGTGTTGCCTAATGGTGAGGATCATTCTGAGAAATGCGTTGTTAGGTGATTTCATCATTGTGTGAACTTTATAGAGCGTACCGAAGGGGAACAAAATTTGCCACCCCAAAATGTGTCTCTTTAACAGAAACATTATGTTAGGCTGATTATTTTTAAGAAACAAAAGACTCAGAGAGCTTTTCTTGTTACTTTCCCCTTGACTGGCTTAAAGAATTCAGGTAAAAATAATCTGTCTCAGGAAGTGAACTATCACCTCAGCATAACATGACCTAGGAGAGAGACAGGGAGGAATCTAGAAAAGCCTGTTTGTTGGGGTCCCCTCTGTTCTTCTGTTTCTGTGTGGCCAAACAATCCCTTGTTTTCCAAACATTTGCTCCTTTTCATCTACCTGTGAATTGCCTTCCTTAGCTTTGAGGTCCCTGTCTCTCCCCATTCCCAACATCTTCTTTTGTCTTTAGCCGAGGATGGTATTTAAGGAGGTGGCTTCAGCCATTTTGGTGAGTTACTGTGTTTTCCTGGGTTTCTCCCTCACCTACATGTTATTAAAATTTTGTTTGTTTTTCTTCTGTTATTTTTGTCTCATGTCAATTTAATTCTTAGACAAGCCAGAAGACCTTAGAAGAGTAGAGGAAAATTTCTTTCTCCCTGACAGTACTTACACAAACCTAGATGGTATAGTCTACTACACGTCTTGGCTGTATGGTACTAATCTTATGGGACCACCATCGTATATGTGGCCCATCATTGACTAAAACGTTGTTATGCAGTGCAGGACTGTATGTAGAAGAAAATTAGATTTGGATCCAAAAATGCCTCACTGCAGGTCTATGGTCTTTTCAAAACATCTTGCTGTTTCTTTATTCTAGTGAAACAGCAATTTTTTAGAGGTTGCTTCTGTTTTCAACTTAGGTGATAACTTTATCAGCTAGGCATTATATGGTATATTATATATAACATTTGGTTTCAAAATAGGCTGTTATTTATGAGATGATTTGGGAAAAAATTTATTTCACTTGAATTGGGCTATAAGCATAGCCCAATCACTAATATAATAATGAGGATATACAGCTGATGCAATTTTGAAAATAAGGAAGCAAGTGAGAGTGTATCAATTTGAAAGAAATATTTTTTTGGTTGGTAGAGAAAAGGATAAAGGGACAAAGAGGCGACAAAGGCTGCTTATAAGCTGCTACCAGCTTTTTGCTGTATTCAAAGGGAGTGAAGAGGTTTTTGGCTGAACCTCTGTCTATGTGGGTGGAGGAGGGGGTGGTTAGTTTTGAGCCATCCTAGTTTCAAGGTATCTATACATAGATCTTTCTTGTCAGCGACTGAATTCACTTCTGTTGGCACCCCAGCCAAGGAAAATTTTCATGTCTGCAATGGGTTGAATAGTGGCTCCAGAAAGATATGTCCCGATCCTAAGCCCTGGCACTGTGCATGTGACCAAATGGAAAGAGGGTCTTTGCGGATGGAATTAAGTTGTTAAAGATCTTGAGATGAGATCATCTTGGGTTAAACAGATGGGCCTTAAATATAATGAAATGCATCCTTATAGAAGACAGAAGAGGAGAGTGTAGAAGAGAAGAAAGAGACAGAGGGAGAAGACACGTGAAGATGGAGGCAGAGATGAAGTTGTGCCGTGACAAGTCAAGGAACAACTGTGGTCATCTGAAGCTGCAAGGAGCAAGGAAGGATTCTCCCCTAGAGCCTTCGGAGGGGGCCCTACTGGCAGCTTGATTTTGGACTTCTGGCCACCATAACTGTGAGAGAAGTAATTTGTGTTGTTTTAAGTTGCCTAGCTTGTGGTTATTTGTACAGCAGCCCCAGGAAACTAATGCAATGGCTAAATGAACTTCTCTCTCCCTCCAATCTTTTTCTTCCTTGCTCTCATCACAGGGGTGTTGACCCTTTATCCTTCACCCAAACTACACACATGGGCATTATGCATGAACTGAAATGAATTCAGACTTACCATTTCTCCCAGAAGACCTCAATCCCTGCAATGAATTTGACCAATGAGGATTTGAACACACAGTTGGGAAGAGCAAGGCGGGCCCTGGGCTCCCTTTTCCAGCATGCTTTCTGACTTAGCAATCAAAGTACCCTGCAGAATGCTGTCTTGAAGACTAATGCTAATATAGCTGGGGATGAGAGCAGCAAGAACAGAGTGGGGCACTGGTTTGGATTTCACAGTTGGGTGGATCTTTAATCATCTGGGTGTGACAGCACTGTCAATATGTGCCCCTCTTTCTTTGACTACCAGTTTTATTCCAGATAATACAGTGAGGGTTGTTAGTTGATCAGATATGATGTGATTTTGTATATTGTGGCATGAAACAGAAACAGTATCTACTGCAATAGCCAATCCTTTTTCTTAGTTGGCATTGCAATTACCCAGGCAAAATGTTTTCCTGCTGAGTAAATTCAGGCATGGAACCATAAAATACTGTCTGTTCCTTCTCTCCCATGTGCCTTCTTCACTCATGTTCCTGAAGAAACCACCCTCCAAAGAGTATCTTTGCATAAGTGCCCACAACTCTTAATGATGGTGAGTGACTGTTTAATAGCTGGAGGCTTTGAATTTAAAGGAATTTTGGCAGAGGATTAGGGAAGGTTGGGTTTAACCCAAGCTTGAGAAAAAGGTAGGCTCTGGAATGATGATACAACTACCCAGAAGCTCAAACATTTAAATGCACAAAATCAGGGCAACTTTCCCCCTTCTTGCTTGTCAAGTTCTTACATAAGAGTATACTTTTCAGAAAAGGAACTCTCATACACTGCTGTTGGGGATGCAAACAGGTGTAGCCACTATGGAAAACAGTACGGAGATTTCTCAAAAAATTAAAAATAGAAATACCATATGATCCAGCTATTTCACTTCTGGATATTTCTCCAAAGAACATGAAAACACTAATTCAAAAAGAGCTATGCACCCCTATGTTCATCACAGCATTATTCACGATAGTGAAGACTTGGAAGCAACCCAAATGCCCATCAATGGATGAATGGATGAAGAAGATGTGATATGTATATACAATGGACTACTACTCGGCCATAAAAGAGACAAGATTGTGCCCTTTGTGACAAAATGGATGGACCTTGAGGGAATTATGCTAAGCAAAATAAGTCTGACAGAGAAAGACAAGTACCGTATGATTTCATTCATATGTGGAAAATAAACAAACAAACAAACACATAGATAAAGAGAACAGATTCGTGGTTACCAGAGGGGAGAGGATTGGGAGGTGGGAGGACAGGGAAAGGGGGAAACGGGCACATGTTTACAGCGATGGATGGAAACTAGACTATTGGTGGCGAACATGACGCAGTCAATACAGAAGCTGAAACATGGTAATGTACACCTGAAATTTCCACAATGTTATAAGCCAATGTGGCCTCAATAAAATAATTTTTTAAAAAATTGTATACATCTCAGCTTTTCCATTGAGATATTTTCATGCTGCTCTTTTCAGATTCAAGTTCAACTATATCTATTAAATATCTATAACCTCCTAGACAATGTTAGGTGATTTATATACTTTATCTTATTAAATACTGAAAATAACAATGTAAGGTCAGGAATTATTATCCCTGTGGAGCAGAAACTAAGAAACTAAGGGTTAGAAAAATTAAATTACTTGTCCCAAATTACAGCCTGAGTAAATCTCAGAGCTGGGGATTTCGGTTCTGATCTTTAGTCCCAAATCTATTTATTTCCTCTTTCTTTTTGTTTAAAAAATTGAATTGGTCAAGCATTTCTTAACACGACTTAAAGACCATTGTGTATGAGCGCAGGTGTTCTCAACGGACATTATTTCACAGTAGCGTTTACCACCGCAGTAAGGGCAGAGAATGAGTTCTTCAGACCAAGTGACGGGAGAAGATCATTACAAGCAGATTTAATTTTACAAAAAACAAAATTGCCCTTCAAACTGCAAGCATTTAATTTTTAATATGCTAATTTTAATTAAGTTTAATTAATGCTGGTGAGCTTGGGAAACTGAAAGAACTTCCAATGACACCCCCAGAAGCCCTGAAATATCTTTCTTACTTGTTGAATCTGCCTTCTGGCTGAATCGCAACTCACGCCTCAATAGAAATTGCTTACTCTTTGCTCTTTCCAAATCCAGGCAATCACTTATCCGTTTGTTACATGAAATCCAATTTGTAATTGAATCTTTGTCCCATACTTTATCAGAGAGAGAGAGGAGCTCTGAGATCATTCATTATCTTAAATAGCTCAACTGAATTCTGCTGAGTTCTGCCTCCCCTCCTTAACAGCCAGGCTGTGCTTTTTCGAAGGTTTGCTCTGACTCATTGTTCATCTTGCTTCTTATATCACAGCTGGTGCTTCAGGGATGAAGGGTCTCCCCCCACCTCACTCCTACCTGTACAAATTAGTGTTGATGAAAAAGACCTGGGAGTCTAGTCTCTAATCCTCCAGGATTTCTCTGTTCTGTTTCTAGATTCTTGGAAAATAAGAGTACATAACAACAGGCATCCTTTACTCTAAGGGGATGTAGAGCATCCTTCCACTGAAGGTAGCAGAAACACTGTGGAAGCTGACAGAGCCACAGAACTTTAGAGCATTCCAGATTGAAGACAGTAGAGAACTTTGAAGCTTTCACTCTTAAATCCAGTCCCTGGAACAGATCTGCCAATGTTCTGGAGACTGGCTCAGGTCCTTCGACCAAGTCCCTTCCTATCTCCAGGTCTCAGTGTGACTCTTCAACCCTTCGTGACTCTACCCTCATCTTTTGTCCAGGGGTTGCATAACCTCTGTCTCCCTGCTGTAACAAAATTCCACAGACTGGGCAGCTTAAACAACAGGAATCGATTCCTCACCATTCTGGAGGCTGGGAAGTCTAAGATCAAGGGGCTGGCTCATTTGGTTCCTGGTGAGAGCTCTCTTCCTCGTTTTCAGAGACAGGTTTTCTCTCTGGATCCTCACATGGGGGGGGGGGGGTTTGGGGAGAGAGAAAGAGAGAGAGATTCTCTCTCTTGTGTCTCTTCTTATAAGGCACTAATCGCATCATCAGGGCTCCACACTCATGACCTATTTGCCTCCCAAAGCCTCACCTCCAAATACCATCACATTGGGGGTCAGGGCTTCAACACATGAATTTTGAGGGGGCACCAACATTTACTCCATAGCACTGCCTGTTAACCAAGAGGAACAATGCCTGCTCCCGTCTAACACCAGTCTCTCCACCTGTGCACTAGAGCTGAGCCCTTCACACCTTCTCAAGGACGTGGCTCTAGGAAGGGTCCATTTCCCTTACATTATCTCACTCTGCTTGAAAGAGACATTCCTTTTGGTATATAAACATGCTGCTAATTCTCCCACCTTAAAAAATCTCCAAATAAAGCAAAACCAAAACTCTTGATTTCTCTTCCCTTGCCATCTATCCACATAGCAAAATTCTGTGAAGAATGATTTATATTCACTATCTCTACTCTTCTGCCTCAATTTTCTTTTAAACACACTCCTATCAGGCTTTTTATTTCCAGTGCTAGTTCAATGCTGATTTCCTAAGCCATCAATTTTTTGAATCCTATGATCACTTCTAGTCCTCATCTGACGTGTCCTATGAGTAGAAGTTATCATGGTGGACCACTTCTCCTTCCTTACTGTACTGTCTTCACTTGGCTTCCCGAGGACACACTCTCCTGGTTCTCCTCCAACATTAATCATGATTGCTTCTTCTTAGTTTCCTTTGTTGTTCTTCCTCTTTACCCCTCATGACTTCGAAATTTATCTCCAGCCAAGACCTCTCTCCTAAACTCTAGGCCCATAGATTCAACTGTCTACTTAGATATAACATTTAACGTGTCTAATTTAACACGTTAAAACTGAACTCTGGGAAACCCCCCCTCTCATACACAAACCTGCTCCATCTACCATCTGTCCCATCTCAGTTGATGGCAAGTCCATCTCTCAGTTGCCCAGTTCAAAAATCTTTAAATTGACTCCTCTTTTTATTACATCCACCACATCCAATCCACCAGGAAATTCTATTGGGTCTACTTTCAGAATATATTCAGGACCCAAAGACTTCTTACATCCTCCCCTACAACACCCCAGGTTCAAGTCACCATCATCTTAAGCTTGGGTTATTTCAATAGCTACCTAACTGGTTTCCCCACTTCAGTCCTTGTTTCTTCTTCGTCTCCTTTGCTGGATTTGCTTAATCTCTTGTTTCTTCTCAGAAAAAACAGTCTTCAATCTGTTCTCAACAGAACAGCCAGAGTGATACTTTTAAAACATAAATCAAATCCTGTCCTCCTTATGTCCCAAAGCCTACAATGGTACCCATTTCATTCTTAGTGAAAAGCAAGGTCCTGGTATCTTAACTTAGAAGTAAAGGCTATGTCACAGTAACTTATTTCAGACACAATTTAGTCATTTACTTATTATGAAAAGTAAAAGAATATATGTGCCTTAAGAAGCCCTTTACATTTTTGTAGTGAACAATAAGGTTTGATATATTGGTATGGAAAAGGTTAAAAAATAGGCATTTTTATTATAGTCAACAACTAAATACTGAGCATTTGCCATAAATAAAATGGCATAATAGATAAACTGGAGATTAAAAGACACAGACTAATCCTCTAGAGACTCAGATAGATACATATTCATACAGATGCTCAACAGAAGTGATTCTGATACAAGTCAGACTGTGATATATGGTTTAGGAGAGGTACAAAGTGCTAACGGAGTGTAGAATGGGAATATGAGAATGAGTTGAGATTTAAACAGAGCTCTGAAATTTGGGTGGGATTTAGACAGACTGTGGTAGAGGGTGGGAACTGGTGCTGAAGACATTGTATAGGGAGATGAAAATAGGAACAAAGTCACAAAAGAAAAAAATGTTCCAAACATGCTACAGCAGCAATGATTAACCAGGATGACTACGGGGAAAGTGCTCAGCTGGGAGTGGAGTACTAGGGAGGTTGTGTGTAGGGCATAGGTGGAGACAAATGACATTGGATTTGAAGAGCTAAAGACTGTTGACAGAGGATCTTAAACATCAAGCCAAGAAATTTGAGTGCTTTTCTTTATTCCAAAGGTAGTTATTAAAAGTGTTGAGGGAGCGCCTTACTAGATTCATAGATTTAGTTTAATTAATCCGATTATAATTTAATAAATAGCAAGTGTGTCCTCATTACTGTCCTGGATATGTTGATATTGATACAAAGCACTTAGGCCTTGTGACAAAATATAAATTCCAGGGCCTACATCCAGATATGATCTGTTAGATCTGGCATGGGTTCCAGACATCCACATTTAACACAAGCCCATGAGTCATTCTGTGGGCAGCTGATGTTCAGACCCAGTTTGGTGAAATACTGATTTACAGCATATGAGCCTGTAGAAGACTTCTCTTTAGTACAGCCCAGATTTTAATATTTTAGTTTAGGAGTCATCCTTTCTATTCCTACTCTGCAAAGATATCAGTAAGTAAGTAAGTAAATAAATAAATAAAATACTTGAAGACACAAACACTTTGCTTTGGTCACACCATCCAGAAGTGTGACAGACATCTTGCAGTTCCGTTTCTTGTATATAGATCCCAAGAACAAGAGCATTCTTCTACCCAGTAAAATACCATTACCACAGATAAGAAAAACACTATTAATTTTACACTATCATTCAAGGTATAATTCATTATCAAATTCCTCTAATTAATCCCCAAATATTTTTTGTAACTATATTTTGAAGCCCAAGGTCCAATCAAGGTTTATACATTGCATTTCCCATTCCAGAACCTTCCCACTGCCTCTCTGTTCTTTACGAAAGGGAATAATTTGAGAAGTCTACTTGAAAGCTTCCATATTCTGGATTTTCCTGTCTATTTTGCCATGATTAGTTTCCAATTAAAAAAAAATCCTAGGGGCCAGCCTCATGGCCATGTGATTAAGTTTGCGTGCTCCGCTTTGGCAGCCCAGGGTTTCACCAGTTTGGATCCTGGGCATGGACACGGCACTGCTCATCAACCACACTGAGGTGGCATCTCACATAGCACAACCAGAGGCACTCACAACCAGAATATATAACTATGTACTGGGGGGCTTTGGGGAGAAAAAATAAAAAAATAATAAAAAATGATTGGCAACAGTTGTTCGCTCAGGTGCCAATCTTTAAAAAAATAAAAAATCCTAAACATAATGCCACAAATGTGATGTTGTGTACTTTCTACTGCATCACACTGGGAAGTATGTAATGTCAGGCCATCCAACAAAGAGAAATATAACCATGTAAATAAGAGAATTTATTGAAATAGATATTAAACACAATATTCTGACTGTATTCCCCTAGTGGAAGATATTCTCAGAACAAAAAGAACTACTAAAAAATTTTGAACTTCACTTTGCGGATCTTGTTGTTAGTGGTTTGGCTTTGTAATTGTTAAACTGTTTTTGTGTTCATTGTAGGTCAGTGTAGGGCAAAGCAAATGAGTAAATGTATTAATTATTTAATATAAATGTATTATTTGAACCCATTTTCTCACTATTAGAGAAAGGAAATACAAATAAGGAATGGCAGAAGGTTTTGAATTTGAATTAGAAGTATTAGGAGGAACTCATGATTAAAAGAAAAAAAAGTATGTAGGATGCAATGACACTACAACATCAGTTAGTGCACCTATTTCCAAGTTATTGGTTGCTAAATACCATTTCTCACTTTTTGTATCAGAAGTCCTTGGAGAAATTGTTAATTTCTGGAAAAGTACATGAGCCTAGAACATGTTCTGTGCCAGAGTGAGAAAGTGCTCACATATTAATGAGCTCTTGTCAAAACGACATGTGCTCACAGCAGTTGGCTTGAAGGGGATTTAGCTGCCAAAATTTGGGATAATTAGAGTCAAAAACGAATCATGATGGCAATAGATTATAACATAATGAATAAAACTATACCTAGTAATCTACAGTAATGTACTCTCTCCTCCCATAAGAAAGAGGGAAAAGAAAGGTTTTGAATGCCAGTTGTAATGAATTAAAGGTTAAATTCTTTGTTACTTTCTCCATTTAGAAGTGCGATATTAAATCTGGACAGGATCTGTGACTGCTTAACCAAAAACATGTGGTGGAAGGGATATAGTGTCAATTCTGGGTCTAGACTTCAGGAGGATGGGAAACTTCTGCTTCCTTATTGTCGGAACATTGACTCTTGGCATGATCATGCTCCTCTCAGAACCCAATCACCATGCTGAGAGAATCCCAAGCCACAAGGATTGGCTATATTTTGGGATACTGGTCAATAGCCTCAGCTGAGCTCCCAGGCAACAGCTAACTTCAACTGCCGGTCATGTGCATCAGCCTTCTTGGAAGTTCCAGCTCAATCAAACTTATACATGACTACACCTAAGATAATATGTGGAGCAAAAGAGCCACCCAGCTGATCCCAGTCAATTCACAGACTCACGACAGATAACAAAACAGTTATTTTAAGCCACTCCATTTTAGCATGGTTTGTAATACATCAATAGGTAACCCAGACAGTAGCTAACACATGCAGAAGGAATGTTAGCATAGAAAATCACCACTTTGAACACCCTGATATAATAATGGAGTCAGACCAGGGTACTCAATGGATGCTAAAACTCTTAGGAAAATTGGCTAAACAATAATATTGAGTGTTCTTATCTAAGTACCTGCTATGTATTAATTACCATTTATTCAAAGTTCTTTTTCATCTCTCAGTAAATTTTGGGTCTTCTTGGCTTATTCACAATTAACTATCATCTATTATCCAGCTCAGATAACAGTGAATTCTGAATAAATGCTTACTAAATGAAAAATAAATGAATATAAACCTAGGGAAATGAAAGAATTGGAAGTGAAATCATAAAGGATATTACTTTTAGTATGTGTGCTGGCGAAGTGAGCACAGGATATTACTTTTAAAAGACTCTGTTCCCGGGGCCAGCCCTGCAGCCGGGTGGTTGGGGTTCCGTGTGCTCCACTTCCACGGCCCCAGTTTGCAGGTTTGGATCCTGGGCGCAGGCCTACTGCATTCATCAGCCATCCTGAAGAGGCATTGCACATACAAGGTGGAGGAAGATTGGCATGGATGTTAGCCCAGGGCAAATGTTCCTCACCAAAAACCAAATAATAATAATAATAATAATGACCATAATAAAAGAGTCTGTTCTCTGTTTGATCCTAGTCCCCAAGGATATCCATTTATCTCAAGGAGAAGAGGGAGTCCAGGGGAGAATAGAATCTTAAAACTATACCGTCCAGATCCTTTTCTCAACAATGAAAGACGCGTTACAAACTAGCTGTGTACTTTGGGAAATTCATACGTCCTGGTGTCACGTGAATGACACTAAACTGAGTTAGAGCCTTATATCCTAGACCAGATTTCATCCCTTGCTCTCCACTATGATCAATAACCAAATCATTGATCATGGACTGCCACAGTCCTTTATTTCTAATGTGGAGCAAATAAGAAATCAAAAAGGGAGACTATGCTAGCACACGGAGGAAAATAGATTTAAGTAAACAATTTTTTTGAACATTATATATACTGAGTAGATGAGAGAAAGGGAGAGGGAAGGCTGAGAAGATGTGGAGATAAATAAGATATCTAATACCTAGGTAATATTAAGATAATAGCAGAGATGATCCCAAATTTCAAAAATACAAAGTAATGAACAACAAGAAAAGATAGGGAAATTCAGAGGGATCCAAACATGGAAATGGGCTCTGTTATGTCCCAGATACGTGATTGATGATAAAGAACAGGTGGGCAAGTCACTGGTTCTTAAATGGCATCTCTTACACATGATCTGCGTTAGAATGCCAGGTATCACAGAATTTTCAGCAGTAATTTGTTATAGTGATATACATACCATAGAAGAGGTTGGGTAATACTTTTTAATAAAGGGTTTTTCGATATATAAGGTGGCTATGAGTGGGTTCAGTTCCTTAGTAATGAACAGTTAATATATGTCTTCTAGAGGGCAACAATTGGAGACAACAATGACAATATTAAAGTTATTTTTTAAAAAAGAAGACAGGGAGATGACCACACCCGAAAAATGGACAAATTATTCACACAGTGACTGAGTCATGCATGGTAAGGAGGACAGGAGGAGTGGAGGCAGAAAGTCCCAACTGGCTTACCATCATCGATCCTTACTTTCTTTCTTTCTTTCTATGGTCACTGACACTGGTCCAATTGGCAAAGAGTATGCATTAGGTGAATTTCTGTTATCCAGTCCACTTCTCTCCTGTTATGTTTCACTAATTATGGAGTAGAAAACACCCAAATCAAAGTTTTATGGTTAATTGGTGGGTTAACGAGCCCACAGAAAGCACTTTAATTAATTCCCCTTGTTCCGCTGACAAGAGAGACAGGACTGAATCTAAGCATTTGCATTGAAGATGTTCAAAATGCAATGTAAAGTAATGAAAAGTAAAAAAGTAAAAATGATACCAATTATTTATTGACAACTGAGTTTTGTGCCTTATACTATATAATTTACTTAATTACCTAATTTTATCCTGGCAAAAATCCTATGAGGTAAGTATTATTAGCCCATTATGTAGATGAAGAAAGTAAGACTGATGAAGATTAAGTGACTTGTCCATGATTTCCCAATTATATCAATCAAAATTTAATAGAAATTGATTTCTATTAAACATATATATTTATGCGTATATATGTTTATATACACATGTATATGCAGAGGGCAGAAAAACAGGCTGTACTACAATGTAAATATGCAATGAGCAAAATCCCGAGTGCGAAAAACTTCAGAGGTCAAATGGTCCAGCTTCTTCAATACATGTTTAATTGGAAGGAGATCAGATAGTTCAAAGAAGCTGCAGACAATCTGAGAAACCAGCCTTGGCAAAGGAAAGCCATCAAGAAGATTCTAAGGAGATAGTACATTGGGCATTCTCTCTAACTTGGGAATTCTCTGTACTGTGGCCACAGAATTCTTATATACTTCTTTTAACATCTTTTAAAAACTATTTAGCTTTAAATTAAAATACAGAGAAAGTAACGAACTATAGAAATGATCCCTGAAAGTATAGTCTTTTTCTGAGGATACTCCATACTGCTTTCCAATGGTGCAACCACTATGGAAAGAAGTATGGAGTTTCCTCAGAAAATTAAGGATAGATCTACCATATGATCCAGCTATCCCACTGCTGGGTATTTATCCAAAGAACTTGAAAACACAAAGGCATAAAGATACTTGCACCCCTATGTTCATTGCGGCATTATACACAATAGCCAAGACTTGGAAGCAACCTAGGTGCCCATCAAGGGACAAATGGATAAAAAAGATGTGATATTTATACAGGATGGACTACTACTCAGCCATAAGAAACGATGAAATCCGGCCATTTGTAACAACATGGATGGACCTTGAGGGTATTATCCTGAGTGAAATAAGTCAGAGGGAGAAAGTCAAATACCGTATGATCTCAGTCATAAGTAGAAGATAAAAACAATGACAAGCAAACACATAGCATTGGAGATTGGATTGGTGGTTACCATAGGGGGAGGGCAAAAGGGGTGATGAGGCTCACGTGTGAGAGGATGGACTGTAACTAGTTTTTGGGTGGTGAACATGATGTAATCTACACAGAATTCGAAATATATTATGGTGTACATCTGAAAATAAATTAATTAATTAAAAAAATACAGAGAAAGTGACACAAAATGAATGTATAGCATAATGAGCTATGATAAGATAAACACTTTTGTAAATACCTCACAACCATTTCTAGAAACCCCTCCACTTTTCTTTCCCTCTGCATCTCAACTCACTCCTCCTCTCAAATGTAATCACTACTTCGCTTTTATATTAATCACTTCCTTGCATTTCTTTACAGTTTTTTCATTCAGATGTGCATCTTAGGCATAGTCGTGCAATTTTTCCCATTTTGAAATGTGTATGTTAAGCTTCTTCTAATTTACAGTTTCCCTCTTCATCCTTTTCTTTTCTTTAAAATTTATTTCTTGAAGAAGTGGGTCCATTCGACCTGTAGAGTTTTCCAAAGTCTGGATTTTGCTGATTGCATACTTACAATGTCACGCAACATGTTGTTGTTGTTTAAATTAATCCCTTCTATATTACGTCGCTATGTCTTCTCCTCCACAAAAAGAGTTCTGGTCTCAAGGACACAGGATAATGGCATTAGAATATCAGGTAACTAGCATTTACTTTCCCAAATTACATGTACACAGTCCACAGAAGCCACACTACTACCACTATTATAAATACTGAAAATAGTCAAATATTTTTGCATATGTTCTCTCTATTCTCCAATCTATATTTTAAAAAATAATTGTACTGCATCTGTTTAACTGGATAAATAGAATTGCTTACTGTATTCTCTTCCTTCATTTAATCTTAGTTTGCAGGTAACTATGTTCAGCGCTTACAATTTGTATTCAATTTGTAAGTCTCTTTTTTTATTTTGGTCTACTGAAGCCTGTTCTCTAGTAAGTTCCTAAGGAATAAATTTCCCTGAGTACTTGTATGATGGTTACATTTTACGCCTTTATGCTCGAAAGTCAGTTTAGCTGGAGATAAAATCTTCAGCTCATGTTGTCTTTCCTTAATATCCCTTATTATCTCAAATACGTTACTACGTTTTCTTCAGGCATAGATCGTTGCTTTATAATTTTATTTCCCTTATAATTTACTTTTTGCTTAGATAAATGAAGGTTTATAAATTAAGGTTATATTTCTTTTTCTTTTAAGTCCAGTAATTTTGCTATTTTATATTTTGGTGTTGGTCATTCTGAGTTGATATTTTCAAGTGTATAGTGTACAATTTTGAAATGTAGTCTCAAATCTTTAATGTGGTTTAATATTTGTTTCTAGTCTCTCATTTTGGCTTTCTTTTTCAGAGAGGCCTATCTTGCATAAGTTGTACTTTTTTTGTCTATCTTCCATATTTGTCACTTTTTAGGATCTTTTCATCTGTTTCTTTCTTATTCATTTTTCAATTTTTCTTTCTTTGTACCTCTTATGTCTTCTATGGCACAATCATTTTGTTTATCCATCTTTACATTTTTTATAATTTAGTCTTTATATTAGTTCTCTGCTACTGCATAACAAATTAATACAAAACTTAATGACAAAACAATAATAAACACTTTTTCTCACCATTTTTCTGGATTGAGAATTCAGGCATGGCTTGGCTGAGCGGTTCTGACTCAGAGACTCTTATGAGGTTGCTGTGATCTGAAGACTTGACTGAGGCTGAAAGATTTACTTTCAAGGTAACTAACACATAAAGCTGGTAAGTTGGGGCTGGCTTTTGGCAGGAAGTCTCAACTCTCTCCTTTTTGGCCTTTCCTTAGGGCTGAATGAATGAGCTCAACAGACAGAAGTTAGCTTCTACCAGAGCAAGAGATCTAAGAGGGCAAATGGAAGATGCAATATCTTTTATGACCTAGCCTCATAAATCATTTGTCATCACTTTTATAGTATCCTACTGACCAGTCCTGTGCCAATGTAGAAAAGTATTATAGAAAGGTCTAAATATTTGGGGAAAAGGGTCACTGGGGACCATCTTGGAGGCTGGCTATCACATCTTAATGTCTAAAATAATTTTAATATTAAAAAAACTTTTCTTGAGTTCTGTTATCTGCTTTTTGGGTTTTTCTAATTCCAATTTATGTTGTTGTTTATGTCTTGTATCTTTCTTAATGTCGATTAGCTCTTTTCAAATAGGTTTCTGTTTTGATCTTTTCTTTGCGCAAGACTTTCTGTTATGCCTTTGTTGTCTGTAAAAATGCTATTCTGCTTACTAGTCTCTTTTCTCTTATGACAATTTTCTAAATAAGATCTGACTTCGGTACTTTTCTATTGCTTATTTTATATGAAATTAGTTTTCCTGGACTTTTCGAAGGAGATGTGGTTTAGGGTAGCTAGAACTTCATGGAGATTTGTCATCTGTTGTTTTCCTGGAGGATTCAAAGATGTGGTGGCTTACTTTCTCAGATGTATCAGCTTTGTTCCTCACTCCAACTTTTATCTGGAGTTTTCTTTGTTCCATTTCTGCTCAATTTTAATTCAACTCCCAGCAGTTTCTTCTAAGTGCAAGATTCTTACCTGGAAGGGAGTCCTAAATGGGTTAGTTTTAAATGTTCAGACTGTAGACTACTCCAGTTTCTTCAATATTTACTGTAAAACCTTTGCATTCCTACACTATTAGATTGAACAAAACCCTTCCAGTTTTAGCTGCTATTCTTAAATTGTGTGCTTTCTACTGAATGTTTGTTTATATTGCGATCCTGCTGTTCTCAGATCCATTCGATGCCCTGTTGCTTCCCTGAGCTGTCTCATCCACAGAGATGGTCACCATGCAGAGCAAATGGCTGTTGGTAATTTGTTGTCACCTATTGTATTTTGGAGTTCAGGGGATTCTTTGTTACCTAATATTTTTTTAAATAGATTGCCTGTAGCATTGTAGTTTTGTTATTTAGTTGCCTTCTCTGTTTTTATGTTGATACTCAGAGACTCAAAGCTATGCTGCTACCACTTACCATATCAAAAATCCCTTCACAACTGGCCATTAATACTTTCTCAAATGCCCCTCAACATTTGTGTCATGTCTTCAGGGTTTATAATCCTATCCCAGTGCTTCTGATTACCTGGACTATGGGTTATGATCATGTTCCAGATACCAGTGGACCAGTGAGTGAGATGAGACGAAATATACGGCCCTAAGTGTTCAGACTGCACAAGAACCACTATGGCACACATGTGTACATAGCACCCTGCCCACACACATACATGCATTCACTTCCTTGTATTTAAAAATAGATGACTGATTCTCATTAATGTCTTAGTCCCTCCAGGCTGCTATAACAAAAATACCATAGACTGGGTAGCTTATAAACAACAGAAACTTAAGTCTGAGAAGTCCAAGATGAAGGCACGAGCAGATTTGGTATCTGGTGAGAGCCCACTTCATGGCTCATAGATGGCCATCTTCTCGCTGTGTCGTCACATGGTAGAAGGGTGAGAGAGCTCTCTGGGGTCTCTTTTGTAAGGGCACTAATCTCATTCAAGAGAGCTCTACCCTCATGGCCATATCACCGCCTAAAGGCCCCACCTCTGAATACCATCACATTGGGAGTTAGGATTTCCACATATGAATTCTAGGGGTACACAACTTTCGGGTCATAACAGTTAGTGCACCCAGATCAGGGCCAAGATTTTTGGGCTTCTACTCTTCTATGTCTTATTATCTTGAATCAATATTTTTAAAGCTATGGACTAAAATTTAAAGTTAAGCACCACTAACGTATACTATATACAATAGAAGATAAAAGGGAAATTGGTTTTAACATATAAATGTATATTTTGACATGCAACTGAATAGGCTTTTTAGCTAAACACCAGATGGCTAAATGTTAAAAATAATAGTCAGCTGAAGCACGATATTTCTATCACAGAATGAACTTTTAGGAGACAGGAACAAAACTTAAGTGTTACCGCAAATTTAAATGGTATTGAACTTTTAATATTAAAATTTTTGTGGTCAAATTTTCTAAGTTTGGTATCATGGTACAGAGACAAAAATTACTCAGCTGGCAGCTGCTAGATTGTTTCTACAATCCTCATAGTGCACATTTATGATTCTAAATAGATGTTCACTTTTTAGCTTGGATACTGAAGGAACATGAATTTTTTAAGATAGATCATTTGCTTTAACATTCCTCTTTTTAAAAAATATTCTTTAGTATATATGGATCAAAGATAATTGATTGTACATTCTATTGGAACCATTTTTCCTTTGGAAACTTGAAAGTGGCAAACTCAACATGCTGCTTTGAATTCTTACTTACCAGATGTTAAGAATTTCCAAAAAGGGATTTTTCTTAAGTCTCATAGCTTTAATTCAATTAAATAATTTAAAATATATATACATGTATAATTTAATTTCATGAAAGCTAATACGTCAAAAATTATGTGTCCATTACAATTAGGATATATTCTAATTTCTTTTACTTTTTCTTATAATATTAATTATACCTTAAAAACCCATGTTGGTTCAAAATGATACATGGGTTTTCCTAAAATTAACTAATAAATTCTCTTATTGTTTGTATTAACTGTCAAATCATTTCTCTATTTTTGAACTATTTAAAAGTTTTTCATTATTTCTGCTGATAAGATTAAAAATTTTCACTATCCTTATTAATAATGGCAATATTTTGCTCCTATAGTAATACATCTATTTTTTCCTTGAAGCAAGTGATAAATTGTCAACATGTAAAACATATCAGATCATCATTTTGAAGTAACATCAGAAATATTTAACTATAAATATAGGTGATATTAATATTAATGAATTACTGAATGATAGTGAATATTTAAATATTAGAATTATATCCAGAATACTGATGGACCACGTAATTTGGATCAATCATCTTTCCATCTAAACAGTACTAGTTAAAAATATTTTTAAAATATGGCCTGAGGACATGAGAGAATCAAATAGGTGGTGACAAATTAGGATCTAAGAAGAAACCCAGAGATTGGCCTTGCATTTAGCACCACTTTTCCCCAAGGGACAATGGCTGACTTTAGAAGAGACGAGAAGAACATAAGAAGCTGAACAGTGTTTTGGATGGCCTCTCAGAATCTGAGTACAGAAATCGGAGCCCTGCACCTACAAGCTTGGCTTGGAGTTCTAGTAAACCTCTCACATCTTGAATTTGGACTATAAATGGCTACATTTTGGAGTAAGAGTGACCCATAAAGTAGAGTAGCCCTTATGGCAACTGAAAGTCAGTTGTGAGTTGTTTAAAACACTGAAATTGGACTAAGTTGATCCCTGATTGCTTATGTCAGCCACTTACCACAAGCAAATGAAATCTTCATTGGAGGAGGAGAATATCATTGTAGGTCTCAAATTATTTTTATAGTTTTTCAAGTAAAATTTATGGCTTTCAAATAAAATGACAAGCCCGTAAGGAGTGTTATGGGTAGAATCATGTCTCTCCAAAAGATATGTTGAAATCTTTACCCCCTGTACCTAGGAATGTGACCTTATTTAGAAATAGGGTCTTTGCAGATATAATCAAGTTAAGATGAGGTCATGCTCCATTTAGGCGGGTCCTAATCCAGTGTTACTAGCATCTTTATAAGAAGAGGAAAAGAGATACAGACACACACAGGGAGAAGGCCACATGATAATGGAGGCAGAGACTGAATTTATGTATCTATAAGCCAAGAAATACCAAGGTTTGCTGACAACGCCAGAAGCTAAGAAAAAGGCATGGAATACATTCTCCTCTACAGCTTTCAGAGAGGACATGGCCTTGCCGACACCTTAATTTTGGACTTCTAGCCTCCAGAACTGTGATAGAATAAATTTCTGTTGTTTAAGCCACCAAGTTTGTTCTACGTTATTTCAGCAACCCCAGGAAACTAACACAAAGAGACAGGGAAATGAGAACCAAAGAACAGAAGAAAAAATATGCAATAGAAACGGACCCACAGGATTCAAGTTAAAATCATTATTTATATATTTCTGGTGAAGATGGCATTTGTGAGCTTATTTTTGAGTCTTTCACTCTTCTCTACCATAAACCAATGATAGTTAAAACATAAAAAGAGAACACTTAAAGTTAAGACAAATGTCTTCATCGACCAAAAAGGACATGGAAATAAGTTTGTTATCAGGAGTGAAACTGTAGATTTGCTGGCATCAAAGTCTAAAAACAGAGAAGGGAAGCGGAGGCTGTGAGTTTGACTTCTACGAGAATTACAAATTAAAACAAAAAAAGAACTGGCACGAAGTAAGGGGGCCGGAGTCAGGCCAAGTGCAGGGCCAAAAGCAAGGAACAGAGTGGGCATTCACTGCCAACCACTGCCTGCGGCTGCAGCTTGCATGAAGCGCTCTGCCAATAATGGTGGAGAACACAGACAGAGCCTCAAAACAGATCCTGAGACAATCTGCTTTCTACTTAATTCCTGCCCCACAGAGTCACATAGAAGATCTATGTCTGAACAGTAGTAACAGTGGGTATTGTGAGTTTGTGGACATCACCTCAAAATCACGAACCTGGAAAGGTAAGCTCAGAGAAAGATCAGGAGAAAGGGAGAGATACACAGAAGTCATCTTGCTGCTCGGAGGGAACAAGCACGAGGACAATAACATGAGCTAAAGCTATGGTTCTCAAACTCTCACAGTTATAAGAAAAACCACTGGGCAGCTTATGGTTCCAGTTCAGTAGGTTAGCGTGATGCCCATAAATTCACTACATTTCTAACAAGTTCCTGCTGACGCCGATGCTGCTGGACCATGGACCACATATGGTAGAAAGAGCCTTGCTCCCTGAAGACAGTGCAGAGCAGTTGAATTAATGCTGGCAATAGTCTAATTCCAGAATTTTTGTTATGCAAAAAAACCCCACCCAAATCTATAAATGTTCAACCTACTCTGATCATTTTACTTTCAGCCAGTGCCATTCCAAATGTTACCATTTATCATTATCAAAATCTACAGCATCATGATCATCCTAGCCATTATTTATACCATGTGCTGGGCATTATATGAACTCTTTAGATAAAATTATCTAATGCAATCCTCACAGCAATTTTATAAAATGAGTATAATTTTCTGTATTTATGATAGAGGAAAATAAGGCATAGAGAGGTTAAGTATTTTTATCCAAACTTGCAATTAGAAGGTTGCTATGCAGGCTGATGTCATTCAAATTCCCCTTTACTTACTTTCTCTTTTCTAAGCTACCTCCTACATTAAGCACAAAGTAGATATTTAATAAAGGTTGGTGGATGATTTAAACTTTCTTGGATCATTCCAGTTGAAAGCTCTCTCTTTATATTATGACTGCACATGTCTTAACACTTTGTCTGCCTTCCTTATTCATTCCCACATCAACACTTAACTGCTACAAGTAAGGATCCATAGTAAACAGTGATAAAATAGAAGAAATAAGCCATGCTAGGCCTCAAAGAATTCACAGGCTACTAATGGAAGAATAAGATAAGAAAATCAATTCTTATAATACAATTTTATAAGTATGATAGTAGTATTAATAGAAAATATATCCTCTAACTTTGGATAGATAGCTATTTTTACACGTCATCTTCCCGATTAGAAGCTTGGTAAAAATAGTCTGTGTTTATCTGATCTTTGTATTTCTAGCACCTAGCAGATTGGATCAAAGGCAGGTTCTCTAAAAATTTGAATAAATTAATATATCCCTCCATACCAGCATAGCACACACACATTCAGCATTATAGTTTTAAAGCGTTGTTTGCATTATCTTTTCTTTGGTGAACTTTTTATTGAAGGGCAGAAATTACAGGGATTATCTTCAATTTTTGGCTTAGAAAGGAGAGAAATAGCTACACAATAAAAATGATAAAAAATAACCACACCTAACATGTATTTAACACCTCATATTTGTCATACTATATCCTTTGCATGTTTATTTAAAATAATTACAACAGGGGCCAGTCCTGTGGCCGAGTGTTTAAGTTTGCACGCTCCACTTCGGTGGCCTGGGGTTTTGCGGGTTCGGATCCTGGTCGTGGACCTGGCACCACTCATTAGGCCATGCTGGGGGGGTGTCCCACGTGGCACAATCAGAAGGACTTACAACTAGAATATACAACTGTGTACTGGGGGGTTTGGGGAGAAGAAGAAGGGAAAATAAAGAGGATTGGCAAGAGATGTTAGCTCAGGTGCCAATCTTCAAAAATAAATAAATTAAATTAAATTAAATTAAATTAAATTAAATTAAATAATTACAGCAACTCCAAAAGGGAGGATCACCTCCATTTTACAGACAAAAAAATGAAGCTCAGCGTGATTATGAAAGTCAAGTGTTGGCCTGTTTTTGGAAATACAGTTTTACTCATTGTCTGCGGCCGCTTTCACTCTGCATGGCAGAACTGAGTAGCTGCAACAGAGGCCATATGGCCCGCAAAGCCTAAAATATTTATCATCTGGTCCTTCACAGTAAAACATTTCTAACCCCCTGAAATAACTTGCAAAGTTTACTCAGTAGGAAGTGAGATAAAGACGGAGTTTAACTCAGTTCTGCCTATTTCTACATTCCATTTGGGATAGATGGGCTTGGGAATAATCAGAATTCGATTCTCAACCCCAGTTTGACTAGGTGTGCGCTATAGACCATCGGAGACTTATTTAACCTCTTTTACACACAGTGTCCTCATCTGTAAAATTGCAATAATAGTCATATCTATCCTATCTACCTGACAGTGTGCTTATGCAAATCAAATGTGTTGATTTACATAAAGCCCTTGTCATAGGGCCTATTACCTGGTAATTGGCTAAGACAGGTGAGTGCTTGCTACCTGTGCTTTTACTATTATTATTCCTACCTTCATAATGACTATCAATATTACTACTGCTATTACTACTTTAATATGAGGCTTTCCTATGATCTCAGTTCCTTTATTGAAAAACTACTTTTAGAACACTATTTCTTATTTACTATTTTAGAGCATTGCTGACTTTTGTCAATTGTTTCAGAAATGTATGTGACAACACTGTGATGATATTTTCATTATTTATATCGAACTAATGATATTCTTGACGAAGGTCAAAGACAATACATTTCATGATGGTAGAAATCGTGTGATATTTATGTGTGTATGCTTATGCATGGCAGGGTACTTAGCATAGACTAGGGGCTGAATGATTGTTGAATTAACATTTAAACATTTATTAAAATGTCGCATATGAAACATAAAGACAAATATAAAAAGACTACTTCATTTTCTAAGAGAATAATAAGGAAGAGATGTTTTGTCTTTGAGAATCAATGAAAACTACTTAAATCTCATATTTCAAGTCTTAGTAACTAATCCTTTTATCTCTGCCTATTTACATATTATATTTGTTGTCTGTTAGTGAGCAGCCCTCTTCTTTTTGACATGCACTTGGCACTCCCTTACATTAAAATAGCTAAAGGGATTTTCCATTTAAATTATTTTCCACCCAAGGGTAATTTTGGGGAACTCGAATCCTTCCATAATGAACTATTCAACTCCAAATAAGACTGTCAGCCTGTACTGTGCAAAGCAGGCTCACTTATGAGAATCCTGCGGGGACAAAAAGGAGACTGAGGGAGTCTCATGTGTTTCCCCAGTGCTTTTGAAATTAATAGCTGGCGCATTTTGAATCACAGCACAAGAGCGACAAAACAGAAGATCTATTTTAATAGACTCGAATCTATACCTGGAGGGACATAATGAGAACAGGGAGGAAATGAGTTTGACCTTTGATTGTTCCAAAAGGATCTTGACGTAGGTAAAGGAAGCTGTGCGAGAAAATAACAAAGTTGCTGCACATGGTACCATAGGTAATAATGTCCTTCCTTCTCAGAGTAGAGAGAAATATTAGATTTGCAAAACAAAGCATCTATTAGACAGACAATGAGCCCTGATTGGAAAGTGTAAATACTAATTCATCAAAACACTCAATTAACTAGGAAACTATAGAGAAACCCAGCGGACTTTTGAAAAAGCTAGTAGACCAAAGGTGAAGTTAACATGGTATTAAGATTCAGTGAGAATGGATTTCCTACTTCTGAGTACTGGCATACCCTTGATGCACTTATTTGTTAATTCGAACAGGCATTGTATGTTAAATGCTGAGGACACAAATATGAGCAAGTGTCACAGACAGTTCAGGCTGCTGTAACAAAATGCTATACACTAGGGGCTTATAAATGTAGGAATTTATTTCTCACAGTTCTGGAGGCTGGGAAGTCCAAGATCAAGACAGCAGCAGATTCAGCGGGTAAGAACCTACTTCCTGGTTCATAGGTGGGTGTCTTCTCATTGTGTCATCACAAGGCAGAAGGGATTAGAGAGCTCCCTGAGGTCTCTTTTATAAGGGCCTTACTCCCATTCATGAGGGTGATGAAGATTATTTTAGGCTGGTTACTGTTAAAAACTGCAGATGAGAAGGAGGCTCTGAGGAGTGGAATTTGCTTGCCCTTTGATGAGAGACATTTGCATTTGTGAAGGAAGTCTCCATCTGTGAGGGGTGTCTCCCTCTATGCACCAGGAGGAAGGGGGGATGGGCTTATCTCTGGAAACTCTTAATGGAGAAGGCAAGGACTTAAGTAGTTCACGGTCTGGTAACCTCATGTAACTGACCCTCTCACCCCCCCAACATCCTCCTTTGTCTTTAGCTGAAGATAATATTTAAGGTGGTGGCTTCTCCCATTTACTTAACCCAGTTTGATTCTTATCTAAAAGTTATAGGACCACCGAATAACCAGACCCTACTGGCACTGATACCATTTTAACAACTCTTTTTACATATTCTTTCCTTTGTCTTGTAAAGAGATAACTCACATACCTATGCCTTAAATTTAGCCCTACTCTCAACCCATGTTTGCAGCAGCAGCAGCTCCTCCTGCCCATGGGTCCTGTCCCCACGCAGCAGCTCTGACTGCCTGTGGGTCCTGTCCCTATGCCAGCAGCAGCAGCAGCTCTGACTGCTGAAATGTACATGGAGTGGAGGGAGTTATAATAAGACCAAATCCCAATTCTCAGTCTATCTGAACAGAGAGGACGCACAATGCAGCACCCAAATTGTCTTTCCTGAGATACTTATTAGAAAGTTCAAATTAACATAATAATCAGCTTGAGCTGCTGTAACAAAATACCATAGTCTGGGTGGCTTAAACAGAAGAAATCTATTTCTCACACTTCTGGAGACTAGGAAGTCCGAGATCAAGATGTTGGCTGATTCTATTCCTGGTGAGAGCCCTTTTCCTGGCTTGCAGATGGCTGCCTTCTTGCTGTGCCCTCACAAGGTGGAGAGAGAGATCTCTTTCTTCCTCTTCTTATACATCCACTAATCCTATCATGAAGGCCCCGCCCTCATGACCTCCTCTAACCCTAACTACCATCCAAAGGCATCATCTTCCAAATGCTATCACATTGGGGATTAGGGACTCAATATATTAATTTCAGGGGTACACAATTCAGTCCATAGCACATAATATTATAAAATAGTGAAGAAAGTCTTATTGAATGGAAAAATACATAATTGTTGCAGATATGCTATTGTCTACTTTCAAATATATTAGAAATTGATTAATGTTAAAAATTCCTGTTTGATTGCATGTAACAAAATGTGAATTAATTTTTTTCTTTTGATTCTTCAACAGTGAAATTATGCTGCCATTTCTTGGGCCCAGTATTTTGCTTTCAATTTCTACAAATGCACTACTTATGCGCAAGCTGTGCTCTATGCATTGTGATGTTGTGAGTTACAAGGAGATAAATTATGTTACTCTTCTGCTTTCCTTTTTCTAAATGACTGGGATCCGGCATGTATCCTAATTTTTTTCTTGGGTCATGTTTAGAACTTGAATATATTTGACTTCATAGGTTTTTAACCCAATATATGATTTTCATGAACCAATTCACTCAAAGAGCAGAGTACAACTGGAAATGAAAATCTAGCTACAGCAGCACTCTTAGAAAATTGAGATGTCAAAAGAGTAAGAGGAGATCAAAAAAGCACCAGGAACTTGTCCTTTTCAAAGCTCCCTCTAAGTTCTATCCTCTTTGAAAATTGTGAACCTATTTCCTGCATCTTAGAGGCCTGGGTTGGATGCTCTATTCCCTGCCTTACCCTAGAAGTAGCAAGCTTGTGTGTCTTCAAAGCATATGGCCACATTCTATTTTTTGCTCTAGGGTTATGGGTTTATTCAGGAGATACCTGAATAAATAATATCTGTAGCATCTAACACTCTGGATAATTAGAGGCATGCTCTGCTCAGAACCAGCTCTTGAAAAATGCATTACTTGATTTGTATCTGGAGGATGCACTTTCTTTCCAGAAAGCTTATGTTTTTGACTTGGGAGGTGGCTTTTGGTCCTTCTCTCATTGCTAATCCTTGGTTCTTTGGCAAAAGGAATACTTGTAGTTCTCATTTTGTTTGATATTAAAACAATGGGGCCTCACGAGACTCTACATGATTTTTTTGTTGTTGTTGAGTATAACAACCTTGGTTTCCACAGTAGAAGCTACTTAGTATAAATACTGAGCTTGTTCATTCATTAAACATTCACTCAACAAATATTTCTTTGAACTCCAATATTATGCTGGGAACTCGTCTAGTTGCCTACCCAAAATTAATTCTCGGGTGAATGGAAGAAAAACCTACATACTTGGACAAATGTAATAAAGATATGCATACAGGACTTACAGTGGGTATCTAGAATAGGGATTACAGCGGTAGAAATGAGGAGACAAACTTGTCTAAAATGAGATGTAAATTTCTAAGTGGTTCCAAAGCTTAATATTTTCATTCGTAACATTTAACAAAGCAGAAGGAGATCAGAATTTTCTAACATGTAGACAAATTGAAAAGGATCTCTGCCAATCTCTGGTGTTGCCTTAGTCTTTTTCTAGATTTTAACAAAATGACGGAACTAGAAGAAAGAGGAGAGGGTCATGCCAAGAAATTTCAGTGGAAGCATGAATCTTTTTTGTAGATTTAGTGAAAACTCATTACATCTTACTCCACTTTTCAAGAAATTGAGAGAATTTTTGTAAAAATCTTAGCTGTGTTATACATTAACAAAGAAAAAAATGATAATTGCTAAGAAAATAGTTGTGGAAAATTCTCTAGTATGTAATAATAACCTTTTCTAGGCTCCATGGCCTTCTAATGGCAGAGACCAGGACTGTAATGCAGGCAATAAGACCCCTGGAACTCAGTTCAGAGTGTGTGTTATAGAATATTATGGGATTTGCTTCAAAGATTGAAGAAATAATATATTAAATGTTCTTTGAGAGTTTTGATGCTTAAGATAAGATAAGTGTATCTCTTTGATTTTCTTTCAGTCTGATATACAATAATATTTTATTATTTGAATAGCATGTTATGATTTACAAAGGGCTTTCACAGATATCCTATAATAATCTTGTGAGCTGGACCTTCTTATTCCTATTTCACATTGAAGAAACTTTGGTTCAGAATAGTTAGGAGAACTTTCCAGCAGTTCACATTGTGAGGGAGAGAGAGAACAAGAGAATTGGGACTGATTCCCAGCAATGAACACAATCAGTGTATCACTGCTGAAATTAGACAACATATAATGCTCTGAAAACCATGGGCAGCAGAGACAACTTCTGTTCTCCGAGTATTTCTGCATTTCTCCCCATTTCCAAGGCCTCTTTTAGTTAGATGGAGTTACGGTGCTGATAACGACCAATTCTAGGTTTTTTGCTATAAGCAGAAGTGGCCTGGTCACTTCTGGGCTGAATCATCCTCACACTGGTATATAGCCCTCCATTATTCTCTTCTCCTCCCACAGGGACCACAGAGGCTCTGCCTCCAGAGGGCACAGCCAGAAAAAGGTGGTATGCCCCTGTTAGCCTGGATCCCTGAGTACGAAGTAGATGAGAGACCCCTGCTCTTTCCTGATAAGTATATACCATGAGTAAGAAGTCAACCTTTTGATGTGATGCCACTGAAATCTCAGGGTTAATTGTTGTATTGTGTGTGTGTGAGGAAGATTGGCCCTGAGTTAACATCTGTTGACAATCTTCCCCTTTTTGCTTGAGGAAGATCATCCCTGAGCTAACATCTGTGCCAACCCTCCTCTATTTTGTGTGTGGGATGCTGCCACAGCAGGGCTTGATGAGTGGTGTGTAGGTCTGTGCCCAGGATCTGAACCCGTGAACCCCCGGCCGCCGAAGTAGAGTGTGCAAACTTAACTACTATGCCACTGGGCCAGCCCCAGCAGGGTTAATTTTTAATTGCAGCATAAACTTATCTGACAAATACAGCACAGAGTCAAGCAAATAGAATTCCAAACAAGAAGGAAAAGTTACATTCTCTCCTTTATCTGAAGATGTATAGAATATGTTACTTTCCTGTTGTGGGTTTTCTTAAAGACAACATATTCAACGAAATCTCTTCATTTTCTAATCCTGACATACATTATATCACAGCCTCAGCAATCAGCCACCGCTCTGGCACTACTGAATGATGGCAGGAAGAGCATTTCCTAAGAAGGAATGCCAGGGCCGGTTCGCTGGTTTGTGGCTGGAGCCGTTGCACAGGGCCCTGCTTCAGAAGGACCTCTGCTTGGAATTTAATGTTCTGCAGCTGCTATCTTGAAATTCTTAATAATTTTAGCTTTGAATTTGTGTTTTTTAAGCAAAGTCCAACAGAATAGTGGAGCATGAGCCTGAATCTTGTCTCAGCTCATGTGGTACTGCCTCCAGCTGCCTCTCCAGGATGAATTCTCAGCTGCCTGGTGCCCTGCTCTGCCTGACCTCCCCTTCCCCACACTGTTCTCCTTGCCATCTTCTGCTGCTGGTGGGGACCTGAGCGTGGATGGGGGCTGGAGTTAGGCATGGATGCTCCATGGCCTCTAGGGGCAGGGCAGGGCTGAGTAGTTACTGTCCCTGCCTGATAGCTCAGCAGTGAATAGGTGGAGAGACTCACACCTGACCCCAATCCAGGTACCAAGGGCATCCAGGTGCGCAGCCTGTCATACACTTGGCGGTTCCCCATACACAGCAGGCTGGGGAGGTGTGCCTGTGGGAAAGGCAGATACCTGGCTTGACTTCCCCAGATGCTGTCCTGGCCAGTACGTGGTAAGGAGTTCTGCCAGCCATTAGGCAGAGCAAGTGTGCACATGGCCCACAGGACCCAGCAGAGCAGGGCACCTGTGAGGGTCTGGCTCACCCCACAAGTACCTGTGTGTCTGAAGAGGTGCTTCTCTGGTCTGCTCCAGGCCTGGGAGCATCCTCTTTCCTCTTTCCAGCTTTCCTGAGTCTGGTTTATATTTTTCTCTTCTGCCAGCTCCAGGCACTCTCTGGAGATAAACCACAAAATAAGAATTGAGTACTTTTGGTGATTCAGCATATAAATTAAATGCACTAATCCTTTCATTTAAAAGTGGCATTGTGCAATATAAAGATGGATGGTAAGATCCATGCTAAAAATTTAAGAGGTTAATTTTCCTTTACTTAGAATTAAATAGCAAATAAAACACACCATGACAAAACATGAGAGAGACCACAAAGGAAAAAATCTTTATATTTTAGTTCTTCTAATGACACCTTTTTCTTGATTTTTGAACAAGGGGCCTAGCAGCATTTCCTTGTTGCTCTGGGTCCTGCAAATTATGTAGCGTCTTGAGGAAGAACCAGCATTGAAAAAAACTGTAGGATGTGAATAAATCACACAACAGTGAGGTCTTTTCCAACATAAATCTCCAGTGGTAAACTCCTGGTGCCTTAAGACGCTGTTTAGTTGTCCAGATCTTTTTAAAAATCACAACACAAAGCTGACTTCACCAAGCCACCTCTGAAGTCTTTCTGGCTTTGAATTGTGTCCAGCTGTACGCAGAGGCTTTCGTTTCTTCCTTACCTATAATGCTAAAATAAAACATACAACATCTAAAAAAGAATTGCTGAATGGGTTTATCAGATCACCGCAGCAGTGGGAAGTCACAAAGAAAGACAAAACAGCCTTTTACTTCACACTTGCTTTTGAAATTCCATCCCTCCAGCTCCTCTGTGCTTCTTTTGCAAAGGGCGGACTTTATTTCTGCCAACATCTCTGCAACAGAGCCAACAGAATTTATCTCAAGCTTGGCAGCCAATATACATTATCCACAGGTTTCTGGCTAAACTATTAAAATTAATCAGGTGGCAAACTTTCATTTTAGCGGCTCTAATAAACAAGAGAACCAGAACCCCAGAGGGTGGAAATGTCGGTAAATATAGCCATTTTAAAAGGAAGAAATTCTTCAAAATGTCTGAGGATGTACTCAAGTGTTAGTCAAAGGGATCTAAACTACAGTTACAGTAGAGGCACGACCATTCATTTTTATTGAGGCATTTTTCACTGCAAAGAGGAATCAAATCCATTCTAACACTGGATTTCAGGCCAACTTTCAAGCTGCGTGAGATGTTGCGTTTATGGAGAGGTAGTGGAAAAAAGAGCCTCTCTCGATGGTGCTTTCCTTGGGGACACTAAAATAATTCTGAAGCAAGGACTTCAAATAATAGATCTGACTCTGGATTTTTAGAAGAAGGTACACGTGGCAGAAATAGAAATGCTCACCCTATATTTCACATGTTCCCCAGGTTTCCCAGCACTCGCGCAGTTAGGCAGATCCATATAACTTGTTCCGAGCTGGAGTGACATGCATTCCTTCCAGGCTAAAGCACAGAAGAGCCGTGTGAGCTCTCCAGGCTCCTCTTCTTCTGTCACAGTGACAAGTTGAATTGCAGATGGTGCAACTTCACTCAATTTGGATCCCTGAGGGACCAGGTGGTGCACGGGTTGGACGCGCAGCATGTAAAGGTAACAAACGCTTGTTGCACTAAGGCACTGGCATTTAGAGGTTAATTTGTAATGCAGTATATCTAGCCTGTCCTAGTTAATAATAAAATTCGCAGCAGTGGTGTGATGTGGTCACAGAAAAACTAAAAATGATAGAGGATGAGGATGGTAGGAAAACAGGCTGGAGTAGTAGCAATCCTTGCTACGCAATGACAAAGCATTTGGTAAAACAGTCCTCTGGAGTAACTTGGAAGGGAGATGGCATATCTGATGAACTACAGCTCTGGGGGAAAAGGGATGAAAACCAAAATAACAGAGTGTGTATTTGTGCTTATTTTCTGCATTTAGTTTGAGATTATAGAAAGAAAGAGATAAACCCACAAAAGAATTAACTTGCTGCAAGTAGAACTGGAAGAGAATAGGAAAATTCCAGAAATACATGACCTGGCAATGTTGAAAAGTGAAATTTGAATGACAATATCAACCTTTAGGAAAGATTAGTTTAAGGGCATGGCCTTCAAAATGGCCTTCAATGCATTAATGTATCACAGGACAAATGTCAGATTAGAGATATGATGCCCAGGAAAGCATAGCAATTGATTAAATCCTTCAGGGCAAAGGCCGTATTAAGAAAGTCTTTTCTACTGCTATTTCAGGTAAACTCAATGTGACCAGCAATAATTGTTAAGAGAGAGAAGTTTTGGTGTCAAGAAGGCAAAGAAATGTAGCAAATGTGAGGACCAGGTTTCTATAAGAACAACTGTATGCCATGAGGGTAGAGGTGTTAGTTGCATTTGGAAATGACTGGAAACAAACATATGAAGTCTACTAAATTTTTGAGCGACAAAGAAACGAAGAGCTTGGGCTAGCACACCTTGGGCCATAACCTTCTAACGGGCCGGGAGTGGGTTACCCGCAAAATCATTTCTGTATGTGGCACAAATTATGAAGGACAACAGAGAACCTCTTAGACCAGTGAACCAGGGGACACAGAGAACAATGAATGACAGTGCTCCTCCCAGAAAGCAGAATCAACCAAACAAAAAAGTCAGCCCCAGCTCCAGGTCATTGTTCTTTACAACATCTGCCCAGTGGCAATGCAGGATAGACGTATGACAGCTGCATTTCTCCAAACTTAATCATTCCCTCTGGTTATTTGGCACCCCATATTGGGTGGTGCACTGGAGGGGTGCAGATTTATTGCCTATTGAACTAATTGGAATCTAGACCAAGAAGAATTACCACTGAATTTGATGCAAAGGCGATTATGCATTGCCCTTGACCCTGGGACCCTTGGGTTCTCTATATTCGGAGGATGTATTTTCTAGGTGTGGGAAGAAGAAAGTAGAGAGGTTTTTGCATAGCAAAAAAAAAAACCCAAACTGTAGGTGAGAGGATGATACTCACAAATATTTCAAGCATTCCTCTACATTTTCTGTGTAGGGGGCATGTGACTACTTATGTGCTAAAGAACCTAATATCAGGTTTGAGATTTTCCAGTGCTCTTTTCCTTTGGCATAGCGACCAGCGGCATTTCCAGTGGTGGGAATTTCCATCCGCTAATGTCCTTGAGGGATCACATGAAGCAGTTTTCTGCCTCTACCCTCATATAACCATATTGCCTATGTAATATGAGAAAGAAGGAAAGGTTGGTTGAGTTAAACTGAAATTTCTCCGTTAATTTGTTACTGCCACATAATCTCACCTAACCCTACTAATACAAGAAGATATATGGAATATAGTCTCTAATGAGTTGGGAAAATGTGGGTATGGAATCAGGGGGTCTTAGTCATGGAGAGGAAGTTCATCTCTAGGGAAAATGATGTGGGGAAGAGCCTGAATTTGGAGTCCAGTAGACATGATTTGAATCTGTTCTCTTTTATCTTATTAATTCTATGTCCTTGAACTTGTTATTTAAACTTTGTAGCCCTAATTTCCTCACATGTAAATTGGGGACAATAAAACCTGCCTCATGAGTTGTTATAAGGATTAAAGAGGTAATTTTATGGAAAGGATCTAGCGCAATGCAGTGACTCTACAAATACCAGCTAGTTTTCCTTCTCCCTCAGCGCTGCTATTTCCTTATTGGAGGAAAATGGTGAAAAATTCATCAAATGAAGCACAGGAATGCCTCCAAAGTTCAGTCGCATTTCAGGGAAGGGTCAGATAGGTAATACAAACGTTTGAAGCAGCTGGGCATAAAACTGTTGAACATAGTGTCAGATTCTGATGAACTTGAAAGCTCATAACTTCAAAACAAAACATAAAACAAAACAAAACAAAAGGAAATAAAAGAAAACAAACAAACAAAAACTCCAAGCAGCTCAACAGAAAGAGTCAGTGGCTAGAAAATTAAGATTCAGTCATGGATATGATAGCATCTTTACCCTAGAATGAGAGAAGAGCGAGGTCTCTTGTATCAGATTACTTGAGTTGAAACCCAGTCCATCCATTAGTTTTGGGCAAGTCTCTGAACATCTCTAAGCCTCAGTTTCCTGTGTGTAAAGTGGGAATAATGATTGTCTCTACTTCATATGTTACATATGTTCCTCATATCTATATCCCACTGCCTGGTGGGTGTTCCATAAATATTAGTCTTTATTAGTAGTATGACCATCACTATCTTCTTCTTCACCATCATCATCATCATCATCATTATCATCATTATCATGGTTAGATGGGATCAATTTAAAGGGGGCCTTGAAAGTCAGGAGAACTATAAGGATGAAATTGATCGCTTGAGAATATGAATCTGTTAGTGTTGTTTAGGAAGGTTTGGAAGCAATCTAAGGTAAAGTTCTTTGATCCCTTACTACACACTCAACAAGCAGGTACACTTTCAATTTGCATTCCTCTAAGGAGAGATAATAAAATTAATAACATGGAAACCAAATTTGAATGTTGACCTTTCTAAGGTTTCAACTTAGAAATTCAACCCAATGACTTTCAATAGTCATTGGTTAAGCAGTCATTGAGTAAAAAGTGTTCTGAGACAGCTACCACAGTGAGCTAATTATAAGTAATTGTTATTTGTTAACCAAAGATACATCTCATTTGTCGAACAAATACTTCACCTATTACGTTATTTATCATTTTCTTTTAACGTAGTGAGTAAACACTATGCTAAGTGATGGGGACACATCTGTAAAAAGAACAGATGTTCATCTTGGCCTACGTGGAGTTTATCACCAAAAGCTCTAGAAAGAATAAATCACCCTATGACTCCTCCATTTCTATTACTGCTCTTATCATCTTGCTCTGTCCTCATTTCTTTGACCTCTATGATAGCAATAGCTATCCCTCACTTGAGGGCAGTGACAATGCCTTAATCATCTTCATAACAAGTGCTAAAAATAGATTCTTATTTAGTTAAAGCTTGCTTAAAGAATTAATGAATGAAACTAAATTAGCCTCAGACTAGCTCTAGGTATTTATAGCCCCAATTGTATTAGAGGGTACTGTATCAATATAAGACTTGTTTTAACCTTTGACTGATGAGTTCTGAGATTCAGTTGAACTTTGCATACATCATGCTTCCAAAGCTTAAATGAAATTAAGTAATATTTGACTTCCTTAGTGCAAAGTAGATGCAGTTTTACTTTTTATATTATGTTGCTCAATTTTATGCAGGTGCAGCAAGTCTGGATGTCTTTCTTTCTTATAGAGAGCCAAATGATCTCACAAATTTTGAGTTGCAAATATTGTAACGAGTGAGGTAAGGCAAAGCTACACCGAACTCTCATTCTCACTTTTAAATTAAATTGCAAAAAATTAGCCTTGCCCAGAGACATTAAGAAAACTTTTCTCTTAAATTTAAAAATGCAGACAAAGAGAACAGATTAGTGGCTACCCAGGGAAAGGTGGGGTGGGGGGTGGGCACAAAGGGTGAAGGGGTGCACTTACAACACGACTGACAAACAATAACGTACAACAGAAATTTCATGAGATTGTAACCTATCATTAACTCAATAAAATTAAAATTAAAAAAAAGAAAAAAAAGAAATCTTTTCTCTTGAGTATACAATGCAGTCAACAAATATGCAAGGATGCTCTGTAAACATCCCTTCCCTGAGACACCTTCACCAACCATGAAGACAGCCAGAGCTGGGTTGGGTAGGGGTGGAATTTAGGTTCTGGAGAGATATACATGGGACACAAATTCCTATCCAAGACAGTTGGAGAAAGCAGGTGTGGATACTAAACCCGAAAGATTTGGAAGAGGGGATCAAGATTAGCTTCCTGAGTCCAAGAGCTGCCTGCATCAGCAAAATATCTCATTACAATATAGAGACCCAGGTTCTAATCCTACCTCAACAATTTATAATCTGTATTATATTTAACAAATGATTTAGTCACATTGAGAACCAGTGAATTCATTAGGGTGGAGGCTCCCTGGCAGTCAACCAACTGTACTCTTTCCTGGTGACATATCTACTTATCGTCTTCCTTCTCTGAAAACTACACAGATGTTATTTTTATTATGGCTGTGTATTCATATTTCTAAATGAAATATGTGAAGCCAGCACTGATATGTACAACTAGTAAGAATGTGAAATGGTTTGTCTTTTCCAGAAAATAATTTGCGAGTAGGTTTTAAAAAAACCTTTAAAGTATGCATACTTTTGACCCAATAATCCTACTTTTAGGAACTTGACCTAATAACAGTTGTAATCAAGGATTTATATACCAGTCTTTCTATTTTAGCATTATTTATAATGTGATAAAGCAGATATAATTTAAATTTTCAATAGGGTAATTGTACAGATGCAGGAAAGAATATTCTGTAACCATCAAAAATTATGTTTTCATAGAATATTTGAAGATATGTGGAAATATTTGCCATATATTACAAGATAATAGATGGGTATTTTAAATATTTTAATCCAAATTTTTTTTATTTATATGCATATACATTTTACATATGTATTTATGTAATATTAAAGAAATATATCAAAATATTAAAGTATGTACCTGTTATGAGCTAAATTGTGTCCTCATCCCCAGTACCTCAGAATGTGACTGTATTTGGAGATAAGGTATTTAAAGAGGTGATTAAGGTTAAATGAGGTTATTAGAGTGGGTCCTAATCTAATACAACTGGCGTCCTTATAAGAAGAGATTAGCAGGGAAAGACCATGTGCAGACACAGAGAGAAGGCGCTCATCTTCAAGCCAAGGAGAGAGGCCTCAGAAGCAGCCAACCCTGCTGATACCTTGATCTTGGACTTTTAGCCTTCAGAATTGTAAGAAAATAAATTTCTGTTGTTCAAGCCATCCCATCTGTGGTACTTTGTTATGGAAGCCCTAAATAACCGATACAGTGCCCCTGGGAGGTGGACTTATGAGTGGTTTTTATTTCCTATTTTATATGTTTTTATGTCAACCCCAACATTTTTCCTATGAGGCTCAGCACTGAGTCTGGGCACTGTTTCCTCAGAGGCAGGCAATTTTTCTCTTTTTCTTCTGGCAGAGTAATCAGGTCCAGATCACACTCTTGTAAGTAATTATCTACGTGTGCATCGCTTCCACTTGACTGTGAACCCTTGGAGGGCAAAGACTTTGTTCAAGTAAACCTTGTAACCCAACTGTCTCATATTGCGATTGGCACGTTAGGTACCCTCAGATGTTTGTGGAATGATATTTAGGTGGCACCCATTTATGAGGTGCTTAGCTTGCTCTCTAGCTTTAAAGATGAGTTTACTCTGTACCTATGGTGAGGATTCTGAGTGTTTCCATCACCTCTAAAAATTCTCCTTCAAGAATGCTAAGTTGAGATTTCCCTTCAACATAGGGAAAAATCCAACTTGCTGTTCTTTTGAATGCTAACTAGTGCTGCCTAATTTCCCATCAGCAACCTCTCCTCCCAGGCATCTTTATAGTTTCTTTTCCTCCACCATCACTTAGTGTCACCACAAACATACACAGTCTTTGTACAAAGGATAGCTCAAAGATACTTTGAGCTCAATAAAAAGCATTATATATAAAAGATTATTGATCTAAACTGCAGACTAGAGAGAGTTTAGGGGTGACTGGAGGTCATAGAATGGGTTTCATTGTCTATTTGGAGAGAGTGAGGGAGCTGGAAGAGGGAAGAACCAAGTACGAGAACAGGCATCAATAAATACTTTCCTTCTTCATTGTAGCCACTTTGCAGAAGTAAAATTGGTCTATTTTTCTGGAAAGGGCAGGAATGTCTTGGTGGTTTGGAATCAATGCTGACCCTCTATCAACTGAATTTGCCCTTGAGAATGTCATTATTTTAAGACATTGATACACCTTTCTAGCTACTTTTGAGTATCTACTAAGTCCGCTTTGCATATATAATGTTCCTAATCCAGAAATCATCTCTGAAAAGTAGTGGTATCAAGGTTAAATAAACTGTTTCCCGAAGGTTAATTAGCTTACCCAGGGTCATAGAAAAATGTCTCTGGGTTAGGCAGTCATCTTAGTAAAGTTCCTAGGATCTTCCCAAGAATAGGTTCCAACAAGATGAAATCACATTTATGGGAGATCTAATATGACAGTCATAACATCGCTTGATTTGCTCAACATTGCTAATAGGTAGGAATTAGCATTGTTATCTTACATGGCAGAAAAGGGAGAGTAACCTGCCAAATGAACACAATGTTAAGTAACAGAGCTGAGATTTAAATCCATTTTTTTCTGAATCAGAAGAAAGAAATCTAGACAGACAATCAATAGGCTGTTTAGGATATAGTAAGGGAGTGCCCTCAAGTAGAAAAAGGGTACTCTACCCCATTACTGTCTCCAATTCAATAAATTCCTCCTCACTCAGATAGGCTGGGGACAAACTCCAGCGTGGGAGTTAAACTAACGTACATTTTGCTTTTAACGAGTGGTGCTGCTCTGCTTTTAAACACCAGCAGAGATACAGACTTAAATCCAAATTATGTATTAGTAGCATCGTGTTCTCTATTACTGAGCAAATAAGAATCTGACCTTTACAGTTATCCAGATTACGTTTCGTCTGTAGCTGATCAGTCTGATGTGGTAGCCACTGACACATGTGGCTATTAAAATTAATTCTAACTAAATAAAATTAAAAAGTCAGTTTCTTAAATGCACCAGTCACATTTCACACGCTGAACAGCCACACGTGGCTAATGGTTCCCGTATTGGACAGCACAGGAGTCTTTCCATCACTGCAGAAAGTTCTATTTGACAGCACTGTCTATATTAATAGCTTAGAGAGAGTTACAATGTCTTCTTTGCCATCAGAGCACGTACTACAAACAGCAGTTGTGCTAAACAAAAGTTGTCTTTAGGTTCTCACTTCTTAATCTCCTCCATTCACAGAGGATAATTTTTCAAGCTCAGCATTGAGTCCTATTGGTAAATGAATGAATTGTGGGAAGAAACCCAGGCAAAACTCATGGATCAAGACATCCATTTTCATGTATATTTCATGAAAATCACAATCAATGAGTATTAAGGCACTAAAAGATGAAAACTGGAGAATTTGCATGGCTTCCATTTATTTGTTTATTCATTTATTCTTGCAAGTAAAATTCACTCAGTGTCCGCTACTGATAAGTATTGCAGAGCACATAAAAGAATATCCTCAACGATTTAAGAATCTGGGGCCAGAAACAGACATAGACAATTTTATCTGAAATCCAATGGCCTAACTGCCCGAATAGTGGAATGCAAGCTGTTTATTCATAGAATAAGTTTTTCTGTATATAGTCTTACTCTATATAGCTAAGGAGAGAAGAGGGAGAGGATGGAACTGCTGTTGGGGGCAAAGGGTGACTATGCTGGTCATTCTCAGTTTGCCAACCCAGATCTGTCCTCCACCCTTCTTTGTCTTACTCTTTGCAAGGGCGGAGGCTGACGCTAGTGGGTGTATCACCGACATTCTCTTGCTGACTATTTTTCAGTTGGGTTTAACCAATAGACATTACCTATAGGAAGGATATCAAAGATCACGACAGGAGAAAGCTTAGGTTATTCTCTTCTGTATCTCTGGCAGGAGCTGGAATTCTCAAAGATTATAATTTTTAGGTCTAACTCCCAGCCGGGGCTCCACAGCCACAATCTCCTCTCATCCTTTCAACTCTGAGTGTTGCATTATTCCTTTTTGTTCTCTTAACTCCTCCCACAATTCTGTAAGAAGCCCTTTCATGAAAGTCTCTTCATTAGAAACATCCGGGTTAAATTCCATGTCCATCTGGCACCCTGACTTAATATAGCCAAGGAAGAGAAGAAACTTGGCTGCCGAGAGCCAGAGAAGGAAGGCATGCTTGAAGTGGGTTGTAAAGAGCTGGTCTTATATAGGGTACTAATAACTTTGGAGTGAAAGGGCTATTTGAGGGACATCAAAGAGGTTACAAGATCTCTGTTGTACTTACCATCTCCCTACCCTTCATTCCTCTTCCCTAGAGATTACCTTAGTGAACAATTTCTGTGTAACCTTCTAAACATTCTACATCGCATGTTCAACCATGCTCAACCACACTGAAGGAAAATAAATCTGCCTCTTACTTGTCAGAGAGGAGAATGGTTGATGCCATCATAACTTTTCCTCCTTTGACTGCACACTAGTGGTCCTCAAAGGGCGATGCCAGGACCAGCAGCAGCATCTGGGAACTGCTAGTTAGAACTACAAATTCTCAAGCTGTATCCTAGACTTCTTGAATCAGAAACTCCGGAGGTGGGGACCAGAACTCTAAATTTGTAACAAGCCCTCTGGGTGACTCTGTTGCACATTCAAGTTTGAGAACCAATGGACTACACCGTGCTTCTGGATAGCTCCTGTCCTCACCCATCTGATGGTCATTACTGCTCCATACAGAGTTGGGCAATCCTCCTGACCTTAGGTTCTGACACTCCCAACTGCTCAGAGCAGGAATTCTGTGACATCGAGAGTTTTGAAGTCATGCGGCTTTGCTTTCTTCTTTAAAAGTGAATGCCTATGCAACGTTTTCCTTCCATCTTGAGGGTGCAATTTAGCTTCAATCATCTGCAGAAGCCCAAGACCCCCTGGATACCACATCTTAACCCTATATCACTGTAAATATATTCAATCTTCCAGTCTTAAAGCATTCCTAAAAATTCAACTGTCTTTCCTGTGTTCTCAACAACCTCTCAGAGTGACCATAACAGATACATGGATGTCTCCTGCAGTTCCCATTAGTCAAAGCTGATTTTTGTTTCATATTCTATATACCTCATGGCCTGTAGGTTCTTCTCTCTGCTATTTTCAGGCTACTTATTTTTCTACCTCCATCAAAACTTGCAGTCTCTCGGAAGTCCATGCCATTGCAACTTGCCATTTGATAGCCTCCCTTTTTGCTTTTATCTAATAATGTTTATAAGTTTAGCATTTGACTCACTGTCTTCCTCCCTATCACTAATTCCTTTCCACCTTAGGTGACTTCAAGATCTAAACGGATTACTTCTTAACCCCTTAGGAGCTGGGCCTAGACTTCCTTACTTCTGGTGATCTTTTCCTCTATCTCATTTCAACCACTGACTCCTGTAAACTTAGGCTTGATCTCGTCATCCATGGTAACTACACTCACATCATGATTAGAAGCATGCTCATGTACAGCTACAAGCTTTGATCCTTCCAGAGGGTAATTATGATAGTCTAGTTTGCCAGTTCCATAGAGTTAAGGCTCATGCAGAATGTGATTCTTGATAGAGTCTGGATGCATGAAAATTAAAGGGGTGTGCAGAGTTGTCATTGGATTGTGGCAGAAAACCAGAAAAGAAAAACTTCGTGGGTCGTTGAAATAAATAGGTGCTCCAGAAGTAAACATCAGTGTCTGGGATTAGGAAGTGGGCAGTCCAAGATGATACAAGCAAAGAGCAATAGATCTAATAGGCAAATAGAAAGTTTCATAATAGTGGCAAGTAATCATCCAGAGGGTATTAGCCCAGGCCTATATCTGGGTTTCAAGTGAGGGTTTGATTTATTTCAGGGGTTATGGGTTGAGCAAATACATAACATAGTTATTCCAAGGATCCAATACAAACATGGCATGGATGCATAAGAGCTTTCCAATGCAAATGTCAGTTGTGGCTACTATTCTTGATTTAAATGACCCATCTTGATGTTATTGGAAGTACTGATATTGTGGGGTTCCTGCTTTCTCTTTAATCCCAGGCAAATGTTTCTTTCTTTGTTTCTTCAGTAGCTAAGAGAATTATGCAGAAACTAGCCGAGGTTGGTTAATTATTCAAACGTGCTTATTATACATAAGCAGCATATTTGTTCTCTCCCTATTTGTGCATAGATATTTATTTTTTATGAACCTTACTTCCCATCAGTGAAGATGAGAGAATAGAATTCGCACATCTGTCCCATTTGTTGTGACAAAATATGAACTGAAGATCTGTAGGCTGATGTAGGGAAGCGTATTCCTCAGAGTCCATGGTGAGCCTGATGGAATAAAATTTCGGTAATAAATACAGTTGTGGGAATCTGCATTAAAAAACAGCACTAAAAACAAGTGACATGAAAGAGCATTATGGAAGCTTTTTAAAGAGGATTTGAACAGAAATAGAGCCATCTCTAGAGAGGCGGGGGGCTGGGACAAATCCTTTGTGGAAACGGGGTGGGAAGAAATAGAACAAGGATGAGGCTTCTCCCTGCCATTCTCCAAATCTGTGAATGCTAGCACCTTAAAGGCATCATGAGAAAGGTGTTGAAGGAAACAGGCAGGAGGAGGAGGAAGCTGCAAAATGTATGCATTGCTTGATAGGCAAAATATACACAGAGCTTTGGATAGCTTTGGAGACGAAAGGAAAGGAGACAGGCTTAAATGTGTTGGAGCTAATTATATTTCCTAATTGCATTTTTTCCTATTGATGCTCCCTCACCCAGAATCATAGCAGTGCCTGAGGAGAGGCACCACTGTCGCTTCTGAGGCAGCGAGGGGGAAAGTGTCTGGAGCACACACCGGGCTCCTTGCCACCTTATAGGGAACATATCTTCCTTGGACAGCAGGAATGGATTCCCAAACACCCCACCTTCCTCCTTATAAGCTATAATTAGAAACAGGAGGGAGCATGCCATTTGAGGTAATTTTCAACGTATCTGTTGATGGTTCCCTTGTGTGACATACATGAATGACGTGCAATATAAATTTAGGTAGGACAGAAATAATATTAATTTTAATATCCGTATATTTATCTTTTGCTTTCCTCTACTTATGGCAACTGATAATGATCTTCCATTTGCAGCATCAGTATCAACAGAGTTATTAAAGTCAATGTATTTAAATAAAAAAATGAATTACTTATTTTTAAAATAACTCCCTATAGAATATTAGGTCAGCCTGCAGACAGGCAAAATTTGTGAAGGTGACTCTCAAGTGACTGACATTTGGGAATCACTGTAGTATGACATGATGTGGCAGAAAGAAGACAGGATTGAAAATCAAAAATTGTGGATGCTCAGTTTTGCTAATAATTACCTATGCATTTTGCACAAGTGGTTTGACTTTGCTTAATCCTTTTTCTTTCTTTCTTTCTTTTTTTTTTGAATATGGATAATAATTCCCAGTTAAGCTAATTTGCAGTATTTTCTGTGAGGATCCAATGGCATAATATATTTGATCATCTTTTTAAAATATCCGTTATTGCCATGAGGAAGTATTGTGGTTACACCTTAAGAAGGCCCCTACTGAGTCATGCTTGTGAATAGTCCCCTCACCTGCATGTGACCAGAACCTATGACTTGCTTCTATCCCATAGAATATGAAAGACAAAGGCGATGGGATGTCACTCCCTTGATTTGGTTTGGTTATATAAGTCTTAGCTGACTGAGAGAGAGAGCTTCTCCTGTTGGCCTAGAAAAAGCAAACAGCCATATTGTGAGCTGTCTATGGAGAAGGCTGTGTGGCAGAGAACCGTGGGCAACATCTAGGACATGAGGGTGGCCTCCGGCCAACAGCCAGTAAGAAATGGGGGCTCTCAGGCATACTTCCACAAGGAAATGAATTCTGCCGGCGACATATATGAGCTTAGAAGTAGCGTCTTCCTAGTTGAGCACCCGGAGGAGAACGTGGTCCGGGTGGCCCCTGGATTGCAACCTTGTGAGCCCCTCAGTGGAGGAACCAGCTAAGTCATGCCTGGACTTTTGACCCACAGAAGCGTGAGCTAAGAACTGTGTGTTGTTTTAAGTCACTACATTTGTGGTCATTTATTAGGTGTAAATATGAAAATAATATGGGGCAAAGGAGATTACTTTGTCTTTTTGGGTATATAGATAATGTTTATTGTATTTCGCATATATAGACAGTATTAATACTATCTCTTTTTGGTTAGGAGAGCTCTGGGAATCTAAGAAATTCATGAGTATTTTGAGAAACTATCCGAGAGACCTAGGGTTGGTTTATATGTATGGAAAACTAATAATTATTGTGTTTTTCCAGTGTTCCAACTGGAATATCAGGTTCTTAATAAACATCATTTTGTTTATTCTCATAATGTCCTAGAGAGGGATATTATTATCCTTATTCTTCAGATGAAGAAATTTGTCCAATCTCATAAACATTCTCTAGTATTTGTCTTTTCTTGCAGATCTTCATTGACTAATTCTATTTCCTTCATCAATAAAGCCTGTAATTGGGCCCAACCAATTGGAAGTTGCATTCTGTTGAGTACAGCAGTTAGTCCAGGCCTAGTCACATGACCCATGTTGGGACATTCTCAGGATCTGTGTGGAAGCTAACAGAATCTGTCTTTTCCACTGAACATCTGTTTTTGGGGAAGTGGGCCTGGAGCTGTCACAAAGCACCTTCCCAGAAAGCCTGAAAATAAACCCCCAAACAATGAAAGGTAGGGCCTAGAAATGGCAAGATGCCAGGTTCTGGTGACATTATTTGAGCTTCTTAATTCAGCTATGGCTGATCCAGTTTGGCTTTATTACCATCACCTGCAGTGTGTGTGGAAGCATGTTTTCCAACTGAGCCTGCGCAAGTGAATACCCACTTCTCCCTTTTGAATATTCATTCCCCATCAGAAATAAATGTCCCTGCTTCCCGTTGTTCCAGGATGCCATGACCTTGGAAATGATTCCTCATGGTCTCCTAGTTGCTGCAAATACACTTTACTTTGTGAGACAACTACTTCTGGTGGAGAGCCTGATTTAACTCGGCAGGAGGGAACCCACTTTTGTTTTGGTAACAAAATGAGCCACATTCCAATTAGCTCAACAGTTTAACTTCTAAATGTTCAGCCCTTCCTTTTATTTAATAACAAGAACTTATTTGAATTTTTTAACAACACAATTCTTGCTTGTATCAATCACAAATAGTTTGGTCAAGAATTTTGCTGGGAACTCAAAATTCCATGTTTTTCTTTCTAAAATTCTTGAAAAAGGAAAAGCACGCCCAGCCAAGTATATGCTTTGAGTCTAAGGGTCAGCATGGTCAGCCCTTTGCTCCAAGAAACAACATCATACAGAGTGGTCCTCAAGGGCGGTTTCAGCCTGCAGACTCACCTCCAGAATGCCAGGTTATACTTGGGAACTGATAGTTATGTCCCCAATTTGTGGAATCAACATCATCTCACCAGTTTTGGGTTAGGTCCCATAACTTCTCAAAGTCAGTTCAAACTTAGGCAAGAGTCTGACTTTATCTAGCAGAGTAATGATGTTGTTTGGCACTTTCCTGAGATACTAGGCAATTGTCAAGGGGATAGATGATACCTGGGCAGAACATTTAATGTTACCACTCATACATCAATGGACTCAATCCCAGAGTAACTTGTTTAGCGTGGGACTACATTTGTAGAGCCAAGAGGTCTCTCAGAGAAGCACGGGCCCAAAGTTAAGTGACTTGGGAGAGAAATGTGTCTTCAGCAATTAAATCCTGAAGTGGAAAATTGGCTGGGAGGAATAATTTTAATGATCAAGTATAGCACACTCTGCTAGTGCCCCACCTCAATGTCTTTGAATCCGTCTTCTCAATCTTGGGTGCCATCCTCCATTTTCTGCATGTTCTGTGGCTAATTGCTTCAACCTGAAGACTGCACTAGGACACTTAAAACATCTCTAAAGGGACAGCTGCAAGTAACTTGGTGTTTTATGTTGGGTGGGGCTATAGCCAATGACTGATTAGTATGGGAGGACAAAAGTTCAGTTTCTTTGCTTTGGGGCAGGATAATAAGACCTTCCAAGTACTCGTGGCTATTTAAATTTAAATGAATTAAAATTAAACAAAATTAAAAATTCACTTCCTCACTTGCTCTAGCCACATTTCAAGTGCTCATACAGTGCAGATATAGAACATTTTCATCATAATACAAAGTGCTACTGGACAAGGCTCCTCGGGAGTTCGCTGAAGGCACAGGCTGAGTTTGAGACGTCCCCTGAAACTGAACCCTGATTTGGCCTCCTCCCTTTTCCTGTCCTGCTTCTTCTACTCTCTTATTGCTTTCTCCTAGGCACATTTCCTTTGTCAAACTTTTGCACCCAACCCCTTGATTTAGGATTAGCTTCTGGGAGAACGTCACTAGAGAAATCAACTGGAAGAAATTTCAGTTCTTTTATTTCTGTCCTTGAATGCTAAATGCCAAAATGTACTTTCATTATTACTCATTTTCTTATCTCCATTCCTTCATGGTACCTCTCTTGATCGTCAGATGTGGAAATATGAACTGCATTTCAGTTTACAAAATGCTTTCTCAGATATCATTCTGAAGGAAAGATATTTAAAATTTAGGCATTTGTACCGGTTTATAGTAAGTGATCACTAATAAGTAGTTAGTAATATCCTTATTTTCAGGGTTAGAGAATTGAATCCCAAAATGGTTGTAAGTGGTCTAAGACCATATTTCAAGCAAGTGGCACAGCTGGAATTCACAGCTGACTCTTTTGACCAAGAACTTAGTGTTCCTTCTGTATAATGCACTGACCTCAGAACTCCAAGGGATGTGCCACACCTAGTACCCCGTGTGTGCATACACACCTAGCACTCTGTGTGTGCGTACATAATGGACATCAAGATATACTTTCTGAGAAGGGAGATTGTTCACTGGAAAATTAAGAAGCGGCTGATTGCAAGATGATTATAGTCAAGTTGTGAGGTAGGCCTTCACATGCTTTCCTTTAAAATATCTCTAAGTGGTCATTTAATGCCCCAATCTTCTATGTCTGCTTCAACCATCTAGTTAGTCTGACCAATTTTTCTACCACGCATGCACAAACTGACCTAATAGGTCAAATACATTCAGTTGTCCTCCTTTTCCTTGTCCTCTCCTCCTCCTCATCCATTTATTGAGCAAGGCAACATGCTAAGATTTTGAGGGATTGTTGTATTCAATCCTTGTAACAAGCCTAGGAGCTGGCGCCATTATTATTATTCTCATTTTATAGATGAGCAGAGCAAGGCAAATATCACAGACTTGCAGTAATTATACAAGGTACAACTTATTTCACTCCCACCATGATCCCAATTCAACACAGTTTTCCAGGTCAGGTGAGGAGTAAGGATTCTTAACCATTACTGCTTGGGCTTATTTCAGTCTGTGTCCTTTCCAACCTAGTGTGTTGTCAGTAGCAGTGGAAGAGATACAGTAGCTTACTAAGAATAAGGCTAATACCTCTTTTCTCTCAGATTTTCTGCTTTCAGCCAACCTGGAAAATAAACATCAACAGATTTGGTTCCATTACTTAAAATGTATTATTTCCTTTGCATCAGTTCCAGAGAGCTGTTATTATTGTTTTAAAATAGAGCTAATTAATGTGATACAGCACTGTAATTAGATTCCCCTTTGTCCTAGAAATTGGCCAGGCTTTGGAGGTTTAGCCAAGAGAAATTTCTTCATTGCACTGGGAGAATAATGAGTCTCATCCCCTTTTAGCCTGAGCCACATCTGAACTAGTGACCCAGAGGTCGATGGCTCAGAGGCCCATTACCCAGCCCCCAAAGCCATCTATTGTGACAAGAGTGTTGATGGATCCAGCTTAATGCCACCCAGATATTATCTCTGAATCTTAAGCAAAAGACAAGTTGAAGCTACAAGGCAGATATAAAAGTCTCTTGCTGAGATTTGTAGAAAATGTTGTCATTTTAATTAACATTTCCAAACAATAATAATCGTTATTTAGTGCTACAAAGCCAGCCACATAGCAAATGCTAAATTTCTGAGTATTTTAAAGCAGGAAAATGCTCTTCTGGGAAATGGAGAGGAAATTTGGTTTTCTGTTTCTAGACTGGGACTATCAGATCAAAGCCTTTTTTTCTTCCTGTAAATAAAAACTGTGTGACTTACTCTGAAATCATTCTTCTTTTGCTAATTTGTCCCCTGACATGCAGTACCTTTGCAAAAATTCTTACAATGGATTAAAACAGTATTTTTAAAAATGAGCTTGAGATCTTCAGCTTTACGGTCTGCAAATTTACAAGGTAATTGGAAGTGCTTCGGAACTTGGAATACGAAGGAATAAAATTTCTGCAAGAGATTAAAAGTTTTTTTCATGCAAAAGAATGCAGCAACCATGCCACCACTTTCCTTCATCAGTCTATCTCCCCATCCGCATAGTCTCCAAAGCACTGACTTAGCTCATAGATTGACCTCTTCTCCCCTGCTGTCCCACAAAGAGAGATGATGCTTAGACACAGAAAGCAAAGTTCTCCTCCCCACTTCTTTTAGCTCTTCACAGCTGGGCTCTCTCTTGAACCCATGTTCTTTGTTCCTAGTCCTTTTTTCCATCTGTGTTGCTTGACCCTCCCTGCTCAGCTCAATGCTGTCCTTCTCCAGGCTCAGCCCCATTGAGCTCGTAAGCTCATTCTGATTCAGGCAGAACCATTTCAGATCAGCTGATGGATCAAAATATTAATACCAGTTAATGTTTACTCTTCTCTTCACATGTGCCAGGCCATACTCCAAATCATTCACTCATTCGATCCTTTCAGCAACCCTGCAATGCACGTGTTATTATCATCTTGATTTGACAGAGAGGAGACTGAGGCACAGAGAGGTTCAGTGACTCGGCCAAAGTCAGTAACCGAGTCAAGATGTGAACCCAGGCAGTCTGGCTGCACATTCGAGCCCTTAAGCTTTATTCTCCATTCCCTCTCCACTTAGCCACAGGCACATGGATCCGGGCATCCTGGGAGTTACTTTGATCACCCTTCTGCCCAGAAGGTCTCAGTTTTTCCTTGAAAACTCCTGGGTGGGACCAACTTTGGAATCAGTATTTTACTTTGTTCTTGAGCTCTTCATGGGAACTAGGTGGCTTGCCTTTTGTCCTGAATCTCAGCCACTTGATGGTTTTTTTGGAATCTCTCCCTGGCCCTCACCAGTCCTTTAGGCGAGGGGATTCCAGAGACTTCCAGTTGTCCCTCAGTGGCTGGCTTAAATCTCATTCTAAGCAGCTTGCTCATCTAGCACCTTGCCTATCTGTATGTAATTTGGCATTGTTTAGTTGATTGGATTCTACCACCCCTCTTGAATCGTCCACTTTACTCCTTGTCTACCACCTTCACGAGCTTGTCTAAGCCACCAACTTCTCACCCGATGAATGTATTACATTCCCAATGGGTCTCCCAGCTTAAATTCTAGGTTTCTCCAATCCATTTTCCATACTGCAACCAGGGAATTCTATTAAATGTGAAAATCTGGCCGTTTTTATGATTAAAATCTTCGTGACTGCCCATTACTGTTAGGATCAAGCCCTCCATCTCTGACGTAGTTTGTGAAGCCTCATCTGACAAGATTCTACCTTTCCACCCTTGTTTGTCAATATCCTCTCTCAATCTGCCATGCTTCCTCCTATTACAGGATGGTTGCACAAATTCCCTCTGCCTTGGAACCACCTTCCCCTTGTTTCCATGTAAATCACTGACTCATCCTTTCAGATATTTGCTTAAAATTTTCTTCCCTAGAGAATTCTCTGCTGTTCTCGCAGATCAGACCAAGCCTCTTTTTTACAAAATCCCATAGCACCTCCTTTCTGGGTGCTTAATTATATATTGAGTATGTACTGTGTGCCAGATACTTATCAGTTGTAATTTACAGGACACAAGAGCATGAGGACCATATTTTGTCTTGTTCACAGCTATGTTCCCAGGTATATATAGAGCGCTCTGGTCCCACGGTAGATACTAGATAATGAATGAACTGTTACATAGAACCCCCAGCTGTTAGTAGGTCAGAAGTCTTCCTAAAAGAAAGCACTTACTGGGCATCTACTATATGCTAAACTCTGCTATAGGTTTAAATATTTTACCTCATTTTTTATTCACAACAACCTTATCAGTTAGCTTCTAATATTAACCTTGTTTTACAGATAAGCAAATTGAGACTTTCAAGTGATAAGCCAAATCTCTATGTATATATAATATACATAATTTCTCTCTCTCCACATATATATGTGTGTATGTATGTGTATATATGTGTATATACAAAAAGTAATTTTTGGGGCTGGCCTGGTGGTGTAGTGGTTAAGTTTGCGTTCTCCGCTTTGGTGGCCTGAGATTCACAGGTTTGAATCCAGGGCCTGGACCTAGCACTGCTCATCAAGACACGTTGTGGCGGTATCCCATGTAAAATAAAGGAAGATGAGCACAGATGTTAGCTCAGTGACAATCTTCCTCAAGCAAAAAGAGGAAGATTGGCAACAGATATTAGCTCAGGGCCAATCTTCCTCACACACACAAAGTAATTTCTCTGTGTGTGTATGTCTATAGAGACATATATATATATATTTTTATATATATATATGTATATGTATATGTATCTTCCACATATAAGATAGGTGGAAAGATAGATATACATATATACATATGAGAAAGAGAGAGATACCCACACACTAAGTGTAGTGCCAGGAATGTAGGCCCTACACACAGTTTTGTTTTTTGTTTTTAATAGTTATAGGCCTCTCCATTCCCAGCTTTCTCTCTATCACACTTACACACATACACACCCCCACTGTGTTCCCAGCTTGCACTTTGTTTTATCATCCTTCTGATTCTATAGCCAACGTCAGGATCAGGGTGAGGATAAAGGTCTGAAAAGAAGTGTGTTCAAAGAGGACCTCACTCTTCAGCACCGCTATAGAAAGGTCCCTCTCATCCATGTGTTTCCCTTATTGCTCTCGCAGATCAGCTGTGGGGGTGTGGGGGTGTGGGGGTGGCCAACAGGACAACATGGAGAGAGGAAACAAAAACGGGTTTTGGTTTTTCTCTCGAGGCCAAAATCCCATTTATTTTACACAAACAAGTTCCCTTTGGACATTTGTCAAGTGACTTCCCACCTCTCCTTTAGGCCCTTTGAGTAAATGTTCTCTTGTGTGCTGAGCATTCTGTGTGGGTTTAACTCATTAAATAATCAAATTGTATGCAGCATGCTGTGTGGCTGAAGTGGAGAGGGCAGGAATTGGACCTACACTATGCAAAACATTTCTCTATTGATGAATTCAGATCTTATATGAAAATTGAAAACACTTGGTTCTTATAATTTTTCAATGAAAATTAAAAATATTTTTTCTAGCATAAATGATAACATTCAGAATTTATTTGATAGAGTGTTTGAAAGAAAAATGTTTTTTTCTTATAAACATCTACTTGTTAATTATGAGAATCACCAAATGAGGAAGCTGCAGAAACTGTTTTTGTTGTGTTATTTTGTTTTTTCTTAGTCCCTGGGTTAATTAAGTTTTAAAATCCATAATTTGGAAATTATCAAACCATGGCACGGTTGCTTGAATCCTGCAACACATTTTTAAAACACACATTTGGTTAATTTGGGAATGTTAAGTTCAGGCCAGCACATTTTATTATGGATTTAAGCTTCCTGCTTTGTATTTTTTTTTTTTTTTAGTTTAATAAATTGCTAGGTTCTTTTTCCTCCTTGCTGTGAACCATATTTTCATTCTTGACACCAACTAACTCAGTCACCAGATAATGCCTTCAAGAATAATCTGACAAGATGCACTGAAGTCAGGATGAGAGTTAGGTATATGTGTTGTGCAATTAAATTATGTCTAACAAAGGACCAGTGGCTTTGCTACATCCAAGAATGATCGGACAACCATGCCCACATTTGATCAGTCATCTGTGCACTGAAGTTGGAATGACTGGCTCAGCCTGATCAATGTGATGTCATGTAACTTTTACCATATTTTAGATGAAATATTCTCTAAGGTAGAATGTCGGGGTCTTGACAGATTATATATTTAGCGATCTACAGAATTTCATTCATTAAGGTGTTAGAAGGGATTCTCTATTTAGTGAAACAAGATACATGCCTGTTAATGTTAGATCTTCATAAGAAACATCAGCATAGGCATTATCATTTCTTTAAACCTCTCAGGGTGATTTGAATATGCAATTTTGTATTCCCGTCAATATGCCATTAAGTTGATGTAGGTAGGAAGGAGGATGCCTTTGTTAATACAATCAATTGAAAGATGTTTACAGGGGAAGGATAGAATTAGTTTATACTTATCCTGACTCCTTGATAATAGATCTGTCGCCATGTAGTTCGAGAAAGATTCCTCTCCAAAACCAATTCTTCCAGGATAATAAAAACAACATTTTAAAAGCATACAGAGAAGTTCTTGCAAGAAGGTAAAATAATGAATTATTAAAGGTACTGCAGCTTCTTGATAAAAATTTTATGATAACTGTACAGTGTTCGTCTAACCTTGCCTTTTAGCGATACAGAAACATGAGCTCTGCTTATTTCAAATTGTAAATTGGTTTCCTCTTATTGTCTCATTTAAACAATCTTTTCCAGGACAGACCCAGAGGTGCCAACTGACTCCAAATTGTAAGCTACGCATTTTTTTTTCTCCTCCAGAATTATTGTACCCATTATATTAACACCTTCCACTTTGTTGTAAAACTCCTTGCATTTACAGAGGTTATTATGCTTCTCGAAAACAATGTGCCACCAGATTATACATATTAGTGAAGAGAAGGAGAGTTTGAGCACTGAGCACAATGTTAACCGAGAAACATCTCCAAGCATGGTATTTAGAACGCACAAGGAGGAAAAAAAGAGAGTAAAATGAAAATTTCATATTGGTGCCTGCATTCATTATAACCGAGGTGACTAGTGAACATGAAGAAAGCTAACACTGCACTTTTCTGTCTTTGGGTCTTGTGTTTCTCACTTCCTCTCCATCACAGACACATGGAGAAGGGCGGTGAAGAGAGGAACCTACTTCCATTGGGCACTTTATATGCAGGTACCACAAAGCAACCATTTTTAAATCCATTTTGTCCTGAGTTGCTATCTTTAGGCATGGTGACTACTGAATGTTAAGAATGTCTCCTATAGATTTATTTATTCCAGAGGAACTGCATCCTGACATCACGGGGAGGGAACGGCCCCAGCTCATTACATCGTCACTAGGTACCATTAACCCTTGCTCTGCCGGTGCTCCAACACCTTGGATTAAGCTGTTAAACTAAAATTTGGTCAAAGCCACCCAACAGCCCAGGGACTACGTTGTGGAAATAAACAAACTAGAAAGCATTTCACTGAGGCCCTGGAATAGTGACAAAAGACCAGGTGGCATAGTCAGGAGACCACACTGTTAGGACTTACTGTTGAAGTAAATCATTATGCCTTTTTTAACCTCCACTATCTTTCTGTGAGGACTGAAATTGAGATGATTAGATCTAAAGGTAAGTGACTTAAGATAGGTGAATAGCCTAGTATAGTGCCTATCAAAAAGATGATTCTCAACAAATAATAGTCTTCACTTTTGAATTTATCTACCTCTGGGGAACGGTTCTGCTCCATAAAACAGCAGCACATATTCATTTTATTTCTACAATTATGCTGATTGGTGACAACGGCCACTAGCCCTTCATCTGGATTTCCTTAAGTTTTAAGGATCAGCATACGCTGAGATTATTTGCCAGGTAGAAAATAAAGTAAGACGTTAAAGCAGGCTGGGGACAGAATATTATCTAGTAGAATTACTCAGTAGGAATTCTCAGTCTTGCAGTAGCTGTCAGCTGGGTTCTACGTGGCTGACGTAGGGATGTATGTATGTATATCCATTTGCTTGAGGTGACGAACTGATGTTTTGTTGGGAATAACTAAACCCACAGTTTATAATGAGAACTCAAAATGCTTGACCTTTATAGTATATACACGGCATCAGATTGTGATTCCTAAATCTTCCTTATGAGGATTGATAGTAAGCGTTCTCCAGGGGCCAGCCCGGTGGCATAGGGGTTAAGTTCTCTCATTCCCCTTCGGGGGCCTGGGGTTTGCTGGTTTGGATCCCGGGTATGGACCTACGTACTGCTTATCGAGCCATGCTGTGGCAGGTGTCCCACAAATAAAGTAGAGGAAGGAAGATGGGCATGAAAGTTATCTCAGGGCCAATCTTCCTCAGCAAAAAGAGGATTGGCAGCAGATGTTGGCTCAGGGATAACCTTCCTCAAAAGAAAAGTTTTCTCCACCAGGACTCAAAGAGGAGGCTGTTATGCTTGGTTCTAGACACTAATCTGAAAGTAGTAATCAGGCTCTTTTCTCTAAGAAGGCAATATCTGAGCACAGTTAACATGAGCTTGCATGGTGCTCACTATATCCAGGGCACTTTCTTTTTTTAAGATTGGCACCTGCGCTCACAACTGTTGCCAACCTTTTCTTTTTCCTGCTTGATCTCCCGAAATACCCCCGGTACATTGTTGTATATCTTAGTTGCAGGTCCTTCTAGTTGTGGCATGTGGGACACTGCCTCAACGTGGCCTGACGAGCAGTGCCACGTCCATGCCCAGGATCCGAACCTGTGAAACCCTGGGCTGCCGCAGCAGAGCGCACGAACCTAACCACTTGGCCACGGGGCCGGCCCCCTCCACGGCACTTTCGAAGTATTTAATGTGCACTACTTCATTTAATTATCACACATGAACAACGATGAGATGTTTCCTTCTTAGAAGAAGGGGCTGATTACCATTTATAGATAATGCCTAATGTCTTCATCTTGTGCTTCTTAACACTTCTCCTCCAACAACAGCTGTGGGAAGGGTAACTGATTTTCAGGATTGCCTGGCACGATTCTGAGTTACTACTTGTTGTCCTAGTGTAATTAGCCATGATTCTCCCTGTTACTGCTGCTCCTGTTTGAACAATAAATTATGCAGTCCCCTGGTTATGGGACCTGTATTCATCTCCAATATGCCGTGGACAATCCTGGGTCCTATTTTCTTGAGAACCTGAAGGCAGCTGTTTCCTGGCCCACTCTGTCCAGCCTGCATCTTCTTTGCTTTGGCAAATAGCTTCAGTCTTAATCAGCCCTCAGGAGCAACACAGGGCACCAAAATGGTCAAAGGGGATTTTACAACAGTGGTGTTGGGGTCCAGCCACTTTTTCTTTAGAATATAAACTTATAAGGCAGCTCCTTTTGTGTCATTTTATAATACTACCTGTGTAAAACCAATAAATATCCTCCTGTATGGTACCAAAAATATTGAAACAATGATTTTATGTTGAACAACATGTACATAATTATGTTTCAGATGAGGACGGTAACCAATTAGTGAGTTTTGAACGCTATTTAACAGTTCCAAAGAAGAATTTTAAAGTGACGAATAGAAGACTATCAGAGTGTGCTGCACACATAAGTCTACACATTATTTTGTGAAATTTTAGTTTCAGTACTGTGTGTGTGTGTGTGTGTGTGGACGGACATGAGAGAGATAGAGAGAGAAAGAGAAGGAGAAATAGTGGTGGCTAGTCTTCAAAAAGTTCCCTGTGATCATTGGCTCAGTATTCATATCCCCGTGTAGTTCCCTTCCATAGTCAATTGTGGCTGGTTTGAGTCATCAATAGGATTTTGCAAAAGTGATGATGGATGGTTTCTGAGGCTAGGTCATAAGAACTTTGCAGGGTGTGCTATGGCTTTGGGTTGTTCTCTCTGTGTGAAGCCATCTGCCATATCGTGAGGATGCTCAAGCAGCTGTGTGGAGAAACCCATGTGAGATCAAATGGTGGAGCTTCCCATCAAAAACTAGCACCAGCTTGCCAGACATGTGAATGGGCCACCTTGGAAGGGGATCCTCCAACTGCATTTCAGCCTTCAGACGACCACAGCCCCAGCCCACATCTTGACTGACACCTTGTGAGAGACGAAGCCAGAACCACCCAGCTGAGCTCTTCCCAAATGCCTGACCCACAGAAACTGTGAGATAATAAATGTCTACTATTGTTTTAAGTTACTTGGTTTTGAAGTATATTTTTATGTGACAGCGGATAACTACGTATGTTCACATTTAGGGACACATACATGTATATAAGTAGACAGAGAGAGGAATCTTAAGCCTGTTGTGATATAAAATGTATTTCTCACTGCTTATTGTGGTAAAAAACAATATTTAAAAATACTTGTGTGGAGGAACAGGAAATCTCCTTGCTGGTGGAAATGCAAAATAGCATAGCCACTTTGGAAGGTAGTGTGGCTGTCTTATAAAATTAAACATACTCTTACCATATACTACAGCAATTGTGCTCCTTGGTATTTACCAAAGGAATTGAAAATTTATGTCCACACAAAAATCTGCACATGGATGTTTACAGCAACTTTATTCATAATTGCCAAAACTTGGAAGTAACAAAGATATCCTTCAGTTGGTGAATGGATAAATAAACTGTGGTACATCCAGACCAGGAATATTATTCAGCACTAAAAAGAAATGAGCTATCAAGCCATGCAAAGACATGAAGGAAACTTAAATGCATGTTACAAAGTCAAAGAAGCCAATCTAAAAAGCCTATATACTGTATGATTTCAACTATATGACATTCTGGACAAGACAAAAGAATGGAGACAGTAGAAAGATCAGTGGTTGACAGGGGTTGGGAGGAAGGGGGAATGAATATGCAAAGCACAAAAGACTTTTAGGGCCATGAAACAACTCTGTATAATGGTAGACACATGTCATTATATGTTTTCCAAACACGTAGAATGTACAACACCGAGTCAAACTTGGTATAAAATGTGGACATTGGGTAAGAATGATGTGTCTATGTAGGTTCATCAATTACAACAAGTGTTCCACTCTAGTGCGGGATGTTGATAGCGGGGGAGGCTGTGCCTGTGTGGGGGCAGGGGATATATGGGCAATCTCTGTACCTTCCTCTCAGATTTGCTGTGAGTCTAAAACTACTCTAATAATAAAATAAATCTTTAACCCCCCCCCCAAATCTGCATACACTAGGAAAGAAAAGGGTGAAGAAACAGAAACATATCAAGCCCTATGATGTGCCTGGTGCTCTGCAAAATTAAGATGTTTGTTAAAGGTAATATTCTTTGCCTTTAAACTGCAGTAACTTGTTTAGACAATATTTTGGGACTTCATCTTAGGATCTACCACTGCTGCAATCTTTTTCTAATCTATACGTTTTTGTCCATGCCTTGACTTCTTATTTAATTATTTCAATATTATGGTGCTTCCTCTAGATTCATTTCTGTTGTCACCATTATAGACCATTTTTTAAACAACTAAACATTCTTTTAAGTAGCGCTGGACAAATGGCAATATTGCATCATCTTTATACCATTTAATAATCAGTGGGAGATGGCTATGTTCATAATTCATAGATTTCTAAAAATTTTGTGTGTTTTACTGGGTTTCATTTTAGCATGTTATTTCCATATTTAAAAACCAGAATCCTAGTTGGAATGACAGTTTCAGAAAACACTATGTCTGGGGTTGTTTTATTAAAACCCTTATCTTACTACGAATTTGAAATTTTTTTGTCTTGCTGTGTTCCATGACAGGGAAGTTTGTGAAGAAGTTTAACGAATTATATTCAGGGTTAACATTTTTGTGAGAAAAGACACACATGGGATTTGTGGGCAAAGTCACACCTGTGGGGAATAGTTCTGCTGGCAGGAGTGATTCAGTAGCAGCCAGTTGTAGGACAACAGCTTTCAAAGCCCACTGAAGGAAGTTCACAGGTAGGTGAAAGGAGATGGAGAGAGAGAAGTAGAAATGCAGGCAGAGTGTCAAGCTCAGTACAGGCGTTCCATCTCCATCGCCAAGTCAGAACACTCGTATGTTATATTCAAGTTATCTGTATTTTCCCCAAAGCTTTCTATCTTCCCTGCAGCATCCTTCTTTTTTGGAACTCAGTTCCTAGTCTCATAATCTTCCCTAATGTTTGCCATTATTGACATATTAGGTAGAGTCTTTATAATGCTTTAAAATCTAGTAGTATCTGGTTGAGTTTGCCTAGCTGAGAAAACATTGTTAAGCTAGCTTCCATTGCCTTTACTCTTGGGAAAGACATCACTGGACCAGTTCTGATACTAAGGAACCATCACCTGGGCCCCAGGGCTTCACATATTCTCCCTGAATTGGAGAACTGCCATGATTTGTTCAGCTCAGGGATTCTCAAACTTGGCGACACATGAGAAATACAAAATATTGATAACTGGGCTCCGTGCCCAGAGATTCTGATTTGATTTGGTGCTATATTTTGCACTGGTATTTTTTTAAAAGCCACCCAGGTGATTTTAGTTTGTGATCAAGTTTGAGAACATTGGTAGGGTAAGTTATCTGGCACATTTGAAAATAACTTTTATGGTAGTTAGAACTTACTGTTTTTTCTAAACAAAACCATACATCTAATTGTGTATCTCCATATCCCTTGTTAGTCATCTGCTTAGAGGGTGAAGTTCGTTCGAGTTCAAATTCTTGCTCCTCTCCAGCCTCACTGCCCGAGTTTTCTACTTTTTCCTTTTTCTAAGGAAGATTAGCCCTGAGCTGACATCTGTTGCCAATCCCCCTCTGTTTTTGCTTGAGGAAGATTAGCGCTAAGCTAACATTTGTGCCAATCTTCCTCTACTTTATATGTGGGTCACCACCACTGCATGGCTGATGAACCCAGGCTCCTGAACTAGAGCACACAGAACTTAACTACTACACAACCGGGCCAGCCCCCTGATAGTTTTCTTTTGATTTATATGCTCGCAATACCAAACTGATAGTAGATACCCAACTACACTTGTGTGAGCCATGCTTCTGTGCCTTTCCCCACCTAAAATACTCTTGGTCTTCCCACCCTCTTGTTGCTTACAGTTATCCCATCAAATCACATTTCAGATGTCCCCTTGCTGGGAAACCTTCCACGATGCTTCATACAGCACACCTTCCTTTAGTAAATTTAAACCTCATGCAGTTTCGGAGTTGTATGTGCCCTTTGATGTAATTTATTTGCTTCCGCAACTACCTTAGGTTGTGAGTCCCTTGAAGGCAGGAAGACAAAGGCCTTTTGTCTATATCCATGTGTGGCTGGGTGTACACACACATAGTAGGTGCTCAATAAATGTCTTTTTAGTGAGCTATAGTCTCTCTTTCATAAATTTCATTGTAAAGAACAAAAAGGCACTATTCAACAGATTGGTGTCTCTTGTGACCTAAATTCCCCACTTTTAATGTGCCACAAATTGAGCCCACCGCAAAAATCCAAGGTCTTTCTTTTGCTTTTAACCCACTCACATTCTCTTCATTCACATCAAAGGTAAGTAGCTTGAAATAGACATTGTGTCAGGGACAGAGACAAAGCAAAGACAATCAAGTTCTCTGGCTTTTTTTTCTTTTTTTGGTGAGGAAGATTGGCCCTGAGCTAAACATCTATTGCTAATCTTCTTCTTTTTTGCATGACGAAGATTATTGCTGAGCTAACATCTGTGCCAATCTTCCTCCACTTTATATGTGGGACACCACCACAGCATGGCTTGATGAGCAGTGTGAAGGTCCATGCTCAGGATCCAAGCCTACAAACCATGGGCCACCAAAACGGAGTGTATGAACTTAACCACTACATCACTGGGCCAGCCCTCATGTTCTCTGTTTTTTAAAGAGAGACTCCTCAGTTACAAGGGGAAGGTAAATGATTCCTATATATGCAGTGGAAACATTTTTAAGGAGTAGGAGAAATTCCAAATAGGCCTTAATGCTAGTTAAACAAAGACTTTAAATTTAGCTACCCATATCGTAAAAATATAATTTGAAATTCTAATTAAGCATTTATTACTCAGTGACATGACATATAGTTTCTCACCTCAGGGAACTGCTACTAAATAATAGGTTAAGATGACTTTGTCATTGACGTTGTTCTTTTTGGTTTTCTCTCTTTCCAACTCTGTGTCTTTCTTCCTTGCCTCCTTCCTTCTTTCCCTCCCTCCCACTCTTCCTTTTTTAATCTCTTTCTCTTCTTCAAATTTGAAAAGCATCCAGCCATTTTTTACCTATTTGTTACTCACACCTACTATATGCCATCACTGTAGTAAACATCAGTAAGCCAAAGATACGTAAGTCATAGCCCCTACCCTCAAGGAAATTTGAGTTTCAGGAGGCAGACCAAAAACAAACAATTGCTCTGTGTGACAGGTGTTGCAATGATGCATTGCAAGGAAGAGCGAGCACGACACCTTATAAAGTATAAAATATTTTTAAAAGGTCAAAGGAAAATCCTTTTGAGCTGTCACCACTCACGAGCTTCCTGTTAAGCCTTAGTTTCTTCAGCTATGTTAACTCATAGAATCCGAATAACTAACTATACATTTAGTTATGATTGAATATGGAAGGGAACTACACGGGGATATGAATACTGAGCCAATGATCACGGGGGACCTTTTTGAAGACTGGCCACCACTATTTCTCCTTCTCTTTCTCTCTCTATCTCTCTCATGTCCATCTACACACACACACACACAGTACTGAAACTAAAATTTCACAAAATAATGTGTAGACTTATGTGTGCAGCACACTCTGATAGTCTTCTATTCGTCACTTTAAAATTCTTCTTCGGAACCGTTAAATAGCATTCAAAACTCACTAATTGGTTACCATCCTCATCTGAAACATAATTATGTACATGTTGTTCAACATAAAATCATTGTTTCAATATTTTTGGTACCATACAGGAGGATATTTATTGGTTTTACACAGGTAGTATTATAAAATGACACAAAAGGAGCTGCCTTATAAGTTTATATTCTAAAGAAAAAGTGGCTGGCCCCCAACACCACTGTTACAAAATCCCCTTTGACCATCTTGGTGCTCTGTGTTGCTCCTGAGGGCTGATTAAGACTGAAGCTATTTGCCAAAGCAAAGAAGATGTAGGCAGGACAGAGTGGGCCAGGAAACAGCTGCCTTCAGGTCCTCAAGAAAGTAGGACCCAGGATTGTCCACGGCATATTGGAGATGAATACAGGTCCCATAACCAGGGGACTGCATAATTTATTGTTCAAACAGAGCGAGAGTAACAGGGAGAACCGTGGCTAATTACACTAGGACAACAAGTAGTAACTCAGAAGCATGCCAGGCAATCCTGGAAATCAGTTACCCTTCCCACAGCTGTTGTTGGAGGAGAAGTGTTAAGAAGCACAAGATGAAGACATTAGGCATTATCTATAAATGGTAATCAGCCCCTTCTTCTAAGGAGGAAACATCTCATCGTTGTTCATGTGTGATAATTAAATGAAGTAGTGCACATTAAATACTTCGAAAGTGCCGTGGAGGGGGCCGGCCCCGTGGCCAAGTGGTTAGGTTCGTGCGCTCTACTGCGGCAGCCCAGGGTTTCACAGGTTCGGATCCTGGGCATGGACGTGGCACTGCTCGTCAGGCCACGTTGAGGCAGTGTCCCACATGCCACAACTAGAAGGACCTGCAACTAAGATATACAACAATGTACTGGGGGTATTTCGGGAGATCAAGCAGGAAAAAGAAAAGGTTGGCAACAGTTGTGAGCGCAGGTGGCAATCTTAAAAAAAGGAAAGTGCCCTGGATATAGTGAGCACCATGTAAGCTCATTTTAACCGTGCTCAGATATTGCCTTCTTAGAGAAAAGGGCCTGATTACTACTTTCAGATTAGTGTCTAGAACCAAGCATAACAGCCTCCTCTTTGAGTCCTGGTGGAGAAAACTTTTTTTTTGAGGAAGGTTAGCCCTGAGCCAACATCTGCTGCCAATCCTCTTTTTGCTGAGGAAGATTGGCCCTGAGATAACTTCCATGCCCATCTTCCTTCCTCTACTTTATTTGTGGGACACCTGCCACAGCATGGCTCGATAAGCAGTACGTAGGTCCATACCCGGGATCCAAACCAGCAAACCCCAGGCCCCCGAAGGGGAATGAGAGAACTTGACCCCTATGCCACCGGGCCAGCCCCTGGAGAACGCTTACTATCAATCCTCATAAGGAAGATTTAGGAATCACAATCTGATGCCGAGTATATACTATAAAGGTCAAGCATTTTGAGTTCTCATTATAAACTGTGGGTTTAGTTATTCCCAACAAAACATCAGTTCGTCACCTCAAGCAAATGGATATACATACATACATCCCTACGTCAGCCACGTAGAACCCAGCTGACAGCTACTGCAAGACTGAGAATTCCTACTGAGTAATTCTACTAGATAATATTCTGTCCCCAGCCTGCTTTAACGTCTTACTTTATTTTCTACATCGTAAACAATCTCAGCTTATGCTGATCCTTAAAACTTAAGGAAATCCAGATGAAGGGCTAGTGTCCATTGTCACCAATCAGCATAATTGTAGAAATAAAATGAATATGTGCTGCTGTTTTATGGAGCAGAACCGTTCCCCAGAGGTAGATAAATTCAAAAGTGAAGACTATTATTTGTTGAGAATCATCTGTGTGATAGGCACTGTATTAGCCTATTCACCTATCTTAAGTCACTTACCTTTAGATCTAATCATCTCAACTTCAGTCCTCATAGAAAGATAGTGGAGGTTAAAAAAGGCATAATGATTTACTTCAACAGTAAGTCCTAACAGTGTGGTCTCCTGACTATGCCACCTGGTCTTTTGTCACTATTCCAGGGCCTCAGTGAAATGCTTTCTAGTTTGTTTATTTCCACAACATAGTCCCTGGGCTGTTGGGTGGCTTTGACCAAATTTTAGTTTAACAGCTTAATCCAAGGTATTGGAGCACCGGCAGAGCAAGGGTTAATGGTACCTAGTGACGATGTAATGAGCTGGGGCCGTTCCCTCCCCGTGATGTCAGGATGCAGTTCCTCTGGAATAAATAAATCTATAGGAGACATTCTTAACATTCAGTAGTCACCATGCCTAAAGATAGCAACTCAGGACAAAATGGATTTAAAAATGGTTGCTTTGTGGTACCTGCATATAAAGTGCCCAATGGAAGTAGGTTCCTCTCTTCACCGCCCTTCTCCATGTGTCTGTGATGGAGAGGAAGTGAGAAACACAGGACCCAAAGACAGAAAAGTGCAGTGTTAGCTTTCTTCATGTTCACTAGTCACCTCGGTTATAATGAATGCAGGCACCAATATGAAATTTTCATTTTACTCTCTTTTTTTCCCCCTGGGTGCATTCTAAATACCGTGCTTGTAGATCATGATTATCACCATTTACTTAGATTTGAAAAGTTGTGTGACTTTCCAAGGTCACCCTTCTAATAACAGGGAAAGTGGGAAAGTCTCGTCTTAAATAGTATTATAAATATTATTATTTGCAGCTTTGAGGTACTACGTGCTACTTGGTGTTATTGGGGACAGAAGAGAAAGGTATAAAATTGCTGGCTAAATTTATGGAGACTTAAACTTGTGCCAGGCACTGTTCTAGTTATTTCAATATTAACTCATTCACACCTATATGAGGTAGGTACTGTTATTATCTATTTTAAAGATCAGTAAACTGAGCCATGAAGAGATTAAGATCATGCTGTTACTAAGTGGTAGCAATTGAATGTAACCATTGTTGGGCTGGCAATCTATAAGAAACAGACAGACACCTGCAAGAACAAGTCAAGACTATAAACCATGGGCACTAGGTGCCAAGGGGGTGGCACAGATGTTAGGTCACAGTGTTCTAGGTCAAAGCTGTCCACGGAAGCAATCTCCACTGTCCCACTAGCCTGGGCTGTTGAGGTGGCAGCAGCAGAGTGTGATGCAAGTTGCAGGGGCTCTGGAGTCAGCACACGGTTTCAGTCCTGCCTTTGCTCATGCTTGCGTGATCTTGGGCAAGTTACTTACATCTTGAAGCCTCAGGTTCCTCATCTCTCATTTAATGATGAGAGGCATAATTATTTCAAATGATGGTTATGTAGCCAGTGGGATAGTTTGTTTAAAGGGCCTAATGCATACTACATGCTCAGTAAACGGTTTCTCTCCCCAGTCATGCTTCATCTGACTCCAAAGTTTTACTGGGATTTTAAATTATAAGGTAAGAATAAAGTATTGCTTTCACAAGCTTCTAAACCTCTTAAATCACCATGGTGGTTTGATCTTTCAACCAAACTGAGGATTTAAGTTCCTGTTTCTCCAAGAAAAATGTCCTGTGTTTTGCTTTTGCAATGCTGCAGCATTTAAGGCACCTCCCACTCTCGTTAACCAGTCTATGATCCCGTATTATAGAGCCTCGTACTTCATAGTCATTATTTGAGTACCTATGGCAGGAGTAGATGCCGCCACTCCATCACTTCAAGATCTCAGATAGAAGCTTCTCTTTCTTCAATCTCAGTCCCATCTAGCTTCCAAGAATGAAAAAAACTGCTGAACAAGGCCTGGGGGTGATGGGGTGGTGGAGGCAATTTTGCAGTAACAAAATTAAATGATTTAAGAATATAAATCAATTAACAACTTGGCTTCTCGTGGGGGGTAATTTTTGACAACTTGGCTTCTCATGGGGGGTAATTTTGGGCACCTGAGGCACCTGCTGTGGACCCACTCCTGTATCCTGTGATATCTCGTTTTACTTTTATTTCTGTCTCTCCACTTCTAAGCTATGTTTTATTTCCCTCTGCAGCTTGTCTTGTGGCATATCCTTAATGGCATCAGGGTTCTCTCACAGGTGCATATCGTAGCCCATCACTGCCTCGGGAGCCAGCAAGCAGAGGAACAAAGGAGAGTAATGAGTCCTTACATAACATTGCAGCATTTGCTGTTCCCAACAGCTCTGTTCCTTGCTAAGGCAGTATGGGGAACAATTACCACTACCCACAGAAAGTTTGACTGCCTTAAGCATTCTTGGAAAAACAATTTCAGTACGCTCATTAGAGCCAAAAGTGTCCCCCTTCTCCGATGGGATTTCTGGAATAGGAACACTGAAGCTGAAGCTGACAGAGCGGAGAAGCAGGCGGCGTTCAGAGGGATGAAAATGCAAGAAAGAGAGTTTTGTTTGAATTGTGACTTTGGGTCTGAGATGAGACCCCTTTTGATGCAGGTTTTTATGACCACCACGATAGAGCTAGCCACTTGAATACACTGAGATTGCTTCCTGTGTGTGTAACAAAATGATAAAATTAATAGCCCAGCTCTTTGAATAGACACCAATGCGAGACTGATCTTTTTCTGTGATAATCTTTTGGGAGCCATGAGGGCAAGACAAGGGGATTTTCCACTCCCATCCTTGCCAAGGTAGAATATATCAGGGCTGAGAAAACTTGGTTTCAAGGACTAGATGAGTCTGGGAGGGTTCCTAGTGGTTAACAGATTATGGAGAAGAGCAGTGAGGAGTTTTCAATCTATTCCTCATCTCCACCCCACTCTGTATTTTTGCCAGTATGGGTAGTGGGCATGGGACTCCAACCTCAGAAGCATATGCCTGAGACCCAGACCCACCAAGCAAACCGTGAGGGAAAAAGCAGTGACCTCTTGTTTTAAAGAAAGGCAATTTCCAGGAACCGTGTGTTCATACTGCTAGATTTTTCTCCAACCCGGCTACTCTGGCAGGCTTGCCATGTCTTGGAAAAATGGCTGTGCTTGTGTGTATGAACACACTCTTAAAAAGTAGACTTGCTAAAGATACATATGATGGAGACATCCAGGCTTAGGCATAGAATAGTAGAGAGTAGCCACTGTTTAGCACTACTCTGGGGTGGCGGGGGGACTTCCTTTCTTCCCTCCTCCCATCATCCACTATCATACACACACATCCTGAAACACATATCTGGGGAACTTTTGCCAGACCAGAGAAGGCAGTGCACAGTTTGGGCAACCCCATCTAGCAAATACTGTATCAGTTGCCATGTGGCAGCTACTCATACACAACAAAGAACATAGGATTTGGTGAATTTGGTGCACAACGTTCTCTCTTCCTTTCTTTCTTTATCTTTCTTTCCTTCTTTGAGGAACTGGGACCAAGTTAGCTCCCTGGGACCAAGTTAGCTCCCAAGAAATCCTGGGGATCATGGACTTACCTTGGGACTGATACTGACCCTGATATCAGTTCCCCCACATTAAACCCAGCATATATCGAGTTAAAACCAAAACACTCATTCCCTGCTTACTCCCTGGCTTCCTGGCTCCAGAATCCACTATCCTCCATGGAGACAGACACAGCCAAGGACAAACACCTGGAATCATTATCTCCTCCCCACAAAGAGATACAGGCTGGTGGGAAAGCTGCTGACCAGCAAAGTCACAGGCTCCCTCCTCTCTGCAAATAGTCTCAAGGCCACAGACAGGTTGGCGGGAAAGCTCTGACCAGCAAGGCCATATGCTCCCCCTCCCCTACCTAAAACCCCAAATAAAAACCCTTCCTTTTAGCTTTTTGGGAAATTGGGATTTCAGCATTAGCTACCTTCTCTCCTTGTTCAGAGCTGTGCAAAAATAAAATTCCTACTTTCTTCCACCACACCCGGTGTCAGAGATTGGCTTGCTGTGCAACGGGTGAGCAAACTCACTTCAGGTTCCATATCAGGACCAGGGCTTCCAAAGGAGGGGAAAACAGCATTCTTTTAAGAGGCTGAGGGAGTCATGTTGTAATTTAACCTGAACACTAAAACGAGTGTGATCCCATTTTGTATTCCACGCTGGTGAGGATTGCTTTTCATCTATTGTTTCTTAATATAAATGCATTTTAGAGCTTGAGGAGACTTGAAAGGCGAAGCGTGCAAAGAGGAAGGAAAGGAAATAACATTTATTGAGCACATACGACGTGTTAGGTACTCAGGTAAGCTTTCTAGATATGTTAGCTCATTCAGTCCTCACAAAAGTTCCATAAGATTTAGGGTCAGATCCCACTTACAGATAAAGGGTTAAAGGATAGGAGATGGTAAGTAATTTACCTTAAGTCATATAATTACTGGAAGGTAGATCTGGGGTCTGAACTCAGAGTGTTGCCTTCTCGTTGAAACAGACGAAGGGGAAAGACTAGCTGGTGGCAAAGCTAACTGGAGCTCAGATTCCATGACTCCCAGTAAGTTTTCTTTCCAATCCATTGTCTCCACTGGGAATGTTAAATGCCTAGAAACCCTGAAAGTATGGAAGGGAAATAAGAAGGGAAAAAGTTGAGAAAATTGCACTTGCCACAAACAGTATCCAGGATTGTGACTCCCTTTCTTCCTCCCTATACATGGTTACATAATCTAGACAAAAGAACTTCAAGAATTTTCAGTCACAATGCTAATGTCCCTGGTAATGTTTTTATGTAGCCTTTATTTTTCCCATGCGTTGCCTCTCCCACCTGCTGAGTATTATTAGACTTTACACACTATTTGACATGGAACTCATCCCCTGATGAAATCATGCTATTTTAGATTCTCTTGAAAGCTTGCAAGACCAGAAATAGATTTATTATGCCGTAGCTCCTTACCTTACCTGAAGAAATCTGCATGAATAGACTGTAACTTTGCTCTTGAGACTGGAGAATTTTTTTTAAAGGGATGCACAGATAACAAAACATAATGCCATTTTATCTTTCTATGTTTCAACCTATGGACACACAGATGAGCAAAGAGTGCTTCAAGAGAACAGTTTTAAATGATTGCTCATTGATTAACTTTTTCAGTTAGTAACTGGTATTATTTTGCCTTATAGACGATTCAAATCTTATAGCATGTTGTTTTCTCTTTGTATTGGTAATTAGGAAAGTCTGAGTCAGTTTGCAGCAGTACTTAGATAAATGGGGAAATCTAACAACATGCATTCTTTATCACTATTTGTTCCTCTGGGCTTGATTTACATATTTTCCCCTTCTCTGTTTTTAAAAATATTGATTTCTGTTATTGTTCTTAATTAATTACATTTATTTACCTCGTTTTAAATCCTTTTGGAAAATGGGGGAATAAAGGTAGAGAGCTAGTTAGCCAGCAAGCGAGAAAGCTACACTTACTCCATGGCATTGTGTCAATCAGAGACAGTTTCTTTTTTTACAGTTTAAAATGAGAAATTTCTTAAAGGGATTTAAAATTTCATCCTGTTTGGCATGTCTCCTAATACCTTTAAAGCATCTCCTGCTTTCTATTTTGAAACAAGGATGATAAATTGGATAAGGTTGGTGGAACTGAGCAGCAATGCATGTGTGATGTGTTGCTGTCATGTTCATAGAATATAAATGTCATGTTGTCCTTGAAACTAACTCATCTGCTCTAATGCAGATGTGGCTTCTGAGTTTGACTTATTTCACTGAATACACTGATATGTTCTCTGTTTGTCATTTTATTAGTGGCTTTGATCAGCTTGATTTCGGTTTTTTAATGGTGATTAAAAGATACTGGAAACATTTTGCAATGACTTTCTTAAGTACCCTAACAAGAGTTATTAAGCAAATGTTCAAATTAACTCATAAAATCTGTGAGTCATATAGAATAATCTACAAAATAAAACTACTAATTTAAGAGCTCAGATATTAGTATCTAAGAGTTTCTTTAGTTCCTTCACTACTATTCTTTCAAAATATATGCTCAAGATGAATGATAAGAGAAGAAAAATGTCAGCTTTGGGAGGTTTTATGATATTTTCAAGAGATATTCATAGGACTCTGGCTATCATAATAAAATACACCTAATTCTAAGTTCATCCTTTCTAATATTAAGCAAAAAGTTCTACGATGTAACTCTAGCCCGAAATTGTAATTATACCATCTAAAACTAACCCTAATTCTAGTACTAGTCTTATCCCAAACCGTAATACTAATGTCAAGTCTAGTTAAAACCTCTGACCCTGGGATTAACACTTACTCTCATGCTAAAGCTAAATCCTAACCTTCGCTTGACTTTATCCTTAACATCAGCATCAAACACAACATCTGGAAAGCAAATAAGTTTTAACTCACATATACATCTAACAGGTAGTGTTTTCTCTGGGTCACTTGGTTGAAAAAGATTCTAAGGCTCAGTAGGAAAGAGTTCTGGGATAAATTACCATTTCTGTCCTGATGTATGACGAGGGAATGGCAGCATGGGTGCAACATGTTCACAATTTCTGTCCTAATATTAACTCTTGCCTTGGTCTGGCCTGAGCTCCCTGAAGGTCAAAATGCTGGCAGACGATACTGACAAAAGAAAAGAGTTCTCTGCTTTTATCTTCATTACAATAAAGAGATGGGGCTTGAGTTCCTTACTAAGGACTGAGTTTTCTTCCAGAGGGGATGGTAGGAATACTTTAGGGAGGAAGAAGATAGATTTTTTTATTTTACAACTTGTTAGAATGATTCATTCAGTCCCTATATATGAATATAGACAAAGAGTTGGAGTCTAAGATCTGAATGCGCCATTCTACTAAGAAAGTTACCGATTTCTAAAGAGATTGCATAACAATCTTTCTGTTACTAAGGAAATACATTTTCTCATTTTATTTCTTTAGGACTTTTATTTTAATATATCAAATGTGCTTAATCTTTGCCAATTGTTAATTGGACACAATCAATAGGGTATTTCACAGAATATAAGGATCATTCTTAGAGTGCAATCAATGTTTCTAAGCACATGGGGTGTGATGTTTAAACAATGGTTGGAAATTTATTTTTAGAATTGGTGTTCATTGCAGCATTATTCACAATAGCCAAGACATGGAAGCAACCCAAGTGCCCATCAACAGATAAACAGATAAAGAAGATGTGGTATATACATACAATGGAATACTACTCAGCTATAAAAAAAGACAAAATTATGCAATTTGTGACAACATGGATGGACTTTGAAAGTATCATGCTAAGCAAAATAAGTCAGACAGAGAAAGGCAAATACCATATGATTTCACTCATATGTGGAAGATAAACAAACACATAGATAAGGAGAACAGATTGGTGGTTACCAGAGGGGGAGGGGGTGGGCGGAGGGCAAAAGGAATAAAGGGGAGAATATGTATGGTGACGGATAAAAGCTAGACTATTGGTGGTGAACATGATGCACCCTATACAGAAACTGAAATATAATAATGTAACCTGAAATTTACACAATGTTATAAGCCAATATGACCTCAATAAAATAATTTTTAAAAATTAGTCTTTTTGAAAATTTTGAGCATAGACAAAACTAGAAAGAATAGAATGATGAACTCCCAGATACTCTCAACTAGCTTCAACAATTATAAACCCACGCTAATCTTGTTTAATCAATTACATACCCCTCCATATATTTTGATTCAGATTTTAGACATCCTGTTATGTTATCTGAATATCTCTCTATAACAACGAGTTTTGATTTTTTTTTCGAGGAAGATTAGCCCTGAGCTAACATCTGCCACCAATCTTCCTCTTTTTGCTGAGGAAGACTGGTCTTGAGCTAACATCCATCTTCCTCTACTTTATATGTAGGACTCCTGCCACAGCATGACTTGACAAATGGTGTGTAGGTGCATACCTGGCATCTGAACCAGCAGACCCTGGGCCGCCAAAGCAGAACATGTGAACCTAAGCGCTGTGCCACTGGGCTGGCCCCGACTCTTGATTTTTTTAAGTAGCTTTATCGAAATATATTTAAATATCATAAATTCACTCACTTAAAATGTACAATTCAGTGGGGTTTTTTTAGTATATTCACTGAATTACTTTACAGTCACCACAATCTAATTTTAGAATATTTTTATCACTCCCAAAAGAAATCCTATACACATTAACAATCACTCCCATTTTTCTCCCACCCTCCAGGTCTAGGCAATAGTTAATGTAATCTTTTTCTTTATAGATTTATCTATTCTGGACATTTTATCTAAAAGGAATCTTAAAATTTTGTCTTTTGTGTTGCTTTCTTTAAGTTACCATAATGTTTTTAAGATTCATCCATGTTGTACTATATATCAGTATTTTATTCCTTTATATTGTCAAATAATATTGCATTGTACAGATATACCACATTTTGTTTATCCATTCGTCAGTTGATGGACATTTGGGTTGTGTTCATTTTTTGGCTATTAGAAATAATGCCGCAGTGAATATTCATGCATGCATTTTTTTAAAATTAATTAATTAGTTTTTTTTTCCTTTTTCTCCCCAACCCCCCCCAGTACACAGTTGTATATTCTTCGTTGTGGGTCCTTCTAGTTGTGGCATGTGGGATGCTGCCTCAGCGTGGCTTGATGAGCAGTGCCATGTCCGCGCCCAGGATTCGAACCAACAAAACACTGGGCCGCCTGCAGCAGAGCTCGCGAACTTAACCACTCGGCCATTGGGCCAGCCCCATTCATGTACACACTTTTGTATGAACTGTTATTTTTGTTTCTCTTGAGTATAAAACTAAAAGTTATAGGTCTATTCATATTTCTTATTTCTTGTCAGCATAAGAATTTGTCCAGCTCATCTAAGTGATCTAATTTGTTGGAATACAGTAGTTCATGGTATTTTCTTATAAATATTATTTTTATTTCTGTAAGGTAGCTGATCATAGTCCCTCTTCATTCCTGATTTTTCAGCTCCCCTCCCCCCCGTTCTGCCATAGGTTTGTCAATTTTGTTGATCTTTTCAGAGAACCCACTTTGGGTTTTGTTGATTTTCTCAATTTTCCTATTTCATTTATTTTTGTTTCATTCATTATTATTTCTTTCTTTCTGCTTTCTTTGAGTTTAATTTTCTCTTGTTTTTCTAGTTTCTTCAGTTGGAAGTTTAGATTATTTATTTGAGATCAATCTTCATTTTTACCATAAGTATTTGCAGCTACAAATTTCCCTCTCGCACTGCTTTAGCTATACCCCATATATTTTGCTATGTTGTCTCAGTCTTGAATCATGAAAGAGAAGAGAAGTAAATAACCCAATAGATAAATTACTCATTCTCTTTCCTCCACAAATCAAGGACTTTGACCACCAGTGATATCATATAGCATGTTTTGGAAACCAGAGTGACTGAAAAACTGAGGTATCGGTGTATTTGCTTGAGAACTTGTATCCATGAAGAAACTTATGTCCTTATATTTCTTTTTCCTCCTTTTCTGTCTGACTTCTCCTTCTCCTACTCTTGTTGCACTTGCTCCTTCTGATAAAATGTTATCCTGCAAGTGTTTCCTTGGTATTTATGTTCTAGGAGATCCAGGCTAAGGTGTGCATGGTAGGGACCATTAACACCTCTGCTAACAGTCCTTCGGTGCTGTAGCCATTAACTGTGTGGGAAATGGGGGCATCACCTTAGATTTCCAACTTTGATTCAACACCTAAATCCAATTGGAAACCTAGAAATATTTATTTTACCATCTCAATATAGCTGGTATCTATGTCCTCCTCTACTTTCCTACAAATTTTACCTCAGTTTATCTTTGTTTCTTGTTCCATCTTAACTGGAAATTTGTATTACCTTTCTAATCAGGGTTCTGCCTCCTATTCTATGCTGTTCAAACTCTGCTAAACCGATCTTTCAAAAGAAAATGTTAGTTCACATTATTTTACTTTAGATTTTTCTTTTAGGAAGATTGACCTTGATCTAACATCTGTTGCCAATCTTCCTCTTTTTTTTTCCCTCTCCAAAGCCCCAGTGCACAGTTGTATATCTTAGTTGCAAGTCATTCCAGTTCTTCTGTGTGAGATACTGCCATAGCATGGCTTAATGAGTAGTGGGTAGGTCCACGCCCAGGATCTGAACCTGTGAACTCTGGGCCACCGAAGTGGAGCACGTGAACTTAACCACTTGGACACAGGGCCAGTCCCTACTTCATATCTTTCAATAACTTCCTATCTTTTGGGATAAATTTTAAATTAAAATGGAATTGCTTTATACATGCATTTAGCGTAAATAATTTGGACTTTGATAAAAGAGAAAAAATAAAAGTAATTCGTGTTGTAAGGGGGAAAGGAAGACCGATCATCAGAATATGTCTGATGCCCATCTTCATTGTTTCATCATTTGTCTCAGACATTTATATCAACACATTCCTGGACAGGGTTGAATAAATGAAAGTCAGATATACCATACTTTATGAGAAATTTATGGGATTTTAAGGAAAATTTTGGCCATATGCTCTTTTCATTCTCAAAAGCTACTTGTGAGTTGACACTGAGGTACTCAATTTGGCAAAAAATTATTTCCTCATAAATGATCTTGCTATCTCTCCATACTCATCTCTTGCTGCTTCCCTAATTTGTGCTATCATCTCCAGTCATCCTGAACTACTTGTATTTCTCTAAATGTGTCACACACATGTAAACATTTGCAAATTCTTGGTTTTGCACTTACTGTACTTTATTTAGAAAGAATCCTCCATGGTTTCACATGGCCAACTCCTGTTCACTCTTTAAGGTTTAACTTAAATCTCAAACTACGAATGTGTCTTTTCTGTCCCCCTTATTCAGAGACCGCTATTCTTCTTTGTGGTCTCCCAGGGCCATGTGCCTAGCTCACCCATCACATACCCTACACTCATCTCTGTTTTTAAACTGTGAGGTTCTTGAAGACATGGACTCTGTCCTACTTGCCTCTATGTCACTCGAGTTTAAGAAACTACCCGGCATGAAGAATCACTAAAATGTTTATTAAATTAAATTGATCTTCAGCTATAAAACATACATTGTTATAGAAAATCAACTCTAGTTACCATTGTAAAATTGCAGGCCTAAATCATGTCAAATGAAGATGCATGTGTGGTCATTAGATAAAATAGACAAATCAGTAAATATATACCCTGAAGTAGCTATCTTGTCACATTTCCCACGGCTTTCAAGGCGATGATTGCTTAAACAGTAAAAAGCAATGTAATAGAGAGAGGTTCCACTTTTTGGATCCCATTTGAGCTTTGGTGGTTGAAAATAAATCACTGGAAAAAATAGTGGTAATGAAAATAAAATCATTGAGCCTAAAATGACTTGGGTGTATGATTGCAAAAGCCATGGGGCCATTTTCTCTGGTAATTCAAGTTAACAAAAGATGCTCTGAAACACTTCATGGTTTACCTTAGAGTTTTTGAAAAAATCTATCTAAGGAAACTATAATGATGACCAAAGTATAAAGATTTTTAAAGAAATGATAGGCAGATTTTAATGATTAATATAATTTTCCATATTATAGTCTGTGTCCTCTGACTTCAAAATTGTCGTACATTTTAAAAACCATTATGCAGTAGTGGTACAAGATCCAAGAATATTTTAAAAATAAGCATATCTTTTTACTGTTTGCATGTTTTATTCTCTTTAGTACTACTATGGGATATGAAAAATGCACTGCACTTCCCATATGGCTATATAAATGCTTGTAGGTTAAATTGTTCAAAGGGTGTATGTCTCAACTGTTCAATATGAAATCTATGCTCTTTGTTCGTATAAATTATAGAGCAAGGTAAATATTAACTCAAAATGTTTATTATTACGGATAAAAATAACTACATTTTTATTCAAACAAATAAATTATTTTAAGGAGTCACTTTTCACTTGTAGTTTAGAGAAAAAAACATTTTTCAACAGAATATTTTCAATTATATGATAACTCTCCATAGGTTAAAATTCATTAGGTTGCAAAAAAGACATATTTAAAGTTTAAGAAAAAGTTTAAAAAACAGCTTGGCTGGAAATTAAAAAGAAAATTTCCTCTTCTTATTCAGTTAGGAACTAGTGAGTAAAAAAGATCTACACCAGTAAAAATCTCTTCTTCATTTGTATTTTATATTTCTATGTTCAAATATATATTTATTTATATAAATGTAACAAATATATTTACATAAATATAAGTGATTTTATGTAAATTTAAAATAAATTTATGTAAATGCAATATATTTTTGTTCTCTATATTAATTTACACAAATATATATGTTCTAACTTTCTCTGTGTGTTTCCATGTGTGTGTACCTATTTTATAGCTAAGGATATATTTAGCAAGACTGTAGGGAAGGGGCTGCCAGAGCCAGTGGGATCGTGAAGCATCAGAGAGAAAGAAACAATTTTGGAAGCATTATAAGAGATCATTTGCAGAGAACAAGAATGGGCAACGCTATTTGGAGCTGATTTTGCTTTTTGTGCAAATCTTTTCCTCCACCTCCCAGTGGAATTGTTAGTAAACTCAAGACCCCTAGGTACAGCTTTAAGAGTGAGTGGATTATTTATATTAACTGTGAAAAGTGTTGGTTTCCAGTTCAGTGTTGATGTGGGGGAAAACAGAAGGATCCCCTAAATCAGCCCTCAGGGTTAGCGTAGTTGTTCTTTCACATCTTTAGTCAATGCCTAATGATGGTGCACACTGTGCCAGCCATTTATCGTTTGACAATGAGAATGCATTGATGAGCCAGACACCATCCTAGACCTCCAAGTGCTCCTTACCTTTACCTAGCTCTGGAGACCCATTTGATGTATGGATAAGTTAATTGCAGAGAAAAATGATAAAGGCTAATGTAACCATGGGCACCATGCTCGCTAGGTATGCGTAGTCATGTCACATGTCCTAGTTGTGGGACGCTTCTCAGTTCTCAGAAAAAAATTAAAGCTTAGTTTTATTACATGATTTTATGTTGAAGTCCTGAGACAAATTACTTACTGAATATGAACATATACCAAATTATGAATTATTTAATTTTCATATATGAAAGTACATTGTAGGAAGAACACGGACATTGATATTAGACACTTATGAGTCTCAGTATCCTTAAGTTCGTTATTATTTAGGTGACTTTAGGAAATTAATTCACCTGTTTCCTCACCTGCAAAGTAAAGATAATGTAAACTCTGCAAGATGTTAGGATTAGGCATTTAAAGTTGTATTACCTGGTATCACTTTGTAGACCTTGGGTAAACAGGAGATTTTGCAGGACTTTGCCAATCTCTTAATAAGCAAGTGTACATTGTGACTTTCAAAGAGGGGGTGTATAGTTTGGCAGTTCCCAAACTTTTTTAATGAATATAAATAAAATTTCAAAAGGAGTGAGTGATGTCAGCAAGATAGTGGAGGAGGTAGCCCTGAACCTTCCTTCCTCCTGTAGACGCACCACTTCAGCAATAACTCATGGATAAATTGCACTTGTGAGAACTCAGAAACAAGTGGAATGGCTCCTGCACCCCAGGGGAGTGCCAAACCAGACTCACTAAAGCTGGAAGAGAGATCCAGGGCATCTTCTCTGAGGGTTACGTCCCTGGGGGAGCATCACATGAACAGGAGGAAGGTGAAGGATTTGTATATTGCAAACTACGAAACCGTGATGAAGGAATTGAAAGAACACACGAGAAAATGAAAAGATATCCTGAGTTCATGGATGGGAAGACTTAATATTGTAAAAATGTCCATACTACCCAAAGTGATTTACAAATTTAACACAGTCTCTACCAAAATTCCAACGGCTTTTTTCTATTTTACAGAAATAGAAAAAAAACCAATTCTATGGATATGGTACCATAGAATACCACAAGCAGCCAAATCAATCTTGAGAAAGAACGAAGCTGGAGGCATCACTCTTCCTGATATTGAAATATATTATAAAGCTACAGTAATCAAAACAGTACCATAGTGGCATAGAGACAGACATATAGATCAACGGAATGGAAGAGAGAGCCCCGAAATATATCCACACAGACATGGTCAACTGATCTTCAAGTGTGCCAAGAGTACACAATGAGGAGTGGATAGTCTCTTCAACAAATGATGTTGGTAAAATTGGATAACACATGCCAAAGAATGAAACTGGACCCTTATCTTACATCATACACAAAAGTTAACTCAAAAGGGATTAAAGATTTAAATGTAAAACCTGAAATCATAAAACTATTAGACAAAAACATAGGGGAAAAACTTCATGACATTGGTCCTAGCAATGATTTCATGATTGTGACACCAAAAGCACAGGGCAACAAAAACAAAAATAAACAAGTGGGATTACCTCAAACCAAAAAGCTTCAGAGTCCAAAGGCAACATACTAAATGGGAGAAAACATTTCAAACCACGCATTTGATACGACTTTAATCTCCAAAATATACAAGGAACTCCTACAACTGGATAGCAAAAAAACTAATAAGCCAATTTAAAAATGGGCTAAGGACTTGGCAAACAAATATATGAAAAAAATGTTAATCATCACTAATCATCAGGGAAATGCAAATGAAAATCACAGTGAAATATCACCTATGACTGTCAGGATGGTTATTATCAAAGAAACAAAGGACAAGTGGTGAATATATGGAGAAATTGGAATGCCAAATTGCACAGCTGCCATGGAAAACAGTATAGAAGTTCCTCAAAAAATTAAAAGTAGAACAATCATATGGTTCAGAATTCTTACTTCTGGATATTTATCTAAAAGAATAGAAATCAGGATCTCAAAAAGCTATTAGCACTCTTATGTTTATTGTAGCATGATTCACAATAGCCAAGTTGTAGAAACAACCTCAATAACAGATGAATGGATAAAGAAACTGTGGTATGTGTATTCAATGGAATACTATTCAGCCTTCAAAAGGAACAGATTCTGCAATATGTGACAAAATGCGTGAACCTTGAGGACATTATCCTAAGTGAAATAAGCCAGTTACAGAAAGACAAATATTGCATGGTTCCACTTAATATGAGGAATCTAAAATAATCAAATTCATAGAATCAAAGAGTGGAATGGTGGTTGCCCAGGGCTGGGATTGGGGAAAAATGGGGAGTTACTAATCAACAGGCATAAATTTTCAGTCAAGCAATATGAATAAGCTCTAGAGATCTGCCCTACAATGTTGTGCCTCTAGTCAACAATAATTTATTGTATACTTAAATATTTGTTAAGATGGTAAATCTTATGTTAAGCATTGTTACCACAATAAATTTTTTTAAAAAGTAATATTTAAAAAAGGAAATACCAATTATTTATACATCAAGTCTGTAATGAGGTGAAAAACTAAATTTCTACTCATTTAATTTGGGAAAAAACCTGCCGATATTATTTTTAAAAAATTTAAAAAGCAGAGTTTATAAACAATTGCCAGGCCTTACCTGCTAAAATGTATTTAATGAAAAAGAGAGGCATCCTATTCAATAAAAACTAATTTTAATCGTGTACAGAAAAGACGTGAATAAACTGCAGGAGGACTCTAAATTACGGATGACAGAGTCATAAAAACATCTCAGCTATACAATAAGAAACATAATGCTAAGTCTACTGTTACACCGTTTCTTTGGTTGACCTTTGTCAAGTTATTAAACTTCACATTTGCAAAAATAAAAGTTAAGGGCCTCAATCTAAGTTTCTTCCCAGATATACGTTATGATTCTAATAAAATAAAGATCATCCTAAGGTTTTTATATGACTCAAGTAATCGCCCTATTACGGTATTTTTCTTCTGCACAGATAAGTGGAAAAAATTTAAAGAAATGTAAAGTTAAAAAAATTCAACAAACACAAAATATTGGCTTGTGTCTCTTCTTTGCAAAATATAGGGTAAAGTAGGCTGATACAGTTTAACATGAAAACTCTCTGACTACCTCCCAGTCCTATAATTTTTTGAAAATCTACATAGCATGGTTACACTTTTCACAGGTAAATGACCATAGGTAAATGGTTTCGTAATAATTATAAGCAGAGACAAGGTGGTCTTATACTGTGAGACACTTTATGTATAAGTAATTATACTCTGCGATATTTTACAGCCCATTTAAACATTTTATGTGTTAATACCATTTCTAAATGCTGACTTCTAAAAAACTGGCTGTATAATATGTTGTACTTTGCTACCTCTGCATTCATTCTGAATTAATGACTTCAGAAATGCATTTGGAAGACAGGACTGCATCTTTCTTTTTAAAATATTTTAATTGGTTACGACAATTAAAATAAATGGATGCTATCAACTCTAAAATAATTTTATCCTGCATGTTTACTGTTGCTGTTCTGATTAAATTACTTTCTCACTTTAAGCGTATACTTAGGTATTCCATGATAAATGCTAGACAACATCCTTGGCTAGTTATGACCGTCTGTGGAAAAGAAGGCAAACTCATGATGATCGTCTAACCCGAAACTCTAGGAAGAGATACTGGTAGTTCAGAAAATTGAGTTTTGTTTTTGCTCTCTTGTTGATTTCTTCCCCTGTTGGTTTCAGCTTAGCCAGTGTGGTCAAGGGCTTGCTTTTCCCAGCCAACCGTCCCAAAGCATAACCTGGTGAACAGTAGCCAATCTGCCAGCCTTCTAGTTCAGAAACAAGTTTAAACTACAATCCAGTCAAATCAGCCCCTTCTCACCCAGGAGACGGCAGGTCCCTCATTTCACAAATGTCAAAGCCAGCTCGACCCTCTCATCTCTCTCCCGTACAGTCTTCTTTCTACTGCGTTTTGTCTAATTAGCTATTTGGCTGTTTTGCCTCTGCCATAGTAACTCTATTGGACAGGATTGCAGTTACCTCCCAGGTATCTAAATACAGTTTTCCAGTCAATTCACTGGGGCCCCAGCATCCTCCCCAGGCGTGGTTGGCTCTAAATCAGTCAGGAATGGGGTTTCCTACTCCGTTATTGGTTTTCCAGTGTCTATCCCTGCGGCAACCTTAGAGTAAGTGTTTAAGCTCAGTGCAAAATTTTGGTGCAAAACCCAATATACTTTTAGGAATTTTTCCTGAAGAAAAAGATTGGACAAGTGTGTAATTATGTCAATGACATAAAACACAAATGTATACTCCATAACTGTATTGTTTATTTTTATGAACAATTGAAAACATCCTAATTGTTTAATAATAGAAGAATGATAAAATAGATTGTGACAACTATATTAGAAAAGATTGTGGAGTTTTTAAGAATAAGTATGTATATTTATTGACCAGGAAAGATTTTCAGTATACATTTTTCATTAAAAAAATATGTTACATAGGGCTGGCCCAGTGGCACAGTGGTTAAGTTCTCGCACTCCACTTCAGTGGCCTGGGATTCATGGGTTCAGATCCCAGCATGGACTTACACACGGCTCATCAAGCCATGCTGTGGTGGCATCCCACATACAAAATAGAGGAAGATTGGCACAGTTGTTAGCTCAGGGCCAATCTTCCTTACCAACAAAAATAAAATATATATATGTTTCAAAACAATATGTATGGAATGAAACCAAATTAATTAAAATTAATCACGCATATGTATGTGTGTTCACTTATGCATTATGTATTAAAAACTACAAGATTAGACACCAAAATGTTACTAGTGTTTATATCTAAGTGCTGGGATTATAGGTGACTTACAAATAATTCTTTTTGCAAATTTATATTTTTTAACATAAACGTTCACTATCTATGTAAAACTGACTTGTATAATGCTTGGAAACTTTTAATCGTGTTCCTGTTCTCCATTCTCAAAAGTATTTTATCAAAGATCACAAACCCAGAACATTCTTGGTTCCCCAGTTCAGCTAGCACACCTTTTCTCTTTCCTCGATTTAGACCCAACCCTCTTAAAATATTTGTCCTTATTTTTGTTTCCATTTCCTCACTTTCAAATCATTTTCAAACTGTTCTAGTTTTACTTTAATATTCATTACTCTATTGAAGTTTTCTCAGGAATGTTATTAATATGTAATTTTAAAAATTATTTCTCTCTCTTCCTCATTTAGTGGTGGATCAATTCTCCCCCAAATAGGTGCTTCTATGATATTCTAAACTCATGTGTCATAGCATTTCTTGTTTAATTTTCTATCTTTCCAACTGAATCATAAGCTCTATGAAACCAAGACACAATCAATTTGACTCATAACCCCTGGCCTAGCCCAGTGTCACACATATAGTAGATGTCCAACAAATACATGTCAACTAAACTAATGAATGAATGAAGAATTTTATTTTAAGAGAATCTGATCACCCTGAAATAATATTTTGTCATTGATATTCTATTCTAGTTTCAGGAATAATTTTAATGTATGCTTCTCAGCAAAGACCCTATTTCCCAATTTAGGAGGAGAAAAAAAACAGCGTTCAGAGCTTTCTGCTGAAAAGTGGGCCCAGCGAGGTCTACTTTTTACAACAGCGTAATAGAGAGGAAACCAAGCCTCAGAATGAATATATCAATTTCCTAAACTCGCTGGTAGAATGAGCAAAGAACCTCTTTGCTTGATTTCTCTCCTCTGTCCTCAACCCATGCTATCAATCAAACATGTTCTCTAAGCTTAACCCCCACACCAGCAGATGGGAAAACAACAACAAAAACACTGGGCTGTTGTGATTTCTTGAACTAAATCACATCAAAGACATATAACTGCAAAGAATCTAATTAAAATTGGATGTTTCAGTTTCCCAGCTGTAGCTATTATTTACAATTAGGGATTGTGATCTGATTTGAGCCGAGTTTTGAGATTTCCTCCCACTCTCAAGTCAGTGACAGACCAGCACTTGGCAACTAGGAGGAGAATGTCGTCAAAACTTCCCTCTGTGTTCTTTCTGGGCTCTGTGTTTGTGCTAAAAACCTCAGCTTCCTCCTGACACATGTGATTTCTGACTATATATTTAGCTAGAGAGGGAATTCCTCTTTCTGATTTGAATGCTCAGTGATTATTGGTGTGGAAGGAACTGTGGTTTCTGGAGCAACCAGATGCTGCCTCCCCGAAGACATGTGGGCTTGGACCGATGACCTTGCAGTCTTCTTTAATGAGTTTCTCAAACAAGAATTAGAAAGTGAAAAGAAATTGCATTTCGGCTTCTTTCAAAATTCCAGCAATTTATTCTATGGCACAGAGTGTATAGGGCAAAACTGTGAATAATAGGACTCTATTCATTCAAGATGAAAGCAGAAATACAGTTTTGTTCACTGACTATCCTTCTGTGCCTTAGATAGTTAAGAAGAGCTTTATTTGTTAGATGCAGAATTCATAAAGATAATGCTTACTAATTCAGTATTAACAAATAAAAGCATTATAATTCATTCTGTCCTTGCCGTATGCTAGAGGAGGACGCTGCATACAAGTTAACACATACGTAAAGATAACTATGGACTTGCCCTTGGAAGGCAAATAATCATTTACCTCCTCTGAACCATCATAGAGGTTTTTATGTCATTATTAGCTATCCAATCAGAAAGGAAGAGGGGCTGAATTCATTTAGATAATAATTAATTTAGATTACCGGTAGACAATGTTAATAGAATGAGTAATTCAATTGGTAAAATAATCAAATCTGTTTATTTTTTCTGATGGCAAGAAATTGGTTAAATGACAGAAATGTTTCCCTTCAACAGGTTGGGTTGTTGTAATATAGATGACACTGGGTCTCATTTTCAAAGGACTATGACACAGAATTTGGCACAGTCTCTTACCAGAGAGAAAAAAAAACCAATGCTCATATTGTTTAGCATCTTGCTTTATGCTAGTCACTGTGCTAGACAGGGTGGCATACTTTATCTCCTTGAATTCTCCTAATAATCATACAAAATAGGCATCATCAGTCCTGTTGTCTAAAGGAACACACTGAGATTTAAGGAGTGTAAGTTATTGACCAAATTTTCCCATTCGGTAAGTGGTAGGATCACAAAACAAATCCTCTTATTTCCAATGGTAAAGCCCAAGCTTTCTGGACTACACCATGTTGCAACTCAGGGTGAGAGTGAAAATAAAATATAGAGAAGGAGATAGGAATTTACATAACATGACTAATGGGGGAGAGGGGCAGAAAACGGAAGTCTTGATATAAGTGGTTTCACTTGGTACATGGTCTAATTTCCTAATAAGTATCCCAAGAAGTTAGGATCTTCTACAGAAGCTTGTGAGCTGGATGTGTAGGCTTGACGTTAAAAGCAGAGTAAGAAGGGATGCTTAGCGTTCATCATGGATCAACTTGTTTTGCACCTGTCTTTTCTCCTTACCTATCATTATATTATTTCTGCTGTCAACTTTTTAGCTTTCTAAATGTTCTTTCTAGTCTCTGAGTGCTCCTTTTTATACCCTGTTCTTTTTAACGTATGCTATGTTTTATCTTTCTGAGGATATCACAGAGTGTTTTTAAAATGTTTTATTCTGCTCTCTGTATTCTTTCTTCTAAGATCATTGTTCTCCTGTTAGTTTTGGTCCTGAAGTTACCAGATTCTTGGTAAGAGTTTTAAAAGAGGCAAGTCTTTCAGTGAGTGAAAACTATATTGAAATTCATAATCATTGAAAATATGGTGAGTTCCGGTTGGTATTAACAGAGGACCATATAATGCTAGAAAAGGAAAAATCCTGGAAGTCTATTACAGTTCCACTTGATCATCTCACAGATGGGGAGCAGCTTTCATATATTTGACTGAAGCTTCAGCCATGGGTAATCTCTCTGTAAACATGGTGATAGTTTGAACTTTGTCCCCATTGCATCGGCTAGCTATAAACGAACAGAAAAGAAACATCTGTATTTCTAACCAGGGAGAACCCGAGGCAAAAGCATTTTTCTTCCCACTATCAACCTCATGCAAAAGCATACAATCAACTGAAACTTAAAATGGATGAGAACCTAGATCACTTTTCAATCATAAATAATGTGCCATGCAAATAACTCCTCTGTGAAATCTTTTCTTAGGGACAGATACAGTAAGTTGTTGAGAGAATGGAGCATGAAATCTATGTTTGGCTTCAGAAATTAAGAAAAATGCATGAGTTAGCAAGAGGTGAATACCATTGTTATTCAATTCTGTAAAACATGTCGGGCAAAGGAATTCTGAAGGAAGAAGAAAAAAGAGAAATGATGAAGATAGGCATTGGAGATGGTGGTGATCATATAGATAGTACTGAGAGTGATTGTGAAGCTGATGAGGATAGCGTGTTGTTGGGGATAAATATAGCAATTGTAGAATGCAGTGGTAACAGTGGAGTCCTTTTTGGGGTGGTAGGAGTAAAAATAGTACGATAGGACATGACTCAACCCTAAAATCTCTGTGGGTACATAGGGCTTAGAGCTCCCATCATGGTTCCAGGAAATAAGCCTTATAGATATTAAAATCAAACATTTCTATAAACTAATTGCTAGTGCTTTTGGAATGCATCTTAAATAAAATGTTGCTATGAGGGTCGGTGCTAAACGGAAGTGTCAAATTGCTGTATACAGTATGATATAAATTAATGATATAGAAGATGAAATGTAAAATGCCTAGCCGAAGATTTGTTGTTTTGTGGCAAGGTTTAGCATTGCTCCATGTTTAAAATTGATTTCCTTTCAGGAATTCTTGTTTCTCAAATCAGTAATGTGAGCAAGTATGTGGTGCCACTTTGATAGTGTATAAAACGCCTGTTTCCATCCTTCAAATGGCACATAAAAGGTAAAAGTAAACAATGGATTATTTCTGACATGTTTGACTTAATTTTTGACTCTTGGGTTCAAATTACCAAAAGAAAAATAAATAGTTCAAACTAATGTTTAGCCTCCTTGTCGGGGAAGGGCAGGGCTACTTATTTGACCGCCATCGGTCCTCAGTTTCTTTGGACTATGCTCAACAGAAACAAGAAATCCAAAGTTGTTCTGTTGTAGATAGAGATGGACAGGAGCCTCCAAAACCATTTATGTTCCCAAAGTGTGATTAAAAAAGAGCTAACATTTGCTCTTGCATCTATGAGCTGGATACTGGTTTATTTCATTTAACCTTTATAGAAAGTTTATAATACAGGTATTAAAATAATCCTAAAATTACTTTGGAGGAAACAAATTTAAAAGAGCTTGTCAAGATCATAGACTCGGGATTTGCACTCTCTTCTATCTAAAAGTAGGCTTCATATTCCTCCTTTGCTCTCTTCGTGATCTTAAAAAGAATGATGCACAGATGCAATTGCAATAAACAGCACAGGGAAAGATTGCATAGTGTACCTTGCAAACTCATTTTGACCTTAATATCGATCTCATTTTTGTTTCATTGTTGATGAATTAATGAAGGAACTTACTACCCTCCTGCTTACCTTTTTTTTATATAGTTAGGTTAATTTTGGACTCATGATTTACTAAGAGGTCATAGTCAAGATATTTACCAACCACACAGCTCCACTGTACCAACCAACCACTCCGAATGAAAGCCAGATGCACACAATCCCTGGGGTCTGTCAGGGTTTATAGGTTGAATGTCAGCCCTGAATTTATGTTTTCTCGATGGTTGTTAGACAATGGAGAGGCCAACACAAAGTGACATATTTCAAGAACGTCTGCATCAAAGTGAGTTTTTTTTCTCCCCCAGTGCTAATAAGTCTGTACTTTTGGTCACAAAAATATGAAGAGTTTGTAACAAAAAAAAAATTACGCAAAATCACTGAATGTGGCCCCTAGAGCAAGACTTTCCCTCTTGATATCAGTGTTTCCATGTAGAATCTTACTTTTCCTACTCTCCTGAAGTGATCTTATTTTTTATTATGGCGTGTAGTTTCTACAATAATTAGAAACAAGTAGACATAAATCTGAATTAGACTGTGGAATGAGAAACAGGCTCTTAACCTTTATGTAAATTTTGTGTATGTTTACATCTCTGAACTGACTTTAAGCATCACATTCCCTATTTTCATTACACTAGCAGGCATCATGAAGTTGATTTATTTTCTTAAGATTCTGCAAACCAGCCTAGTCGCTGTCCTCACATGCTACTCAGATTACTTTAAGATCCCAAAGAGGTTGCATGTGGTGGTTGGGAATAAAGTGAAGTGGGAATGACTAACTGTGAAAAGATGCATCAAAGAAGGAACAGATTGGAGATGTCAGAGAGATGAACAAAGGCCAAATTGTGGAAGAAGGGACAGACTAAGAGAGGCCAATCCATAGAACAAAGTAGGCAATTGTGTAGCAGCAGAAAAAGCACCAAACAGTTGTAAGGGGTCCAAGTGTGACCCCCTCTTTTTTTTTTTGAGGAAGATTGGCCCCGAACTAACACGTGTGCCCATCTTCTCCTGCTTTATATGTGGGATGCCAGCCACAGCATGGCTTGATAGGTGGTGCATAGGTCCATGCCTGGGATCCAAACTGGCAAATCCTGGGCCACCAAAGCTGAGCACGTGAACCTAACTGCTATGCCACTGGGCTGGCCCCCAAGTGTGACACATTGCTACCTTTTAGCAGTGTGTCTTTGGGTAAGTAATTTAATACCACTGATTCTCCATTTCTTCACCTGTAGGATAGAGATGATACTTGCCTCACAGAGTTGTGATAAGAGTTGGTTGAAATAACATACAAGAAACATGGAACAGAGTTCTTAGTGCAACAAATTCTAGTCGAATGAGATGGTCCAAAACACCCTCACTAGATTCTATCTTTCTAGGGTTTTACTCTGTATGATTTCAGAGTGCACACAGCATGAATCACAAAACAAATAAATAGCCAGTATTTTTTTTTTTGGTTTCTGGTGTATGTAAGTATTTAGGTTTTCTCTCCTACACACTGTCAAAATAATTGCCTAGATTTGCTTGAATTCATTGCAGACATTTCAAATTTCTTTTCTTCACAGGATAGGTTTCTTTTCATCTTGTTGTCTTTTTTCTGTAAGGAAATGTTGTACTCCTTCATAAATAACAAGTTTATCTCTCTCTTTTGATGGACTCTGTCATCTCGTTTTGTCACTCTGCCAAAAGCAGATGTTAAACAGTATCCCAAATGCTCATGCCTTTTAAAATAGATAAAACAAAGGTCGTGGGGCCTGAAATGTTCTTATGATGTATGTTTCCAAAGAGATTAACCTCGGTTTAACCTTATTAATTATATTCATGTGTAGAGTAGCTGGAGATTCTGCTGTTGGCCTTCAAGTTTAGCTGCTATGCCTTACCGATGGTGTAAAAATGAAACTAATTTGAAGGACTCTTAGGTTGGACTTTGAATTTTTTGATGATTTCAGATGATATATTTAGGGCAGTGGTTCTCAAAATTGGCTGAGTATCAGATCACTTTAGTAGTTTATTAAAATATTTTGCTTGGACCACACCCCTGGTAGTTCTTACCCATTGGGTCTGGGGTGAAACTCAGGCATATATATATATATGTATATGCCTGTGTATATATATATATATATACAGAGAGAGAGAGAGAGAGATATAAAGTGTGTGTGTGTGTGTATGAGAGAGGAAGATTGGCCCTGAGCTAGCATCTGTTGCCAATCTTCCTCTTTTTGCTTGAGGAAAATTGTCACTGAGCTAACACCTGTGCCAGTCTTCCTCTATTTTACGTGGGGTGCTGCCACAGCGTGGCTTGATGAGCAGTGCTAGGTCTGCGCCTGGGATCTGAACCTGTGAATGCCGGGCCACCACAGTGGGGCACCTGAACTTAACCACTACACTATCGGGCCAGCCCTGGCACATATATTTTTAATAAGTGATTTCCATGCATTTAGACTGGTGTTGAAACCAATGATGGATTAAAAACAATGGACAAGGGAGTAAAGACAGGATAAAAGGCAATGATTTTTATCACTATGAATTTTTGTGTGTCCTGGACCCCAAGGAATGTTTCTTGGAAAGAAAAAAAAATGGCTTTAATTTGGTGAAGTAAACCTGAAATGCCTAGAGATATGTTCTCAGAAGCCCCAAATCCCTTCTCATTTTATGATAGTCATATTCTACCAATTCTGAAGCTAAAAATAAAAAGATCTAGAATCATGTTTCTAACACAAACTACTCTTACAAAATAAATTTGCTTCTATTCCTCATGAGGTTTTGAGGCAAACACTTTACACTATTGAAAGTTGATAAAATTGGGGTTAATAAAATGGCAGAGCAAAGTGGCGCTGCTCCCTTGTGCTCTTGTGCTCTCAGAAATAATGGACACTATGGTCAATGAAACTAGGAGACATCAGAAGAGATGCCTACAGTTGTGGCTCCCAGCCAGCTTGCACACCTCCCCGATGTAATCTACTTACCCTGTGAGCTAAAATTAACACTCCCTTCTTTGGAACAATGGATATAGGCAGTGGGAGCTGGCCTTAGAACCTTTTCTGGATCCCACTGGCTAACACAGAATAGCAAGGGAGGAAGGGCAGGATGAGGAAATATGCAGATATGCCATAGTTGTAGGAAGCAGTCTGTCTGTGAGGAAAGGAGAAGGAGAAAAGTTGCTTTTTGTTGGTTGGGGAGAAGCAGAAACTAAAAGAGATAACACACATAATATGTAATCCTGCGCCTCAAGGAGCGTCAGTCAGAACTAGGGAAATTTCCTCAGAGGCTGATATCTTGTTCCTTCCCCCCCAACACAACATCCCTGAAGATAGCTTGTCCAAGGGTAACTCATCTCACTCATAGATAATAAACTGTTAGGAAAGTATCAGCTCAGGATCTACAAGGATACTATATATATATAGTATCAATGCTGAGTTGATGAAAATGAAAAGCACCCCATCAAGAGATCAGTGATGCTGTAATTATTTGCTGCAGAGCCATACGGCACCTGTAAGAGATACCGGCTGGAAAAGGACTGTTTCCTGCCTCTGAAGAATATGACTAGTTCCTGGGACTTCTTCTAAGGCTGCCACAGAAAACCCCGATGCCTCCTTAGCCATATCTGGCAGTAGAAAAAGCAGAAGCAGCACACATGACCTCTATCTAATGTCTGTCTTTGAGCAATCATGTGCAGTGCATTTGTCTAGCCAAATTTAAATTTCACCTAGAACCCAAGATGAAAATAAGGCTACAAAATGTAATTTTTGAACACTCATTGCAAATAATTAAAGCATAAATCTACAGCTTAATAATTTACTATAGAGTAAACTTTGATTTAATTACAACCCAGAAATTTAAACAGTTTTTAAAAATATTATCGTTCTTACTCATGTTGAGAGAAATACAAATTATGACTATAATGCTATGGCATTTTTGCATATCAGATTGGCCAAAAAAAATGATTTGACGACATTCTATTATTGGCAAGAATATGGATAAACAAGTGATCAAAATTGCAGGCAGGAGTATAAAAATAGTAGAAGTCTTATAAGGGAAATTTTGCAATATCTATTAAAATTAAGTATGCACATTCTCATTGACCCAATGTTTCACTTCTAGGACTTTATTCTACATATATACACACATCTGTATATAGATTCATTTTGGTAGTTTCTAACAGCAAAGCATTGAAACAAAGTATTAAATGATAATCTAAAAGAGACTGGATAAAGATGTTTTTATACTACATTGTTAAAATGGGATAGCCATTAAAAAGGATGAGTTAGCTCTGTATGTACTGATGTGGAATCATCCATGTTAACTATAAAAATCAAAGTGTAGAGTATGCTCCCATTGTGTATATGCAACACATATATACATGGAACATATATACAATTGTATACATAAAGAATACCTTTTCTAAAAGAATATTCGTGAAACTAGAAGGCAGTTGTCTTCAGGACAGAGAAAAAAGTTAGGACAGAGATTTCATCATATACTCCTTTGCACCATTTGAATTTTGCTTCATGAACATGTGTAACATATTTAAAACTGATTTTTAAAATAAGTAGCTTAACTTATATTGACATATTAACTTTGTTTTACTATATTTTTTTGAAGTTCTGGGAATTTGAAAAAAAAGTCATGTTTACTGAGATAAAATATACATACATTATAAAGTTTACTTTTTAAGTAGACAGTTCAATGATTTTTGACAAAGATGTGGAACTATCACCACAATCAAGATGCACACTTATATACTTCTTTTAAGAAAAAAACCTCCTAGGTACATTCAGAAGACAGTGAGAGAAGAACAATTACAAATCATTATACAGTCAATCATTATGAACACCCACATTAGTTTCTTTTTTCCGGTTTAAAAAATGATTAGTGTGTTTTGAACTTTCTGGGTCATTCTTTACATTAACCTAGTATGAAGGCAAGTAAGAAGTTGGGAGAGGGATGAAAGGCATTTATAATACACAGGAAGTCCCAAATGCTATGTTTTAATGTACTAATGCTTCCACAAACATTAACCTTATTCCAAAAAAAGTTTCAATAATGAAAGAAACCCGGTTATGGAGGGTGAAATGACTGCTAATTGCATTTCAAGTAGTTTAGCTAAATTTTCTGTAATATCCCACATCTTTTCAAAGTTATCTTTGTTTAGCTCCATTAGCCCAAGCATACATAATTAGTTTCTGCATTACTGTACATTAGTCACTCCCCACCCCCCACGGGTTTCTATTTTTGTTTCACTCTTTTTCTCTCTTCTACACATACTCTACTCCACCCCCTAGATATGGTCTGAAATATGAACCATTTTTCAGGCCCAGGATATTCCCCATGGAATCTCCGTTCTCCTAATTCAGAGGCATGATTATGGATTTGTTTAGGATAATATTGGAATTCTGTGAGCCATCTGTCTTCCTCCTCCAATTCTCTTCTCCTCAGTTCAGTTGGCAGCAAGACTGTGGAAAGGTGAATTAAATTTTGTCTTGGTAAAAATCTTCTTGCAGTTTATGGGCTATTTCTAATATACAGACTTTATTCCCTCCTTTTAATTTTTGTATCAGACAAATGCACTTTTTCCTCTTTCTTTTAAGAATTTTAAAGTAAAAATGAAATTGGCCAAGAAGACACCCCAAAGCCTCTAATGTCTCAAGGGAAATGTTTGACAACATCCAAGGCTTAATAGGTTTGAGTCTTTTCATTCCTCCTAAGTGATACCCACCCTGATATCAGTTTCCCCACATTAAACCCAGCATAAATGGGGTTAAAACCAAAACACTCATTCCCTGCTTACTCTCTGGCTTCCTGGCTCCAGAATCCACTATCCTCCATGGAGACAGACACCGTCAAGGACAAGCACCTGGACAATCTCCTCCTGTAAAGAGATACGGGCTGGTGGGAAAGCTGCTGACCAGCAAGGTCATGAGCTCCCTCCTGTCTGCAAAAAATAGTCTCAAGGCCAAAGACAGGCTGGTGGGACAGCTCCAACCAGCAAGGCCATGTGCGCCCCCTCCCCTACCTAAAACCCCAAGTAAAAACCCTTCCTTTTAGCTTTTCGGGGAGTTTGGGATTTCAGCGTTAGCTGCCCTCTCTCCTTGCTCAGCGCTGTGCAAAAATAAAATTCCTACTTTCTTCCACCACACCCAGTGTCAGAGATTGGCTTGCTGTGCAACGGGTGAGCGAACACACTTCAGGTTCGGTAACATAAGCAGTGCCCATACTCTATGGGGCCTCCTGGGTTTACTTCTGTGTTAACCTTGCTAATTACATTTTGGCTTCTGCCACCTACCTGAAGAAATTTATTAAACATGAAACAATGGCATTTTCTTAGGCATTTAGGAGGGGTGGGGAAAGAGGAGTTTGATTTCTCTTCCTATCCTTTCATTTAAGATGCATATGCAAAACCTTTCTCAGGCAGAACACAATGAATTCAAGCCATTGGACCATTGCTTTCATTTCCTTTCCAGTGTTGTGGGTAATAACCACGCACATGCTTATTTTAAACTAAATAGCCTTGTTATCATTGGAGTGCTTTCATAACTCTCAAACTATATATGCAGGCTTTGAACACCCTTGAAGCTAGGCTTTGACATATCTTCAGATATCAAAATGATGATCAATGATTTAAGAATTTCCACAGCAACCGAGAGTCATGGAAATGAGCAAACTTGTTATGAATCTTACTGCATTCCGGAACGTTAAAATTTGAAAGTGCTGTTTGAGGTCACATTCTCACTTTAGAAATGAGTCCATCGGGACCCAGAAAGACACAACCAAGTCAAGAGGAGCCCATAATAAAACTAAGTCTCCTTGTTCCTAGTCTAAGTTTCTTTCTACTGTAACATATTCCTAAATCCCACTAATAGTGACCAAAATGAGATATTTGCAATGTGTCAAAAAATATTTCTATTTTTTCAAAGTACATTATATAGATCTTCATGTTCTTACTCAAAATATCACTGAGAGTTAGGGAAGGTTAGCTGTGCTCTTGATTTCTGCTGAAATAGCAAGCAGAAATAAGCAAGCTCAGGATGATTACTCCAGAAGATTTTGTCTGTGTGGTCTAGGTATGTTCTTCCATTTATATAAATCACTTTCTCATCTACAGCCCCAGTCATTCTACCTTGATAATGGGAAATAGCCTTTCCTAGTGTCATTGTTTTTTCCTGCAAAAAGAACTTTTTGACTAATTACTTAAAATAGTTTCTACTACACATCAAAGTAAGTGAAAGTGATTTCTTTCAGGGCACTAATGCTCTTGAGGAAGTCGGGAGTTGTTGGTAAAATATAAGGAGGAAGTGTTTTACTTGGAATCGCAATGCTTATTCAAATACAATATTCTGGGAGGGGAGGGAGGACCAAGGCTTTTCATGGTTCTTTACTAACAAGTAACAGGTGATAATGTGGATGCTCTGACTACCGAAATATTAAAGGAACAAGGTATAGTTCAGCAGGATTTCAATTCTCAAATGTCCCTCTGCTCTTCAGACAAGTGTGAAATAACAATCAGGAAAATAACACAGAAAGTAAAATCAGTTTCTTGGGACAAAAGCTTATGAAACAATGTCTTTAGAAATGTTATTAAAAGTGTTGATTGTATGTTCTAAGCTTTGCTTTCACAAATCAGCTGTAATACATCTAAATAAAACAACACAATTTTACTTAAATGTAGGTATGACTATCTTCAGGGGAAAAGAGGGAAGAGAGCTAAGACTATTTGGTGTCTATTATATGTCTGGCCTTCTACAAGGCAATTTATGTATGTGACCTTATTTAAACTCTATAGCAACCTACACAAGAAAAAACCGTCTCCAAGAAGCCACTTAACCTACCCAAAGTCACACGGAAAAGCAGAAGCAAGGACAGAAATAGAAGTCAATGCCAAATCTGCCTAACTTTAATGTCTCAATTGCAGAGGGTGATATATATATATGTGTGTGTGTGTATCTCCCCAAAATGGAGGGATATCTTATATATATTACTACAATATTTTATATTTAAGTATAATATAAACATAAACATATATACACACATTTTTTGGCCTATACTTGGTTGGTAAAGGAACTCTTGGACAGAACTTTGCTTAGCCTGGGTTATAGAGAGATTGCATCAGTTATAATCCTTGTCCCCGTCCCCTCTCCCTTGTCGTCTTCCTCCCCCTCTTCCTTCTCCTCCTACTCTTCCTCATCTTTATTCATTTGAATAGCATGCAACAACAAATGCCATATTTTCAAAGTAGCTTTTTTCATGTGTTCCTAAGCCATCTTTTATTTTTCCAATTATCATTATCTCTATTGATATCTTGCTATCAACTTTTACAAATGTTCTATTATTAATTTTCTTTCTTAGTGTTATGCGTTATACCTGATCCTATGCCTATTTTATTGTAACTCACTTATTTAAGGTTTTAAAATTCTTCTTTGCGTTGACTTTAATTTCACATACAATTAATCAATGAAATAAGTTATTAAAAATAAACTAATTGAGCTCTGGGTGTCTCAGGGCTTTTAGCGGTGTTGAGAATACACAGGTAAATAAACATGTTCTCTGTCCTCCAGGAAATTACATTCCAGTTAACAGTAATAATGCCTTGCATTAATATAGACTTCTACTGCCAATGAAATATTTTAACATGTATTATCTCCTAATGAGATAATTTGCAAAGATATACTAAATTTGTTGGGATATGTTATTTGGGGGAGAAATTTGAAAACAAGATTTAATTAGTTATAGGCAGTTTCATTTTCTAAAAAAAGAGCCTCTTGATGAGGCTAGATTTTATAGTAGAGAGTAGAAAATAAAATTGTCTTCAAATTTTTTATGAATATGCCTTTACAGGTTCTTATGAATTTGGCTGGAGAAATTGGGTTATAATTTATAGGTTATTGGAGGAGGATTGCAAGAGAAGGAGAAAACAAATTTCAGGAAGAATGTGGTTTGAGGAAGGTGACTGGAATTGAGGGGGGCAAAATCAGGAGGACAATTTTGATGATACATTGGTGAACATAGCTTCCTTCACACACACACACACACACACACCCCCTCACACGGTTGGGATGAGAATGGTGTTTCCCTACTTTGGCAACAATAGGAATTATTTTGGAGCTTTAAAAAATATCAGTACCCAAGACCCACCCACAGATGTTTTGAATTTATTGTGGAGTGAGCCCCAGGTATTGGCATGTTTAAAATTCCCAGGTAGTTCTAATTGGTAACCCGGGCTGAACACCACTCCCTTAGCTTTGGCTCTCAGATTTTTACTGTGCATCAGAATCACTGTAGGACTTATAACACCTGGTGTTTCTGGTTCATTACATTTGGGTTGGGGTATGTTATAGACTGGATGTTCGTGCTCCTTTGAAATTCATATATGGAAGCCTTAAACCCCATTTGTGATATATCTGGTGGCAGGGCCCATGAGGAGGTTATAAAGATTAAATGAGATCATAAGGATGGGACCCTAATCCAACAGGGCTAGTGCCCTGATAATAGAAGGAAGACACACCAGAGCTTTCTCTCCATCATATGAGGACACAGCAAGATGGCAGCTGTCTACAAGGCAGCAAGAGATCTCTTCCCAGAAACCAAAGTGGTCAGTACCTTGATCTTGGACTTTCCAGTCTCCAGAACCATGAGAAAAGAAATTTCTGCTGTTTAAGCCAAACAGACTAGGGTATTTTGTTATGGCAGCCCCAGGGGACTAAAACAGGGTTCCAAAACTGACTTTGGTAAGAAATTCCAAGTTGTTGCTGATGCTACTGGCCCAGGGACCACATGTTAAGAATGGCTGGTTAAAGAAAGAAAAGCTGACCTCGTAACCGGAAGTCATTATTAATTGATTGCTTTCATGCAAAAACAACAGTGTTTACAATGTGTATAGTGTTGTGATGAGTTTTAGGAATTCATAAAGAAATAACACAAAGATCCCACACTCAAAGAGCACATGGTCTTGCCACAGAGTCTAATATCAATTCAAAATGCTGTGTGATATTGGGAAAGTCACTAAAATTTGGGGTCCTCAGATTCATCATTGGAGAAAACAATGGTGGGAGATTTGGATTATATAATGCCCTTGAGCTCTCCCAGGTCAAACTTGCATGATTCTAGTTTGGTGATAAGTAATATGGTGAGAAATAAGAGACTGGTCCAGAGGAGCAGCAAGAGCTTCAGGCTGAAGTAATCCACTGTTCTTGGACTCCCTGGGAGAGAATTTGGGCTCTCCAGGAATGTCTGTGACTATCAAAGTAATAAGCTTCACAGCATGCTTGGCTGAATTCTATTCCAGAGAAGTCCATCATGTATTCTAAGTTAAATCTCTATAGTCATGAAGAATTATTCTCATTCCACTAAGAGTGTTCATCTTTCCATAATATGGGAGGTCGACAACTTCTGCCCATCCATGATTCCACAGTAGTGTTCATATCCTCATGGTTTAGGAGTAAATTTCTTTGAAGTCTCTGAAGACATAGGTTTAAGCAAATTGTCTTGCTAATAGGCATTCTGTTATAGTTTAATGAGTTACAACAGACTTTATCATACCCAGAAAACCCACAGAGAAGTGTGCTCATTCTTAGTACCTGGTCCTCATGTAACTTTGCCTCTTTTGTTCTATCCCTAAATAGTCTGAGAGATTTATTTATTCATCATAGAGAGAACCAAAGACGTGGAATTAGTATATTGTGGACTTTTGGGTTCTGCTTATTCAGTTCGTTTGTTTTAGATAAATACATAAAAACATACTTTTAGATTATACTACCTACCAATGGTAGACTTTACTGATTTATGAAAGGTATTTGGCTACAATTTTTAATAATAAAATTAGTAAGTTCATATAAAAAATATAGATCAGCATCTTTTCAAATCATATGACACTAAAGGGGGATTGATAAAAAGAACGGGTTGTCTTCTTCTGAAGGTATTCACTGTCAGAAAATGACACCCTTGAACACCCTAAAATAGCAATCCTAATGTCCAAAAATCCTATCTGTTTTTTCAAAAGAGGGCTATTCATAAAGGAGTACACAATTAGGTTACAGAAGAAAAGAAATCCTATTGTGAGAAGATAAGAACCTGAGAATGTCTACATATGCAAAGTGAATGAAGAACTTAATCAATCATTTTGGTGGCTTATCTTACAAACATTGGTATTAATGAAAAATGTGGAGTCTTCTGAAAACTGAGTTAACCAGTTCTATCCCTTTATTAGCCTGATAAATGATTGGTTGTGTATTTCACTGTCCTCCTTGAATTTAATTCAAAGTGTCAGATGAAATTCTCCTTGGTAAAGTGGCCAACTAGGGAAATCACATTGGAAGAAGGGGAAACTAAAAACTTCTTGGAGAAGCAAAGAAAAATGAATCTGGAGATGACATTGAAGGCTTTGAAAAATGGGTAAATTCTTGGTTGAAGAACATTGAAAATGCTATTCAAGGACTCTGAAAAATGAGACCACTTGTGTTTGTACGTGGAGATTGCTGACCGCCAAGACATTGTCTCCACCTACCACAAAATATCATCATATATTCAAGAAACAAAAACTGGAGTGTCCTCATTTTACAGACAGTTTGTCCAAGAGAAACTATCTTCTTTATGCACATGATAAAATAAGTATGTGTGGTTGTTTTCTGTTTCCTAACAAGTAAACAATTATTTTTTTTATTTGTTTGTTTTTTTCTCAAAGACTCATCTGAAAAAATTCAGAAACAATTCTCTAAGGAAATCAGAGAACCAATGTGTGGGATACCCCCATCTCTGGGATTTCTGGTTGTGTTTTGCTATAAAGAGTGGACTGAATGAAATACTAACTATGCTTCTTAGCTTCCAACATGTTGTGGAAAGTAGGAAGCATGTATATTTCACATTTATAGTCAAGAAAATGTACCCAGAACTTTATGGGAAACAATTTTGGAATAGGCTCAGATAAAAAACTACTTTTTTTTTTTTTGCTGAGGAGGATTCACTCTGAGCTAACATCTGTTGCTAGTCTTCCTCTTTTTTTTTTTTTTTTTTTTTTTTTTTTTGCTTGAGGAAGTTTAGCCTTGAGCTAACATCTGTGCCAATCTTCCTTTATTTTGTATGTGGGTTGCTGCCACAGCATGGCTGACGAGTGGTGTATGTCTGAGCCAGGGATCTGAACCCACAAACCTGGGCTGCTGAAGCAGAACACACCACACTTAACCACTACTCCATGGGGCCAGCCCCAAGAAGCTACTATTTTTAAAAAGAGCAGCTGTCTATTTCTCCTAAATTATGGATTTAGTAGCTTTCAGTACATTACCTTTAAATTGCATTTTGGTTTCCTTTTCAAAGAATTGCTAACCTAAGTTTCTCAGGACAGCTCATTACTGAGGAAGAGGCAGAATTTAAGCAGATAGATCAGTATTGACTATTGTTAATACCGCATGGAGAAATCTGTTAGGAACAAATGAGATTGTTTCTAGCTTGTATTGGTCTCTCTGCTGAGTTTCACTCAGCCTTTGACACTGGACAGCAAACAATACTAAATAAGTAGTATAATCTCAAAATGAGCTCCTGGGTAAGAATTCTTACACAGAATAAAAACCTTACTAAAACTCTAAGGGCCAGAATAGTTATTGATGGGTGGATTAAATATTGAGGTGGCATTGGTTTAAAATGTTTTATTTCTTATCCTGTCTCCCCTTTTAAAAAATTGTTTATGCTAGTGATGAAATCATACTTGGTAGGTCAAAATTCAAGACCAGCTGATACACTGACAGAAAAATGTGTTCTCCTCCAAGCTGATGATAATTTCACTGTCTTACTTATAAATAGCCACAATAGGTAACTGATCATCCTATCCAATACAATTTAGAAACAGTGGCTCAAACCAACTCTTCTAAAACAGAAATCATCTTTTGGGGCAGCTGAATTTCACTATATATATAGCTTATCTCCAAAAATTCTATATAGCCTGTCAACTAATTTAGTTACATAAGATCAACGTTTCCTGGAAAACATGCCAGGAGTTTGCATTGCAAAACAATTGTATATTTCCTGTAATATTGAGATATTTCTCTGGTCTTAAACAATTGGAATCATGACATTTTGGTAGAGCCAGCTTAATGCGGTTTTTCACATACACACATTTTTACCAAGGACCCAAAGCAAGCCATTCCATTTTGGGCACTATAAAAGGAAAAGAAAAAAAAAGAAGAAGAGGAAGAATATTATTTTAGTAAGAGCCAAAAACTGAGGCAGACACTAGGAAAATAGGTTTGAACAAGATAAACAAAGCCTTTTCCTCTATGCAGTTGACCTTTTTCTGGAGAAACACACCTGATAAGAATTGTGTAGTTATTTAAGTTCCATTGTGATGCAGGCTATGAGGGGAAATTATAGGTTCATAATAGGAATACCTGGTTTCTCTTGGGAGTCAAGGAAATGATTGTTGAAGAAATGATGTTCGTGCTGAGCTCACAAGAATGAAGAAGAGGCCTTTACTGGGTCAAAGGCTGGAGAGAGTGTTCCAAATATGGAACAGAACATGTAAGCACCCTGAGGCAGAAAGAATGGCCATTCAGTGGATTGAAAGAAAACACTGAAGCAAGAAAGGAGCAAAAAGGACAGATGGGTTCCATGAAGAAAGCAAGCCCAGATGATGCAAGGAGGTAAGTCTATATTGAGGATTTAGGTCTCTATTTTCAAAGTGATGGGCAACCATTGATCACTCTAAGTAGGACAGTTAGATCAATGGATTTGTGCTTTCAGTGGGGGAAAAGGTAGAGACTTTTAATGAATTTGGAAAAGGTAATTGGAAGGCTTGTTAAATCCTCCAGGTCAGGGACTAAGCGAGCCCAGATTGGGTGTTGGTAAAGGAATTGGAGAAGTGGACCTATTTGAGCAGTAACCATCTACAGAAATTGAGTATCAGGGTATATGGAAAAAGAAGGAGTCTTGGAGGATTGCTGGGTTTCTTTCAAGAGCTATTATATGAATGGCAGTATTATTCTATAATAGAACTAATATTGTTTTCAAAAGCAGCACCTGAGGTGGGGTTGGGAGCTGAGGGAAGAGGTTATGAACTCAGTTTTGTACCTGAGTTTGAAATCCCTATGAAATATCCAAGTGAAGTGTTTAAGCAGAGAGTTGTATGTGTGGAGCTGAAACTAAGAGGAGAGATTTAGACGGGAGCTATGATAATATCGACTCTTACAGGGCATTTACCAGATGCCAGGCATTCTTCCAAAACCTCACATGTGCTAGTCATTTCATCCTCACAATGCTATGAGGAAACTGTTATTATTACCTCTAGTTTGCAGAAGAGGAAACTGAGGCACAGAGAACTTGAGCAACTTGCTCATCCTCACACCAGGACTAAGCAGATAAGGAGAAAGAGGTTAGCAGCAGGCCTGCCATCTGTTGCTGGGGGACTCCTCAAGAAAGAAAGAAAAGACATCTCATCAGATCTCATTGTAAATATGCTAATGACAGACTTCCTAGCAAGCATACTAGTACTATTTACTAACTGGTAAGTCCTTATCTAGGTAATGCTTTCAGGGCATTTAGCTGGTCTTCCTAGGTTGGCTTAAGATAAATAAATCTGAAATCTATGGATCTATGAGCATAGCTCCATGGAAAGTGTCACCTAAATTATGTCACTAATAAAATGGAGAAGTTTTGTTCTTTTTTGAGTAGGTAATACACACATACATCACTTAGATTTCTCATAGATTATATATGGCCCGTATTTCCTAACGTGACTAGAAAGGATGTGAGGTGGTATAGTGGCAATCTGAATTTCTCCGCATTTCTCTTGTGCTTTGTGAATACTTGTGTCCTTGAACCTAAGATCTAGGACTAACTTTTAAAAAACACTAACAATTGAAAATTAGGTCAAGGAGAATGAACTGGCAAAGGAATCTGAAAAGTAGTTATCAAAGAAATATAAGAAAACAACAGGAAAATGTGGTCCCACAGAAATCAGGACATACAGTCTGCATGGACTAAGGATGTGTCAGTCAATGACAGACTGCATACACGACAGCGGTCCCATAAGATTAGCACCATATAGCCCAGGTGTGTAGTAGGCTAGACCACCTGGGTTTGTGTAAGTGTATTCTATGACATTCACACAAGGACAAAATCCCTAAGGACGCATTTCTCAGAATGTACCCCTGTCGTTAAGCAACGCATGGCTGTAAAATTGAGATCTTCACCAATCCCTGAGCCTCTTCCCATTGCCAAACCTGCCTCCTGGCCCTAGTGTAGAACTGAAAATAAGATTGGGCCACAGACAATTAGGGCCAAGGAATCGTGTGGGTTAGGGAGAAGAATGAGGATGAGTCTCAGTGACATGGGTAGCGGTCAGCGAGGAGGTTTGGTCAGAGATGGGAGGGAGGCTGTAGTAGTTAGCCAACACCCAGGTCAAACTGTGCACAAGCAAACGACCTGTGTACTAGACCAGCTTAACTCAGAAAAGCTCTTCAATCATTTTAAGCAGAATCCTTGCTCGTTTTCTAACAATTCTCTGATCTTCTGAGTGATTTTGCCTCTCACTTTTACTAACTACTTTATGAATATTATGATGGTCATACTTATTTACTTTCCAACCATAATTTCAGAATACTAATGGAATTTATTTTGCTTTCTCTTTGAAAATCCTGACGACAAATTAATCTGCTTTTTGTAAGCTTTTTAATTGTGGTAATTTTGTTTGATTGACTCTATCTTAGGCATTGGAGTAGAAACAGGGGAGGCATTGTGGGTCCATAACGAGATCCCTTAAACCCAGCTGTCAACTGTATAGTCAATCTCCAATTAATTATTTTTCCAGTTGTTTCAATAAAATACAATGCTGTAAATATACTTTAAAATGATGGCTTTAGGATAAAGAACTGAGATCACATGGCCCCATCAAAAATAGACAACACATTTTTCTGGTTAATAAAATTAATATAGACACAAATTCTGAAATGACATGGAAATGAGCAGAAAGTGGACATGGTAATGGATGAGGGTCAGAGCTATGTGCTGTGTACATTATCTAGTAATGAAGAAAAAAGAGTCATTTTGATGTAATTATGTCAATGCTTTATATGAAAATATCCTTTGCATAAAAATGGCTGTATCAAAACTGCTAAATCAAAATGGCTACCATTATAAAAATATATGGCAAGCTCTTAGAGCATTCAATAGTAAGTATTAAAGAAAGTTCTGTGACACACTAGCTCTTTTGGGATGCTCTGAGAAATAAGGGTTCTACGTTCAAATTATTTTGAGAAATGCTGCACATTACCACCCTTCTATAAATTTACAATGCGCGTTGATATTTTAAAGGTTACGAAAACTATGTTTTTGAAGCCTGTTTAATTTACCCCAATATTTCCCAAACTAATCTGATCACAGAACTCTGAATGTATGTTTGTAAAATGTTATTGGTATTTGCTCGTATTTATTTCATCCAAAGCATTATGTGAACCACTTTATGTGCATATTTCAAAGAAATCTTAACTGACCTAGGTGGTAGTTATTACTGTTATTGCCACTACACAGAGGGAGAGTGGGACAGAAAGCAATTAACCCATTGCCAAGGTAATCTAGCTAAAACATTAATTTAGCAAATGAGCATCTGGGACTCAATTCCAACTCAGGTCTGATGGAATCCACAGCTTTATTTCTTAATCATTATGCTGTACCAATCTCTAATATTCCATGAAACATTTTGCTAATTCTGAGGTAACTTTTGGGGGCTTAGTGGTTAATTTCTAAATAGAATCATGAATCTGCCATTCATATCTTTCTGTATTCATCTCTGTTGAGATGGGGTTGCCACAATTTTTTTTGGATTATTTCTGAAAGAATATGACTGCCTCTCTAACCAGCCCTATAGTCAATCTATGCTCCAGATCCTTCTCAGAACATGTGATTTCAAATTCCCCACTGCCACTGCCCAACCCTCACTCAAATTTCAGTGATAAGTTGTCCAGGAGAATTGCCTGAAAAATATGAAATCTATTCATTCTTCTCAATATTCTAAAAATGTTATATTTGACAAAACTGTGTGATCACAGAGTTATTTCTTTGTGTCAATTGCCCTGAATTCTGTTTTAATGTTAGGTACATTCTCAGTTGACAGTGAGGGATATTATTAAAAGCAATTATACAAAATTTGCTATTGTATTTGTAGTGGAATTAGCTGATATCCCAAATTTCAAGCCATGATTTATAGTCATTGAAGGACACAGTGTCTGAGAAGCCTTTTAGGAGAAATAAAAGAGATCTTTGATCAGGATTGGCGTTTGTGCATATGCAATCATATCTCATGGAATTATGGCGGGGGTGCAGAAGGCAGCAGAAAGCAGACTACAGGGGGGATGACAGGGCCCTTGTGTAACTGTAGGGAGGGAGGAGCCAGTCCAAATCTCACCGTTCCAGGGTCTTAGTGGGACACCTTTTGGAATCCGCCATGATCCAGCTACATTGATAGCAGGACATTGACTGCAACACTGTGGATACAATTGCAATCAGGCTAGAATGCACTTCATCTTCATGCAGCCCACACTTGAGCCCTGACATAACCAGTGTCGACTCTCAGCGACCACTAGAACAGCTACCTAAGTGAAAACATGGATGGTTAGAGATAGTTGAGGAAAAAAGGTAGTCTCTGCAGGGACTGAAATTCCAATAGGAGCAGAAGACAACCTGGAGCTACCAATAGTCATTAACATAAATTTGATTGCATTATATGCCTGGTTGGTGAACTTCGAGACATCCCAGTCCCATACGAATGTACTTGCATGTGGTTCATTTCAGCACACAGTGTTCTCTTAAAGCAAACTCATGGGGAAAGCTTTCTCCTTAGTTTTAATCCAAGTGAAGCCCTACTTTTCCAAAGATGCTCTTACAGTGTTTTTTTTGAAGTCCTATGTTAGTAAAATTGACTTTTTGGTGTGCATATGGCTCTATGAATTTTAACATGTGTATAGATTTGTGTATCTATCACTGCAAATGGATACAGAATGATTTCATCACCCCACACCACTTCCTCATGCTCCATATCATGGTCACAGCCTTCCTCCACCTCTAGCCCCTAACAACTACCAATCTGCTCTCTGACTCCATACTTTTGCTTTTTCAGAAGGGCATGTAAATGGAATCATATAGTATGTGGCTTTTTAAGACTAGCTTCTTCTACTCAACATAATGACTTAGATTCTTCCAAGTTATTGCATTTTTATTGCTTCATAGTGTTCCATTGCATGACTATATCACAGTTTGTTTATGCATTCATCCTTGAAGGACCTTTGGGTAGTCTCTAGTGTTTCGCAATTGTTAATAGACATGCTATAAGTATTTGTGTAGAAGTTTTTGTGTGACAAATTTCTATTTTTCTTGGATAAATACCTAAAAATGGGGTTGCTAGATCATGTGGTAGGTGTATGTTTAACCTCATAAGTAAACCAACAAAACTGGTTGTGATACTGTGATTTGTAAGAAGAAAAGCATATTTGGTCTTAATCCCCATTTTCTGGCACAGAGCTCCTAAAACCCTTGGAATTTCCTAAGGGATGAGAGCAATAGAAGTGTTTTTTGTTATGCTAATAGGGTGACTTTTGGAAAGCAGCTAAGGATAGAGGTTGTTTGTCAGTGGTGTCAATCATGTGATAGAAGGATTGGAACTTTCAGTCCCACCACCCTGACATCCAGGGAGGGGAAAGGGGCTGGGGATTGAATTCAATCACAGATGGCCAATGAGTTAATCAATCATGCCCATGTAATGAAGCCTCCATAAAAACTCAAAAGGATGAGGTTCAGAGAGCTTCCAGGCTAGTGAACAGATGGAGGTACTGGGAGAATGGCTCACCTGGAGAGGGCATGGAGCCTCTGTGCCCCTTCTGCATCCCTTGGCCTATGCATCTCTTCCACCATTGCCAGGACTTTGTATTGTTAGTTTTGTTTTGTCTTGTGTTTCAAAGCCATTCTTATAGGTCTGTCATTGTACCTTGTTGTGGTTTAATTTATGAAGCCCTAATGGTTAATGCTGTCGAACATTTTTTTTCATGTGCTTATTTGCCATCCATATATCTTTTTTAGTAAAGTGCGTGCCCAAATCTTTTGCCTATTTTTAAAAAGAATTTATTTTTTTAGAGTAGTCTTAGGTTTAGAGCAAAATTGAGAGGATGGTACAGAGAGATTCCCCATATAAACCCTGCCCCAACATAGGCATGGCCTCTCTCATTATCAACATCATTTACCAAGGATGAATCTGCATTAACATATCATAATTACCCTAAGGCCATAGTCTTCCTTTGGGTTCACTCTTGGTGTTGTACATTCTACGGGTTTGGACAAAAGAATAATGACATATATCCATCAGAATGTCATAGAGAGTATTTTCACTGCCCTAAAAATCCTCTATGCTTTGCCTGTTCATCTCTCCTCCCCTGCTCCACCACTGATCTTTTTACTGTATTGATAGTTTTGCCTTTTCCAGAATGTCATATAGTTGAAATCATACCGTGTATAGCCTTTTCACATTGGCTTCTTTCAGTTGCTAGTATGCATTTAAGGTTCTCCATGTCTTTTCATGGCTTAACTGCTAATTTCATTTTAGCCCTGAATAATATACCATTGTCTGAATGTACTACAATTTAAATATCTATTTACATACTGAAGGACATCTTTTTTTATTGCAGTAACATTGGTTTATATTATTATATAAATTTTGGGTGTACATCATTATATTTCACTTCCTGTGCAGATTACATCATATCCACCGCCCAAAGACTAATTATAATCCATCACCAGATACATGTGCCTAATCACCCCTTTTGCCCTTCTTCCTGCCGCCTTCCACTCTGGTAACCACCAATCCAATCTCTGTCTCTGTGTATATTTGTTGTTGTTTTTATCTTCTACTTATGAATGAGATCATACAGTATTTAACTTTTTCCCCCTGACTTACTCCGCTTAACATAATACCCTCAAGGCCCATCCATGTTGTCACAAGTGGCCAGATTTCATAATTTTTTATGGCTGAGTAGCACTCCATTGTGTATATATCCTACATCATCTTTATTCATTCATCCCTTGATGGGCACCTAAGTTGCTTCCAAGTCTTGGCTGTAGTGAATAATGGTGAAATGAACATAGGGGTGCATATATCTTTACACATTTGAGTTTTCATATTCTTTGGATAAATACCCCGCAGTGGAACAGCTGGATCATATGGTATTTCTATTCTTAATTGTTTGAGGAATCTCCATACTGTTTTCCATATCGGCTGCACCAGTTTGCACTCCCACCAGTAGTGTATGAGAGTTCCCTTCTCTCCACATCCTCTCCAATACTTGGTATTTCCTGTCTTGTTCATTATGGCCATTCTCACAGGTGTGAGGTAATATTTCATTGTAGTTTTGATTTGCATTTCCCTGATAATTAGAGATGTTAACGTCTTTACATGTGCCTATTGGCCATCTGTATATCTTCTTTGGAGAAATGTCTGTTCAGATCTTTTGCCTAGTTTTTAATTGGGTAGTTAGTTTTTTTGTTGTTGAGATGTATGAGTCCTTAATATATTTTGGATATTAACCCCTTATTAGATGTATGGTTTGCAAATATCTTCTCCCAATTGTTAGGTTGTCTTTTCATTTTGTTGATGGTTTCCTTTGCTGTGCAGAAGCTTTTTAGTTTGATGTAGTCCCATTTGTTTATGTTTCCTTTTGTTTTCCTTGCCTGGTCAGACATGGTACTTGAAAATATGCTGCTGGGCTGATGTTGAAGAGTGTACTGCCTATGTTTTCTTCTAGAATTTTCAAGTTTCAAGTATTACATTCAAATCTTTAACCCATTTTGAGTTGATTTGTGTGTATGGTGTAAGATAAAGGTCTACTTTCCTTCTTTTGCATGTGGCTGTACTGTTTTCCCAACACCATTTATTGAAGAGACTTTCCTTTCTCCATTGTATGCTCTTGGCTCCCTAGTTGAAAATTAGCTGTCCATTGATGCATGGTTTTATTTCTGGGCTCTTGACTCTGTTCCATTGATCTGTGTGTCTGTTCTTGTGTTGGTACCATGCTGTTTTGGTTACTATAGCTTTGTAGCATATTTTGAAATCAGGGAGTGTGATACCTCCAGCTTTGATCTTTTTTCTCAGGAATCCTTTGGTTATTCGGGATCTTTTGTTTTTCCATATAAATTTTAGTATTCTTTGTTCAATTTCTGTGAAAATTGCGGTTGGCACTTTGATAGAGATTGCATTGAATCTGCAGATTTCTTTAGGAAGGATGGACATTTTAACTATGCTAATTCTTCCAATCCAAGAGCACGGAATATCTTTCCAATTCTTTGTGTCTTCTTCAATTTATTTCATCAATGTTTTAGAGTTTTCAGTGTACAGGTCTTTCACCTCCTTGGTTAAGTTTATTCCCAGGTATTTTATTCTTTTTGTTGCAATTGTAAAGGAGATTGTATTTTTTTGTGCATGTGTGTGTGAAACATTTGTCCTGAGCTAACATCTGTTGCCAATTTTCCTCTTTTTGCTTGAGGAAGATTGTCACTGAGCTAATGTCTGTGCCAATCTTCCTCTATTTTATGCGGGATGCCACCACAGTGTGGCTGGATAAGCAGTGCTAGGTCTGTGCCTTGGATCTGAACCTGTGAATCCTGGGCCATTGAAGTGGAGCATGCAAACTTAACCACTATGCCACCAGGCTGGCCCTGCGTCCTTTATTTTTGCTTGAGGAGGACAACCCTGAGCCAACATCCACCCCAATCTTCCTCCACTTTGTAGTGGGATGACTCCACAGCATGGCTGATGAGCGTAGTAGTCCTCACCTGGGATCTGAACCTGCAAATATGGGCTGCTGAAGTGGTACACACAGAACTTTAACCACTCAGCCACGGGTCCCACACTCGGGATTGTATTCTTAATTTCTCTTTCTGATACTTCGTTGTTAGTGTATAGAAATGCAACTGATTTTTGTATGTTGATTTTGTATCCTGCAACTTTACCATATTAATTTATTTCTAAAATTTTTTGGTGGATTCTTTAGGGTTTTCTCTATATAAAATTATGTCATCTGCAAATAGTGACAGTTTTAATTCTTCCTTTCCAATTTGGATCCCTTTTCTTTCTTTTTCTTGCCTGATTGCTCTGGCTAGGACTTCCAATACTATGTTAAAGAAGAGTGGTGAAAGTGGGCATCCTTGTCTGGTTCCTGTTCTTAGAGGGATAGCTTTCAGTTTTTCTCTATTGAGAATTATATTAGCTGTGGGTTTAGCATATATGGCCTTTATTATGTTGAGGTACTTTCCTTCTATACTCATTTTATTCAGAATTTTTATCATAAATGGATGCTGTGTCTTGTCAAATGCTTTGTCTGCATCTATAGAGATGATCAAGTGATTTTTATTCTTCATTTTGTGAACCTAGTCTATCACATTGATTTGCAGATGTTGAACCATCCCTGCATCCCTGGAATAAATCCCACTTGATCCTGGTGTATGATCTTTTTAATGTATTGTTGTATGTGATTTGCTAGTGTTTTATTGAGGATTTTTGCATCAATGTTCATCAGTGGTATTAGCCTGTAATTTTCCTTTGTGTGTTGTCCTTGTCTGGTTTGGGTATCAGGGTGATGTTGGCTTCATAGGATAAGGTAGGAAGCCTCCTCTCTTCTTCAATACTTTGGAAGAGTTTGAGAAGGATAGGTATTAAGTCTTCTTTTAATGTTTGGTGGAATTCACCAGGGAAGCCATCTGGTTCAGGACTTTTATTTTTTGGGAGGTTTTTGATTACTGTTTTGATCTCCTTACTGGTGATTGATCTGTTAAAATTCTCTATTTCTTCTTGATTCAGTTTTAGAAGGTTGTATGAGTCTAAGGAATTATCCATTTCTTCGCCATCATCCAATTTGTCAGTGTGTAGCTTTTTGTAGTATTCTCATATAATCTTTTGTATTTCTGAGGTGTCCATTGTAATTTCTCCTCTTTTATTTCTGATTTTATTTATTTGAGCCTTCTCTCTTTTTTTCTTGATGAATCTAGCTAAAGGTTTGTCAATTTTGATTATCTTTTCAAAGAACAAACTCTTGGTTTCATTGATTTTTTTCTATTCTTTTTGGTCTCTACTTCATTTTTTTCTGATCTGATTTTTATTATTTCCTTCCTTCTACTGATTTTTGGCTTTTTTTCTTCTTTTTCCAGTTTCGTTAGATGCACATTTATATTGTTTATTTGAGATTTTTTTTGTTTGTAGAGGTAGGCCTGTATTGTTATAAATTTCCCTCTTAGAACTGCTTTTCTTATTTCCCATAAATTTTGGCATGTCATATTTTCATTTGTCTCCAGATATTTTTTGATTTCTCCTTTGATTTATTCACTGACCCAATCATTGTTCAGTAACATTTTGTTTAATCTCCACATATTTGTGGCTTTTCCAATTTTCTTCCTATAGTTGAGTTCCAGTTTCATACCGTTGTGGTCAGAGAATATGCTGGTATTATTTCAACCTTCTTAAATTTATTGAGACGTTTTTGGTGGCCTAATATATGATCTATCCTGGAGAATTTGAAAAGAATGTGTTTTCCGCAGTTTTGGGGTGGAATGGTCTGTGTAAATCTACTGGGTCCATCTGGTTTAATGTGTCATTTAAGGCCAATGTTTCCTTATTGATCTTCTGTTTGGATGATCTACCCATTGGTATAAGTGGAGTGTTAAAGTCCCCTACTATTATTGTGTTACTGTCTATTTCTCCTTTTATGTGTTAATAATTGCTTTATATATTTACATGCTCCTCTGTCAGGTGCATAGACATTTACAAGTCTTATATCCTTTTGTTGGATCGTTCCCTTTATCATTATGTAGTGCCCTTCATCTCTTGTTACAGTTTTTAAGTCTATTTTGTCTGGCATAAGTACTGCTACTCCAGCTTTCTTTCCATTGCCATTTCCATGGAATATCTTTTTCCATCCCTCCAGTTTCAGTTTGTAAGCATCTTTAGGTCTGAAGTGTGTGTCTAGTATGCAGCACATATATGGGCCTTGTGTTTTTTTAATCCAATTGGCCACCCTATGCCTTTTAGACTGCAGCATTTAGTCCATTGACGTTTACAGTAGCTATTTATAAGTGAGTACTTACTGCTATTTAGTCACTTTTTTCTGGGTGTTTTAGTAGTTCTTCTCTGTTCCTTTCTTCTTCTCTTGCTCTCTTCTCTTGTGGTCTGATGCCTTTGTTTAGTATTATGCATGGATTACTTTCTTGTAATTTTTTGTGTACTTATTATGGGTTTCTGGTTTGTGATTACCATGAGGTTCATATACAATAACCTATGTATATAGCAATCAATATTAAGTTGATGGTCTCTTCAGTTTGACCTCTTTCTAAAAGCTCTACTCTTTTATTATCCTTTTCGCACATTGTATGCTTTTGATATATATAACCTCTTTTTTTTGTGCATGTGTATCCATTACCCTGTTATCATAGAAATAGATAATTTTAGTACTTTTGTCTTTTGACTTTCATATTAGCATCATAGGCGGTTGATCTGCTACCTTTACTGCATATTTGCCTTTATCAGTGATTTTATTGTTGTTGGGTCTTTTTTGTGATAATTTTCTTATCCCTATTTGTGGTCTTCTCTTTTTCACTTAGATAGGTCCCTTTAGTATTTCTTGTAAGGCTGGTTTCTTGGTGATAAACTCCTTTAGTTTTTGGTTGTCTGGGAAACTCTTTATCTCTCCTTCCATCTTGAATGATAACCTTGCCAGGTAGAATATTCTTGGCTATAGATTTTTTCCTTTCAGCACTTTAAATATATTGTGCCACTCCCTTCTAGCCTGTAAAGTTCCTGCTGAGAAGTCAGCTGATAATCTTATGAGGTTTCCTTTGTATGTCACTTATTGCCTTTCTTTTGCAGCTTTTAGGATTCTCTATCTTTAGCTCTTGACATTTTAGTAATAATGTGTCTTGGTGTGGGCCTCTTTGGGTTTATCTTGTTTGGTACTCTCTCTGCTTCCTGTACCTGGATGTCTGTTTTCTTCCTTAAGTTAGGAAATTTTTCACCTATTATTTCTTCAAATAGATTCTCTGCCTCTTTGTCTCTCTCTTCTCCCTCTGGGACACCTATAATACAAATGTTAGGGTGCTTGATGTTGTCTCTGAGGTCCCTTAGACAGTCCTCATTCTTTTAAATTCTTTGTTCTTTTAAATGTTGATCTTGGATGATTTCTTCCAGTCTTTCATCCAGCTCATTCATCTATCCTTCTGTATGATCTACTCTGCTATTGAGTCCCTCTAGTGAATTTTTCATTCCCAGTTTTGTATTCTTCATTTCTGATTGATTCTTTTTTATATTTTCCAATTCTTTGTTGATGTTCTCACTGAGTTCATCCATTCTTCTCCCAAGATCAGTGAGCATCCTTTTGACTTTTAGTTTGTACTCTTTGTCAGGTAGATTCTTTATCTTTCTTCTGTTTAGTTCATTTTCTGGGGTTTTGTCCTATTCCCTTACTTGGAACATATTCCTTTGTCTCCTCATTTTGCCTCTTTCTCTGTGCTTATATCTATGTCTTAGGTAGGTTAGCTATATCTCCCAATCTTGGAGAGGTAGCTTTATGTAAGAAATGCCTAATGAAGCCCAGCAGTGTGCTTCCCTCTCATCACCAGTTTAAAATGTTCCAGGAGTGTCTCCTGTGTGGGCCACCCATGTCTTTCTGTTGTGGCAGGGTTGCTCTTGCTGCAGGTGTCCAGGGAGGCTAGGCTGTACTCCTGGCTGGCTGGTTGTAATTCTCAGCTGTGTGCAGCTGCTATGGGCCCTTCAGTCACTTTATTGGGCATAGGGAGTCCTAGCACAGTTGGCTGAGGTCTAACAGCACATTCCTGTTGCAATTTTTCTGCTAAGTGGGCAGGCCCCCAGCATGGTTGGTTGCAAGGCTCAGGGGCTTACAATTGCTGATGGCCTATAGCCTGCAAGGTTGCTGTTGGCTCTCTCAGGACTTCAGCTGAGTTGAGCTCACCCTAGGCATGGGAGCACCCAATTGTTTCAGGCTTTGGAAGTTGGTGCCAATCCCCTATTTGGCTGTTTAAAAAGCACAAGTCTGCTGCAGCTGACAAGCCGTAACCCCCAAAGGGCCACACACCCCATCAACATGGTCCTGCCCCATGTGCATGCCCTGATCCGCTGAAGTGGACCCAGTCACCCCACTGCAGAGGCCCCACACACTCCACTGATGCTCCACACACTCCACTGGCTACTTGTGCATGTCCTGGCCCACAGAGGCAGACCTACTTGCCCAGTTGCAGAAGTTCCAGGCACCCCACCTATATGGGCCCACCAGTTCCTGGAGGGTTTCTTGGGGGTGGGACCTGTCCCTAGGGTGTGCTGCCTGCCCTGACTGTACTGGATTAAATTAGTACTGTAGTAGGTAGTGCAGACCCCTGGGCTAACAGAACAGGGGAGTGACTCCAATGGTGTCTGTCAGCATCTGTATCAGCACATCTGTACTAGGTCACAATATTGGCTGCCACCAATGTCTCAGGCCCTGCTGAGGTCTCACCTCTCACCCAGATGCACCCAGAGCCTATCAATTGAATCTCTTTTCACCAAAGGACTGTGAATCTTCCTTTCTGGTGATTTTAGGTTGCTTTCTGAAATGGGTGAATTTGTGTGTATGCCCTTTAAAGCGGGCTCATTTTCCCTTTACGTCCAATAGCTTTTCTGGGGGCATTCTCCACTGTAGTTAATAGCCAGCAAAGTCATATATTATGATACTTATTTCAGTTGTGCTGAATCCAAAAGCTGCTTACAGCAGTAACACTTTCCCACTCAGGCCCCCTGCTCCTCCAGGGAAGGCTGCATATGTTACTATTGCTCCTGGCTGGCCATGAAGCACTGTGGCTCCAAGGTGGCTTTTTTTCTCTCCAGAGAGGAATTTCTACCTCTTCCACCTCAATCAGCACTGTCTCTTGTTGCAGGGCTTCTTTTTATCCAGTTTTCAGTTATTTCTCAGGGGTAATTGTTCCAAGAGTAGTGGTAGATTTGTTGTGTCCATGGGAGGAGGTGGGTTCAGAGTCTGCCTATGCCGCCATCTGGACACCATCTAGGACAACTTGGTTGCTTCCAAATTTTGGCAATTATGAATAAAGCTGCTAAAAACATGTATGTGCAGATTTTTGTGTGGACATAAGTTTTCAGTCCTTTAGGTTAACACCAAGGAGTGCAATTGCTGGATGTACGGCAAGAGTATGTTTAGTTCTGTAACAAACCTCCAAACAGTCTTCTAAAGTGTACCATTTTGCATTTCTACCAGCAATGAATGGTAGTTACTGTTGCTCTACATCCTCACCAGCATTTGATGCTGTTAGTGTTCCAGATTTTGGCTATTCTAATAGGAATGTAGTGATATCTCATTATTGTTTTAATTTGCAATTCTCTGATGACATATGATGTGGAGCATCTTTTCATGTGCTTTTTTTGCCATCTGTATATCAACTTTGGTGAAGTTTGTTAAGGTCTTTGGCCCATTTTTTAATCTGATTTTTTGTTTTCTTATTGTTGAGTTTTAGGAGTTCTTTGTATATTTTGGATAGTGACCCTTTATCACATGTGTTTTTTGTAAATATTTTCTTCCAGTCTGGCTTATCTTCTGATTCTCTTGATATTTTCTCTCACAGAACAGAAGTTTTTAATTTTAATGAAGTCAAGTTTATCAGTTATTTCTTTCATGGATTGTGCCTTTGTTGTTGTATCTAAAAAGTCATTGCTGCAACCAAGGTCATCTAGGTTTTCTCCTGTTATCTTCTAGGAGATTTTACAATTTTGGGGTTTACATTTGGATCTGTGATCCATTGTGAGTTGATTTTTATGGAGGGTGTAATGTCTGTGTCTAGATTAATCTTTTTGCATGTGGATGTCCATTTGTTCCAGCACTATTTGTTGAAGAGACTTTGTTCTATTGTACTGCTTTTGCTCCTTTGACAAAGATCAGTTGACTATATTTACATGGGCCTACTTCTGGGCTCTCTATTCTGTTTCATTGATCTAGTCTTTCACCAATAACACACTGTCTTTATTACTGTAGCTTTATAGTAAGTCTTGGCATCAGGTAGTGTCATTCCTCCAACTTTGTTCTTCTCTTTCCATATGTTGTTGGCCTATTTATGTTCAACTTTGTTTGTTTTCTTTCTGTTGAGTTTGGAGAGATCTTTAATATTTTTGATACAAGTCTTTTGCTGGATATGTGATTTGAAAATAGTTTCCCTGGTCCAATTTATCATATATACTTTTTTCTTTTCTAGTTATGCTTTTGGTGTCATATCTAAGAACTCTTTGTCTAGCTCAAGGTCATGAAGTTGTTTTTTCTATAAATACGTCTAAAAGTGCAAGGCTAACTCTACGAGGATGGGATCATCTAAGTGATTTCTCCGACGGCATATTTGGTAGATAAAAACTATGTGAAAGATGGCAACTTTTAGTATAGTCAGGTCAATGTATTCTGGTTTGCCTCTTTTTGTTCTGAATATGTTTAAACTATTAAACAACAGATTTTAAATATGGCTATTCAATTCTCTTCATGCAATGGGACTGGAAAATAATTTATTAAGTTTTGTGTAGGCATAAACTTTTATATAGGGAGAATTGCACTCATATATTTAAAAATATTTGAGTACCCACTATGTGACAGGCACTGTGGAGGACACGTTATTAAAATCACAAAAAAATCCTTCCTCTCATGGAATGTACATTTTAGTGATTATATATATGTGTGTGTGTGTGTGTGTGTGTGTATATATAAAGATATATGCTCTAGATTATATATTAGGCAGATCATTGCATATATGATATATGATCCAAATCATATATATTTAATGTGTATATATTTAATTTACAGTGATTCAAAGGGAGAAAGTGAAATAACAACTTAAATGTTACGAGCAACTCTTTCTGCCATTCCACTTAATGAACCTATATCCATAAATCCTCTTGAGTTGAGAGCTATGAATCAGATATTTCTTCCATAAGTCCCAGTGAATCTGCTGGTGCCAGCATCTCCTGAGGTAACATGAGTCCAAGATGAAAAGCGCTATTTTTCATACAGTATGGTTCTTTAATGCTAGACAGGGACTTTATTTGTTGGCCAAGTTTCTTAGGAATTTTCATTGGTGTATTTTGATTATACTCAATATTTTACATACTAACTTGGAGCCCAATCCTCACTTATTCTGTAACTCTGTGACTTTAAATTATACAGAGTAAAATATCACTATTTTAATAAGAATGATGGACACATTTGACTAAAATATGTTATTTATTGGCTATTTTAATATAAGCACTACTTTATTACTTTTCATATTATCAAAGTAATTAAAGAAGTCCATTTTCATTCCAGAAAGGATTTGTGGCTGTGGACATAAAAACTTATCGCAGAATAGAACACAGAGTGGAAAGCATTTGCAGCAAGAGACAATAGTGGTGAAATTGGAAAATAACTGTGGGGAAAATAAAAACAAACAAGGATTTAATAGAATATCTTTCACAATTGTGAAATACTCTTAAAATCATTTAGAGCTTCCTAGTACCCCAAAAAAGTAGGAAAGCTATTAGCAGTATGACAATGCCTAAGAAGAGAATAATGTTTTGCAGTGCGGTGCAAACAAATCTAAGACACATTTCTCCCATGTGTTTGCATAAAGGGGTACTAAAAACTGATATAATCATGTTCAGCTAGGTAAATGCAAGACTCCAGATTATGGTAACAAAGGGTTGCCTTGTGGAAATCTTGGACTGGTAATTATTTGTAATTGGAGTAGCACATTGACAGCTAAGTTTTGGTTTTCTAGAAATAGTTATGCTAGTACATACATTTCAAAGTGCTAGAAAATTTTTTTCTTTTAAGATTAAAATCATAAATTTTAATTGTTCCTGTGATAAAAAAAGATTACAATATTGTTTGTTTTACAACTCTCTTAGATTGTGCGGATGTAAACTTGAGCTTACAATTTTTTAAATTAGGCCACAATCTAAATTAATTCTGTCTGTTACTGAGCTTTTTCTGTGTAAGTACAAGAGGAAAGAGCTATACAGAGAGAGAATTGAAAAGAAAGTATTTCCAGTGACAAATCATGTTGGAGAGGACTGCGTAGCTTGAGAAGCCAAGTGTTACAGGCTCTTAACATCAGCCCTGATATCAGTTCCCCCACATTGAACCCAGCGTATATGGGGTTAAAACTAAAACCCACCACCCCCTTTCCTGTTTCTCTAGCTCCACTCATATGTAAATACCTGTTTCTTTAAACTTGGACTCTGAGCTTTACAACTAAACGGGAGTTACAAATTGTCAAAAGCCCAGGTGGCCTGGAGTTGGAGCCACACTAAAGTTCAGCTAATCATGTGTCCTTCAAGTTTCCAGGAAAGCCGCTGTCTCAAGAGTATCAAGGAGCGGAGGCTTCCCAGACCTCAACTCCTCACTCCTGGCACTCAAACCTGCCTCAAACAGGAAGACGAGACAAGAGACAACTGCGACGGATGCCCACCTACCATCCTCCTATCTCACCATTCCCGCCCCGACCCCCCCGCCCCTATCCCAGCAAGCAGCCTCTCAAGGCCAAATGCAGGCTGGTGGGAAAACGCCAGCCTGCACAGCTAGATGCGCCCCCTCCCTTACCCAAAACCCCAAATAAAAATCCCTACCCATTCCTCATCGGGGAGCTAGCAATTTTTGAGGCATGAGCCCTTGCTTTGCTCCCTGTGCCTGGCATAGTAAAAACCTTTCCTCTTCCACTCAAGACTCTGTTCTCATTATTTGGATTGGCATCGGGTTCAGAGGCTGAACTTTCGGTTACACAAGCTCTAAGAATAGACTCTCAGTATATTTTCTCACTTTCTGTTGTTGCTGCCCCCACCAACAATTTAGTCCATACAACTATTGAGTCAATTTTTATGAATGATAAATCTATTATCTTCCAAGAGAGAACATTGCTGATGGATCAATTTGATACACATTATCATTATGAGGATATAATCGATTCTCATTATTCCCGGATTCCATATTTGTGAATCGACCTACTTGCTAAAATTTATTTGTAACCCCAAAATCAATACTCAGCACTTTCTCAGTCATTTGAGGATATGGGCAGAGTATTGAAAATTTGAGTCACCCAACAGCCATGTTTCCACCTGAAGTCAAATAAAGCAATGCTCTCCTATCTTGTTTCAGCTCTCATATTATAAACATGTATCCTTTCTGTGGTCTAGTTAGTGCCACATTTTTGAGCCTTTTGTTAGTCATTTTAAAAATAGCCCTCAAGCATAGTGCTTAAGTGCTGTCTCATGCTCCTAAGCCCAAAAAGGCTATGATCTGCCTTATAGAGAAAATACGTGTGTTAGATAAGCTTCATTCAGGCATGAGTACTAGTTCTATCAGCCAGGAGCTCAATGTTAATGAATCAACAATGTGTATTGAATAATGTGTCTTTAAACAGAAGCGCACATTAAAGAAAAAGGTTAGGTACTGAACAGTTGATGAAAATATTGTGACCAGAGGCTCATAGGAACCTAGCCCAGTATTTCCCCTGGGAGCAATGGTCCTTTAGTCTAATTCAGTATTTGCAGCAACTTTGTAATACATAACTCCCATAAATAACAAGAAGCAACTGTATCTTATACCAAAACGCACAATTTTCTCAGATAAAAAATGTTCTACAATTAATAATCTTTGGTAGTGATCCTATTGATACAATTATTTGGCTTAACTGATTCATTTTAGTTGTGCAGAGCTTAATTTAAATCTTCCTCCAGTGTCTAAGCAATGCTTCCTACTGGGATCATGAACAGACCTATACCTGTAAGAACGATATTCCCAAACGAAAAAGTTATAGTGAAATAATTGGATAATTTCAGACAGAAGACAGATGCTAACTGTTGCTAATACTATTACTTCTTCCATTTTCATAAAAACACAAGACATTTGTTATCAAAAGTTTGTATGTCATTTTAAAATCCATATCATTTTTTTTAACTTCTCTTCAATTTCACATTATTTGTCACCTACTATCTGTCATTCTTTAGGCTAGGTCCTATTGAAACAAAAATTAAAAAAAAAAAAAGATAAGGCTGCTGCCCTCTCATGGCTCCTAATCCTGTGAGTGTGTAGGGACAGTGACAAATACATTTAGCTGCAGAATTAGTACAAAGAAAGGAGTTATCTACTATGCCTGCAGGATCAAAGAATTCACACAAAATAGATCTTGAGCTACTCTTGAAGGATTCTATCAGTTGATTACAAGAGTAGAGTCAAATATAAGCAAAGATAAATGAGTATAGAATATTCAAGTCACTGTGCATACCTCAACATGGTTGGAAAAAGGGTTCCTGCAAAGTCTGCCCAAAGAAAAGAAGAAGGATTGTACTTGCTTCAGTCTGCTTCTATGATAATCTAGCGACACATACGTGGCAGGTGGCATTAATATTATAGATGACTTAATTTTATTTGTGGAAGTACTTTATATGGTAACCTGAACTTCTCAGCAGACAAAGGAGGGGGTCCTTGGTTTTTGTAACATCCACGCAGGGATTCCAGATGCTGAGGCATAGGCAAGATATTATTCTTTCAGTTGAGCATTGTCCTTCGGCTCCCAATATCTATTCTACTCCTGTGTCATTAGTGGTGGGCTTAAGGAGAATATGGTCTTAAAACTTGACCCTACCCCCAGGCAAGTGCTCTGATTAGGCTAGGCCAATTAATTCAATTCCTTTCTCCTTGATAGCGTTTGCTTTAGGAATCCAGGTTTAAATTAATCAGCACAAGTCAGTCTCCTGGTGAGAGTTGCTGGACCAGGGATAGATATATAAGTTGGTCAAATCAAATTGAAAGAGAAACATCGTATCATGTGCTTCACAGACTGTAAAAAGGAAGGCATTACTAAGTGGCTGCTGGCAACCATCTTGTGATTATGTGAGAAGCAAAGGGCAGAGCCATGAGAACTGGAGGAAAATGGAGTCCTGCTGAAAACGTGTCGGAAGACCAGCCTACTCCGTTCTTGCAGGTTTATGAAATAATCAAATTCTTGTATTGTTTAAGCTAAGATGACTTACATTTCTACTACTTGTAGCTGAAAGTACCCTTACTAATAGAAATACCGCTCCAGCTCCAAGCCAGCCCTGGCAGCATAACTGATCTGAGTTGTCAATGTTCTCTTTCATCAGCCTGCCTCCTTAGACACAAGGACATCATGTAAGAGGCAATCACAGATCCTGTTCTCCCTCTCTTCTTACAGGCACTATGATGGGGATAGTGAGGGTTATACTTTAAAGACTCAATCAACCCTAATATGCACCATCTAAAACATGACCTTGTGGTATATAATCTGAAATAGATAATAGACTAAGTCTTAACCAACTCCTTAAAGATACACCACAAATAATTTTGTGAGAATGCCACAAGCATTTTGTTGGTACGATATTTAGAAAATGAATAAAATAATAATGGAGAAACCATGTAGGTTACCATAACAAAATTAAGGGGAAGGGCACTTCTCTGTCACCTTAATTAATTGGAAAAAATTGAGGCATTTGAGGTTAGTGTTAATGACTAAAGATGCCAGCAGATAGTTCAACTCTTCCTGAGTTAGTTTATAATATGCATGATTATCCATTGAAAATTATCTCTGACAAATGAGTCTGAAATGATATGGATAGCCCACAATAAATGGTCATCTTTAATTATATTCAAATGGATGTTTTGCCTGATAGATTTCTGTCACATTAACAAATATTGCAGAGACAACACATTCATCATACCAAAGAAGGGACAACTTTTTCTTACAATTTCGTCAACCAGTTTCTAGATACCAGTGTGGAGAAGGGGAAAGGGATGTTCACCAGTAAGAGATAAATGGGTTAGTGGTGTGCCTTGACAGAAGGGAACACAAATAGAGATTTAGTTCCCTTTCCTTTTTTAGTTTAGATGACCTCTGTGCCAGGCCAAAAGAGTAAGTCATTGTGGACCAGAGGAGGGAAGAGTTGGGGAGGAGCTGGACCAATTATATGAGTGCTGCAGGGAGAGAAGATGCCATCAATTTGTTCCTCCTAACATTTAGAGTTTATGGGGAATCATTAGATAGAAGTTTTATAGCCAAGACTTGGTGGCAGTGAAGGACAGTAGGAACGTTCTCATGGAGAGTAGAGAGAGAGTAATACTAGCGAGTTACACCATTGAATCAGAAAGAGGGAAGAGGGTTAGCGCGTCCAGTTGGTGAGATGATAGATGCTGAAACCCTTTTGGCGGTGACCTGCAAGCTGGGGAGGAACTAAAGAGCTGCTTATAAAAGCCATGAAAATTATAGCTTAGGTATATTACAGTACAAAAGCCTCTCGATGAATTTGAATCAGAAGGATGGTTTTTGAGTAACTACTTCTACAGTGGGAAAAGAGTTCTTTGCTTCAAGAGCATATACATTATCTTAAGGGAAAGCTTTGCTAGGGCGGATATCAACTTATTTACCTGCACTGCTTGCTTCTAGAGACTGTCTGCAAATGAATTCCTGAGATATCTCATATCCTGGGCAGGATTTTGACCCTCAGTGATGCTGTTTCGTTGTTCCCAGAATCAGTGAAGTCACCAGACGTGTGGAGCCCAATATGCTCCACTTGGTAACATTACTACTTATAGGTTACTCCACATTCTTTGCCTGGTACTGCCTTTTAGAGGAGTAGTTCTCCAAGTGAGGCGCTCAGACCACCATCATCATCATCATCATCACCTGAGAATTTTTTTTTTAGAAATGTAAATTCTTTTCCCACCCCAACCCAAACCAAGAACTCTGGCAGTGGAGTCTAGAAATATGTGTTTTAACAAGCATTTCAGGTGATTTTAATGCATACTAGAGTTTGAGAAATTCTGTCTTAGAATGTTGGTTTTATTTCTCACCTTTTCATCTGTATCTTTATTTTCCCTTAATTTTCATTGCAATTTTTGGCTCATCAGCTGGTATCCATTCTCTAGAAACCCATAGTCTAGTAAAATCAACCAAATTCTAAATCAGTGCTCCTCATGGATGAATGAATGGGAGTCAGCCATACTTTGTTTTAAATGCTACACCAATATACATAAGGAACTTTTTATTAAAAATCTAAACACATGTCAACTTAAATTATTTTTTTCCCAAAGAATTAACAAATTTGGTGGGAGCTGTTTCTAAGTTGTAATTTTAAGGCAACTACATTGACGCATAAATGCAAGAAATGGATAGTCAATAATATTCCTAGTGGTTATTCTAAAACTTTCTGCCTCGTTCCCATGCATGTTCAATCAAGTTTTCATCTAGGCATGGCTGTTAATTCCAGCCCAGTCTCTTTGCTACGCACTCCTAACTAGTCTTGGTGTTTGAAACTAGTCTCTCTGACATTGATCTCCCTCATGTAGTAGATTCTGGTTTTATCAACTTTACTCATTTTGGGGAACTTCTGGTGGGATACCCGTGTACAGTTAGGTTTTGTTTGGCTGCAAGAAACATAATACCCCATGCACAGTGGCATCAGCAATAAACACATCTATTTATATCACATAAGAATTATCTCACAAGCAAGAAATCAGATAGGTAGTTTCAGGATATTGGTTCAACAGCTCAATACTGTCAGAATACTGTATGTTCTGTATAATTCTCTTGTCCTCTTTCTCAATAACTAAATGGCTTTGTCAACCCAGCCATCTTTAATGGGTAATATTACAAGTGGGAAGAAGTAAGGAGGACAGTAAAAGGTGCTTCCACATGTGTTTCTATCATGTCATTTTCTCATGGAGGAAATACATTCCAGAAGTTTCTAAGCAAACTACCTCTTATGTTGTCTTAGTTGGAACTGAGTTACATAACCACCTCTGGCTCAAGGGAAGCTGGAAAATAGCGACTGGTTTGTTGTTGTTATTGTCTTCATCTTATCTTGTATAGTGAAAGACACAAAGGTGAAAGGGACTTAAATGATGTTTACATTCTGCCTTATTGAGGCCCTCAGCATCCCAGGCAGCTTGTGCAAGTCTTGGGGGTGAGCCAGGGATGGGCAGGAAGAGAGAGATCTCATTGAGAATAAAGAAGGAGAAGGAGGGAGGGGGGTGCAAGACAAGGAAGCAGGTCAACGTGAATGAGACACTTTAAAAGTGCTCAAGACATAAGGAAGACCGGAAACTGCATTTTTATTTTTAAAACTACATTGAATATTTTCAGTAATCCTCAATGCCTTACATTTAACATTTTCCATTTTACAAATCACTTCTTTTCCATTGTTATTTTGATCATTTTAACAATCCACGAGGCAGCTAATATTCCTCACACTTCACAAATCATTGAGCAGCCTGTTAGGGAGGTTCTGTGATGCGCCCTTGGCTTGCCAGAGCTGGGTCTAGATCTCTAGCCTTTTGGACTGAAGCCCAGGGGATTATTTATTATCAAATATGACTTTAAAACAAAACCCAACTTCATTCTGTCCAGTTGTAAAACACCCCCAAAGCCGTCAGTGGAAATATGACGTTTGCTCTTGTGAGCCACTTTGCAATCACCGCTTTATTGTACTCCAGGAACGTGGTAGCCATGTAGACAGCTCATTTACCACAACATCCCGGATCTTTTAAGTGGTGGGGAGTTAGAGAGGCTTAAAGCTGAGAGTCCTACGACGCCAAAGTTCAGAGACTTTCAGTGGTGACACATTTTGAAAAGAGGAATCATTTTAATATTCTTTGAAAATGAATTAAGTAAATGTTACTCAATCAAGAGATAGGGATACATATGAGTATGTATATGAGAATATATGTGAATAAAATGATAATGATGTTAATAATGCCAAGTAACATGTCTTAATTACCTTCTGTGTTGCAGGCACTTTGTTAAGAACAGAACTGGAAGTAGAATGCAGAATAGGCTGACTCCAAAGTCCATACTCTAAACCATTGTGCTATCTTAGAACATGCATGTGCTGAGTGTATGTTTATGTGAATGTATATATGTGTATCTCTAAATTAGTTAGAGTGCTTTCAATTGTAAGTGAAAGAAACTCAACTCCAACTAGCTGACAGAAAAAGGGAATTGACTGGTAAATGAAACAGGGAAATTTAGCAATATATTGGCTTTAAGGATGACAATGTTTAGCAGCACAGTATTTAAAAATCAGTGGATTGTGCACCATTGTACACTCTATCTCTTGGTTATGTTTACCTCTGTGGCTTGGCCTCATTCTCTCTTCATGGCCCCACTTGATTAATTTCCCTATATTTCAGATCAATCATTGTTACCAAGGAAATGGTATATTAACATTGAGCAGATTTGGACCATGTACCACAAGGGTCCAGGGGCGGACCACCGCAACTGACTATCCTAAGAAAATGGTATAGAATGGATAGTTTCCCAAAGAAATATTGCATAAGAAATAAATAGCATATCTCCACAATATTTTACCCTTTGGCTAAAAAAATATAGACATCCTCTTCTCCTTCATATAATTTCAAAAATGCCTCCACTTAGCATTATGAAATTAACCCAAATATACTCACCTCTGCCCTAAAGTGGACAATGCAGTCATATTTAGTTTTGCTTCGGGTGCCATGTTCAGAATCTCTGGATATAGGGCAAACTTCTCTTGGTCAGATCCAAATGTGGATCATCATATTCTTCAACCTATGGCTAAATCATACATTTAATTTCCTTTCACATACCCAAGGTACTCCCATATAGGAAATGGAAGAAATAAAATAACCACACAGTGATTGTTAGTCTACTTATTCTGGCTTGTTATTAGAGTGAGTTCCTTGGTCAACCAACTTGGCAGCCAAAGATCCCATATGCTAGTAGGAGTTTCCACGTTTTTTTTGGTCATCACCAAGGTTGAGAGGAAGTATGGGAAGATTACTCTTCAGGTGGCTTCAACTACTTTCTGATGTCATGGTTATATAGTTTGGAAATTGTCTTGGGCAGCTGAATAGTCCTGGGATTTCTCTCGCAATAGTAGTCACTCAAAACTCCCGTAGTCACCAAATTGCTTAATGGAAACCCTATGAGCTAGTATGAAACAGTAAAAACCTTGTTGGTCTTTTTTATCTGCTCCCCACATTAAGACTATCTATCTTTAAGAAAAGCTCTTGGTGTTCTGCCTAGCCTGCTGTCCAGTCTTCAGCTGAAACCCTTCCATGTTAGCCTCTGTCTTCAGGCAAAGTTATACCATGGACTGGAATGGAATAGCTTATGGGCTTTGATTTCTAAACAAATTTGCTTCCCAGTGAATGACAATTAAAGTAGGGGAGATTAATACTTTAATTTTCTGGTCCGTGGGATATTTCAGAATGCCATGGCTCATTCAGCATTCCAAACTTTTCATCACTTTTCCTGGGTCTCCATTTTAATATCTCCCTATGTTTTGTCCTGCTTTGCTTTTACCACCTTAAAGAAAGGGAAGAGCTGGAGACGCTATTTCACAAAGCATTGGCTTATCCGAACCCGAGAAGTCTTAAATTGCTGACCTGAGCAGAAAGGGCCTCTTACATACAAATAGAAGAGTCTTCACATATTGCTTTTAGATGGGACAACGTTAGCTGGAGATTTTCTCTGTTCTAGAACTTTGTAAGAATGTAAGAAGTTACCAATACACTGCCAATATTTTCCTATTAATTATCTTGAAATTACAACCTGGGTAGGCACATGTATGAAGGCTGTTTATGTTTACAAGTGACAGAAACTCAAATCAAACTTGCTTCAGGATATAAGAGAGCTTATTGACTCTAACTGGCGTATTGTGGGGTGTCTTCAAAACGACTGGATTCAGGGCCTCAATAAATGTCACTCAGGCATGTATCAATTTGCCAATGTCTCTTTGTATCTCTCCATTTGAATTTCTCCTATATGTTGGTCTCTTGCTTTCCTATGGCAGATGGAATTCCTCCATGTGTTTGGGGAAGACAGCCACTTGGTGTTGTAATTTCATACATATGCAACTTAGCAATTGAGGGAAAATTAATATTCTTTTTCCCTCCCTAAATCCCCAGTACATAGCTGTATTTCCTAATTGTAAATCCTTCTATGTAGGATGCCGCCACAGCATGGCTTGATGAGTGGCACATAGGTCCATGCCCAGGATCCAAACCAGCGAACCTTGGGCTACCAAAGCGGAATGCATGAACTTAACTACTCTGCCACCCAGCCAGCCCCAAGGAAAATTAATATTGTTTGATCCTACATTAATAGTTCATTACCAATCAGCTGCTTGACTTGATTGGATTATATTCTCACTTCTTGGACAAATTCCTTTCCTTCAGGAAATAGGATGCTAATATTGATCAGATCTGAATGACTCTGCTCTGGCAGTAATCGCTGTTTTCACCAAACCATTTTTCCTTTGGTGAGGGGTGCAGAACTAAATATTCTCAATCTTCCTTTCCAGTTAGATGTGGATAAGTGACTGAATTTTAGTCAATGGAATTTGGAATAGAAGTAAAGTCCCTCTCTTCTAAGCCTCATCCACACAAACCTGCCAAACAGTCTTCTACTCTCTTTTCTCATACATCTACTGAATAGGGACAATTTTGAGAAACTAGAAGAAAACTTCAATTTCTGAATAATAACTGAGAAGGCCACTCATAACCGGGAACATCTGCATTGGACTTGGTATGAGTGTGATTCAGGAGTTTGTGCTTTGTAGCAGCTATCAATGTCGATATTAACTAGTATAACTGTTTATCTCATGTAATTGGTGATCTCTTCCTTTGAAACTTCATGCATTTGGGGAGAGGTGGTCTTCCAAAGGACAAAATGCTAAGCAGACTAAAAAAAAAAGTGCATGTAATATTACCAAATGTTTTGTGTATTTAGAAATCAAAATATATCACAATATGTCTACACAGGCACTCACTGTGTGTTCGGCAGGTGTCGGGGGTGAGGTGTAGACCTACAGATGTGTCTCCGAGATTCCTCTACAAGGAAGAACTTGTCACCCAATCATGGAGAGTGCAGTACAGTCAACAGACAGGCTCCATCTGTCAGTTCCTTCGGGGTCTACCTCAGCTGTAGAGATCCACCCCACCTAAGGTCATGCCTTTCTAGAAGCAGCCCAGATACAGTGACTGCGCAAGGTGGGGGATAAATTCCCAGTCATTTGGCCAGATGCAGGACATTACTATCCTCCAGAACTCCTTGCCAAGCTGGCAGAGGCTTTGTTGGGCCTTAATTGCAATTCTTTTTCCTCTGCTCGATCCTACCTCCCACTTCTTTCTCTTTATGGATATTGATTCCTAATAAACATCTGGAACCCTGAACTCCATCACTGCCTGCACTGGAGAATTCAATCTACAGCAATGAGTGTGTATGCATTTCTGGATGGATGGATGGATGGATATATAGATAGATTCTGTATCTATGTGTATACATATATTCTAGAGCAAATTCATGTAGATAAAACTCCAGCTTCCACCGTTTACGAGATAACTTATCTCAAAGGGCTGTGTTGAGATTGAAATGGTTTAATTCATGAAAACTCAGAGCAGCGGCTGGTACATAGTAAGTACCCAACAAATGTCAGTGAATTTTATATGCAGCTGTATATGGTTATTTTATATGTAGGGTATGTGTGTCTGTTGAGGAAGATTTCAGGAATATATGCGTCTTGATTTACACAGAGCACTTTCTAGAATATAGTAATTATTGCTAAAAAGCTGTCTGTTTTCCATGTTTAAAACAGATTACTGACAAAACTGCCTCATTTTCATATGCAATAGACTCTCTCTAATTATTTTGCACTAATATAACCATAACAACTCCAAACACAGTATTTAGCTTTAACAAGCTACTTTTTATTTTTATTTGCTGAAGATGATTTCTACAAAAGCCCGTAGAGAGCTGTGTTTACAAGGGAACTTCCACATGTTCACACCAGCTTCTCCTCCAACCTGTAAGGCAGCAGCTCCATTATAATTCTGACATCCTTAAACCTGGGTTCATTATAACTAGTGGATACTGATTGGGAGTTTCCTTTTGCCTTCATTTTGGCTCCATTCTCAGCCTTGGAGGGTTTTCTTTTTATCCTTGAAATGCCCAGAAAAATGAAGGTCAAGCAAAATGAGGGTCTGACTTTCAAAGGTCTTTTCTTTTTTTTTTTTATCATGTTCCTTCTTCAAGCAATGTCAGGGGACATTTTCCTGGCATTCTCAATGATCTGTGTCCTATGAGCCAGTGTTCACCTTGGAATGGTTCTCATTCAGAGTGGCCAATCCTTGATTCTAGTGGGGCTATCTTTTGTCCCCTTGACTGTGTGCTCCCAGAGAGAATTTTCTTCCACAGAGTTAGTGAAAGTTAGATTTTATATTAAATAGAGTGGGCTTGAGGGAGGGGAGAAAAAGAAGGAACAATGTATCTTTCAATATGCTTCTCTGTCCTCAACTTTCAAAGCCCAATAAGGAATTCTCTAAGTCACGTGGCTGTAGGAACCAAGCATTTCCAGAGCTCTCAGAAGGGAATGGTCATAAAGTCATGAGAGGAACCTCATTTTAAACTTTCTATCACTTTTGTTAAACACTCAGCATTTGCACCTGGAAACTATTACCAGTACACACCCTTTATCCAGGTAACTGTAACTGTCTTTAGAGTACAAAAGAGTAAACTAGATATTTTTCTAAAACAGTATGCTGAGAAGCAAACCTCAAATTCCCCATCTTTCTCTCCTTTACTAACATAGATGTCTAATAAACTGTTTTAGCTAATTACTCATGAAAGATCTTACTTTGTAGAGGAGTGACCACCTTTTTGAAAGCTTTAGGATTTAAACAACATATTGTTCTAAATTACACCACAATCCTTCAGGGGTTTCATTCTTTCAATAATCAGGTTTGCTGGTTGTAATGTATATTCTATACATCACCAGCTCTGTGAGATACTTGAGAACAGAATTCATATCATATTCATCTTCATATTTCCAGCATTTAGCATAGAATTCATAATAGAGATTTACGTTATTGTTGCCCTGAATAAAATTGATTCAGAGTATTGAAATTGCCTTGGGGCCAGGCCCATGGCATAGTGGTTGGGTTCAGCACTCTCCACTTTGGTGGCTTGGGTTCATGGGTTTGTATCCCAGGTGTGGACCTACACCATTGCCAGCCATGCTGTGGTGGTGACCCACATGCAAAATGGAGGAAGACTGGCATGGATGTTAGCTCAGGGCTAACCTTCCTGAAGTAAAAATAAATAAATAGGAAAAAATTGTCTTGATTGCTATTACATCATCAAATGTACCTACATGGAAGTTGGCCATTCTGATAAACTAATTCTAAGGTAACTTTTGGGGATTAACTTGAATATCAGAGCTACTCTTATCTTCCACAGTATATGTTACACAAATATAAAAGCAAAAATCATCTCTAAAAGGGAGGATAAGGATCTTCACTGCTACTATACATTGTCATTATTAATAGAAATCAGTAGCATTAGAATGCAATGATCTTTCTAGTATACAAACAACCTAGAAGCACATATATCCACATTTTTAACAGTTTAAATCTTACAAGATGTCTTATAGTAGTAAAATTGTGACTAAAAGTCATTTAAAACACCAGTAAAGATGCTTACAGAAAATGTTAAAATATGCATATAGCTTCTACTGAATAATTCATATTGTGTAGTAAGTCTCTAGATAATGTAACATTTGAACTGTGCATATTGCAAGTTGACTTGAATGATTGTTTTGCCTATATAATTGACCAACATCCCATGTGTATATAGATAATTCTATTTCCAGAAAACTATGCTGCTTTGAGCTGTATAGGTGGATAGTTTGGGCCAATTAAATTATTCAAATGTTAAATTATTTTGCTACGGGATAAATTACCATAATTAGTTCAGAAAGTTTTGAAAGAAAATGCTGTCACTGTTTGCTGATTTTTTCTTTCCATTAAACCAATGGAGATAGATTATTACAAAATACTCAGAAACCCCAGGAAAATATTTAATGTTTTTAGACAGAGTTATGCACAATTTCTCTGAAGTTCATAAATAATGCTCTTATGTACAATTTTTACATGTGGTAAAATGACCCAAATTCCATGAATTCTAAACTGCACCTGTAATGTCAGAGAGTAATGAAGATAATGATGCCTTTAACTTTTCTTGGATTTCAGCAACTACCTTGTATATTTCTTCACTTTTTTTTCAATCTATTAATATTATTGGCTTCCAGACGTTTCTAGGTGATAGGGCTGGGTGTTAAAAATAATTATAAAGATGAATCAGATACACATTTTTTTCTCTAGGGGGAAAAGATGAGAGAAAAGGAACCAACATTAAAAGAAACAAAACCAGTTGTAAACCAGGTATGATGTTTTGTGTTTTCACACATATTGCTCATTTGATCCTCACAACACTGATGAGGTATCACTTTTCTTATTTGACAGATGAGAAAACTGGATAACTAACTTGTATAAGTTTGCACATTTGGTAGGCACGGAGCCAGGAGCTAACTCCTAAAGCTTTTTGTCTTTTGCACTCTACCCTGTTGCCTATAGGTACATAGGAGAGATGAAGAAAATATAATACAAAATAGAAACTATTAACTGCCAGAAGGGGAGTACTGATAAAGTAATATGAGAGTTTTCCAGTTTTACATTTCACGCTGTAATCTTTGGAGGAAAGGAAAGGAACTTGATTCATAGCTCAGGATTTAGCATGAGTTTTAGCCCCCACTGCTTCAAACCCAAGGTGAGGTCACTGGAATGGTGTGCTATTTTTAGAGTTAAAAACATTGGGAACCATCAGATAATCATGGTATAATTTTTGAGATTGCATAAGCTTGTTAATACTGAGCAATTCTTCAACTTTTTAACAAACTTTCATTTTTTAAATTAGCATTCTACTTCCTTGCCTTTGAATAGGTCTTCTAAAAGTCATTTCCAAACCATTACAGCCCATGAAGTATTTACAGTGGCTGGTCTCCTTTTCGCAGGATGATGACAACCATCATTACAATTGCAGGTCACAACTTCTCACATATCCCTATAGCTTGAGGGCTTATAAACCCATAAAGAAGCTTCACATTTCCATTTTTATGGTACAAACCAATCTTTTTACTGTGGAATTCTCCAAGAGAGCCATAGGTAATCAAGCTTTGTCTTCACTATCAGTCAGCAGTTGGACTTTTTTAAGAATTTGAGGAGACTACTCATGTCCACAGCTGTAACTATTTCAAACATGTCTCTATTTCTCATTTTCTACTTTTCCCCTAAACACAGAACATTTATTCACTGAATATTTACTATGAACTTACTCTAGATCAGGTTAAGGCAATAGGTGGGTACTGGACATCCAAGCGCCAAGAGTTCTAGAGTGATGGATAAACAAGGATGAGAGGGAGGATACAGCTCTGGGCCCTGGCTGGTCTCAGTGAAGAAGGGTGCATCGTTCACCAAATTTGAGGAATACAGATTTGTCCCTGTCTCAGTTAGGGCCAGCATAGCATAGTGTCATCTCAGTCACAAAATGGTCTGCAGCTTTGAAGGTCCTTGGGAGACTGGACTCTAGGGAGTGGGTGATTTATGAGAATAGGAGTATCAGTGGTTAAATAACATCTGGTGGGTGTGGTGGAGAAGCAATGGAAACCTAGCAGGAAAATGGCAGCAAATTCATATTGTCCAAGAATATTAATGAATGTCCCTTTGGAATTCCCAGAAATGTTAGAGAGAAGGAATTGTCAGGAGGTTAGAGTCCTGCGTGAGCAGGGAGAGTACAGCATCAATGTTATTATGAGTTTATTTGTATAGTAATGAAGACCTGAGGCAAAGACTGATCCCAATTTGTAATTGTGACTTTGTTTTCTCGTGTAGTGTTCATGTTGCCCATTGTATTGCAAACTACATGAGGGCAGGGAGCTTGTTTTAGACACTAATATTCTGGCACAGAGTAGACGCTCCTTAAATGTTTGCTAAGCATCATGGTAATGGGTTCCGATATTAGAGGCATTCTCAGCTGAGTGTTGAAAGTAGTGTTATAACAGTGATAAATAACTACAATTCATGAACGTGGACTACGTGCCAGATACTGTTTTAGGTCTTTACAAATGTTAACTGATTCAATCCTCACAAATAGCTTGGAAAGGAAATATTTTGGTTTTAAATTCTGCTTCTGATCTCTGTTTGCTGGTGACCTTGGGAAAGTTGCTTAATTTTTCTGTGCTTCAGTATCACCATATATTAAAAAGAAAGGAGGGGGTTAATACATGTGTATTACGGTGATTATGATGAGTACTTGCTAAGCACTCTGCCCTTCACATGGTAGATGCCAATGACAATGCTCATTTGCATCCTTCTTTGCCTTCTCTTGGGTTACCCTAGCCTCAGAGGATAATGCCTCTTTTCCTAGAAAGGAGCATCCAAATGACGTTTGCTTAGAAATGACCCATATTATCCTTGCTTAATTTTTCTTTCTTTTTTGAGGTTGGTTTTTAAAATAAAAGGCCTTTTCTGTTTTTGGTCAGAATGATACTGTATCACTCTTGCTCCGGATTGCTTTGTGTGTGATTCCTCATTTTCCATCGCCACACAGTCCAATACGTTGGAGGCATCAAAGGTCACAGCGGAGAGTCATCCATCATTTTGACACCTTTTATGAGTTTACAGCTCCTGATGGTGATTATAAGAAAGGCTGCTTAAAAGTGATAACTGCCAGAGGCACCTGACGCTCATAGCATTGAATGATCAAAATATATCCAAGTTTGGGGCAACAGAAAAAAGAAATAAAAATTGGAGAACAAGATGAAGAGTCAATAAAATATAAAAGCAACTCTAAAAAGCAGGGCCTGATGGAGAAATATTGAAATATTGATTTCAGGAAGAAATAAACCTAACTATGTCCTATCCCAAAGATGGAGACTCATGGATTTCGCCTCTTCCATGATGCCAAATTATCCACATGACAATAAACCCTTGAGTTCACTCTCTTAATATTTTGTCCATAAGACACCCAGCACCGGGAATCTGGCTAGTTCCAAATACAGGCTGTCATCACAAAATGAAATCAGTGCCTTCTTGATTATTGCTAAAAAAAAAGAGTAATGTTTCCATTGATCTTTATTATCATATCAGGAGTGTGTTCTGCTGTTAAAAACTGTGTAGTGAACATGGACCAATTATATTCAATAATAATGATTAACATTCATTGAGAGCTTAGGAGTGCTACACCCTGTGCTAGAGACCTTAACTATATCCTCCCACATAATCAGCTCTGCAGTCAGCACTCCTGGGGGAATTAAATTAACAATATCACATTGCTCTGCATACGTACAGAATCAATTGAGATATAGTTCACAGGACCAGAGTATATGGAAAACAAAATATCATTTTTATTACTGATAAAGATTATTGAATAATGTAGCTTTAGATTTGCAGCCAAAAGGGATAGTTAATGCTTCAGTTCAATGTTAACAAACTTCTCTTTCAGTTACTTGATGAACTGGACAACCTAAGGACTCTGCCAAAAGTAGCAATGCCTTCCTTCCCCATTATGTTTACAACATAGCAGACAGCAGACTGAAAGGAATGTCTCCTGGAGGAAAGACAACCCTGAAGAGAGAGGAAGAACTGAACTGGACAGACTTATTTACTTCTCCAAATTTTCTAATCAGATTAGACTTTCCTTTGTAAGGAAGAGTAACTGAAGAGGCAGAGAATAGTTGGAAGTGTTTCTCCAACAATTTCTCCGCATTGAAAGTACAGATCGAATTCCCTTCCATCAATGGAACTATGAGAAAGGAGGAATAGATAGATGCCCCATCCCCAGTAAGCGCCATATTGTTACACAATTAATAACTGAGAAAACAAGCTTAAGATGCTAAATAACTTTCTTAGTTTCACAAAACAACTAAGTGTCAGAAACAGGCTTCTGCTGCTTTTCAGCCTCCAAAGCTTCAACTGTGACTGCCTGCAGGTAATAAATCATTTAGTATCATATTTATAGAACACGGAAGAATTTTGAGTTTACAAATAATCTATAATTATGTAAATCTGTAAATAATATTTAGATGATTAGAATTAGTACGATTGTGCAATTAATACTAAATTTTATTTTAAAAGACATACACAAGTTTTTGTTTTTAATTTAGTTTAATTTGTTTTCCCAAAGAGAATAAGTTATTCGGGTAGGTCAAGTGGAGAATGGTTTTCTGTGCAGTGAGAAAACAACTGGTAAGTCACAGAAGCACAAACAATCATACTATGCTCCAAGAATGACACATAATTCCACGAGGATGGGTCTAAGGGATGCTTGCATGTAGGATTATGGCAGGGGCTTATGACTGGAAAGCTGGAAGGGGATCAAACTAGGATGAACTTTGCATTATGTGCTAAGAATTTTGGAATGTCTCTTGAAGTTCTTGGAGCCCCCAAAGATTTGAAAGTATGTCATATCGCATGATTTATGCTTTAGAAATATCACTTTGGCAGAAGTGTGGAGGGAGCATCACAGTAGAATGTGACTTGGGATAAGGAGACCATTCTGGAGGCTATTGATAGTTCAAGGAAAGGAAGATGATGAGGACCTGCTTTGGGGAAGTAGAATTAGTTATGTAAAGAAATGGATAAATTCATAAGCTGTATACAAAAACATTCAGTTATTTATACTCAGTGAACAATTCAATGTTCAGGGGGTAGAAGAAGGGGGAGATGCTACTAATTGAGATGATCATGATGACTACTCATTGAAAAAGGAGGAGATAGGCAATTTGGAGTGGAGGATGACTGTTTGATCTGTTGGATAATATTGAGTTTGATAGCCCAATGAGTCCTTCAAGTGGAGATACCTAGTAGAAAATTGCATATAGAATCCTGAACTCAGAAGAGAAAACTGGGGTTAACAAGCCATTGGATTAAATAAGTAGAGGTGCAGGTAGATGGGATCAACCAGAAGCAGAATACAAAATGAGAAGAGAAAATGATCACATAATAGATAACAGGGGATATTAACATTTAAGAGGTAGGAGAAGGAAAAGGAGTATATAACTGAGGAGTTAGGCACAGGAGATGAAGTTTAAGGAGCACCCCATGATCACAGTGGAAATGAAAGAAAGAAGTTAAGAGAAGAGCTGAAAACTTCCCAGTGGATTTGATGATTAAGAAGCCTCACTGCTGATCTTTGTGAGAGCAATTTTTGTGGAGTTTCAGGGTTAAAGTAGATTATTGTGAATGGACAAGTCAACCAGAGGTGAGGAAATCCAGAGAGTGAGTGCACCATGCTCTTCCAAGGAACTAAGCTTTAGGATGAAAGATAGTCATAGGGAATTAGCCTACAAAATGGAGGTAAGGATTAGTTCAGGTATAGAGATTTTTATGTGTGTAGTTTGAAAGTTAACAGAGATTTTCTTTTCTGTTGACTTTTATTTTACCTAGAATTAAAGTCAGGTCATGTGCTAAAAATATGGAGGAAGGTTGTGTTATTAAAACCTAGAGGAGGGCAGAAAAGTCAAAACAGCTCTTGTAAAGAATGGCAGAGGCACTTGTGGACAGGTTATGGGACAGCATTAAGACAAGGAAATTGAAATGTGACTCTCACTGAGGAAAAAGGAAATAATAAGATTAAAAGGGATTTGAGCCAGCCCTGATGGCCCAGTGATTAGAGTTTCACACTCTCCTTCAGCAGCCTGGGTTCTCTTCCTGGCCTCTGAACCACACCACCCATCCGTCAGTTGCCATGCTGTGGTGGTGGCTCACATAGAAGAACTAGAAGGACTTACAAGTAGAATATACATCTATGCACTGGGGCTTTGGGGAGAAGCAAAAACAAAAGAGGAAAGATTGGCAACAGATGTTAGCTCACAGCGAAACTTTCCCCACAAAAAAAAAAAGATTAAAAGAGAGATAAGTGATAAAATGCTCCAGAGTATTGAGTACATTCCTATATCATAGAGAACATTTATCACTATTTATAAATTATCTTTTATAATACTTTGTCCTTGGATATAAGCTAACTTGAGAGCAAGGGTTGGATATTCCATTTTTGTGTCCTTCCCTAAGCACAGAGATCTACCATTTAATAGATGTTATGCAAAGACTTTGGTTGCTGATACGATGGCCTTTTCAAAAAATTTATAGAATCTCAACTTTGTTCAGTAAGCAATATACTCAAGCCTAGGTGATAAATCATGAATGGTCTATGCCCATCGTGGTAATTCCATAGTTTTCCATGGTAATTTCCATGCCTTGGTCAAGAGTAGGGTTTAGCAAACGTTTTCTATGAAAAGCCAGGAAGTAAATATTTTTGGCTTTGTAGACCATGCAGTCTCTGTCACAACTCAATTCTGCTGTTGTAGTTGGAAAGCAGTCATAGATTATATGTAAGCAAACAGGCATGTCTGTATTCCAGTAATACTTTATTTACAAAAAAGTAGGACCACATTTGGCCTAAACACTGAAGTTTACTGACTCCTGATAAAGAGTTTGGTGTATGACACGCTTTTGGCCAATGACAGATAAGTTGAAATCTGTTTGAGGCTCTTCTGAGAAAGATATTTTTCTTGGTTAAAGGAAGATAATTCACACATAGACAGCCTTTATTTCTTCTTCATGCTTCTTCAGTTTTACACTGAAACATGATGTGAAAACATGGTGCCATGAACTGGGGCAGACATTTTATGACCATGAAGTGATAAGTCTGAGGATAAAAGCTAATGTATTGAGAACAATGGAAGAGAAGGATTAAAAGATCCTGAATCTTTGATGTCATCATTGCATTATTGAGCTAACTCTGAAATTGCCAACATCAGATTTCATTTTAGATGAGATCACTAAATATCCTCAATGAATAAGAAACTGATTGCCAGGTGTTTAGTTACTTATAGCCAAAACACTCTTAACTAATCAGAAGCTGAATGTGTGTTCCAGGAGTGAATGATTAAAACATTACGATTGTAAAATGCAAAGAGGGTTCAATACAGGACACTTTAGTCACAGAAAATAAGCCAAATTCTAGGATTTTCAGGCAATAACTTGATAGCATGATAAACAAAATTTGAAATAAATAGCAAAGAAACTGTAAAAGCAGTTAGAGGGGGCCGGCCTGGTGGCGCAGCAGTTAAGTTTGCACATTCCACTTCGGTGGCCCGGGGTTCGCTGTTTTGGATCCTGGGTGTGGACATGGCACTGCTTGGTAAGCCATGCTGTGTCAGCCATCCCACATATAAAGTAGAGGAAGATGGGCACGGATGTGAGTTCAGGGCCAGTCTTCCTCAGCAAAAAGAGGAGGACTGGCAGCAGTTAGCTCAGGGCTAATCTTCCTCAAAAAAAAAAAGCAGTTAGATCACTGAGAGCTTAAGGGGAGCATGGTGACGATAAATAGGGTAGGCAGGTGATGGGAGACTGAACGTTTTTAGACCAAGTGTGTCACTGAAATAGCTAGTTAGTGCATGTTCATAGCCATGGTTATACAGTGTGAGAGGGGATAAACTTGGATGAAAACAAAACTTTTTTATTTTTGAATGATGTCTTCCATTTCAACAAAATTCAGCAGCAGTAAATCATAAGATGGAACTGACTATCTGAGGACAAGCAAATACTCTGGATCAGATGTTTTAGGTTAAAACTTTGCAAACTGATGTCAGAGGAGGGGAAATAGAAAAATCTGAAAAAGGAGCACACAGTATTGGTTATCTCTCTTTCAGTGAAGTAAGCGTCTTTAAGCATCCTTGTGGGAGAAAAATAAGAACTTAGTAAAGATGTTTCTGCTGTAAGCAAAGTTAGGAAGAGCTGATTTGAGAGGAGATTTGCAAAGACAGAAAAATGGAAATATTTACTGAACATGATGTGCCTAGAATTATGAAGAATTCTTACAGGGAAGTAGCATTTGATCCACAATGACAAAATACCTAGTGACTAACTTCAGAGGAAGTTCTATGTTTTCTTTATTTTTAATAAAGATCAATTAAAAATATATTACTCAAATATTCAACTTGAATGTTCAGATTCAATACAAAAACTAATAAAATGTAATACACCATAAAGATACAATTATCTTGTCTAAGTACAATAAAAATTAAAATTTGGAAAATAACTATATAGAATTTATATTCAACAACTTTTGCTATGTAACAAATCCAAGGGCTTAGTGGCTTAAAACAACCATCATTTATGTAGTAAAAGAGTCTACAGATCAATAACTAGGGTGAGGCTTAGTTTGGTATTTCTTTGGGTCTGGTTAGGCTTGGCTGATGTTGGTTGGGCTTGTTTGGGCATCTGTTATCAGTTGGTGACCAAGATGCTGGTTTGTGATGACCTTAACCTGGACAGTTAGGATGGCTGGGACCTTTCTCTGTGTAGTCTTTCAAATTCCAGCAGCTTGCCCTGACTCGGTTTGTGTGAAAGTCACTAAATTCCAAGATCAGCAAGAATAGAAACTGCAAAACCCTTTGAGTTCCAGGCTTGAAGCTAATACAATAGCAATTCTGATGCATTCTAACAGTCAAAATATGTCACGAGACCTGCTCAGAGTCAACAGTTAAAGCAACTGATTCAACATCTTCCTGGGAGAAGTTTTAAAATATTGTGGCCAATTTTTCTATCAAGCAGAGAATCAAATATAAGTTTAAGATTATTAATCTTTTAGAATTTCAATTACTATGAGTTTTACTCAGAGAATGTTTATTTTAAAAAGGAATGAGTTTAGAGTGATGTCAGCATCACGGTGGAGTTGTTTCCTTTGTCTCTCCCCTCTAAGTTACAACCAATCAGACATCCATTGACTAACAGAAGATTCCATACACAGCACAACAGGGTGCCTAAGATATCCATGAATCTATACCTCTGAAGGTGGGTGTACTGGACCCAGGAGATCCAGCCTGCATGCCTGCAAGTAGTCATAGCTGGGGCAGAAAAAACAGGTGCAGGCTTCTCCCTGGTTGTCTCCCAGTGGATCTAGTGTGGATGTCCCTCTCCCTTCCTTGGCAGTGGCCAGGTCTTTCCAACAGTAGGGATAGAATATAAAACTCAGATTGCCCCAGATGGAGCAGGGTGTCCAGATCTGAGTTTTCAAAACACACCAGCTAGTGCCAAAGACCAGAGGCTGCACAGCAAACAACATAAACAATATTTCCTTGCTTATCCTCTGCTCTCTCCCAGTAGTGGCAGGTGGAACCTGTGACCAGAGGCTTTAGGAACCACAGCAGGACTGGTGACCCACCCCCCAGTTTCAGCACCATCAAGATTGGCTACATCATAACAGGGGTTACATATAAGTCCCTGGGCCCCCAGAAGTGACAAGAACACCCATGAAACTGATACCCCTGGTAGCGATGCAACCAGCACTCTCAGACAACCTAGGAGCAGCAGTGCAGGTGGTACATGAGGCAACAGCATCTGAGCCCATGGAGAGCCTGCAGAGAGCCAATAGAAGAACACGAGAATCAAGCAACCCTGGAAGCAGCAGAAGTGCTCACAGCCTGGTGACACCATTGGAGAAACCTGAGACTGCAGTAACATTGTAAGAAGCAAGGCACCAGCAACTTCAGAGGTACAAGTGGCAGAAGGAGGGCACTGATGATGCCTCTGGCAGAAACAGTGGAGGGTGGAAAGTTCAGTCTCTCAAATATAACCAGAAGCAGCTCAGAACTAAAGTTACCAAAGCCTTACTCAAATAAGGAAGGTGTTTACTACCACAAATACACTGGCAGAGGATCCACTCATCAAACACCATAAAGAACTACAGCAACACTGCAGAACAGGAGGAAAATGACAACTCCCCAGAAACCAAACTGAAGTCACAGAATATTATAATCTGTTAGAGAATTCAAAACACTTGCCATAAAGAAACTCAATGAGTTACAAAAAATACTCAGAAAGACAGTTCAATGAGCTCAGGAATAAAAGTAATAGATGGAAGGAATACTTCACCAAAGAGACTGAAACTCTGAAAAAAAAAATCCCAAACAGAAATTCTGGAGATGAAGAACACAATTAATGAGATGAAAAATAATGTGGAAAGCATTAAAAATAGAGCAGACCATATGGAGGTGAGAATTAGTGAGCTAGAAGATAAAAACCTAGAAATGATTCAGGTGGAGGAGGAGAGAACTAAGATTTTTTAACAATGAAGAAATTCTTTGAGAAATATCCAATCTATTAGGAAAAGCAACATAAGGATTATACGTATTCCAGAAGGAGAAGAGAGGGAGAAAGGAGGAAAGACTATATTCAAAGAAATAATAACTGAGAACTTCCCAAACCTGGGGAAGGAACAAGACATGGAAGTACCTGAAGCTAAAAGAACTCCTAATTTCCTCAATGCAAAAAGACCTTCTCTAAGGCATATAATACTAAAACTGTCAAAAGCCAAAAACAAAGAAAAAATATTAAGGGCAACAAGAGAGAAGAATATAACTTACAAAGGAACCTCCATCAGGCTTTCAGCAAATTTCTCAGCAGAAACCCTACAAGCTAGGAGAGAGTGGAATGATATACTCAAAATAGTGAAAGACAAAACCTATCAGCCAAGAATGCTGTATTCAGCAAAATTATCTTTCAGATATGACAGAGAAATAAAAGCTTTCCTAGACAAACAAAAGCGGGGGAAGTTCATTGTGACTAGACTCACCTTAAAAGAAATGTTGGAAGGAGCCCTTCTACTTGAAACAAAAAGGCAAATGTTTACAAAGCTTTGAGCAAGGAGATAAACAGACAGACAGAATCAGAAAATTGCAGCTCTATATCAGAATAGGTTATTAAACACTTAATTATACCATTAAAAGTTAAAGGAACAGAAAGCATCGAAGATAACTATGATCACTTCTCTTTGGTCACAAACTCACAACACAAAAAAGAATAATTTCTGACAAGAAAAACACAGAAAGGGAACAGAAAAAGGACAGAACCTTCATAAGATAATTGAGATAAGAGGCTCTCAGAAAAAGGACTATCTCTTCTATGAGATCTTTTATACAAACCTCACTGTATCCACAAAACCAAAAATCAGATCAGTGTCAAAAGTCATAAATAGAGAGAAAACTGAGAAAAACAAAGCAGAAAACCACCAAACAGAAATGGCAGGCAGAATACAAGGGAAAAGAAACAATGGAAATATAGAACAACTGGGAAAAAAAGATAAAATGGCAATATTTAGCCTTCATATATCAGTAATCACTCTAAAGGTAAATGGATTGAATTCAACAATCAAAAGACACAGAGTGGATAGATGGATTAAAGAGACCCAACAATATGCTGCCTCCAGGAAACACATCTCAGCCCTAAAGACAACCACAGGCTCAGAGTGAAGGGATGGAAGAAAATATTCCAAGCAAATTGCAAACAAAAGGAAGTGGGTGTAGCCATACTTATATCAGACAAAGCAGACTTCAAGATAAAAAATATAACAAGAGACAAAAATGGGTGTTATATAATGACAAAAGAAATATTCCACCAAGAAGACATAACACTTATTAACATATATGCACCTAGTACAGGAGCACAAAAGTATATAAAGCAACTATTAACAGACCTAAATGGAGAAATTGATAGCAACACAATAATAGTAGGGGATCTTAACACCCCAGTTACATCAATGGGTAAATCATCCAGATAGAAAGTCAACAAGGATAAAGTGTCCTTAAATGAAACACTAGACCAAAGGGATCTACTAGATGTGTATAGAACATTCCACCCTCAAACAGCAAAATACACATTCTTCTCAAGTGCACATGGAGCGTTCTCAAATATAGACCATATATTGGGAAACAAATCAAACCTCAATAAATTTAAGAAGACTGAAATCATATCAAGCATCTTTTCCAATCACAATGGTATGAAACTAGAAATCAACTACAAGAAAAAAGCTGGAATAGTCACAAATATGTGGGGACTAAACATGCTACTGAACAACCATTGGATCAATGAAGAAATCAAGGGAGAAAACAAAAATACCTAGAGACAAATGAAAATGAAAACACAACATACTAACACTTGCGATATGCAGCAAAAGCAGTACTAAGAGCAAAATTTATAGCAATGTAGGCCTACTTAAAGAAACAAGAAAAATCTCAATGTTGCACTATATGTAAAATAACTAGAAAAAGAAGAACAAACAAATCCCAAAGTCAACAGAAGGAGAGAAATAACAAAAATCAGAGCAGAAATAAATAAAATAGAGATTAAAAAAAGCCAAAAGAATAGAAAGGACCGATGAAACTAAAAGCTGGTTCTTTGAGAAGATAAAACAATTAAAAAACCCTTAGGGGGCTAGCCCAGTGGTCCAGTGGTTAAGTTCGCACATTCCACTTAGGCAGCCTAGGCTTCATGGGATAGGAACCCAGGTGCGGACCTACATGCTGCTTGTTGGGCTGTGCTGTGGCAGGCGTCCCATGTATAAAAAGTAGAGGTGGATGGGGGGCTGGCCTGCTGGCACAGTGGTTAAGTTCACACATTTCACTTCGGTGGCCTGGGGTTCACTGGTTTGGATCCCGGTTGTGGACATGGCACCGCTTGTCAAGCCATCCTGTGGTAGGCATCCCACATATAAAGTAGAGGAAGATGGGCACGAATGTTAACTCAGGGCCAGTCTTCCTCAACAAAAAGAGGGGGATTGGCAGTAGATGTTAGCTCAGGACTAATCTCCTCTCCCCACCAAAAATAAGTAGAGGAGGATGGGCACTCATGTTAGCTGAGGGCTGGTCTTCCTCAGCAAAAGGAGGCAGCATATGTTAGCTCAGGGTTAATCTTCCTAAAAAAAAAACCAACCCTTAGCTAGACTTACTAAGAAAAAAAGAGAGAAGACTTGGGCCAGCCCTGGTGGCCTAGTGGTTAAGTTCAGTATGCTCTGCTTCAGTGGCCCGGGTTTGGTTCCCATGCACAGACCTACACTGCTGGTCAGTGCCCATGCTGTGGCGGTGTCCCACATACAACATAGAGAAAGATTTACAACAAATGTTAGCTCAGGGTGAATCTCCCTCAAGCAAAAGAGGAGGATTGGCAATGGATGTTAGCTCAGGGCAACTCTTTCTCAGCAAAAAAATAAAAAGGACAGAAGACTCAAATAAAATCAGAAATGAAAGAGGAGAAATTACAACGGATACTGCAGAAATATGAAGGATTATAACACAATGCTGTGAAAACTATATGCCAGCAAATGGATAACCTAGAAGAAATGGATAAGTTCTTTGAATCATGCAACCTGCCAAAACTGAATCAAGAAGAAATAGAGAATCTGAATAGAACAATCACAAGTAAATAGATTGAAACAGTAATCAAAAATATTCCAAAAAACAAAAGTCCAGGACCAGATGGTTTCTCTGGTGAATTCTACCAAACATTTAAAGATTTAATACCTATTTTTCTCAAACTATTCCAAAAAATTGTAGAGGAGGGGATGCTTCCTAACTCATTTTACAAGGCCAACATTACCCTGATACCAAAACCAGACAAGGACAACACAGAAAAGGAAAATTACAGGCCAATATTGCTGATGAATATAGATGCCAAAATCCTCAACAAAATTCTAGCAAATTGAATACAGCAATACATTAAAAGGATCATACACCACGATCAAGCGGAACTTATTTCAGGGATGCAGCAATGGTTCAACATCTGCAAATTGATCAATATGATACACCACATTAACAAAAAAGAAGAATAAGAATCACATGATCATCTCAAAACATGAAGAGAAAGCATTTGACAAGATTCAACATCCATTCATTTATAAAATCTCTGGATAAAATGGGTATAGAAGGAAAGTACCTGAACATAATAAAGGCCATATATGACAAACCCACAGCCAACATCATACTCAATAGGCAAAAACTGAGAGCTGTCCCTCTGAGAACAGGAACAAGACAAGGATGCCCACTCTTGCCACTCTTATTTGACATAGTACTGGAAGTTGTAGACAGAGCAATTAGACAAGAAAAAGAAATAAAAGGACCCAAATTGGAAGGAAAGAAGTAAAATTGTCACTATTTGTGGATGACATGATTTTAGATGTAGAAAACCCTAAAGACTCCACCAAAATCAAATAGAAATAATCAACAACTACAGTAAAGTTTCAGAGTACAAAATAAAAGTTCAAGAATCAGTTGCATTTATCCAATAATAATGAACCAGCAGAAAGAGAAATCAAGAGTACAATCCCATTTATAATCACAAGAAACTGATTAAAATATCTAGGAAAAATTTAATCAAGGAAGTGAGAGACCTATACACTGAAAACTATAAGACGTTATTGATAGAAATGAAAGAAGACATAAAGATATGGAAAGATATTTCATGGTCATGGATTGGAAGGATAAACATAGTTAAAATGTCCATATTACTGAAAGCAATCTACAGATTCAATACAATCCCAATCAAAATCTCAATGACATTCTTCATGGAAATAGAACAAATATCCTAAAATTTATGTGCCTATCCTAAGGAAAAAAACAAAGTTGGAGGTATCACACTCCCTGAATTCAGAATATACTACAAAGCTATAGTAATCAAAACTGTATGGTTTTGGCAGAAAAACAGAGACACAGGTCAATGGAACAGAGTAGAGAGTCAAGAAATAAAACCACACACCTATGGACAGCTAATATTTAACAAAGGAGCCAAGAACATACAATGGAGAAAGGAAAGTTTCTTCAACAAATGGTGTTGGGAAAACTGGACAGCCACATGCAAAAGAAGGAAAGTAGACCATTATCTTACACTATACACAAAAACTAACTCAAAATGGATTAAAGACTTGAATGTAAGACCTGAAACCATAAAACTCCTAGAAGAAAATATAGGCTGTACATTCTTTGACATCTATCTTAGCAGTACCTCTTTGAATATTATGTCTACTCAGGCAAGGGAAACTAAAGTAAAAATAAACAAATGGAACTACACCAAACTAAAAAGCTTCTGCACGGCAAAGCAAACCATCAACACAATGAAAAGACAGCCCACCAATTGGGAGAAAATATTTGCAAATCATATATTCAACAAGGGGTTAATTTTCAAAATATTTTACATACAATTCAACAACAAAAAAATGAACAACTCAATCAAAAAATGGGTAGAGGATATGAACAGACATCTTTCCAAAGAAGATATACTGGTGACCAACAGGCACATGAAAATATGCTCAACATCACTAATTATCAGAGAAATGCAAACCAAAGCTACAATGAGATTTCATCTCACACCTGCCAGAATGGCTTCAACTAACAAGACAAGAAATAACAAATGTTGGAGAAGTGGAGAAAGGGGAACCCTCATACACTGTTAGTGGGAATACAAACTGGTGCAGCCACTATGGAAAACAGTATGGAGATTTCTCAAAAAATTAAAAATAGCAATACCATGTGTTTAGAATACTAGTGATTCTATGACTGGTTATTTATCTGAAAACATGAAATCGATAATTCAAAAAGATATATGCACCTCTTTGCTCATTGCAGCATTATTCACAATAGCCGAGACATGGAAGCAACCTGAGTGCTCATCAACAGATGAATGGATAAAGAAGATGGTGCATATACATGTATACAATGGAATACTACTTAGCCACAAAAAGGACAAAATCATGCCATTTGCAACAACATGGATGGACCTTGAGGGTATTATGCTAAGCGGAGTAAGTCAGACAGAGAAAGACAAACGCTGTGTGATGTCACTCATGTGGAAGATAAACACATGGATAAGGAGAACAGGTTAGTGGTTACCAGAGAGGAAGGGGGTTAAGGGAGGGCAAAGGGGTAAATGGTCACATATGTATGTGATGGATAAAAACTAGACTATTGGTGGTGAACAGGTTGCAGTTTATACAGAAACTGAAATATAATAATGTACGTCTGAAATTTATACAGTTATAAGCCAATATGACCTCAATAAAATGATTAAAAAATAAAATAAAAAGGAATGAGGTTATCAAGCCTATATTCTCTCCCTTACAGATGTCAGCTGTATCACATGCATTTGCCTACTCCTCTTGCCTGTTATGTGAGTTAATATGTTATTATTACTTAAGGTATTTCATATGGGGCTATGTATCATTGGTAGCAAAAAAAATCCTTTTGTAAACAACTTATTTAGACAGATGAGTAATTCAAACCTCAAGTTCAAATATATGTTGATCTTTGTCTATGATTCAGTCGCTTTGTAAGGTAACGGAGATTAAAAAAAGTGAACAGCGCAAAAGGTACAAGAGAAATATCTCCATTCAAAGAGCTCACACACAAGGAAGGGGAAAGACAATTAAATTAAAGGAAGATGGTATCCTCTGTCGGAAGCAGGGCTCGTCAATGGGAAGACAAAACGCTCCACAGAAATGATGCCTGAGCTGACCACCATCAAGTGGGAAGGAGTTTTCTAGGAAGTCAAGGAAGAAGGGGGAAAGGGAGGTGGGAAAGCGTAAGGGGGACAATTTGGACAAAGAGAAACCGTATGGAAAGGCAAAGCACAGAAATGAGTTTGTTCTTTTCAGAGAACCAGTAGTTGTCCACTCCTTACAGTTAACCCAGGGGGTGGAGAGGGATGTGGTAGGAAATGTCCGGAGTTATTTGGGGAAGTTGAAGGAAATTGGTACTCACTTACAAATATCAAGTCCAGCATCCCACCCAATAATTTCCTAGAGTATTGATCTTCCTTCACTTTTTTTTTTTTGACACAGGCCTCAGCCCTCTCTCCCTATATTGTACTTTCAATGTAATAGTCATTCTAGGTGAAAAGTCACTCATTCACTAGAAATAAGAATATCCCAATCACCATTTCGGATGTTTCTGATGAAGTCTTGGTGACATAAAATCTTATACCAACTGAATTGTGTAGCATGTGCATTTGTGCATAATATAGTGAGATTAGGTTCAAAGACAATCCATAGATATGTATGATAGGTCAAAAGGACTGAAATGTCAATTAATTATATGCTTATTTAATTGATTTAACGTGGACTCAGCATAGTTTATAGTATCAGATTCAGTCAGTTGTCTTTCTATTTAGTTCCTTGATGGACTGACTTCTATCTATTTCTTTTGCATTTCTTTTCCCCAAATTGGTGTGTAGACGCGAGTGTTCTTCTCAGAGAGCAAATGCTTTTAATGATATTATAAAATTATTCATGACCTTTCAGTTTATTCCCTTTAATTAAAATTTTAGGAAAAGAGGAAACACACCAGAATTTTTCCTTTACATTCTATTTGCTAATAATTTATATACTAAGAGTGTGCCTTTTGTAACTGTCAGCTACTCTAACGTATTTATCTGAGATTGTAAAATAAGTAGAAACGTTAAACATTATCTTCACCAACAGACAAGAAAGAATATATTAGTATAGCATATTTGAAATGTAGAGCTGTTTATCAGGTTAAGTTTAAGAAAGGAGACATCTAAGGTATAACTGTGTGTTTATTTTAAATTACTTATGAGATTCTTTTTAAGAATGCACAGCCTGAAAGAATACAAAAAATAGCACTAAGAACTCGGCTTACAAAATCAATTAATACTGGCTCATGGCCCAAAGAGTTTTACTTACTTAAGAAATGCTTATCTATATTTTATCTGCATTTATAAGTAAAATTATGAAATATAGAAAATGAAGTTTGTATATTAATATAGTGTGAATTTCCACATGAGGAAGGCAAAGCCAGAAAAAATTCCCCATTGGTAAAATAAAAAAATAACTATAATATATTTTATTTGCATTCCAGATAATTGGTAAAATGAAAACTGAATTTATGGAGAGCATTTTAGTTGCTGCTGACAAAATATATAATGTGTATCAAGTAAGTAATAAATAATGCACACAGATATTCAAATATTATAAGCAAAAGTTTAAAAAGAACATGAGTAATGTTAATTTCTAGAAATTGTTTGAAAATAAAGCAGAAGACATCACTGCATGATGAAAATAAATATAAGCCAATGTGTTTGAAGGGGAACCATATGAGAAGTCTCCCGGTGGAAACTGGAGGTTTCTTGCTTGTATAATGATGGAAGAATGTCTCATTCTTGATCGAAAAAAAAGACTTTTAAAACTCATTAATTGATGCTTACAGCTGTGTCAATGATCTCTTTTGCTCTGAATTAAGATCTCTGGCCTATCATTTAAAAATAAATCGTAAGTGTGGCACATAATTTGCGTTTTGAAACCTACTTTGTGCATTGGTGGGGTGAAAGTTCACATGCTGGAGAGGCGCCAAAGACTAAGAGCCCCACCCCAACCACTATGGTCCAAACCACTGGATAGGGGTTCAGTTAAAATCTGGGAGCTGGCTGAAACCAGGTCATTATTTCATTTCATTTTTTTTTAATCCCCAGAGATAGAAATAAGGTATCCCTATTTTGCTGGGTCTCACAATTTCCGACTTCAGCCTCTCCCTAGTCAGAGTACAACTACGTCATACAGTAGACTAAACTGTTTCATAAAATGCTTTAGGATTAAAGTTCTAAATGTATCAGTTAGAAGAAGAAGGGGAGAAGTGGGGGAGTGGGGAGGGCTGAGGGGAGGGGGAGAACTGGCAATTTCAACCGTGACTCTTCGGCTGCCCTCTACTATAGCAGCAACTTTCATTCAGAGAATGCTTTCATCAAAACTCTGATCTTTGCTTTGTGAAACTTTCCTTAATCACCTATCCCGACCCCTTCTCTGCTCCACGAGCACTTTGCATAAACCTTTAATTTTCCCACAACAACATCGAATCTTGTTTTGGTCCTGTTGCTTATTCTTCCCCCTACACAATGAGTTTTGGAGGCAGAGATGCGTAGCATGTGACACAGTGTCTGGCAGGCAGCAGGCGTTGGTAACTGTGTGGGCTGAACTGAAAATCCCAGTGAATGCCACGTGCCACGTGCCACATGCCACGATGTGCAGTAGCATCCCCCATTGCAGAGGAGTTCCACCTCATTCCTGTGGGATTTTCTATCTCCTCACCCATTGGGATATTGGAGATTGTTGTAAAGATCTATGCCTGGAAACATTCATTCCCAAAATAAAAGGAGCTGAAAACACAATCTAACTTCTAGATCCCCTGCTTTTTCTCCGGAAAGTCAGAGTGCTGTTGGAAGGCTTCCATCCATTTCTCACGCCCTCACTCTTGGGTGTCTATTGCCATCTCTGACCCTGAAGAACCAGTGAATACATCTACACTTGGACTGTTGATAGGAAGTTCTAAGTCTAAGGAAGTGCACTGGATGGGAAGTCAGGAAGCATTGGGATTGTGCTGTGAGCTTTTGCATGTGTCACCTCACGTGATCTTCACAACCACCTTGCATGGCGGGGATTTGTAACCCCACATATTCACCTTTCTCTGATTTATTTGATTTTATTTTGTGACTGTCAGATTCTTTCCTTTTAGTACGCTACCTAAAATTCTTCCCACTCAGAGAAGAGGAAGCTGATCTTGGTGACGTCACAGGACGTGTCATGCTGAGTAGCATAATGTGAATACGGCAGAGTTCCAATTTGAATCAGGCCTATTTATTTACAAAGCCAACACTTGGGCTACTGCCTCAGAGTTCTAGTCCCCATTCTGCTGCCAATCACTCAATTATCTATGTAAGTCTCAACATGTGAAATAACTTCCCTTCCTGTTCTTCTGTAGAAAGAAGGATGATGATTAGATGATTTCTAAGGCACTGCTTCTCAAATTTTACATGAATAGAGATCGCCTTGGGATCTCATTAAAACGCAATTCTTATGCGGTAAGTCTGGAGTAGGGCCCGAGATTCTGTGTTTCTTGCAAGTTCCTAGACGATGCCAAAGCACCTGGTCCATAGACTACACTTCCAGTAGCAAGATGGCTTTTTTTTTTTTTAAGGATTCCTAATTCTTTAGAGAGTGATTCCTACAGAGACAAGGATAAAACTATCTTCTACTCAAGGATCCTCCAGGTAATATTGGATAGACTCCAGTCCTAAGGAACTGAAGGAGGAGCGAGAAGCCAATCAGAAACACCCTAACACAACTGCCATATTGATGAGCAGTTTTGCATCCTCAACAGTAACTGCTATATGAGCAACATGCTCTCAAGCATGTCTCACAGTTCCCTGAATGAAATTCCAAAGACCATCTGTCTGAGCCACCACTGGGGATGACTTCCCATCTGTACTGAGTATTTCCCTGCTTTGCAATAATCACCCGGCAGCCAAGAAGCTCCAGAATCTTTAAAGACAGACACACATGACTCATCTGATAACAGGCAATTGAGCTAATGCTATAGAACACAACACAGTATAAAGATAGCTTTTCTAATTCAGAGCAGGATTTGTTTGGTTTGGGAGTAATTGCCGAGAACTTTGGCATGAATGGTAGCTATTTTTGTACACTTACTAGAAAAAGGAAGTTTTGTACACTTTTGTGTATTAAAAAAAAGTCACATCAGCACCATCTATAACAGTATTGCAAGGAGAAAGGGTATAAAAAAGGGAGTTGAAAAGGAGAACTTGGTGGTGTTACAAATTGGTCTGCCAACAAGTTCTGTGTTACAATCAAATTAGAGGGGCTACTGAGGCCAGGGTTATAATTAAACATAAATCACTTTGGGGGCTGGCACCATGGCCCAGTAGTTAATTTGTGTACTCTGCTTCAGCAGCCCAGGGTTCACTGGTTTGGATCCTGGGCACAGACCTACACACAGCTCATCAAGCCATGCTGTGGTGGCATCCCACATAGAGGAACTAGAATGGCTTTCAACTAGGATATACAACTATGTACTGGGGCTTTGGGGAGGAAAAAAAAAAAAGAGGAAGATTGGTAAAGATGTTTGCTCAGGGCCACTCTTCCTCACCAAAAAACCCCCCAAAAACATAAACCACTTTGAAAGTTATGATTCGAAGTGGAATCATTTTATATTAAGACGTTTTGCTTTGATTTAATATTTTCAGTTTTGCATTAAACATTAATATATCTATGATTCTTGGAAATAACAGCATATGAGAAAATGTTGATGCTGTTCCAGCAGATGTTTTTCTTTCCTGCATGTATTCTTAGTATACATTTGATAAATCATGCAATTACTTCTCCCTCTATTATTGCCAGTAACCTCACTGGTCATGAAAGTCATCACATTTGTAAGGGTGATATTTTTCAAAGCATCACAAATAAAAAAAATGTTGCTTTCCAAATTCGTCTTTCCATTTTGATCACGTTTATCTTATACAAGAGAAAATACTAGCGGATATGTTTTTGCTTCTCGCCCATATGAAAGACCAAGTCAGTTATTCTAATTTACATGGAAATTGTGGACCAGAGGACCTTTTCTCAGCTAGTGGTTTTTCAGCGTTGGGACATTGCAGGAGAGAAGGAATGAACTCATTGCGCATTCTTTTGTATTTATTTCTTTGGTGAGAAAGATTGGCCCTTAACTAACATTCATGCCAATCTTCCTCTATTTCGTATGTGGGACACCATTATAGCATGGCTTGACGAGTAGTGCATAGGTCCATGCCCAGGATCTGAACCCGTGAACCCTGGGCCACTGGAGCGGAGAGTGTGAACGTAACCACTAAGCCACTGAACCAGCCTCCAATCATTACACATTCTTTTCTCCCCGACATCTTCAGTGATCCAACCTACCTCAGATGGAGATGGAAGTCAGAATCAGTACGTTTCTTTAGAATTGGAAGCTGGGAGTGGAGAGAAGCCAGTGAGCACTAATTTATGTCAATTGCTAATGCATATTTCCATACATCAAAAAAAAAGTTCTACCAAAGTTGAAAACTCTAATATTAAACTATTCATTATATCTTTTTACCATTCTTTCCTGAGGTGTCTATCTGGCTTTTGACTTGTGTGTTTGGAGAGTTTTCTTTTTCTCTGCTGTCAGAAAGTACTACAGCCAAGAGAAAGTTGTGTGGGATAGACCATCTTTTTTTCAAGTGAGCTTGTGAAAGACATCTCCCCAGTGACTGATGCCTTGAATGGATCTTTTGGAATGTAATCAGGAGCTAAAAACCTCCACATGTGCTGTATTTGTCCCTGTTTTATTGACATAGCCATTCCTTGTGTTTTAGAACAACAAAGGAAAGATGGATGCAGAGAATCATTTGATAGAATACATCTTAAATTAGAAGATGGATGTGCCAGAAGCCAAGAATTTCAGGATATTTTAAGAAATAGCTTTTTGTTTTCCCAACTTGGATGAACACATACTCTAAGTGGATAGGTTTATTAATATTTTTAAATTAAAAACAATGAGTAGGAGATACTTCTTTCTTTTCTTTCTCCTGGATTTAGAAGCCTTAAATTTAACAAAATACAGACTCACAGCAACACTTTTCAATGTTTCACTTAAAAGAAATTCTATCAGTACAGAGATAGTTGAAGATGACTGAGTATAGTTGAATACGACTGAGAAGTCCTGTTCAAAGCTCTAATGCAAAGTGTCTGGCATCATGATTAATATTTTGTTACTCTTAAAAATGTTAAAAACTGTTAATCAGATGAGTACACATGCTAACTTTTACTACAGTAGTTACTTACAGTAGGTAAAACATCAGAAACATACCAATCAAATAAAATCTGTACCAAAAGTTCGAGAAAGTCCTGAAGCTTAGTAGGAGAACTTTAGAGACCCATGGTAAACAGCATCCTTACAGGGCCTGGCTGTAGTTTTACATTTTTCCAAAAGGTTTCTTGTCTTCCTCCAAACTACGGGAGCAACAAAGCCTTTGTGTTGTATGGATCGGGCCTGGGTGCAGATAGATCAGAGTGGGTGATTTCAGAAACATCAGGCTCTGCCTTCATCCTCCATTTTACTAGCCACATCCATTAACCATTTGTTAACGCTTTCCTTTCCCATTACAAGAGGAAGATGCTTGGAAACTATCCTAAGAGAGGAAATGTTTGGCATGCAACTACCACTGGAAGGGAATATACTGAGTTAAATTCATTCTAAAATGTCAATGACTGATAGAGAACATTCCTAAATAGTCAGGTTTGACTGAGTTAAAAAAAAAAAAAAAGTGAGATAGGGTCCCACCTGGTGGCACAGCAGTTAAATTCACAGGTTATGCTTCGGAGGCCTGGGGTTCATCGGTTCAAATCCCGGGTCCAGACATATGCACTGCTTGGCAAGCCATGCTGTGGCAGGCATCCCACATATAACATAGAGGAAGATGGGCACAGATGCTAGCTCAGGGCCAGTCTTCCTCAGCAAAAAGAGGAGGATTGGCAGCGGATGTTAGCTCAGGGCTAATTTTCCTCAAGAAAAGAAAAAGTAAAGTGAGATGACAATAGTTGTATAATAAAAATGTTGAAACTTAATGAATCCTTAATTGTATTATTTATTTTAGGAACTGGGTGACAGGAAACACTAAAGAGCAATTTATTTAAATCAATGAAGTAATTGGTCAATGAGTCTCTAGCCCAGTGAATGGTTTTCAAGGTTATTTTGTGTGGTGTCTTAGGATTCTTCAAAGGTGCTTTAGGGGCAACCACAGGACTGCTTGGCTGTGCTTCTTTGGCCTTTAGTTAAATTAAAGGCGTTTTGCTTCCAGCTGTGCAAAGCATTGGGTTTCAATATTATATTTAATTAAAAAGAAAGATTTGGGACCATTCTAGTCTGAATGATGTTGTGTTAATGCTTTTAAAGGACTTCTTTATATCTGTTTAATCTCCATATATGGATTAGATATATTTAGATTAAACTGTGCCTAACAAACCTATTTTTTCTCCTTCCTGAGCATCCGGTTTGGTGGTATTTCCCAGCTCCATTGCAGTTATGTTTGGTCATGTAGCTGAGTTCTGTCAAATGTACGCCATTTCCAGGTCCAGCCTATAAAATCCTTTCACTCATGACTTGCTCTCTTTCTTCACCTGTCAGCTAGAGATCACTTCCCAGAGTGACCTTGGAAACTGAAGAGTTAAAGTGGCCAATCCTCCACTGACTTAGATCCCCAAATAACTGCACGGGACAGACAGAGCCGCACCCCGGTTGCCAGTATTACTTACTGTGATCTCGAGGGAAACTTTGTATTGTGTTGTCACTGATATTGTCAAGGTTGTCTGTTATAGCAACAATCATCACCTGAAATAATACATGTAATTTGGAATAACATTTCTGCAAAAACTCTACCTAATTGTGAAACTTTGTAAGAATTCTGATTAAAGTCAGGAAGAAGGCAGGGTGCTTGCTACTTCCTCGATATGAAATAAAACAAAGAGAAGAAATAAAGATCATAAGAATTGAAAGAGACAAAAATGTCATTATGCGCAGATAACATTATCATCAACATGAAATTCCAATATAAAATGTATACAAATTAACAAAGCAAATGATAGAGCTTAGCACCTTTTCTGGATCAACGTAGAAAAATTGGTAGGTCCAACTTCCAACACTGTGCAAGAATACATTTCTGTTGCTTTAAGCCACTTGTGTGTGGCTTAAAGTTTGTTATGACAACCCTAGGAAACTAATACACCTACTTGTCATCCTACCAGCTGCCTGAGGACCTGGGAGAGGAGGAACTTTCTCTGTTGACTTACAAAAAGATTTGGGTAAACGCAAGATCATACTGAGAAAACTCTCCTACCAGGCTAATCTTTTAGACCTTCAAAGACATGAGGGTCGTCAGGAGCCCACCATGGAAAATAGTTCAATGAAACAATGCAAACCCATGTCTTTAAACAAACTCTGCTATTCTGCAAGGAAAAAGTGAAGACAAAGTGTGCAAGGAAAAGGGAGGAAGGAGGAATTGAAGTGAATCTCTCCTTCCCTTAATTGCTAAGTATGTCAACGTGAGATACACTTCATTTCAAGACTTGGAGAACCTTAGTCCTATTTTACACTATTTTTCATTGCTTTACCTCACAACAGCAAAGCAGCTACATAAGTGGAAACTGTCAATCAACTAAAAAACGGTCATGGTCTCCATAGTAACGTTCACTGTTCCAGTAAGTCACGCTGCCCGTAAAAGTGAGGAATTGGTGATAGGAGTAACAAGAACCTGCTGAGGCTCAAGGAATTTTGGTTTCCCAATGAGGCCAAATGGATGATGGAAGGCAGGTTATTCACTGAATTGGGCTCCAAGACTTCAGGGAGCAAGATGAGTAACACTAAGTTTTACGTTGACTCACACTGATTCTTCTTCTTCTTTTTTTTTTTTTTTTGCAGAGAAAGATTCACCCTGATCTAACATCGATTGCCAATTTTCCTCTTTTTTCCCCCTTCCCAAAGCCTCAGTACATGGTTGTATATGCTAGCTGTAAGTCGTTCTAGATCTTCCATCTGAGCTGCTGCCACAGCATGGCAACTGACAGACAGGTGGTGTGGTTCTGCAACCAGGGAGTGAAGTCGGGCTGCCAAAGTGGTGAAGGCTGAACTTTAACCACTAGGTCATCAGGGCTGGCTCGATGATGACTTTTAAATCCTAGCATTTTCCTGATAGGCTTAAAATATTCCTTGGGTGATTTATAAACCAAGCAGTGACACGTGAAGTCATTCTCTGAAGTGTAATCTGTGTGAGATATATCAAAAACTACAAACATATCAGTGTAAAAAGATTACTAGTCTTATCAATGGACACCATGGTTCTCAAGCTGGTTTCCTATAAGAATTGCTTGGATGTCTGTTAAAAAGTCATATTCTGGGGCCAGCCTGGTGGTGCAGTGGTTAAGTTCACACGTTCCACTTCTTGACCGCCCGGGTTTCGCCAGCTCGGATCCCGAGTATGGACATGGCACCACTTGGCAAAAGCCATGCTGTGGTAGGCATCCCACATATAAAGTAGAGGAAGATGGGCACGGATGTTAGATCAGGGCCAGTCTTCCTCAGCAAAAACAGGAGGATTTGCAGTAGTTAGCTCAGGGCTAATCTTCCTCAAAAAAAAAAAAGTCATATTCCTGGGCTCTACCCAAGATTTAGAGTATCAGAACCCCTAAGAGGGACCTATCTTTGTTTTTAATAAAACCCCCATGTATATCTAGTGCAACCAGCACTGCATGGATTTCCACGTGGTTGTCACATAGTATTTCAAGACTGGAAGTTACTTTTGTAGTGTCATGGAGCCATCCTGCTTTAGCGCAGTCTTCCAGGTCAGCTAAGCAGGGCTGGAAAAAGCCTCTGCAGCAATTGACCCCTACTGTGTACTGAGTCCAGGGCTATGGGTTTTACCTGGTTATCTCATTAATCCTCACAGAAGTTTTATGAAAGAAGTAGTAGCAGTAACCTCATTATAGACCGAGGGAAATGAGACACAGGCTATGCAAATAATTGCCGTGGTGAAGCGCCAGACCCGTAAGAGTTGGAGCCAGCAAAGGAATCCAGGTTTGTCACACTGCAAAGCCCATGATGTTTTTATAATGGCCTCCGATTTCACGGCCAAAAGAGAGTCCTTATGAAAGAAAATGGAACAAGACAAAAGAAGTACAATTCTATTCAATATGATCTGTGGATGATGATAAAGGGTCTCTCTCCCCTGCGGAGATATAAAATTTAATAACGTCTAATTTTAATAATAACAGCAATATTACATAAGCCTATATGATTTTCACATAAAACGTCTTCTCAGATTCTATCAACAAACTCTTGTTGTAGGTAGGACAGAGATTATTAAGTACCTTTATACGTGAGAGCAGGGTGGCTCAGAAAAAGAAAAAGATGTTTTCAAAATTGTATTGACAGTGAAAAGCTTTTTAGTTCCACCATCCCATAATATCTCCCTATCTTTTTTAAGGAAACTATACCTTTCTTCACTGTTTACTCCAACCTCATCAAGTATGGAATCTGATTTTCAGAAGCTAAAATGATGGATGGAAATGGCTAAAAATGACAGTGTAATAAGAAAATAGATGTGGATTTCAGATTGAGATCTGAGTTGCAACTCTGCCGTTTTCTAACTATGTGAAAGGGAAAATTAAACTCTAAGGCTCAGCTTTACTGCCCTATAAAATGGACATGAAACGAATAGTCCAAGTATTAGAGAGTCGTGGGAAGTATACACATTACCTGTCTCAGTGCCCTGTAAACACTCACAATGCATGCTGGTCATAGCACAGTCATCACTATCACTGTTATTGGGAAGGTATCCAGAGTCCCAGGAGTGCTATTACACAGAACTTTTGGCAGTCAGTGAGGCACATGCCATTTTCTTTTCTTTGGGGAGACAGAAGTGGTCTCCACTCCAGGAATGGAAGGGCGCCCTTTGTGGGGAACACTGAGGCTTCTCATAAAAGTTTGAAAAGACATCCTTTAAATACTTTCCATTTGGGGAGACTTAAGTAACTGCCTTCTGGGGCCAGCAATGCTTTTTGCTTTGTTTTGTTTTCTTCACTTTTAGCTCCACTGAGCTGAAGGGGCCAGGGGGAAGCTAGCATGGGCTGGCTGCTTAGGGCTGGTCCTCACAGCTTCCCAGCTTAAGAAGAAAATGATAAATGAGACCTTCAGCTTTCCTTCAAATTGCCATAGCCTGATTCACCAGGGTAGGCAAGGAGGCAGGGCTTCGGGGCAACAGTTCCAACTAGGAAAGCAAGTTACACATTTGTCTTAAGCACTCTGCTTTCCTTAAGTCTTAGACCTAATGGACAGAGCACAGAGAGGGAAAAAACACTAACCTTGATTCAGTGACTATTTTGGGCAATGATATGTTTTTGACAACTTATCTCTTAACAACCAGGATGAGCCTTTCAGAGAAGTGTTTTGGTCCTGCTTTACAGCAGAGGAAACCAAGGCTAAAAGAATTTAAATCTCTCTAGGATTTCCAACAAATAATTATTGAGCTGGTGGTGTTAAAATCTATGTGTGCTTGGCTCTGAAGCAAACATTTTCACTCTATCATGCTGCCTACTATTTTGTACACCATATGCCTGTTATTTTAAATTTTCATTTCATTTAAAATTGAAATATAATATCCAGAGATAAAGATATTTTATGTGGTGTGTCTAGCCCCCAAATAAAGAATTGATTACCATTATTCTTCAAGGATTAAATGATCTTGCTTCCTTCCCATTTTGAATTCCAAGAACTGAGGTGTCTCTCATGGATTACTCACTGAAGACTTGCTCCTGGGCTGTAAATAAGACCCCTCCTACCTTCACGCTTTCGCTTTCCCTTGGGATTCAAAAGCAATGCCACAAAGTCAACAAGAACAATGACGGGGCAGACAAAGCCACCTGTCTTGATTGATCTGTCCCTTTCTTCATTCCCATTGCCAACTCCTTCTCCGTACAGCACTTTACAATGCACTGCATTTATAATTCCCTGCCACGTAAAAATTAGTAAGGACATAATGAATTTCAGGCACAGAAGCATTTAATCCTCACAGCATCCCAGAGCCATTATGATGACAATGACAGAATTTATAAAAAGAAAAATTAGCATAGCTCTTGCGAGTCATCAGAAGCAAAGCTCTTGTCCCAGGCACATATCAGAAACCCCGTTTTCAATTTTTAAGTTGCTTGTAGCTTTCCACCTCAATTTCAAAGAGATGTGACCTGGAGCTTTGAATTTAGCATAATTCCAACAAATCACATTTATTGAGGAATAATTGCAAATTCTGTGCATGAGGATAAGCAATGTTTCCCTTTATGAGTTTATGTGCTTCCTAATTGTACTCCTGCTTTCTCTTCATGTCACACAGTGGTCCGTGTCGTCTTTGCTTAACACTTTCTTCTTGTTCTCTCCATTCTAAACGTGCTTGATACCCAAAGGTAAAAAAATCTGGGTTTATTTAAAATTGGCTTTAGTGCTTGCATGCCTTGTATTTAAGACATTAAAATCAGGAAATTAGGTAGATGCCTGCCAGCCAAGGCAATTACTTCTACCCATTACACTTCAAGACCAAATTATTTTACTTGAAACAGTTTCTCTTAATTGTTTCATGCTCTGCATGGTGACATTAAACCCAAATAGTCACTTCTTTGGTTTTATTGACAATGTATACGGTTTGAATTATGTGTTATTGACAATCTTTTTGGTAATCTTATTCTTTGCTATTTCTTTTCTTTCCTGCTTTCATTTGTAATTTAATGGTGTCAGGGTCTTACCTAAACTGAAGTTTGTTTTATTCTTTACAGTTGTTTCAATAGATGTATATCTTCAATATTTACAACCTACGTTTAATGGAACCGAGAATAAGAATTTTCTGCTCTTAATCTTTCTTTCCACTGTATTTTCCAATATGGTAGCCACTGCCTACGTGTAGTTATTTAAATAATTAAATGTTATTAAAATGAACTAGAATTAAAATGTGAGTTCCTCAGTAATACTGGCCACGGATCAAGTACTCACTGGTAACCTGTGGCTAGTGGCTTCTGTTTTGAGCAGCAGAGATATAAAACATTTCCATTATCATTGGAGAAAGTTCAGTTGGACAGCACTGCTTCGAGGGCCCCTTCAAAGTGATAAAGCAACTGCTTCTTCACACAGAGTTGTAACGAGTCACCAAAACAAACAGCCAAAAAAACTCTAAGCATCTTTATGATGAAACAGGTTCACTGGATGCTCATTGATTGGACTATGGGATATGGTATATAATAAGATTCTGGTTTGAGTGTAGGCATGTTCATCACTGGAAATCCAGTGGCCCTCCACAAGTTTGTTTTCATGAGGAATCAAGGATTCAAAGAGGAAAGGGCTAGTAATAAAGCCCTATCATTGAGAGTGTGTGTAGTGTCTGTGGGAGAGGGTAGAAATTGGAGGGGAGGAAAAAATTTGGAATACCTTGTTATAAGTGAAATTTAAATTCATTGAGTTGAGGTCTCCAGATGTAAGCTCCTTAGGGGAGAGATAGTTAATTATAAAAAATGGAAGATATGTTTAGCTAGAGTTTCTAAAACACTGGCACACAAGAAATATACCTCTGAGATCCTTAGAACAAACTAAAACTAAAGGAAGCTGAGATTCCTCTCTGGGGCAACTGGATGGCTGTATCTATGAGCGACCTTGGGGAGCAATGGCATCTAGTGAGGGAATACAGTGTCCCTTGGAACAGCAGATCACCTGAGAGCACTGCCAGTCTTGGGATATCAGCAGCAGCCTCTGGGAGGAAGGGCCTAGTGGAGTAGCACCAGAGCCTTGTAGGGAACACAAAGAACAGGAGAGGCATTGAGGACAGAGATAGGTAACTTTGTGGCAAAGAGAAGAAGTTAAGAGATGCCATGCAAAGAAGTGCAGGTAACTTTGTGGCAAAGAGAAGAAGTTAAGAGATGCCATGCAAAGAAGTGCTGATCACTTCTCAGTGCTCATCAGTATGAAATAACAGGATGGTACATTTTGGTTTTCACCAGAGAAGGAATATGGTTCAATATATGCATTAATATTTGAATATATGGCTCCTGGTGTAGTTGACATGGACACAATAATCTAATGTATTAATTTAGGGGAACATGACACTAAATTGCAGTGAGTACAATGCACTTACTTATATGTATGTCTGTACAAGAAAGCACTGATGAGGATGAGTAACTGTTAAGTCAGCAATTTTCCCTTTTCCTTTTTGCTTCCATACTTAGTCTTTAAGCTATTTGGACTTTTTAAATACCAGAAAAAAATTAAGTATTCTTCAAAAATGGTAGGTTGAGCCGAGCTTTATCAATTAACTCCAAACACCTAAGGCAATGAAGGAAACAGATGGAATCTGGGGGTTTTCAAGTACACCTATGAGCCAAAACTGGCTCACGCAGCAGTCAGTGGCACATTATGTCTGAATATTAACCCTCTCTTCTTGCTGTCCTGCTATCCTATTCATTACAAGAAATCTGGGACTCAACTGAGTAAACACTGGGGACAAAGATGGAAATTAAAGAACTTAATCTGAATTCAAATCCAATAAGAAAGAAGGTAATTCCTTCTCTACTGACCTTGAGTAGGAAAAACACACAAAACTTTTTTTATCTTTCTCCCTCTTCTTGGCATATCAAGGTCTACATACTCCTCAGAAGCTGGAGCTCTTGCCTAGCTCTGGCATCAATATCCCCTGTGACCTTGGTCAAAACCTCAATATTTATCTCAGTGTTCTCATAGTTAACATGCAAATAGCAATCCTCATTCTATATGTGAAAATGTGAATGGGTAACCAGGAAAAAGAACCATGCAAGTGATGTTTGTTGAACACATGCTAGCCATCAGATACATTTACCAAAGTATTTTTTTTTTTTTTTTTTTTAAGATTGGCACCTGGGCTAACAACTGTTGCCAATCTTTTTTTTTTTTTTTTCTGCTTTTATCTCCCCACCCCGCCCCTGTACACAGTTGTATATCTTAGTTGCACGTCCTTCTGGTTGTGGGATGTGGGACGCCGCCTCAATGTGGCCTGACGAGCAGTGCCATGTCCACGTCCAGGATCCAAACCCTGGGCCGCCGCAGCGGAGCGCACGAACTTAACCACTCGGCCACAGAGCCGGCCCCCAAAGTATTTCTTTTATTGCTACGTTTTTAAAAATAATCTGTGATGTAGCATAATGGAAATTTGTAATGTCAGTCCTTCCGCCATCTGCACACTCTTCTTAGTCTGGGGAACTGCAAAGACAGGAGGCAGGCAGGGTTCATTGTCAGTATCAAAGTCCAGAGGTTAGTGTATCAGATAAGTCTTTCCTTTGCTCCTTAGAAGCTAAGGCACAGCTGGCAGGTAGCCACAGTACCTAGGTTTGTCCATCTGCCTACAAATTCGGATCTTGAGGGAATTACTCAAAGGCGCAAGGACTGCTTGCAGTGGCTGTGGGAGGGCCTCTGTAATAACATCCCATCCATCACTCCACAAAAGACTTAATGTGGTAGGATCATGGCTGCACATGGCTTCCTTCAGGCTCTGCTCATCTTTACCCATCTTCCTAAGGCTTCTGGGAGTTCCCTATTACCTCACCAAAAAATCACCGTCCTGTTTAACTTAGCCAACACAGTTTTTTTGTTTTCTGTCATCAAAAACTTTGATTTCTCCAAAGGAATTATCACCTATATTTTAAGAATGAGAAAGCCAAGAACTTTGTGCATGACACGCTCACCAATGCTATTGATGTGCTCACTCAGTGTGATACAGGCAGACAGCTAAGCGAGGATGCCCAGCCATGTCCATGTCTCCCCAAAGTGAATGTTCTTTCAGTTACACTCTGACCTTCTTTTTCTTTCTCTTACTTTTTTTGTTTTTTCTTGTCCTTTCCCTCGGCTCTTCTCACCATTCTCTCTGTCATGCAAATAATTTTTAAATTTGAAAAATGGAATCAAATTCTTAGTTTTAAGGGTGCTAGTCTTAGTCAGTAGCATTAGCCAAAGTTCATTCCAGATTAATATTTAGAGGCTTGTAAATTCCTGTTAGCTATAGAGTATCATTTCAGGCGTCTTCTGACACTAAACAAAATAGATATTCACCTGTCCCATAAATGATTCCAAGTTCTTTCGTTACATCTTGGTAGGAAGTCCTCATAAACAGGAGGCTGGTTGTCCACTGTCTTATAAGCGTGTACTGCTCAGATGCCACAATGAAATAACGAAGAATTGGTTAGCATAAATACAGAGACCAGGAACAGCATGGAATCTTCAATTGGTTGATTCTGACTTGATCGTGCTTCTCTTTCAGGAGTAAAGAAGTCATTGAAGATCCTCAAGTTAATCCTGAATTAGAATAAATGTTGCAGCACTTTTAGTAACCAGATGACCAATATTTGCAAGAAATAGGAAAACTCCGAGCGTGGGCATTGCCCTACAGCCAGAAGGCAAGGGCTCTCCTGGGCTTTATAACAGAATGTGTAAAACAAGCAGAAAATACAAGTTCATCCTGACAGCTGCTAGAGAGATGTCCAAAAAAAATGTGATGTGTCAACATGTATTCACCTTTTAGCAAAGGTGTGAGGAAAGCGGGAACCATTATGAAAGCTTGTCAGAGTGGGAAGGGTTGGAGACTGGAGTGTTTGTCACTCAGCCTGGCCACGATCACTAAATGGCAGGTAGAGAAAAGAGGCTCGTGCCTGTCTGCATGGAAGCAGAGGCGATTATAAGGATGCTGAACAAGCAGAGTTTTGATTGCTGGGAGTAAACGTGGATAAAGTCCAAGGCCAGCTGTTGAACAGTATACACTAATGCCTCTTGGGTGTCAATAAATGACAAGAGGCCAGGCAAACCTGTGAAAGGTATGATATATAGTTTCCATGCAGCTGAAGGGGTAAGAAGAGGAAGAAATCGGCTGTTGCTGGTGGATCAGAATGAAGAACAATAAAAAGATTTTCCTTCTTCTATTTTACAGAAGGCGGTAAGAAGTCAGACCTCCTGGAATGGTTCATGCCTCTATAGAGAACACAGTGCTCAAGCAAATAATTTTTAGAGCCAATCTCTGAGTAAGATTCTCATGAGAATGCCAAGCACCACTCTTTTGTGAAGAAACTAGAAGAGGATCAATACATATCCTGCCAGTTATCTCTCAGGTTCTTTCTTTCTTTTTTCTTTTCTTTTCTTTTTGCTGAGGAAGACTGGCCCTGAGCTAACATCCATGCCCATCTTCCTCTACTTTATATGTGGGATGCCTGCCACAGCATGGCTTGCCAAGCAGTGCCATGTCTGCACCCGGGATCTAAACTGGAGAACCCTGGGCCACCAAGGTGGAACATGCACACTTAACCGCTGCGCCAACAGGCCGACCCCTCGGGTTATTTCTTTTATCTGAAACTATAGAACAAGAGTTCCAAAACTTCAAGTGCTGAAGATGTACCCACAGAGCTTGTTAAAATGCAGATTTCTAGGCCAGAATGGGGCTCTGAAAATCTCATTTTGGCAGGGACCACAGGAGATTCTGACTCTGCTCCAGGAACCCACTTTATTGCCATGGAAGAATCCTAGGGAAGCTGAGGCTAGAGGGATCCGCTTTTCTACCTTTATTTCCTTCCACCGAAAGTGGCCTCCAAGGGAGTTGCCGTCCATAGCCTGCCTGTTCGGGTCTCCGTCCACCAGGCACTCCCGCTTGCTTCTCCCATCTTCCCTCCCAGGTGGAGCTGTGGGAGCACTGGCTCAGGCATGTACAAATCTTTCACTGAGTATCTCTGCTGCTTAAGGTTATTTTTGGAATAATAATAAGCAAGCCAGCCCTTTAGGACCCAATTCCTCGTTCTAATGCACTAGTTGCTTTGCCAAACAAGCTTGTTCAGTGACTTTGTGTTGAGAATACAGACATTATTCTGGATTACGGGCTCCAGGTCTCTTCAGCCACTTTCCCTTTTTCTTCTTTAGACTTGACCCAAAGCACTTTATGGCTTCCTTTGGTAATGGCCTGTCTGCCACATCAGCTGCGGTGACTGAGATACTGCCAAACATTTTCCATTTTCTTCTTTAAATTCCCAAGACTGCTGAAGTGCCATGTATACCCCAGTGTAAAGCATCCCTACATATAAGAAAATGTTTTGTGTCTCTAGGGGCTGACACTTTCCAGTCCAGCAATCAGGAAAGAAAATGAGCCTTTTCATCTAGCCCCAATTCAGAAATCTTGGGGAAAGTCTAGGATTGAGCAAACATGAGTCACATGCCCACAGATGGGGACAGGAAGAAGGATTTTTAAAGAGGCAAAGGACAGGAGCGTAGATATCACCGTTGGGGACATAGTCATAGATGTCACAATGACGATTTTTTTTTTTTTTAAAGATTTTATTTTTTCCTTTTTCTCCCCAAAGCCCCCCGGTACATAGTTGTGTATTCTTCGTTGTGGGTTCTTCTAGTTGTGGCATGTGGGATGCTGCCTCAGCGTGGTCTGATGAGCAGTGCCATGTCCGCGCCCAGGATTTGAACTAACGAAACACTGGGCCGCCTGCAGCGGAGCGCACGAACTTAACCCCTCGACCACGGGGCCAGCCCCCACAATGACGATTTTTAACAAGACTCACAGAGGATTCTCTGGTTAGATTGATGCCTCTCTGTCCTCGATGCTTTCTTTTTCCTGTCTCACCTTCCTGGACTAAACTTGGGTTCTCCAGTGAAACAGGTACTTTGAGGGAAAAGCTGGATATTTCTCAATTTTTTTTTCTTTCTAGATTAAGATGAAAAAGACCTTAACTGAATATTTACCATGTGGCAGGCGGTTTGCTATAGACTGTGTAGATGAGCTCATTTAATTCTCACACTCAGTGAGAGACATGATGTTTTCCAGAGTTTATAAAAAACAAACCATCTGAGAGATTAAATAACTTGCCAAAAGACACACAGCTAATAAGTAGTGAATCTGAGATGTGAATGCGGTTCTTCTTGATTTCAAGTCCAACTCTCTTTCTACTACTCTACAGTTGTTTTCTATATATGTAATGCAACCACTCCAGCATAACTACTTAAGAATAAAAAGCGACACCCCAGCCATTCAGTGCATGGGCAGCTTTTAATCCAGCTTGCACTAACTTTCTTTCCACCCCTGCCCATATACGGAAGATTCCTATGCCTGAGTCTCCATCAGTGGTATTTCACCTATTCCTATCCTTCAGTCACATATTCCCAGTGCCGCACTGGATTTCTTACCTTCTCGAGCACTGGACAAGCTTCTTTTGCCAACTGTATCATTTCTGGCTTGAAACCATGAGTTTCTTTTTGATCCTTTCCTCATTCATTTCACAAATAATTTTGAGCACCTGTTATAACCTTTCCTTCATCTCTTATATGCAATTGGCCACTGTCTTTCCTGTCTCTTTGACGAAATCTATGTGCTTCACTCTTCGATGTGACTACCTGATCTGACTTTTTCACTTGATTCCTAGTTGATTGCTGCCTAAACTCTACTCCTAGATTAGTGCATTAGCCCTTGGCCGGAATCCCTGTCATTAATATACCTCGGGGACTGTTGCCACTACCCCCCACTAAACACCCACGTCAGTTTAAGTGCTCACTTCATACGCCACCTCCTCAGGGAAACTTTCTTTTGTCTCCCAGTACTAAGCTAGTTATTCCAAAGCACTTCACTCAATACTTTAAAACAGAGTTAAAAAGATTGCTTTCAAAGAAATTCAGCAAGTGATCATATTGTGGTGATCATAAACATAAACCCATTGGACAAATGAAAACCAGAAAGTCCTAATAAAATTTAAATGCATTCTTAAGGCTTTGCGTAACTTTTCCAGTGATAGCCCCATACATGGATTGAAACACTGCCATTCTCAAAGTGCATGAAGTTGAAAAATAGGTGTTCTGGAGACCTGTTCGATGACACAAAGAGTAACATTAGTGGTGTCAATTGCATTGACACTGAAGACAAATGTGACAATGAAAACTAAGCAACATTTAAAAATTAACTTATATTACATGTTAAATACATTAAATATGTTAAAATACAGATATGTATGTCAATTGGTAGAGCTCACATCATAAGTAAATATTTCGATCTTTCACCTACATCATTCAATCATTACACGTTTGAGTCAGCCAAAAAAAAAAATTGCTTTATTTTAATTTTTGTATTTTACCATTAGGATTTTAGAGTATTTCTCTATATTAGGTGATGTCTTTTATTTGCACATATATGGACATTTGCTATTCTTAAGGAAAGAATCAGTTTTCGTAATCCTTGCCTTCCTTTGTCCCAGGATAATATATTGATAACAAATAAAAACAGGGTTAACAATGGAGAGCTTACCGTGTCTTAAGCACTTTATGTCCATTATTTCATTTTATTCTTACAGCCCCATGAAATAGGCCCTGTAATTATCACTATTTCATAGATAAGGAGACTAAAACTTAGAGTAAATAACTTGATGTATGACCTATCACTAACAAATGAGATGAGAATGGGCCCAGGTCTTTCTAACTCTAGGACTGAGGATTTTCTCTCCTGTGCTATATTACTGTCATTTATTAAACTAAGAGTCCTGGAAATTTGAGAAACTTGGAAATTTGAACTTAAGATCAAATCTGTGAATCGAAAAGGTTTTGGATTGTCCAGCAAATTTGGAATTAACTAAATATTCTATTGATGTAGAAATTTCCTTGACATGGAAAACAATACCTCTTGTATCCTAGGCTTTCTCACTCACAAACCTACTTTAGCCATCCATTTAAAATTTAGATGCTAATAGCTAACATGTTCTTCTAATACAGCAATGGGTATGAGCCTTCAAGGACATATCAAAATGCTTAGCCAGCTGGAACCAATTCTTTTCAGTAGCAAATACCCTTCCACAAAGATACATCGTATGGATTAGCTCTTTCACTTGCCAAATGTTATATCCTAAAATAAACAGATACAATTTCCCAAATAGAATTGTGCCTGATAGTTGGCAATTTCTCGCCTTAATTTATTGACAGATTATGCTCATTAACCAGTTCTCTTAATTTTATCCAGCCTATGTATTTTTAATGGAGAGAAACGGTTAACCAGACAAGTTAGTAAACATCCCTGTTTCTCTAGCAGCAAGCAAAATTCCTCCAATTTTGGTGTCCCTGCAGCGATCTGCTACCTGTTTCTGTAAAGGAAACAAGAAGTGGTGCTTTAAAAATACCTCTCCAGGAAGCTTTAACATGTTTCTAACATTAATGAAACTAAAGAAAAGGATTCTCTAAGATTGGATTTCACACACTCTCTTCGGAGATCTTGCACTTCAAACTATATAATATGGGAAAATAACCATCAAATCTGAGTTCTAGAAAATCCTATGTGAATATTTGAGCACACATGAGTACAATGCCATTCTGGATAACATATTAGGATTTAGGGGTTCTGTTGTCATGAAATTCTACAGAGTATATTCCACTTTTCTCCATAAACAAGATGTTTATTTTTGACGCGACTATCATTTAAGCACATAATTATAAATCTAAGCATATCAAAACACTTAGACACAATCACTCTCTTTTCAACCTTCTAAGTCTATTTGAGGGCAGAGAAGGAGAGGGAAAAAGAAGTTGCAATGATTTAGGTGAAGATCTGTATGGCATGCTGGGAATGGATATTCACATCTCATGGATGAATAGCACTCGTTTTCCGTGACTAACCATCAGCTGCGTTTTGAGATTGGGTTTCATTATGCCTATGATAATCAAAATTGTAGGTTTTACATTAGTAAATACAATGCTGCTATGTTCTACATTAAGTCTATGGGGGAATAAATCACATCATTTGTTTTACTACAAAATCCTTGTGCAAGACGCCCTTTTAAGAGTTATTATCTCTATCAGAAGATAAAGGGAATAATTAAGAAAAGAAACAATTTTCCAAGAGCCCTATCAGGAGAAATGTAACAATTATGCTGGCTATTGCTTTTTCAGCAGATCACACGTCTTCAAATCTACTGAATCACCAAGAGCTAGAAAGAGCCCAGGTTTACATTCAACTCCTGATATTACTATTGCTAGCTTATGGCAATTTAGCTTTTCTAAGTTGGCTTCTTCATCTGTATGATGGGACAGTGATGTCTCTATCACATGGTTTCTCTGTAAATTAAATGAAGTAGCTTGGGAAAGTGTCTGTGCACAGTGCTTAACGTAGGGCAGGCACTCAACAAATGTTGAATTTAATTATATCAAAAAATCAAGATTTACTAACTTTACCTTACCAGACATAACCTTCCCAAAGTGCAAATATGCAAAGTGCAAAGGGTCCTGTTTGGGCAATAGACAAACAGAGGGACTCACAGGAAAAGGTGTCAATCTCCCTTAAGCAGGTTGAACATATTCTCATCACACAGGGAGAAATTACGTCATATCAAGATTTTTGTGCCTCCTGCACCTCATTTCCCCCAAAAATAGTCCTATTATATTCTAGAGCTGTCCCATTCCTCCACTGCCAGAATTATAGTCTAAGGGACGAGAGCCACTGGCAGTAAACTTCACTAGAGAAATGACACACACAAAATTTTGGAAAAATTAAAGCTCTCTTCTAAAAAACACTCCATGTCCAAAAACCCTATTCTTTCCAAGCCCCACCCTTCTTACTCAGGCCATGCCTGGCCTGTGTCAAGAAGATTCTAGGCAACTCATGGACAGCAAGCCACTGGATCACTGATGACTCAGAGCTGACCACAGGGCAGAGACAGAAAACTGACTGGAATGTAATGGGAATGGCAAGCTTCCAGATTAACATGGCAATGAAAATAAATCCTCGTGCAAAGGTTAATACAGCTGTGATTGTAGTCTTGTCAAAGCTCAGGGTACTAAAAACAAGCATTTCACGGTGTACTGATAGACATTTGATTTGCCCATGTGTCTTGAAAGACAGTCATCTTCCATTCTTAGTTTGAATCCTGCCCCATACCACACCCTAACAAAGACTTGTGCACAGCCCTTTTATCTGGTAGCTGATCCTACGAAGCACAAGTGAGGACATGGGGATAGTGGGACCAGAAAGAGAGAGGACACATTAAAGGGTTTTGAATGAGCAAGTTACCGTGGTAGGCTCCATCCCAGTGGGAAACCTCTGAGGAAGTGGGTAGAGCAATTTTCAGAATTGTCCCGCCAAGAGCTGTGAAGCAGAAAGCAGGGTATTTATTGGCTAACTGCTGTTACTCATTTGATTTTGGTTGCCTCTGGGGCCAGCATTCGATTCAGCCTTTTCAAGGCTGTTCTGCCTTTGTATAGCAAACTCCTGGGGAGCTAGAGAAAACCCTAGGAACCAGAAGTAAAGAGATATGTATGCTTGAGGGGAAAAGTGGCCTCAGTCCTTGGGAACTGTTCATCGTAGATGCAGGAGAACACAGAGAGGGCCAAGGGCATATGTGTCTGCTGCAAACTCTGTATTTCAAAATATTTGAAGCAATCTGATCACACATAGCCCTGTGATTGTGTGTGTGTGTGTAGATGTGCATATATGTATACATGTGCATGCAGATATGCATTTTTATCATTAATAAACACAGCTAAATAAGATAGGAGATGTCCATGCCTCTCCTTTCTCCTAGCCCATTTACTGCCCACTCATCCTTCATACCTCCACTCAGTTGTCTCTTACTAAGGGAAGCCTTTCCTTATCCCTATACTTAAGTCAAATTTATTTTCTTTTATGCATTCATAGAAAGTTTATTTTTCTATAGTAGAGGCACTAATTAGAATTGGACTTTTATAATACGTTGCATGATAATTTGATTAACATTTTTCTCTTCCATGAGGCTCTAAGCTCCTTGAAGTCAGGAACCAATCTCCACCAGATGGCCTCACCCTTAGAATGTACTAAATGAATACCTAGTGAATGGATGACCCTCTTAAAGAGAACATAACTTGAGGGGAAGGGGCATCTGTAAGCAACTGCAAAATGATGTGATAAGTACCGTAACGGTAATTACGAATTTCTGTGGGAGCATGGAGGAAGGTGAAACAAATTCTTTCTAGCATGAAAAAAGGGTAATATTAACAGAGCAGGTATGCAAGGGGAGGTGACGTTGGAAGAGGGCATGAAACAGGACAAGAAGGTCTCTAGGAGAAGGGAGGAAAGCGTGTTTTAGAAGAAAATCAGGAAGGCGTTAACTCTATCCAGTTATGGCCAAGTGAGTTTCATTAAACATATTTTTATAGATTTTTTCATAAAAATTTGCATTTGTATGTGTGATCCATACATACTTGATATACGCATTATTGAACCAAAACAAATCTTGATTATGTACAGTTTTTAAATGACATCAGACTTGTGATACCATCTTTGAAGTGACTGCCAACCAGTTTTGACCAATCCTATTAGATAGAACATTGTTTTGGGGTTGGAATTCAATTCACAAATCAGCCAAACATTAAAGATCATTTAAAATATGTAGCAATTGTGAAAAAATATATTCAAAAAGGGACCTATTTAGTATCTAACTGTTCATAACTGTTGAGCATCTTTAAAAATCATTTTCCATATGATCTATTCCTTGTATAAAGCTATTAGCTTATTTGGTACAAATAAATGAAAAAATAAATAAAATGGAGTACCTCTTTGGGATTTCTGCCCTGTGTTTAATTTTCCAAATTACTAATGAAGCAAGAAAACAGTTAATAAGGCCCTTTAAAATGTGCTTCTCTTTATTTAAGAGACTAATACCCAGGACTGGCAGTCTTGAATCAAGAGAGTAGGGAATCCATCCACTCAGTCATCCTGTTGCCTTGGTGACTGGTACTGAAGGTTCCAACATGGGTGGTTGACAAAGGAGCATGTCCTTGGGCAGAAGACAGAACTAATAAGATTTCTTCACCTGGGATCTGAACTAAAGACTAGGAGAGAAGAGGGGGGAGTAGGAAACGGAAGGAGACTAAGCTTTGCTGAACCTATGCTCTGTGTCAGGCGCAGAGCACATTACCTAATGTAACCTTCACAACCTCCCACCACTGGGTGGTAAAATTTTATAGCTAAGGCCTAGGACCAAGGGATAGCTGAATGGTTTGACTGTATAACACATTATATTTTTCATTCGGGCATCCAAAATAAACCTGAAATATAAATAAAAACAGAAAATTCATCATGCAAAGACAGCTTTTAGATAATTCCCCTGGTTTCTCTTTTCTACCAGATGATCACTCTGATGTACTACTTATATGAAAATTTTAGATTTTCAGTCCTGCCTGGATGGGGTAAAAAAATGCTAGAAATGCAAAGCAGCATGCTAGAAAGCAGCAGAGCTGAGATTCAGACCCAGTTCTTGCTCCAAAGCCCTTCTTTGTCCATTGAATTGAGGATGTTGACCTTATCACTGGCACATTTTACCACCCAAGTATGATAACCATTTGTCCTTTTGCTCACACAGACAGACATTTGTCCAAGCCTGAAGGGTTTATATTGACTACTAAGGGTGATGCAGTGGGCTCAAAAACTAGTATTACTAGCGTGGCATTTTAAATTATATAACATGATTGCTTATAGGAAATGCATTCCTTTTTACAGACTTATGATGCCTGCTGTGTCATGCAATTAAAAGTTCCAGAAAAGCATTCTCAGCATGTCAAATTCTTGAGGCTGATTTATAGGATTACAGCTTTTCCCCTTTGTGATTCAATTAAAGCATTTTACGTTGGGCTATTATAGGGCTTAGACTCTGATCATAGTTTGGATGGTGAACTATTAGATTAGCGTGTGAACTGATAATAAATAAACTGAATTTCTTGTTTGCAAGGGACCATAACTAAAACTGCAGTCAAAATGGCAGAAGAAGCAGTTATCTAAAGACCTATGTGATAGACATCGATGATAAAAGTGGGAAACATCAACATGCGATTGATGGTTGGAAACTATAGAAAGTTAATATAAAAAAGGAGACCTAGTGAGGAATGTTTTGAATTTTAATCCAGTGGCTGAATTCCTTTTTTCCCCCAACTTTACTGAGGTATCCTTACCACACAGAATGTTCCTTCAAAAGATTTCTTATGTCCCCCTCTTTCCCCACACCCCCAGGGGTGGAATTCTTGACCAGGTCAATGATGTGAGAAGAAAATATTCTTTTTAATAAAGACCTGGAGATAATCCAAGCAAACTCTAGTTTCAAATTCTATGAGATTAAGCCAAGTTCTGGCAATATCTGGCAAGTTCTATTCATTATGTGCGCTGCTAAAAACCCCTCAAAGGATAATTGAGTGTTTTTTCTGCAAATAGTTGCATGATAGTTTCAGACATGTTATAAAAGGACAAGGAAAGAGAATGACTGGCATTAGCATCTGAGCCAGGTTGGTGGTTATTTCAGGAGGAAATATGTCTTCTTTTGTTTTGCTGTTTAGTCTTATTTTTATATTTGATGGTGAGGAGAGTTAAACCTAAACTGAATGGTGTTGACTGGGCATTAAAAAATAGCACCACTCTTCATGAAAGGAAGAGGGCAAAGACAGCCAAGCATGAAGACCAAATAAATCTTTAAATGATGCAATAAAGAATGATAACTTAGAGATGATGTGTTTGCCATGGCCCATAGAGATGTCAAGTTTCCATCTGAGGAGATGGATAAGAGTCTGCTTAATAGAGAAATAGAATTTTGAAAGAATAGTGGCCCAGACCACTTACAAAAGCAAGAAATGAGTGATCTACTGATAACATAAATTCGACACTCTTCGGTCTTTGAGGATGCTATTACGCTGAATGCATTTCCATCAGGAGAGAATATTACCTCATTTCAGGACCTTATTTTCCCTCACCTGGACTGTTGTAATTGTCTCCTAACTGGTATTTCTTCTGACTCCTCATCTTACCACCTTCTCCAGTTTATTTTTTCTGTCACCAGCATAATATTCCTAAAACCCAAATCTTAAGCCATTTTCTTGCTTGAAAACACTTCACAGACTCACCTTTATCTACAGAATAAAATCCGAATGGAATGCTATCTGTCATCTGGCCCTCTATTACCCTCCAGCCTCCTTACTCACCACCCCATGCCTCATCAAGTATGCTCCATCCACACTGAATTACTTCCGATTCTCTTTCTTGGCCCATGCTGTTTTTCACCTCCATTGCTTACTTTTCAAAGTCCTCTCAGCCTAATATAACTCTATTGTACCTAGAAGGCACTTATATAGTTTTCAAGCATTATCTCCTAATGACTTATCTGATTCCCAGTCTTGTTATTTTTAACTGATCCTTTACATTTTTGCCAGATTATATTCCCCAAATCACAGAAACTATACTACTCAACTGATTCATTGGTTAACATACCATGAAATGGTATGCAAATGAAATGTTGGTTCATTTCCCTATGTTGGACTAGAAATTCCATGAAGGTGGAATCATATCCTTTTGTCTTTGATATTTAATGCATATCAAAGTTATACATACTCCATGAAACTTCAAACACTTTAACTATTGAAAGCTGTAGGAAATATTTATTAACATATTTAGTTGAATTGCCCTGAGGGTGGGGAGTTTAAAATCTTTTGTACAGACTTGGGGTTTCCTTCTTTAGTTAAGTGTAACTAGGAAGCTTAATACTTCCTCAAAGCTTTTATATAATCAAAAATATTTATTCCATCCTGTATATCTAGTGAAGTGATGGTACAGAGAGATGATACACACACATGAGGGTGATTTAGACATCATAAAAGTGCTTATTCCTTCAACATGGAAAAAGTTACAGTGGTTAAGAATGAGATACTAAGCATCCATTAAAATGAATAGACTAGATCTGTAGACATCACCGTGAACAGAGATGAGAAATAAAATATGGAATAAAAAAGTATCATATAGAACATATATAAGATATTCATATATATACACATACATGTGTATAGATATGTATACATACATATATGTATATATGCTTGTGTATGTATATATTGTACGTATAGATATAGACAGATAGAGAGAGACAGACGATATTTATTATTCCCAGATTCATATTGGCTAATTCTCCTACTAGCTAAAACTTTTTGTATCTCTAGTCAACACTCATGATGCTCTCACGGTTATTTGCGGATGTGCACAGAACAGCATTCAAGTTCCCTGAGATGCACATTGCCAGCTGACGTCAAAGAGGCAATGTTCTGCCTTATTGTTTCAGCTCTCATCTTGTAAACAAGTTGTCCTTTTCACAGTATATTTGGTGCCACATTTTTCACATCTTCATGTTTTTTCTCGGTGATTTTACAGTTTAAAATGATCCCCAAGTGCGGGACTAACGTGCCGTCCAGTGTTCCCGAGCACAAGAAGGCGTGATATGCCTCAGGGAGGAAACGCATAGGTTCTGTAAGTTCTGTCCAGGCATGAGTCAGAGTGCGGTTGGCTGTGAGTTCAATATTAATGAATTAACAATACATATTAAACAAGGTACCTTTAAACAGAAACACACACAAAACAAGGTTTTGTATTGATTGAAGGACAAAAATGTTCAACTCTCATGAGATAGGCTCACAAGAACCTGCCTGTGAATAATGACGATTGACTATATGTAATACCATTTACGTACATTTCAAAACACTTCAAAAATAATTTATAGCATAATTGGATACAGAGCTACCGAGGAAAATGTGAAAACTTTTGGTTGGACATACAGTGAATTAATGATATAGGATATAGTTGGCTAAAATAAAGGGAGAAAGCAAATAGGACTGGGAAGGAGAAGAAAGGATTTAAATTTTAAATAAAATTGCCCTCATTTTACTTAAATAAGATTGTAGCCAACCCCTCAAAAATAAATAAGAGTTGATTATCTCCATTCTCACCTCCCAAGTTCAGACGCTCATTATTAGTTTTGGTTTTTGTTTTTTGGCCCGGGCAACGTACTTGCCATCTGTCTTATAAGTCATTCACATCATAATGTTTCATGATATTGACATCGTAGTCTGATAGTCAAGAGCACATGTATTTACTCCCCACTGCATCTTAGCCAAACTTCCTTCAGCTTTTCTGTACCACAAAACACCCACCACACATTGCTCCTGGGACGTGCCTTGCACTTTCACTTGCCAGGCTCATGTGTCCTCTATCTGTAATGCCCTAACTAACCAAATACTTACTACCTTTTCTTCAAAGCTTGGCACAATCATCCCCTCCGCCACCCTCCCCCTTGGCATTATAGCAAGGGTTAATGCTCACAACATTTTTTTGCCTTATGTTCTCTTGTGTCATTCACATCCTCGTATGAATCGTCTTTTTCCTGTGAAAGTTGAAAAGGCAAAGACCATGGCCTCTTCTAGTGAAACCTCTAATTTAATAATTGCTTTTCTGAAAACATCTACAGAAATTAAATCTGTGAAAACTGAAAAACATGTTTACATGTTATAAGGTAATTCCAGAAAGCTAAACATTTCTATACATTTCGAAAATTATTTTTAACAATTTGGACATAATCTTTGATAATATATTTGCTTGTATTTTATGTTTTACTTTTCCTTTATAAATTTAAAAATCTATGTACAAGTGTTAATTAAGTATTGTAAACACCTGAATGAAACTGAAGATTTTCTGCTTTTGCTTCTGGTGGGTTAAGAGTTTGTTATATAAGGAGCCCCTTTTCTTTCTATCCTTCCATCTCATCCCTCCAAGGGAGTATTGGATTTATCATTTTACTCTCACTCTGAACTTTTTCATATGTCCCTTGCCAAGTGATTAAGGACTCACCTTATTGGTGAGTTGTGAACTCTATGCTGAAAATGGCAATAGGGACTGACTCTCCCTCTTGCATCTTCTGTCCTATCTGCCATGGTCACAGGTGGGCCATAGCTTGCGAGGTTGCTGGCTGGTAACAATCTGTGAAGTCTAGCTTGCAGACCCAACTTTTCCTGTGGGTGGGTTTTAAGATCTAGACGAGAAGAAACATTAGAAAGTCTCTTCCTTGTCTCACAAAAAAAGTTCTGTTCTTCAATTCAATCTTAACAGATTGAGATGCCTTAGATTTTGGAGATTATTGGGACTGTAGCTAGATTATTAATGATGCTGACACTATAGTATTATATTCTTATTGAATTTTGATCTATTGTCAAAGGTTAGAATACAAAAAGGATAGTATATGTGTGTACACTTGCCTCAACCACCAAAACGTAATCTTTACTATATTAGAAGGCAGTTAAAAGCTGGACTATGGAGTAAGGCAGCCCTGAGTTCAAATTGTTGCTCTGACACTTACTAATGCTATGCCTCTATTTCCTCATCTATCCACAAGGATACTAATTGGACCTATTTTAAAGGTTGCAAGGATTAAATAAGACAATTCGCTTAGTACAGTGTCTTGCCTTCAATACCTTTTAGCTGTTATGATTATTATCCCCTTTTATTCATTCTTTTGGTGGTTACAGATAATGTTCTGAGTGCCAAGGATGGAGATATAAACTAGACTGAATCTCTTCCAGAGTAAACCCATGGAAGATAGACTATACAGAGGTAAACATATTCATTAGTTGATTTCTCAAGTTTATTGCAAAAATATTTATTGGGAACCAAGTACATACCAGGTTCTGAGGACTGGGGATACATTGATAAGCAAAACAGACAGTACTATCCAATTCTAAAGATTATAAATAAGGAAAATGAAACAAATATATACACATATGTATAATATCACCCTCTGATACATAAAGAAAAGTAAAGTTAAGCTGGGGAATAGAGAATGAAAAGTAGGAAATGAGAAGGGCACATTTAGAATGAGTTATCTATGACCCAGCAAGTGCTCTAAAGCTGGAATGAGCTTGAAATGTTTGAAGGACAGAGAGACGTCCATGTAGACAGTGTCTAGATTGAGACTTAGAACATGCTGATATTGGCCTGGAGGACTGGGCAAAAGCTAGCGAGTTAGAAGGTTTAATATGAAATTTATATTTTAAGTTTAGTAAAGAATCGTTAGGAGGGTATAAATAAGGAATTGACACGACTTGATCTAGCTTTTTACAAAAGATCTCACTGTCTGAGAAGAGATCATAGACGGACAAAAGTGGAAGCAGGACCAGCCGGGAGGTTGGTGCAAGTCCAGGTGAGAGGTGACAGTGGCTTTGGCTAGGAAGGTTCCAGTAAAGATGGACAAAATGCTAGAGATAGATTGAAGGAGAAAAATTACTTGCTTTAGGGCATGACCTTGATGCAAAATCCTACTGGGTATCTGCTCTCTCTATTTCCTCCACTGGACTTACTATGGGTTCCATATTTTATTCTAGGCTACTGGAGACATTTCAAACATCATTGGGTCTGAAGAGATATATGTGCAGAATGGAAAAGCCACTTAGATTGTAGCTGCAAACACCTAGAAAGATGTTGCTTGTTTGTGACAGATATGAACTGGGGTACATATGCCCCTAGGGGTACACTATGTCTTACCAAGGGATATGTGGACATAGAAAAAACTAAGGGAATTATTTTCTATGTTGTCAAGTTTATATGACTTTTAAAAAAATGAATCTGCCAGAAAATCGATGAAGCAGGCATCAAACAGGTTCTTTCCCACCTTTCCTACATTCCTGTCTATAAGAGCCCTTCTTCCATGTTACAAAATAAATGCATACCTCTCACTCATCCTAAAGCTTACTGGTTCATTGTTTTGGGGAAGTAAACAAAGGGACAATTTCAAAGATTGGTATCTGGAAAATCTTTTTTTAATCAAGGCACCAGAAACCTGCAGGTTTCCCTGTACATATTTCTGCTAAAATCCAAGGGCAGCATCACAAATGGGATCTTTTTGCATGGTTTGGTATTTTCTGAATTCACTTACAGAGTGGAGTGATAAGAGCAATGACTCTTTTTACTTAAAAATCCTCAACTCTTCCTTCCCCAGACCAAGGTGAAAACATGAATCTTTTCTAGGGGTGGCGTGATGGGGAGGGGTACTGTGAAATCAAAACAAAGCAAGCATTGTTAAGAAATACTGAAGGGAGCTTATTTTGTCGGGGTGGCAAGCTCACTGTCAGACTCCATCCCCTAATTGCCTTCTTCCTTTCCCTTGCATTCTCCTATCCTCTTCTTCTCTTTGTCTTCTCTTCCTCTCCTTCTCCCCTTCTTCTGTCCGTCCGTCTGTCTGTCTATCTTTCCTTCCTTCTCCTCCTCCTCTCTTCTCTCCTCCTGCCCTCGGATATAGAATTCTGAAATGACATGATATTACCTAATAACCTATTAGTTGGAGAGTGACTGGTAGTGTGTACTAGAGTTTAATAACGAGGTTAAATGAGAGTAAGTATTTAGGATTGCATAGGCATCAATTAGTCAGAATGATTATTCAACTAATTAAAACAATGCCAGCCTGTAGGTAGAACATGTGAGAAGCTACTAAATGCTTGTTTTATGTGGAATTCTTTCCATATATTGAATAAACTAAGAATGTATTTCCAAAGTTTAACGAAAATATATTTAATGCATTTGGTTATATAAAAGGAGTTTATCAAAAATATTTTATTGGAAAGACTGTTTTGAAATAACTTTGCAATTTTCTTAATTTTTTCTGACTCTATTGGGTTGAAATAAGGTGCCTCTAGGTGAGTCAAAGATATAACCAATAGTCATGTTACAGTTTGAATTCTTTGTATTTCTCACCAAAATTCAAAAAATGGGTTACTGTAATGACTGAGTTTTAAAAAAATGTATATCCTTTTGCAAGCAAGGGGGTTTCTAATTCTTTGCTGTTAAATTGGAGGAGGACATAATTGAGTTGTCTGCTGATGTACAATTAAGAATAATTTTTGATAACATATCAGTATTTGGTCTTTTGGTTTTTTGGGCTTATAATTCAAAAGGGCTTTAAAAATTGATTGACATTACAATAAGAATATTCCTTCCATTCCAGTCTACTTGTCCATATGAATAATGTTTTTCTGCACAATAATCTCAAAAAAACATAAAGAAAGGCATAAAATTAATGGTGAGCCTTGTCTCACTTTTGCAGTAAGTGTTTCTCTTTCACAGATACCTTCACTCATTGGAAAGAAGTGGTCTGTTTCATTAAGAGATTAATTTCTAATAAAATTATACATTATATGTTTAATAATTTGTCAGTCTCTAATACGTTTGTGTCATTTTGTTCAACTGTTTGTAAATTATAATTGTTATGATGACAAAATATGAAGGAATTGTCTAATGCTTAGAGTCTCATGATCATAGGAAATTTTTAAAAATTTACTAAAATATTTTCATAGCAGAAAACCGTGAGAGTGTGATCAATAAAATCATTCAGGTGTAAAAGATATTATATTAGGATTCAATTCTGTAAGGGAAGCAGAATGCAAATACAAGTTCAAGGAGGATAAGGAGAGATGTACAATTTATGGCTGCAAAAGGAAACCTTTTTCATATATTTTTATAAATTGCTGATGCTGGGTATCAAGTTACTATGGTATTTTGATTCCATGAGCTATATTTAAAAAGAAGCATATAACACTTTTATTTTTGAAATGTCAACATTTACAATTCACTAGGAATTGTATCATTTGCAACTTTTTAAATTCATGGTGAAACTATTCAAATTTATCAGGGTAGAGGAGCAAAAAATATGTATATACACAGTTGTGCATCTCTTAACAATGGGGATATGTTCTGAGGAATAGTATCCTTAGGTAATTTCATCGTGTCTGAACACCACAGAGTGCACTTACACAAACCTAGATGGTATAGCCTCCTACACCCCTAGATTAGATGGTACTAGTCTTATGAGACCACCATCATGTATGCAGTCCACTGTTGACCAAAATGTCATATTGCAGTGCCTGAGGGTATATTGAAGGTCACTCTTTTTTTTTTTGCCTCCTCCAAAATCCAGAGTTCCATGAAGGTACAATACTGTCTTCTTAGTTAAGGGAGTGCAAGGTACAGTATCTCAATGGATATATCTTTCACTTTTGAGGACATATTCTGACATGTGTAATAACTATAGATTTGCAGGAAATTCCATGAGTTGGTATGCTTTCCAAGGATACATATTCTAATTATATGATGTATGTATCTTACCAAGACATCTAGGATATCTGCTACTTTCTCTTCTCTGCATCATAACATGATACTCTCAATACAGGAGAAGTTGTTCTCTGCTATCTCATCACCTTCCTGGGGGTGATGAGATAGTCAAGGTCCCTGTTGTCTGGGTTGTGATAGAAAAAGATAATTGATGAATCCCTGGGTCATGATTTCAATAGTATCCTGCTATTCTGCCTAGGTGAAAATTAACTCTAAAATTTGAAGAAAAATTCATTTGCCAGATCAATAATTTCATATTAAGTTCTAGGGGCTTTATTAATTTACTCCATTAGGGTGCTCATATATGGAACATTCATTGCCATTGAAGTCACTACCTGATTAAGTTTTTCATAATCCTATTAATCTGATTAACTGTCAATCATATGCACTGGAAAAACTCAGGAAAGAAATGCAAATTTATTTAGAACTGTCACCTTTGTATCATTCAAATCTTCTAAGATATCTTTGCAATTCCATCAAGGTTGATATATTTCTTTTGATTTGCTGTTTCAGTAAGGAGGGAAAAATCCAGTGACTTCAACTTGCCATTATTGCCATCTTAGCACCTACGCTAACTTCATGAAACTAGGTTTCTGCTTGTTCTTATGACTATACACACGGGGTCTGGGGAAATAACCAGAAGAGATGGCTAGAGTCCTCCTGGGGCTATCGTAAGGTGAGTGCAAGTGAGAACTTCATTTATCATCCAGTCTCTCTAAATCCCCAATCTGACTGATACATTGCCAATCTCAATAATAAAAACCAACTCCTAATTTAACACTGGACTAATCTATTAATTACCAGAAGCAATAATGTTTGGTATTTTGAGTCTTCAATTAGTGTTTTGCCATTTCTAGGATTCTAAAGTTACAAAAGTTTTTGAAAAGTTTCCTTTTCAGTGAAGAATTATCCAGGTCAATGGCCACAGGAAGCCTCTGAGATGCATGTTAACTCAGGACTAGAAATGAGGAGGAAAAGTCTGACTCTGCAGCCCAGAAATTCAAGTGAGCCATTGTTCTCTGTATTTGCAAATGGTTGATTTTACTCCTGGTGAATCCTTGATTGGTTAATAAGAGATGCTTCTTGATGCCAGACCATTCCCTGAACCCTGATGATCATGTCCATACTGTTGTCGTTACAATGACTGCATCCACTTTGCTAACGGTAATTAACTGTTAGCACTTGGGGACAAAACCCCACTCATTCCACTCAACCCAAGGTCAAAATTCACAAATCTCTCCTAGACATTCCGGGCCTGCAGAGCACAACGAGGTGAGCTCTATTTAAAAGACTGTGGTCAATTGTCTCACTTGATCAAGAGGAAAGGAGAGTCTGGAACTGGTCGTGAAACACGGGGAGATGCTGAGTATCTGAAAGATCGAATCCAGCATTTCTACTGCCCACAGTCATCGGATCCTTTACCCTGTGTCACTCAAAGTCTTTCTAGTCATTGTTTGGTTCTGATTGTGTTGCAAATCCAGAAAGTATTTTAATTACTGAAAAGTCCCCAAACAAGCACATAAAATGCAGAACTGATGAGTGCACATACATCAACTAAGCCCAACTCCAAATTACTTTTATTTTTTCTTGATTTGTACCCAGGAAACTCAAGCCCATATATTTAACCCAAACTGTTGACAGAATGTATTGATAAATTCCTCTAACTAAATGCAACTTTTTCTTCTTTACTCATGTCTTCACTCAACCATTCAGGCTATATTGTGTTCCAATTATAATTACCTCTTGAGAAACAGTAAGTGATAGCATATGGGGACAATTGCTAACTCTTCCTCTAAGTGGGGGTGATGTTTTAAGGTGTTTGGGACCTTCAAGTGGCTTGGCAAATTCTATGGATCCTTCCAGATAGCCTTCGTCTAATTGTTAGGATCTCAGTCCTTTCTGACACATGCCTTAAAATATTCATGGTCAACGAATCTAGGGAACATTGCAGACTTAGTTGTGATGTACAAGAAAATGAAAGTTCAGTATTTTATAGAATCCATTTCTGTATATTCCTTACACTTCATCCCCAGTGTGCACATGGACCCAGCTAATTATGTAATTAGTCAAATCATTTTCCTATTGCCTCTGCTACTAATTTCCCATCTGGGAATCTGGGTTGGCAGGAGAAGTTGTCTCACCACTTCTGTCTCATGTCAACCCAATAAGCAATTCCATGTGCCCACATATCCCTGAGCATCTGTTCTTGAAAAGCCAAGCAATAGGAAAAAACTCTGAAACATTCACACAAATAAAGGATAGCTCACAGCATCCGTGAAAGAGCTAAACCGTCAAACCCCAAGGTGAGATCACCCTGTAGTCATTCAGTTGAGCTTATACAACTCTGGGGAGATTGTCTATGTGTAGCCCTGCATAACCCCTGGCATCCTTAGGTGTCTCACGCTACTGTCTGAGTTTATTTTTCATTGGTTGGCTGTATTTATGATTTATCCCTGGGGCAAACAGTGGGGGAGAGATGGTTCATTCTGAGAATAAAGGACTTATACAACTGTGTCCATCTCTCTAATTTTTCTCCTGACTATAGCATGGTTGATTTTCCTTTGCCCCATCTACTCTCATCTTTAAATTATTCTGTGGTTCTTCAGTGAAACAATCCACTCTTTTATTGCCTCTTCTTTAACTTGAAAAGGATTTCAAGGTGCTCAGGTATGCACTTGATCTCATTTCCATTCCATCTTCAAGAAAGTCCCTACCATTTCGTTTGTTGATAGGATCTGTCTGACCTTGCAGCACAGTTATGGATTCCTTTTATTTGTACATTTCTTCTGTTATTTCAATGTAATATTGTTAAGGAGCAATAAATGTACTATTTAACTGTCTGCCATTTTAAATCAGATATTAAGACAAAAAGAATTTTTAAATCTTGCCTAGTTGCTAGGAGAATGAGATCACACTTCATATACGTGACCTTGTGGTTGGTTGATTCCAAAAGCAAGAATAATATAGTCATGTGCCACATAACGACATTTCAGTCAATGATGGATCACATATATGATGGTAGTTTCATAAGATTAGGATCATATAGCTGAGGTGTATAAGGCTATACCATGTAGATTTGTGTAAGTGCACTGTGTGACGTTTGCACAATGGTGAACTCTCCTAATGACGCATTTCTTAGAATGTATCCTGTTGTTAAATGATGCCTGACTGTAATCCCAAAAACCTTTCACCTAACCTAAAATAGATTTATTAGATTTATCAGAAAAGGATTTCATTACGGCAGTAAGACTATTATTGTCAGCCCCAGGGAATCTTTGCTGAGGAAAACTCCTCATAATTACTTGTAACTAAAAACAAGGAACCAATTACCTGAGCTACAGAGGTCCATGCCCAGGAAAAAGGTAGTATGAGTGTGTTGGCATTTGAGAGCTCTGAAAGAGGCTATGTCACAGGCAAGACAGCATCAAACGTAATTGAGAAACATTGCTGAGATAATAATTGAAACATTTATGTCAAAAAAATTCTTTATAATGCAAGGAAGGTGGCTTATAAAGGGGTTTATTAAAGAGAGAATCAAAGTAATGGGATGTTTAAAGGGGGTATTATAAAGGAAAGAAAAAAGATAAAATGTGTTTATTTCAGAGAGATCGCTCCTATTACTGACTATGTTGAGGATGTTATTTGTGGGCAGAAGGCACAAGAGACAGTGATAAATTAGAATCTGAGAATTAACAACTTGTTCAAGAAGTTTCAATGTGAATGAGGAGGAAGTCAGGATAATGACTGGTGGAGAGAAGGTGCCAAGGGTGGGTTTTTAAACATTTTTTTGTTTTCATTGTCATGTGAAAGAGGAGAATTTGACCGAAAAGCTGAAGCCTTCTTGGTTTGTCCTGATGATCAGGGCTGGATAAATTTTAGAAATAGTAACACATCTGGGTGATAAATTCTTAGTAAGGGAAGCAGCAGTCTCCTCCAGCTGGTGGAAGTTCACCAAACACAGGTCCGGCCTCTCCTCAGGTCCTTTTTGAAAGGTCTACTAAATTGATGTAGGCATAGTCCAATGTCACAGGCACAGTACAAAGATACTGGGGAGGAAATATTTCCTGAACGCCAAGTAGGTGCCAAGTACCATAGGAGGCACTGTCATCTCAATGAAGCACGCATTTTGTATTGCCAATGACTTTGGGTTAGATGCCCTTTAAAGATCCTTCCACATTTAAGATTTTTAGATTTTCTACTTACCAATAAGCCCACATGTTCTTCACAAAATTGTATTTTAAAACTGTCCTAAAATGAAATTACCAACAGCCGTTAACTAATTAATGATTATTGTCAGAACGCAGGCTCACCTGAGAACACCGTGCTGCGTACACATTGATCTACAGTGTGCATTTCTTTTTAATAAAAGAAAGATGAAGTAATAGTTCAAAGATTCAAGTTAAAGGAAAACAGTTGTGTGATTAGGCTGCTACGTTGGTTCCTAGTTCTTTACGGATTCCTCATGATTCTTCTATTTTTATTTATTTTTTTTTGAGGAAGATTATCCCTGAGCTAACTACTGCAAGTCCTCATCGTTTTGCTGAGGAAGACTGGCCCTGAGCTAACATCTGTGCCCATTTTCCTCTACTTTATAGGTGGGATGCCTACCACAGCATTGCTTTCGCCAAGCGGTGCCATGTCCTCACCCGGGATCCGAGCTGGCGAACCCCAGGCCGCCAAGAAGCGGAACGTGTGAACTTAACTGCTGCGCCACTGGGCCGGCCCCACTATTTTTATTTTTAATAAAATTTGCATTTAAGATGCCTTATTTTAAAGCAATAAAGCATAACTCCTTATATGTTTAAAACTCCTGTTAAATGTTATAAATTAACGTCATTTTCTGCTAATTTACACCCCTACAAATGACATGGAAGGGCCAGAGAGGAGGTAAAAGGGCAAGAGAGAAGGCAACTGACATTACTTTGCTAAGCTATTAGTATATGATCATTCCTTTTTTTATTCTAGCTTTATTGAGATATAACTGACATGTATTGTAGTAAGTTTAAGGTGTACCATGCGATGATTTGATACACATATATAATGAAAAATCTTTCCTACAGTAAGGTTAGTTAACAAATCCTTTACCTGACAGAATTACCACTTTGTTGTTGTTGTTATGGCGAGAAATTAAAGCTCTGCACTGATAGCAACTTTCAAGTATTTAATACAGTATAGTCAACTTTAGTTACCATGCTGTACCTTAGGTCCCCAGAACCTAAGGATATATTTTAAGCTGACGTCTTTCAACTGAATGTCTGTACCCTTTGAACAATATCTCCCCATTTCCTCCACCCTTTGCCCCTGTAATCACCATTCTACTCTCTGTTTCTATGAGTTCACCAGTTTTAGATTCCACATATAAGTGATATTGTGCAGTATCTCTCTTTCTCTGTCTGACTAAATTCACTTAGCATAATGCCTTCAGGGTCCATCCATGTTGTTGCAAACGGCAGGATTTCCTTCTTTTTTGTTGCTGAATAGTATTAAGTGATATATAAACAAATATATGTATATTAGTTATATATATATATATAAACACTTAGGTTGTCTTTGTGTCTTAGCTATTGTGTTTAATGCTGCAATGAACGTGGCGGTGCAGACATCTCTTCAAGCTAGTGATTTTGTTTCCTTTGGCTCTATACCCAGAAGTGGGATGGTTGGGTCATATGGTTGTTCTATTTTTAATTTTTTGGAGGAATCACCATCCTGTTTTCCACAGTGGCTGTGCCAATTTACATTCCCACCAACAGTGCACAAGGGTTTCCTTTTCTCCACATCCTTTTCAACATTTGTTATCTCTAGTTTTTTGATAAACCACATTCTATCAGGTATGAGGTGTTATCTAATTGTTGTTTTAATTTCCTAATGATTAATGATGAGCATCTTTTCATATACTTGGTCATTTGCATATCTTCCTTGGAAAAAGGTCTATTCAGTTCCTTTGCTCATTTTTAAATCAAATTGTTTGTTGTTTTGCAATTGAGTTGTATGAGTTCCTTATGTATTTTGGATAGTAACCTCTTATCTGATATATAGTTTGCAAATATTTTCTCCCATTCCATAGGTTGGCTTTTCATTTTGTTGACCATTTCTTTGACTGTGCAGAAGCTTTTTAGTTTGTGCATAAGCTAGTTTAGTTGATGTAGTCCCACTTGTTTATTTTTGCTTTTGTTGCTTGAGCTTTTGGTGTCATAACCAAAAAAAATCATTGCCAAGACCAATGTCAAGGAGCTTTTTCCCTGTTTTCGTCTAGGAGTTTTATAGGTTCAGATCTTACATTTATGTCTGTAATTCAAGTTAAATTTTGTGTTGTTGAAGTTTCATAAGTGGATTCATGAGCTTTCCAAGAGGAGTTTTTTTTTTTTTTTTTTTTTTTTTTTTTTGTGGATAGCTAATTGTTGACCTTTGTGAGGGGTTGAAGGCTGGGGTCTCCTACTTCGCCGTCTTGGTGATGTCCTGATCATTCCTCTTAAACAGTCTTATTACTTTTTTTCTGAGAACTGTATTAGGAGACTATATACACTTTTTCAATTAATGGTCTATTGATATGCTAGAGAAGCGATGGAACTTCAACTGTAAATCACTTGCATGCCAATCACTGGCACAGATCCTCTTATCTATCCTTTACTGGCCTCTGCTGAAGAAACACAGATGAGAAGCATAGAAGGCAATGTTAAGCGTGAGCAACAGCCAGAGCACTGGTTTTCTTTGCTGCCATATATGGTAAGGGAAAAATATATGTAGATGGATTCCATGTTATCTCTTAAGCATTGAGATGTTTGCATGGGTAGTAATTACTTCTGTGAATTTACATTTTCTTAAAAGTTCCAGTTAATCTAATTGCTGTGTGCGTGTATCGAATGATTTGAATTAGGAAAGGTAGTCATAGTAATAATAAATGTTTGGTAATGAATGTGGAGTTCCGAGACAGTGTTATGGAAGTGTGTAGCTACACTGATTTACAAGGATATATTTTAAGCTGACTGTGATTGATAAGTGATTCTTACAGAAATGACTGAGTTGTAATAATGGGAAATATTAAACAATGAGACACTAAATATTGCGAAGACTGATCATATTTTAAGACAGGGAACTAACATTACCTACGTCGGCGCCAGGCTCTGGGCTTGTGCCTTTGCATTTATATTACTATACACATCGCAACTACCCTGGGAAGTCAGTCATGACACTATTATTTATAAGATGATTTTTCTTAAGCGCAGATTAAACGTTTTTCCAATATTGTTTGCCTAGTAAAGAAAGCTGTCCCCTAAATTATCAGCTCCAAAGTTTACACTTTTTCCATTTCTAAAGACTATTGACACTCGCCCTTGCCAGGGCTGGGAGAGATAATACGCACAGTAATTATAAAAGTGAAATGCACCACTCTGCGGGTTCTGAATCACTGCCGATGCCAATGCCTTTGTTCCTATTCCTTTCTGTTATCTGCAAATAATAAAGACATGAGTCTGTACATCAAAATTATTTGCCTGAGATACGCAGACTAAATGATATGTAACTATGGAATGCTTACACCTCAGTGGTGACCTAACCTGAGTTCTTAGCTGCATTAGGATTTATTGATTTGTTTTTAGTAAATTTGAGAGCTGGTCATTTCTGCAATCTCTCTCTTGTGTTAAAATAGTAATAATAACCAACATTTGAGTGTTTACTATATCAAACACTGTTTTAAGTTCTTTGCAGGTATTAATTCATTTAATCATCATACTAACTCTATGAGTTCACGGCTTAAGGTGATTGAGGACCTCCAAAGTATCCTAAGCAGAATCTTAACCAATACAACTTTGCTCTCTCCCCTGACCTCATCCATCCTGGTGTTGGAAGAAACCTTTAAGAACTAATTGTACTATGGTGAATCATGGGGCAGGATGCCATTTATTCTTTTGTCTAATTCTAATGTCAGGTCTACATTAGCTTGGATAAAGGATGCATATTTACTATAATTTCAGAGTTCTCATTATGCCAAGTTTTTAAAATTAATGATCAAATAGTTCAAGCACACTTAAAATAATATACATTTTTACTCACCACCAATAATAATCATTTTACATCATTAATCTATAATCTCACTTTTTATTTAAAGAAACAATGTTTTATAGAGAAAGCCAAAGCCCCATCGCTCCCATCCATTTTCCAGCCTTTCTCCCTCAGAGATAACTACTACTTTTATTGGTATTCATCATCTCATATATATTTTTATGCTTTTATTGCATATGTATGTACACAAAAATAGTACATACGCTTGTGTATTTTAAAACTTTATATAAGTAATATCATACTATTGCTGTAATTTTACAATTTGCTTTTTCACTATAATTATATTTCTAAATTTTCCCATTTTTTTACATAAAGCTACCACTTTTTAATTGCAGGAAAGCATTCTGTGTTAAAGGAATCATAGTGTCCTTATTCATTCCCTTGCTGAAAAAGTTATATCATCAACAATGCCTTGCCTCTAAACAGTACTGCTATAATTATCCCTGGATACACGCTAAAGATGTCTCTACGGAAGGTGTAAAGAGACAGAATTGCTTGATCACAGAATACGCATCTATTTCTTTTGTAGCGATTGCTTGAGTGTTCTCCAAAGTGGTGGTACCAATTTATATCCCCATGAACAATCTGTAAGTCTCAATTTCCGTTTGTTATTGCTAACACTTGTAATCAGATATATTAATTTTTAACAATACCATGAATTTGAAATGGTAGAATGTCATTTTAGCTTGCACTTTCCTGATTAAGAAAAGCATTGGGTATCTTTCTATTTCTTTCTTAGAAACTCAACATTCTTTCTAGTTGAGTTACCTATTTATTTATATATGTGACCAGTTTCTTTCTACTGGATCGTTTGTGTCTTGCTTTCCTTTACATATTCCTTTTACAAATCATTTCTTAGTTGCATGTTTCCTAGTATTGTCTCTCTCCACTTTATTTACGGTATTCTTTTTTTTTTTGAGGAAGATTAGCCCAGAGCTAACATCTGCCACCAATCTTCCTCTTTTTGCTGAGGAAAACTGGCCCTGAGCTAACGTTCATGCCCATCTTCCTCTACTTTACATGTGGGATGCCTGCCACAGCATGGCTTGACAAGTAGGTCCACACCCAGAATCTGAACCGGTGAACCCCGGGTCGCTGAAGCGGGACGTGCGCACTTAACCGCTGCGCCACCGGGCGGCCCCTATAGTATTCCTTATCATACAGAAATACTAATTTTAAATGTGGTCATGTATAAAACTTCTCATTTATGGTTTTTGTTCTCTTTGCCATATATCAAAATCCTGTCAATTATCAAGCACTCATTCCCATATCTGTGTAATCTGTTGCTTATCTTACTTGCTTCTCTCTTATTTCTCTGTAGTCTCTTTATTTATGTGCTAAGATTTTTTTAAAAATTATTTTAGCTTTTTCAAACTGTTAATGCCTATTTATTAATCTAAGTCTCCCCTTATTCTTCAAAAGAGTCTTGCTGATTTTTGGCTATTTACAATTCTATATAAATATTAGCATCAACTTGTCAAGTTTTATTTAAATACAACTCTGTTAGGATTGTTATCTCAATTTTATACTCATGGATTAATCTGAGGTCAAAAAACATCCTTATGATATTGAGTCTTCCTATCCATAAGCAAGACACTTCTCTTAATTTATCGTTTCTGTATGAAGTAGTTTTTATCAAAGCATTTGAAATATAAATATAAAATTGAATAAATTGACAACATAGCTAAAAAGTTTTCATTGCTAATGAAAGTGAATTTAAGATATAAAAGCAAATAATTTAAAAAGTACATAAATTAATTTTCAACACCAGAAAACAGCTGTCAACTCCCTTTGTGGTTCACAAGAGCTTTGATGGCATATACTGATAGTTTGAAATGCTTATTTTTGACCAGTTTGATTTCAGACAACTCAATCAGTTCAAGGAACATAATTTAAAAATTCAAGACGACTATGTCAAACAAGGACAGTAGTTTATACTGGGATAAAATGAGTCCGAAATTTACAGCAAAACGCTACATGAATTAACTGTAAGAAAAGTACTAAAAATGACAAGATATTTCAATCCTTTCCAGGAATCAAAGGCTCAAAATAGTCATTTTTGACCATTTCATCATTGTGATCAATTGGTTATACTAATTGTTTTCTACAATTTTATGTCATTCCTTTCCCTGTTTATGTCTCAAACTGTAAATTCCTCTACATGTTAATCTCCCTTTATTTCACAATTCCCACATGCTTTATGCTTCTTTCTTGTCACCTGAACTGGTATGGTTCCCTTCCCTTTCAAACATTTCCGTTGTTCCCCTTTAGAGCCCGCAGTCCATGGTAAACACAATCCCATACATTTTCAACATTTTGGTGAAAGCGCACATCATTTGTAAATGCCTATTACCTGAAGACACCATTTTCTCTGCTATGCCCTTTTTATACTACCACCTCCAATTTTTCCAGTTCTTTGCCTGTTGTCTTCACTATACTTTGTACAACAGCCCTTCTTTTGTTTCTTTTTTAAAAATTTTTATTGAGGGCACATTGGTTTATAACATTATATAAATTTCAGGTGTACATCATTATATTTCGACATCTGTATAGACTGCATCATGTTCACCACCAAAAGCCTAGTTTCCATCTGTCACCATATATAGGTGCCCCTCTACCTCTTTTCCCCTCCCCCGACCCCCTTCCCCTCTGGTAACCAGCAATCTGGCACATGAAAAGATGTTCAACATCACTAATTAATAGGGAAATGCAAATCAAAACTACAATGAGATATCACCTCACACCTGTCAGAATGGCTATTATTAAAAAGACGAGAAATAACTGTTGGGGAGGATGTGGAGAAAAAGCAGCACTCATACACTTCTGGTGGGAATGTAAAATTGGTGCAGCTGCTATGGAAAACAGTATGGAAACTCCTCAAAAAATTAAAAATAGAAATACCATATGATCCAGTGATTCCACTTTTGGGTATTTATCCAAAGAACATGAAAACACTAATTTTAAAAGACATATGCACCCCTATGTTTATCACAACATTATTCACAATAGCAATGACATGGATGTAACCCAAGTGCCCATCCATGGATAAGACGTGGTATATATATACTATGGAATACTATTCTGCCATACTAAAAGACAAAATCATGCCATTTGTGACAACATGGATGGAACTTGAGTGTATTATGCTAAATGAAATGTCAAATGGAAAAAGATACTTACTGTATGACTTCAATCATATGTGGAAGATAAACACAAAGATTCTCTTTTTTATTGAAGTATAATTAAAAAATTAAAATTAAAATTAAAATATAGCATTATGTAACCAAGGAGGTGAAAAATATGTACACTGAAAACAATAAGACATTATAAAAGAAATTGAAGAAGACACAAATAAATGGAAAGATATCCCATTCTCATGGATTGGGAGAATTGATATTATTAAAATGTCCACAATACCCAAAGCAATCCACAGACTCAATGCACTCTCTAACAAAATTCCAATGGGATTTTTTACAGAAATTGTTAGATTGTTAGACCGAATAATCCTAAAACTTGTATGGAACCACGAAAGACCCCAAATGGCCAAAGCAGTCTTGAGAAAGAAGAACAAGGGTGGAGGCATCATGATTCCTGATTTCAAATTATATTTTGAAAAAGCTATAGTAATCAAAACAGTATGGGTATTGGCATAAAAACATACATAGATCAGTGAAACAGAATCAAGAGCCCAGAAATAAACCCACACATATATGGTAAATTAATAAAGGAGCCAAGAATATACAATAGGTAAAGGACAGTTTCTTCAACAACTGGTGTTGGGAAAACTGGTCAGCCATATGTGAAAGAATAAAACCGGACGACTATCTTACACCATACAAAAAAATTAACTCAAAGTGGATTAAAGACTTGAATTTAAGACCTGAAACCATAAAACTCCTAGAAGAAAATATAGATGGTAATCTCCTTGACATTCACCTTGGAAATGATTTTTTGAATCTGACACCAAGGGCAAAAGCAACAAAAGCATAAAGAAGTGAGACTACATTAAACTAAAAAGCTTCTGCACAGCAAAGAAAATCATCAACACAATGAAAAGCCAGCCTACTGAATGGGATAAAATAATTACAAATCATATATCTGATAATGGGTTAATATCCAAAATATACAAGAATTCATACAACTGAATAGTAACTAAAAAATCTGAATGGAAAATGGGCAGAAGATCCTCTATTTTCTCTCGATTATTAGGACCATTTTGCATTCCTTTTCTTCTCTAACCAGATGAAAATTAGAAGTCCACCACTTTAACTACTCTGTCGCTAATATTCCCAAATTTTAGACCTACTGTCCTTCCCTCAGATACACCTTACAAAATTTTTGACTCAGTATCAAATTTCAGCTCTGAATCAACCTGCCTTCTCTTCGCCTACACTCAACGTTTCTGGAACATGTGGGAAAAATTGTCATGCTTCCGGGGATCACCTGTACTACAGATTCCTGCTCTTCAACTTCAGATAAATCCTCACACAGCCCAGAATTCTACCACATGCTCAAAATTAGCCCTTTTTTAAAAATAGCCATTATCATATTATTTTCCAGTATCCTTAAAACTTCAATGCTACCCCTCCACTCCCAACAGATGACCTTGTTGCCCATTTTACTGAGAAAATATAGCCTTCTTAAGGAAACTCCTCCAGCTTCCTATGACTTTTCTGAGGTACAATCGACATGCAACATTGCATCAGTTTCAGGTGTATGATGTAACAATTCGACATCTGTGTATGTTATGAAATGAACACCACAATAAGTCCAGTTAACATCCGTCACCGTACGTAGTTACAAATTGTTTTTCTTGTGATGAGAACTTTTAAGATTTACTTTCTTAGCAACTCTCAAATATGCAACGCAGCACTGCCAACCACAGGCACCATGCTGTACACCACATCCCCATGACCCATTCACTCCGTAACTGGAAGTTTGCGCCTCCTGACCCCCACACCCATTTCACCTGGGTTTCAACATCTTTAACTTACCTACATTTTATCTTTTTCCCCTTCCCTTCTGTTATAATGAAAGAGGTCGCTTCGTTTCTCTAATCCAATGTTCTCAAACCTAACGTGCATCAGAATCACGTGATGCCTCGGTGAAACACAGATTTATTGGCCCCACACCCAGCAATTCTGAATTAGTAGGTTTTGGGTGGGGTCTGAGAATTGGTGTTTCTAGAAGCCCCAGGTGATGCTGAAGCTCTCCTCCAGGGACCACTGCTTAAAGGTAATTCCTCACTAGAAGCAGATCCCTCTTCGCAGCTTCAGGGATAATGTTTCTTCAATACCCCAATATTTTCCAATTATTCCCAAACTTTCTCTTGACTGGTTTCTTCCTATTAGTATTCAAATATCCTCAAATCACTTGAAAAGGAAAAAATCCTCCTTCATGCTTACATGTCTTCAGGTTACCTTCCCACCCGCCTTCTCCCCTTCACAACTGACTGAACAAGTTCTTCACGAACGTTATTATTTTCATCACTCATCAGCCTATCAAAAGCAGGTTACGATCCCACAAACCAACTCTTTGCCAAAGTTACCAAAGAACTACTTACTGGAAAATCCAATGGACACTTTTCAGTTCTCAGAGTCACCAGAGTATTTGTGACTTAACAACTTCCTTCTCAAAAACCTTTTAAAATGTGGCTTTTTCTCATTTTTCCCTTGTCCTTTTCTCCACTTTGATTAATCTTCTTTTTGGAATCATCTAATGTCATTGCTTCATTTTCTACTTCACAAACAAGCCACGGTTTTCAATTGTTATCTATACATTGAAGTCTCAGAATCTAGGCTAGATCCGTTTCCTTCCCTCGGCCTGCCAACGGGATCAGCCTACTTTCCTTCCCTTAATGGGGTATAGAGACTTGTAGTCTCACAGGTGGAGGGAAACTACTCCCAGAGAAACAGGAGAAAAAGAGGTTCAGGCTTCTAAAGAAGATAGGTTTGTAGATCTGGGAAGATGAGGGGTTCCCAGTTCGTCAAAACGAAATTGGAAGAAAATCACTGTGGAATGTAGAAACATGAATTCATCATAGTTTTTTGAAACAGTTTCAGGTGATTTTTAGAGTCTGAGGCAGAAAATCTTAACTTACTAATGACACCAATCTGTTTTTGTAATTTTTTATGGCCTTGCCTAGGTTGATAGACACAGGTGAGAAAGTTAATGACTAGGTTTTATTTGCAAGTAAGGTTCTGAAAAACAAAGAAATAAAAGAGTGACAAGGTAAATGAAACTATTTACAGTTGGGTAAATATAATTTTGAGTCATAGATTCTAAGCTGGGCAAAAGGGAATGATACCAACCCTGATATCAGTTTCCCCACATTAAACCCAGCATATATGGGTTAAAACCAAAACACTCATTCCCTGCTTACTCTCTGGCTTCCTGGCTCCAGAATCCACTATCCTCCATGGAGACAGACACCATCAAGGACAAGCACCTGGACAATCTCCTCCCGCAAAGAGATATGGGCTGGTGGGAAATCTGCTGACCAGCAAGGTTATGAGCTCCCTCCTCTCAGCAAGTAGTCTCAAGGTCAAAGACAGGCTGGTGGGAAAGCTCAGACCAGCAAGGCCATATGCTCCCCCTCCCCTACCTAAAACCCCAAATAAAAACCCTTCCTTTTAGCTTTTCGGGGAGTTTGGGATTTCAGCGTTAGCTGACCTCTCTCCTTGCTCAGCACTGTGCAAAAATAAAATTCCTACTTTCTCCCACCACACCCGGTGTCAGAGATTGGCTTGCTGTGCAACAGGTGAGCGAACTCACTTCAGGTTCGGTAACAGGAAGACATACAAGAGAAGGATAAAGAATAGAGAGAAAATATCAAGGTAATAAGCTTTATGGCCTTATACATCTTAATAATTGTTGGATTGGGCTGCTTAGGCAACTCAGAGAACAGAAGGTTGTGATTAAGGACTAAGTGTTGATTTCATGACTTCAGAGGAGGAAATATTTCTAGTGGTGACAAGTGCTCTGGAAGGACATTGAAAGTAAGTGGGATGGAGGAAAATGCAGTGGGAGAGGGCATCCAGGTGTTAGATGCCAGGTGTTGAATACCCAACAAAGAAACATAGACTGATGAGAGAAGTTGGGGAGAGGACATGAATACTGTGAGCCAAATACTAAAGTGTTCACTAGATGAGGGGAGGGGTGGCGGTGAGCAGATCTGCAGATGATTGCTGTGAAGGAGGTAGGTGGGTTATAGCTAGATGAGCCTCAAACGAGCAAGGGTTTTTGCTCAGGTGAGAGTGTTTCACTGTCTGGAAGCAGCAATAGGGACCTTGGAGGACCCTGGCTTTACTTCTAGGGATTTAGATAAACGGAGTGGAAGAAAAAAGTTCCAACTTCATGGAAGGAAAATGGTGTCTTCAGGATACCAAGGAGGGAAACTTTGAAGAAGAGGATAAAAATATAAAAGATTTAATGATCGTTGGTTGCAAGGATCCCAGTGGAAGAGTTTGGGAGGGAAGGGAAGGTTTGGGTAATAAAGGGAATATAAGGAGTAGTATGGGGATGAGAGTAGGGAGAATTTAGGATATAATAGATGACAAAAGAGGCTTGTATTTTTGGCGATAATTCTGGTAGACAGGGACATAATACTTGGTGGATATAGTATTGATGAGTTTTTGTAGTGGGGACGGTACTAGAGCTAAGGTTTCAATAATTTGCTGTATGTAGGACTGGACTTTTAGCCCCATATGGCTCCTGCTACAGGCTTCATGCAGAACATGCAGGAAAGCTTCCTTCCTTCTCACCCTTCTTCTCAACTCCATCAAATTCCGTTATTTTTTCACCATGTTTCCATGGAAATACAGTTTAGAAGGCATTATAACAATCAAGGTCACGTGAATTCCATATCATGCAAGATGTCTTCCAGCTGGTAGTCTAAGCACTTCTTTTAGCAAAAAAGTTGCTGTGATTTATTTTATAGATGACCACTTGCTTCATTTTCCACTACGCCTGACAACCTCCAAGACAATAAACTGCGATAGGCTATAGTATTTCCAAACTCAGATAGCCAGTGTATTCATTCACACATAGAAAGTTGAGTGATTTTTTTTCCAAGTTCAAAAATTCTCCAATTTCAATATGATACAATATTCAATTTAAGATATTAACCAGCCTATAAAGCTATCATCTTTGATAGGTCTATATTTTTATATACCCATTAAAATAATTATACTAAAGCCAAAGTATTAAAAACTTGATTAACTATACAGAAGATGCATAAATTTGAAATCTGTACATGATTGAGTATGGCTTTCAGAATGATCAAGGAATCCAGCAATACACATACCAAGTAGGAAAAAGCAAGAGGGTTGAAATGATGCATTTTCAGTAAAGCCAACCAGTCAAATGAGTTTGTTCTCTGGGGTATTATAAGTAACTTGTCCTTTTGTGCTTCTCAATAGAGTTCTCTTATTTTCTTCCCTTCAAGCCCTCCTTTTGCTCTCAATTTTCTTTGGATTCACAATAGTGCAAATGAGGTTAATACTGGTTGCGGGGAACAAGCTATTGGGGAGAGCTGTACTTGCAGGTTGCCGAATGAATGGAGAATTGACTGACTGACTAACTGATGGACAAAATGACTATCAAGCGCCTAAAATATTGCAGGCATGGACTAGATACATTGCCACATCATCATATCATGTCTCAGGTTATCCCCACCAAAACCCAGTGAGTCAGGTAATATCATGACTTATTTAGAAATAAAAAGCAAAAATAAAACAGATGCTCAGAAAGGGTTTATATGTTGTCTATACCATAAAATTAGAAATAAATAGAAGTAAGATGCAACTAGGTCCTCTGACTTCTCTCTCTCCCAAGATAGCAAAGCGAGAGGAACAAGTTCATGTGATAAACTGCTAGTTTAAAATAGGTGTTTTTGCAGAGATTAAAAACAAAAAAGCATAAAAAGTGAATAATTTAAACTAAACTGGATTAATTAAAGAGCAAAAATTAGAGATAAAGCACCAATGTGAGCCTTCCATGGTAAAATATTTATTTTCTTCTTGCTCAGTGGCGTTTTTACTTCTAGTGTATATAAGCATAATTTATTATAATTTAGTCAGTGTTTATAGAATTGCTTTAATCAAGCTATATTTTGTTAGAAAAGAGCACATTTGGTTGAACAGGGTTCTTTAATTTTTGACCTACTCATTGATCCGTACCTGAGAGCACTCTTCTAGAATGTTCTAAAATATGTCCACAGAAACTACTGTTGCCAGATCCCCTCTGGGGAAAAAACAAACAAAAAAGTTCATGGTCAAATAGATTTGGAAATCACTGTTTATCATCTTAGTTTCTTGCAGATTCACAATTCACAGTAGCATAGCAATAACTGCAAAATCCTGTACTAATGTTAAATGTTTAATTGTGTTTAACTCAGTATTATTCAAATATATTTGATCATAGAATCCCTCACTCTTTTTTTAGCCGTAATAATTGTAGCATCAAAGCTAGTGTTTCACAGAAACAATTTCAGAAATGCAAGGTTAACAAACTAATCATATGATATTCATTATTCTGTTATATTCATAATTATCATTAAGCAAAGGGATACATGGTGACTGTCTTTAGGATTGAGCGTACCATTTAAACAGAAAAGAAAGGGTTGAAAGAGTGGTAGATTGCAAATTTACGTGTGACTCAAGAGCTTGATCAGAGTCACCGTAAATGCGAGGCTGGTCATTCCCACAAGCACCAGGAAACATTTATCATGTTCCCTAAATTGCTCTGGGGAGAAATAATGGACACTGCCTTTGCAAATTCAGCGGTATCTTCATAGCATCCCTCCTCCTCCGCCTCCATTTCCCTTCCCCTAAGAATCAAACACTTTCAAGTTCTCTTATTTGGTGAGCATTCATTGAGTTTCTATTATCAGGGCTGGGGCAGAGGCATTAAGCTTACCACTGGAGACACCAATACAACAGCCTTCATTCTCACCTTCGTAAAACCCGCAATCTAGTAGAAGAGAGACAAGGCTGCCAAGCCTTTCAATATAATGTGATAAATGCTGTGTAGGGTTAACTACAGGCCCTAAAGGATTACTGATGAAGGGCACCTAATTCATCCTCCTTAAGTCAGGACAAATTTCCAGGCGGTGCTTGTTGAGTGGGAGATGACAAATCACATTCACCAAACAGAGGAGAGAAAATAGAAGTTTCAGGCATAGAAAAAGACATGAAAAATAGAATAGAGACATGAGAAAGCACAGTGTATTTAGCAAAAAGCTTCTATGACTGACCAGGACACAGAATATGCGTTTGTGTGCATGTTGGTGTTGTGTGGCTGGTGGGTTGGGAGGACTGAGTAATGTGGTTACAGAGTCGGGCATGCATCAGCTTATTCAATGTCTTCTAGACTCCGAGGTCTAGAAGAGTTTCTGTAGAAGTATAGAAGTGAAGAAGCTGGGACTTCTCACTAAAGACTTCAGGAAAACATGGAAAGTTTTAAGCTGTAGAAATCACACAGTAGTAACATAGAGAAAAGACAAGTGAAAGGAGAGACTGGAGATCATTACAGAAATCCTGGGAAGAAGAGATGAAGAACACAACCAAAGTAGAGACATGTCTATGGATATACAGAGTGAAGGAGACACAATAACAAATTAAATTGCCTAAGATTTCAGCTTCCTCTAGGGGGCCATCTGCTGAGAAAGCATGATGTATTCCACCTAACAGACTTGGATTTTAAAGGGGGTATTGAGATATAATTTCTTAATAAAAATAATGGTGGAAAATTTAAACTTACTCCTAGCCATGGTGATATATTTAGACAAAAAAAATTAGTTTATTGTTGCATCACGTACATCCCATAGACAGTTATTCCTTCTACTTTTCTGAGAGCTGATCCCACTTTGCATACGTGTGTTTAAATGGCAGATAATTAAAAATCAAGTAAATTTTGTTACGTGGTTAGATTAAAAGGCGTATGTCTGACATTAATTCCATTTCAAAACTGCCACGGCTCTTTTGATTCTTGAAAGGTAGAATCTTTGACAACTAACAATAGTGCTAGAAAATTAACATTTATTGGGCTGCTATTATGTACCAGTCACTGTTATAAATAATGCTTACACATTTTGGTAGCTGTTGCTTAGCGTGAAGTGGTAAATTTGATGAGGGTAGGGATAATTCAGCCATGTGTATTAAGGAAATACTCAGACCAAAATTTTGGGGCCAAAAAAGAAATCTCTGATTCCCTACATTTTTCTTGTGCATAGATAGGAGAAAATCTATTGCCCAGATAACAGAAATTCTCTTGTAACTACGTTTAATTTTGTCTTGGAACGTTTGCATATTTCCTTTTGTGAAACTGTCTTATCCTTTACCTCTTCCTATTTGATATCTATGATTAATGTGTTTTGTAAGGTACATCTCATCGATTAATACTGGATATTGGTGAAAGACTAAGGATGATCTAAGTAAAATCCTTGGTATCAAGATATTAGTGGCACCTCAATCTCTCAAGGGGTTTTCAGAGAGCTAACATATTGGAACTGTACACCATAAGAGGACAGAACTCTTAAGAAAAACCCAAATGAGATGTCCAAGGACAAATGTCGTCAAATTGTGAGGAAAGGTTTCATTTAGTCATTTAGTGTCTTATTTTTCTACTTCTAATATTGTTGTCACAGCTTCTTACGGACTGTGATTGTTATGCTGACATAAACGGAGGTTGATTGTGGAAAATGTAATAGAAAGGTCATAAACTTATACCTTTGTGCAAATTTACTTTGTTAAGCTGATCTTGAAACTATCGATTATTCCTGTTCTAAGGTATTTATGCTGATAACTTAACCAGCCCCAAACCAGGAACCTTCACTATTAAAAGAGAAGTGAGTCTTAGTCAGAACATAAAATACGAAGTTTGACGTTAGAGCTCTCTTTTTCCTTGTCAATCATACTAATATATAAATAGGTTACAGATGATTATTTCAAGAGGAAATTCTGGTAACAATGGTCTGGAGTAAAGTTATTTAGAAGAGTGCTGATCACTATTAATGTTTAAAGAGAACTCAGGACATTTCCTCACACTAGGATATTTTAGAGATGGAAGGAAGCACTGCCTTTACTCTCTAAGAACCTATAATCTATTATTTAGAAGTGTTTCTGAAATTTTTGTGAAGATAAAGCCACAGGGAAGGGGGAAATATACTAAAAACTCCATGCATACAATTACAGACACATTAATGGTATCCTTTTTTCTAAGTATATTCGTCTGATGTTTTTCTACTGATAATGTTTCTATACCTACTAAAAGAATTGAGCAGGTGAAATCATGGCTAAACTTGGACTACTCATTTTAAAGACATGTATGTAATTTTACAAAGGGAATATGGCCATGATTTCATATGTATGATGACAAATACTTCAATTTATTTTGCTCACTTTTACTTATTCTAAAAATGAATTTTAGATATATACTAGAATTCTGTTGCAAGATAGCTTCTTAAAGGAATTTGGCTACAGTGATGTGGCATGTATAGAAATCAGCTGGAGAGTTTGTTAATAATTCAGATTTCCAGCTTTATTCCCAGAGATTCTGATTCACCAGGTCTCGGCCAAATCTTAGGAACATACATTTTTAACAAGCTCATCACATGGGTCTGACACAAGTGTTCCTTGATACACACTTTGAAAAACATCGTCTAATGAGATAAATTATTACTCTTTCTGAATCCTCTTTTCTCAGCTCAAGCAGACCAATGTTAAGAGAATGTTTGGCAGTTGGGTGGCAGCAGAAAATTTGTTTACCTGAAGGTTTGTGTGATTATAACAATCAAAGAGTCAAGGGGCAAAAGAGATCAAGAAAATCAGAAAGTCTAGACCAGACTTCTGCTGAAGGGGTGGCATAAAGACAAGATGATAGCCAAGAGGGAAGCCAATGCCCAAGTATGTTAAACGGTCCAGGAGTTACAAAGCAGGCGAATCTGGAAAATTCAGAAAAATCAAGTCACAAGTAAGGTACACGTGGAAGAACATTTATTTTCATGCAGAGTGGAAACAGTTTCTTAAATACCTCCTAAAGGAAATACGACAACCACAAGAGAAAAGAGTGCTGTAACTCAGTTATTTTGTATCAGTGGTGCTGGCCCTGCAACCTCACCCCGGTGGTAAATGGTGGTAGGGAGGGTGGTGTTCTCTGAATGGTCATAGAACATTAATGAGTTTGTGTGAAAGAAAATGCTGAACAAATGCTGCTGTAGACTGAACACGTAGGTACTTAGTACTTTCATGATGTTTTAAATAGGTGCACGTTTAAAATGGTATTGTACACTGTTTTAAGGGAATGATTCTAGTAAAGTTCTAATAATAAGCAAGAGAAGACATTTATATCTATAGTCAGCATTTAACAGTGGTAAGGGAGCTTTGATGAACAGACAGCAAATATATTGCTCTCATTTTGCCTAGGTTGAACTTTCAAACTATGCTTTTAAGTATTTTGTAACATTTATTGATTTATTTTCTTGAACTTGGTAAGCAGCTCCAAATTATAGTAGAAAACATGCCTTTTTGGACATTTTTATTTTTCCAATATATTTCTTTTTTTTTTCTTTCAAGATTGGCCTTGAGCTAACATCTGTTGCCAATGTTTTGTTTTGTTTTGTTTTGTTTTGTTTCTTCTCCCCAAAGCACATAGTTGTATATTTCGGCTGTACGTCCTTCTAGTTCTGCTGTGTGGGATGCGGCCTCAGCATGCCTTGATAAACAGTGCTAGGTCCATGCCCAGGATCTGAACCAATGAAACCCTGGACCTCCGAAGCGGAGCACGTGAACTTAACCACTTGGCCACGGGGCCGGCCCCTGCAAAATATTTCTAATGTACAGATATGGGGGTGTCATATTTGAGGTTGATAAATTCCTTTGAATAACCACCATTTTGTATACTTTTTAGCCACTCAATACTTTTTATAAAATACGTTTACAATTATTCTCTTTGTATATTATTCCTTTTTATTTACAAATATTGACAAAGTGCTTATTATGTTCCAGACATTTTTCTAAGGGCTTTACAAATGCTAACACATTTTATTCTTGCGACCTTCCTCTGAGTTAGGCACTATTATTAGCCCTTGTTTTATGCATGAGGAAACAGGCACGGCGAGGTTACCTGACTTGTCTAAGGTCACAGCTGTACATCTGAAGGTCAGTCCAAGTACTTTGGTTCCAGAATGCACGCTCTCCACTACAATACTCTCCTGCCTCTCCACTTTCGACAACACTGCACTTCTCAGTAGCAGCAAAAGGTCATTGAAGAAGGTGGAGATTAAGAGATAATACTTGTGGTAGGCAACGGTATGTCCGTTAATCTTGGAATGAGATCTTACTTCTCACTCTCGTGCCTCGAGGTAGGCATGGCCATACAAATTGCTCTAATCAATGAAATGTGAACAGAAGTGGAAAATGTCACATCTGGGAATAAATATTTAAGAGCTTGCACTCAATTCCACACTCTCCCTTTACTTTCCATGATGATCCAGGGAGCATGTGTTGAACGGAAGTACCACAAAATTAAAGTAGCTCGGAATGCTGAGCCACTACACAGAGGACAATTACCCTGGAAATCTCAACCAGCAGTGATTGTGACCCCAGGGGATATTTGACAATGTCTAGAGATAGTTTTAATTGTCACAACTGGGGAAAGGATTAATATTGGCATGTAGTGGGTAAAGGTTAAGGATGCTGCCCAGCATCCTACAGTGCACAGTATAGACCCCACAACAAAGAATTATCTGGTCCAAATAGCTGACATTGAGAAACCCTAATTTAGCCTATCCTAATACACATTATTGCCTCAAAGTAAGCATAAAAGTGTGTGAAGTCAAATACTGTGTGATCTTACTCATAAGTAGAAGATAAAAACAACTGCAAACAAACATGTAGCAATGGAGACTGGATTGGTGGTTACCATAGGGGAAGGGGCGGGGGGAGGGCAAAAGGGGTGATTAGGCACACAGGTGAGGGGATGGACTATAATTAGTTTTTGGGTGGTGAACATGATGTAATCTACACAGAATTCGAAATATATTACAATGTACATCTGAAAGCTAATTAATGTTATAACTCAATGTTACTGCAATTAAAAAAAATTTTAAAAAGTGTGTGAATCAGTTTTAATAGGGATTACCTGTGATGATCAGTCACACTAGAATGAAATTGTACATTAAGCTACACATTCCATACTCTTTCTACAAGTAGCAACTGAGTGCAACTTACCCATATAATTTCCACAACATTTAACTTCATCAACGAAACGTTCTCCATCTCTAGTCAGAAAAATCCCTGCCTATGTGATTTCTATTCAAATTCCTCTGAGTTTGTTTTTAAAAACAGTCTGGCTCCTATAAGACCTTGCACAAATGCAAATTATCAGTATCAGCACAAACATACTAAGTTAAGTAAAGTTGGCAGCCATGGGGGGCACACTTTTCTCCTGTGACTGACTCTTGTCAATTATAATTAGACATGTGAATTCTCTGTGCTTGGAAATAGATTTTTTTTAAAAGGAAACCTATCCACTGCTCTCTGGCTCCTGGGGTTTCTTCTTATTTCCACTGTTTCCATAGAGATTACATAATGCCTGAGCTGTGGAAGCCAATGGCTCATTTGAGAAATGGAAAGAATCCAGCCACTTTCTTTGGGACCAACCCAAAGGAACTGCTCTTGACTTAGCGTCTATTGAATTATACCCAGAGGACTGCTAGGAAATGCTGCTTCTATAGTTTAGAAGAGCTAAAGAAGTCCAGGATTTTCATGTATCAAGAACAGGGCTTGGCAAACTTTTTCTGTTAAGTGCCAGGGAGTAAATATTTTAGATTTTGTGGGCTGCACAGTCTCTGCTGGAACTGCTCAGCTCTGCTGTGTTAGTGCAAAAGCAGCCATAGAAAATTGGTAAACTAATGTCTGTGGATGTGCTCCAGTCAAGCTTTATTTACAAAATAAGATGGTAGGCTAGATTTGTCCTGTGAGCAGGGAGTTCGCTGACTCCTTCTGTTCTAGGTGATACTATGGTCCTAGAGAGGACCATCATTCTAACCTTCTTGACCACTACCAAGCCAAAGAAGATGTAGTGAAAAGAAAGGAACAAATACTTACCTGACTTCTATTAGGTTTCAGGATCTGTGCCAGGGGTGCTACTAACCATCCTGCAGAACTCAGGACAACCCCTCATAACAAAGAATTATCTGGACCAAAATGTCAATATTGCTAATGATAAGAAAGCTTACTTCTGCTACAGAATGTGGCCCCAAATCCAACAGCATCAGCATCAACTTGGACATGTGTTGAAAATGGAGAATCTCAAGCTCCATCCAAGACCTTCTGGATCAGAATCTGCACTTTAACAAGACCCCCAGATAATGTGTAGGCACACTGAAGTTTGATACACACTGGTCCGACCTGGCATGACTAATACAGGCCCCCTGAAGGTAGTAACATTATTAGGAAAATAAGCATGAGAAAGGTTAAAAACTTGCTCAAGGTCACCTAACCGGTCAAGGTTTAGACAAAACTAGAAGCCATCTTTGTGACTTCAGAGAATACATTCTGTCTGCTGTGCCACATTAGCTCCCTGACCAAAATCTAAAAAAAACCCCTATCTTTAAATCACTGAAATGTCCACTATTTCTACTAGTTTAGGTAGCATGTACTTGAGATGTCTTGCATAATTTTATGTACACATTTAATGATTTTCCATATATTAATGAGCCCCTACTATCATATACTATTATTTATTCTGATAGAGAGAAAAGACAAATCTTTCTCTCATGGGAAAATATCCCCTGCCCTTCTTTATCATTATTTGTGTAACGACTGTCGTACAACCCTAAGTGCCGTCCATTGGCAGGAAGTAGAAAGATCAAAATTAAAATCAGATAGATTCAAGTTCAAATCCTAATTTTGTGGCATTGAGCCATTTATTTAACTTCTCTGAATTGGGACTACCCATCATGCAGTGTTATTATAAAGATACAATTAGATAACAGTGATTCGATCAGTTTCTGAATGTTCTCATGTGGACTGAATTGCCTTCTCATGGAGGAAAATAATGATTTGAAAGACTCAATCAGAGGAAGGTAGCAACTTTTCCCAGGAGTTTGTTTTAAAAGGTAACTCTCCACCTTTCCTATCCCCTCACCTGTCCTGTCCAGTGGAAGTTACAACGGCAATGCTGATATCTAAGGGATAACTTTGTCATGAAAGGAAGATCTATTTGAAGTCACCATCAATCTTGCAACAAGACTTTGAACATTGGGACATAGTTCACAATGTCACAAGATATGGTGTAGAAAGCAGGTTTTATTGGGGAACTTTATAAAGTTAACATTGACAAAAAGAGAAGGCAAATGATTTCCCCATGTCCCTGTACAGGTGGGGAGAGAAATTCTAGGGCCAAAATATTCTATTGGTTATGCTATAGGTAAATCATCCCTGGAAGGTGAGAAACTCTGCTTCTGTGTTGCTCTCTCCTCTCAAGGAACAAACATGAAGGCAAGTTTTTCAGTGAAGAAAAAAGCTAGCTACTTGGTCATCAGCAGTCTGTCTTTAGATGCCAGATTTGTGCAAGAACTGTCTAGTAAAGCCAGCCTTCCAAATTCAGGAGACCTTTGTATTTGAAGAATATTGAAGCTCCTTCTGCCAGAGCAAGTGGTTTGTTCTATGAGAAGTTCAGTTCAGGTACGGCCCCTCCAGCCAGGTGGGAGGGGATGTTCAGGTCACTGATACCACATTGTCCAGGATCCCCAGGTGAATTACCACAGGTGATTTAGAGAATTCCGTTTGTTGCATTAGAGACATAATTTCAAGCACCAGACATGTAACATCTGAGCTGGTATTGTTGAACAAGATAACTTCCAAAATGTTTGAACAACACCAAATAGACAAGTATTTCTTTCACTTCCACACACAGCTCTTAAGGCTCTCCATGAACAAAAGGTATTCTGCACAAGGGCCACTTACAAATCTACTCAGGAGCTATCATGCACTTCCTTAGCAAAATATAGTGAAGTAGGGTCTATCCACTCATTCATTCACTTATAAGCCAAATATCTTCCCAAATATTGGCAATGCCAGGCAGAGTGATAGGCACTGGGGATACAAAGGTAGACAAAACAACATCCCTGACTACGAAATAAGAAATGTATCATGTGATACTCATATATTTCTAGAGGTCCCAAAGAGCTTGAATTGAAGTACTGGTTAAAAGTCAGTAGACCATAGACTCCATCAAAGAATATAAGTATAAATATATATTAAAATTTTGTTGCATATTTGCCTCTTTAAATTAAATTTTGGGTGCATATGGTGGCCTTAAAAGTAGATAGAATGGGATATACCTCCTATTAGCCCTTTCCATTCAACTCTTCTAGGAATGCATACTATATACTATATATTATATCTATCTATAAGTTTTGTTGAATCAGTCATAAATATCTTGACCATTGAACATGCTTTCAGTAATACTTACTTTTAATTAGTTTTCAGTTTTGGATAACCAAATGTATATATATGAGTTTCTGGCAAAATAAATTCTACCACTTCTTAAGTGTTAACAATTAATTCACTTTTCCAGGGAACAAAACTATTACCGGTTGCCCCACTGTCTTTTTCAGAGGCCTCTTCTGGAAGTCTCTTGGTTCTGTGACGTTTCCATTCACAGTAGCATGGTGGCTGGGTGAGGCCATACATTCGACATGGAACAGCTGGGTAAAGAAAATAAACATAGAATTCTATTGAAACCATGACCCATATGCTTCAGGCTCAAAGCTCTGCTGAAGAAAAGCACAGGTGGAAGAAAAATAGCCCAGCAATTAAAACATAAATTTGAAACGAAAAACTGAAGTTCTTTGCGCATGTCTCTCAAACACAGTAAAAGGGATATGCGGCCCTCATTTAAAAATCACATTCTTTTTGCATTTACTTCTTTCGTTTTGTGTGCAGCTTCCTGGCCCCTCTTTCTTCATGACTTCCTTCCCAAAATACCCCCAACTAGCCCTAGCCCACGTACTTCTTCTCTTGCTGTTGCTTCCTCTTTTTTCCTGCTACTGTACTATAATTTTATTTCCTTTTCCTTTTCCCTAGTTTCTCAGTGATTTCCCCCCCATTTAAAAAAAAATGAAAGCTATAGTATGCTAATGATAGAAAGCTTCTGGATGGGAGTGAGGGGGAAGGGTAAAAAACAAAGGAGGTGAAGTTGAGCCTTGTCTGGAGGCCTAAAAGGAAGAATGACTGGTGGTGCTCATGTGACTATTACCATTCCATAACAAAACATGCATTTTTAAAGCCCTAAGAAACGCTCTCATTTGACTAAGGATTTTGGAACAGCCTTGGGCAAATATTTGCTAGCGCTTAAAAATAACAAGTCTTGCTGAATCACTAATAACGTTATTTAACTACCTTTTCCCAGTCCACCGCCAGTTAATTTCAACTTTTCCCAGTTCATATTAAATGACTCTTACTCTTCCTTTAGCTATCATAAGACTGTCTACCACCCACGCTGCAGGGTACATATTCCAAATGATTAGACTTAGTCACTCTTACAATGAGAAAACGACACTGGAAATGGAGCAAGGAATAACTACAAGATAAGTTTATCTTGAAAGACATTTAACCCTTCTGTCTGGTGCAGAGGGGGTCTGGCCACTAGTGCTGGCTGGACTGAATTAGCCTCAGATGGCCATTGGTCCTGAAACCTGGCAAGCTGGCTGCCTACTATGATTTCTCTCTACTGAATAAAAGCACTTCACTAGCCTAGGACTGCTATGGTTTCACTGATGAGGCAGTCCTTTATCATTGGGTAATGTTTACCTTAAGCTATACAATCTTCAGGAAACCTTAGTACACAACTCTTTTAGAAGATACACACACACTTTCTGGGTGCAGGCTCAGTCCACACTCTACCCCTTTTTCCTCCCTATGTTTCCTGATACCTGGATTTGATAAGGACCCTCCCTCTTCCAATCCAGAGTCTACCCTATTTTCTTGTGTCAGGATATATAACACTTCTTGCTCAAGAAAATTCCACCATATTTCTGTCATATGAAAGAAGCTGCATACATATCTGTCACTCCTATCCTAAATTCTCAATATTAACTCATCTTTGCATTCTTGAGGATTATCGCAGTTCCTAAGATACCAGTAGGTACTCAATAAATATTGGTTGAACTGAGCATAACTGAATTACAAGGAAGATGGCAGTCCATGGAAACTCTTCATACCTTGTTAGCCAATATGAAATAGACATAGTTTTTAGCATTTTTCCCAATAGTTTATAGACTCTGTGGAGAAGCAGGTACACACACTATGAACTATGATCAAAGGGGTAAGGGCCGTAATGTAGATTTGAGCCTATAAACACCACTCACTGAGTGCAGAGAGTAGGGAATGATTCATATTGGGAAGTAGAAGAGATAAGAACATTTTATAAAGAAGAAGGCATTTGCAGTGGGCCTTGAAGCTCGAGCTGTCTTTTGTCAGGCTCAAAGGGCTGGCAGTGGAAGTGGGAGGCATGGAAAGAGTGTTTGGCGAGGGGAAGCAGCTTGAACAGGCAAGAACACATTAATGAATATACTACAAGGAGATAATAACAACCTCGGAGTGTTGCTGTCTGGATGGAATAAGATAACACACACTGAAGACAATGCAGCCTCCGGGACAGAGCGGGGGGGAGGGGGGGAGGGGGGGAGGGTTGGTAATTGTTGAATGAATCTATGCATTAAATGACAGGTTTTGCTTCTTCCTCACCTCCTCCCCTTTTCTGGCTGTAAATTCTCAATACTAAATGAAGGACCAGTGAAGTTCTCTATCTACTCAGCTTTTAAAAACCTGGCTTAAGTTGAATCCTGGGTAAAACCAGAAAAGGCATAACAAATCACAAGGGCTTCTCTTAAAGGACACTGGGTTTGAAGCAAGGGATTGAGTTGAAATATAACAAATGGTTGAAAACTAGAGCACAAAATAACTGGAGTTTCAGCAAAAAAGAAAGAGATTCAGTCATGTAAGCAAGAAATAGATGTCAAGATAAGATTTGGGGAAGAAAGTTTTATTTAATATACATATGTTGGCCCGAAGAAGTACTTAATAATTTTTTTCAGGCTAAAAATTACATTATTTTAATGTCTCTAATAATAAGAAAAAATTTCTTTTATTCTTTAGTTTCTTAGCCTATGAACTTTAAGGGGTATAACACATTGATGCTTAGAGTCAGAGCATTCTTGTTCAAATGGTTCATTTATCATAAGTTGTTTCCATATGGCTTTTATTTAGATAATTAAATATTCAGGGCAAAGAGAGACTTAGTATAGTTATCTCAGACCCTTACCATCTAAAATTATATATTAGAATGAACAGATTATGCAACTGATATTAGCTACTTAGCTTTCCTAATTCCGATGCCCTTAAAGGCCCCAAGTGCATGCAGTAGTAGAGTTCATCTCTTTTCAGTCAGTTTACATTATTCTACTCTGTGTCCTTGGGAAATAAAGTGCCCTTTTTATGCAGATTTAAATGTGCACTCAGAATAGAAAATTGCGTGTGTATTGTAGAAACAAATAGCATCCTGCCGTTAAATACATTTCTTTGTTACTATGCTCCCACATAAGTACAAGCATTCATTTTGTTTTAAAAATGTCCCTCTGTAAATGGCTTTTTTTTACCTATAGTGTAGATACAGGCAAGAACTAGAGTGAAAAGATTTCTCCACAAAATGTTCCTTATTCAAAGGCAGTAATGCATATATGTAGTTATTTTGCCAAACTGTTTTAGGAGACTTACGTTTTTATTCCAACTCCATGAACCTCACAGAAATACTTTGCTTGGTGCAGACAAAATTCTGATTTCATGCTTGAAAGAATTTTATAAAATATTCATAAACACAAAATAGTTATTCCTGCCATACATGCACATATCATTAATACACATGCATGTGCACACACACTTGCACCCCTCACGCGTTCTGATCTAGCTAAGCAGCTGAAAGCTATTTCACATGAATTATCCAAGATGACATTTTTCGTGCAATAAATATAAGCTTTGCACCCTGCTCTTTTCACATCAAAGATGGACATTTAGTTTATAGCTACAGGCATCCCAGAGAAAAATAAAGTAAAATAAAATGAGTGCATTGTACCAGTCAAATATTTTCTAACCCTCCACTTGAATTTAGTCTCCTGGTTAATACCTAGTTAATGAGAGGGCAAGGTCTTTCTTCTTTTTTTTTTTAAGATTGGCCCTGAGCTAACATCTGTTGCTAATCTTTTTTGTATCTTCTCCCCAAAGTGCCCCCGTACATAGTTGTATATTCTAGTTGTAGGTCCTTCTAGTTATACTATGTGGGACACCACCTCAGCATGGCTTGATGAGTGGTCCCAGGTCCGCGCCCAGGATCCGAACTGGTGAAACCCTGGGCCACCAAAATGGAGCACACTAACTTAACCACTCGGCCACGGGGCTGGACCCAGGGCAAGATCTTTCCAAGTTCCTGCATGACTAAAACTCATACAAGTTAAGTTTTTGATGATGAAATAAATGGTTGAAAGCATGAGAAAATTGCAATGTTTGGGTAAGAGTAAGGATATCAAAAATATTTGATTATATATGCAAGTGGCTTATGCTATTGTGCCCTGCTCACACCTACCAGGTCAATGGTTCTTAAAATGCAATCTTGAGACTCCCAGCCTCAGCATCAGGTAGGAATTTATAAAAATGCAAGTCCTTGGACTCCATCGTAGACCTGCTGAATGAGAAGCTCTGAGTGGGGGCCCAGCCAGCCGTCTGTGCTGTATCAAGCCTCCAGGTAATTCTGAGGTACGCTAAGAATCACTGCTTTGGTCCTACCCTAGATATCACTGAAGATGGTTCCTGTAGAAGTCAATCCTTCAGAGGATTATCACCTCCATGATAGATCACTTGAACACAAATCCCTCCTCAGGGTCTGCTTATGGGGCAGCCCAAATTAAGACAAGGCACTTACATTTTGTCAACACACCCACACACATAGTGGTCCTAACAGCATGCTCTCACAGCAGACTTGTTGCTTTGTATTAAAGTTTATTTTCATGTTTATTTTTCTTACTTGAATGTGAGTCCTTTAAGGGCAGAGGATATCAGGTATAATTTATCTTTATACCTCCTGGGCCTGGCAAAGTGCCTGAAAAATAGTAGTTGTCCAAGGACTGTTTGTGAGATGAATGTATAAATGGTTAAAACTGATGTTTTTAAAAATAGTTTTCTTAATATTGATGATGATAAGTATATCAAAGTTTAGAACTGGATCAACGAATGCTTACAATTGCTAATAAATGGCTATAGAAACCCCAAGTTAGTTACGTACAACCTAATAAGAAATACGTATAATCATAGTGCCATTGAAGCATATGTAAACTATTTCTGAGAACTGACAGTCAACTGCGTGTGTGGAGGGACTCTTGTCTTCTAGATTCAAGTTATGTATTGCTGTGTTTGACAGGGAATGCTGTTTTTTATTCATATTGGAACATTTGTTGCTACAAATGTAGGTGTTTGAAATATTTATAAAGTTATTTTTCACATAGGAACTGAGATTTCAAGGTTAGAATCATTTATCCCCATGGAGAGAAGATATAAATGAAAATATTACCAAACTCCCAGTGTGGATGAAGGTCATGACAACATTGCTGTATCAAATAAAGAAAAAAAAACAAAATTGAAATTATTTTATCTAAATGAGAATGTCCCCTTGTGAGAAGCTATTTATTTCTGTAATATGGTCTGTGTGGTATAAATCTCCATTCACTACCTAATAGCTTTTATTTTTATAATGCTTTAAATCGGTAGAGTAATTTATAGCTAGTGCCTAGAATATCTCTCATAGAGAGATATGTCTTAAGAAGAAAAGTATTATTGTCTATATTTCTTCTCTTGCATTAATTTTCCTTTGGTTATTGCAAACATTAAAGGGAAATATATGAGCAGTATAATTATCATACTTAATACTTTCCAGAAATACTGTATATTGAATTTGAAATAGGCTAGGGAATTTATTAGGAAATTGCTAAAACTTGCAGAACTCCACCTAATCTATTTTTTTTTAGGTTTATAAAATAAATTGAAAGTGAATTCTTTCTAGTGAAACTTGGGAAGGTGTAAGTCTCATTTAATCCAAAGATCATATCCTAGGCTCTGAGCTAGCATTGTTGCATGGAGAATGAACATAAAGAGGCCAGCAAGATTCCCTGTTTGAGGAAGATTAAAATTAATTCCTCACTCTTTCTTCTGTATCTCCACTCCTTTGCATCGTCCCTTATTTCTTTTTACTCATCTTCTTTGCATCCCTGTGAGAATGCACGTCTCTCTACTGCTTTGAGTATCCTTGTCCATTGTTCCACCTGTGGAGAGGTTTTCATCTTATCCTAGATCCTGGAAATGACCTTGTGCTTGTGTTTTACCCTTTTGTTTAAAAAGCTATGGGAAAGTTGCTATGAGAGCACGCTTTAATGTTCTCACCATAACAACAACAACAAAATGGTAATTATGCGAGGTAAAGGATGTGTTAACTAACTTTATTGTGCTAAAAATTTCTCAATACGTATGGGTATCAAATCGTCACATTGTACACCTTAAACTTACCAGTGTTACATGTCAATTGTATCTCAACAAAGCTAGGGAAAAAAGTCAAACTTTTTAAAACAAATACACAAAAAGCTATGGGATTTCAATCCCTCGTTTCCTTGTTGGTAGTTTTTCTAACCAAGATTAGGATATCCTGTTTACATTTATTTTTTTCTAATACCCAGAACATATTATTCATATTTCATATATATTAAATAAAAAAGAAAATTCTCATAACTCTGGAGTAGGAAAGTGAATCATAAAGGCATCCACATCAGCCCTTTCCTTCAATAACAGTTTTACAGAAGAGATTTTTGTAAAGAGAGAAAAAACAGGTAGCAATTTTCTTAACTTCTCACCTGCTGGCCCAGTTTCTTTTTCATTGGGGAGTATCTGGAATTCTTTGGTTTTTCTGTTGGAGAGTTGAACTTTTCCAATTTATCACTTGCTATAAAAGATTATATTTTGAGCCCAAAACCATGTTGTAAGTTTTGAGGTGATACATGCTTTGAATTATTTTTCTTCCTCGACACGGAACCACTGAGGAAACTTACACCAAAGGATTGCAGTTAAACAAAACAAAACTTGTCCTCCCCTGGAAAAGAAATGATGTGGGAAAAACACCTCCCCTTTGGCGGAGCTACTGCAAATTAAAAAGAAAAATCTCAGTGTGAAGTTGGTGATGTTTTCTTGCAAAAAAAAACCCCCAAAACTCTATCAAGTCTTTTGGCTGAGTAGAAGAACGAATAAGACAATGAAGTGTGTATGAGACTTACAAAGCATTTTTGGAAGTTGGAGACTGGAAATTTTACCGGGTAAATATCAAGATGGTAGAAAATAAATCTCAGTGGACTGACAGGTGAGCTTAATGAAGTAACAGAGGATGAATCAATGTTTATCCACTTAATCATCGTTAATGAACCTTCTGATTAAGAGTTACAGGCAAGACGAAGTAACATGGCAGACAGGTATGTTAAGTTTGGAGCAGAGGGAATATCAAGATCAGAATAAAAGTGTCTCCACCAACCGCAAAGAAACAAACAGGGAGAAGATGCATTGTGAAAGGGCTTTGGACTCTATAAAACGATTTTTATGAAAATTAGTTGTCTATAGTATACTATAACTATTGTTTTATTTATTTGTTTTATTTTGTTGTATTTTCTTTCAACCCTTCTTCTAGTAAAGACATTGATTGAATACGAAGTGTTAATTTAATCTATTTGCTAAAAACAGGGATTTGGTGTAAGAGTGCCCAGTCTCTGGAGGAAGTAGGAAGGGTAAACAACAAAGGAACTTTATTCAGGTTATATCTAAAAGGAAATCGATGGCAGCTTTGGAACACCTTGTTAGGAAGTGACCAAATATTACTGTGCTTGGTAACTTTGAGTTTCTTAATCTGTCTTTTTGGATCTTATAAACTTCTTTACAGAACTAGAAGGCACAACCTTTATAGAGTGAGGTGTTGGATGAGCTAAATGAGTCAAGCAGAGCAGTCCAAATAATAGAGAACTAAAAGCCACTTATACAACAGTAGAGGAATTGTCTTGATAATATTTGCTTAATCCAAATTATTCGCTATTTAATCATCCTTTACTGAAACTTCACTCATGTAAACAGTTCAGGACCAAGAATTTGTAGCAAAAAAAGAAACCAAAGGGACTGCAAGTAGCTGGAAGGATCTGGGTTACATGAAATTTGAACAAGAAGCTTTAAGAGAATTTTAGAGATATTCTCACTATCTAACATTCCCTTTGTTACTCCCACTCATGAATGGATCCCATGATTAGAGAACTTTTAACTGCCAAAATACATTGTTCAGGAAATTCTTAATTTGTTTCTCCTTTTTATTAATAGAAAACATATAACAAATATCTGAGATAGCCAGTTTTCCCACAGTGAATAGGCATAATTCTACCCCAAAGCAAAGGAACCCAATGTTTTCATTAGCATATACAGCCTGATCTTGAATAAAGATGCAATTTTCATTAGTGTTTTGGACATTTTCAAAGTTTCTTAAAACTCTGTATCCAATTATGCTCTAGGAAATTTAGCGTCTCAGATACCCTCTCTCTGTGAAGAGATCTTTGGACCCCAGAGAACAATTAATAAGTAGCAATAGTTGCAGCAACAGTGAAGGCCAGGCAAAATCAACCTTAATTAGGTTTTTATTGAACTCCAGAATGCAATTTATTTTTCTAATAAACAAAGTACATTTTAATATGTTTGGCATTTTATTGTTCTACTTACCTTTCGGTTGTGCAATTTTATTTTATTAAGCTATGATATTTTTAGCCTCCAAAACAGTTCCCTCCCTACCCAGGGTCCATCCCCAAGAGCAATTACTTCTTTAATTAGCTTTGACTCATTAATCTCTGCCTCTTCCAATTTGCTATCAAGTGAAGGTGGACTTCCCACCCACTTGTACAGCAGAATACAAACATCAAGTAAGTTTCTCTCAATTTCTTCCCCTTACTTTCTAAAATAATTAAAAAAATTAATGGACTTTTTTTCTTAGAGAATTAATGTTCACAGTAAAACAGAGCACAAAATATAGAGATTTCCCATATAACTACTAACCCCTCCACAAGGATAGTCTCCCCTCTTATCAACATTCCCCACAAGAGTGGCACATTTGTCACAATTGATGAAGCTATACTCAGAGCCATAGTTTATTTTAGGGTTCACTCTTGGTGTTGTATATTCTATGGATCTGGACAAATTTATAATGACATGTATTCACCATTATTGCATCACAGGGTAGTTTTATGGCCCTAAAAATACTCTATGCTCATCTATTTGTCCCTCTGTCCCCCATAACTCCTGGAAACTGCTTATCTTTTTTATTGTCTCCATAATTTTGCCTTTTCTGGAATGTCATATAGTTGGAATCATACAGTCTACAGCCTTTTCAGACTGGCTCCTTTCATTTAGTAATATGTTCTTAAATTTCCTCCATAACATTATATGGCTTAATAGTTTTTTTGGGGCGGGGGAGCGATTAGTTCTGAATAATATTCCGTTGTTCGGATTTACTGCAATTTTTTACCCATTCACCTAGTGAAGGATATCTTGGTTGCTTGCAAGTTTGGCAATTATGAATAAAGCTGCTATAAAACATCCATGTGCAGGTCATTCAGATGACCAAAATATATTCCTGATATATATTTGGTCTTTATCCACTATTCCTTGCTCACAGCTCTCAAAATCCTTGTAATTCCCTGAGTGATAAGAGCAATGAGAGCATCTTTTTATTATAATATTTGATCTCTTGTCTTCAGTTCTTGAAAATGCTTTAGAGCTATAAAAGTGAAATGGGTGTCTTGTTATTCATAACAAGTGCCTTTCAATCACAAGTAAGTTTGTGTTAATGAGCTAAGTTTGGGAAATACGTTAAAGATGGGGTCTGGTTGCCAGGGGAACCAATCATGAATAGAGAGTTGGAACTTTTAGTCCCACCCCCTGATTCCCAGGAGGGGAGAGGGGCTGGAGGTTGAATCAATCAACCAATAGCCAATGATTAATCAATTGTACCTATGTAATGAAGCCTCCATAAAAACCCAAAGGAAGGCGTTTTGAGAATGTCTAGGTTAAGGAACCAGAAGTCTTCCATACGCCACCATACTGGACCCCAAACTCGATGAGGACAGAAACTACTTTGTTCAGGATCTTGCCTTATGTATCTCTCCATCTGGCTGTTGATTCGTATCCTTTAATATCCTTTCCATAGACTAGTGGGTTTCCTGAATTCTGTGAGCTGCTCTAGCAAATTAATCAAACCCAAGGTGGGGGGCGGGGGGAATTGTGGGAACATACAATCTGTAGCCAGCTGGTCAGAAGCACAGGTAACAACGCGAGCTTGGGATTGGCTTCTGAAGGGGAGGGCGGTCTTAGGGTACTGAGCCCTTAACTTGTGGAATCTGATATTATCTCCTTTTAGATAGTGTCAGAATTGAATTGAATTGTAGGACATCTAGCTGGCATAGGAGAATTGCTTGGTGCAAACCCTCCTGGCTAATACATGTTTGAATTAGGGTACAAGGACCTTTTAGCTGCATCATATGATAATTCTATTTTTAACTTTTTGAGGACTCTTCATATTGTTTCCCGTGGTGGTTGCGAACATTTACATTCCCACCAATGCTAAATAAGATTTCCCTTTTCACCACTTTTCTTACCAATACTGTCTGTTGTCTTTTTGATAATAACCATTCTAACAGGTGAGAGGAGACATCTCATTGTGATTTTGATTTGCATTTCCCTAATGATTAGTGATGTTGAGCATCTTTTTGAAACTGTGGGAGATTTGTATGAGTTCTTTGGAAAAATAGCTATTCTTTTTCTCTGGCATTTTAAGTCAGATTGTTTTTATTTGCTTTTGAGTTGTATGAGTTCCTTATGTAGTTTGGAAATTAACTGTTTGTCAGACATACGATTTTTAGATTTTTTTTTCCACTCATATGTTGCCTTTTCATTTTGTTGGTTGTTTCTTTTGATGTGCAGAAATTTTTTAGTTTGATGTAGTCCCACTTATTTATTTTTGCTTTTTGTTGCCTCCGCTTTTGGTGCCATATCCAAAAAATTATTGCCAATACCAATGTCAAGAAAGGTTTTCCCTCTTTAGTTCTAGAAGTTTTACAGTTTCAGGGCTTAAAATAAGTCTTTAATCCCTTTCAAATTAATTTTTGGGTGTAAGGTAGGGGTTCAATTTCATTCTTTTGCATAGTTTTCCCTATGTCCTTGATGGAAGAGCTATCCTTTCCTCATTGAATATCTTTGGCTTCCTTGTCAAATATTAATCGACTGTATATGAGAGGGTTTATTTCTGAGCACTCTGTTCTGTCTCGTTGGTCTATGTGTCTGTTTTTATGCCAGTACCGTAGTATTTCAAATAGTATAGTTTTATGATATTATTTGATATCAGGAAATGCGATGCCTCTAGCTTTGTCATTCTTTCATGATTACTTTGACTATTCTGGGTCTTTTGTGGTTCATAAAAATTTTTGAATTTTTTTTCTACTTTTGTGAAAAATGCCACTGGAATTTTTGATAAGAATTATATTGAATCTATAGATTGCTTTGGGTAGTATGGGCATTTTAACAATGTTAACTTCCCATTCATGAACACAGGATATCTTTCCATTTATTTCTGTCTTCTTCAATTTTTTCATCAAGGTCTTATAGTTTTCAATGTTCAGATCTTTCACTTCCTTGGTTAAATTTATTCCTAAATATTTTATTCTTTTGGATGCTATTGTAAATGGAATTGTTTCTTTTTTCTTTTTCCAATATTTCACTGTTAGTGTATAGAAATGCAACTGATCTTTATATGTTGATTTTGAATCCTGCAAATTTACTGAATTTGTTTATTAGGTTTATCAGTTTTTTGTGGACTCTAGATTTTCTATACATAAGATCATATCATCTGCAAACAAAAGCAATTTTACTTCTTTTTCCAAGTTGAATGCCTTGTATTTCTTTTTCTTGCCTAATTGTTCTGGCAAGGACTTCCAGTAATGTCAAATAGGAGAGGTGAGAGTGAGCCTCTTTGTCTTGTTTCTGGTCTTAGAGGAAACACTTTTAACCTTTCACCATTGAGTATGATGTTAACTCTGGCCTTGTCATATATGGCCTTTATTAAGTTGAAGTATGTTTCTTATCTTAATTTATTGAGAATGTCTATCATGAAAGGAGTTTGAATTTTATTAAATGTTTTTTCTGTATCCATTGAGATAATCATATGAGCTTTATCTTTCATTCTATTAATATAGTGTACGGCATTCATTGATTTGCGTATGCTGAGCCATCCTTGCAACCCAGGAATATGTCCCACTTGATCATGGTATGTACTCCTTTTAACACACTGTTGAATTCATATTGATTATTGATTGACTGTTGATTAATATTTTCTTGGCAATTTTTACAACTATATTCATCAACTATATTGCCCTATGGTATTCTTCTCTCATAGTGTCCTTATCTGACTTTGGTATGAGGATAATACTGACTTCATAAAATGAGTTTGGGAGTATTTACTCCTCTTCAATTTTAGAAGAGTGTGAGAAGAATTAGTGTTAATTCTTCTTTAAATGTATGGTGGGATTCGCCAGTGAAGCCACCTGGCCCTGGGCTTTTCTTTGTTGGGAGGTTTTTGATTATGATTCAGTCTCCTAAGTCATTATTGCTCTGTACAGATTTTCTATTTCTTTATGATTCAGTCTTGATTGATTGTATGATTCTGGGAATTTATCCATTTCTTCTAGTTTATCCAATTTGTTGGTGTATAACTGTTCATGGTAGTCTCTTATGATCATCGTATTCCTGTGGCATCAGTTATAATGCCTCCACTTTCATTTTTTATTTTATTTATTTGAGTCTTCTCTCTCTTTTTCTTAGCTATTATAAAGTTTTGTCATTTTTTTTATCTTTTCAATAAAACCAGCTCTTCGTTTCATTGTTCTTTTCTATTGTTCTTCTAGTCTCTTATTTATTTCTGCTGTGATCTGTGTTATTTCTTTCCTTCTGCTCACTTTGTGCTTAGTTTGTCCTTGTTCTCCTAGTTTCTCATGGTGAAAAATTAGATTGTTTATTTGAGGTCTTCATTGTTTCTTGATGTAGACATTTATTGTGATAAAGTTCCCTCTTAGAACTGCTTTTGCGGTATCCTATAGGTTTTGTTATGTTGAGTTTCCATTTTCATTTCTTTCAAGATATTCTTTGATTTCCTTTTTAATTTTTTTCTTTTACCAATGAGTAAAGGAATGTGTTGTTTTATTTTCACATATTTGAACTTCCCCAGTTTTCCTTCTGTTATCAATTTCTAGTTTTGTACAACTGTGGTTGGAAAATATACTTGATATGATTTCAGTCTTCTTAAATTTGCTAAGATGTGTTTTGTGACCTATCATATGATGTATCCTGGAGAATGTTTCATGTGTGTTTGAGAAGAATGTGTATTGTGCCTCTGATGGATGGAATGTTCCTTTTATACCTATTAGGTCAGTTTGGTCCAAAGTATAGTTCAAGTCCAACATTTCCTTATTGATTTTCTGTCTAGATGATTTATCCATTGTTGGGTGTGAAGCATTGAAGCAAGAGCAATTACAGTCCAAAATCTCTCTTGGCCCTGAGCTATGCCATCTTGGAGGAGGGTTGATGTGGGTAAAGTCAAACTGTTTCTCTCACTTTCTCCAACATATCCAAACTCATGCTTTTTCGCTCAATGTGCTGGAGATTCTCCATTGGAAACCCAGACTTCTACAAAAACTCTCTGTGGGTGATTGTCTGCAGCAGGGGTCTCTGGGGCCTCCTGACCATGGCTGAAGCCAATTCATGGGCCATTTCAGGGTCCACAGCCAAGACCAAGGTCTGTATACCTATTACTCAACACAGGGGTGAGTAAGACTCCTCAGGGATCCTTTGGCATATAGCGCTGGATCCCACAGTTTCCACAAAGCCACTTTTGTCTAGGAATAGATTTCAAATGGTTGTTGGTGGGAGGGGGGCATAAACAAGGACGTCTTGTTCAGCCGTGTCTCTGATGTCACCTGTCTCCATTTCTTTATTTCATCTTTGATTTTATTCATTAGAATTGTCTTATTTTCCCCATATAGATCTTTACATATTTTCTTAGAATTAAACCTAAATATTTCATTTTGGGGACTGTTAATGTAAATGATTTTGTGGTTTTAATTTCAAATTCCACTTGTTCTTTAGTAATATATAGGAAAGTAATTGGCTTTTGTATATTAACTTTATATCCTGCAACCTTGCTATAATAGCTTATTAGTTCCAGGAGTTTTTATGTTGATTCTTTCAGATTTTCTACATAGACAATCAGTGTTGTCTGTGAACAAAGACAGCTTTATTTCTTCCTTCACAATCTGCATACCTTTTACTTTCTTTTCTTTTCTTACTGTAACAATGACTTCCAGTATGGTGTTGGAAAGGAGTAGGGAGAGGTGACATTCTTGCTTTTTTCCTGAGCTTAGGCAAAATGTTTTGAGTTTCTTGCCATTAACTATGATGCTAGCCATAGGTTTTGTGTAAATGTTAATTATCAACTTGAGGAAGTTCCTGTCTATTTCCCATACTTTTTTTTTTTTTTTTTTGAGGAAGATTATCCCTGAGCTGACATCTGCCACCAATCCTCATCTTTTTGCTGAGGAAGACTGGCCTTGAACTAACACCTGTGCCCATCTTCCTCTACTTTATATGTGGGACACCTGCCACAGCATGTCTTGATAAGTGGTGTGTAGGTCCACACCTGGGATCCAAACCAGTGAACCCTGGGCTGCTGAAGTGGAGCGTGTGAACTTAACCACTATGCCACCAGGCCAGCTCCCTATTTCCTATACTTTTAAAGATAATATTCCCTTTGTCAAAATGTCTCAAATGTTCTATTTCTGGAATATCTGGGCATCATAAATAGGGTACTCCTACTGAAGGAAAAAAAAAGAGAGAGACCTGTAAACTCATTGTATCTCATGAGTGCTTGATTCTTTCTTTTAAATCATCATTAATTACTACCATAACACTTTACATGTACTCTTTAAAAGAATTTGCCACCTTACTGTATAAATTTATATAGTTCTGTCCTGTTCAAATTCATTTTTCCATCTGTCTCAAACATTGCTTTACCACAGTTGATGTGTAGTACATTTTGATTGTTGAGGACATATTCCTACCTAATAGCTGAGTGAAATGATAAAGTCTAGTAACAAAATATATAGTAGATAATTGATGATTGCAATACTGATGATTGTGTTATGCTGTTTTCCCAGGTACGTTGGCTATGTATTTGCAGGAAAAAGCTGATCATGTACTGACAGCCCCTAGTAACTTCTGACTCTTGAAACTTGTGCAGAGTGAACTAAATTATCTCAATAATAATCCCAATAGTTCTTATGTAGCTTGAGCCAGAGATTCAAATAATTCACTTATGCTCTTTGGAATTACCTTTTTATTTACACTAGTAGGACATTTACAAAAGAAAAATCAGTCTGTTTTTGTGAAGATTCACATGAGGTCACTTCAAAGTTCTCAACAAATTACTAAGAGGTACGTCATCCTATCAATAGATGTCATATCTCTTTAGCCAATAAGAATGCCACTCAGAGCTGCCTGAGGAATAGTAAATTATAAATGTTACATATCATTTGCAACTACAGTGGACTATGGCATGACTATCTCAATTTGTGAGTTGTAAAAACTTAAAAACAGAAATGTTTGTTGAATTTTTGATAGTTGCGTAGCTTATTACTGAAGGAAGCATTATAAATACAACACGACCTCAGTTCTTCTCTTATTTCTGTCCAAGTGACACACATAGCAATATATACCTATAAAAGACGTTCCTCCGAAATTTTATGGCAGCAGAACCACATTCATGGTTAGAGAATTATTAAGAAGAATACTTAAATCATTTTGGATAGTATCATTTTTTAAAATACATCTATAGGACTTTCCAGGGTAAGAACTATAATTTAAACAAGTATGTTCAGGGCAATTATTTGATTTTTCCCCTCAAAATCACCAAAGGTGTGAATTGGAGAAAAGTTAATAGTCAATTAACTGAGGTTTATAAGGCTAACTCAGGCAGACTAATTATTTTCTAAACAATATCTACAAAGTATTTCTATATCAATAACATGTCCCAGGAAGTTAGGATTATCTCATGGAAAATTTGTAGCCTATTAATTAAAAAGCATTTTGTTTGTCTGTATGTGTATATTTCCTTAAATCAATGAAGCAGAATAGACTACAGATGGTCCCGGGCTTACAATGGTTTGACGTATGATTTTTTGACTTTGCAATGGTACAAAAGCAATACTCGTTCAGTAGAAACTGTACTTCGAATTTTGAACTTCTGTCTTTGCCTGTGCTAGTGATATGCAGTGTGATACTCTCATGTGATGCTGGGCAGTGACAGCCAGTGACAGCAAGCCACAGCTCCCACTCAGCCATGTGATCACAAGGGTAAAAATCACGTACACTTAGAACCATTCTGTACCCATCCAACTATTCTGGTTTTCAGTTTCAGTACAGTATTCAATGAATTACATGAGAGATTCAACACTTTATAATAAAATAGGCTTTGTGTTAGATGACTTCTCCCAGGTGTAGGCTAATAAAAGTGTTCAGAGCACGTTTAAGATAGGCTAAGCTAAGCTATGATGTTTGATAGGTAGTAAATGCATTTTCAACTTGTGATATTTTCAGCTTACGATCAGTTTATTAGGAACGTAACGCCATCGTAAGTCAAATAAGATCTGTAGTATAACCATAAAAAAATAGTATGATATGGAGACAGTTAGGACTAGTTTTAAATCCTGGCTCTGCCATATACTTCTGTACGACTTTGGGCAAATTTCTTAATTTACCTGAGAGTCAGTTTCATACTCTCTAAATGGGTTTCACATGGTTCTTATTTAACTCACAGGGAATCAAATACATTAATACCGTTAAGTTGCTCAGCACAGTGCCTGGTACATCATAAGCATGCAGTGAATGTGAAGCAGAATAGTTACTACAAAATCACAACATCAACAACATCAAAATTACTTAGTGATAAAGTTAAGAAATACAGAGCTTACCTTACATCTCAAAACTCTCCTGGAGAACACAGAGGGAGATTTTAAGATGTGAATTGTATGATTCCATTCCTACAAGGAAAGGTTCAATAGTGTAGAGTTGTGTGTTATTCCCAAATTCATAAAATCTATCAACATTATTTCTTTTTGCGTATTACGAATTCATTTTAAATTTCATCATAAAAAAATGAACGTGAGCTTTCTTCTATAAAATCATCCAAGATAATCATTAGAAATTGTCTTAATTCATTTGGGCAACTATAACAGAATACCATAGACTGAGTGTCTTATATAGAATAAAAATTTTTTTTCCTACAGTTCTGATGGCTGGGAAATTCAAGATCAAGGGCTGGCAGATTTGGCATCTGGTGAGGATCTGCTCCTAGATGTCTGTCTGTTCAGTGTCCTCACAGGCTGGAAGGAGCAAGGGAGCTTCTTGGGCCTCTTTTATAAGGGCACTAATTGCATTCATGAGGGCTCCACTCTCAGGACATAATCACCTCCCTAAAAGCCTCACCTCCTAATACCATCACCTTAGGAATTAGGATTTCAATATATGAATTTTGGGGGGATGCATACATTCAGATCCTGGGAGAAATGGAATAAAAATATTGTGTTACTGCTGGATTAACATAAGAAGCTGTGTCACAGTACACAGTAGGAGGGAAGGGTGGCCCCAGGAATGGCAAGAAGTATGGGACTTACTTCCCGCCAGAAGGACCAACATTGGTAATTCACATTCATAACCCTCCCATCCCCATCACAAATACCCTGAATTCAGTGGATAAAAACTACTAGCAAGTTACTCCAGAAGGAAAGCTCCAGGACAGTGTTGGGTCAGAGTACCCCTGTTTTTCATACATTTGCCTTAAGCCATAGCTTTTTTGACCTATCATGTCACCTTTTGCCACTAATCAAATCAACTAAGAGCAAACCAACACACTCTCATTTCCATCTTCCTTGCAACTTCCCTTCCATTCTTTAGGCCTAAAAATGTGGCAGAGAGGTGGATTGAGAAATGAAGGAGTAATAAACTGCTCTTTAACAAACCAGAAGCCACTACTTAATGTCAGTTTCTACCTTGAGTGTCTTTCAATTAAAAAAAAGAATCATCATCATCATCATAAAAAAGGACAATTATAAAGGAAAAGTTAAAGAAACTTAATTAAGCCTTTGAAACTAAAGATCAATACCTTTAACTTCTAATTAAACATAGCTGATTTCTGATTTAACCCTCTCTGTAAAACTCTAAAAGGACAATGATGAATTATAAAAGGCCTAAACCCCTAAAGAAGGAGCAAATGGGAAAAAATACAACAGACTACCAGAGACACAAATACTTTTCTGGAAGACAAAAGTCATTATTTCTCTGTAGAGATTAAGAAAATCAAGACATAATAGTCAAAAAGTGGAAGCAACTCAAGTATCCATCAATAATTGAATGGATAAAAAACGTGGTAGATACATATAATAGAATACTATTCAGCCTTAAAAAGGAGGCAAATTCAGATCCATGTTACAACATGAATGAACCCTGATAACAGGCTAAGTGAAACAAGACTGCACAAAAGCACAAATACTATATGATTCCACTTATATGAGGTACCTAGAGTACTGCATCAAACTTGTAGAGGCAGAGCGTAGATTGGGGGTTGCCAGGGCCTAAGGGGAAGATACAATGGAAAGTTAGTGTTTAATGAATTTAGAGTTTTAATTGAAGAAGTCAAAAAAGTTCTGAAGATGGGTGGTGGTGAGCGATGGTTGCACAATAATATGAATGTACTTAATAACTTAAAAATGGTTAAAATGGTAAGTTTTATGTGATACACATTTTATTAACATAAAAAAAGAAAATCAGCAGGTATGAATCTCAGTTTATAGACTCTCAAGTATGAGAAATTTATCTTCAATTCTATTTCAAGCCCTCCTTGAACTGTGGTGGCAAAAATTTGTCTCAATCACTTAACCTTACCTGCCCCTGTCCCTCCTTTTGTGCATGAGTCCTGGGAGAGTAAGTTCATGTAGGATCAGGCTTCTTAGGAGGTAAGAACTTACCTGGTCTTCAACTGATCTAAGCCATTGTTTATTAATCTAGGACCATGCATATCCACACTAAGATGTCACTTTGTTTCCATGGAAAACTGGCTTCACAGAATCTCTTTGGGGCTGGGTCTAGCTGGGATATCCTACCTAGGGAAGACACTGGACCCACAGGCAGGTCTCAAACCGCCTCAGCTCTCAAGTACCCTAAGCCTCCCTAGGCTCCCACTCCTTCTCTCAGACCCATAAAACTTTCAGTATCTTTTCTCTCTTTTTCCACTCTTCCAAAACTGAAGAAGTCCTTTGTTTAATCTGAACCATAGAGGGAGAGACTTAGTAAAAGTTTATGGAAAGTTTTTTTTTTTAACCCCCCCCTCGTGTTTTCCCCAAACATTTGGGTACTCCTCGGTCTCTAAGTGTTTAAACATTTGGAGGTTAAAAATTAGAGCCTACCAGGCTTTCTTATGGTTCATATTGTTACTTTCCTTTTTCAGATAAGGAGCACAGGACAGACCACCTTCTGAAAAGCAGTAGAAATGGAGGAGAGGGAGAAATGGGAGAAACAACTCATATATAAATAATATCACACAACCAAGAAAATGTGTGTTATTAACAGCTATCTTTGCCTTCATTACTGTAAAGTAGCTAATAACCAAGCCAAAATGTTCAAAGGTCCTCAGCCGCAGAAGTTTCCATGCTATATGTAAAGACTAGGCAGCTACGTGTGCCTTGCAAAGCCAGGAATCATTCTTGTCTTGCTTATCCTCGTTCTCTTCTGTCTCTCTACACTTCTCTACTTCCTCCGGTGCCCTCTTCCTTGGGGGACTGTGCAAAATAGTGAAAAAGTAATTTTAGAAAAGATAGAAATTCTAAAAAAAAAAAATTAATAGGATTCCTTGGGAAAATAATGCAAAGAAATTCTTCTCTATAATATGTATAAACACATGAAACACACATAGGTGGAGTAAAGAGCTGGAGTTTTCTAATATTTAAAACTCCCAGCAACTCTTTCAGGTAAAATGAACAGCTTTCTTTTACAGAAGAGGAAACAACGTCTGTGAGGTTAAGCATGTTGGACACTTTTAAGCCAGCCATTCAGCTATTAAGTGACACCATCAGTATGCCAGCACAGACCTCTCTGTCCTCAAATCCCACACTTCTGAGGGAATTCTGGGCTTCCATTCGCTAATGCTCACAATTTGATAAGTTTACATATCACCTCATGCCTCTGAAAACTTTGAAAATTTCTCCAGCTCTCAAATCTAATAGCCAGGATAGTCTCCTGACAGATTCCAGAACAGCTGCTTTTCCACAGTGGAGGCAACTTGCTGCTCTGGCCACCGCCATGTTGTCCATAGAGTGGTTTCCAGATCCTTCAAGGGAGTTGGGTTTCGTCTTCTATTCAAGGGTGTGTGTGTGTGTGTGTGTGTGTGTGTGTGTGTGTGTGTGCGCGCGCGCGCATGCGCACATGTGACTTGCAGGGATCAGTTGATAAACAGAGAAAAGATATTGATTGGCAGACAGTCAAGATCAATAACTGAAACTGGTTAATCTAACATCAGACAAACCTCACTTACGATGTCTTACATCCCTGCCATTGCTACTTGTGCCATCTTAGGACGTGTTCAGCATTCTGTTGACTTCCTTATGTCATTTGCTCTAAATTACAATGTATGGGGAAAAATGGCAAGCCATTGTATTACAAGTTCAATTGCTGATATTTTCTTCCTTTGACAAGTCCCAATTTGTTTTCCAACATTGTCACATATGTTCCAGTTTATTTTTTCTGTCCATTTTCTCACTTTAAAATGAGGTCTAGTCTTCTTTCCATCAGAGTATTGATTTTGCTTTTAAAAAGGACTCTCTATTCCATTATCCCTCCTGATCAATTCAGACCCCATTTTGCATGAGAATTTTGCCCTTTTTCTTACCACGCAAGATGTCTGTGTTTTCATTTCACTTTCCTCTCTCTGTCATTTGCAGAGCATTTAATTATATCCCCAGAGTTTATTTTGAAAAATGTTGATTTGCTTTAAAAAAAGTCAGGCCACTTGACAATTTCAATTTCTTTTTTTGATGTGTGTTTTGGCTTATTTATTGGAGACATATTTGTTGTAGCAGACATCATAGACTTGCTGAGGTTAAAATAATAATCGTTGTTAAAGTTAAATTAAAAATAACGAATATTGTTGTAAGTAATGCATATTAAATTGTCAGCAAATGGCAGGCAGTACACAAAAGGGCTTTACAACTCTTCAAGTAATAATAATAAACATTTATTGAGTGTTGGTGCCCCAGGGAATTTCTCTGTTGTTTGTGTAAAGAATAGACATCATTCTCGGAAACGCCCTGTGATGTAGGTACTGCAATTATTCCCATTTTCAGATGAGAAGCTAAGGCAAAGAAGAAACTAAAGGACTTGATCACAGCGGGTAAGTGACAGAGCCAGGATCCCAAGCCTCTTAACCATTATACTTTTCTGTAGTTATTGTTATCATTGTCATTGTGTATGTTTTGCTTTACTATCTAGAAAGCAAATAATAGATCAACGTCCACCAAAGGAAAACACTGAAATTCCCATTCAGCTACAAAGTTTAACTAGAAGGTTCAATCCTCCTTTCCCAGGATCTGCTTGCCTAGTTAGGACTAAGAAAAGCCTGGAGGGCATTAATTCCTCACCGCTTTGATCCAACCTTGTAGCTGTTCTAAGGTATCACAGCCACCAGTTTATGGATAGGCTGCTGTTCTAAACGACTCAAATAGGAGTAAGAGGCTCAGTTTTTGCCCATTTTTTTTTTTTTTAAATTTTGCCCTAAAGTGGTATCTTTATTCCCTTTAGTAACACTTGCTTTTACAAGTTCCTCCCATCCCTTATCTCAGACTTTATACTAGGTGCAAAGACTACTACAATGATTATGACTTTTGTCACCTGTCCTGGCTAACATTTTAATTTTTTTTTATTGAATTCATAATAGTTTATATCAATGTGAGAGTTCAGTTGTACCTTATTTCTTGACTGTCACCACATAAGTGCTCCCATTCACCCCCTGTGCCCACCCTCCACCCCTCTTCCCCTGGTAACCACTGAACTATTTTCTTTGTCCATGTGTTTGTTCATATTCCACATATGAGTGAAATCATCTGGTGTTTGTCCTTCTCAGTCTGGCTTATTTTGCTTAGCATAACTCCCTCCAGGTCATTCCATGTTGTTGCAAGTGGGATGAATTTATCTTTATTTATGGCTGAGTAGTATTCCATTGTGTATATATATACCACATCTTCTTTATCCAATCATGGGTCAGTGGGCACCTGGATAGTTTCCACGTCTTGGCTGTTGTGAATAGTGCTGCAATGAACATAGGGGTGCATGCATTGCTTTGGATTGTTGATTTCAAGTTGTTTGGGTAGATACCCAGTAGTGGGATAGCTGGGTCATATGGTAGTTGTATTTTTAGTCTTTTGAGGAATCTCCATATTGTTTTCCATAGTGGCTGAACCACTTTGCATTCCCTCCAGCAGTGTATGGGGGTTCCCTTCTCTCCACACCCTATCCAACATTTGTTATTTTTAGTCTTAGTGATTATAGCCATTTTAACAGGCGTAAGGTAGCATCTTAGTGTAGTTTTGATTTGCATTTCCCTGATGATTAGTGACATTGAACATCTTTTCATGTGTTTATTGGCTATCTGTATATCTCCTTTTGAAAAATGTCTGTTCATATCCTCTGCCCATTTTTTGATCAGGCTGTTAGATTTTCTATTGTTCTGTTGTGTAAGTTTCTTATATATTATGGAGTAATCTCTTGTCAGATATATGACTTGCAAATATTTTCTCCCAATTGGTGCGTTGTCTCTTTGTTTTGATCCTAGTTTCTTTTGCCTTGCAGAAGCTCTTTAGTCTGATGAACTCCCACTTGTTTATTTTTTCATTTGTTTCCCTTGTCTGAGAAGACGTGGTGTTCGAAAAGATCCTTTTAAGTTTGATGTCAAAGTGAGTACTACCTATATTATCTTCCAGGAGTTTTATGGTTTCAGGACTTATCTTCAAGTCTTTGATCCATTTTGAGTTTATTTTTGTGTTTGGCACGAGATAATGGTCTACTTTCATTCTTTTGCGTGTGGTCATCCAGTTATCCCATCACCATTTATTGAAGAGACTATCTTTTCTCCATTGTATGTTCTTGGCACCTTTGTCAAAGATTAGTTGTCCCTATATGTGAGGTTTTCTTTCTGGGCTTTCAGTTCTGTTCCACTGATCTGTGTGCCTGTTTTTGTACCAGTACCATGCTGTATTGATCACTATGGCTTGTAGTACATTTTGAAGTCAGGGATTGTGATGCCTCCAGCTTTGTTCTTTTTTCTCAGGATTGCCTTAACAATTTGGGGTCTTTGGTTGCCCCATATGAATTTTAGGATTCTTTGTTCTATTTCCATGAAGAATGTCATTGGGATTCTGATTGGGCTTGCATTGAATCTGTAGACTGCTTTGGGTAGTATGGACATTTTAACTATGTTTATTCTTCCAATCCATGTGCATGGAATCTCTTTCCATCTCTTGATGTCATTATCAATTTCCTTCAGTAATGTCTTACAGTTTTCAGTGTATAAGTCTTTCACCTCCTTGGCTAAATTTATTCCTAGCTACTTTATTCTTTTAGTTGCAATTGTAAATGGAATTGTATGCTTGAGTTCTCTTTCTGTAAGTTCGTTATTAGAGAATAGAAAAGCAGCTGATTTTTGTAAGTACCCTTCAGCTTTACTGTAGCTGTTAATTATTTCTATTAGTTTTCCAATGGATTCTTTGGGATTTTCTATATATAAGATCATGTCATCTGCAAACAGTAACAATTTCACTTCTTCACTACCTGTTTGGAGTCCTTTTATTCCTTTCTCTTGCCTCATTTCCCTGGCCAAAACCTCCAGTACTATGCTGGATAAGAGTGGTGATAGTGGATATCCTTGTCTTGTTCCTGTTCTCAGGGAGATGGTGTTCAGTTTTTGTCCATTGAGTATGATGTTGGCTGTGGGTTTGTCATATATGGCCTTTAGTATGTTGAGGTAATTCTTTCTATCCCCATTTTGTTAAGAGTTTTTGTCATAAATGGCTGTTTGATCTTATCAAATGCTTTCTCTGCATCCATTGAGATGATCATGTGGTTTTTATTCCTCAATTTGTTGATGTGGTGTATCACGTTGATTGATTTGCAGATGTTGAACTATCTCTGTGTCCCTGGTATAAATCCCACTTGATCATGATGTATGATCCTTTATATGTATTGCTGAATTTGGGTTGCCAAAATTTTGTTGAGGATTTTTGCATCTATGTTCATCAGTGATATTGGCCTGTAGTTTTCCTTTTTTGTGCTATCCTTGTCAGGCTTTGGTATCAGAGTGATGTTGGCCTCAAAGAATGTGTTAGGAAGTGTTCCATCTTCCCTAACCTTTTGAAATAGCTTGAGCAGGATAGGTATTAAATCCTCTCTGACAGTTTGGTAGAATTCCCCAGGGAAGCTGTCTGGTCCTGGGGTTTTGTTCTTTGGGGTGCTTTTGATTGCTGTTTCAATCTCTTTCCTTGTGATTGGTCTATTCAGATTATCTGTTTCTTCTTGATTCAGCTTTTGGAAGTTGTAAGAATCTAAGTATTTATCCATTTTCTCTAGATTATCCATTTTGTTGGCGTGTAGTTTTTCGTAGTATTCTCATGTAATCCATTGTATTTCTGTAGTATCCAGCATTATTTCTCCTCTTTCATTTCTAATTTGTTTATCTGAGCTTTCACTCTCATTTTCTTTGTCAGTCTGGCTAGGGGTTTGTCAATTTTATTTATCTTCTCAAAGAAGCAGTTCTTTGTTTCATTCATCCTTCATACTGCCTTTTTTGGTTTCAGTAGCATCTATTTCTGTAGCATCTATTTCTGCTCTGATTTTTATTATTTCTCTCCTTCTGCTGACTTTGGGCTTTGTTTGTTCTTCTTTTTCTAATTCATTTAGGTATAATTTGAGATTGCTTATTTGGGATTTTTCTTGTTTGTTAAGGTAAGCCTGTACTGTGATGATTTTCCCTCATAATATGGCTTTTGCTGCATCCCATATGAGTTGGTATGGCATGTTATCATTTTCATTTGTCTCCAGATATTTTTTGATTTCTCCTTTAATTTCTTCAATGATCCATTGCTTGCTCAACAGCTTGTTATTTAGTCTCCACATCTTTGTCCCTTTCTCAGCTTTTTTCTTGTAATCAATTTCTAGCTTTGTAGCATTGTGATTGGAAAAGATGCTTGTTATTATTTCAATTTTTGTTACATTTATTGAGACTTGCCTTGTTTCCCAATATATGGTCTATCCTTGAGAATGTTCCATGTGCACTTGAGAAGAATGTATATTCTGCTGTTTTTGGATGGAGAGTTCTATATATATCTTCTATGTCCAACTGGTTTAGCTTTTCATTTAATTCCACTGTTCCCTCATTGATTTTCTGTCTGGATGATCTATCCATTGATGTGAGTGGAGTGTTGAAGTCCCCTAGTATTATTGTGTTATTATTAATATCTTCTTTTAGGCTGTTAATAGTTGCTTTATGAACTTTGGTACTCCTGTGTTGGTTGCATAGATATTTATAAGTGTTATCTCTTCGTGATGGAGTATTCCTTTGATGATTATATACTGTCCCTCTTTGTCTCTCTTTACCGGTCTTATACTGAAGTCTACTTTGTCTGATATAAGTATTGCAACACCTCCTTTCTTTTGTTTGCCATTATCTTGGAGTATCATCTTCTATTCTTTCACTCTGAGCCTTTGTTTGTCATTGGAGCTAAGATGTGTTTCCTGGAGGCAACATATTGTTGGGTCTTGTTTTTTAATCCATCTTGCCACTCTGTGTCTTTTTATTGGAGACTTCAATCCACTTACGTTTAGGGTGATTATTGATGTATGAGGTCTTAATGCTGTCATTCTATCACTTATTTTCTGGTTCTCCTGCATTTCCTTTGTTTCTTGTCCTGTGTGTTTTGGTCTACCCAGTGAATTATGTAGTTTTTTGGGATGTGCTTCTTTGTTTTCTCCTTATTTATGATTTGTGTCCCTGTTCTGCTTTTTTGTCTAGTGCTGAGGTTTGTATTCAGAATCTTGTATATAAAATAGTCCATTTTTCTGATGTCCTCTTATTTTCTTACTCTAAACCGATTCAGTCCCTTTCCTCCCCCCCTCCTAAGTTGTTTTTCTGACATCTTATTCCATCTTGTGATGTGAGTTTGTGGTTAAAATGACAAGATTATCTTTGTTTTTGGTGTTTTCCTTCCTTTTATCTTTAATGCTATCTTGAGTATTTGCTATCCTATTCTCGTTCTGTCTACCTATTTATCTCTTTACGCCATGTTTTGTGACTCCTTTCTCCTTTTTTTCAGGTATGAGGGCCTTCTTGAGACTTTCTTGTGGTGGTGGTGGGGGTGTAGTCTCATGGCTACAAACTCCCTTAGAGTTTGTTTTTCTGGGAAAGTATTTATTTCTCCCTCATGTCTGAAGGATATTTTTGCTGGATAGAGTATTCTTGGCTGAAAATTTTTGTCTCCTATAGATTTGAATGTGTCATTCCATTCTCTCCTAGCTTGTAAGGTTTCTGCAGAGAAATCCACTGAAAGGCTGATAGGGGCTCCTTTGTACTTTATTTTCTTCTGCCTTGCTGCCCTTAGTGTTCTTCCTTTGTCATTCATTTTTACCAGTTTTACTACTATATGCCTTGCAGTAGGTCTTTTTACATTGACATATCTAGGATATCTGGAAGCCTCTTCCACACGGATTTCCCTCTCTTTTCCAAGGTTTGGGAAGTTCTCTGCTATTGTTTCTTTGAACATGCTTTCTGCTCCATTCTCCTTCTCTTTTCCTTCTTGAATACCTATAATTTTTATGTTGCATTTCCTCATTGAGTCTGATATTTCTCGGAGACTTTTTCCACTTCTTTTTAGTCTTAGTTCTCTCTCCTCCTCTGTCTGGAGCCTTTCAACATGTCTATCTTCGATTATACTGATATGTTCCTCTATGATGTCCACTCGAGCATTCAGGGAGTCTGTATTTTGTTTTATCTCTTCCATTGTGTCTTTCATCTCAAACATTTCTGATTGATTCTTCTTTATACTTTCAATCTCTTTTGTGAAGTAGCTCTTGAACTTGTTGAATTGTTTCTCTACATTCTCTTTTACCTCACTGAGTTTTCTGATGATAGCTATTTTGAATTCATTGTCATTCAGATTACATATTTCTGTGTCCTCAAGACTGAATTCTGGGTACTTGTTGTTTTCTCTCTGGTCTGGAGATTTGATATAATTTTTGATATTGCTAGAGTAGGTGGTTCGGATCTTATGCATCCTGATATTATTTGGTTGCAGTTACCACCTATTGCCACTGGGTGGGGGTCAAGAACCACGTATTCTGAGCCCTCCACCTTCAGCAGAGATCCCAGGCAGTGGAGTGGGTGCAGGTCGGGTGTGAGGAGGGGCACTTTCTCCTGCGTGCACCCCGGGCTTTCTTGCTCTGCTCTCGCTATCTACTCTCCTGGAGTATTGGCTTGATGAGGCCACCCCCTGTGAAAGCTTTTGCCTCAGTAGAGTTCTTCCCTCTAGGCTGCATCGACCCTCAGTGGTCCTTGATGTTTCCGTGAATGAACGTCCCTTTCCCTGTTCCTTTCCTCTCAGAGCCCCCCATGGTCATAGATCACAGTCATTAGAGGAGGGAGCAAAGTTCTCTCTTACTCCCTTCCAGCTCCTCTGAGTGGGACTCCGGCCTCTCTGCCCTGTGTCATATGGCTGCGTATCTCTCCGATGTATCTGTGTTGTGTTATGATGTCTTCTATTGGAGTATGGATATCCCTTTTCATTGTATGTTGGAGGGGAGAGAATCCTGGGCAAGTTCACTCTGCCACGATGTTGATGTCACCCCCAACATTCTACTATTTTTTAAATTGCCTTTGAAATAGTTTTCTCCAGAGTCTTTCAAACCCTATTAGGCTAGTTACTTGATGATAGAGAAGTTCCTTTTGTCTCTCTCTCATGAGTATTCTTCAGTATATTTTTCAGAGTAAGAACCAAGTAAATGTTTATTGAAATGAATTAAAAGAAATTGACCTTCAATAATAGCTAACGGCTCACAAAAATTACTATCAAACATTCCTTAAAGTGTACTTACCCCAGAGGTTTGAGGGTTTGGGCAGATAGTTAAGAAATTTAACTCTATATAGATTTATTCAAGATTCTTACCATGTCTTCCTTTCATTTTGCTTTTTTATTCCTAATACTTTTAACTGAATTTACATATGATAAAATGTGCATATCTTAAGTGCAGAGTTCACTGATCTTTTATTAATGTATGTCCCACTCTAACCATCACTTTAATCATGATTTACAATATTTCCATAATTGTAGAAACTTCATTTGTGCCCCTTTACTCAATCTGTCCCCCAACCTGACCGGAAGCATGCGCTGATCTGGTTTCTATCATCATAGATTCGTCTGGCCTACTCTAAAACTTCACATAAATGCAATCATACAATGTGTACTCTTTTGTGTAAGACTTTTTTGATTCAGCATTATATTTTTTGAAATTTATTCATGCTGCCATGTGTTTTAGTAGTTTGTTCCTTTCATTGCTGAGTAGCACTTCATTATATTATATCACATTATACTATGATGTGTTTATTAATTCCCCTGGTTTTTGAACATTCCAGTTGTTTACAGGTTTTTCCCATGATGTATAAATCTCATGACTTTTCTAATATAGATCTTTAGGGGGAGACACATTATCATCTTTTCTGGGTAAATACATGGGAATAGAATTGCTAAGTCATAGTATAGGTATATGTTTAATTTTAATAAAAAATAAAACTGTGAAATAGTTTTTCAAAGGGTTGTAATATTTTATCTCTCATCAACAGTGGATGAGGGTTCCAGTTGCTTCATATTTGTTCTAACATTTAGTATTGTCAGATTCTTTTAAACCCTTCTTGTGGGATTGATGTAGTGTCTCTTGGAGGTTTTGCTTCGTATTTCACTGATGACTAATAACAGTGTATATCATTTATGTGATTTTGGTCCTTCCCATATCTTCTTTTGTGAAGTATCTATTCAATTCTTTTTCCTTGATGTTTGTCTTTAACATTGATTTGTAGGAAGTCTTCACATATTCTGCATACATACTCTTTGCCAGACATATGTATTATAATATTTTTCTTCTGGTCTGTGGCTAGCCTCTTCATTTTCAAATTGGTCCTTTGAAGACAGAAGTTTTTCATTTTGATGAAGAAGTCATCTTTTTTTTTTTTTACGCAATATATACAACATCTCAAAACAAGTGACAAATTGTGGGAAAATTGAGTGCGAGACAATTAAAAACAAAACCAAGGGTAAGGCTTGTAGCTATTTGATGTCGTAAGACCTGTATATTATGTTAGACATAGGATATACATTTAACTTTAAGTTTCCTATAAACCAAAGCAAAGAGGAAAAGTAATTAGTTAACTAGCTCACAGTGGCTATTAGACAAGGAAACATACAAGATAAGCAGAGTTATTCCACATAATGAGATACGGGGAATTCCTCCCAGTGCGTCCTCATGAAGATGATTCTGCAATGCTGCAGTGAGGAGTATTTGCAACAACACTTTTTTACTAAATGGAACAACCAGCTGAACCCTCTCTATCTGTTCGCCACTCTTTTTTGCCTGCTTTGTGCCTTTGGAGGCTGGCCTCTTTGAGCTTCCTCTTCTGGACTTTCTTGCACTCTAGGAGAAACCAATATAAGACCAAGGGCAGAGGAGAAATAGTTCAGGGTATTTCTTCACCCTGCTCCCACCATGCAGGGCCTGTGGTTTCAGAAGTTGTTATATTCCTCTACTTCAGGCAAGACCCCCTGTTGGGTTGGTCCTCACCCATGGCCACAGGTCTCCCATGGTTCTGGTAACACCATTCTCTCCCTTGCTTCTTCAGATCCAGTGATGCACTGCTATCCTTTGTGAGTTTTAACCCTGCCCACTGTTAATCATTCCTTCCCCAGGCTCTCTTCCATTAACCCTTTGGATTTACGATTTCTTTCCTGCCAGGAATAGTAACTAGTCTATACAGTTCCTTCCGGTAATGCCTGTCAACATAGAGTAAATCCACAATGCCAAGGGTAATTCGCCAAAAACAATTCTGCAGTGTTGTGCATGGATCTCTGATAGTTTGCATTAATCCATGGATAAAATCACACTATCTCTAAAAAATGGATCAACTCCTTCTTTTCATAATAAAATGGAAATACTCTCAGATGCACAAAACAATATTCTGGAGGCTCAGAGCCATAGGGCAAACAAGGCTTATCCCAAAACACTGTTTTCTCTCCAGTGTATGTGTTTTTTTAATTTTTATATTTTGTCACATACATGTAGAAACAGAAGATGTTTGTATGTTTTCGTGTTGGCACAACATTGGGCTTATCTTTTCATGTTGGTTTTTGTTGTTATAATTCTTAGAGAGTTACTGGCAATCTTTGTGGGTCTGTGTTTTCATTTTGATGATAAACAGGCAGGATTGAAGCTCCCTATGGCCAGCAAGCAGAAACAAGTAGTTTCGGGGTAAGTCTGATGAGACTTGCAAGGAAAATGTTCTTAAAATTCAACTATTTGAGTATTTAAATCTCATTCAGATGAGATGTGTATATTATTTATTAGAACAATGTCTTGGATCTGATTTAATGTGGCTACTGGTCTGTAGTTTAATGTAGCATTTTGGTCATTAATTTCCTCTACCTGCTGATTCCTTCATGACACTGTTTCCCATGGAAATCAATCCTTGGGGCTCACTTTGGACTGGAAACTTTGACAAGAATGTGACAGTGCCCTTTTTATGAATCTTCTTAGGGTAAGTGTTAGTTTCCTTGCTTTTATTTTTTTCTCCACATTCTTCTCCCTTTCTCTCTTAAATGAGTTTCTCATAAGTAACAGTAATGCAATTGAATATCTATCATAAAATATTGGTATATCATTGCCAACCTCTTTTTGTACGTGTATTCATTTTCTAAGGCTGCCATATAAAAGTACTACAAACAAAGTGCCTTACACAACAGAAATATATTGTCTCACAGTTCTGGAGTCTAGAAGTCTGAGATCAAGGTGTCAGCAGGGCCACCTTCCTTCTGAAGACACTAGGGAAAGATGTTTTCCAGATCTCTTTCCTTGGCTGTGAGAATATACCTTCAGTCTTTACATGGTGTTCTTCCTGTGTGAGTCTGTGTCAAAATTTCCCCTTTTCATAAGGACACCAGCCCACCCTACTCCATTATGATCTCATGTTAACTAATTTTATCTCAATGACCCTGTTTCCAAATAAGGTCACATTCTGAGATATCAAGAGTTAGGACTTTAACATTTAAATTTTGGGGGAACACAATTCAAACCCTAACAGTAGTGTACTAATTAAAGTAATTTCCCTTACACCATCTATTCAGATGCCTCCTGTACACTAATGAAATACTATTTGTTTTTCATTTGCGTTCATTAGTTTTGAATGACTATATTGTGATTCCTTTTAAAAGTCAATCTTCCATAATAGAAGCATAAATTTTTATGAAGAAAGAGTTTAGAATTATTGAAGTATTTGATAATATTATTCTTTTTTAAAAGCTATGACTAGAAATTGAGATATTCAGGTTTTGGGTAGCATAAAATAGAGTTACCTTCCATTTGCTTCAACGAGTAATTAGCTATTTCAAGCACACTGTTTGTATACACTGTGAATCAATTTCTACTATTTTAAGCTTCTACTGAAGAGTGATTTGATACTATGGAAAGATCCAATAACTCTGTTAAGTCAGTAGATTCCTAGAAATAATTGAATAATTCAGCACACTGAATGGCATCCTTCTGCTTTGAAAGAGTGCCTGATATTATCCCAAAGGTGATAGCTGTATCCTTCTTGGAAACTACTGAGGACTTAGCTGCCTTTGAAGAAAATTTTGAGCATAAATTAAAAAACAAAATCCTACGATCCGTTTGATGGTGCTATTATAAAACTCATGGTGATATGAGCTTTTCCAGAAAAAATAAAGAAAATAGCTCAATCTAGGTCACTACAATCTCTTACCTTTGTATTTCCTTTAATGAGTTAGCTGAAGCAATGGTTGCATATGTGCTGTTGTCTTGTTTTGCAAACATATTTTAAAAGAAGGGTCACTTCACTGACATTTTTAGAAAAATAATACATGTGCATTTGAAAAGAATTCCAGCAATACAGATTGCAAGAAAAGAAAGAATAAAAAAAGAAAAAAGAAGATAAAGAAGAAAGAAAGAATGGAAGGAAGGAAAGAGGGAGAGAAGAAAGGAAGGAGTTAATTAATTTGGATATTATGGGGAAGAAACCATTGTACTTAGTAACTGATTAGATAAAGTCATCACTAAAAAAACGAAACACAAAAGCCAATGCTAAACCTTGGGTTGACACCATCTCTTTTCATCTTGGAGAGGTCAGTGGTTTGCCATGATAGGGAAAGACCCTTACTCTTCAGGTAGAGGTTTACCTTCTCTGCACAAAGAAATTCTGCTGACAACATCATTTGTGGATTTGCAGAATGCATTATTCATTGAAGTACCGTATTGCTGATCACCAGGGCACTCATTTTATGGCAAAGAAGTGGAGCAAAAGGTTCATGTTGATAGAAATCGCTGATTTTCCCATATACCTCATTATCTAGAAAGGGCTGGCTTCACAGAATAGAAAAATGGTCTGCTGAAGGATCAGTTGGAGGTATGCTGAAGGCATCTTGGAGGTAACACTCTATGATATCGGGGTGCTATCTTACAGGATGGAATACAGGTTTTCAATTAATAGTCATCATGTAGTAACATCTAAACCTGAATGCTTAGTCCAAGAATCAATAGGTATAGGTGATATTGATACCATCAGCACTACGCCTATAACGACTTAAATATTTTTTGCTTCCTATCCCGAAAAATTTGGACCAGGTGGGTTAGAAATCCTAGTCTCAAGACTAATGCTTCCATTTCACAGCATAGTTCTGTTTAATTAAGAGCTAAGACCTTGCTTTTTTGATTCTTTCCTGGCCATTTTGGACTCTTCAATCAATAGAGACGTAGAAATTAGGGGATTTATTTGAGTACCTAGGAGAATATGCGTTTCTATCATACAATGAGAGCAAAGAAGACTGTGTTTGGAACCCTAGGGAAACACTGGGTTGCCTCTTACTCCCTTGCCACCAGTTTTGGACAGTACAAAGTTAAAGAAATCTAGATTTCTAGACCAAGGAACTAGATCTCACAGTTGCTATGGTCTGAATCTTTGTGTTCCCCCAGAATTTATATGCCAAAACGTAATTCCCAATGTGATGGTATTTGGAGGTGAGGCCTTTAGGAGGCAGTTAGCCCCGGAAGGCAGAGCCCTAATGAATAGGATTAATGTTCTTATAAAGGAGACCCCAGAGAGATCCCTTGTCCTTTCCACCCTCTAAGAACACAGTCAGGCACCCTTTGGGAACCAGAAAGAGGGCCCTCAGCAGACAGAGAATCTGCTGGCACCTTGATCTTCCTAGCCTCCAGAATTGTGAGAAATAAATTTCTGTTGTTTATAAGCCACCTAGTCTATGGCATTTTGTTATAACAGCCCAAACATGTTAAGAAAACAGTATTGAAAGTTTGATAAAGAATCTGCTAGGTAAATATCCCTCTAGCAGAGGTGCTGTCAGAGGATGAGGAGAAGACATGGAAGGAGTGGTTGGAGAAGGAGGCCTGATTATCAAATTAAGTCATGAGATCCGATATAGAACAGATATGGAAATAGGGACTGTTATAGCTATACTTTAGGTTAATATTTTTGTTTCCCTCTATTTTTTTTTCTTCAACTATTTAAAAGACACTAATGATGAAAAAGTTTTTTAGTTTCAGTTGGAAGTATGAAAAAATTAACACTGGTCTGTGATGATATAGTAACTGATGAGACTTTGGGTACCCTTATCTGGACAAAAGAGAAGATCAAAGCTAAAGGTCAAAGGGCGGACTGTTGTGGACATTGTCTATTTGCCCCTCCAGTCCCAATCTCCTTCACCCTGCTCTGATCCTGGAAGGCCCATTTGTCTGGACAGCATCAATGGACAGAGCTTCCCTCCCTCGCCTCTGTGTTGATTCAGCCAATGGAAGACAGCAGCAGAATCTCAAGGAAAGCAGAAGAGTGAGGATAGGTTACACTCCCTGCTTCCTCCCTGGTAGTAGTCGGCTGTGTCTCTCTTTTGAAAGCCACACTCCTATCAGGCCTTTCCTTTCAGTGATCCCTTCCTCCTCTCACCCTTTTAGGTCTAGAGGTGGCATATCCTCGCTTTCTTCTCCTCCTTATGACTAACACCAAGTCATATTGCTTTTTCCTAACTGTGCTCCCATCTTGTAAATAATGCCTTCATCAAACTCTTCTCCATCACCCCCATTTTACTGTGCCTTCTGTTTCTTGCCAGCATCCCCCACGGATACAATACCTGAGCTATCAAAGACCTGAAACCTCATCTCTCCTTTCTCTTCTCTCTGCATTTAGTTTCTTTCACAATCTGTCTAGGAAGAAGGGTTTGGGAATTTGTGTTGTGTTTACATGGCAAACAGAATATTTTTGTCTTATTCTTATTTGAAAGTACTTGCCCTCTGTATAATACTGTAAATATGAATAAAAAATAAGGGAGTGGTTTTCAGAATAAATCCCATCAACAAATATTTATTAGCCATGAATATGTAGATGTGCTCTGTTAGGATGCTATTCCATATGCAGAAACAATAGGAATCACTGTCAGAATTTCTGGGTTCAAATCATAAGGTTGTTTCTTTTTAGCAGAAGAAACCAGAGGCTGCCTTTGGCAAATAGTGTTTGAAATAATGTTTTCACGTTGCTGCAGGAAGAAAATCAATGTCCAGTTCATGCATTTTGTTCTGAGCCCAACCAGATAGTTTCTTATAGTCATGAAGGGCTGGCCAAAAACAGCAACCCCTGCTCCTTCTCTTTACTAAGTTAACTGGCGGCGCCCATGCTGCTTATTTGATTCGTGTGTCTCCAATAAAAAGTCAATACTGTGCTAAATATGATTTAGCCTATTTTTTATATACATTAGTTTAATGGTGTTAAAAGATAAACTGAGACATACGAAAAATTTTGAGAGTTTATTTGAGCAAAAACGGATTCAAATCAGGCAGCATCCAATCTAGCAGATAGAAACTCCAAGAAGCAGTACAAAACGAAAAACTTTTATAGGCAGAAGGAAGTGGAACTCAGAAGGAACAAGGGAGTTATACTAGGCAAAAAAGCGGGTTGGTTATTACAAGGTTATTTTCCTTTAGGGGATGGCGGGGATCGATTAGGCAGGTTACCTACCTAGTGCTCGTCAGATGATTCCTGATTGACTAGTTTAAGACTCCATTTCTGGGCGAACTGAAACTATGATTAAGTTACGTCTCAGTTTGGTGACATAGAGGTTAGCACATGCAACTCCATTTGGGCCTCTTGTCTTGTTTTTGACAATTCCCCCATTATGATCAGACTCAGCCTAAATGAGAGATGTGATCAAAAATTTAAGGTATAAGTGCCACTCCCAACTACTGCTCTGGAGTTCTTACAGTTTTTGCTGGATTTCTGTGTGGCATTCACAGGTCACAATGTCAGGTTCATAGTCTTTAAGTGGGTCTTTCTCTTCCTTCCTTTTCTTAAGATCTAGCCTTAGGGAGATCATTTGCTTGGTGGCTAGTGGCCGTAGACATGCTCTTAAAGCTTTTGAGAGAATGTACACTGGGGAAACTACTATGATTATTATAAAGATACTTCCCAGTACCTGGTGTATACTTTGGAGCCATAGTCCCTAAGACCCAAACCAATCAGAATCAAATAAATCAAAGAAAGACCCCATTAAAGGAGTCGCTTTCTTAAGCCAACTGGTTTGTTCAGTGATCTTATGTAGCTGAGTCTCAACTTCCCCAGGAGTGTCGATCCAATTATAGCAAGTGGTGTTGGCCATAACACAAACACATCCTTGCCTAGCTAAAAGATAATCAAAAGCTATCCTATTATCAAGAACAATTTTGGACAGACAGTCTAGGGATTTTTGTTGGGAAGCTGTTGCTTTAGCAGTGGCCTCTGAAACATCTTCAGGAGTTAAAGAGAGACTCCTAATTGTAGCTCATTTGCACTTACTCCTGATTAAGTAGGGACCTGCCAAAGAAAGGGAACTTTAAGTCATGATTTCCTCCTGGTAATTCCTATTTGAGTCTGTTACTCAGGAATGGAAAAGTGACAGCCACGAGGCCAAAACATTTAGGAGTCTTTTGGAGACTGTACAGGCAATTTTATTCCGATCTTATTTGCCTTGTGTCCCTTTCTTTGTGCAGAGCCTGGATGCCACGTTCCCTGGGTTGGGGATTGTTAATCAGAGACGGGGAAATGGACCCCCAGGGTTAGGGAGTCTAATGCAGTAGAGAGAGTGCTGAGTTTGTTCCAGAGAAACTGAGGCATTGGAAATCAAGGAAAAGTTTGTGACAAGCAGCACTACAGGATCACCAGCATCATGGCGAAGTCAACAGTCATATAGAAGTTGGGTTACTCTCTTTGCAATGGCCTGAGATGTGTGAATCATGGCATTATCTTTCCAGAACAGAGCAAGGCAAAAAGTGGACAAAAGAATCATACAGACATTCTTGGTGTAAGAATTTGGAAATGAATGGTCAGAGAGAGAAGGAGGAATGGAAAGAAATGCCCTTGATCCAATGTCTTGGGAGGAACCAGTCTACCTTCATGTCAGCTACGTCTCTTCTTAGTCAATTTGACTTTGAGGTCTCTAGCATTTGCACAGGACCAGATACCAGGTGGAGCCCTCTTAACTTGTGAAATATGCACCCAAGTTTCAATATTTTGTAATTTGGCCACAGAGTCTGGGGTCAAGGATACTTGGTAGGGTCCTTTCCATGAATCTCTCTTTTGCAAAAGCATCAAAGTAAAACAATAACTATCTGTAAATGACAAAGACTTTTAAAATGCCCATGCTTAAAGATCTGATGGGAGGTCATTATAATGGAATTGAAAAGGAAATTTGGTTATTTTTCTGACATACAACATTTTAAGATAATAACTGGAATTATTACTGATAACACTGTAAACCAGGACATATCAGATTTTTAGGAATTTCATGCAATTTCTCAAACGCGTACATCAATAACATGCACCTATACAAATAAAACCTAAGAAGGCTTATAATCACTTATTTGACAATGCTTCCTATGAAATTTAATGTACAAATAAACCTAATTAGTTTAAAATCTCTCTGTTACAAGAGGAGAGACAAATCCTTTGAGATTTTCCAGGGGTCCTCTGGGAAATCTCAAAATTACTCTGAGGTCAAAAAGACGCTATTTAGAATTTGATTCGGGGAAGTTGTCAAAAGGTTCAAACATTTGACTAATTCGTATCACAGATCATTATGAAATAATACTTAATTCTCTATTTGCTGTAAGTGACAATAGAAGATATTCAAAGCAAATACAGAAAGTTACATAGGTGTGAACAAAATTTAGCTCTTTTAATATTGAGAAGACTGGGTCTTCTTAAGTAATTAAAGACCTGATAAAGACAACATGAAGCCCAGTAAATTATTTTGGTAAGATACAAAATCTTTGCTGTCCACACTGAATATTTAAAAGATAAAGGGAAACCTTTGTTTATAATTTCTTATTAAGAGCAGACCAATAATCTAAGAGAACTTTGTACTTTGAACAAAGAGACAGACCGGTGGCACAGCGGTTAAGTGCACACATTCTGCTTCGGTAGCTTGGGATTCACAGGTTCGGATCCAAGGTGCGGACATGGCACCACTTGTCAAGCCATGCTGTGGTAGGCATCCTACATATAAAGTGGAGGAAGATGGGCACGGATGTTAGCTCATGGCCAGTCTTCCTCAGCAAAAAGAGGAGGATTGGTGGCAGATGTTAGCTCGGGGCTAATCTTCCTCAAAAAAAAAAAAAAAAAAAAGGAGAGAGAAAACCAAATTCTAATTTTGTACCAATGTACTTTTGACATAAAAGTCAAATTTTAAAAACTTAAAGAAATCCATTCCAATCTTAGCCAGCTTGACCACACATAATATTCATTTCCCAATATTTTGCTTCCATAAAACTTCTGTAACTTTTTAATATCCATTTAGATTTTGTCCTATGTTTTTTTCTCTTTCTCATTCTGGAACAATCAATCATTTTACTTTCCTTGCCTACATTTCATAGACAGTTGTTTCCTTTCACTTATTATTTCTAAGTAGTTTCAATTACATATATAATTAGAATTCTTAATCCGTAGAATCCTTTATTCCTAGTGAAAACTAAGAAGTATGTAATTATAGATTGTTGCAGTAGCATTCTGTGGATTGGCAAATTTACAAATGCATTTCATAATTTCTAGAAGTATATTCTTTCTCATAGTTAATTTTTCAATGTGGCATAAGACATATTTACTGATAGAATCAAATATCTTTAGTTGCTTTGAAATAAGCAGCCAAAAGTAGATAAACTTGTGTTGCATAATTAATGTTTGAGTATTTCATCATATTTGGACATGATCTAGATATTCAATGAATATCCATCATTTAACTTATCTCAGTATAACTATAAGGTTTCAAGTTATACTTGAATATATTGAAAAAGATTTTGGAAACTATTTTTAAGTAGACATAACATAAAGCATAATTATTGTTGAAAAGTTCATTTATAAACCTTTATCTTACTTACATCTATTTAATTTGTGTGTTGTTAACAATTATATTTATATTACTCATGAAAATTTCATGAGATATTAAACAGTTAACCATCATTTTAGTTATCTTTCTCGCTGAAAAGTTCTGTAACAGACATAACATGAGCTTATTTGACTTTTAGTAAACCTAGGTAGAATAAAACTTGTATACCTGCATTATATTTAATTTTGATAGCTCTAAAGACATGCCTGTTTTAATTAAACTAGCAAACATAAACTGGCTTTTATTTACAAAGATTATTCTAGATCATGTGAACTTAAAAAGAATTTGAGTTAATTTCTGTATTTCTGACAGTATACTTGATTTATATAAGTGTTTAATTTTCTTTAAGCCAATTGAATAGAGCTCTTTACAAACTAATTTTGGCAATACCATCCAGAGGCAGAAAAAAATCACACATTTATAACATCCATATGTACGTATACATAAACATATGGAAAGATACAGATATGTTATAGCTTTCATTTAAGAATTTTAGCCACCAGTCAGATACAGTAATGCAAAACTCACTAGTTTATGAAAGAACGGTTGGATCAAAATTGTGTTTCTGGTAGACGGAATAAGTTAAGCTTAGCTGGCTAGATGGCCCAAGCTTTTTACTAACATTTGTGGAAGAGACTTTTAAGAGTTTTTATTGGCCTAGTTTTCAAAATTGACTTTCCATCTTTTTTTTTCTTTCTGATAAGAATTATTTTGGTTCTTGGAGAAGACCAAGTAGAATACTCACATCTTAAAAGGCACAGAGAAAGAATGCGAGTTCCACCAAGAAGGACTTTTGTTTCCTAAGACCAGATCTTTTACAATATCTGCAAGCCTTTTGAGATGAATAACAGAGGTTTGGGGATTGAATAAAAATGATAGGTGGGCTTTGAATTGTTTCTAGAGCCACATTTCTGTTCTTGTAAAGACTAGATTTGTAAGACAATTACAGCTGTTTTTAATTCCTCAAAGAATTTGATCGCAACCTAAATGATATCAAGAGTCTGCCCCACCCATGCAACTAGATTATCTCTAATTTGCTTTTTTATATCAGGGAGAAGATCTTCAACTAAGATGGAAATCAAAAGATTCCTAAATTCTAGATTTAGAGCTTTGTGTTTTTGGAATGTTTTAGTAAATCTTTCCACAAAGTCTTCAGAATGTTTTTCTTTCCCTCCAGGTACCTAGTTTCATTTTTAGCTTAGGAGAAAAAAAATTTCTATCAGGCTCTAACTATCAACTTCCCATTTGACCAACTTCTGACTATAGAGCTACTAAAAAAAAAATCATTTTATATATCTTGTCAGGTTTCAGCTTGGACAAACAGTAAATATTCCTGGCAATATGGAACAATCCCATGAAGACAAGAGATCTCCCCAAAGAGGACGTCCCCAAAGATACTACCTGCCCAAGATCCAGAGCCACTCCCAAAGGTAACCAAAAGAAAGAAAGACTTAGACACTTCCCATGGGAGCTGGGGACAGTTGGTAGTTCTCTTGCCATAAATGGAGTGTAATCTGCATTTCTGTTCAGCCATATGTAGCCATAAATGGGGTATAACCCACATTTCTGTCCAGCCTTAATTTTGGGGTCCCCAACCTAATGGTTGCCAAGCTAGGTTCTCAGGACACAAAATGAGACAAACAAGTAGTCAACAACTGTCCCCTAGAGAGAAAGGATGGACAACCAATGGGTACCTGAGCAAATTCACAAGATCTAATTCTTACAAATGTTATGTGCCTGCTAATACGAATAGGGACAATGTGAAATTTTACCTTCCCTTCTCTTCCAGGCAGCACAAATAGACATCTGAGTGAGCTGACTTTGGTAAGAATTCTTACACTTAGTCAGCTTCTGCTAGTTTTCCCAAGACCCTGTCCACAGACTCTGGAGTCAGTGGGTGTCCCAGAAGGTCTCATCCGGGCACCAGAAACTGTAGAGGAGGAAAAATAAGTTTTCCTTTACCCTTTATGATGAGTGTTTGGCTGAGACCCCTTTATCTCTTGGGTACCTTGTAAATGAATAAGCTTTTTTAGGTTAACAATTCTCTACTGTGGCCACTGTAATTCAAGATTATGTTTTGGTAAATTTAATCTGCTTGTTCAGTCTTAGAACAAAATTGTATTCACCTGAGGTTTCACACTGGACCCAATTCAGTTTCTAAGTTGGACCTAGTCTGACCCTGGACCTGGTCTGGTTTCTAAGTCAGACCAGTCTGAACCCCGGACCAATCTGGTTTCTAAGTCGGACTTGGTCCAACACTGGACCCAGTTCACCCCAGACCCCATCCAGTTTCTAAGTCAGACCCAGTCTCACCTGGACCCAATCTAATTCCAGCCAGTTTCTGAACCCAGTCCAGAAAAAGAAATGCTCAAATGAAGTCTAAAAGCTCATAATGCAAAAACTGCTGAGCTAGGAACCAGGAGGGACTGACTTACCATCTTCGGAGACAGTAAAAAAGCAGCAAGCTCAAGGGCCTCAACAGGTATATCCACCTGGTTGGGCCTTGTTTCTGGGGTCCTCCAGGGTGATTCTGAATCTCTTAATCTCACGTTTGTGTGCCTGATGAACAGTAAGCCAATCACTGAGACATTGGTGCTTGGAGATGGAGAAAGGTTTATTTGAATTGGCCAAAATGAGAAAGTGGGAGGATAGGTTCTCTCAAATTTGCATTAACAAGAGAAAAGAGCAGGGGATTTTATAGAGCTAAAATGCTTGGCAAGAAGAGTTTGGAGAAACAAAGGGGTAATCTGTGTTTCTTTTACTCCCAATAAGCCCCAGGCCATCTGACTTCTGGGCATCAATGGCAGCTGAGGGCTGGTTATCTAGTGATCCTTGAAGGCTTTCTCTGTCTTCTGTAAAACAAGCTCATAAATCCTTGTGACCCTTGAGTTGTCCCTCAGGTTAAACAGGAAAATAGCAAACTGACAAGATTAACTTCCTTTCATAACAAGGTCAAAGGTAATCTTATTGAATATTGACAGTAACCCTCAGGTACCTGGCTTCAAGGGGTCTCCTTTGGTTCCTCTTCTGAAACTAGAACTGTTAAAAAGATCAGCCAACTCCTGACTGACTGGTTTAAGATTCCATTTCTGGGAGAGCTGAAACTGTAATTAAGGCTCAGTTTGGTGATGCAGAGCTTAGCATAAGCGACACCATTTTGTGCCTGTTGTCTTGTTTTTAGCAACACATAAGCTTGCATTTTTAGTATACGGGAGAAGTATGGAATTCCTGACAATACGTATATAGCATTATATTTTTCTGAATTGAATTCACATTCAAGTTGAACTTCTAAAAATACTCCAGTGACTTTGCTCACGAGCAAAACATCTCTGCCTCCTCAATGGCTGCCACAAAGCCTGGCAGAGAGTGGGGACTCTGGAAATGTTTGCTGAATTTCAGAGTAAGCAGGCCCTTTTATTATGACCAATAGATGCCAAAATTTTTAAAGTCATATTCCTTTATTTTGAAGTAAATTTGAAATTTGATAAGATATATCAAGAAGCAAGCAACAAGTCTGGGCTGACTGCTAAGAATCCAAAGCTGGGCCTCACTGCATAAGGTTTCAGATTTAGAATATAAGTAGGAGTGTCAGGAATGTCTTTGTAAATCTCAAAATAAAGAAGAGCTTCCTTCGAGATCTCCTCCCCTCCATTGGTATATAGCTATGGGCTCTGTCCTTGCAGGCAGACGACTGATACTCTGATTGCTTTTCAAATTGAAAGCCTCACCTGCTGTTTGCAAACGTGTTCTCTTCTCTTTTGCCCTGTTATTGAACAAACAGGCATTGATTTCTATCTCCTTTTTTTTTCTTAAGCTACAACATCCCACAGATATCAGATATGGCCCTGTCTGCTTAGTGAAGGATTTAACCAATAGTCATATTAAAAAAAAAAAAAAAAAGGAGTCTGTAATTCCTGCACAGCCTGTTGGCAGATTCCTGTTATGAAAATAATGAATCTGATGTGACAGATGGAACAGGTGTAACTCACTAATTATTAATACATAGCTTCCTTGGGAGAAAAGTGTGTTGGAAGGTAGCTATGACAGTGTTACAGCTGAAAGCAATTGGGCAAACAGACCTATCAAAGGTGGCTGATGATACCCACACTAAGTAAGCAGAACTGAACTCTTCTTTTGGATGAAGATCAGCACTTCTAAAGGAAATGAGATAAAGGAAAGGGAGAAAAACTTTATATTACTGTCAAAAACAATACAGCAGATTCTGCCTAAGGTACTGAACACTGAGTGAGCTGCATATATTAGATGGTATGTTACTAGCATCTATTTAAAAATATGTGTTTCCCACATAGATAAAGAGAATAGATTAGTGGTTACCAGGAGAAACGGGGGTCAGGGGGAGGCAAAAGGGGTAAAGGGGCACATATATATGGTGATAGATAAAAAATGAACTGTTGGTGGTGAACACAATGCAGTCTATACAGAAAGTGAAATATAATGATGTACACTTGAAATTTACACAATGTGGTAAGCCAATATAACCTCAATAAAATAAATATAAAAAAATAAGTAAATAAAGATGTTTCATTTGAATTGTTTGTCAGTACACTATATATCTATTTAGTTATTTATTTTAAATACTCTTTACATATGACTGGAAATAAGTACATGGACAAGGAATAAAAGAAAGAGAGAAATTTATGATGAAGGGAAAGACACTATCTCCAAATTCTCTGAATTTATTTAATATTTCTTGATTCATTCATCAGCTCATGGATACATTGTCAATGACACATTTATTAATTATACTTTGTACTCTTCCTTCAATATTATGCTTATAGTCTTTCTGTCCAAGAAACTCTGATAAGTTCACCAGTAGACAGATATGAACAAATCATTACAGGAGTATGTTTGTTCAGGAATAATATCAATGTGCAAGAAAAATATGTATCCATTGTTAAAGAAAAAGTCATACCAGACAAAATCAGTAGACAGAAGTTGATTTTATTCTAATACTATTGCCAGCAAGAGGGGAGAGGGCAGAGCCCAAGTGTGAACACCCAGGAGTATCCAGCTCCATAGGGGATCACAGCCCATCTGGGTGTGCTAATGGGTTTCACACAAAGGAAAAGTAAACTTTCTCATTTTTTCTTATGTCTTCATGACCAGAAGTAATTTTACAAGTTGGAGCAAGTTAGGCTCCTCCCCTCCCACAGAAGCTGGGAGAAAGGGGTACTATTTTCCTTAATGGTTACGTTTCAAAGAAATGTTTCCCAGGTCCCTGCGAAAGACAGTCCTGAGTGGTAAAACCGGCAAGAAACTTTCTAAAAAGACTTACATCTCAAAGGGATAGAGAAAGGATTTGCAATCACAAGTTTCTAAAGTAAATGCTCTAAGTAAAGGACCAGGGCGTTAGAGTCAGGAAGAAGGCTGTCTTCTAAAGTTCAGTCAACCCAAGGGAAATGTCAAGGCCACCTTGGTCACCGTATAGCCTGCCTAGCTTTGGTCCCAAACACTAGGTGTTCTATTTGATCCAAAATGCAAATAAGGCATGACTTGAGTAAAATTCAAAACCTATGTTGACTGACTCAACTGGTTGCTTTGGAATATAGCAGCACGGCCACTGACAAACAGAGTCTCTTGCAAAAACAAGTAAAATGAGAGAGAAACAGAAAGTAATAATAGTATTTGCTGAGATTTTTCATGTTTTAGGCCTCATAATGTGTGCTATTCATGCATTAACACTAACCCTGGGGCATCGGTAATTACGTCCGTTTAACAGATTGGGAAGTGAGGCTCAATGATGTGGCTTGCCTGATATCTCAAAGTAGAAAAGTTGGCAGCACTGGTATTTGGACTTAACTTTGTCTGGTTTCCAAAGATGATGATCAAAGCATGCAAGAATGTTGCCTTCTAAAAGCACAAAGTTAGGGACTGAGACAGTTTCAACCGAGTAGAAATAGACAGAATCTTGAGAGTTAGGACGAGAGAAGGGAGCCCTCTCCTCTGGCTCTTTTGAATGGTTAGGATAGCTGGCATTTCTTTTCTACCTCTCATTAAATTCCTCTAGGAAATTAAGTTGTCTCTACTGTATTTGATTAAGCATCAGAAAGATGGACACTTTTAAAGGGAAAATAAGTTCATGATATAGTTGTATTCTAGAGACCTTCACAAGAGGATTTCACATTAGTGGATGGTGCGCAACAGATTTCTGAACAATTGGGTATGCACACAGGACGTGACCCTCTAGGAGGAAGCCACGCCATTGATAAGTCTTTGGAAATGAAAATACTAGCAGCTTGGGTATTTTCCAGGAAATAGAGTGGTTTCAGTGCCCCAGGGATCTGTGTTACAGAAGGTTTCTTTTCTCCCCGCCTCCCTCTGTCCCTCCTCTTCTGTCTCCTGCCCTCCTTCCGTTCCTTGTTTCCTTCCTTCTTGCTTTCATATTTGGCGACAGTGTGTGTGATGATGAATGCTCTGCTTTCTACGTTGCCCTCAGTGCATGTTGCGGCTCTACATGATCAAAACTCCAGGGAAGATGCAGAAACTTGAGTCTGGTGTTATGCAATCCTGGATTTTCAGAATACATCCTAATTTGTTTATTGGGTGTTTGTTTATATATATATATATATATATATATATATATATATATATATATATATCAGTACAGTACTACTGACAAAAATCTTGAAAATGCCATGGAAAGATTAAATAAACTTCTAACACACCAGAGAATATTGCAAAGGGTTTTATTGTTGCCTTAAAAATGCTTTTATTGAAATACAAAATCAGTAGAGAAAAGCATGCAAATCATAAGTGCACAGACCAATAAGCTGTCATAAAGTCAAGTCAGTAACTCTTGTAAACACCCCTCAGGACAAAACAGTCTTTACAGCACCCCGACGCCTCCACTGTGTCCTCTTCTGATCAGAACCCCTGCCCTTGGTGCACTAGCAACCTGTGATGTGAGCTTCAGTCCCTGTGAAGGCCAGTGTAGTTCTGGCTCGCCCTAGTCCTGGTGTGTAAACTTCAGGGTTCCTAAGCCAATGGCCTGAGCGCCAGTTTCCATCCCCTGAGCCTCATGGGCCTGTCCAAAATTCTGCTCAACTTCTCAGCTGTTCAACCACCTCTTCCAGAATGTGCAGATGCGCTAGGGGAAAAGTAATCCCAAATGTTGAGCTTACTTCTCTGAGTTTCCTTGTCTCCAGGATGTTGATCCAATCATTCCTCATTGTCTTGTTACCACTCTGATGCTTTTGAGTAGAGTTTTTATATTCAAATTTTCTAGTTGTTTTCAGTGGGTAGGTGGGTCCAAATTGCTTATTTTACCGTTACCAGCAACAGATCTCCCTTTCGCAGACATTTATGCCACCTCACCACATTGTTGGACAGTAGAATAGAATATTGGCATGTGCGTGTGCCAACGAGGAAATAGGCTTAGAAAGGTAAAGCCCTATTCCCTGACATGGTAAACCAAGTGAATAGATGTCTTAGTCTGTTGCTCTATCCACATGACTTTAATTTGCCTCTGAGGAGGGCATTTAAGAGTTTGAAAATATGCTGGCTTCTACTCACTCTGACGGGGCCATCTGCATCTTCCCATAGCTCTTTGGCCCTTTATAAATAAAACCCCTTGGAATGAGAGCGGGATATAATAATCCATTACTAATTTTCGTCTCTGTAGCACTGAGGTAGTTTCAGCAAAGCCCATTGATTACAGATGATTTTCAAGCATCCTTTAACTGAATTGGGGGTATGGCATCCTAGAGCTAACAGAACGTTTTTCTTTCTGACTCTTTTCCTCAAATGAGGAAGATAGACTCAAATCAGTTAATATTGTAAGATCGTGAGCTCTTGAGCTGGAATTCCTGGATTCAATCCTGGCTCGGCTACTTACTGGCTGTGTGACTTTGTGCAAGCTGAGATCATCTTTCTGAGCCTGTTTCCTCAGTGGTGCAATAAGGCCAGTGATAGTCTGTAGCACGTAGAAGAGTTATGAGATTAAGTAAGTGAAGGCCCTGAAAACATTGTCAGTGTGCTTGGTACATATTCAATACTTAATAAATATTTGTTATTGTTTCAATTTTCTAGTACATTGAAATCAGTATTTATTATATTATTTTAAGATCTTAAAGTTACGTTGTTTTCTATTGTTTCGTAGGGCTTCAATCAAAGGTTAAACCTTTTTCTAAACCAGGATGCCGGCCTGGTGGCACAGCAGTTAAGTGCGCATGTTCCGCTTCTCGGAGGCCCGGGATTTGCGGGCCCGGTTCCCGGGTGCGGACATGGCACTGCTTGGCACACCATGCTGTGGTAGGTGTCCCACATATAAAGTAGAGGAAGATGGTCATGGATGTTAGCTCGGGGCCAGTCTTCCTCAGCAAAAGGAGGAGGACTGGCAGGAGTTAGCTCAGGGCTAATCTTTTTCAAAAATAAAATAAAATAAAAATAAACCAGGAAAATAAAGAATGCCCAACAGGAAGTTGAAGGGATCTCATCTGAGTGAAGCTGCCCATGGCACAAGGTGGGGGAGTTTCATGCAACCACTCCTTCAAGTGAATAATTTCATTAATAGTGTGTGATAATGCTCCACTATTAATAATAGTAAATTATGGCAAGATTTAATCATGGATCAAAGTCTATGTTCTTGTTCATCGGGGCTGGACCAACTTGACTGGGGTTGTGGTATGAGAATGGAACCTTTCAGAAGTTAACATCGTCAAAATTACACGTGTTCAATGCATGGTACTACCATTGTCTTTTCTCTACAACTAGGCTCTTGGTCCTTTTAAGCACGTGGGCAAAAATTGTAGGCTGCAACCTAATCCCCTTATATATCCTACCACAAAGGGACAAGCCTTCTCTCTGACTATTTTACTTTATTGCATCACAAACTAGCAGCTATACGTCAAGAAAATATCTGCTTTGGGGGATTGTTCATGATTTTTCTACTTGGTGATCGATGCTGCTGCAGCCAGTGGAGGAAGAGGAATGGTTCATTTTTTAAGGATATTAGAAAATAGCATATGAGATTGTCTAAAAATCATCAGTTAAGTCAACATTTTCAGCTCATCTCTGGTACTCTTGGCCTCTATCAGCTTTCCGCCTTTAAAACACAGGTGGCCATCTGAACTCCCAAATACCCCACTCCCTGGCTGATTTAAGAGACAAACACTAGCCAGTTGGTTTGGTTTATCTGGATTGTAGCTTCCATCTCCCTAGTAGAAGTACCTGGGATGCTTTTATAGAAAAAGCTCTGCTTACACTTCAGTGACATACTTAGCAAGCCTGAACCAAAAGGGAAAATCTCTTTTTGTTCTGGAAGTATGTGAGAGGGCAAGCTTTGCTCTACTTCTCTGCTATACACAGCCCTACATGTCTTTGACATCCCCCAAGTAAACAACATAATGGAGCAGAATAGAACTCATTGGAAAACTCAGGACCTTGCTCTGTCAACCCCTTCAACCACACGTCCTACCACCCTCAAAGACAGAGAGGACCCCAGTGTTCTGGGGAATTTGACTCCCTTTCCCGTATCTTTCTCAAGGCTGAATTGCCATACTCATGTGCTTTTATTCGCTTTGGCTTCCTTGTTGCTTCTCAGTGTCCACGTATCTGTTCTATTATTAATAACAAGGCATGTGAACTCTGTTTTCAAGCACAGATAAAATGGTGGCAATAGCACAACTTGGTGACGAGAATGAAGGATGAGGAATCGAAGTCCAGTCAAGCAAGATCTTGTTCTGCCCTTCACTAGCTGTGTGACCTTGAAGATATTAATTTCCCTCTCTAAGCCTCAAGTTTATCATCTAGAAAATAAAGGGAACTAATTGTAACTATACCATAGAGTTTACATGAAGAATAAATGAGATAATGCACATAAAACACTCAGTATAGAGTACGGAAACAGTAAATTCTCAACAAAACTTAAGTATTGTAATTGGAAGTCCAAGCCTGGTGTATCAAAATGGGATAAACCTTTCTAGATTTGAGCTCTAGTCACATTATTTCCCTCATTTTTCATATCTGTTAATTTAGAATGATAAAGCCCACATCTTAGGATTCTTATGTGAAACATTTAGTCTGACACCCAAGAATCATGTAATTCATAGGCTTAGGAATGGGAAAGATAAGACATACTTAAATAGTTTTCTTTGGCCGTGATTTAAAAAATTTGACTTACAGAATCCTTCCAAAGATACGATTAATTTTATCTCACGGTATCCCTGGAATCAGCGTCCTCCTAGGGAAGTTGTTCCTCAGTGTTCAATACCTAACTTTGCAAATTTCTCTTCTTTGGATTGCGAGAGAGCAGAGGACGACTGCTTATGCCCCAGCCAGAGAAACTGAACAGAGACTTCACTGGGGACAAAGGCAGCTGATGGAACTTCTCCATGTCTTCTTCTCAACTGAGGCGGCTGTTTCATTGATTCCAAAATCAATTTTCAGTTGGTGATGGTTTTGCATTTCGTATTAGCTGTTAAAATTGTGAGGAACAGTGAAAGGAAGAGCATGTGATTTAGTAATTGCTTTTGCCCGTATCAAAAACACAATGAAAGCTAAAAGTTGGAGACACTGTGACTCTTACAAGGATGCCAGGCTTTGGAGAAGCACGAGGACGCCGGTAGAGGCTCTTGTAGGTGGCGTGGATGTCAGCTGGCAGCCCAGATAGCTATTGATTCAATCCTTGTGTTTATTCTCTTCCATTGCTCAGCTTTCGAATCCACAACATAGTCTCCCGTTTTCACCCTAAAAACTTTGAGGGAAAGAAGGAAGGGTGATTTAAAAAAAGGAAAAAAAAAAAGAACCAATAAAACAGTTCTGGGTTTGCAAGACATACTAGAATGGGCTTGTCTTTCAAAATCTCCTCACTCTGGGCCTTTCTATCATAAAATATATGGCTGAACCCTTGTCTCTAAAGCACAATAAAGATCCACGTCTCTTTCAAAAAAAGAGCTACTTTTGTTCACGTATTCATGGGCCAGATTTTTTTCATTCTTAGAAATTCTGCGAACCTCCTCACGCTGTTGTGGTTTGTGTGTTAGGTCTGAATCAAACAGATGTCCTTCAGACCAAAGGGAGCACGGGAGTCGAGCAATTCCTTAGCAACAGTAGCTACAGCCCAGATCGTGACAACTGTTACTCTGGCCTGTTTATTCATCTGTAGACAGGCTTAGCCCTGACTGGCTGGAAAAAAGTACAGAAAACTTTACTGTATGTATATCCTAAAGATCTGTATTAGTAAAGCTTTCTGTACTTTATATATATGTACTTTATATATATACATGCACTTTATATATGATATATATGTCATATATATTATATAATTACATATTTTTATATATTATATTTATAATTTAATATATTATGTATTATAATATTAATATTGTAAATATAAATGCATTTTTATATATTTATATATTACATACTTTTCTAGATATATATATATTATATATTTCTCTCCCTTAGTGGAGGAATTGTAGGAAATTGCTTCTTATATTCTTTTCTTTTTTTTAAAGATTTTATTTTTTTCCTTTTTCTCCCCAAAGCCCCCCGGTACATAGTTGTATATTCTCCGTTGTGGGTCCCTCCAGTTGTGGCACGTGGGACGCCACCTCAACGTGCTTTGATGAGCAGTGCCATGTCCGCGCCCAGGACTCGAACCAACGAAACACTGGGCCGCCTGCAGCGGAGCACGAGAACTTAACCACTCGGCCACGGGGCCAGGCCCCCTCTTGGATTCTTTTTAACCAGGTCTTTCTTGTCTTTCTTTTCTGCCCATCCAAGCAGGTAAAATTGTGATTGGGCAAACAAAAATTCATCTGACAAAACACTTGGGGTCATTAGGCAGAAGCTTGAGTAAACAAAGACGCAGTTGTCTTTTTGAAAGGATAGTTAATTCCTTGTATTATGTCACTGAGAAAGCCTTGAACAGTATCTGGCACTTAGTAGGTGCTAATTCTTGTCAATGAATGAATAAATGAGTGGATAAATGAAAATGATCTTTAATCATGATTGGATCCAGGGGTCTGCCCTTCATTATTCTGCACCCATAAGCATATAAACACATTTCCTTTCCCACTTCTGGGGGGAAAAGCGCTGCTCCAAGTCTCCATATCAGGTTTCATGGGCTAGTTGGCTGTCATTTTGATGCAGATTCTAACTGCACCAGAACAGCATGAGCATTTCAATAAGGCCATATCCAACAACTTCACACTCATGGACATCAAAAAGAGAAATGTGTTTCAGGGCTTGTGGGTTACCAGTGGTTTTATCCTTTTGCACTCGGCCCAGACTGGACAGTAGGTGAAATGTGTCAGATCTCATGTGTGTTTCTTGAAATGTTTGGCCAATCTCTTCCTTCAGATGTGCATAGTGGATCATGATCTTGAGAAACAAACAGGATTAAACGACGCGTATAAATTTCTTTTGCCTGACAAGTTTGTCGCCATATTTTTAAAATTTAATTTCCCATCACAGAACTAGCGTCATATAAACAAAAAGTTATTGAGTTAAATAAGAGAGAATCAGTGCAATGGAAATATCAATCAAAGGTTTGGCCTGGGGCAATGCTGTTCGTTATACGCCATTCTAAAATTTGTTTAGCAAACATGTTTAGGTAATGGCTGATCTAGAAGACTCCCAGGAGATCCACTGAACTGTAAAGGAAAATCATAGTCTCATTTTAACACCATATGCAAATGGCTTTAATGTCATGAGACTGTCTCTCCGTAGGACACAAGAGGAACATGGTTTCACAAATGTACACACACACATACTTAGTATGTAGCTGGACCACGGAGCTTGCTATGTCATTGCTAAAACAATGCATAGTTTTACAAAGACGCCGTATCACAAGACCTACTGTAATAAAACAAAGGAGGAAGCTTGGCTCTTTCTACATTTTAATTTTAATCTTCACAAAATTATGTAAATTAAGAATCAGGATGCTCATGTATTTCAGATGAGAAAACTGAGGTTCAGAGAGCTCCATGAGCTTGCCTGCCGTGGCACAGCTACTCATCAGCTTAGCCAGCAGTCAAGTAGTCAAATGCAGCAATGACAGATTCTTCTTTACAATTTTTTTTCCTGTGCCATACAAACCTTGATAGTGGGGAGAAACTGTGCTCCTCCCTTCGGGAGACCATAGAATGATTATTCGTACTATTTGGATTCCAGTTGTAAAAGTGTTGCACTGCATCTTTGAATGGGAACCTAGGGACCTCACAGCAGAATTCCCAAAATGAGCCTTTCTGCCCAGTACCTACTTTCAATGCTTTCATTCTGTTTATTTAGGGAAGGCATTTCTCAGTGCATTTGCTGACTGTTCTTTCTAAGTGAAGACACTTAACAAGGAAATAATGGCCCCATGGGTGAAAATCATAAAATGAAATACCCCAAGGCATGTACATTTTATTACATTAAATTAAAAACATACCATCTACTACAATCCACGAAGTAAACAAACAGGAAGCAAGCAAGAAGAATGCTGAGCAAATATTTTTATTAAGAAAATAGCTTTTATTGATTCTCTAACATTCATAAAGTTAATGAACATTTATTGTAGAAATTTGCATAATAGGGAAAAAACCCACATAATTGCATGAAACTCAGCCAAAACACCAGCTAGAAATAAACATTATTTTTAATTTTCTGTCTTCAAATAATTTTTCAAAAACCAGAGATAATACTATATATGCTATTTTGTAGTTTGTTTATTAATTAATAATATACATTGAGAATTTTTTCTTCTATTATATATTCTTCTAAAGAATTATTTCTAACATTTGCCTATTAATGTATCATATGTATTAAGTAATTTAACCAATGCCTTATTATTAGTCATTTTGATGACTAATATTTCATGAAATTAATGCTGTGATAAAAAACTGTCTACATAGTGTTAGAAGAGGAATTCTTTGTCAGAAAGATCTAAGTACACTTTTAAAGAGTTATGACACATGTTATCAGATACATCATGCCTTCTAGACCCACTAAGCCAGTGTCCACTGCATGTGTATGAATATGTTCACCTACAGCCTTTATTGTACTAGATATTTCTAATAAAAATAGTTTTGAGAAAGTGACAGGTGAAAATTCTATGTAATGTCTTAATGCTTTGTATTTAGTTGACATTGAGCTTGATTACTATGTATATTTGTATACATACATATATATTTTTATTGGTCACTTTTTACTTCTTTTGAAATTTTCCTGTTTTTTCCTAATAGGAATGTACATCTTTTTATATTGATTTCAAGAGCTATTTATACATTAAAACTAATACTCCTCGAGTTGTCATTATATTGCAAATATTTCTCCAGCTTTTCTTTTTTTGCATTTTATTTGACTTTTTATGTACTGAGACACGGTTTTCTCCCTTGCTTTAAATCTTAAAAAGTCTTCTTTACTATGATACACATACACACATGAACACCTAAATATCCAGAGAAGTGGAAAAATATTGCAATATGTTAGTGTTCATTTTATTAGCCTAAAGCGTCCATAACGTTCATTTATCATTTTAATATCTGTAAAATCTGTAGTGATGTCACCTCTCTTATTCTTCTAATTGATAACTTGTGCTTTCTCCCTCTTTTGCTTTTTCCTGATCAGTCAGGCTTTGGGATTTCATCGATTTTATTGATCCTGTCAAAGAATTAGCTTTGGTTTCAAAAGCAAGCACTAGAAAAAATATTAATGGGTAAACAGTATATGTAATATGATTCTCAAAAAAGAACCGATTGCACCGTGTACAAAATAATAACACAGTTCTGCCAAAATCACTCAGGCTTCTTCTTAAAAGAAATAATTGATCAACAATCAAGATTGTTAAGTAGTAGTGTGTGTACAGTGTTTTGTTTTGAAACAATGCTGTATTAATTGAAGGTGTGGGAGAAGAGTTTGGGATAAGAATATTTGAAGAGTCTGGGATAAGGAAATTTGAGCTATGAAGCTACTTTTTTTTTTTTTTTTTGGAGGAAGATTAGCTGTGAGCTACCTGCTGCCAATCCTCCTCTTTTTGCTGAGGAAGACTGGCCCTGAGCTAACATCCATGCCCATCTTTCTCTACTTTATATGTGGGACACCTACCACAGCATGGCTTTTGCCAAGTGGTGCCATGTCCGCATCCGAACCGACGAACCCTGGGCCGCCGAGAAGCAAAATGTGCAAACTTAACCACTGCACCACCGGGCTGGCCCCTAAAGCTACTTTTTATTTAGCATTGTGTTGATCATTCAGGTATAGTAATAATTCTAAAAGACAGTCACAGAAAGAAGAGTTTAGATTATATTTTCCTTGAAAAAATAATAATAACAGAAGAAAATGTCAACAGATTGTGAAAGTGTAAATTAGGACAGCTCCTTTGAAATAAACATTTTGGAAGTATGTGATTCAAAACAGTATTAACACTTTGATCTGGCAATTCTCAGTCTGGAAATCTTTCCTGAGGAAATAAACTGAAATGAAGAAAAATCTCTATGTCAAAAAATATGTTTATTGCAGCAACATTGTGTTTTAATCATGAAAATTCAAAGACAGCTCTTTGCCCCAAGATACGGCAATATGTAGTTAAACTAAGTGGTCATCCTGTCATTTGAGTAAAATATAGTCACTGAAATGTTTGCAAAGACCATGTAATAACTTTGAAAATGCTTATAAAATAATGTTAAGTTGAGAAGGATTATGCACAGTCAATTATAATTCTTAATAAGCAAGTGAAGATAAGCAGGACCTAGCAAGTCAACATATTAATGGTATCCATCTTTGGAGAAGGATGGGATGGTAGAACATAAACATTAGTTATGGGATAGAGACTGGAATCTAAATTAGTCAGCATGTCTTATTTGTAACTCATTATGTTAACATACTTAAGTAAGGTACGTGATATCTCTTTTCCTTAATTTCCTCAACTTCATAAAATGAGGGATAATATCAGTATTTACATCATAAGCATAATTGTTTTCTTAAATGAGTTAATAAATATGAAGCATTTAGAACAGTGCTTGAAACAAAACACTCTTCAAATGCTACCTATAAATTGGATAAAACATGATGTGTATTTCTGTATTGTATTTTCTATATTTTTAATTAGTAATATTTTTAGAATGGAATCACAAAAAATAAATATCTAGCAGAGACTTACTTAAAAATCCTTGCATTTTAGGGGCTGGCCCCGTGGCCAAGTGGTTAAGTTCCCGCGCTCCGCTGCAGGCTGCCCAGTGTTTCGTTAGTTCGAATCCTGGGCGCGGACATGGCACTGCTCATCAGACCACGCTGAGGCAGCGTCCCACATGCCACAACTAGAAGAACCCACAATGAAGAATACACAACTATGTACCGGGGGGCTTTGGGGAGAAAAAGGAAAAAATAAAATCTTTAAAAAAAAAAAGAAAAAAAATCCTTGCATTTTATTTTCTATTTTATACGCAGCACATGTGATGGAAAAGCTGAAGAATTTCATTTTCCAAATTTAGCTCCAATGGCAAGAGGATTTACAAATTTTCTGCTCAACTTGACAGAATTGCTGAATGCTTCCTTCTCCACTTGGGTGGTGCGCTTACTTTCTCCACCAGCAACTGCTATATTACCAGGCAAAACAGAATCAAACTTTTATAGATTAGCTTATGTCAATTATTGATTTTCCTTGTTTTAAACATCAAAACGATATTGAAAAAAGCCAGGAAATCAAATTCAAATTGCTTGGATTCAGTAGATTTTGACACCACAATCTGTAAAATATATAATACCTCTAAGAGCAACTTTACTTATGGAGTGAAATGCACTAGAAACCAAAATTGTGTCTTGCCCACAAATCCTAAAGCAAGATGCCTATTTTTAATGAACAGGCCAGAAGATTAGGAAATTTAGAAATAGTCAGACATGGATGGCTTATGTGTGATAGGTAGAAGAAATTCTTTCAAAAGCCTAAGAATATAGTCCCCATTTAATTGGAATGAAGTTTTACTGATTAATCTGTCCCCACCACTTAACATTTCTACTGTTGCCATTACTAAACATTCTTTCTTGACAACCATCAACCATGTTGACCTGAAAGTCATCAATTTTTAAGGAAGATATTCCTAAAAGTCATTTTAATTGCAAATGAGGAAAATGGCAGTTCAAACTGACTTAAAGGACTCTATCAGCTTAGGTAGCTTAAAACCACAGAATTAGTTTTGATCTCAGGCACAACTGAATCCAGGGTCTCAAACAATCCATCAATTACCAAGAAATGTTTCTTTGGCCAGTTTTTGCTGTACATTCCTAAGTTTTTGCTACATCCTTAAGTAAGCTACCTTCACTTGGTCACAAGATAGCTTTTAGCAGCTGCATGTTGACATTCTATTTGCTTCAAGGTAGTGAACAAAAGCTTATTTTTCTAAATTTTTAGAAGTAAATATTCTTGGCTATGATTGGTCATGCTTGGGACATATGCCTATTGGTAAATAATCATTAGGGACAAGATTATAGGGAATATGCTAACTGGATACGTCTGGGACGCTGTCCAACCCTGGAGTTGGAAGACATTCAAACCATGTAAACTATAGGGACTGAGAGTTGATAAGGGGGTGCTTCCCTATGGAAATTAGGGTGCTGTTAGGAAGAAACAGTAATGAATGAAGGGGTGTATTAAAATATTAAAGCACACTTAGCATGATACTAAATTATAAGTGCACACTGTGTGTGTGTGTGTGAGCGTGTGTATATAATTCTCTTTCTGGGAAGATCTCATAACTCTGTAGTCTCGTTGGGATGTAAGACCAGTCTCATTTTTAAGTTTTAGAATCCAGTCTAATTGATACTAAATCACCACATCCATTTTTCATCCAGTTCAGTGATCTTTACATCCTCTCAGCTCTGGCCTGATTGTTGGCTTAGGTGTCTGCGGTAAGAAAGTGAGTTGAGATTTATTCTTCACTCTTACTCTACTCCTTTCCATCTCCTGCTTCAGATTCCACCGGAGTTGGGGAGATGAGGAGAGGCAGCTGAAGAAATAGGATCAAAAATACATTTAGTGGGCAGCCACTACTTGGCTACCATGCCCTCTGTTAATCTCATCGTTGACTCTTCCATAGAGTCTCGGAGAATACTTTAGGGACCTCATCCCCATTCATACTGCATCCTTCCCTGTTAGAAGGGGCCCTCTCCACCTGAGCCGGTTCATCTCTTCCATGACCCAACACCCTCTGCTCTTGCTCACTGGGGGACCAACTCTAGCTTCTCTCTGCTGCAGTTCCCTCACCCTGTCAAGCAACCCTCTTGTAGGGATCCTCTTTAAGAGATCTCTCACAGTTACTTCCTCAGGATCTCCTTGGTCTGTGGAAAATATTGTACATCTTTGCCCTGCCAAAAGATCTTGGCTGCTGGCTCCCACTGCTCTCCTCTGTCCTTGTCTTACCCTGCCAAATATCTCCTTTAGCCAGCCCCCAGGCTTCAGGCTTCTCTAGATGAGAAGCAGCCACCTCATGTGTTGCTCTGCCCCAGAATTCCTCCAAATCTGACACACATCTGTCACTTTGTGCCAGGATCTCACTCATGAAGCTGTGCTTCAATCCCTTAGTGTCATGAGAGCTCACAATGTTCCACTTGTGGAATAAGATGGTGGTTTCTATTTCCTGCAAACACTTCCATCTCTATGAATGTTTCTTTGGGAACCCACTCACTTGGCTACAGGTACTGGTGGGAAACACCTCCATCCCCATGAGTAGGAGAGGGAAAATGACACAGATTTTCATCTCCTATACATTCTCCTGCTTGAATGGATTCCTCTTCAAATATGTCATTTTATTCTTTTACAGTCTGGATAAATGATGTGACCAGTGATCTAAGGGCAGCCTTTACTCTCTTCTAGTAAATCTCGCCTGGCTGTGTCTAGTGCATTTATTTAGAAATGGGAAAGAGGGTATTTATTTTTCATTGTTTTCAGCTTGGGGCTCCAGAGGGAATTCTGAAATAACAGGAAAAGTACTGTTTCACATCATGTTACTTCTGTGATACATTTCAGACTCACTAACATGAGAAAATATAAAAGATTTCTTTTGTGGACTCCTAAGGATAGCATTTTTGAGCCAGGCACTGTTAGCTCTTTCTTTAGATGAGAAAATGAGTCACAGAGAGGACTAGTGCTTTGTCCAAGGAAAAATCAAGGAAAACCCTTGGTTTTCCCATTTCTAACTTGTATTTTCCTCCATTCAAACACTTTCAATATCTTTTATGTGTGAACTTGGTGGTAGCATATGAATAATGCAAATTCTAAATTTGTGTTTATTTCTAACAACTTGTCCTTTAAACAATTTGGTGTCTGCTGTGTGTGTGTGTGTGTGTGTGTGTGTGCATGAGCGTATGTTTATGCAGTTCATTTGCTTCGTGTTTCTTTTTTTTCTACTGTTTGGGAAATTTTTAATCACAGTAAACCTAATATATGTTTAATGGGGATTCTGCAGGAAATCGCTTATTTATTTTGTAGCTAATATTTAGATATATCCCTTAGTGTTTCCTATACCTTTTTTTTTTTTGGTGAGGAAGATTGGGCCTGGGGTAATATCTGTTGCCAATCTTCCTCTTTTGTATGTGGGACCCTACCACAGCATGGCTTGATGAGCAGTGTGTAGGTTTGCATGCCTGGGATCTGAATCTGCATACTCTGGGCCACCAATGTGGAGTGCGCAAACTTAACCATTATGCCACCAGGCCAGCCCTGTGGTTCTTATACTTTTTAATCAGAATTTGTTCATGAATAATGATGGTAAATGAAGAAGGCTGTGACAAAAAGAGACACGGTTTGCCTATCTCCAGCCTGATTGATCCAAAGCAGAAAACTATCACCTGTATCAGATGGATTGTGTTTTTCTATTTGAGGGGAAGAGCAGCTGGGAACTACCCTGCCCAACATAATACAGAGCAGAACCCCCTCTTAACCCCTCCCCTCGGAAATCTGTACACAGTGCCCCTAAGTCAGCAGAGGCCACGCTGACCAGGCAAGTCAGCAGTCTGGCAGACTGCAGTGTCAGAGTGCAGGGGTTGACAAGATGTCCCAGGGGATGCTCTTCATTTGAAAAGGTGGTGGCAACACGGCTGTCACAGCAAGGATCTGTCAGTCACGGCCACGGCCAAAAGCCACAGCTTGCATTCCCACACACTTGGAATTTCAGATATTGTTTCATATGCACACCACCTAGATCCCCCATCACTAGACCTGTCAATGGAGCAATTGTCAAACAGAAGTGAGAGAGTCTAAATTTTCTCTTCTTTTTCTTTCGTCTGAGGCATCCATTATACACAAGCTAAGAAATCCATTACTAACTACTTTTTATCACTGGCTTTACACTGGGGTCTGTGCTACAATTTTTGTTACTGTACTTCTCTGGCTGGCTTTGTTTCTCAGCAATCTTTGGAACAGTCCTATAGACATGGCTCATTGTCTTCTCTGCTGGAGGGTGATATGGCTCTGTGGGAAACACTGGAAAATATTGGACGTTAACTATTTCCTCTGTGGACACATATAAATAATACTTCAAGTGTATTGGTAATAATTAGAATAAGAGGGAGCTCAACATTAGGAATAAAAGAAGCTGAGAAGGAGTGGTTGCATGCATATACAGCAGATTGTGGTTAAAGGAAGGAAATGAAGGAATTATGTGCCAGGTCTTACAATTGTGTTCCTAAGTCAGTGATGGAGAAAAAGCTTAGTTGAGGGAGTATGGGAGGAAACAGAAGGAAATAAGAGATAGATCAAGATTGCTGAGAGAATTGAAGTTAAGCCACCTGCCAGAGTAACCTGATGCCTCGTGGATAGAATTTTTCATGGGTACCACTAAGGTTGTATGGCAAAGTGTATTGGGTTAGGAAGTTGAGAAATACCACTAGAGTGCATATAGGATTGTTCCCTGAACTCCATACTACTGACCCAGTCAAACATCTTTAAATCTTTGTCAAATAACATATAAAATTCCTAGATAGTTAATGTAGTTGTGACTATGGTGACAATTTGTGGAATTCAGTAACATCCATAGCAGTGGTTGCAAAGCCTTTTGGCGACATACTGCTATCATTAAATTTTGTTGAGCAGGTGTCTCTAACATATATATATATATATATATATATATATATATATATATATGCATATATTTATAAATTATGTATGTGCTATTAAGCTACTATACTAGGAATATTATAAAATGTTCAAGTTATACATATTAAAGGATGATGTAAATACATATGCATATTTCATTTTTTTCTTAAAAATGTTTGCATCATCCCTCTCACTCTACATTGAAGACCCGGGATAATTTTTCCTTGTTTTCAATAGAAATCACTTTCAAATCTATTATCTCTGGTGTCTACTGGGGTGGGTAAGGCCATTAATATTATTTCTCTTTTACATACGAGACAACAGAGATGTAGGCAGTTTAAAAATGGCTTATCCCAGTTTCTATGAATATATTTAGCTTGCCCATTCAGACTAGCACTAGGAATTTATAAAATGCCATAATAGAAGTCCACATGCTAAATCTGGAATTTCTGCAGGACATCTCACCTCTGCTTGTTCATTTGTTCCTCCTTTGTTTCACTTTCTGGAAAGCTCTCGCTCCACAATTAGCTCTAAAGACACATGCAGAAGACACAGCAGGTTGCCCTTGCTATTTAAGCTCACTCTGGCTCTGTGTCCTCTGATTTCCCACAATGTATCAAAAGGCTGCCAGCTTTTGGCCCCTGTGAAAATGAGTATGTATATTGGACACTTCTCCCATTCTCCGTCATACAGAAAAGCACACTCACAATAGGCTTGCCTGGGATTTCAATTTCACGTATTAGTGCAACTCTTTTCTTTGTAGCCGTTTGGAACTATGTTGAGGTTGTGTGCTGCTCCATCTGTATATTATAGAGTCTTTCATACTTTGTCCAAAATGAGGGTCGTCTCTGATCCCTGCGCCCCAAAGCTGATCAATCTGTTTTGTTTTTTCCAAAGCTTTTCTTTATCATACACTTTTTCTTTCTCTGACACCAGATTTTGGTATGAACTTTAAGCCTCTCTTTTTTTCCTTCTTGCTTATTCCTACCACACTTTGGGGTCCTATAGAGCAAATTGCTAGGTACCCACCTACATTTTTACTTTATTTGACTGTAAGACAGTTGCATCTTCAGAAAGCTTTGACTGGCCTTTAAAAAATGATGTCACCATTTACTTACTTTTTACCTGCCAGCAATTACTACAAGGGATTATTTTTGTATTTCCTTGTTTAGTCTCAGCGACAGCCTTATGGGATTCACATTAAGATCTGCATTTTAAAACTATGGACACTGAGGCTTATAGGATTTCATCACTTGGATGGATGTCAGAGTAAGGCAGCAGGGAAGGAAGGGGGTTTGGGTGGAGTTTTAAACCCCGATCAGGCTGACGTAGTGGCCCATCATATTAATCCTCTGCCATACTGGGTCTAGACAAACTCTTTTAATTGTTGTCTTATTTGATATTCTACTCTCCTATGGATTGCTGGATATGGTTCAAGTATCATCCTACTGAAACTATCCCAGAAATATTATCTAAGAGTCAATCACTATAATCTAGACTTAAATAAGAGTATATTTGGATATCAGTGTCTTCTTGGATTATGGTGCTTAACGGGTACCCTAGCACTGGGAAGCATCCCAGAAAATGTGTCACCTCCTTAATTTAGCTTGCTACTTTATAACATATATTTTTTCTTGATAACTTAATGGGTCTCAAAGTAGAAATGCCTATGTTCATTGGCCGCAGAGTTTACTAATTAGTAGAGCGAGAACATCCATAGAGGAATTTTAAAAGTCATCAGGGGACAGTGCCTTCTAAATTGGCCTGTTGTTGACTGTTTCTTAGAGGTAGTGGGAAATGGGTTGATGAAACCAATGACCATGCAAAGCTTGCAAAGATTAGATCTAGTCCCTAAACTCAAGGAACCTATCAGATTTTAACCTTTGTTTTCTTGGTTTAGTCCCAATGCAGTGCTATGCTCCTTTTATGACTGATGACATTTTCTCTAGCCTACCATCTTGTTTCATCTTCAATACCCCAGTTATCGATCTATCAGGAGATTCTCCACATGTTGCATTTGACATATAGCTTGTTTTCCCAGGAATATTCTCACTTGCCAAAGGGCAATGGAAAATTTGCCTACATCTTTTTATTCTTCTCAATGGTTGGCACAGAGCTATGTGTGAAGTAGACTGTCAAATATCCATTGATTTGCTGAAATGAGTTTCAGTAGTATTTTTGGAAGATTGAGTAGACAAAGTGTTTGGAACATGCTGCCAATAACTACTTATGAGATCACAGACAAATCATCACATCATCTCTTTTAGGCTGAATTTTATTTGTAAGATTCATATTTACACAAAATGCTCCTTTTTTTTTATGAGGAAGATTTGCCCTGAGCTAACATCTGCACCAGTCTTCCTCTATTTTGTATGCAGGATGCCGCCGCAGCCTGGCTTGATGAGTGGTGTGCAGGTCCGTGCCTGGGATCTGAACTGGCGAACCCCGGGCCGCTGAAGCAGAGCACGTGAACCTGACCACTACACCACCAGGGCAGCCCCAAAATGCTCTTTTTAAAAAATTTTATTTATTTATTTATTTTTGTTCAAGTAACATTGGTTTATAACATTAGACAAATTTCAGATGCACAGCGTCATATTTCAATTCCTGTGTAGCCTATATCATGTTTACCACCCAAAGACTAGTTACCATCCATCACCTTACGCGTGTGCCCCATCACCCTTCACCTTCCTCCTTCCCCCTTCCCCTCTGGTGACCACCAATATGATCTCTGTATCTCTGTGTTTGTTTGTTGTTGCTGTTGTTGGTTTCACTTTCTGCTTATAAGATAATATGCATCTAGCTAGATTGACCATAGAATATATTGCCCAAACTGGGACATTTTTAAAAATAAAATTGAGTGCCATAAGAAATGACACCAAGAAAATAGGCCAAATACCAGTACTGTCATATACAAACCAGGGATCCGGTCACACTCTGTTTTGCTCATAAATTCTGAAGTTTTGTAATTTTCCATTTTTAGTTTGTAATCATAGCAATACAGAATTTGCCTTTCTCTGCCTGGCTTATTTCACTTAGCATAACGTTCTGAAATACTGTATGATCTTATTCATATGTAGAATCTAAAAAAAAGTCAAACTCTTAGAAACCCAGAGTAGAATGGTGGTTTCCAGGGGCTGGGGGTGGGGAGGTTTTGGTCAAAGGTACAAACTTTCAGTTAAAATATGAGTAAGTTCTGAGAATCTAATGTACAGCATGGTGACTATAGTTAATTATACTGTATGTATAGTTGACGTTTGCTCAGAGTAGATCTTAAGCATTCTCACTACACACACACATAAAATGGTAACTATGTGAGGTGATGGATGTGTTAATTAACTTAATTGTAGTTATAAATGCTTAAATTTTAAATTTATAAATAATTTATAATTTTAAATTTATAAGTAATTAAATTAAAAGAATAAAATAATTTCACAGTATACGTGTATGTCAAATCCTCATACCAAGCATTTTAAATATATTACAATTTTATTTGTCAATTATACATCAACAAACTTGGGGAAAAAAGAGTATAGAATTTATAATCCAAAACTCCTGAGCACAAATTCCATCTCTGAAGCTTACTATTTCTATGATCTTAGGCAATTTTTTATTCCCCTGGAGTCTCTATTTCTTTTAAGTTTGAGAAAAAATAATAATATCATGCTGTTTCACATGGTTATAGTAAGAATGCAGTAATATTAGATATATAAAAAGACATAACATGGTGACTAGCACATAATAACCAAAATGAATGGTAAAAGTTATTACTATTACTACTACTGTTATCATTATAATTGTATAATTGCTACTATAATTATTGAGATATTGTTTTTCTTTGGTTGGACAACCAGTGTCATGGGTCTTTACATTTCATCATTGGTTGAAGGCGTTATCTAATTTGATCTACATGTCACAGCGTCATCTACTGATTTGAAACAGTGCCAGTTGTTGAGTAAAATTATCTCCATCTTAAGGTAATCTGTTAAACTTCTCATTGTCTTTGCAAATTCTACATTGTAGTGTTGGCTTATAGTGACCACTGTTTTTGTCTGCTTTTGAAGCACACTTCTTTTTGCACTTGTTTCCAAGTTTCTTTGTGAAAGGACCCCACTGGTCCATTTGGTGAAGCTAATTTTGGCCCTGTGGGGCACAACTGAGGAGTAAATGATTGCATAGTCTGGATTAAAGCAGTCATGGGAAATACCAGCCTAGCCAACTAAAGGAGAGCAAAGATGGTGGAAGTGACTGACATGCAAAATGCCTTATCCTGTGTCAAAAAAGTAACTTCTGGGAACAACACTTTGCATGAAACAGTCTTCAAAGAGAATTTTATAAGACACGCCTTTACAAAAGAAAAATCCCCCAAACACTGATTGTACAGAAGTGATGTATATTTCTTGTAAAATTTTCTAGTGCATTAACTTTATTCTTTACTATTACTCTGAGGATGCTGAACTCCTGAGTGTTGGTGCTATAAATCTTCAATAGCAAGAAGGAATATCAGTCAATAAATACTTAACAGCAGCATAAATTATGTACGATAGAATAAGTGAGTATTGCAGAGAAGCACATAGACTAACGGGGCTGCTTACAGAATGCTATAATTCTAAACATCCTAAATCTTGGCAAGTAGGGCTACATTAACTGAGAGAAATAATCCTTACGAAATCACCATCTTACATTTTGGGAATGATTTTTGAAAAGCCAGGGGTCATAGGTGTGAAAATCATTTGGTAACTGTAATCAAATTGCCCTTAACTATGTGACCTAGAATATACTCTTTAGTCGGAATTTGGTTTGTAAAGTGTAAAGCATTTTGGATAAACTCTACAAGAGTTTTGAGAAGAATTTATACCTTATTTACTATTTGAAATATTGTTACTGAGCTTTGCTGTTGAAATAATGCTATAATTTATTCATTTGTCTTTTAATGCTTAGATCTAATTTACTGAACAAAGATTACTGATTGTTTCCTAGAACCATTATTTTTAGTGATTTGTTTGAATATCCAAAACAACACATAGATAAAAGTAGATCCAATAACAAATTTCAAAGGAAGTAGTACTGTAGATTAGTGTCCTGTTATGCCTGTGCAGCGTGGGTTTATGTTTTCTCTGTGTTTACTTCTGAGATCCGACAAATGATAAACTCTAAACAGAGATGTTGGCACTTCTGCTCAGTTTTCTAATGTGGAAAATTCCACGGAGTACTCCAAAGCCACCTAGTCATAGCAGTTTCCTAGACAGTCCATAGGGCAAAAGCCAAGAAGAAATAGGCATGGAAAATACAAGAAACTAAAAAACAAAATGAAATGTTGTCTTTAAATTGAAGAACCCCCGCCCCTTCCATAATCCATTTTAAATTGTCATAACAGCTTGTTTTTGAGAAAAATTTATTTGGGAAACTTGATTTATTTATGTGGGTGCATGCCTTGATCTTATTTTACAGATGATTATTCAGCTTCCATTTAAATTTGGAGGCTTGAAAGGTAAGCATTGTGTGTCCCTGAAGGTATAGCACAAGATAGAGATCACACGGCCAATTTCTCTATGCCGTTTTTTCCCTATACACTGCCAGAATCTCAATCCAGCAAGTTGAAATGAGATCTCAGAAATCCCACTAGCGAGCAGATTGGCAGAAGATCTTAGCATAAATGAGCAAGTAAAACAAACTCAGGTTCTTTCCATGCCCCCAAGTTCGCTTTGTTTGTGAGTTCATTTGTATTAGCCACTTTATTCAAGTTTATGTCTAGACCAATTTTGACCCAACACTGGATAGAAGACTAATGCCAATGTATGCCGGGAATTAGCCAACTAATGCCCAATGGCCAAATCTAGCCTGTGGGCTGTCCTTGTAAGTAAAATGTTAGTGGAGCACACCCATGCCTGTTAGCTTATGTACTGTCCATGGCTTCTTTCACTCCACGACATTGAGGGTGAGTAGTCACAGAGACTGTATGGTGTGCAGAGTCTACAATAGTGTCTCCGTGGAGGTTGACAGCTTGCCAACCCTGATATATACTAATCAAGTCATAAATTATCAGGAATGGGAAGAATTTAAAGGGTTATCCTGCCATACAACCTCATTGGACCCAATTGGAAACTGAGGCTCAGGAAGATGATAATTTGCTCAATGACACAAAACTACTCAAGGACCACAGCTTGACCTATGAGCCCGTTCCTACTGCCTGATCCATTAGTCCTTGTGCTATAACTTATATAGTAGAGAATAAGCCAGCCTGCTCACATAACTGATAATACAGGGTTTTGACAATGTGCTTAGAAATCACATGAAAACTTTTGGGAACAAATGTCCTTACAAAGTATTACACTCAGCATAACACGGGAGCATTTAATATTTAATTATAGTAATTGTCTCAGTCCTTTTTAAACTTTTTCCTTCCTTCCTCTAAATAGTCACTCCCTTTTACCTTTGTTCTATATTGTGTATATATTTTATTGAAAATTTCCTAATAAATCTTTTGGGGGAATGTCATGAGGCATATATTTTAAGGCAAAATATGTGTCAGCATAGATCAAATAATAAAGAATGCTTTCTAAGACATTTAGAAACCATGAGCGCCAAGTTTTTGCTACCACCCCTAGAAATATTTAAATGAAAAATTCTCCTCAATTTCTGTTGGAAAATAACTTAGCCAGTGCCTTATGCTTTAAAAACTACAGTTTCACCTTTTCAAATGGGTATGCTTATCTCTTTTAGGCATTTATTTAAGCATTTATTAATTATGACTTACTCCCAGAATAAGTTTCCTTAATTCGTTTGTGAAGCATTTTAATAATCATTGTTGATTTATGCAGCTGTTATCTCTGTGGCTCCAACATATTCAAGGATTTGTTTAGAAAATTGTATACTCTTAGATTAATCTCCAGAGTGCGTTAGATATGTTATAAGCTGGTTTAACAGGTGGAGAAGTGGCAGAGGTTGTTTAATTTGGTTTTGAAATGGTCAATATAGCAAACGTGGCAGAAGTAGAGTAAGAATTTATGACTCCTTGGTCAGAATTTACACTCCTCAGTTATACCTATTATAAAGTCCAAGAAAAACATTGTGTGCATACATTTCTTTTTTTTTTTTAAAGATTGGCACCTGAGCTAACAACTCTTGCCAATCTTTTTTTTTTTTTTTTTCTGCTTTATCTCCCCAAATCTCCCCGGTAGATAGTTGTATATCTTAGTTGCAGGTCCTTCTAGTTGTGGCATGTGGGATGCCGCCTCAATGTGGCCTGGGAAGAGGTGCCATGTCCGCGCCCAGGATCCGAACCGGCAAAACCCTGGGCTGCCACAGTGGAGCGTGCAAACTTAACCACTTAGCCACAGGGACGGCCCTGTGTGCATACATTTTCAATTGTTCCTTACATTTGATTATCTAGCAAAAATTTTTATGAAAACGTTTTGTAGGTGATTATAAGCTTCTTGAAACTGATAACATTAACGAAAAGAAAAATCCATACTTGTGTGATTGTATAACTCATAAAATTATTCCAACATATATTAGCTAATTTTATTATTTTTAAATTTTCATTTAACTATTTCGTACTGATATATACAGAAATTTCATTCACATGCGCACACACACACAGTAAAATGTGCAGTTCAACGATTTATCACAAAGTCTACCATCATACAGCTCAAGAACTAGAATGATTCCAGGATCCAGGCACCTCCCTCATCCCCCTCCCTGTCACTAAATCCATTTTTCCTCCAAAGGCAGCCCCAGACCTGCTCTATGTCGTAATCATTTTCTTGCATTGATTTGATTTCACCACATAAGCATGAGTCTCTAAACACTACAGTTTTACCTGTTTTCTAAATTTTATATAAATGAAATCATGCAGTCTTTTGTGTCTTGGCTTCTTTCACTTTTGTTTGTGAAACTCATGCACTGCGTTCATTTGCATTTCTACACAGAGTTTAGTTATATGAATATAGCACAATTTATATATGCTCTACTGTGGAAACATATGGAGGTTGTTTCCAGTTTAGGGATGGTATGAATAATGCTCCTATGACTATTTTTGTCCATGTTTTTTGGTGCACATATGTATGCTTTTATATTAGCATACATATATCTTTTTATATCTCATTGTGCTTTTGATTCTTTTTTTTTTTTAAGATTTTATTTTTTTCCTTTGTCTCCCCAAAGCCCCCCAGTACATAGTTGTATATTCTTTGTTGTGGGTCCTTCTAGTTGTGGCATGTGGGATGCTGCCTCAGCATGGTTTGATGAGCAGTGCCATGTCTGTGCCCGGGATTCGAACCAACAAAACACTGGGCTGCCTGCAGTGGAGCGGGCAAACTTAACCACTCAGCCATGGGGCCAGCCCCTTGATTCTTAACTCTCTCTTTTCTAGGGAGGTTGAAGACATCTTTATTGGCCGTTTGTATACCCTCTTTTGTGAACAATATTTAACTATTTTACTGTGGTGTTGTTTGTCTTTTTCTTATTGTTATGCAGGAGATCTTTTTATATCCTGGAAGCAATTCTTTTGTGGATATAGAGCACACATATCTTCCAACACTGTGAATTGCCAGCTATGTCTCTTAAGGGCAACTTTTTTTTATAAAGAAAACTTAAAAATTTTAATGTGGTCAAATTGACCAATACTTTTTTATTAGTGGGTTTTTTTGTCTCTTCTGTATAATAGATTTTTCTCCACTTCAAGGCATTAAAATATTCTTCTAGAGCCAGCTTTAGTGACCTAGTGGTTAAAGTTTAGCGTGCTCTGCTTCAGCGGCCTGCGTTTGGTTCCCAGGCACAGAAACATACCATCTGTCTATCAGTTGCCATGCTGTGGTAGTGGCTCACATAGAAGAACTAGAAGGACTTACAACTAGAATATACAGCTATGTACTGGGGCTTTGGGGAGGAGAAAAAAAGAAGAAGGAGAAAGAAAGATGAAGATTGGCAACAGGTATTAGCTCAGGGTGAATCTTTCCCAGAAAATAAAAAATATGTACATATTCTTCTATAATAACTTCTAGAGGCTTAATTTTTCTCCTTTCACAATTTGATTTGCTATAATCCAAAATGAAATTTTGTATATAGTTTGAGATAGGGGTCAATTTTTTTTTTCCATGTGGAGATAGTATTGTCCCAGTACAGTTTTATTCAGAAAGACTGACTTCCCCAACTGTGTTGCCATGCCGTTTTTATCATATATCAAGTGGCCATATGTGCATGGGTCTTTCTTCTGGGCCCCTTATTCTGTTCTTTTCATTGGTTTTTCTGTTCCTGAACCATACCTCAATATTCTAATTGCTGTAATTTTATATTACCTTAATATCACGTAGAGCAAATTTTCCTGCCATGTTCTCTATTCAAAGGTAGTTTGGCCACCCTTAACCCTTTGGGTTGCTATAAATTTTAAAATCGTTTTGTCAAATTTCAAAATAAAAAGTTCATGGGCTTTTATTTTAAATAAACTTTTTATTGAAGTATGATATATGTAAAAATATGAGTAAAGTGTCCTATGAGATTCATTTTTTAATTTATTTTTAATTTTTAAAGTATTATTATATATATTTATATATTTTTTTAAAGATTGGCACCTGCGCTAACATCTGTAGCCAATCTTTTTCTTCTTCTTCTTCCTCTCCACCAAGCCCCCCGATACATAGTTGTATATTCTAGTTGTAGGTCCTTCTAGTTGTGGTGTGTGGGATGCTGCCTCAGCGTGGCCCAGCAAGCATGTCCCAGGATCTGAACCAGGGAAACCCCAGGCTGCGGAAGCGGAGCACAGGAATTTAACCACTCAGCCACGGGGCTGGCACCCTGTGAGATTCATTTTTACCTGGTTAATATGCCCATTAACAACTATCTAGATCAAGAAATAGACTATTACTGGCATACCAGAAGCTCCTTTAATGCCCTTGCTAGTCAAATCCATCTCATAAGGGTAACTGCTATTCGGATTTCATCACCACGCTGTTGATTTCTCCTGTTCCCCGACTTCCTATTTGCCTGAGAGAAAATATGCGATGGGCATAGGTGTGTTTTTTGTTGTTGTTTTGCATTTAGCCTGGTTAGTGTTAAGTCTGTGGATTAATATCTATGATCATACTTGGAAGTTATCAGCCAATATTTCTTCAAATACTGCAACTGTTTTATTTTCTTTCTCCTTTCCCTGTGAGGCCCCATCTATGTTATACCTTTTCATCTGTCTCTGTGTCTCTTCTCTCTGTTTTCTTCTCTGTACTCCAATCTGTTTTCTCTACTGACCTTTCTTTCTTGACAATAATCCACTTTTCTGCTATGGTTAATCTAGTTTTAAAAGAAGTTATTGCATATATTTAATTTTTTTCATTTGATTCTTTTTTCCCCTGTTCTCTAGTAAAAGCAGTCATATTTTCTCTATTTTCTTAAATATTTTATAGTTTTTAAAAATATTCTTGTCTGATAACTCCAGTATCTGGATCATTTATTGGTTGTATATTTCATTTGCGGAGAGGGGAGATCGTCTTTTCATCCTTTCTTCGCATACCTGGCAATTTTTATTGAGTGCCAACCATGGAGTTGGATAATGGTAGAAAGTCAGGATGATAATACTTATTTCTCCAGGGAGGGATTTTAAAAAATAATCCTGGAAAGCAGATATGGTAGGGGTAAAGGGTGACACATGATTTGCTCTTACTGCTAAGTCTTATTCTTAGTGTTTAACTCCTGTGTTTCCACCAAAAGCCTGGGCTATTATCAAGTTGCCTTTACCTTATTTATTCTGGATCTCCAACCTTGTCTCCCAAGCACTACAAGAATCCTAAAATTTCTGCTCAGCCGTTTAGCTACCCAGCTAGTTTTGTCTGCCTGGTCTCGTTCCACATATTCACAGTTTATGCTTGATTAAAGACCTCAAAGGGAAAACGTTGGGCGTTGTTCTCTACTCCAGGATCTTGGCTGAGCAGCTCTGAACTCTACTTCTGTATCCTCAACCAGGTGAGGCTCCTGCAAGCGCTAAGCTGCTGAGTTTTGCTTGGCCTCTGTTCCTTGTGCTGGAAATCAGCAAATGCCCATTTTGGCCCTCTCAAATCCTGGCTCTTTTGGTTCCTCTTTTAAGTCTTCAAGTATTTTTCATGTGTTTGTTTTCAGCTTTCAAAGCTCCTCTCAGTTTGAGTCAGTATAATACAGGCTCGTCTGTTAAGACCAGAAGCTGAAGCTTCTCACCTACAATGTAGATCATATCATCCCCCTCATCTCAAGCGCTTCACTCACTTAAAAATTAATCCTTGGGGCCAGCCCGGTGGCTGAGTGGCTAAAGTCCCACACGTTCTGCTTTGGCGGCCTGGGGTTCACGGGTTCAGATCCAGGGTGTGGACCTACTCTGCTCATCAGCCATGCTGTCGAGGCACCCCACATACAGAGTAGAGGAAGATTTGCACAGATGTTAACTCAGGGCTGATCTTCCTCAAGCAAAAAAAAAAAAAAGAGGAGGATTGGTAACAGATGTTAGCTAGCTCAGGGCAAATCTTCCGCATGTAACTGAACCTGAAGTGAGTTCGCTCACCTGTTGTGCAGCAAGCCAATCTCTGACACCATGTGTGGTGGAAGAAAGCAGAAATTTTATTATTGCACAGCACTGAGCAGGGAGAGATGGCAGCTAACGCTGAAATCCCAAACTCTCCGAAAAGCTAAAAGGAAGGGTTTTTATTTGGGGTTTTGGGTAGAGGAGGGGGAGCATATGGCCTTGCTGGTCAGAGCTTTCCCATCAGCCTGTCTTTGGCCTTGAGACACTTGCAGAGAGGAGGGAGCCCGTGACCTTGCTGGTCAGCAGCTTTCCCACCAGCCTGTATCTCTTTGTGGGGAGGAGATGATCTAGGTGCTTGTCCTTGAGGGTGTCTGTCTCCATGGAGGATAGTGGATTCTGGAGCCAGGAAGCCAGAGAGTAAGCAGGGAAAGAGTGTTTTGGTTTTAACCCCATATATGCTGGGTTTAATGTAGGGAAACTGATATCAGGGTCGATATTACTCACACACACACACACACACACAAATTAATCCTTTTACTGTCTATACTTTTGTCTCCTCTACATTCTGTGTTCCTCCTCATAAGTACTTAGGCAAGCCCAAACCTCTCCAGCTTTGAACATATATCTTTCCCTAAATCCTCCAATATCAGCCACCACCCTATTGACTCTACTCCTTCCACTTCTTCACCTTCCATTCACTCCTCAAAGAAATTTACTCTGGTTCCCAATCCTCTCACTCTATTGAATACTCTAGTTAATATTGCCAATTGCCTCTTTGTCACTCAATAACTTAATAGTTTTCTGATTTATTTCTCTTGACTACTTACCAGCTTTTGATAGTGAACTACTCTTTCCTCTCAAAATACTGCCATTCTTTGGAAATTTTTTCTCTTACTGGTTGCTTCCAACTCTTTGTCTTACTTTTCTGGTAGCTCTTTTTCAATTTCCTGTACAAGTTCTAATTCACTTTTAAATTTGCATTTAAACTTTAAATTTAATTTAAATTTTAAATCCATATAAAAGAATGTGTTCTCCATTTATATCTTTCCCTCTCTTAGCAAGGTTAATTGTTATTCTGATTTTTGTGATTCTTGCCTTGTTTTTTATTACTCTTCTTCTATATATGTATGTATCCCTAACAACGTATGGAAAGTTTTGCATGCTTTCAGTTTTATGTTGATGGCACTATACTCTATGCATTCTTCTGTCTTTTTTCCCCACTCAGTATAATTTGAGATCCATTCATGTTGAAAGTGTAATTAATTTGTACTATTCTATATTATTGAAATGCCACACATTATTAATTTTCTTGCAGATAAACCCTTGCGTTTTTTTTCTTTTTCTTTTACACACAATGCTACTATGAATGTTCTTGTGCATGTTTTCTAGTACATATGTATAAACATTTATTTAGGTTTATACTTAACACTGCAATTGTGAATCATATGATACGAATACTTTCAACTTTAAAAAAGAATTCTAAATTGAATATTTACTTTAGCTGTCTCACTTTTCTCTTCTACCAGCACTATGTAAGAGTTCCTGTTATCCTGTTATTCTACATCCTTACCAACACTTGGTATTCTCTAAATTTTTCTTCTTTGTCAATCCATGGTTGCTCTTCCCACATCTTAAATGGTGGTATTTTTACTAGTCATTTTTAAAACTCTCACATAGGTGATAAAGTCCCCTCCCATTGCAACACTTACCACTTATATTTTTGTGGCTTATAAATGCATATTTTTAGCTCACACTTTCCTGCTCTAAGTTTTTTAATCCATTTCTAATTGTTTTTATGACACTTTTACTTGGATATATTACAATCAATGGAATTTCATTGTGTTCAAACGTTAAATCATCTCACCAGAATTGTTCTTCTTCCTACGATCCCTAACTCAATAAATTGCACCACCAAACATCAAGTAACCCAAGTCAAAGATCTGGACATAATCTTTAGTCTCTTCTCTCCTTAACTAACTGCCTCCATTTGATTACACAGTCCTGTGTGTTTTATCTGTAACTGATTTCTCTAATCCATTTACTTCTCTGCATCCCTGCCAAAAATACTCTACTTCCAGATGTAAATAACTCCCAGACATCAGACAATCATAATAAGAACAGTGCAAAGGGACATCCTGGTAGGATGCACCCTACTCACCTCCTAGTGGGGGAAAAACTTGTTTTATTACTGTTATAAATGTGAATGAACTTAGAAAAAGTATACAAAATTAGCTATGTAAATAAACTTAAGTTTAGCTTTCTTAATTTTGTGGCATTTAAAAAATCACAATGGGTTCATAGAGATAATGAAATTGAAGTAAAGAACAACCCTGACACTCTTGGTGTAACATACATGGTGATGGCATTTTTAGCATCTCTATCCAGCTAGTCTCCTACCTTCTTGCCTCCCTACCTTGTTTGCATTGTGGATGCTTTACACGGTTTTGCAAACTTAAGTTTATGTGTTCCTTACTCTCCTTTGATAGTTCAATATTTTGGCTGTCTTTATTTTTTTTGCTTGGCAAACTATGATTAATTACAATTTATTTCAAAACAAAAGTGTCTTTCCTTGAGTCTTTCTGGCAAGCTCTCAGTAATTATGTCTCCCTAACAGCCTGAAACCACTGGTATCTATCTTCCTGCTCCTTTACTCCAATTCTTTCATTCTCTCTCATTCTTATTCCATATTCTCCAAAGAAGCGTCTGAATAGAATTTATCTTCCCACGTATGTCTATTTTCAGGGAGAAAATGCACTAATCATACGAGAATATTCTTGTTTTCATACCAATGAATAATTTATAGTGGGTTCTCACAATAAATTATTCATTGATATTTGATTTATACATTAGTCTTGTTGAGCTCGTTATTTATATATACACATATATGTGTGTATATAAATAATATGTATGAATATATGTATATATATATATATATATATATATATATATTCACACAGTCCTGAAAAAGAGATGGATCCACTCATCAACTAGCTATTTTAGCAAACACATCCCCAGATCTTAGTGATTAAATCCACTGAAGTTCATTTCTTGGTTATGTAAAATCTAATAAGGTGTCCAACAGATGGCACAGCCTCCTTCTTTGTGGTGGATATGATATTCCCAAGGACTTCAGTGACTTTCGCTGCATCAGCTGACTTCATTTGGGAGATGAAGAGTATGAGAGTCTGAGTGATTGCATGCAAGAGTTTTGATTTTAAGTTATCTTTTAATGGGCCAAGAACAGAAATTATAGACATCAATTCTACCATCATTAAATTGGCCAAAACTGCACGAGAAGCTGGCAAATATTATCTGGTGTGTACAAAGGAGGAAAGGGGGATGAGTCTGAGGGACAACTGGCCAGTCTCTGCCGCAATGGAAAAGCAGTGAGCTGGACTCTTAATTGTGTTAAATCATCCATCCCATCCAGGTCATACTTTCTTAGATCATAATTTCCTTTGAAACCTCAACATACATTTACATCCCCTGACACTTGGGTACTATCTTTACAGACTCAATATTTCCTTCTAAATATATTTTTTTTTTTGGCGAGGATGATTCACTCTGAGCTAACATCTGTTGCCAATATTCCTCTTTTATTGCTCGAGGAAGATTAGCCCTGAGCTAACAACTGTGCCAGTCTTCCTCTATTTTGTATGTGGGTTGCCGCCACAGCATGGCTGGAGGAGTGGTGTGTATCTGTGTCTGGGATCTGAACCTATGAACCCGGGCCAGGGAAGGAGAATGTGCAGGACTTGACCACTATGCTAGGGGGGTGGCCCCCTAAATATATTTTTAAGAAGAAAGAGAGCACATTGCTCAGTGGATTTTGTATTGTTTCCTCTAAGTCTTTCATATCATGTTATGTATTCTTGTCTAATTGCTTGCTAAGTTATATTGTAAAGATTGCATTACGAAATGTATTTTCTATGCATTATTTACTCAGAAAATATTTTTGTATGTAGATATTTGTATCCATGTGGTGTGTCTAGGAAGAAAAGCAGAAGAGTATTAATAATTCAAGCCTGAAAAAAAGGACTAGGAAAACACTGTGATAGAAGATGGAATTGTTCAGTTTGGTTTTGACGATCAGATTCACAGGATCTGCTGTTTCATTTTTCCCATGTTGACATAGTCTAACCCCCTCATCAATTTTGGCTCACCAAATATTTACATGCGTATAGAAAAATATTTTATAGGTTATTAGAATTTAAAGCAATTGAGATAGTTTGGGTTGATTATTATTGTAATATCTACCCAGGGAGAGTATTCTGAGAAGATCACATGGTTTCAATAAATCATAAAACAAAACCTGAATGTGTATAAATGAATCTAAGAATTTTTTTAGAGTTTCATGAAGTTTTTTTCTTTCCCAAAACAATCTTAAGAAAATATGACTTCCAAAGATTCCTCCATACTGCCACCAGAGTGATCTACCTAATATAGAATTTCATTGTATTATTTCTCTTCATAGAATCTTTTAGTGGCTCCGTATTATTACAGCTTAATAGGAGAACTTTATAAAACCGTCTCCTGACAGTTCATGTCTTACATGTTATAATCCAACAGTATTGAATTACTTAGAGTCACAACAGGATATGTATTATTGTTATTGTTCATGCTGTTCTATTTAAAATTCATTTTTCCTGTAACTGACGAATTACTACTGATCTTTCACAGCGTAGGTGCCACCTTCCCGATGAAGGTTTCTCTTATCCCCCCTCCTTACATAGGCTGAATAATATGTTTCTTTATGTATGCTCCCTGTGCGGTGTACCATATTGTTTTCAAATTATTTTCTAATGTGTCTTATTGTCCTTCCAGAGTATAAGCACTTAGAGAGCAACAAAGGATCATTAATTGTATCATATCTTACCCATAGTGATATTCCCAGTACAGAATAGGTACACAATTGATACTATTTACTGAATTGAACTGAACTCATAAAAATATAATGTATCACAGACGTGGAAATTCTGTCAAATATTACAAAGATTATTGAAATTTATATTTGATATGTAAATAATGCAGAGATCCGTATACCCATTACTTAAAAGACATCAGTAGTCAGAATTTGGATTCTGATTTCCAAGAATCAGCAGCTATTCTTTGGCAAAATAACTGTTGTACCAGATTCCCTTGGGATAAATTTGCTTGAGGATTGAAACTATAATGGTTAAAATTCCTCCTCTCTAATCTGTGTTATAAATAACACTAGGAGTGTACTGGTCTTTTATTTTAGAATGTCAGAAAGAAAAATAAGACATCTGTTACGTCCAAGACTCATTGCATAAAACAGGCAGAAAGGTAGATGCCTGACGCTTCTTACTCTTCTGAGAGGCAGAGAATGTTTACATACATACGTACATAGTAATACATCGTTTTAAAAAGATGTCAAATTATCATTTGACGATTGCTGCCATCTTAGCCATGAGAGTCTATGTTGTGTCATGGTAACAAATTAGCTCCCAGACATCAGTGACTTCACACATAAAGTTTATTTCTCAATCATGCTACGTGGCCAACTTACATCTGCACAGTGTTTGCTCCACATAGTCCCTCAGGCACCCAGGCTGATGCATATTCCACCAAGGGCATGTTCTCACTGCGGAAGTGGGGAAGGCGATGGTTCGTGGAGTTTTCATCTTATTTTCATATTCTTTGACACAGAAGTGGCATATATTACTTCCACTCACAGCCATTGGCCAGAGCTAGTGAGAGGGAATGAGAGAATTTGGGGGGATACTATATGAAAGAAATCGGGATCATTACTAAAGCTGCCACAGCTACCGAATAAGATTTCTGGAGCAAGCACCTTCATTTGAGTGGGCCTCTTTAGGCTGCAGAGGTTGCTTAATACGCCCTGTTATTGTGCTATGAATAATCAATACACAATTATAAGGAAACCTAATACAATAAAGGAAACACTGGACTTAAAGTCACAACATCTTTGTGAATTAAAATTTAATTCATTAATAAATGTTGAATAAGTTTCATGAAATATGGAAGGAGAAAGGATTCAGGACCCAGGCAGACTTGGGTTCAAACATAGCATATTTAAGTGACTTGAGACAAGGAGTTTGACCTCTTTAGGCCCCAGTATCCTCATCTAGTGAAAGATGGTTACTTTTACTTATTTTCTCAGAATTAAAGGCGGGAATATAAAGTGCCTAGAATAACACTGTAGAACCGCAACAAATAAAAGTTATGTTGGCTATTCCATATACACCTTTACTCTCGTCTCCCTTACTGCTCAACCGTATCATCAACCAAATGTGACTGTCCTTCAGCAGCATACAGACAAGGAGGAAGACGCAATATACTCTGCCCAGCTGAGCGTATTACATTGCGACGAGTGCCCCAATAGGGGTACGTGCAGGCTGCCTTTAGAATCTAGAGGAAAGAGTCACTAATTAGGAAGAGTGAGCACTGAGGATAAAGGGAAAATCAGGCACACTTCCATAAAGAATATAAATAGGGAAGGAAAAAGTGCATAGTAATTCACAACACATCAAATTTCTGTATATTAAATGCAACGATGTCTGTAAAGTGCCCAAGAGCATTTGGCCCAGTGCCAGCATTCAATATATGATATTTATTAATACTCTTTAAAATGGAAGGTTTTTACTATGTAACCCCTGCATAAAATCGTCATGATTTTTTTTTCCCCAGTCTGTTTCAGGCTCCAGACATCACAGCAGTAGCACATGCATTTCTCTGGAATTTGATTTCAAGGAAAGTCCTCTCCAAACCTTTTAGAATATAATGCTAATGAAAAGGGAATAGTAATCATGATTCTAGACCGTTGCAACATATAAGAGGCTCTCACATAAGGATAAGGAAAGATCCATGATAAAGCTAAATAGCTAAGAGATATGTCAGACACTCATTATTAGAGAGAATAATAGGGTAATTAGATGGAAATTTCGCACAACTTACTGAGAAGGAAGAGTTGACTTAACAAGTATATTCATGGTCCAGAAGAACGGCTCGGTGTTCTTATTTTTCTGAATAATGGAATTTTGTAAAGTAATAAAGGTTGCCAGATGGCTAGAGGACATAAAATGCACACGCTCGCATTTAACTCACCCCGGTGTCTGGAAGTCGCTCATGTTCTGGTTCTGTCACTTGCCACATGTGAGAATTTCCTAAGATACCTAAGAAATCTGGGCCATATTTTCCTAACCCATTTGTCCAGACAAAATTCCTTTCTCTATAAGTTGTTGTCAGTATTCAGTAAAAATAAATGTAAATCTCAGTAGCTGCTTCCACTGTTATTCTTGGTAATGTTCTGTTCTTATCAATCCAGGATGGATCTGTCTAGGGAGATTGGGAATTAAAGAAGGGGCAGAAACATTCACATGGAAAAACAGTACAAAACATTGATATTCAGACTTTTTTTTAACTACATAAATCTTTTTTTCCAAGAAAAAATTACAGAGAAACTTAATATCTAAGATGGAGAACTACATACCTGCTTACGTTGAAATGGACATGGGAGAGGAGACCTGTCTCATTGGCCCTTGCACATCTTGGTGGTTTGAGGTAACTCCCTGGGACAGTTAGGACCTCTGCATTCTGAAAACAGCTCAATCATAGGCTCTGATTTGTTACCTTAGTGGAGATATCCTTTTACTTAAGTAAGAATCATTGGAATACTTACTTTCATTTTGTTCTAAAAGTAAAAGCAGACATTCTTAATCTCAATCATTTGTTTTGCTCATATAGTGTGACCTAGTTTATAATTTTCTTTCCTGTTGCTTTTAAATATATTGTGTTAAAAAATAGTTTTGCTTTCTACTTTCCTAATCAATTAAGTTTTCTTTGTTGGTGAATTATGTGATTACTGCACAAAGTTTCCAGGTGTGGGCTTATTATTATTTATATTGCTTAGGAATTGGTGTCTTTCTTCCATTTAAGAACTCTTGTCTTTTTCAGTTAATGAAAATTCACAGACAATATCTCTTCAGACAACAACGCCTTCTGTCAAAAGAGTTTCTCCTTTATTTTCTTATGAAGCTCAATTCAAATTACGTTGAGTTATCTACAGTTTTCCAAGTTTTCTTCACCTCTGTGTCATATTTTCACACTTATCTCTTTATACTATATTCTTTTAATTTTCTCATTTCAATCTTCTACTTCACTAGTTAACTCATCAGCTCCATTTAATCTGCATACGGATTTTCTTTTATTTCAATGAGTATATTTATATGTCTAGAAATTCACTGCGTGTCCATGTAAAAATCTGCCTACACTTATTTTATAGTATCTTATTCTTTTGATTTGGTTTCTAGTCCCTCAAAACATACCTGTCAACATTTTAAGCATACTTATGTTATAGTCACTTTCAGATTATTCAGCTATTCTCAGTTCTCGTGCTGTTTTTGTTTATGTGTGGACCCTTTCCTATAAAAGCTTGTTTCCTCCTGTGATCTGTAATTATTTTGTGTGTGTGTTCTCCTATTCAGCTTGGGTTTTTGTTATTTATGGTTTCCATGTATCCTGAACTATGAAAGCATTTAAATAGAATGGTTTCTATTTGGCTTCTGTTAGAGATGCCGGGAATTTCAATGGCTCTACCAGATTTTATTTATTTCTTATTTTGTAGCCCTGGTATCATGTAGGTATTATAAATTAGGATACCATACCTACATACATGAATGCTTGGGGTTTTTATGTTTATTTCCTCACCCAAAGGCTGGAAAGAAGAAAAGCTTTTTTAACTTTTTTGTGCTGCGATATTGGATGAATTCTTTTAGATCTCGAGGATAGGTAGTATTTGGGGCTCAAAGCTTAAGCAGTGGGAACGGTTCTAGTTTCCTGTCCAACTTTTATTCGCAGTTAGATCCTTAGAATCTCTTCCTGGTCTAAAAACCTCATAGACCTGTATTCAATCAGACTCGCCTACCATTCTGATTTTACTTCTCTATTTCAAGTATTTAGGGTATTTGTCTTTCCTTTGTCTGACTTGGCTGTGCATTTTAAATAGGTTAATAAGCATCTTTTGTGTGCGTGTTTGTAAGTGATAGGGTGAACCATTTGAGTTCAGTCTGCCAGTTGCCTGAGTCTAACAATTTGTTTTAGAGAAGAAAGAATTTAGTTATGAGCACTCATGGGCATGGGGTCTGTAAGTGTGGATGACAAAACCATCCCTCTCTATTTCTAAGTAAACAAACCAAAATCTGTGCCTTGTTTTAAGTGGTTTAATATTTATATATTATCCAATGTAAAGATTCTTTCTACTCTCCTTGGATTGGGTAGCTGGAGACATTTTCCTAATGTCTTGCGTAAAGATCCAGAATGGCTAGCAAAGACATTTTATATTAATACTCTGAAATTTGGAGAGCAGTTGCACTTACTGGAAGAAAAGTAAAATACATCTAAATGTGACCCTAAGTGAATTACTTCCCATACTCATTCTGCTAGATTTTCAGCTGTTGTTGTGAAATAGTTTTTGAGCTTTAGAATTCCTTTAGCCAAAAACACTCGCTGCAGGGAACAAATCTGAACTTTCTTGAGTCTATGAGTATATACCCAGTTTGAAGGTCACTATTTCCCAGTGTAAAAATATATGAGGTGTGACAAAGTGATAAGCTTGATTTTCAACAAGTACACAAGGCTATATATATTCCAAATGAATTTTTTGCACATTCATTGGATAATTGATTTATTTAGAGTCTCTTGCCTCTACTTACCAATGCAGAACTTCAGCTACTGCCATGCCCCTGATTCACAGTATTGTTGGAAGCCTCTAGAAGGTTTCAGTTACCATGAGAGGTCTTCAGTTTCTACCCTCCCCCTCAAGTAATGAACCTCCTCTTTCTCATTCCTTGGCCTTCTAAGTAATGAACCCTGCAGGTTCATCCTCTTTCCTTTCATTACTCTCCTTCGGATCTCATCATGACCCCAACCTAACAGACATGGTTTCATTGTTGTGTACACACTGTGTTCTTCTCTCCCTTCCACTCACCATGGAATGTGCTTGGTATGCAGGTTTGTGTTTCCTACACTGATGCTTTAGATTCTTTGGTTTGCCCACAGATTTTTTGTAAAATAGGGAAAATGCTCCCCCTTCTTTCTTTTCTTTTTGCATTATACTCAAAAATGTAATGACGAACCAGAGCTGTTTGTTCTCCAATATCTTACAACAGTCATAGGAAACCACTGTCAAACTTTTGTATGTAGTTCTTCCTACCTCTATATGACTCAGACACTTGTCAGTTGTGGAATGGGTCGAAAGAAATAAAAATTCCTTAGTCTTTCTTTCGAAGAGACTCCTGTCACTTCAGTTCTGTCCTATAGCTTTGGCACACATGACATTATAGACTCAAAGTGGGAACTCTATCTCTTATTCAAGAAAACGTTTATTAAGATGTGAACTGTACTTGGTGACTCACTTGAAACAAATAGAATATGAGAAGAGAGAAGAAGAAAATATTAACTTTACAGTGGAGAAAGCTGGCAGACAACACTTTCACCAAGTGATCAACTTTAACATCATCAGTAATGAGTCATGTTGATACCAGATTCTCCAATAGAATACAATGGAAAGGACACTTTGTCTCCATCATATACTTCCCCAAAAGCAATAAACCCAGTATTGTCACGAGAAAGCATTAAAGAAACTCAAATTGAGGGCCACTTTACAAAATAACTGACCAGTGCTCTCAGAAGAATCAAAGTCATGGGGCTGGCCTGGTGGCCTAGGGGTTAAATTCACATGCTCAGCTTAGCCGGCCTGGGATTCACTGGTTCAGATCCCAGGCGCGGACCTACGCACAGCTCGTCAAGCCACACTGTGGCAGGCATCTCACATATAAACTAAAGGAAGGCAGGCATGAATGTTAGCTCAGGGCCGGTCTTCCTCAGCAAAAAGAGGATGATTGTCAGTAGTTAGCTCAGGGCAATCTTCCTCAAAAAAAAAAAGAAATAAAATAAGAAAAAAATCACAGGTAAATACACCCTCATCAGGAGCTCCTACACCTGCTTTCAAGAACTAGACACCGTATTTTTAGAGAAGGAACGATGCATTCTGATCCTAAGGAGAATCTCTTGTGTTCTGGATGGTCTCTCCTGAAGGGATTGGACCTTGGTTAAGTCAAACTTCAAGAATCATCACTCGCTAGTAGAATTTTATCATATACCTAGTGTCTCAATCAGAACTTGAACTTAAGGAACCAGTGACCTATTTGGGTGGAGAAATTTTCTGATTAGACAAGCATGAATGACTTGATCTGTAACTTTGCAAGCCTTTTAAATTTTAAATCAGATATTCACCAGAGGCTGGTTGTCTTAAATTATCTAATTCTAGATTTGAAACTGTCAGTTCTTTTATAAAACAGAGTAGTGCAATGGTGAATATTAAACTGAAAATATAAGAAAAAGCACTTTCAAACAGCAGACAACATTGATAAATTCTTGTGACATATCCCGTAACCTATTGCAATACAAATGGCAAAGGCTGTCAAGCTTCTATATAAAATCTGATACCACCAGCCAATATCAACAAAAACCTGACATTCAGCTTGTCCTGCAGTGGCAGTTAAAGTGGAAGACTAGTGATAATGTAGCATTTTCTGCCTTCTGTTTCTTCTAAGTGCTGAAACATCTTCAAAGAAATGGGCGTGTGTAGATTGGGATATTTCATTGCACTTTCTTGGAATAAGATGGGCTCTGGTTTTTCACTCTAGAGGTCTATTTACTGAAAGAATAAATGCTATGTCCCTTTGACTTTATTTTCCTTTGAAATCAATCATTCTATGTTTGCTCTCTTCTCTAAATTGCAGACGCAGATTAATGCTGCAATTACCTGTATTACTATTGAACGGCTCTGATGGCGAACCTCAGATACATAATGATTTCTCAGCTTTCCCAAATGAATACCCCCTCTCACCAATCTCAAGTGAACAGACACCTCCTACTCTAGACCCCTAATAACACAGTGGTCTCAGCCAAGAACTGAGGAAGACCACGTGGGTATCCCCTGATCCCAGACTTCCCTTGCTTTAAAATGATTTTTTCCTTTGTCATTCCTGTATTCCCTCCATCTTTTTCAGAGGATACAAACCTCACACTCTCTACTCCATCATGTCAGACCCATCAAGATCTCCTTTTCTTCCCTGCTTCCACCTCTCTATTGAGAGCTTACATACTCAGGCAGGATGGAACTAATTCTTTCATATTGAGTTGTAAATATATGTAATAAGTAGGCTGACTATATGTCATGTAAATGAAGGTCCTTTTCAGATTAAATGGTCACATTAACCAAATGCGGTACTAGAACAAGAGACATAAAGTGATATTGCCCAGGAGAATTGTACATATGGTCAGACTACTGATAAAACTTAACGTGGTACTTTCCTCGAAGGACAAAGAAAGTTTAACAGGGCAAAACCTTAAATAAAAAATAATAATAATTTCTAATCATTGAATTTCAAATAGCAAGCAGTATGTATGAGATTTTGACAAGCCAGGGAGGTCTTCCCTGAACTTCTGAAACAACGTGTCTATTTTCCATCTCCAACCCTCCATCTTTTGAGAATCTCTAGTAATACAGTTAGCAATAGATACAATAAAAAAATTGCTTGCATATGCATGGTGCTTTAAAGTTTTAAAGTAGGATAGTAGCTCTTATCTTCCACTGCATAAGAACCCTACTGCACTTGTATAGGTTGACATCGCTCCTTTGGTAGATGAGAACACTGAGTCAAAACTCAAGCCTAGGTTGCCATTTATTTCTCTTTCAGTACATGCTGAATATCTCCATTTCCTGCCTACCAGACTCTGTGCTGTATATTAAGAGGAAGATGATGCAGTTTCTTCTTTCGAGTTGCTTATTGTCTAATGGGAAGAGATAGACATGTATTACAGACTTGACTCACTTTCCTTATCCAGTACACTTTGTGTGAAAGCATAGCAAACTACTTCCCTTCTAACTCGACTTATAACAGCTGCCATAATTTTCAATGACTTCATATAACAGTTTTGGAACTTTTTGACACAGCTGCGTTTTTGTTAGCTCTTTTGTTGTTCTCTGAGAAATTGGGCAAGCGATCCTTTCTATGGACCAGAAAAATAAAGGAAGGGAGTTTCTGAATGTGTTCCTCTCCCCAGAAAGTGCGACAGTGGTGACTAGAGACTAGTGAACAGATGAACTAGGTATTGATATGATGTCTCAGGAGGGTGACTCATCAGAAAAGAAGAAAGGCACATGATGAATACAAGTTGCAACCTTAGAAGCCTGCAGATTGATGCAAGTTAAATTAGGTCATGAGAAACAAAAAGTGGGTGGCTCAGGAATGGGCAAGAGTATTTTCCAGATAATTTCAGAGAAAGCTTTTTGTTTTTTTAAATTGGTGTTAAATGGGTTAGCTTCGTTTAAGGACTTTCACAACTTCTTTATAGCAACAAACCACAGGAAAGTGTTCAGAATAATCTTGGTTGTTTAGACTCAAAATGAGAACCACGGACCAGCAGCATCCTTGGCGTCACCTCGGAACCTGTTAGAGATGCAGGATCTCAGGAGCAGCCCCAGAGCCGCTGAATCAGAATCTGCAGTTTAACAAGATGCCCAGGTGACTCCTGCACATCCAATTTTCAGACAGCCTTTTGTGATAGAGTTGTTTATACAAACCTCAGACCGTATTTCAACAGTTGCAAGTTTTCACGAGAGCTTTGCAGTAGATCAGTCCAGGTCCATATAACACAGTTGTTTGAATAGGAAGCTGCTTGAATTTCCAGACACAACAAGGGAAAGTCTTCCAATGGCTTACTTTGTCTCCGAGCACAATGAGTAATTGCCAATCTTCTGTTTTGAGGAGTGCCGAGTAGATCTGACCTCCATTCTGCTTTGTATAGATTGCAGTTCCTCTTCCAAACATTCACGCGCAGTGGGGGCAGCTGATGAGATGCTTTGTTGTTCTAGTCTGAGAGAGATTCCAGCTGTGTTTTTCATGTTCTTGTGGATTCACCATGGACAACATGTTAACTCAGCCATGCTTTGGCAGTGCCGTACCCTAAAACTTTTAACAACTGAGGTAGTCACGGGAGGGGAACCATTTTGTTTCCATTTTGTTGTTTGAGTGAAGAGGACATCCTTTGGGTAATTTGACAGGTAACAGTATTTAAGAAAATTGCTCAGAGTGAGGGATTTAAGGTGAATGACTTCTTAGGACCCTACAATGTCATGAGTGTCCAGATGCAATATAGTTCAAAGGGCAAGGTTATAAAATTAGACAGTGTATGATTTGCTTCTCTATTTTTACCGTATGAGCTACATGACTTCGAGCAAGTTATTTAACATCTCCAAGTTTCCGTTTTCTCATATATATGATGCAGATCATTATACTTACCTTGAAGGAGAGGTATAAGACGTAATGAGATGATGTATAGAAAGAACCTAGCATAACGTCTAGCCCCTATTTAGCCTTTTAAAAATGCTACATCTCTTCATTTATTGTCATCCTATTTCTCTAAACTGATAAAAGCATGGAGGAAAAGCCATTTGAACTGTTTATTTTCTTATTATATCATCTTCGAAAGCACAAACATCCAGGGAAAAGAAATTGCATGAATGGAATGAATATTACATTTTAAATGTGATGATATCATATATTCAAACAACAGTGCTAGAATCTTATTAAGCTGGGAGCCCATTATAGTACTATCCTTTAGCTCCGTGCTTTGAAAATACCTAATATGCCATCTTATGAGGTCTCAAAACAGCCCCAGACACATCTGCAAAGTGCACAACATTTATTTCCAATGCATCGTCTATTTGGAGCCTTCTCTTTGCCACGTGGGTCCCACCGACACTGATCCTCTCTCCAGCAGCACTTCCATCGCCTGCCACTTGATCATACACACACATCATGCTCCAGATTTTATATTTTTTTCCCATTACCTTTCCTCTATCAGAATTACTTACCCTGTGCCCCACTTACGTAACATTGTTTTTGGTTATAAAGATAATAGGTAATAAAACAAAATAATTCATAGAAATAAATAAAGGGCATCTTTACCTTTATCTTAATAGGTGTTGTATATACATTTTAGCAGAGATTTCTGGAGGTGCTATTGCAGCTCCCAAAGGTGTGACTTGAATGCTGTCCATGTTAGGTACACTGGCAAGAGGGTGAGAGAGAGGCGTCAAGGAAGGGGACTAGCATGGAGGCTTCTAGCTCTCCTCTGATCTCACACTGTTCTTGTGCAGGGCTGTCCTACATGATGCAATCTTTAGTGATGCAACATTTAAATACTTTTGGATCTGTAATAATTTCTCCTTAAACCAAATCATTCACAGTACTCTTAGATAGGTACTTTTATCAAGTTTTTATCAATCAAAAAGATGATTCTTAATGATTAAAGAGAGAATCAAATCGTTCAGTCTTTTTTTAAGGTGTTGTAAAGATAAGATAATGCAATAAATCGTATAGCAGGATAATGACCAGAATACAATTATGAGTTTTATTCACACTTGAAGAAAAATTAAAAGCTAGAGAGAAATTGGACCTTCAAAGGACTTTCAAACCATTTCTGCCAAAATTGAATAGATAAATACCTTTTTTCTTACCGAATATGTACCAAAGGATGGCTGTGCAACCAGTTTGGAAGGGCAATGAAGTCTTATTCCATAAAAAGCAGCATTATAGTCTAATTATTGGCCTGCTACTTCATTCTATTCTTGATGGAGAGAGAAAATGGTCTTCTAAAACTCCATAGGAAGCTGTTAGTGCCCTTGGTTTTGGAAGCGCTTTGGGATAAGCAGCCCTTTCCACTATTTATGGAATTTGGAGAAAACCAATAACATAGAGAGGCAGCCACGATAATAACTCAATCCTGATTATATGAAAAGTTGAGGGTTTTGAGTTAATAATGTCCTCTAAGCAATACCCTTAAATCTTCTTAAAGAGATGTTCTTGTTGAAACCAACACAAGGATCAATTTGTCATCTGTATCTCTGTAGTCCAGAATCGGTTGTTTGAATGAGTGATTCAAGTTCACCAAAGCCATCCTTCTTCAGATATCACTCACCGATATGCTGTATACCAACTCACTCATTACTTACAGAGCAGCTGGCACACTGCTGGCTGCGTCTGATCAAAATGCCTATTTTCCAATACTTCAGGTACCAAATGTTTGCGTTGAACATGATGGGTTTTTTCCCCCAGAATTGTCAAGATTATATATTTATAGAATGCATTGACTAAAATTAACTTTCCACTTGCCATACTCTTTATTGGAACTCTTATCAATGAGAATGGACCCCTTAACTGAAATTTCAAGTATGAATTTGACTGATTCATAGTGAAAGAAATTATTTTAGGTGGAAACTCATAGATAGCATTGTTTTTCCCAGAACACATGAAGATTATATCAGTTCTCTGCTTCTCAGTGACTGTTGTTAAGTAGATTCAGAGGGGAAAACAAGCCAAACCTGTTTCAAGATTTAAGTTTCTGGCCAGAGATCTTCGACAGTAAGCTAAAATTGATTTAAAAAGAAATATGATATATCTGATGTACAGTGATTTGAGCAGGTTTATGTTGAAGACTTATTGAATATGACAAAACTTCTATTCTGAATTTCTTCCTTGCCCCACATCAAACCCCTATTCCAATTATAACTGGAGTTAGGATCATTAGAAATCTTGGGCAGGGGTTGGGGTACTATGTAATCTCTAATCATCCTGTGTTTAATAGATTCTCGACTCAAAAGAGTGATCAAGAGGTCTTAATGCATATTCATGCTTTTACCTGTGGTTCATCCATTCATTAACTAAACAAAGTTTGTTGACTACCTTCAGGAATTTAAAAATGCGTAAGAAACAGCTTCGTCCTTTCAGAAGCCCCCGTCTACTGGGAGAGCTAGATGGGTAAATGTATGAGTATCAGACTACGAGACTGTTGCTGGAAAAGCTACAAAAAGCAAACGGAGAGGATGACAGAATCTAGGCAAAATGTCCACTTGGACACGAATAAGTAGGTATATTCAGGGAAAAAAAGCACCAGGAGTTCAATTCGATCTGATTTTCTGGGATGGTAGCATGTGTTCTTGTCTCTTCGTTTGTTCAATAAACAGAGAGAGAGAGTGTGCAGACATAAGAAAATTGGATTTTAATCAGGTGAGGTTAACTCTTAGCTTTGCCGTCTATAGCCTATGCAAATCTGGTTAAACTCATTGCTTTTTGAAACTCAATTTCCCCATATATAAAATAATACTGATCCAAAAAAGGCAGTTTTTATAAATGATGTAAAACATAAATATCTGGTACATGAAAATGATAATTTACAATGACAACAATAACAACAATAGTAATAATAGTGACTAACCTTTATTCAGAGCTTAAAATACGCCAGGCACCAAGCTAAGACCTTATATGCATGATCTTTAGACCATGCAACACTCTATAAGCAGGTACTATTATTATCTCTATTTTAACAGAGCTTATAAAGGTTAGTTTATTTGTCCAACGTGCAATAGAATAACAACAATGGCTGAGATACACTGAGTAACTATAAGTGGTTGGCACTGTTTTAAGCCACGAGATACATCAATTCATTTATTTCTCACTAGGAGATAGTCTTTTACTTTTCCCATTTTACAGGTGTTATGAGCTGAATTGTGTCCACTTCAAAATTTATATGTTTAACCTTTAAACCCTAGTGCATTAGACTGTTACTGTACAAATACCATATGATCTTGTTCATAAATAGAGGAAAACACAACAATCATACAGAGACAGAGAGTGGACTGGAGGTTACCAGAGGGGAAGTGGGGAGGGAGGAGCGCAAAAGGGGTGATGGGGCACATGTGTGTGGTGATGGATGGTAATTAGTCTTTGGGTGGTAAACATGATGTAATCTACACAGAAACTGAAATATGATGATACACACCTGAAATTTATATAATATTATAACCCAATGTTACCACAACAAAAACAAAGACTGTAAATGTATTTGGAGAGACGGCCTTTAAAAAGCTTATTAAGTTAAAATGAAGCCTTTGGGGCAGGCCCTAATCCAATCTGACTGAGGTCCTTATAAGAAGAGGAAATGTGGACACAGAGAGACAGCAGGGGCGAGGCACACAGAGAAAGGCCCGTGGAGGAGAGAATGAGAAGGAGTCCACATGCAAGCCAAGGAGAGAGGCTTCAGAAAATACCAAAACTGATGCCGCCTTGATCTTGGACTTACTTCCAGCCTCCATAACTGTGAGAAAATACATTTCTGTCATTTACGCCACCCACTGTGTGATATTTGGTTTGGACAGCCCTAGCAAACCATTACAACAGGTGACTAAACAGCGGCACAGAGAAGTCACGTACGGCTAAGCTACGCAGTTTGGATGCAGAGCAGCTGGAATTCAAACTCTAGCAGTCTCATGTCAGAATCCTTAGCCTTCATCTCTTCCCAAGAAAGCCCCTCATGACAGATGTGGAAACTGAGGGAGGGCGTGGTTAAGTCACGTGCCCCAAACTGCACAGCCATACAATGGTAGAGTCAGAATTCAAGCGCAGGTCTCATTTCTTCTAGTTGGCTTGAAAGAATTTTCATGATTCCTCATATAGCGAGTTTAGCTAAAAGCTGTATTTCACTTAGTTTCCAATTTCCTATAAATGAGGGTTGAGGAAATGCCAGCTTTGACACATGTACACAGGCTACTAAGTTAATTTCCATGGATGAAAGATGGCAAAATTTTGCAAAAGAGCTCTGGAGTCACTTAAGGCATTAGTGTCACATTTTACATCAACTTCTAACTGCCCTTCGTAGGCCCGGCATCATACCCTTCTTTATAATATCAACTTAAACACAAATTTGGTTTGTTGTGCTAGTGTTGAAAGCCTTTCATTGCCTCCAATATCTACTAAAAGAACCATTACAATAGATGCCCTAAATTACAAAGGGTTTCTCAGGAGGCTGACTTTTCCCACATTTTAGTTAGTGACAGGATTGGAAGCCTCACTCCCGACTGATTATCGCTTATACAATGACTTAAGTCAGAGCTGTTTCTTTTCTGGAGCAAAGCCCTCCTTTAAGATCTCTGACCTCATTCTAGACCACATGTGGGAAAATTTCCACCCATTCTAAGGGTTAGGAAAAAAGAAACCTTGAGGATGCCACACTAAATTCTCCATTTCAAAACTCTTCCCAGAACATTGTATAATAACAATGTCGAATAAGAAACTTCTCACTTTTAAATATATTCCCTTTAATGCAATGAGTAATACTGAACCTAGCAATGACATTCTTCCATGGAGGAATCTGGTAATATCACTTAACATAAATATTACCAAGATTAAACATTTTGACAAAGTACCATATTATAGATCCTTAATAGTTTGCTTTATAGCCCATCTAACATTTGAACATCTTAGCTTACACAGAGCAGCTTTTAAATGAATGTACTTAAAGCTATTAAAAAATGAGCAAAGTGAAAAAAAATATGTTTACTTATTCTTTTATATTACCTCTTAAGTACCTTTTTGGATCCTGATTTAATTAATTATTTAATAGTAATAGGATTTAATACAGATTATTGTATATTAATTGTGTGTGTGACACTGTGCTAAGCATTATATAGAAAATATTTCATGTCGTTCTCATAGCAGTCCTGTGTGTTAGACAATATTATTATTCTCAGTTTTGAAGATGGAGAAAAAAGCACTACAATCACAGAGCTTATATACGGAGGAGCCAGGGCTGGTACCCAGTCCTAATTCCAGGGGAAATGCATTTAATTTGCAATTGTTGAATGGCTATTATATTCATCCACTCATTTATCTGTCCATCTACCCATTTACATATTCCACAGTCATTTATTGAGTACTGACCGTGTGCTGAGCACCATGTTAAAAACTGATGGGAAGGAGATAAATAACCATGGCTTCTGCCTTAAAGGAGAACAGCAACTGCAGAGGAGACCCATGAAATGATGATGATTATAGTACATATGCTGTGATGCTGCTGTGCTTATATATTAACAACAATCATTTTCAACAGTGTGTTCCACAGAATATTCATTTCACAATACACACACCATGTGTGGGAAACTGCTCGCCACATCCCCTTCTTGGGGGTAATTCAGATTTGCCTATTATAGACTTTCATGAAAAACAAAACCATTTAGATGGTTGCCTAAATTACTCATCCTGGGGACCCTTGTATTTCCTGTACATTCCATTAATATTCTAGGGAATTTGTTTCTCATGGAACAATCTCATAAAACTGTAGCTAGGAATATATGTTGTTACCTAATAGTTTATACTGAGTCTGTTGCCAAGACATAGTTTAAAAACAAAATTCTTTATATCATTAACCTGAAAGACAGTATGCGTTTCCTGAATTTTAAATCCGTAATCTCTGAAATTGCAGACAGAGCTGAAATGTTTTCAGTGAAATAGCATTACTCTGGCCAGTTTCTTGCTTGTGAAACGGATTCGCCTGTTGCCTTGAGTTTACACATCATCCCTACTCTGCCTTCTCCCCATTTGGCCGACTGCTGTCTTGAGGGCAGGAAAAGGGCAGGAAAACCAAGAGGAGAGAAAACACAAAAAATCTGTTTGGTTTTGTTACTGATTCTGAGTTCATCTGTGTAAATATTTTGAAGGGAGTATTAGTTGCTATAAACTAAAGTGCAATTATTATATTATCTGTGAAATCGTTGTATCAGATCTTTTTTTCGGCTTTGACCAGTGAGTGACTTTCACTATGTTTCACAGAGAAATTTAAAAAATACCGTAAGAATCAATACAAAAATAATTGATTAGGAAACTAATAAGCAAAGGCTGGACAGAGTCTGGCCCAGGAGCTGATGCTCCCAATCGAGCTGGGGATCAGGTATGATAGAAACATTTGCAGGAGGGGATATAATGATGCCCAAACCCAGAGTCTAAGGGGTTAGGAGTCCACGTTTTCCAGAATCGAGACATCACGTATATACCTACATTGACTAAGCTATTACTACATGCCAAATAATATGGAAAGCTTACATTTTTATTAATTAAATCCTCCCCAACTCTTAATGCTGTAGTATAGAATATTCTTTTGACAGATGAGAAGAGTAAATTTTTGTGATGTTGTCAGATTAACAAAGAGTTTAAAAATAAATAAGTATTTATTGAGCATCTAGTATGTTCCAGTTTCTGTGCTGGGTGAGTGGGTTAAAAAAATACAAATAACATCCCTGCTGTCATTATTCTCAAATCTGGCTGGGGAAGTAAACCATAAATATAACTTTAAAACAATATGCTAAGTGACTATGGCAAGAAGAACACACTATAGGAACAAGTGTACCAATGGAGCTGTGTCACCGTACTAGTTAAATGAGGGCGTAACAACTTCTTGAAACCCAATTGCTTCTTTGCTTTAAAAAATCTGTATATCTATTATCTATCTCTGCCAATCTACCTACTTGTAGAAGTGTGGCACTATTCCCTTTTTCTATTCTGAAATGTAATATAAGGGATAAATAAGAAGAACACAATTTATAATAAAATAATAAAGATCCCAATATAAAAAATGCTCAAAGGAACTATGTTATAAGTCAAAAATTCCACTTCCATTTTCTATAATTACCAAGGGGAGGGGTGTCTGTGTGTGTGGAGATAAAGAGAATCGTGTTCTGATTTGGTTACTGAAAATGAAAGTAACGACTCCACATTTGTCATTGAAAAAGAAACAAAGGTGTATCAGAAATACTTTTTTATGTGTTTGCTGTTGAGAAGTATTGTCCAAGGTTAATCCAGTACCTGGGAAGGGCGTTCCAAATATTTGTTTTTCAGCCATCTCTAGAGCACAGTCTTATCTGAGACCTGTCTCCACCCTCAGCGGCACAGCCAAAGCGGGAGGGAGCTGCTGTTTGCCTTTGATGGGCTGAGCTCCTGATTTCCCATCCTGAAGACTTCCAGGAGAGTTCTTGCTCAGGTGCAGCGTGTACTCCCCGCTGAACCATAGGCCGTCTTTCAGGCGCCGCCTGCATCTGTGTTGCAAGCAGAAGAGACTCCTGGTAGTTGGTCCCCTGGGAGCCCTGATCCAGGGACTTTCAGATTGTTACTTTCCTGACCTTTGTTTCCCAGACTCCAAAAAGCACATAAGCAAGGAAGGCTTCAGGGAGAAGGCGATATGTGAATTGAGTCAGGCAAGCCAAATGGGCAACAACCAGGTAGAAAACTAAATCGTGTGGGAGTTTCGGGGAGGGTGGTATCATCAGCTCGTGGCTGAGAGCAGAGAGGGGAAGCAAGCTCTCTCTTGACTCTTATCTGAGCGCTAATACCATTCATTAGGGCTCTACCCTCATCACCTTATCTGATCCTAATTACTTCCCAAAGGCCCCACTTCCTAATACCATCACTTGGTGAGCAGGGTTTCAACATACGAATTTTGGGGGAAACATAAACATTCAGTCCGTAACACCTATCAATGTTTTAGTTATTAAGAATAAAACACAGCTAAAAGAAACAATCACAAAAACGTTGCAACTAGCCATCCTCAAATGATTTTTATAAACCCTAATGAGGGTGGATTGATGATCATTAAAGCTTCACTTTAAAAGAGGAGAAAGAGAAAAAGAAGAAAATGTGTCATGTGTTTTGAAATGATAACGGGCAATGCATTCACAGGATGTGGCCAAGTTAGGTTTTGATGGGTCTGCATGAGACCCCCTCTCATGCAATGGAATCAAAATATTGAGAAATGGGAATCGTAATCATAATAATAGCTAATCTTTATCTCAGTCCTTGTATAACCTTGGGGGCTTATGTTCCATCCCGATTAAACAATCTTTCGTCCCTTTATTAGGAAAATCAGAAATATAAAAAAATTTTTTCACAACCATATTCAATGATATTCATAATCATATAGTTATTTTTGAATATTATAAATTACTTTTATATCTATTAATTAATTTGCCATAGTACTAACTTCATTGGAATTAATTTTCCTTAATCATAACAAAAGCAACATTCATGACTTATTTGCTGTCTACTGTATGCCTGACAAATATTTTCTCATTCTCTCTCACACAGTTCCCCCGCCCCCAGCGCACACACACTTATACACAATGAGGTAATCACCTTTTTCCATATCATATACAAGTAAGGAAACAAAAGCTCAGATGGATTGGTCTAAATTTACACTTAATGTTCCCCAGAGCTGGTGCTTACAGGCAAGTCATTTTTTTTTGTCCTATCCTAAACACTTCTGCCTTCACACTGTGCTCTGCCAGAAAGCTGGTGGGATAGAAGAGACAATCATCTATTGCATTTTGTAATCAAGGTTAGATTGGGCATGTAAATATTTACTTGCTGTTCTAAGCTTAAAGTCTGAATGTCTAGAAAACCTCTAGTACTTTACCATGAAACTAATTGTTAGTAAATGGTTTAATCTCTTCTCTTTGATGAGGCACCAGATTCACAAATTCAATGGGTTGTTTAATTGATTACTCATTTATTTCTGGAACTGGCTTGTAATAGCATCTGCAGTGATCTAATGCTATTATCCTGAGAGATTTCCACGGCGTTTTCACAATGTTTTATTCACCAGAGCTAAGGATCTGGACCATTGGAACATTGTCTTTGTCAGTAACTTGCCACTTAGATAAATCCTTGATTTCTTTTCTTCCCCTCCAGTCAACAAGCATACTCAAGACAAGGCATTCTATAGGCAAGCTCTTGCTCCATTAGTTTTTATGTAAAGACTCCAGGGGGCTCTTGCCAGCAGGAAACCTGTCTCCATTCTCCTTCTACCTGTAAAAGTTGGTGCTATAAGAGGTAGAAATATTGACAGGCTGGGGAGTTAGAGTCAGGAGGCTGAGTCAGAGAATATATTTATGCTAGCGGCTAAGAGCGCGTGTTAAAATGAAATGTGAATTGTGTCCAGCAGACTTCTTTTTCTACTTAAAAATTAGGAAGGCACTTCTATAAACCTGATATTCTAGTAATAGCTGTTTTGAAATGTCTATTTTGTCTCATTGAAAGGCATATGCCTTCTCTTTAACTTCCATTCCAGTCTTTCCTGCCTCTCCCAGAAATGTTCCTCATCATTTATTTTCCCCTTTTATTCATTCGCTCGATATATATTTGTTGAGATTCTGTTATGGACCTTTTCCTGTGCTAGTCCCTCGAGAAGTAAAGTGAAAGTCAGATAGAAGTCCTGGCCTTGCGGAGGTAAGAGTGATGTTCTACTCTGCAAGAGGGGAACAACGACCGTGTGGACGCTCACGATCATTAGTTTAGGATAAGAGCTGGGCTATGAAAAGAGAGTTGTTACATTCTTTTGTTCCCACAGTCTCTGCTGCTGCCTCTTTTTTTTTTTTTTAAGATTTTATTTTTTTCCTTTTTCTCCCCAAAGCTCCCCAGTACATAATTGTATATTCCTAGTTATGGGTCCTTCTAATTGTGGCATGTGGGACACCGCCTCAGGGTGGCTCAGTGAGTGGTGCCATATCTGTGTCCAGGATTCAAACCGACAAAACACTGGGCTGCCTGCAGCGAAGCGTGCGAACTTAACCACTCGGCCACGGGGCGGGCTCCTCTGCTGCTGCCTCTTGTTTTGGTCAGGGAAGGAGCACTTATGCCGCCTTCCAGGCCTCTATGTTTCAGCTTACCAGTGATAGAGATAGTGACAGCACGCTAAAGGCAGTAAGTCCACATGCACTTTACGTGTGGAACCAGCACTCTGTCAGAGACCCCTTTTCCACATCAAGAATTGCATCACATTTTGCTAAATCACAAAAGCTTTTTAAAGAAAAAAAGAACATCAAAGTTTTTTGGGTTTTTTTTTTTTTGGAGGGGCTGGGGGCGCCTGCAAGCCCAATAGGTTTATGATATCTTGGGCACAGTTCCTTACATAATAAAGTCCTTCTACCTTCTCCAACTCTAGAATCAAGAAAAGTAGACATACTTTTAGCAATCCACTGGCCTATCACTCACTGGTTTCTCCAGGATTCTCTTCTAGGCTCCCTCCTGAAAATGTCCTGGATGTGTCCAATTTTCCATCCCTTGCTTCATTAGTTTTTCCATCCCTTCCTTCATTAATTTTTCCCTTCATTATGTGTTGACTGGATGCCTACAATGGGTGGTGGGCACTCCTTTAAGTTCTGGAGACAGGGCAGAGAACAAGATAGGTAAAGAACTTTCTAGAATGGAGGATAGGGATAATAAACATATAAGAAAAATGTCAAATGGCAGTAAAGTGCTAAGCAGAGAATTAACATAGAGCCCGGACACAGAATAATCTGGTGAGTACCCTCATTTGCATAGTTAAGGAAAATCATCTCTGACTAGGTGATACGTAATCTAAGATCAAAATAACAGGAAAATGAGCCGTGAGATGATGAGGGAAGAGTATTACGGGCAGAGGGAACAGCCAGTGCAAAGACTCCCTAGACATGTTGTAGGAGCAGAAAGATCATTCTTGTGGCTGGATATGGTGGGTGTAGGGGAGATTGGAACAAAAGGAGGGCAAAGGGTGGCAAAGGTCAGGATGCATGGAGATTCATGAGCCATATTGAAGAATCTGCTTCCTACAGCATTTCTGGTGAGAGATTATGGTGAGTTGGACAATTTTGTTGCTAGTAGAGATGGAGAAAGTAGTCAGTTTCAGAATTTGTTGCGCAAGTGGAATTCACATGGGTTGCTGATGATTGGATGTAGAGAGAGAAGGGAGGGAAAATGAGAAATCAATGAAAATTTCTAAAATTTTGGGTTCAACAATTATGTAGATGATGATGCCATTTGCTAAGATAAGGAAGAGAGGAGAGCAGAGCAGGACTGGAATTACATCAGTCTCATCCCCACCCTCACATTTAGCACAGGATTTAGGTGGGAAAATTTTTTTTTAATATATTTTACCACTTATAAATGCTAAAGACACAAAAAGAAGATGTTTACACCTTGATGATTTTATCATCAAGCTATGGAGCACTTTAAAAATAATGATGCCAATAAATAAGAAAGTTATTGGAAGTTGAGTTTCTCAAATCCACTCCAAATTCCACATGTATACAAAAAATGATAACTTAGTCACACGCTCAAAAAAAAGTATTATGGCGGAAGCTGCTGAAAAGCCATATAGAAACGTCAGTTGAGCTCCACGTGGTTAAATCGGGGTATTCATTTTGAGCTGTAAACTTCATAGAATTAAAGAGGAGAAAAAATTGTTTACACTTAAAAACAACCAGCCAAAAATGGATTTTTATTGCCGATGTGTTGTAAGAAAGGTTGGCTCCCCCTTTGCTTTGTCAAATGTGATTAATGAGATGGGAAACTTCTCCCTGAATTTAAAAATTGTTAAATTACAGGGGAATACTAAAAGATATCCAGGCAATTAAAAGCTAGCAGGTTTGTAGCTTCTAAGATCCCGGGCGCAGATTTCGCTCCCCAGGTGTGTGAAAGGAGCACTAACTAACTGCCTTGAGAGCTCTATTTGAAGATGCTGACTTTTACTTCTCAAGCACTGCTGTTTGAAATGAGAAATATTCTTGAGCATTCATAGAAATCGGTGGGTCTGATCAAGGGCGAGGCAGAAAGACTGCTAAAAATGACAGCCGCGGTAATTTGTTTGGTCTCTGATCTTTCCTGACAGAGGGAGATGAGTTGACAGAGAAATCCCATCTTATGCCTGGGACAGTGAGACCAACCTAATTGGTAGCAAAACCCAGGCAGTTAGGCAGTCATCCCAATTATCTGGAGCTGGTATGGCTGGAGGACATTTGATTTACAGAGAGTTATTGTTTAAAAAATATCAACGCATGCCAGTAATTGGAAGATGATTGTAGGCCAAGTTATAAGTAACAAGAACATTTCAGGGAAAGGACTCAAGAGTAGAAGAGATGTAGAAGTATGTTTGTGGAGTGAGAGTGGAGAAAATAGTTCATCTCCTAAACGATTATACAAAGCAGATGAAGAACTACAGGATGAAAATAAAGATTTCTCTTTTTTGTTAGCCGAATGTAAAACATATGCGTTGGTAACTCATAGATAAACCTTTCTTTGGGAGATATACAAACCAAGTTCTGCTCAATTAGAAAGAAGAAAAACTTCCCGGTTCTAAAAAATGTTGCACAGTTTGCAAAGCAAACTAGTCTTCCTGGTAATGAGTCTTTCTCTCTGTGGCCCAGAAGCCCTGTGACTTTTACTACATTGTATTTAAAGGTGGCTTCCTTGGCCACTAGACTGCACGCTGTTACCTTGGCACTCCTTAATAGGTCCTCAAACAACTTTGAATGAGTGAATCAATGAATGAGTGAAAGCATTTCTGGAGTCACCGTCTCATTTGACCCCTTTACAAAAATTTTTACCTGAAAATTTAAAGAGAAGAAAAATCAGATGGACTGTTCATATCAGAAATGTTAGGATGCAGGGGTTCAGTGACTTGTGAAATTTCCATTGTGGGGCCAGGGCGGGAACACAGCTGTCTTGATTCCAAATCTTTTCCTCTTTCCATTTTTACTCTGAGAGTGTCCGGGACAACCGTTGAAGAGGCTTCCTCAGTACACAGCCAGGAGAAGAGGGAATCAATCACCTCATTATCTTCAAGAGCCCTAAATCCTCCAGTCTCTTTCTTAGGAGTGAGTTCTGCTTCCAGAAAATCCTATACTCCACCAACTTCCCAGGCCATTCAGTGATTTTGTGGCATCTCTTTCAGAAGATGCCAGCAACCGGGAATGTCAATGTCAGCATTTTAAATGACCTTAAACCAAAGGAAAAAAATAAACTTATTTACGGAGAATATGTGATCCAGGCTCTTTACATATGCTATCTGTATATGAAACACACACACAGTAAAAATCCCTCACCATCTAACCACTATTCAATACTTATGAAATATAAATATAAAGTAAAAATCTTTGCCTATGGTCCCTTTGATCCCACCCCATCCTCATTACAGTCTAGAGTCTTCCAGACTTTTTCTAATGCCTTTCAGATACGGCACACCCTATTAATCTCTGTCTGTTTCCTTATATTCTCACCTAAAACAAAATGGAGGAATGTTATACAAACTCATCAGCAGCTTTTTTTTTTCTCCACTTACTTATTCATTATTCACATCCATGTGAATTTAACCTTTCGGACAACTTTGGAGAGAAAGTGTGATTATACTCATTTACCCAAATAAGGACATTGAAGTTCAGAAATTTCAAAAATTTTGTCCAAGGCCACAGAGTACATAGCAGAGTCCGAGTATAGACCCAACTCTCCCATATTCCACAGTACGTCGTCTTTTCCCTGAGACGTGGAGTCTCCTCCAGAGAAGAGAGAACAAACTAGCCCACCGCCTTCATCATTTCATGCACAGTCTGTTGATTAATATCAGATGTACTAAGTCTACCTAATGTTTGGTTCTTCAAACTTTTGGATCTCCCTAAATTCCACCTGTCACTGAGCCCACTCCAAAAGCAAAACGCTGTGAACATTCAGAGAGGCACAGCCGGCAGAGGCAGCCGCAGGACTAGTTGAGATTGGCACCGTCTCCAAGGCTGACAGCAGCCACAATGATGTGGAGGAGGTGCCTGTGTCTCGTGAGCCAATTCTCAGTGCTCTATTGCTGGCATCAGGGTGATTCCAGACCTGGCCATGTGCATCCAAGCATTGGTGCTGGGTTAACATAGTGGCATTAACATCTGAACCACACCATATGCTTTGCTTTTATGTAGAATCCTGCATGCGAAGGCTGGACTTTTCCAGTTGACTCTTTCCATCGTTATCCTAAAGGCAATGAGAAAACGCTCTAGTCTCTCAGACAAGCCACCTAATTAGCATGCAAGCCCAGTTCTTAGTAACTAGCTCTCTGCTTGGCACACAGAGGCTGCTCAAAAGATTGTGACTGATAGACTGAATGAATAGGTGATTGGGTAATACCACTAGATCTTAGGTTTTGGCTGCTCACAGTGGCTAGCATGAGAACCTTAAAGTATTACCGTCAAAACTACTTGATTGAGACTTCTGCAGCATAAAGGAGATAACTTTCAACTTGGAATAAGAAACTGGGGTCCTTCTCCTAGGTCTACTCATGGCTATATGACTATAGACAAGTAACTTAATCTATGTCTCAGACCTTTCATCTTCAAAGGGAGGAGATACTAATGTAATAGCTCTATTTCAGAGTTCTTGTGTGTAATGCATGAGAATAAATGTCAACGTGGTTTCTTAATACACCATAAAAAATAACGCAAATGGAATGTTGGGTATATAGAAGTTCTCATCTAACAATCAGAGAGTACAGTAAAGATCAGGCACGGCCATTGTTGTCAGGATACTTGAAAAATAATTATGGCAGCAGGGTAGATATGAAATCGTTGGAAACATAGAATTTCACTAATGCACAAGAAGTGCAGGTGAGCTTGAAGGAGCGCTGGAGTTGAAGTGGATTCATCAAGGAAGTCTTCTGAAAAGATGGAGCTGAAGAATATACTGCTGTTCAGACAACCTAAAAGGTAACTCATTTCTGAAAGCTTTTTCCAGTTTGCACAACTGTTGACATGAATTTCTCTTAGGAATAACGCTGTTGTGGACTCTGAAAACCAGGTGGATTCTGTCTCTTAAGTCTTCCTTTACACTAGTTCTTTAAATAAAACCAACCTGTCCATGCAGCACAGTACAGATGGAAAAGTGAGTCAATCCTTGGCTACAGCCCGTCCCAGACCATCTCTTCCTCCTGTCTCTCTTTCTGTTTCTGGTTCACTACTCCGGCATCTCTGCTTTCAGATATCTGCTTCTGACTTCTCCTCTGTCTTGGGACTTTCTTCTCTGTTTAAATGACCTTCCCAACCTCACCTAACCCAGTTGGACTCTCAGCTTCCTGTGGGCTGAGTTTCAGCTTCCCTGCAATACCAGTTAAGATATATTTTGCTGCCAGCCTTGACCTTGCAAGATCACAGCCAGAAGTCTGACCTCACCCCCTGCCTCACACACTGACCCTAGGTCTTCCCATTACAAGAAAGAGAGTAAAGTTATTTCTGATTTTTGCTGAGTGAGTCGAGATGGAGAATGGAGGTAAGAAAGTTCAACTGCTGTGTTCTTATTTACTATTTCTAAAGATTCCTCTCTTTTCCACCTCCATTTGTTCTTTTCTTCAACTGCTAGATTCCTAGGTGAATAATTCAGATTCTACTTGTTTATTTATACTAGGTCATCTGAGATACCTTACACATAAACACAGATGCAGTAAGACTGGAAAACTTTTTTTTTTAAAAAAAGATAAAAACCCAAGTAGTCAAAATGGAAGAAAGAGAAGGAAAAGAAACTTTGGAAAACCAAGATGGTGAAGAGTTACAATAATTAAATACGTAATTTATGTCTACATTTCCTGACTTCTAAAGAAAAGAAGACTCTTGATGTGTCATGAAGTTCTCATTCTTTATTACTAGGAAACAGACAAGTTCATAAATTAGAAACAGGCTATATCTTGGTGTCCATTTTTAGGAGAAAAATATCCTAGTGCATCTTCACAAGGGTATTTTGAATAAAAAATAATGGATAATATTTTTAATAGTTGTATCCTTCTTTCCCCTCAAAATAAAAATGCTCCTGTATTCCACATATAACTATTTCCTATATTGAAACTCTGTAAAATTTGAGAAAATGTATTGCATCTTGTTGTGTAAAGTTAATTCTACATATACCAGAGAGAGGGGATTTACTGTGAAGCAAATGATGCTTAAGCTTCAGAACCCCTCATGGGCCTGGCCCCTTCCAGGTCCCTGGACCAAATTTGCATTGGCAATTTGTTTTGTTTTATGTATGGAGGGTCCCCTTAATTGTATATATTTGTCATCTCCCAAAACCTGTATCTACTTCAAATCAAATCTCATGTAACATAGGTGATCTCTTTAAGGTGGTTATGGAATTTGAGGGGTGGCGAATAGACAGATTTTATTGGCTAGCCTTCTGAAATATCAATTGTCTCCTCTGGGATCTTAACATAATCTATATGGCAGTCAAATAACAACTGAGGACTCGTATCAGTATCGAAAGGAATGCCATTCATTATTGTTGATGGAAAGTGTCCACAAATCCTAGATAATATGGTTTTCTGCAATGGTTATATATTACAAGCTCACAATAGGTTTGTCACTGTGTTAAATGCGATCAGTACTAAAATGAAGGGCATAGTTCCTACTTTTAAAGAACTTCTAGTTTAATGGGAATAAATATGCATTACAATATAACATCACGAGTACTATAATTGCAGTATACACAAGCAGTGATGAGAAAACTAAAGAAAAAATTATGCAAATTATGCTTAACGTCTCTAGAAAAGTTAGAGGAGTCACCCAATAATAGAATTAATGAATGTAATATTTTGCTATGAAAATTGATAATTTCCTCATCGTTTTGAATATATTTATTAAATTCTTTGATAGTGATCCTTCAGAGGAATAAAAAAGAAGTAGGGAATCAAAAGAGAATAGGAGTGAATTTAGATACATGTGAACCATTAGAAAGGATAAAGGAATCTGAGACAATACGTTGAGGCTTTGACTGTCTAGGGAAAATTGAACCAAGATCAGGATGGAGGAACTGACGGGGCAAGGTCAGAAGATCTTGGTGGTCCTGCCTGCTGTCTGTGGGTGTCTGAGTCACAGAATGAACAGTCAGTTGAGCTAAGTATTTTCAAGTAAGCAAGGTTACTGCCAAGGTTTTCTATGTAAACTACCCAACTTCTATTGCTTCTCCAGAGCCATGACTATACAGGGAGTCAATACATCTCTTGAGTCTTTTTGTGGTACTTGGGTATCCTGTTTCATTGCTAGCAAATCTGGAGTCCAGATATGCTCTTTGATACACATGGGCTCACCAACTTTCATCTTCTTGGTGGGCTTTCTACAGAGTCCTTTAATGCTGATGCCACCCCTGCTAAGATAAGAAGGCTAGTATTGAGAGGGACACCAGGGAAGCCTGAAAACAACAGCAACACTCTTTTCTCTGCATCTGTTGCAACATATGTTGGAATACCTTCTTGTGTCCAGAGTGCCAGGCTCTCGAAGTTGAAGATCTGAAGTAGCTCTACTGTTGTGACTGTGTCCTGGTGCTCCAGAATGCTTGGAGCTCTGCCATTATGCCCCCAGTGCCAAGGCCTAGCGTCATAGCTAAAACCTGCACACCAAAGCATTGTCACTGTTCATTTCTTCCACCCCCCACCAGGTCACAAAGATGTAACCGCCACCTCTCGTGTGTCATGGTTCAACTTGATCCTATCCTTGTTCTTCTGACTGCCATTAGTGGAGATAATTATCTTACTGCTGTAGTTCCTCAAGAGAAAGATAGGATGACAATTTCCTTGGTGTTATATTCAGTTAGGAGCAGTTCATTCCAGAATGCTCTTCAGCATCATATTTCTTTATGCAGTTCACTTATGCAGTTAATTCCCCCAGGGCACCTAGATGGTTGCAGCAGGAGAGGGTCCAGGGTCTGCTTCCTTCTTGATGCAGCACCCTCAAATCAGCCTTCTCCACAACTGCTTAATTGAGCACAGAACTTAGTGTGCTGGCCCTCACTCTCCCCAGCCATGCGATGATATTTATCTGAGAAGCCTTGCTTCCCTGCCTTGCATATGGATCTTGGATAGAGAAATCTGAGTCGTTCAGGAAAAACCTTGCTCGTAGGACAGAGTAGAGTTTGTATCCTTTCTTTTCTTTGTGACATGCACCCACCCTTTCTCAGCAACCTGCAAGCTTTGCATATCAGTAATTTATCTTTCTGAAGAAAAAGAAATGTGTGATCTCACTACACAGTACAGAGACCCACATATGCATTAGTTTATATCTGAGGAAGACACTGACACAAACCTCAATAAGTCTGTGGTCTTGTGGGGAAAACAAAAATCTCAGTAAATATTTATAAGATATCGTGATGCTGTATAGAAATTTGGGCCATACGAAACAATACTTGGAAGGCCTATGAAAATAATACTTCCTGAAACAAACATAGCAAAACACAAACTTTAAGTGATTACCTTTATCTGTGTAGGACCAGTCCAAATAGATCGTCTAGAAAAAACATGGAGTTAGAAGTTTTTAGTCTTTCAAATTGGATCTGGAAATAATTTCCCTCCCCCCTCCCATATTTGCAGATACTTCCAAATTGAAATTATTCCACCTCCACCAAAATGAAAGTCATCACAGGTCTTCCTGTCTCAGCAACTTTTGCTGGGAAGTTGCCCAGACCTGAATAATATTAGCTCCTGTATTTTCCTATATAAGAAAAAAAAATTATATGACTCAATAAAAACCTTCCCTGAAGAACAAAATTATCGTATTTCAGCGACAATTTGTTATTGTGCTGTTTTTTAAAGGAGTTGATTAAAATCAAGGCATCGTAAGTTCTATATCACCCCCCCATTGCTCTTCTGTGTTTACTATGCAATTTGTGAGTTAACGAACCTGAAAAAAATGTTTTGTTTGAACCCCAGTTATGGCCTTTGAATGGTAAGAATAAAGTGAGCCACTTATAAATGACTGTATATGTTACAACTTGTAGGATTTTTCTTTTAGCCTTCAAAGATCAGCGTTTAGTTTTTCTAATATATTTCAAAAATAAAACAGGATATACTACCATGGTTAGACATTTCTGTTCTAAAAAATAATAAATTGAACTCGAATAAAATAGAAGAGGAAGAGGAGGAGGGAGAAGGAGAGAAGACAACCCTCAATTCTTCTCACTTTGTAGATGAGAAGGTTACGGCTCAGAGAAGTCAGTGATTTTCTCAGTGTCACCAAGCAACAGCTGAAGTTATGTCCATTTGAACCAAGTTATTTCACTTTCCAGTCCTGTTCTCTTTATTTAAGAACCACAAAGGTAGCAGGTGCCATGTCCAGATACTGTTCCAAGCACTTTACATATGTGATGTCATTCTCACAGCAATCACACGAGGTGATACGATCACAATCACCATTTTGCAGATGAGGAAAACGAGGACCAGAGCATCTCTATGCAGCAGAGCTGGAATTCGGATCTGTGCAGCCTGAACATAGCAGCTGGGCTCTTAGCCACTGTGCTGGAGGTTTTCAATCACACCTATATTCTAGAATCACGTGGGCTATTTTTAAAATCTCTGGCCTCTATTCAGATCTATGAAGAGAGAATCTATGAAGGTTAGACCAGAGCATGGGTATATTTTCAAAGCTCCTCAGTTGATTCCCAGGTGTGTGAGAATCTCTGTCTCCAGGAAGCTTCAGCAGAGCACAGTGGACAAGAGCAGGAACTGTGTAACCAGGTGATCCCGGGTTCAAATCGTAGTCCTTTCCCCTACTAGGAGTGTAACTATGAGGAAGTTACCTTGATGCTATGTCTTGGTTTCCTCATCTGCCAACTGAGAATAATGATAAATAATGATCATAATACATCATTTCTACTTGATGGGTTTGCCATGGGGGTCGATATTTAACTCTTTCATCACATTTACTGGCATGCGGTAAACGTTTAACAGATGTTAGCTAAGGAGAACTTGCATCCTTGTTGCAGCGAAATTAATAGATTGGAGAAGATTTGGGCTGTAATAATTTAATGGGATAAAATAGGTTGCTTAGTCTCTATTTTGCAGCATTTTGTTTACAGTTTTTGAATAGCTGAAATCATTCCTGGAGGGCTTATTTAGGAGGCCCGTGAGTGTTGATTCATAACTCTCATTCGCACATTGCAATTATTATTTTTATTTTTTATATAATTTTTACTAAAATATCTATAATTAAAATTTGAGTGTAATTTGTACGCACCAAACACTGGTTAAGCAGTTAACATGCAATGTCCAATTAAATATTTATATTGTTTCTATGAATTAGTTTTCAAATTTTACCTTGTAGGAAATGGGGACACATAGCTAATGTGTTTTCCAGTGTCAGATCCTGGTTTTCTCCCCTGTCCTGGTCTGTCCCTTAGCATTGGAATTCATTTCAGGTTTTTCTTATGACAGTCTCTTAGTTCTGTAACCAACGTCTGGATTAGTCAGCATTTGCCACTGTAATGCTGCGTAACAAAAAGCAAAGCAAAACAAAACTCAGTGATTTAAAGTAATCATATTTTTTGTTTGTTTTTCACTCATGCAGCTGCAGCTTGGTGCTGGTTCATCTGAACTGGTTGGATTTGGCTGAGTTTGGCTCTAAACCAAGGATAGGTTCATGGGAGTCTCATGTGTCTCTTATTCTTCTGGGATTCTGGGCTACTCAGGGCCTGTTCTTACATGATAACAGCAGAAGGGAAAGAGGGGTGAGTACAAGACTACAGTGACTTCTAAGGTGTGGACCCAAGTTGACCCACCATCACTTCTGCTCACACCATATTGATCAAACATTGATGGGCCGGGATATATTCTCTGCCTCTAGTGGGAGGAACTGCAAAGTCAAATTGAAAAAGGCAGAGATATATTGAGGGGTAATGAATCAGGATCAATGACATATAATGCCCTTGTGTTAGTAAGTGGCATTTCTGATAGTTGAAACCACAATCTCTCTTAATACCAAATTGAGTATATTTTGTGAAATTCTTTCATTGCGAATCTAGGACTGGTAATTTTGAAAGGCTATGGAAAATGACAAAATGGATCCTCATGGCCTCTTTTCCACCCTTTTTATCTGCTAAAGTTAGAATTAACCATTTTATTAGTTTTAACTAATTTATAGGATTCCCAAAATGTGAACAGTTATCAGTTGGTAATTCACAGGATTGCCTACCTATACAAGGTCAGACGTGTACACCTTAGTCAGAAGCAACCACGCATGCACATACGATTACTTTGAAGATGACAGTTATGATAGGCTCTTTCTGCTATTTTAAACTTTACACCCACTAATATTATAAACTCTGCTTGCATTTTGAAAATCAAGTTTGCATTCTTTAATGCATAGATGTAGATAAATCTATTCACTTTTTATGTTATATCAATAGAGATATATTTCTTCTCCAGTTTTGCATATATCTCAATATATTCATTAATATGATAGAAACTTTTTGTAAAGCAAACAGGTAGCTCTAAATGAATGGTCAAGATAAAACTTTGATTTAAAAAAATTATGAGAAAGAGTGTCACATACATATATTAGCTCTCTTTATTTAGATTGGGATATGAATTTGGTAAAATTGTGAAGGAAATATTGCACCTTAAAACCTGAACTTATTGTTTCTGTTTAATGAACGAATAGTTTTTTGGTAAATTGCTTTATTCCTGATTTTGCATTTGTGTCATTCTCGAAATTTTGGGGTATGGGAGTAGGAGAAAGATTTTCTAATATATTTAGTGCCTCAAAAAATCCCAGCATGAATGAAAAAGGCCCAGGAGATTCTTTTCAGTTTCTCTTAAAGCCAGGCTACATTAAAAATATTGACCCAACAAAGAGCTACTCCCTGAGATGAAATTCATTTTCCATAGTAGTTCTATCTCTTTAAATGTGGCTTTTTATGTATTTAAATGTTAGATGAAAAGCCACACATATCTGAGGCTCTATAGGGTCCAAATCAGTACCAGTGCAGAGCGGGGATGGTGTTTTTAGATCTCCACAAAGGAATCAATCATTCCAGTAATAAATGTCAAACTCTCTCATCTTTAATTCCTTTAAGAGAAGACACATTTGAGGCTTGAGTTTGCCAGATAATCGGATAGAGTGTGTTTTTCCGTGTGGCTGACTCATTTAGTCCTTATTAGAAACTCACAGCTTTATCCTAAAGGATCAGCTATAAAGAAGTTTCTTAACAGAGAAAAAGCATGGCTGACCCAAAAATGGCTTAGACTAAACTTTCATGTTGGTATTGGTCTATCATCTTTTTATGATGGAAAAACAGGTGCATCGTTTCTAATTTGAGGTCATGGTCACCCACATTGTCTCCTGCTTGATCCCTAGACTGGATTATTCTCTGACCTCATAAAACAGGAAGTGTCTCATAGGCCTACAATAAGAGAGCCGGGAAGACACTGTGCACAAAACTAAATTTAAGGATGGTTGAGATAGCTCTCATTTCCATTTTGCAAATGCTTCCATGCAAATGAAAAGAAATTCAGAGGACATATGCGATGACTTTGCAAGATGTTTGACTTTGTATTCCAGCAGATGCCACTTTTTAATCATCAGTGCTATGAAAGAGCCACTGCAGAACCATGGTCATACTTAGAATGAAACTACATATGGTTTTTAACATTTTATTGTGGAAATTTTAAAATGTATGTGAAATACAGTGAACTCCCGTGTACCCATCACTCAGTTTTAACTCATGGTCAATATTTTTCATCTTTACTCTCATCTACTTCTGACCCAGGATATTTTAAGGAAATCCCAGATATCATATCACTTATCCATAAATATTTCTGTAGGTATTTCTCAGAGTTAAGGACTCTTGTTAACATAACCATAACACTTGTTGTGGTTAACATAACCAGAGTAATTTCTTAATGTCATCAAATATCCAGTTAGTATTCAAATTTCCCAAATTATCATCCACACGCACACACGCACTCAAGCATGTGCGTGCCTGGAGGAACATCACCTCCCACGCCCCTACACACATACTTACACATGCACATTCCTCTTGTTTGAAACATGATTCAAAAAGATTCATTTATTACGATTGGTTGAGATGTCTCATGAGTACCTTTTAATTTTATAGGGTCTTCCTCTTTTTTTTCTTGCAATTAATTTGCTGATAAAATTGGGTTGTCCTATAGCTTCTCACAATCTGGATTGTGCTGATTGCATCCATGTGGTATAGATCAATTTTTTGTTTGTTCCCTACATTTCCTGTAAATTGGTAGTTAGATCTTAAGACTTGATCAGATTTGGGTTTCATTTTTTTTTTTTATAAAAATACTTCCATCAGGAGCGACATAATGTCTGGCCCTTGGTGAGCAGCCACTGGTGATCATTTCCTAGCTCCGTTTTTCCATTAGGGGCTGAAGAATGGTGCTTGTCCAATACAATCATGCCTTCCTCATCTATTGGCTAAAATAGTTCTCTAAGGATACTATCCCCTGTTGGACAGTTTGGATACTAGAGTTATATTTTTTATAGGAAATCAAGGTAAATATTTTTTTCACTTTTATTTACTAGTTTTCAAAATGAGTTGATTTTCTTTCATCTCCCAAATATATACCAATGAGTTTTGCTTTTATTTATATTATTATTTACTCAACGATTTAAACACAGTTTGTATGTTATTATTGATCTTAGTAATCAAAATGTCCCAACGTGGGCCAGTGGATCATCTTCTAATTAGCTCCTGAATCTTTTTAACTCTACGAAAATAGTATTCGAATTGTTCCCCACCTTCTATAGGACGAGATGTTCCATGTTCATCATATACATTTCCTGCTTCAGACCTGAAATTACACGTTTGCAAGGTGACCTGTTTCCCTTTAGCAGCAGATGATAGTTGGAGACAAAATCTGGGGGTGATGGTTGTTTATTACCCCTGGGTCTGTGATTGTTTAGAATATATTTCAGTGGACAGAGCTAGGATATATGTATTTTTATTTTCAGGAAATGCTTTATGAATTCATATTCATACTTCCAATTCAAATTCTGGATTTCAGAGTTGTTAACTGAACCTCTTCCGTCTTCCATCTGTATTTTCTTTCTTCCATGCCAAAAGTCAGTTCTTACAGGTCTGGAAAGAATCAACCATTTCCTTCACCTTAAAAGATACACACCATTGTCTCAGAATAAAAATAACACCACTGGCAGCAAAATGACTGCAAAGTTTTAATTTTTTTTGCATTTATTTTTGTCCTTAGAACATATACCACTTAGGATATGCCTCATTAGAGATACATAGTTAAATTACACCATTTTAGTCACTTGGAATTATTCCTCTCTTATGGTTATAACGTCAGCTTGATTCACAATTAGCTCATTTGGTTCATTTTGCTTCTGCTTTGGGGATTTTTCAAAAGTCATCTGTTTTAAAATTATGTAAAATATAGTAAGTTACAAAGAAGGTCAATATAACAACATGCATATTGAGAGAAGTTTAGTTTCTCTGACTGTGCTGGTTGCCCAATTGCCTCCTTCCCTTTATAGGTAAAAAGTTTATTGTTTTTATTTTTACTTAGTATTGTTAGATACAAATATCTATCTGCCAGCTCTCTCTTTGCACACACACATATACATATCAGAAATGGCAAAATATTATAAATACTTACCTCTGTCTCACTTTTTCACTTAACCTTAAATGCTGGGTATCATTCAATTTTATTCTACACGGAGATATAGCATTGAGTTTTTCCAGCTGCATTTTTCAGATAGCTGCATTGCACGGCTATTTCATAGTTTATTCAATGTATCCCCTTTTGCTGGACATTTGGGCTTCTTTCAGTATTTTATTATCATAAATACTGCTTCATTGAACAGCATTTTCATAATTTTATTCGTGTAAATTTTGTATATATTGTCAATTCCCCTCCATAAGAGTAGTAACATGTTGCATTCCCACTAGCAATATTTGAGAGTTTTTCTCACAGATTTGCAGAGTCAGTTGTCAAGCTTTATTAGTTTTTTTTGTTTGGTGAGGAAGATTGCCCCTGAGCTAACATCTGTGCCAATCTTTCTCTATTTTGTATGTGGGCTGCTGCCACAGCGTGACTTTGATGAGTGGTGTGGATGTCCAGCGCCTGGAATCCAAACCCGCAAACCCCAGGCCGCTGAAGCAGAGCACATGAACTTAACTGCTACAGCACCAGGCTTTTGATTTTCTGCCAATGTGACAAGAAATGCTATCTCAGTGAAGTATTAATTTACATTTGGATTATTATAAGTGAGGTTTAGCATCTTTAATATGTTTAAGTTCCACTTGCATTTTTTTCTCTGAAAGTCATGTTTATGTTTCTAGAGCATTTTCTCTAACGTAGTTGATGTTTTTCTGATTTTTAGTCACCTTTAAAACATTATAAATATTAACTATCTATAATTTAAACTACAAATATTTTCTGCAGATTGTCATTTTACTTATTTTATCTCTGATTTTTTGCCACGCAATTTAGTTTTTACTTTTATTCAATTAAATGTCTACAGCTGTTTTCTTCTGGCTTCTCATAGTTAGGGAAGTTTCCCCACTCCACCGTTATGAAGAAATTCACCCATGTATGAGACTGAATTTTTTTAATAATTGACTCCTTATTTTACATCCAATAACTTTAATGGGAAGAGCATAATGAGAATATTACATCTAGATCTCATTCTTGGCTCTGCCACCAACTAGTTCTGTGAGTGTGAACACCCTACTAACAGAAAGTGAGACTCAAATAACTTGTCTAAAATTGGGTTAATTATTGACTACTACCAGGGACTATTATCAGGATTAATTGAGAATAAGAAATTCCATAGACGACTTCCGCATCATAGCAGGTTCTTCAAAATTACTTGTTGATTCTGAATTTCTTTTATGTATGAATTTCTCATATAAAAGAAGCTATTTGGGCTAGGCTCTTCCAAAGGTGAGATCAGTTTTGGGCTCCAAATCTAAGTTATCTTATTAAAAATCATAGCTTATTCATTTATATCCATTGAATTTCCATTTTTCAGTAACTAAGAAGACTATTTCTTTCATTTTTGGCAGGAATGAATGAGTTTTAAGTAAAGATTAAAGCAATCATTCTTCTCACTGTCTCAGAACCATGTTCAAATTCTCACATTTATAATGTCCTTTACAACTTGATGACGCCCCTCAGTGCCTAACTCCTCATCAGTTTCTTCCCATGCACCTTATGCACTAGGCTTTCAAGACTACTTGCTGTTCTTGGAAACCTTTCTCACCTCAAGGCATTCATTTATTCCAACCCCTTCTTGAGTCCCTCTGTGTGCCAAAACCTCTTCTACTGCCTGGCGTTCTCCACTGCTGCCGTCAGACTTCAGTCTTGATGGTTCCTCTCTTGAAAAGTTCAACGTTCTTCCTCCCTTGCCAAACTCTACTCAGTAATTTACAGGCAGCATTGGACTGTTATCTTTATCAAATCCACAGTGTTCTATTGAATAAAGCCCTCTTTTAATATCAGAAATTTTTTATATTAACTTTTTATTGAAGTATAGCATATTGCAGAAAAGTACATAAATTCAAAGCATAGAGCTAAGTGAAACTTCACGGAGTTAACAAAGCCATGTAACCAGCCCAAGATCAAGTCATAAACACCCAAGAATCTCCCTTCATGCTCGTTCTGGATGAATACTCCCCCTAAAGGTACTCACTATCCTGAATCAAAGCACCATAGATTGTTTTTGCCTTCCCCTTTCTTTTTTTGTTTTTTGAAATTTATATGAATGGAATCTTATAACAAGTACCCTTTTGTTTCTGGATTATTTTCTGGGAACATACAATTGACTAATATTTGCTTCTAGTTTTGACTCTTATAGATGGTGCTACATGAACATTCTTTCTTTTTTTCTTTCTTTCTTTCTTTTTTTTTTTTTGGTGAGGAAGATTGACCCTGAGCTAATATCTGTTGCTAATCTTCCTCTTTTTTGTTTCTGCCCAAAGTCCCAGTACATAGTTGTATATCCTAGTCGTAAGTCCTTCTACTTCTTCTAGTGGGATGCCACCACAGCATGGCTTGATGAGCAGTGTGTAGGTCCATGCCCAGGGTCCAAACCGGAAAACCCTGGGCCACTGAAGTGGAACACATGAACTTAACCACTGAGCCACCAGGCTGGTCCCTGAACATTCTTGTACATTCCTTTTGTTGAACACATGAATGTACTTCTGTTGGGTATATATCTAGAGTCGAACCAATGGGTCATGGTGCATATATATATATATATATATCTATTTTAGAAGATAGTAGGTTTCCAGAGCAGTTGTACAAATTACCAATTTGTATACAACAGGAGTATTATAATTGTAACAGTAGTTTTAGTTGTTTCAAATCCTATCCCATCGATCCTTATCAACACTTGGTTATTTATTATTTGTTTCTTCCCCTCTCTCTCTCTTTTTCTTTTTCTTTTTCTTTCTTGAGGAAGACTAGCCCTGAGCTAACATCTGCCGCCAATCCTTTTCTTTTGGCTGAGGAAGATTGGCCCTGAGCTAACATCCCTGCCCATCTTCCTCTACTTTATTTGTGGGACGCCTACCACAGCATGGCTTTTGCCAAGCAGTGCCATGTCCGCACGCAGGATCCGAACCAGTGAACTCCAGGCCACTGAAGCAGAACATGCACACTTAACTGCTGCACCACTGGGCTGGCCCCTCTTTTTTCTCTTATTTTAGCTTTTACTGCTCAGGTGAGTGTGGCGTGGTGTCTCATTTTGGTCTGAGCACCTTTTTTATATGTTTACGGCCATATGGAACATTTGGCCTCAAGGGTGAATTCTACCAAATAGTCAAAGAAGACTATCAATCTGTCACCGAAAGTTCAGTCTCTGAACCTGATGCCAATCCAAATAACGAGAACAGAGTCTTGAGTGGAAGAGGAAAGTTTTTTTACTATGCCAGGCACAGGGAGCAAAGCAAGGGCTCATGCCTCAAAAATTGCTAGCTCCCTGATGAGGAATGGGTAGGGATTTTTATTTGGGGTTTTGGGTAGGGGAGGGGGCACATGTAGCTTGTGCACTTTGGCATTTTCCCACCAGCCTGCATTTGGCCTTGAGAGGCTGCTTGGCCGTTGTCTCATCTTCCTGTTTGAGGCTGGTTTGAGTGCAGGGAGTTGAGGAGTTGAGGTCTGGGAAGCCTCCGCTCCTTGATAGTCTTGAGACAGCGGCTTTCCTGGAAACTTCAAGGACACATGATTAGCTGAACTTTAGTGTGTGCCTCCAACTCCAGGCCACCTGGGCTTTATAAGAATTTGTAACTCCCATTTAGTTGTAAAGCTCAAGGAGTCAAAGTTTAAAGAAACGGGTATTTACATATGAGTGGAGCTGGAGAAGCAGGAAAGGGGGTGGTGGGTTTTAGTTTTAACCCCATATACGCTGGGTTCAATGTCTGGGCACTGATATCAGGGCTGATGTTAAGAGCCTGTAACAAATCCTTCTTAAACTCTTCCAAAAAATACAAGAGAAGGGAACACATCCAAGCTCATTTTATGAGGTCAGCATTATCCTGCTACCAAAACCAGACAAAGATGCTACAAGGAGAGAAAACTTGATGAACATATATGCAAAATTCCTCAATAAAATACTAGCAAACCCAATTCAACAGCACGTTAAAAGGATCATATACCATGACCAAGTGAAGTTTATCTCTTGGATGCAAAGATAGTTCAACATGTGAAAATCAATCAATGTGATACACTACATTAACGAAATGAAAGAAAAAACTACACGATTATTTCAATAGACACAGAAAGGGCTCTTAACAAAGTTCAACATCCATTCGTGACTGAAACTTTCAACACAATAGGTATAGAAGGAACATACCTCAACACAATAAAGGCCATATACGAAAAGCCCACAGCCAACATCATGTTCATTGGGGAAAAGCTAAAACTTTCTCTGTAAGATTTGTAGAAGGTAAGAGTGCCCATTCTCCCCACTTCTATTCAACATAGTACTGGAAGTCCTAGCCAGAGGAATTAAACAGGAAAAAGAAATAACAGGCATCCAAGTAAGAAAGGAAAAAGTGAAATTATCTCTGTTTGCAGATGACATAATCATATATGTAGAAAACCCTAAAGACTCAACAGAAAAACTATTAGAACTCTTAAACAAATTCAGTAAAGTTGCAGGATACAAAATCAACATTAAAAAAATCAGTTGGGGGCCGGCCCCGTGGCCGAGTGGTTAAGTTCGCGCGCTCAGCTGCAGGCGGCCCAGTGTTTCATTGGTTCGAATCCTGGGCGCGGACATGGCACTGGTCATCAAACCATGCTGAGGCAGCGTCCCACATGCCACAACTAGAAGAACCCACAACGAAGAATACACAACTATGTACCAGGGGGCTTTGGGGAGAAAAAGGAAAAAAATAAAATCTTAAAAAAAAAAAAATCAGTTGGATTTCTATACACAAAGAATGGTCTACCCAAAATGGAAGTTAAGAAAACAATCCCATTCACAATAGCAACAAAAAGCATAAAATATTTAGGAATAAATTTAACCAAAGAGATGAAATTCTTCTATATTGAAAATTATAAAATATTTGCGAAGGAAATTTAAAAAGACACAGATAAATGGAAAGACATCTCACAGTCATGGATTTGAAGAATTAATATTGTTAAAATGTCCAGGGGCTGACCTGGTGGTATAGTGGTTACATTTGTGCACTCTGCTTCAGTGGCCAGGGGATTGCAGGTTCGGATCCCGAGCATGGACCTAGCAGTCCTCGTCAAACCATGTTGTGGTGGCATCCCACATAAAATAGAGGAAGACTGGAACCGATGTTAGCTCAGGGCCAAGCTGCCTCACATACACACAGAAAAAGGTCCATACTACTTAATGCAACTTGCCTTTTTACTTTCTTAATTGTGTCAATATTTTCCATTTGAATATTCTGCTACATTTTCTTCTGGGCTACGTTGTCTTACTTTTCACATATAAATTTACAATCCATTTGGAACTGATTTTGTGTATAGTGTAAGGATTTCTAAAAGAACGGAAGCTTATATAAAAATGAAAATTTTGTAATGGCACAATTTCCCACCTACACTTAGCTCTTCTTCTCTAATGCCTGCAATTCTCTCACTGGAGACCCAGATGCAGAAGATAATTATGAGTCGGAATTTACCCCACACGAAGGATGTAACTTACATTGATGACCGAATTAATGGCTTCTGCTGTTTTATGACTCAGCAACTTTGTTCCATAACCACACTTCTCAGAGTTAATAAGAATAATAATAAATGACATTTACGATACATTTGCATGTGCCAGGAACTGATCCAAACAATGCACAGATACTAATCCACTTAATTGTTAAAACAAATCTATGAGATAAGTACTGTTATCTCCATTTTACGGATGAGAGATTAAGTGATTTTCAACAGTCACACGTCTGGTAAGTGTGAGAACTGAGATGTGACCGTACGGTGTAAACTGAGGCAGCCATACCCCAGAGCTATTAACTGCTATGCTGTATTGCTCTTAATCACAGGATACATTGGGCTTTTGCTTTAAATGATTGATGCTAAGCCATGTTAATCAGAGCCTTAATAAGGTCTCCCTTCTTCCTACACATTGTAAACCCAAAAGGATACTTTTTCCTCTCAATTATTTTTTCCAAGACCTCTGTTAAATTGTGGCAATCAAGTAATTCTTGGATCAGCTAATTGATCTTATTTAGAGAGACATTTAAAAATTCAGAACTTTCCTCTTTTCAGATTGTGTTGGCCAGTACAAACTGATTCTTGCGTCTGATGCACAATAGAGTTTGGATTAAAATATTTCAACCGTATTAACCCCAGCCTTTGCTTTTATTTTCAAAGTGATAATCATCTTGACAATATTCTGCAGAGAAATATTGCCTTGCAAGACCTGATACTAGCTTTAATTTTTCATGCCAAACTTCAAGAATCCTTTAATATTTACCATTTAAAAAATAATCTTTATATCAACCAATATTTCAAGAATTCACTCAAATATCATCTAGGGTTTTTTTCCACTTTCTCTGCCCCAGTGGTAAAATTCCCTATTTCCCATTGCAATTTATGCAGGTTTTCTACAGTATTTACAGAAAGCTGTGGCACTTAACACATTGGAGTACAGCTACTTCATTTGCCTATTCTCAAAGCCTGTATATGGAAGTCAAGGGCTGCCACTAGGCCACTAGGCAAATATTGTTTGAAGGGTTCCTGTTTATTTAAGCAATTTGCTTTAAAAATATATTATAAAACTAATGGACCCATGTGAGGTGTAATGATTATTGATCTGTATTTAGAATCATGTACAGAGATGAGGCAGTTGTGTGTTTGTGTATTGTCCCACCAGGGCTTGCGTAGACTCGTGCTCGTCTCCAGGCACCCTGTCTTCCTATTCCAGTTCAAGAACCAACTCTTCCTGTTTTTCATTGTTGGGTGTGCTGTTCTTGGCTGATTTCATATCTCCCACCACTACAAAAAGTACCAATGCTGTTATTACTCCCAATGCCATGGCTCTTTGGAAGCTGTGAACGTAGAAACAACAGAGATCTTCTTGCCTAGTAATTCCCTGATACAATTTGTTTCACGCTGATTACGTTATTGCTCATGACACTGGATCACTTTTCATGATTCCTGTGACTGCTGGCTTCCAATGACTTTCTTGAAGGTTCTTATTGTGCTTTGTTGACGATGACCACAAGCGCAAGTCACAGTCAGACTATGCAGGAAAATGTGAAAGATGATTCAGTTTCCTGTGAATTTGACCCTTTGTAAACACAGAATAGCACGTCTTCCAAACAAGTCTTCTCAAAATCTTAGGCTGTATTCATAGCATTCCTAGGATATCTCTTTCAATGTGATGACGGCCCTGCCTTTCACATGCTACCGCTAGCAGGTTGGATAGCCTAGAAGCCTATGGGTGGAATGAGAAGAGCAGTCTCATTAGCACAGGGAAATCCCATCCTTCGTCTGGCACAGCTCAAGAATGATCTAAGAGAGCACAAAGTCACCACGTTGATCTGAGGCATGAGAGCACATCAGTAGAGCCCCCTGGCATTGTGGAGTAAGAGTCTAGAAAATCCTCAGAAGTGATAGGCATGGCCTTCGTAACGGAATGATTGACATATGGCATACAGCCTACAGAGGGACTGGAGTTACTATCCTTGGTGTCAGCCGCAGAAGTAGGGTAGGAGATAGCCACCAGGGAAAGGATGCCTGCCACCACCCTTGCTGACCTTAGACTATAAACTGGAGGTAGGATAGAAACCAGGTGGATTCACAAGAGCCAGTGAGAGGAGTCCACCCCACCAGGATGGCAGTATTAGCCCCAGCCAAGCCCAGGCCATCAAGGGGGACTTAGAAACTTTTTAAGAAGCCACTGTGAATACTGGCTTCCAAAGTGTCAGTACAAAACGAGGTACAGGGCCAGCCCGGTGGTGCAGCAGTTAAGTGCGCACGTTCTGCTTCGGCAGTCCGGGGCTCACCAGTTCAGATCCTGGGTGAGGACATGGCACCGCTTGGCAAGCCATGCTGTGGTAGGCATCCCACATATACAGTAGAGGAAGATGGGTATGGATGTTGGCTCAGGGCCAGTCTTCCTCAGCAAAAATAGGAGGATTGGCAGCAGCAGTTAGCTAAGGGCTGATCTTCCTCAAAAAAATGAGGTACAGGGATCCCCTAAGGCAGGGGCTCAGGCCGGCCATGCTTTCCCTAGTCTGAGAGTGGTACTCTTGACAACAGTAGACAAATCTATGTTCAGATCTTAGATCTACAATTCACTAATTATATGAACAAAGGTAAGTTCCCTCTCTATATAATAAAATTCTGTTTATAGTTTGCATGATTCTTGTGAGAATCAGCAATCAAAATGGAATCAAATTGAAATGGTTTCTTTGGTCACCCATAGCTGTGACTGTCCCAGGGTTTTTTTATAGTAATCTCTCCTGTGCTGCTCCCACCCGAGTATATATGTGTTGTATCATGAGGTCTAAAAATGAACTGAGCTAATTCCCTGGTTATGGTAATGGTTCTAAGGGTAGATGCCCAATCCCTTCTAGGCTACTATTGTAAGCTTTCTGGCATTCTCCTAACGACAGCAGATTTAAGGCAAAACCCATGAGGACTCTTCTTGACGATTTTTCCACTTTTGTGGAGTTGGCATGTGGAGAAGCCTTTTATACCTGGCGACAAAGGTGAGGAGCTGTAAACCTCAAGGACCTGGCAATCTTGTCCCTCTGCCCCTTGGAGGAAAATTAGTCTTTAGTTGTAAAGAAAGAAGGCAATAAGCAAAACAACAAATATGAGGGGCCGGCCTGGTGGTGCAGCGGTTAAGTTTGAATGTTCCACTTTGGCGGCCCAGGGTGCGCTGGTTCAGATCCTGGGTGTGGACCTACACACTGCTTGCCAAGCCATGCTGTGGCAGGTGTCCCACATATAAAGTAGAGGAGGATGGGCACGGATGTTAGCTCAGGGCCAGTCTTCCTCAGCAAAAAGAGGAGGATTGGTGGCAGATGTTAACCCAGGGCTAATCTCCCCCCCAAAAAGATAAACAAATAATTTTTAAAAGCCCAAGAAATATGAGAGATAGAGTCTGTGGAATTTTATCCCTCATTGTCTCAAGACTTAATTCTGTTTACTAGTTAAGATTCAATACATTTCCTCTTTTTGTTTAAGCTAGTTCAAGTGAGATGTTTGTTTTGTGCAAAAAAGATAAAAATCCTAATGTACAAGATAACTAGTAAGATGTGTATTTAGGTAAACTTCCAGAAATTGGTTGTAATTATTCATATGCTACTGGTTGTCTGCTGAGTACTACTGTGATCATTAGTAATAGTTCTGGTAGTCTTATATTTATCTATGCCTGATTATAATCATCTGTTCGAATGCCCTTTCCTTACTGTCCCTTCCTCACACAAGCTCTCAACTGGAAACTTCTTTAAGATTCCTCATCTGACATCCAAATACTTACAGAAGTCAGGGAGTAGGAACTCAGCAAAAAACAGTTAAAGTGAATGAGATTCAATCGTGAGAACCAAGAATGATGAACAAAAATTTCCCAAATTTTTCAGTTTTCAACTACTTCAAATTGCCCCATTGTTATCTTACAGTGAAATTGAGCATAATATTTCACATTGACAGGGACCCATGGAAGACGAATTTATATTTTTACAAACCCGAACATGCTAAGATTGAAAAACTTTATCAATTTTATATAGGGCAATTAAAAAGAATTCCATGATAACAAGACTTGCCAGTATTTCTATATTTATTAGCAAAAGAGGTTAAGTTAAATTGAATTCTTTAAAGGTATAATTATATTAGCAAACCTCTAATAAGACAACTACTTTTAAATAGCAATTCTGCGTTATACTGTCCTTACAACTGAGATAAACACTTAAACATTGTTTTATTTTTTCTCTTGCTTTGGGAAAAGACTTCTGCAGGGCGTTTTATAGGAAAATTTCCCATAAGTACAGACATTAAGCAATGTGAGTGAATAGCAATTTCAGAAACAATGGCAAGAATGGGGAGATGCTATTTAGAAGCAGCCAAGACTTTCTTCCTCCATGACCTGGTGGATCATTATTAATCAGTTTGAATGATCTTAAAAATCCCTGGGATCTTTTAAAAATGTAGATACTGACTGGTTTCATTGATCTGGAATGGGCACTGAGATTCTGCACTTCTAACAAGACCCCAATTGCTGCAAATGCTGCTGGTCTTGAGATCACTCTTGGAATAGCGAGTTTCTAGATGACCTGGGTAGCAGGAAGGCATTGATGAGCCCAAGGGGATACAAGAGGCGGCATGAGAGGCAGCCATGGTTATGTTCTCTGAGTCTTGAATGCAAACCTCCCTACTTCCCTTTCTGCTTCCCACATGACTGGGAGGTCTTTCTAGGAATGACTGATGAATTATTTGTTGCTGGATATAATTCAGCAGGTGAGATAACTTCTTATCAAGATGCCATAGAGAATATGTACTTAATTGGATGAGAAAAAAATTTAGCCTTCTTTCATACTATTTACAAAAAATAATGTGGCTGCTTATGATTCAAAAGTTTTGAACTAACTTTTTAAATAGAGCTAAACAGTTGAATACCCTAAAACAATGTTTTTTTCTCTTAAATTAGCAAAAATTGATTTTGCCACAAACCTGACCTGAATTAAAATGAGACTTGGTTTTGTTTTATTTTCTTTTATTTTGCTTAGAGTGAGTATTCATGCTCCTTGCTACAGAAATAATAATGCATATGATTATGGAGTGCTGGTCTAGCTACAATAGGGGTATTGTCTAATAGTTGATATATGCCCTAATATTTCTCTTATAAAAATATGAAAAATTCTGAATTATTAAAACTATCTCTACCCAAGGAATTTCTATAAGAGATTAACACCTGTATCAATTGCACATAAAAATAAGGGGTCCTAAATGCTTGATTTAGGGTCATTAAGACCCTCATACTTAATATGATTTATATCTAATGATTTCTCTAAATATTTGCATGTTTATTTTGACTAGAAGGGAAAAAAAACCTTAATTGACTTCTGGCCTCCTGAATTACCTAGTTGCTCCAAAATAAATTTGGAACAAGTAAGGTTTTACATTATAAAATGTAAAGCTACTAAAGGGTTTTGCTGTTATTTTGCTGAAAATAATATGAGTATACACGAAACCTATTCCCAGGGAATATCAATCATTGCTGCTCCCTCCAGCAAATATTGGTCTCCGCTTTGCATTTGTCAATATTTAACTACTCATTTAATAGGGTTTGATATTTGTCTCCACAGTAATCAATACCCATTTGTTATTTAAAGAAGGAGCAAAAGAAATAAAGGCATACTTTACGAAAGATGGTTTTGCTTCTCAACTATTACTCCTATGAAGTTGTTGGCATTTCATGTAATTTTCCCACAACTATTGTTAATTTTTAAATTTCATTCTATGACTTTTAATCCATGAATTTCCCAAACCTCTTGTCCTTTTTGGGATTTTACCACATTTACCTCTATGGTAGAGGGGAAGATATAGAAGGATACTGATACTTATGAAGACAAAATTTTTTTTATCATAGTTTGTAAAATAGTGATGAAAAGTGGTAATATGGATGATGACCAATGTCATCAATAATGACCAACAACACTGAAGGAATTTTGAATTTATATAAAGTGTAAATTGTTCTCAGTATAGATTGTTCTCAGTATAAATGAGATGTTGAATGTAAAAATAAAAGAGGTTTGATTTTTACATATTTTAATGCCATTTGTATAAATCCACAAATTACCCACTGATGCATAAATGCACATACACACAAAAAATTTTGTCAAATCAATGTGCCCAGATTTTAGAGATGTAAATTATGGTTACTTTATTTTAATATAAAAGAGGCCAACTGAATAAAATCTCATTGCATTATTTTTAATCAATTGTTTTTCATTACTCAGGTTTAAACCGATAGCAATAGAATCATCAAACTTTATATGACAATGAGATTTCAACCTAGTAAAGCTTGGTGGAATAAATAGATTACCGAGAATTATTACTAAAAATATGAGTAGTCATGGCCACTTTTTATCTATAACTACTTCATATTATCAGTTACCAAAATGATTCTCATGCCTTATTTAAAATCAGAGTCATAGAGACAAGATCTGAACACCCAGGTAGAACAATTGTCCTTAATTCCTATAGCTGGAAGAATAGAAGGTGTCATAGTATAGGGCGAGGAAGGTGACTTGGAGAAGAAAAATATGAAACCAAACCAACTCGAGAAAACTCACCAGCTCATCAATAAGGCTGTTGGCAATGTTGTATAAGTCTCATTTAACTTTGAAGTCATCGGATCCCACCTGCAGTATTGCATTCTGTTATCTTCATTCATCCTAAAAGGACAGGGACAAACTGGAGAACAATGGAGAGGAAACTCACAATGCTTGCCTGGAAATACAAATGGTCGTAAGTGAAAGTAGGACATTTATAATGTTATTTCCGATCTACAACTCTTTAAAGTGACTGGGATCCAAGAATCATGAATTTCTTCAGCAGCCTTGATAGTTCGCTGGATCACAGAACAAATATTCTGTCATCCCTGTGGAAACAACTCAAAAATCTCTTTTCCAATATTATCACATTGATGGTAACTGTGTCTTTCTATTTTTACCATTTTTGCTGAATTCTTTGTTGTAAGTTTTTCTTTATCTATCTTGGCTAGCTCCTGACACTGCTGACCAAGAATCTGCAAGAGGAATTTCCCACCGCTGATTATATCTTTTCAGGCTTCCAAAATATTAGCCTCCTCTTTCTATTTTATTCCCCTTTGACAAACATAGAATAAGCTCCCGAGAACATTGGAAGAACTCTACCAGATTTAGATCAAACATCTTCCTGTTGACTAAACTGATACTCAGATTACGCCTATAATGTTTAGGAGGGTGCCTCACTCATTAACCACTTGCCAAATGAATTAATGTAAAAACACTCATCATTATCTTACTCCTAAATGAAGGTGAATTCCTTCCTAGGATACTCTCTTATGCCTTAGATTTTCTTACATCATCTGTGATTTCCATTGTTTTTTTCTAAGCTTGTTTATCCAGATGTTTCTGGGCATAACCACTAACCCATCTATCTCCATTCCTTCCAGTATAAATTCAAGGCTTCAAAGAATAATCAATTCTCCCTGTCAGCTTTGTTATTGCAGAGTTCCAAATTTGGACATGCAAATTAGTCCACAATCCTTTTGTTGAATATGTAAAGAATGTTTAATGGAAATGAGAGAATGTCCAAACTGAAGAAAAGATTCAGTAGGGGTAGGTAACTGTTTTGGTTGGTTTTTTAAAGATGTATTATGTAAGAGGAATTATACCTAAGAATCTAGAAGTAGAGAATCAAGGCTGATCATCTTAGGTGAAAGCTTCAAGAGCTTAGATTTCTGATAAATTTAATAAAGAAATTCCTAATGAGGTAAAGCTCTCCAAAGATTACAGAGAAAATTCCTATAAGGAGAGCATGATGGTAACATATATTTTTAATAAAACTCCCTCATAAAACAAGTAGAACAAATAAAATATTGAAAGAAAAACACGAATGATATTTTCAACAAAATTAGATAAAAAAGAAATTGCCAGGAATCTCAGACATGGGTGGATTTGGCCAAAACACCCACCAGCAACATGTTCTGTTCAAAATCAGCAGCTGTGTAGTTGTGCTGTCAGAGATAACAGGAAGTAAAGAAGAAGTGGCACTGTGAGTCAACAAAAATGAGCCTACAGGAGAGTACTACACGCAGTGTTAACCTGGGAAGACAACATTTGAGAAAAACTAGCAGAAAGCACAAGTTGCAGACCAAGTGCAAAATGACAATGGGGAAGCACAGGACAAATATGGCATGATCTGAACATTATGACAAAGACTCCAATTAATTTAAAAAAGAAACAATAAGAAACCCAGGAGCTCAAAATAGCAGATCTCCGCTCCTGATAAGGAGGAGATGGGGGGGATAAAAATGAGAGAGAAAACATAGTCTCACTCATCAGATACCACTGAAAGTTGCCAGGACAACAACTCATTACCCTGCAAATTTATAATTGATGAGAATTAGGATTTATTCTACTTCTCTGACATATGTTTCTGGGTTACCAAATAGGTCTAGTGAGTGCAGAAAATTTTCCTATGAAAAAAGATTTAATAAATGCATGAGGAAATACAGAATTGGAATGTAGAATTATAAAATTAGAAAATCACAATTTCACAACCTTTAATTAAATACTATCAATAGATGGTGTGCTGAATTGTGCTATGTCAACATGGTTAAGGCCAAGAGCTGTGCTTACTAGAATTCTCTTCTTTACATGGGCTTGCATTAGAATTAAGTAAAATAATAATCTGCCCCAAATTTAGAAGCCAATGTTAAGCAAAAACTATAAATTTTATAGTCATTGTGATTAGACATGTGACAGACAAAATGCAAGATGCAAGATTCCCAGCCAACCCCATATCCTCATTTTCTTCTACTATACATCCATTTTCCCAAGTGCTGGCCTGGTGATCAACAGTGGCCCCAGGCTCACCAAAAGGTGTTGGGTTATAGATCATAGATGTGAATGATACAGAGAAGTACAGTTCCCAGAGATTCCACCTACCTCTCCTGAAGCCTCTTTTTTATCCAACATCATTGGCTGCCCATGCTTGGCTTCTCTGATATCCTCACTACAGAATTATAGATGGATGGACTACTGACTGTTTCTTTGGTCCTGACACCTCCCTTCCAAACTTTTCCTTTCCAGCTCTTCCCTCATTTTTCTATGTCAAATTCCTATAATATACCCTTCGTAGCACAACGGAAAGAGTGGCTCTGTATTTTTGACTGAATTCTGAATGATTCAGGTGATACAATCAATAAATGTAGAGGTGATTGGGGAACTTTCAATGAAGGGATCAGGGAGCCCAAACCTGAACTCCTTGCTCACTTTTACATCAAGAAAATTAAGACAATAAAAAATTATAAATCTTCTGAAGTGATGTAATACGAGTAAACAGACTCCCTATTCAGGCCAAAGGAAAGTAGTGAACCTAAATCTAATCAAGTCTTTAGATTTATCTTCCTGTGTTCAGGAAATACGGAGAACAGTAGAGCAAGGATTAAGCTCAACTGCTACCACAAGAAATTAGCCAATTCTAGAATGTAGAACAGTCTGCAAGGTAACTGCTGCATTCTTTTCGGCAAGTCAACGTCATAACCAAAACAAAATAAAGGGAGAAGGAAAGGATTGGTCTAGATTAAAAGGGATCTAAGATACTTAAGACACATAACAAATGTAACGAGTAGAACATAGTTGGATCTTGATTTAAATAAACTAATTATAAAAAGACAATTTTGGGGTAGTCAAGGAGATTTAAATATGGATTAACAATATTAGATGATTTTAAGAAACTGTGATTGTGTTATGCATATTAGTGCCATTGTGGTTATACAAGGAAATTCTATGTGGTTTTAGATGTATAATGAAATATTTAGGAATGAAATGAAATGATACAAAATCTCAGATTTCCTTTAAAACGTATAAGCAAACAAGTAGTAAGGTGCAGAAACAGTTATGGTAAATGTAGATGGATGATGAAGCTGGATGAAGGATTTATAGGGGTTTGTTTTGATCTTTTATTTTTTGAATGTTTGTAATTTTTCTAATAAAAAAAGAATTGAAGGAACCTCCTAAGAGGTATTGAGTTGCTTGTCGTTAGAATTTTTTAAAGCATTACCTGCGTTTTCTGGGCTATGCATTTTAAATATGCTATCTTGGTATGCTAAAGAGCTTGGAATTTAGAACCAGACAATCTGAATTTAAGTCACAGCCCATCCCTTCAGCTCTCTCTCTACTGCAATGCACCTCTTGTTAGCCATATGATCTGAAATGTATCATTCACCTTACTAAGTCTCAGATGGGTCAACTGTAAAATTCTGGATAACATCTACATCAAAGGGGTATTTATAAATGATACTCTAAATTTAAGAGCTTAAGCAAAGTGCCTGACATAATAAGCACTCAATAAATGTTAGTTATTATTCATGCTAAACTAATATTATATCACTAGTATTATTAATATATTAGACGGACAATTGAAAGGCTGTACCTTTAAGATACAGCTGCTCTAGAATGTGTCAAACTGTCTGTAAAAACGATGGAACAACCTGAATCATGAGATGGTAAGAGTCTTCCAGGCACAAATACATTGCAACTCTTCCTGGCTACACCCCATCTTTTTGCCACTCCCCCTCCCAACCCCACTTCGGAGGCTTTACATTTGGCTGCTTGGTTTTTCTGCTCCTTCAGCATCTGGCACACAAAATGACTTCCTGCCCCATAGCTCAGGCTGGCTCAAAACAGCCTGACATTAATTTGACTCTTCTGCCTTTACTTTAGGACTTTCTCCCATCAACCGTCTCACATTTCATTCAGCGTCTCATGGAGCTCTTGCCACAACCTCCTTCTAGATTGTAGTCTTGAATAATTAGTTCTGGAAAAAAAATGGGTTGTTGGAATGAATGAGCTTTTAGGTCCCTTCCAACCAAATGTATGATTGTGGTGTATCCTCTAGTCTACCCTTCGGAGAACATCATTATATCAATGTGCTCTAGAGCAAACCAATCAAAATGTAATTTTTTATATTTTAAAATTTGTAGAAATTAATTTTCAGTGTTCTAGAAGTTTTTAATTTGAGTTAATCTAGCAAATTTTAACTTTCTAGAGAGCACATTTTAAAAAGATTGAAAAACATGAAAGTAATTTTAGTAATATATTTTAACAATATATTTACAATATTATCATTTTATCATATAATTAATATACAAATGAGATTTTTTTTTCCTGAGGAAAATTCTCCCTGAGCTAACATCTGGAACAATCTTCCTCTGCTTTTTACTATGTGGGCCACCAGCACAGCATGGCCGCTAACAGAGCAGTGTGGATTCATGTCCATTAACTGAACCTGAGCCGCTGAAGCAGAGTGTGCTGAACTTAACCACTAGGCCACAGGGCTGGCCCCAAAATAAGATTTTTTTTCATGCTAAGTTTTGAAATCTGACATGTGTAATACATTCACAGATATCTCAATCTGGACCAGCCACATTTCACATGCTTCATTGCCACATGTGCCTAGAGGTGAATGTACTGGACAGTGCAGCTCTAGAGAGTAGCCTATTCATCTGTACTGTTTAAACAAACAATTGGTACCTTGTATATAAAAGAACAAAATTTAAAGTTAGAAAGTAATTCAATCTCATATCATGGAAGCCAGCCCTAGTGGTCTAGTGGTTAAAATTTGGCTCTCTGACCACTGCAGCCTGAGTTTGTTTCCCTGTCAGGAAACCATGCCACCCATCTGTCGGTTGTCATACTGTTGCAGCTGTGTGCTGCCGTGATGCTGAAAGCTCTGTCACCAGTATTTCAAATACCAGCAGGGTCACCCATGGTGGACAGGTTTCAGCAGTGCTTCCAAACTAAGGCAGACTAGGAAGAAGGACCTGGCCACCCACTTCCAGAAAAATTGTCCATGAAAACCCTATGAATAGCAGCAGAGCATTGTCTGATACAGCACCAGAAGGTAAGAGGATGGGGCAAAAAGACCGGGCAGGCTGCCGCTCTGCTGTCCTCAGTGTCTCTAGAAGTCAGAATCCACTTGGCTGCATTAACAAAAACAACGTGTCATGAAAAATATCAATTATAAAATTATGTTCAGTTTGGAAAAGTGTTTTTTTAGTGGCTTTATTTAGAATGCAAAAAACAAAAAAAAGGAGGAAAACAAGATCATAACAATCATTTATTTATTGAACAATTACGATAATTAAGGCATTCTAAGCCTGTTCCATTTAATACTTATAGCAATTCTGTAGTGCAACTACTGTTGTATCCCCATTTTATAACTGAGAGAACTGAGGTTTAATGAGGTCTTGTGATTTGCTGAGATCACGCCCATGGCAAGATTTGGGAGAGCTGAAATTCTAAACATTTCTGGTTGACTCTAATTCCCAGAGAGCTACTTCTGTGACTAGAGTGAAAAAAACAATTATCTTGTTTAGACTAGGACATGCAAAAGGGGAAAAGAAAGAATAGAAAAAGGTATTTCCGTAGATACTAAGCAAATGATAGAGTGAAAAAGCAGAAGAGGTATATCTCAGGTCTACATCATTATATCTCAACTTCTGTATAGAGAGCATCGTGTTCACTACCGAAAGTCTAGTTTTCATCCATCACCATACTTATGTGCCCCTTTTACCCCTTTCACTCTCCCCCCACCCCCTTCCACTCTGGTAACCACCAATCTGTTCTCCTTGTCTATGTGTTTGTTTACGTAATGTTATAAACCAATAAGAGCAAGACACAATAAGGAACTAAAGGGTTTTCTTGCATCACTTTGAGGTTCCAATCTATTTTACAGATGACTTTTTCTGCTAAAAATTCTCTTCAGTCCATATTTATGTGTGCAGGAGCATCTATAATTATGGAATTTACTCTATCTTTAGTTAAATTTAGAATGGCTTAATGGATGGCTCTCTCTAAGTCCTATTAGTGTATACCTAAGGTCATCACAATATTAATGGTTTCTCAAAAAGGAAACTATCTAAGACTACTAATAAGCACTGTGTTTTATGCATATTTTACACCAGTCACTTAAAATTCATAATGTATGTTGCTAAAACATTTATTCAATATTGACAGCTTATTTTACGCCACTTCTAGTTGGTATTACAGATATATTAAATGGCTAAAATGCACATGCCCTTTCTATCAACATTCACTTACCGTTAATGCTTTCTAAAACACTTATGGAATAATAATAACCACTTCGCATTCCAAAGTCATTTATAATCCCCCCTGCAGTGAGCTGCTGATTCATCAGAGGCAATAGGTTAATCCATCAAAATTACTGTACTGCATATGCTGAGAAGAAAGGAAAAGGATAAGACGATAGACTGCTCTATAAATTAAAATTATGACTTTTAGATTGGACATGATTTTTACGGACTCATTTGGTGAGCCAAGCACCACTTATCCAGGGAGAGTGCAAACTGGCTTGTGTTAGTAGAATCCTTGGGTCTTCTTTCTGTCTATTCTTTTGATGACCACATCCATGCCACAAAGACAAATAGATTGACAATCAGTTATTTTCCAAGTGGTAGATGATTGGCTGAAAGTTAATAATGGGGCAAAGATGAAATAAATGGTTTGAAATATTTATTAAGTTATCCAAAGGCATTTTCAGAAGACTGATTATGTGCAACAAAATGGCTAGGTACTCATGATAGAAGGAAAATAGGACACTGACACAGTGTTTAGGGAGGAAGCAGGGACCAAGAGAGACTTAACATTAAAATGAAGCCTTAGTTAGTATCATAGTTGCAAAGATATGATACAGGTTATTACACAGAACTATTGCAACAAAGAGAAGAAAGGAAGGACTAAACTTCTCTAAGGAAGTAGAGTGAAATAAGGAAAATGAGTGAATAGATAATAGCCTGGTTTGTTCAAGAATGGCAGCTCCTGAGTGTAGTTAAAACTGAGAGGTTAGGAAAGGAAACTAATTAGAAATAAAATCAGATAGTTGGGCTGGTGCCAGAAAAAAAATAGTTTTGTGTGCCCCACTAAGTATTTTCTCCTATTGGCAAGAGAGTGAAATTCGCACTTTCAAAATATATGACTGACCTGCTTGGAGCTCTGTATTTATATTTACAGTCACTGGTAACGAGAAGGAGGATGTGTTGGAGGGAGGACAGACCAAATGCAATCATGCAGTGAGAAATGGTAGGGCATAAATGGGATGTATTCCACAGATGTATATGATTCAGGCACACGTTTCGATCCAGGTCTTGGGCTCTTTAGTAATGAGTCATGAAAACATTACTTAGGAAATACAAGAGAAATCAATTTCAGTTGGTGAGTCAGGAATGTTTTTTTTCCTAAGCAATGCTCACTGCTCTTTATAATGTTGGTAACAATAGCCGAAATGAGAAAGATAAAGAATTCAGGGTATTCATGTTATAGGAGAGCCTACCTCTATTGGGAGTAGCTATATTTCTTTTTTTTTTTTTTTTTTTTTTTTAAAGATTTTATTTTTTCCTTTTTCTCCCCAAAGCCCCCCGGTACATAGTTGTGTATTCTTCGTTGTGGGTTCCTCTAGTTGTGGCATGTGGGACGCTGCCTCAGCGTGGTCTGACGAGCAGTGCCATGTCCGCGCCCAGGATTCGAACCGACGAAACACTGGGCCACCTGCAGCGGAGCGCGCGAACTTAACCACTCGGCCACGGGGCCAGCCCCGGGAGTAGCTATATTTCTATACCAAAGATGTTGACATTTTATTTATCACAATCCTGCCCAATCCACTTTGGATTAATTGCTTCCAAAACTGTATTTTAAATGTTGAAGCTGTAGTGAAATAATTAACTATGTGAGCATTTATCATATTGTGCTTTAATGCCAAAGGGACATTATGAGCAATGAGTATTTATCGATGTTCTAATTGTAACTGAGCAGCAATGCCTTGTTTATTATTATTATTTTTTAAACAGCATTTTAACACCCGGCATCCACAAAAATTTTCCTTTTAATGCTTTCTGCATTGACATCAGGCTGGCACTGAGAGGCCAAGGATTGTATAGAATTAAATACCTTTGCAATCAAAGGTGAGGGGGATATGAAACCCTAACCTGCCGTAAATACAGGACAGGTTTCCTCAACCTCAGTATTCTTAAAATTTTGACATGAATACTTCTTTGCTGGAAGAATTATCCTGTGCATTGTAGGACGTTTAGCAGTATCCCTGGTCTCTACCCTCTCTATGCCAGTGGCACTCGCCTATAGTTGTGATAACTGAAAATGTCCCCAGACATTGCCCAGTATTGCCACCGATAGAAGGTAACATCAACACATCCTTTCACTTGAAAGTTGCACCAATGAAGTAACCCACTATGTGTTCTATCACTAATTATTAAATTTTCAAAATAAACAGTTCCAAAAAAATTATAGGAGATCCCCTAAAGTAATACTAGCTAGAGCTAAATCACAAACAGATGGGGATATATTTTGGCTTTTTGCCCATGAGTAACAGTGTTCAATTAACCCTTATTCTTATCTATTCATCTGGAGCACTGGCACAATGAACTCTGCTATCTTGCTAGAGTAGCCAAAAATATACTTATTTATCCATAAATCCTTTGATAACTAAGCATATTCTATGTTTCCATATTCAAATGGATTTTCACAACGCCTAATTTCAAAGTAGTGCACAAATTCTGTTTCCTCTAGCTCTGCCACCTACACACTGGTAAATACTAACTTGTTTTCTCTTTATTTGGTAGAGGAAAGGGGTCAAATTTGAGAACTTGTGCATCTCTAGACTCTCGCTTAAGAACTTCATAATCTTAATTTAGGGAAAAAGCTATAAAAACTAAATTGCCTTCTTTGAAACTGGAGAAATATAAATTAGACCTTGAAGAATAAGAAGTAATTAATTGGACCATAGAGTAACAGTGGAGTACAAAGGAGAAGGGTGAATCACTGAATTTAAAAATTAATTGTCCTGTGTACTCAGTCTACTTGGTTCCTACCATCAAAGAAAGTGAGAGAGGAAAAGTTGAAAAGTAGGTAAACTCAGGGTAATGTGGCACAGTGGGAACAGCATGGTTTTCAAATCCTAAATCTACTGATTTCTAGCTGAGCTTCAGGCTAAGTTACTCAATTCTTTCTGAGTCTCAATTTCTTCAGTTGTAAATGATATCTACTTTCAGACTTGATTTAGGGATTAAAATAATAAAAATAGTTGACACTGATCAGTAACTCCCATATACCACACATGTTCTTTAAATGCTCTCTGTGTATTATCTCATTTAATGTTAATGATTACCCAATGAGGTAGGTGTTATCATTATTACCATTTTACAGAAAAAGAAACTTAATCAAGGAGAGGTTTCACATCATAGGTGATGAAACTGAGACTTAAATTTAGTCAATATGACTCCAATAAAGTAACTCTTGGAGTTATAATATGCTTCTATAAAGGACCTAAGAAGTCTTACACATAGTTGGTTAGCAATACTTAATAGCTCTCTGCCTTCAGCTTCATATGTGAAGAAAGAGAAATGATCTTCAGCTTACCTAAGTATATGAAGAAACTCAGAGATAGAGGCAGGGAAATCGTCCAGGCCTGCTAATAAAAATATAAACCGAATTCGCTCTCTCTCTTTCCCCTCTGAAGCTACCCGGTGTCTGGGGATTCTCCCCTTTGTGACCATCTCCTTTGGGCATGGCCTTAGTTTAGGTCTTCATCAGTTTTTGCTTAGCTCCAATCAAGTTTGCATTGCGGCCAGAGATTTCTAAACCAGGAAACTGATATGCTGATGCCTTGCTTAAGTGTCCTACAAGACTTTCCTCTGGCTTCCCGGATGAGTCTAAATGCCTCTTCTCATTTAGCAACGAGTTACTTGGAAGATTCACATATTCTCAGACCCAGTAATTTCACACTCGTGTGTATAGCCTGGATAAACTCTTGCACATTTCCACCAGGAGACATTTACAAAATGTTCAGTGTGATATCGTTTGTAATAGTGAAAAATGGTAAATGACCTAAATGACGTTTATCACAGCAATGAATAGAAAAATTATGATATAGTCAAGTTAGTTCTACCCAACATTTTAAGTGAATCTCTTGCATTTATATAAGAATGTAGACTTTTTTTCAAAAGAAAGAACAATGATGAGATAAAAGAAAAATGCCTACAGTGTAATATAATTGCATATCATCTGCAAATAGGCAAAATAATAATATATATTGTTTAAGGTTATTTAGCTATATAGCAAAATTTGGGATAATTATTACCTGTAGTGATGAGAGAGGAGGAGGTGAATGAAGAATTTTATACACAGGGGGCTTTAAGTATATTTTTAATTTAATTTTTAAGTTGGGTGGTAGGCACATAGTGTTTATTATATTTAGATGTTTTTGCATGCTTTAAATAGTTAATAGTCTCTAGAAAAATGAATAACTAATAATAAGCCTGTCAAAAATGGCCCACCATGAATTAATCCTTTCATATCTTTCCATTATTACTTTTGACAATCAATTGATGCTTACCCTCCAGTCATGATGAACTATGTACAGTTTCCCGAACATATCATTCTTGCTGTTTTCTGTATGGCCTACATAAGGCCACTATCCTTTCCATTCACCTTACTCCTACTAATTGTTAAAGCTCAGCTCAGAGGTCTTATACTCCAGGATCTTTTCCTTAAAGTCTTTAGACTGGATAGTGACTGTGTTCTGATTTCTCATAGCACCATTTCTACTTCTGTGTCAGTTCTTAAAACAATAGCTATTAATTCTTTGCTCACATTACTTAGCCGATGGAGGTTGGCAAGAGCCTCTGCTCATTCTAGGTAGTGAGGAACCCAGGTAATGGAGGCTGCAGCTGTACTTATGCCCTCAGAATCACTGTGCAGGAAGAAAGGGGCACAGTAGATCATGACTGGGCCCTTAGAACTTCTAAGCAAAGTAACTAGCATCACTGCCACTCACATTCATTGACCAAAGCAACTCAAATGATCTCTGCTAACTTGAAAGGGAATGGGAAAGTGCAAGCCTTCCAATGTGGTTGAAAGGTGAGAACTGATATCTGTGAACTATATGAAGAATCCTAATGAGTCCTAACAACTACAACCACAATAGCATTTTTCACATCCTATTATAATGAATTATTTACTCCTGCAGAAATCTTGTCTTAGTCAAGTTGGTATTTCTATCACCTTATGTAGACACATTCAAAAGAAGATTTGTCGCCTGGATAAGTGAACAGGTCCTCACAAAATTTTGCTACTTTTAGGTTGGTCACGCAGAAAGTATTTTTTGTGAGTGAACATTAGCATTTCATTATTGACTCATTTTCCAAACATATCTTGCTTGATTGACGGTAGGGTTATCAATCTATAAATTTTCAGAGCGGATCATATTTAGTTCAATCTTCCCACAAAAGAAGCGGCCTCTCAGCACCTATTCACTTTTATGTACCTGCCAGATACTTGCTGGAAAGTGATAAATCAGGTCAGACTATCAGAGTGGTTGCTCTATGATCTAAGGGTGGGAGAGTTGTTTTCTTGGCATGATATTTGCTGTAAACACATACTCTTCAGAGGGTTTTTCTAAGGTGATTGCTTTTTCAAAGTCATAAGGCCTTCTTGAAAACGGCCTACCTACTTATCATCAAAAGAATAATGTTATTAGAAATCCATATTTTCCTAAAACATTATTTTTTAAACTATATTTCTTCTTAAACACTTCTTTCTTTTAATAAAAGCTATTTTAGTGTGTGTATTTCCTTTTGTCCTTTCTCCTTTAGAGTTACATATACTTTTGCATTTCACTATTTTATCATTCTAGGGAATTCACAAAACTTGAATTAAGCACACTTGTCACAGATAACTGATCTGATATATACTATCTTATTAAAATAAATAATAAGCATCAAATCGTATCTTCATATTGAAGGTTAAATTTGTCACCCACATTTACAAAAGCATAACACAGTTGCATCCTAACTCTTTCAATATTTACAAACATTTTAGTGTCATCCTATTAATCTAGCAGCAAATCCTGTTAGCTATACCGTAAAAACATTATCAGGATTAACTCCTGCTCGTAGTCGTCAGTGCTCCCCCTTGTGGTTCAGGCCATCATCATCTGGAGTATTTCAACACTTTCAGTCTGTTCTTTGCACAGACTATTGAATGGTCCTTTTAAAATGCAGCTCAGTAAGATTGCAATCACATCAATCTTGTACATAAAAATCCTCCAGGGGCTGCCCTTCTCATTCAGAATGAAGAGCAGTCCTCAGTGTAGCTCACAGGGTCCTCCATTATCTTCTCCTGGCTCACTTCCCCACCTTCTGCCATTCTCCCCGCCTCCCCTCTGCTTTCTCATTTTCCATTTAGTGCAGCTCTTATGCGCTTGTCCCAGGGACTTTGTACTTATGTTTCCTCTACCGAGGATACTTCTCCCTCCAGGTATCAAACGATTCGTTCCCTCTCTTCCTGCAAATCTTTGCTCAAAACTCGCGTTTTCAGAGAGGACTCCTCACATAACAGTACCTAAAATGGAAACGCTATGACATCCTTTATCCCTTTCTCCTGCGTTCTCTTTATTCCTAGCATTTATTATCATCTGATATGATATCACACAGTTGATATGTTATATACACATACATACACTTTGTATATCAATGTAAAAATAAGTGAAATTATTATTTGCCTGTCCTCACTAAAAGAAACGTTATGTCAAGCAGGGACTTTTCAGTTTTGTTCATGAGGACCTAGAAGATCACCAAGGACATTGTAAGTAGTCAGAAAATATTTGTTGAATGTGCAAGTAGGTGGCTGAATAAACTCTTAGAGAATAGATAGGTCAGGTTTTATTCTCAAGGTATTTCCCGTGGTCCTTTGTACTGCCATTCCTTACGCTTATATCATAACCTGCCACTTACACCAAGGAAGGAAGTTGAAAGTCTACCAAGGGTATAATTTCATCTCCAGTGCTATCCTCATCAGGTCTTTCCTATGCACAGGAAATCAGGAGCCTCCTTTCCATCCTTTCTTCCTTCTTCCCTCGCTTCCTTCCTTTCTTCTTTTCTATTCATTCACTATGGGATTAAAACTCCTGTGGTTTTTGTGGTCAAAATGGCTAAGGCTACCTTCTTGAGAATGTTCCTTTGTACTTAGTGCTACAGCCTTCTGAGTTTTTACTCTAGTATGGACATGAGTTGTAGCCTAGAATGTTGCTACTTCAGCACTTTGAGATTTCTTACACCCCACACAGTTCATCAATGATTTTGAAACTGTGAAGGAACCCAGTGGATCAATCTTTGGTCTTGCCTAAACCCCTGGTCAAGCAAACAGGGATGAGCTATCAGACAGCAAACACGTGAGGGAGAAATTCATAGACGCAAGAGCTATGGCTGGTGCATGGCTCCACCAGAGCCTGCTGCATTCTCAGATAGCACATGGGAATTTATCAAAGGGAATGTCAAGGGTTTGGAGGGGACCGCTGGCTCTTGAGTTGTGAAACTAATCTGCTTGATCAGGAAAGCACAAGCTCCAGCCTAGTCAGGATAATCAGTAGCTTGAAAACAAGCCTTGTGCTTATAGCAGTATGAGGGGGCAGAATGGCAGCCTCTGGCCCTCAGTTGAAGCACCAATCCCTTCTCTGACATGAGCAGGAGTGTAGGACATGCGGTAGTGACTATATGACATGGCTTCCATCCTGATCTGCTTCCTCAGCATTCTACCAGGAATGACTCCTTAAGCACTTAGCAGTGTCTGGTTTCCATTGAGCAGGTCTCATTTCCTAAAATATTCTGCTCTTCAGGAGGCCACCTCCCTCCCCTGGGAGACCAGGCTGCAGGGATGCGTCTTGGGGAATTTAATCATTATATCTCACTTTCTTTGTCACTTTTCTCTCTTATTTTCTTTTATCAGTTTAATTAGCTGGGAGTAATTAGGAGGCTCTTCTGGCTATTAATATTGAGAGAGGTTCCATAATAGGATCTCGTCATAAATCATGTACTGTGGAGCCTGTGCTTTGTGGTATCATAGTCTCCAAACATACTGAGCTTATCTCCATCCTATTTTGAATTCTCTGATCTCTGGATCTTTGTGTTTTCACTTAGCACGTGTAAATATAAAGTTCACTATGTGGGAGGCACTCCTTTAAGTGCTTTATAGTTATTGACTCATTCCTCTCTGATAACATCTCTATGGTATAAGTACTATCATCATTCTCATTTGCCCAATGAGAAAACTGAGACGGAGAGATGAATCAACTTCTTCGTGATTCCATGACTAGTAAGTCCATCGCTGAGCTCATTAGTTCTAACCTTAGTCCCTTGTCTACGATTTTATTGCTATTTCATTACTTAGTTCTCTATCTAAAAAATTCATATAGAAATTTAATTTTAATGGTTTTCCCCATTTTTCAAGAGGGGTAAATTTTCTACAAAGTCCACCATAGACGATCATGATTCTTTTCTTAAATTTCCCATCCAAATTAGGTTTAGTAATTACTTATGGAATCCCAGACTCAGAAAAAATTATTTTATTTTCCTCATATGAGAAGGTTGTATTTCCCTTGGTTTAGTTTTTAGACATATAACTACAGAGGGGTTATGAAGATTCGCTCCAACACAGCATCTGCTCCAGAATGAAGAGAGGATAAAATACTGGAAAATACATCTGCAAGAAGTTTCTCAAAATTAATTCTTTTCTTAGTATTTCCAGAGCATTGACCACTTGGAACACTGGACCTAAAAACTGTTTTGAAAGAAGATAAAGATTTTACTGGCATAGTAATACCACACTATTACTTTTAATATAACTTAATATAACAATATAACTATTAAGATAGCTTAATAAGCCTAACTTCTAAAATACAATATCAAGTCAATATTTGATAAAATGCCATTAAAATTATAATTTGATATTAATATCTACTATTGTTATGTAGAACTTTCCAATTGTGAAATCCATTTAGCATTTCTGAAAAGGCAGAATTGCATATATCCACTTTTAATTCATTCTTAACTAATTTCTCCTCCAGCAATGAATAAGCACAGACGTGTTTTGACTGCCATTGTTTTCAAAGATATTAATTCAGTCATCAGTATAGTATTTTAACAGCTTTGATAAGAAACTTTTAAGTGTTCACCTCCCATCACTGATCTTTTCTTGATTGGAGTTTATCTAGTGTTTCTTTTATACTCAGATTTATAGTTCATGCAAAGTAACTTATAATCACTTTGAAATATATCTGGATTTAAATTATCATTTCAATTCCTTTGACTTTTGAAAATGAAGATAAAGGAAATAAATTGGTTTAAAAGATAAACAATTAGAATTAATGTGTATTTCCTATTGAGTTGCAGGGTTATAGTAACTGCAGCAGCAAAAATCTTATTTGACTCAATATTTTAGATCAATAAAGAAAGCTACATCATTCTTTTAACAAAAAGATTTTGTCAGCAGAGGAGTCAGGCGCAGCATTTGAAAAGACCACCTCACCCTTTCGTTTCAACACAACCATTCTGTACTTTAAACGGTCCCATCATTCAATGCCAGAATCTCTAACTTTCTATCAGGAAATAAAAGCAGAAATTTCCGAGTCTCTGAGATCCCTAGCTCAGACTTTCTCTACAACCACCTAGATCGTTATACTACAAATTTCTAAAAGTCCTCAAAGCAAAGTTCATTCTAAATAACTCAATTATGAAATAACTGTAAAGGAAGCTTTAAAATCAGGTAGAATAATAAATTAAAAACTGCCATGATGTGACCAACCAGAGGGACTGCCTTTGTCCTTGACTCCTTCAGTAGGACTTGGCCATCTTAACTTGAATATTATCAAGCTGGCGCCTTTCCTTTTTCTCTCCGTATGTTAGAGCTTTTCCTTCCCCCACTCAACAGTACTCAGCTTTCTTGCTCAAGCTCTACATCCGCTGCCTACTCCCCCACAGATCATTTCAATGGTTCCTTTACCTCCCCTTTCCCCTGCATTTCAATAAAAGCATTGTTCTTGTTTTTTCCCTGAGTTGACTTCAGATTAAGACAAGTCATTACCATTCTCTAAATTCATTCATCCTTCCATAAAAGATTTTTTGAAATCCTAAAATGTACTAGGCATTGTTTAAATGCTGTGCCATCTTTGACAGAACGTATACCTGGGATGGAAAAGCACACCACAAGAGATAATAAATTGTTAGATCCTTAAAATCAAGGATCATAATTACTCCTACTTATGTACTTCTGCCCTCAGCTATATCTTCTTTAGAGAGAGTATGGCGGATGAGGTATACTGAATAAATATTGTTGATTACAAATCACGCTACAGTATTATGAACACACTGCTTTATAACGTTCTTCATACTTAGTGGCTGATTGTTTAACTTAGAATGAACACCCCAGGGACGATCATAATATCTTATTCATGATGGTAAACTCACCCACAGCCTGACAAATAATAAATACTGAATATTTGTTTATAAAAAGTGAACTTTAATTTAAAATATACATGACTATATGAGGAAAAGAATGAAAGATATAAAGGCTAATCCAAGATCCCCCATTTTTCTCAGTGTGTATAGTTTTAATTAATAAATGAAAAGAATTTGGGTTAGATACTGGTACATACAGTATCTCATTTACTATTCAAAATAACAGAATATGATACATATTACAATATTCATTTCAAAATTGTGGGGAAACTTTGTTTCTTGACCAAGTGGAAATAAGGCTGAGTTTTGAATCTTGGTCATTTGAGCCCAATTCCTGTTCTCTTAGCATTTTCCCCCAGTTATCTCAAGAACGTTAAATAAAAGAAGCTTTGTTCCTAAAAATGTAGAGTCTCTTTAGGCTCTTCCTTGAAGAAAGGGTAAGGAGGGAACAGAAGGGGATATTATTATGTATTCAGCTGCAGCAGCCCCACATAAATGATCTGCAGGTGCACACCTGAGACAGCATGCCCTAGATTTAGTGATATAGCACAAAACAGAACAACTAGTCAACAAAATGATGTGGTTAGAGTATGTGATGAGACAGTAATAGGAGGAATTTTGGCTGTCATGACCCTTTTACTCTCTAAAAGCTATGATTACTTTCCCAAATGCTAAGCCAATAATCTGTAAAAACTAAGATAGGGAATAAAGCCTAAACTCCTCAAATAGGACACATTTTAGGATATTTCCAGTTTTATAGTGGTCTTAATACCTTCCTATCCTGAATTTCAAAATCTAGGATTAGAGTTTAACAGGAGACCATGCCCAACTGTGAAGAACATTGGTATTCCATCTTTTTTGTTATTTTGAGAACAGCATTTGTACAATGCCATTTACAGATGCTTCTGATGTGCTATTTTTGACCAGGACTTTTAAGTCTCTTCAGGCATAAAAAACAAAGCTGCCCCCATTGACAAGGGAGACTCATCAGGTGAAATTCTCAGCTTTGCCTGTGTCCAATGAGATGTCTCCATTCCAAGTTTCAAGGTCTTACTCTTTCCTCATCAATGCCCTAAATTTAACATGAGTGATTCAATAAGCCTGGGAATTCAACAAGTGATAAATAAGCACATAATTTATTTATAATTACCCAAAACTGGAAACAACATGGATATACCCCATTTGGTGAATGGCAAAACAATCTATGGTTCATTCATACAATCAAATATCACCCACCAATGAAAGAACCAACCACTAACACACACAGTACCATAGATTAATCTCAATTGAATTATGATAAGTCAAAGAAGCCAAACTCAAAAGGCTACATAATGTATGAATCTATTTATATGATTTTCTGGAAAAGTAAAACTATAAACAGAAAATAGATCAGCTCTTGCCAGAAGGTGGAGGGATACAGTCTAAAAAATGGTTAGAGGGGGATGAGTGGGGCGATAGAATTGCTCTTTATCTGGATTCTGGTACTGGTTACAGGAGTATACATATTTATCAAAAACTCACAGAAGTAAAAGTGTGAATTGGGGAAGGTCTGGTGGTTCAACAGTTAGGTTTGCAAGTTCCGCTTTGGCAGCCCAGGGTTTGATGTTTAGATCCTGGGTGTGGACCTATTCACCACTTGTCAAGCCATGCTGTCAAGCCAGGCTAATCTTCCCCCCAAAAAATAAAAACAAAAAAATAGAAGAGTGAATTTTGCTGTATGTAGATGTTACCTTCATTAAAAAACTTAAAATTTTCACAACAAGGTACTTCTACATAGCCCATGAGACGGCTAAAGTTAAAATGATTGTCAACACCAATTGTTGCCAACGATGTGGAACAGGTAGAACTTAGACATTTCTATTAGTAATGTAAAATAGGTAGCACCACTTGGAAAAACAGTCTGGCAGTTTCTGATAAAGTTAAACATAGTTATTATTTAGACCAGAATTTTCAATCCTAGGTATTTACCCAAGAGAAATGAAAACATATGCATATACAAGAACTTGAACAACAATTTTCATAACAGTTTTATTCATTAGAGTCTGAACCTGGAAATAATGCAAAGGTCTGTCAATGAGTAAATGGATAATCAAATTGTAGTACATTCAGTGAATGAAATACTACTCAGGAATATAAATGTACAAACTAATGATACACACAACAATATGAACGACTCTCAGAGTGTTATGCTGATCAAAGCAAGACAGTCACAAGAGTCATGCTATTTTTATTTGAAACTCTATTTCTATTTATTTGAAACTCTAGGTAAGACAAATTTAAATTATAATCATAGAGAACATTGTTATCGTATTATAGAGAACATTATATAAACAATGTTCTCTATAATTATATTGTTTTCTTGGTTGTGGATGGTTTGGGGAATTTAATAAAAAGGAGAATAAGGAAAATGTTTTGCATGATAGAAATCTGTCTCTTGATTTTGGGTTGGTCCATGGTTATATACATTTATCAAACTCATTTAACCATATCCTTAAAATAAATTTAGTTTACCATATGCAAACTGTACTTCCATAAAGTTGATTTAGAAAATATATCATCTGTATAATGTCCCAAAATGAATATTATATATATGTTGATGATACAGCTGGGGAACTTGTTAGAAGCAAACACATAACAGTTCTGGAAGATCACTTCTCACTTTGGGGGATTTATACCATGGAAAAAAATTGTACCGAAAATTATCCCACAAAGAAAAATTACAATACACTGTGGAAATAAGTTAAGAGATAGACTCAAGCAGCTGCCATAATGAGAAATATTATTACTCCCAAAGACTTGAGATAATAACTATGAGAGAAACCATTAATAAAAGGAGTAAATCGATAAAATGAACTACAAAATATCAAAACACAAAAGACAATAATAAAAAATAGGCTTACTTAGAAAATACACCATCAATAAAAAATATAGTCATTAAATAACTTTAAAGAATAATTAGCAGAGCATAAACAAGAGATTAGGTATAATTCAAGAGAATCAGTGATTCGGAAGATATTACAAGGAAATTGTCCAATATTCAGCATAGAGAAATTAAACATTACAAACATAAAAAAGAATTAATAAAAACATTGAAAAGAATAGTATTTTGCAACATGTGTATAATAGAAATCACTGAAAAAGAGAAAAAGGAGAATAGGTAGTAAAGGAGATTGTATTCAATAATTGAAGAATGAATATATCCATAAGAAAGACAAGGAGGCTATATCAATATCAGAAAAGTATTCAGGATTAAGTATATTATCAGAGAAAAAGGCGACCTTTTCAAAATGATAAAAGAGTCTATTCAGGGGTTGGCCCCATGGCATAATGGTAAAATTTGGTGCGCTCCACTTTGGTGGCCTGGGTTCATGAGTTCAGATCCCAGGGGCAGACCTACACCACTCATCAGCCATGCTGTGGCAATGACCCACATACGAAATAGAGACAGATTGGCACAGATGTTAGCTGAGGGCTAATCTTCCTCAGCAAAAAAAGAAGAGGATTGGCAACAGATGTTAGCTTAGGGCGAATCTTCCTCAGGAAAAAAAAAAAAGGTCTACTCATTAAGAAGATATAACAACCCAAAATATGTATGCACTTAAAAACAAAAGCTTTAAATACATAAAGCATAAACTGGGGGAAGTAAAGAGATAAAAGGCAAGTCCATAAACATTTGAAGATCTCCCTTAGTAGTTGCTAGAATATGTAAAGAAAAAGGATACATGGACGAATAACACTAGCAACCAAATTAATCTATAAAACAGTTTTACAAAACACTGTGCTTCAAAACTACAGAGTTTTTTTCTTCTAATCTATGTGGAACATTCACCACAAAAGACCATGTGCTGGAAGCGTCTCAAAAAATTTAAAAGCATTGTAATAATTCAAAGTGTTTTCTCAGACTGCAAGGGAATTAATAGGGAACAATGAGAAAAGACATCTCTCAAAACTCCATTTGGAAATTAATCAACAAACTTGTAAATAATCCAAAGGTCAATGAAACCCAAAGAAAATTAGAAAATATTTTGAACTGAATGAATATTAAAGCATAACTTATTAGTATTTGTGGGGTTCAGTTAAAGCAGTACTTAGGGACAAATTCATAGCTTTAAATGCGTATGTTAGAAAAGAAAAGATGTTTCCACATTTAGAAAAAGAAAAAAAAAAACAGAAAAAGAAGAGCAAATTAAACCCAAGTAAGCAACAGGAAAAATTAATAAAAGAAATCAAAATAAAAACAGCACACAATTAGATTTCTTGAAAAGTCATAAGTTGTCCTTTAAAAAGATTAATAAACAGATAAAACTCTAGTGTTCTTAGTGTTATTACTATGCTGTATAAAATTACCCACACATTTAGGAAGGTGAAATGACCATTTATTATGCTACTGATTCTGTGAATGAGGAATTTGCACGAGCAAAAGCGGAGAAGTCTTGGTATTTGTTAAGACAGCTCAAAAGTTGGTAGCTGGAATCATCTGAAAGATTGCTCACTCATATGTCACTCATGTGTTACTGATTCTGGAAAGACCCAAACAGTTGAAGTTGGAACAGCTCATTGCATCTAAATTAATAAAATTAGGTCTGAAAAAGTTAATGCTCAGGAGTGTAGTTTTGGACCGTATTAGTATATATGCCTTCTCTCTTGGAAGATCATGCTATGCTGGGTTCTGGTGAAATGGAAGAGGAAGACAAATCTGAGGGGAAAAATTACAACCACGCAAAAAATTAGGTAGCCGAATCAGCTGGCTAGGGAAGTGGATACATGGCAATGCACAGAGTTACTCACAGCTGAGATTCAACAGAACTCTAGCAAGGATAATTCATGGATAATGAATCTGATGTTGATTCTGTCAAGAGTTTATGGATAAGTTAATTCTTCTAGAAGGCTTTTAAAGGAAGAAAACTTGCAGAAAGTCAATTTCCTGCTGCGTAACACCATCACTCACAAAGAATATATTTTCTTTTCCTGGGGAAGCTGATGGCAAAATCTGGCCCAGAGCTTACATTCCTAGCCTGTAAAGAAAGAAAACTTGGGAATTGTAAAGGGAATATATTTTATACTTTTACGTGAGGACGATAAAGAAAAGAAGAAAGAGGGGAAATTCAAGAAAACAAAGGAAAAGTAAAATGGTAGAAGATTATAAAGATGGTGAAAAAAAGAAGAGAGAAAGAATGGGCATTTTATTATAAATCAGAGAAGATAGAGCTAATTTTTTAAAGTATCATGTATTTGACAACTATCAATATACTTTAATTTTGTTCCTTTGTTGAAGAAATAAGAAAAAGGATTACTAATAGATCTTCAAGTTTCTTAACGGTATGACATTAAACAAAAGAAAGAGAAGGTTTTATTTTCAAGTCTTTATTCTTCTGGTAAGTAAGTTTCACAGAACTAAAACTGGAATTTGCTCAGCTAATTCTCCAGAAGAAATTCACAGACACTCTGTTTGCTGATGCCATCTTCAAATTATTTTACACAAAGTGTGAAGCCAGTAACCAGAATTCTTCATCTGCTGGGTTAGCTAGCTAATTAGTTACAGCAAATGTAATATGTTATTTCTGGAATTGAGGCTAGTTGTAGCTATCATACAATTTTTACTTGTTTCTATCATTCATATTTTCATTCATGCATCCATTCATTATATAAATACTTGATTTATTACTTTGTGCTGGACATTGTTCTAAGTACAACACACATGATGTAGATAAAAAATAAAAATATTAGTAAAATAGTATTTACTATTAGTAAATATAAAAAGTTCTAGTTTCGTGTGTCTTACATTCTAGTGTGATGTCATTAATGTCCGTGAAAACCATGAGGAGCTGCTTTTGGTTTACAGTTTACAAAACGTACTTAAATCAACACCTCTTACAATAAGACTTTACAATATAGAATATCAACTAATAGTTGAATTACTCTTTCCAATTTAGAAATACTGCTTATTTCCAATCATAGATTTATATAACTCCTTCTGCTGGTTTCCACCAAATCATTACTTGTATTTCCTCCTGGGATAAGCATGTGTTCTCTATTAAGGAGTCAGTCTATAAGTCTCAAATACTTGGAACATTCAAAGACTCTTTTTTCTTTTACTGTGTAACAATTTATCACTTTTTGAAAATGATAATTGTTCTGTCTTTCCTTTTTTGGATGCAGCACATTGTCATTTTCAAAAGCAACTGGACTCCAAATAATTTCCAGCAAGAGAAGGACTTGCAAGATTTCAGAAATTGGCACTGTTGAATTTCCAAAATTGTAACAAAGGAAAAAAATAAGTAATTATCTAGGATACGTAATTTTGTAGAATGTTCCTATATTTTCAAAGGAAAACCTTCCACGTGGAAGTTTCCATGGGAATAAGATGACTTTGCAGCTTCCAGCAGTTGAGCAGATACAATTATTCCTCTTTCTTTTCTGACTCTACAAGGAGTATCATTGTTTTCAGATTACCGAAGAAATTATTTTTTATTTAAAAAATATTTTGTCACTCCTCTAAGACGACTGAGATAGGGCTCCCGGGGAGACTTAGCACCTCCTGGACATGTTGTTCTTATCTGGATTGCAGAATTTACCAGCTTTTCCTTTTCACTTCATTGCAAAGCCCTTGGAGGGCTGGGATAAATGTCCTTCTCATCTTTGCATTTTCAGTGTCTGACACGGTTCCTGGCACATCAATATACAAATTTTGAATAGATTTAAATTTGCTCCTTATTTTAGTGTACTCATCAGTTTTATACCCAGTAATTGAAATCTTACACTTTGGCTTTTTCACACGTTTTCTCAGGGTTTTATGAAGGAAAGTTTTCAATTAAATTTCAAAATATCTATGTAAAAATATTTTTATCCTCTCGTTTTTTAGTTCAGCACTTTTTTCTTACCCACATTATTTTTTTCCTCAGCCTATTTTCATGAACCATAAATTTTGGGGCCAAACTTAGGCCAATAAAATAAATAACATTTGTATCTACAGCCAACCTACGGTTGCAATTTAACCAGGACCAATGGAGTTGCACCCTAATTCTCTCTTTTCCCAGTAAATTTATTGTCATTAAATATAATAGGTGATCTACTGTTAAACAATTACTTACCATTATACAAACTTAATTAATTAAACTGAAACCAATTTTAGCTTCATCACTATTTATAAGTTTAAATAATTTTATTTACAATAATGGTTATGTGTAACCACTGGCTTACAAAATTCCTGAAAATTTAAAACTCAGCTCACCCTGTGAACTAGGAGGAGCCAGCTCCAGCGTACCACTGCATCATTAAATAAACAATAGCTTAAAGAATTATAGAATTTTTATAATTATATGATAAATAATCAAAGTCTTTATTTATAATTATCGGATAAGAGATTATAGGATTTTTATATTTATAGAATAAAAGAATATGAGGCCCAAAGAAATAAGTAAGGTAACCAAAAATTTTTATAATGCATCTCTCATCATGTATTATTATTATTAGCTCCATTTTTATGACAAATGTCTATTTTAAAAATTCAATAATACAGGAATATAAAGAGTAAATCCGAAAGGTCCCCATCAAACTTCTTATCCCTGAGAAATATTAACTATTTATTCTTCCAAATTTCCCTCTCTTCTTTCTTTCTTCCCTGTTTTTTTCTTTTAAAGTAATTTTATCGTTTATAGTACAGATGTAATGTAAGTTCATATAGCCATTTACTTACTCAGCTTCACTATTACAAACAAAGCTACAAAGAACACCTCCATTGCTTACAAATCATTACAGATATGGCCTCTGATACCTTGACTGTCCTGCAAGAATTTCCCTGTATAAATATCTCGATAATGAATTGGTCTATCAAATTCTACTTTTTTATAATTTTGAATCTTATTGCAGCATAGCATGCAAAAAAATATATCGTCAGTCATGTGTACGTGTTCCCATTTCCCTACGCCTGTAATATGACGGTGCTGGCTCACACTACCTTGTGAGAGCTGATTCCACATCTCTTCCCAACTCTGTGTACAGTGATGTTACATTAATAGCTTGAAATATGCCATATCAAGAGTATTTACACCATGGAAATGGACAAACACTACAAATGAGGGGTTTTCCCCCAGAGAGTCTGTTTACCAGTGCACTGCTGCCTATACTCTCACTAATACTAGCTATGATCTTTTAAATGTTTACTATAAATTGTATATAAATATTATTTTCCACATTTTTCCTTAAATTATTTGCACTTTTCTTATGGATTATTTTGATTAGCCTATTTCATTGCTAAGGAAAGTGAGTTGTAGAAAGAAAGATTAATTTAGAATATATAAACAGAAGCATCTATGTAATAGGTGCAAATAAATATTAGTTTATTATCCTCCCCACCCCCATTCCTTCTTTGTCCAAGGAATATAAGGAGTTTGTGGTAAAGACAGTCATAGAAATTCAGCCCTCATGTAATTTATACCCCCTATTGTTTTAACGCTTCCTTTTATTTATGAAAGTAAATAAAGAACCCAGAATAATTCAGATAAGGTTATAAATCTAATTTGGAACTCCCGAAAGAAATTCTGTAAATGATTCTCCAACTGGTCGCTGTCCCAAAAAAGATGCTTCTCATACACCTTGGTGATGAGGGACACTGACATAAGCAGCTAGGTTACCCCGTCATCAGTGACACTTGACATCATAGATAGCAAGTAGCCACATGGCTGACAATTTTCTCTCCCGGTTATTGTGTCTTGTATAACCGTTGCCCTATCTCAGATGAAAATTTTCATCTGTCTGTCTTCTCTTTTGCACATCTCTAGTCCAGGTGAATTTTTTCAAGTTTTATTGAGCAATAATTGACATACATCACTGTGTAAGTTTAAGGTGTATACCATGATGGTTTGATTTACATGTATTGTGAAATGACGCCATAATAGGTTTAGTTAACATCCATCATCTCATATAGATACAATAAATAGAAAAGAAAAAAAATGTTCTCCTTGTGATGAGAACTCAAGATCTACTTTCTTATCAGCTTCCCTTTAGGTCACACAGCAGTGCACAGTTTCTCTGGTCCAGGTGAATTTTGACAGTGATACTGTGAGCAGGCTTCAGGCTGGTGGTGGAGGGGCCAAATCTGTGCTTAGATGTTGAATGAAGGGGAAATCTTGGCGTCCAAGAGAAAGTTCTCAGTGAAAGCCAGCAGCAGTGCTATTTCTTAGGTACATTTAAAAGGTGGCAGTACTGGGGCATTCTAACTTTCACTGAATTATTTTCTTGAATTCAAAAGTAACAAAAAGAACCAGTTCTCAGTGTTTCCGTGTATTCTCAAAGTTTGGCACTTTCTCTTTTTCTGCCGCTGATATGATACTGTCTCCTACCAGAATCAGAGCTCAGTTTTCCTGGGCAGTTGAGCTTCTCATGCTATATTAAGGTCTTGCAGTTTGCATAATGAGAGTTTTTGATTAAGCTATTTGAGTAGCATGTACTTGGAAATAAACAGGAAATGTGGCTCAGGAAACTCTCTTCCTCTCCTTTGACTTTTTTCTTGCTTCCTCCCCCTTATTCAGAGAAAAATTCTTTTAAGAATCCAGCAGAGCTGGCTAGGTTGTTGCCAGCCTTCTATTCTTTTCTCCCTACATTTTCTTCCTCAGACAGTACAACCGTTTTCATTATTTTTATTCTGAGGACTTCCTGACTTTCTCCATGCAACCAACTTTCACTTAAATACAGTACTTCATCTCAAACTCACTCCTGGACATTGCTATTTGGATGTTCTTTAATTACATCATATGCAGTATATTCATATCTATTCTTAACATTTACCACTAAAAATAGTCATCCCTTGCTATGGTGTGAATGTTGTGTCCCCACAAAATTCATACATTGAAGTCTTAACTCCCGAAGCTGATGGTATTAGGAGGTGGGGCCTTTGGGAGGTGGCTAGGTCATGAGAGTGGAGCCTTCATGAATGGCATTAGTGCTCTTATAAAAGAGGGTCCAGAGTGATCCCTTGCTCCTTCCACCACGTGAGGACACAGAAAAAGAGTACCAGCTATGAGTCAGGAAGAGGGTCTTCACTAGAACAATGTGCTGGCAACTTGCTTGATCTTGGACTTCCCAGCTCCCAGAACTGTGAGAAATAGATTCTGTGGTTTATAAGCAACCCAGTCTGTGGTGTTTTGTTATAGCAGCCAGTACAGGCTGAGACACCGCCTAACTTTGCTATCTCTGTTCATGATACCAGTTTTTCTCAGCTACCATGGCAACTGATTTTTCCCTTTTATATGTTTAGCCACCCTATTCTGTGACCTTTTGAATTTTTTTTTTCCATTTGTCTCTTCCATATTCCCAAGACTGTGGGAAACCTGTTATCACCTCGGTCGGACTGCTGGCACAGTCTCCTAGTTGTCCTCCTTAAACCTGCTCTTTGCTTAAACTTGACTTTCCCATTGTCACTAACTCATTCAAAAACACTTCCTGGTTTCCTATTAACAGCTACTTTATGAATCGACACCCCTGCTTAAATTGATATGTCCTCAAATATCTGGCCACACTATAATCGTTCAACTTAGTTCCTTCTACTCTGTGAAGTCTCTCTAGTCTTTTTAGTTTGCTTTCTCACACTCACGATCATTCCTAACTCTGGGTCATCCTTTTTGTTGTTTCTCTCTCTTGAAATGCCTTCTACTTTCTCTTCTACTCATCCAAATTTTGACCATTCTTGATAATCATAAGAGAATCATTATAAAGTTAGAGCTGAAATTTATCTAGACTTGAAGCATGAGAAACATAAGCTTTGGAAATGGTTAGTGTCTTATTCAAAGTCACACATTGAAGAAAAGGCAGAAATAAAACCAGAACCCAGATTCCCTTCTGCCCACTCTGCAGGTAATGCTCCCACATTTCTCAAGAAGTTTCTTTTGCCTACTTCAACCTTCTGTGTTCTTATAGACTCATCAATCTGATACAACCTTTTGTTATTTTTTTAAATTTTAACTCTTGTCTCTGTCATGTTAGCTTTCCTTCCAGCTTTAGACTATACATAAAATTTTAAAAAGACTTTAATATATAAGTTCTGTTTCTTCATCCAGGTCATTGGTAAACATGTTTGAATAAGACAGGGTCAAGGGCCAACCTTGGAAGCGCTCTTTTGAAAATCTCTTTCTTTTTACCTTTAAACTTTGAGTACATTATTTTCCACCAGGTGCAAAGACACCTAACAGGACTATTAGCTACTCTTTCACTATTTTATTCACCAAGACATATTTTTTTTTTAAATTTTAAAGATATTTTGTGTCTTTCACTGTTATTTGTCAATTTGCTAAATAATTTTGATTGGTAAATAAAGTGAATATGGCATGGCTTGCATTTATTTTTTTTTTGAGGAAGTTTAGCCCTGACCTAACTACTGCCAATCCTCCTCTTTTTGCTGAGGAAGACTGGCCCTCAGCTAACATCCATGCCCATCTTCCTCTACTTTATATGTGGGATGCCTACCACAGCATGGCTTTTCCCAAGCGGTGCCGTGTCCGCACCCGGGATCTGAACCAGCGAACCCCAGGCCACCGAGAAGTGGAATGTGCAAACCTAACTGCTGTGCCACTGGGCTGGCCCATGGTTTGCATTTGATAAAGCAGTTTATAGTGGTATCTGGTGAGCATTATATTTGATAACATTCTACTTAGTACTCTGCTACAGGCTTTTGTCATGATGCAATGTCATTAAGTTTACTGGGTTTTTGTTGTTGTTTTTAGCTTTTTGTTAAGTTTTGAAATCTCTCTTGTCCTTTTTTTGTTTTTGTTTTTGTTTTTTTTTGTGAGGAAGATTAGCCCTGAGCTAACATCTGTGCCAATCTTCCTCTACTTTGTATGTAGGATGCCTCCACAGCATGGCTGATGAGTGGAGGAGGTCCACACTTGGGATCTGAACCCATGAACCCAGGCCACTGAAGCAGAGCGTGCAGAACTTTAACCACTCAGCCGTGGGGCTGGCCCTCTCTCTTCTCCTTTTGTCTCAATATTCTGCTATTCTCCACAATCAAAGAACTTAGAGTTTACGTGTGGCCTAAGTCTAATGACAGGTTCTGGAATCAACACTCTCCATGATCAAAGGACATTTGAGGACTATCAGCTCAGTAACCCGATGAGCTGGTGTCAAATAAAATTTACTCCTTTCTGCATTCTGACCATGCTCACCTCCCTACCCCCAACGAGGTAAATCATGTCTTATAATGCCTTTTACTGTGCCTTTAATAGAGAATTTGTCTTAATTCTTTGGACAAATATCTACCACCAGCTTCAGTTCTAATATCTGAGTTCTAGTGTGTGTGTGTATGTTTACATTTCTTTACCCTGGAAACCTACTTAGATGACTAAGTCGGGTATGATGTCTTAGTCCTTTGGGGACTAGAATTCTGCCACTCACAGTCTGGTGGCAAGAATCTCATTCCTGTTGAGCTTTTCTGACCCTGTTTTTCTTACAGCTGGCCAATCTCACTGATTCTCTGCTTCTTATCTATCCCAGGACTCCTCATTATTATGCTCTCTGTACTTGATTATTATCCTTAGTGAACTTCCCAGACATTTCCTGCCTGCCTCCACTGGCACCTATCGCTTATCATCATAATCTCCAGACACTGGGTTCTGGTTCACTGGCTCGGTGAGGGAGACCTGTCTCAGAAATTCAGACTCCTTTGCTGAGACCCTGTCACTTGCTTTGCTGCTGCCAGATTTCTTGGCTACTGCCCTGCTGCCTGGAATGTCAGTCTGTCACCCAAGTTCAGACAGCCCTGACAAAGCTCTGCTTGCCAAGGTATCTTCACTGACACCGACTGCCTGTGCACGGCTAACATATTTCCTCCTGCACTTGGATGCCAGTCTTCTTTTCTGATGAGTCTTTCTGGTTTCTGTATCCCAGAACTTTGGTTAGTTCCAGGATTCTTGTTTCTAAACCTTAGTTTTTATATCATCTCCCACATGGTGCTAAGAATTAAGTGGAGGGTCAATATACATACCCTACCCTTCAAGATCCCACTCAACTGCCATCTTTGTGAAACCTCACTCTCTGTTGTTATAGACAAGTTATTTATATCTTTTTCACGGACCTCAGAACAAGTCCGCTTTTTATGTGTTTGTCTTTTCCATTGGACATGTATTATTCTGGGACAGAAGCCACATGGTTTTTCATTAACATATTAATTTATTAAGCACTTGCCACATGCTGGGCACCATGTTTGAAAACACAGATAAAGAAAAACATATATACAATTTTATGGTTTTAGTAAACTCAGGCACACACAATTTTATTGCTAGTATAAGAGTCTATTTAAATATTCCACAAAAGTTTATTGAATGAATGAATGAATGAATGTTTGCGAAATAATCAACTACTGATTTTAAAATCTGCTTTCTGAAATAATTATGTGCTCTAGTGCATGCTCCCCAAGAAATAAATAACACTAACTGAGCAAAACCCAAAACTTCAAATAACTGTTGAAGTTGTTTCAGAGTTTAGGATGGGAAGATTATTTATCATAAATAATATAAGACTCTAAGGCAGAGGCCAATGCACTTTTTCCGTAAAAGGGCCGATCGTAAACATTTTCAGATTTGAGGTCCATACAGTCCCTGTCACCACTGCTCAGCTATGACTTTGTAGCTCCAAAGTGGCCATGTGCAATACACGAAGGGATGGGCATGCCTAGGTTCTGATCAAATTTTATTTACAGATACTGAAATTGGAACATCATATAATTTTCAAACATCATGAAATATTCTGATTTTGATTGTTTTTCTCAACCGTTTAAAAAACATGCATGGCTCATGGTCCTTACAGACCCAGGTGGTGGGTGGGATTTGGCTGCTGGACCCTAGTTTACTATAGGCTTTTTTCTATATTTCTCTGCAGAACCCTTAAATTAAGGTTAAATGGGTTTCTTGATATAAAACACTTTGGGAACTTTTCAAAAAAATAGCTTAGATCCAGTTTATAATTTTAATATACAAAGGAAGATGGAAGAATGGTGACAATGTCAAATACTGTAAACAAAGCAAAATGTCACAGCACAAGGTAAAGACACACATACTTAAGATTTAGCCGAGGTCAGAGGCCTGTATTGGCTTACTTTCTAGATGGCTTCCAATCTTAAGATTCAGTGATTCCTTTCACTGGCATTTTAGTACAGGGGCCCTAATAAGGTCCACTAAATTGTCTTTTTGTGATTAAGTTTGAAATATCTCATGCCTGGTTCACAGAGCTTGCTTGGGCAGCAGACAGTGCTAAACATGTTTCTTTGCAGAAGGGTTTCGAATAACTGTGACTTCAGCCAATTGCATGAGCAGAAGGCAGGATGGATCATGGTATAATGTGACAACTATTTCATTTGCAATATTCACAGACTTTGTTTTTTTTCGGCTGGTGCCTGAGCGTTTATGCCTGAGCATTTATGCCTTATCACACACCAGTGAACTGGGCTGCATCTTCCCTCTTTCCAGACTCTAGTTTTGAGTTGATAAAGTCTGTGGATTGATGATAGATTTACACATGCTGTTTGTCCGCCTGGTGCTTATTCAAAACTGCTTCTCTTAAAGTGGACACTTGATAGCACATGTGTTTATTCATTCTCTTCTAGACAGATTCCCTGATGCTATCTTTCTAATGTCTGTAAATAATTCTTTGGTCTAACAGCAGTGGAAACCGAAAGCATTTTTCACGTAACCATTAGCTCCTTTGCAGTCCAGACTAGCTCTGTCCTAGAGTTAATCATTGATACTAAGTACCTTGCTCGAAAACAGGTACAGATATTTGCTGAGTCGCTGTTATATACCAGTACTGTATTTGGAGTTTTTATTTATCATATATCGTTTAATCATCCCAAACAACTCATGAGATAATGTTAATGCTAGATGAAAAGAAAATAGAGTTACAGAGAATATGATAAAATTTCCTAAGGTTTCATGTGTAACAAAGGGACAACGCTCTAGCATAGTATTGGTAAGCTCAACCTCCACACCAGAGTGAGAGACATCAGAATTCTAGTTGCACTCTTACCAGCTGTTGTGGCATCTGCAAATTATTTTACCTCTCAAAGCCCATTTCTCCACGTGAAATGTATAGGGCTGTTGTCTAAACCAGATAATAAGATGTTGCATGTAAAGTGCTTAACAGAGTATCTAGCTCAACAGAATGCTCTTAATAAATGTTAGTGGCTATTATTAAACTAATAAATCCAAAATATAAATCACTTTTCTCATGGCTTTCGTAGCCCTAAATCTTTCAACTATACAAGTATTGTGCTGTTTTATCTTGACCATTATATTTCCATTCACATTCATAAAATCTGCATATCAAAACTGAAAGAAACTAAGGAATCCCTTAGTTTAGGGTCCAGTTTGAAAGGCCTGTACAGCCAGGCAGGTTACATAATAGATTCAAGTGGGCTGGGCATAGGCACAGCGCATATATTCTGTGAGTGTTGGATACTGGAGCCCACATACTTTATCTAAAAAAAGGGAGCAGCCACTTAGTTTCAACAAATTGTTAGCAAATAGGAGTGTAGGTCCAAATTTGTCAGATGATTTCGTTTTTCAAGACCAGGCAGAAATCTACACTTTCATGTGACCTATGCCAATTTTAAGATGTTGGCTCTTGAAATTTAAAAAATACTATGGACAGATAAAACACATCTTTCAGCTAGAGTTGGTGATGGAGGGCCATCAACGTGTGGTCTTTGTTAGACCAACCCTGATATCTGCCCAATGAGGAAACTGAAAGTAAGAGCAGTGGATGACTTGCCATTGTCACACTGGACACTGGTTGTCACCCCAGGGTTACGCAGTGAGAAATACGGCAGAATCAGGACTGAATGCAAGGCCTCTTTTTACCACCACACTCTATTACTGCTGTTCTTTCTGATATGGGCAGTTTCATTTAGGTAGTTTCTCTCCAGATTAGTCAAGAACCTATTTAAGTAGAAGATGTTCCTCTCTAGTATTAGAGTCAAGGATTATTCTGGAAGGAGTGACTTCTAATTTTTCTTTGTTTAGTTGTTTATGGCCTAGGTTTTTCCACACGAAATGTAACAAAATTTATGATATTTAACTTTGACATTTTTCTTCCTAAATTTAAAAAAACCCATATTTATAAAATATAAATTGTTTTTTTCTTATTTGAAAGGAATTTTCAAGAGAAATAATGAGGACCATAGTTTATAATGTTGCAATAATATTGCAACTCTCCAAAATAGTCATTAAAATAATGCTTAGATTGGATTGGACATTTATGTTTTAGAAAATAAGAGACTACCTTCACCCATTTCTCTGAAAAGGTACAAACTTCCCGTTATAAGATAAATAAGCTCTGTGGATGCAATGTACAACACGATGACTATAGTTAACAATACTGCATTGTATATTTGAAAGTTGCTAAAAGAAAGAGAAAAGAAGGGAAAGAGAACAGAGAGATAAGTAAGAGGCTCCCATGGCAACCCCAGCGAGGCACGCTGCTAAACACTTTACAAGAACTGTTTTATTCTCTTAAGAGATCTCTGAAGGTAAATGCAGAAAGATGCCTGGGGAACTGAAGTTAAGCAGTCACGGTACATGACAAGGATTCCACAGTTAGTAAATAGAGGAGCAAAAATAAAGCCCGAGTCTATTGGTTATTAAGCCTTCAAGTCATAAATTTGTATGGCAGTCAAGAACCTAGAGATGGGCTCCTATTTAAACGAAGTTGAAAAGAACAGGATAAAGCTGTAATATAATATCATAAATTTCTGTCTCCTTCCTGAAATCCCAGGTTCTTGACTGAGTTTGTCTTCTTGGATTTTGGCCCCTTTGAAAACATTGCTGTTTTCCTTGACCCCTGCGTCCATGGCTAAAATTCCTAATTCAAACAGCTTCCTATGTATTCAGCACTCTCTTGAACATAAAACGTGTCATACGTGCTAGACTTCTGTAGACTTTCTGGACTCATGGCCTTATCTCTTCCAACTTCTTTGATCTGGTGTCTCCCAACACCTCCCATGAATTCTATTTCCCCTTGTGGTAGGCCACCCATCTCTGGTTGATGCTAATATTTACCACTATCCCCGAAATTTATCTGTCTCATCCCTGAATAGGGGAAGGAAAAAAAAAGAAATTTTTGAGAAAATCCCTCCTCTGCTCTGTGTACTGATATTTGCTCACTCTGCCTCTATTTCACCACCTTTTCCTGCCATACCATGGGGAGATACGTGGAGGGTGAAGTTGACTCTGGGACTGTAGAGAGCCACCAGCTCTATTCTCAGGGGCCCATTGCTCTAGAATGCCATGGCCCATTGAGCAAAGTCTCTAAACTCAGGAGAAAGCCACATTATGATATAAGCTCCAGAAAATAGAACATCTCCCATAGACTCCCTGGTGGATGATAGCATATAAATATAATTCCTTTCTTAGCACATTTGCTAAGTACATTCCCACCTCAGTCCTTTGGTACCAACTGTTCCCTTTGTCTGGAAGACTCTCACCAGCACTTTAACTGGAAGACAAGTTTTCATCAATAGCAATTCCTCAGAGACATTTTCTCAACCTGTTATTTAAGAGCAAGGAATAAAATCATGTTTTATCATATTATCCTGTTTCATTCTTCTGCAGTATTTATCATTATCTGAATATATTTTGTTTATATATTTGTGTGTATATCTACCTATCTATCTATCTATCTATCCAGCCAATTTTACCTAAGTTCAAACGCTATGAGAATAAGGATTTTTCTGTCTTGTTCACTGCTGTAGCTTCAAGTCTAGAACACTACATAGCACATAATAGGCCCTCAATAAAAATTTGTTAAAGGGATGAATGAATTAACTTTGTGTCACCTTTTAATTATGCATTAGTTTTGGTCAGAAATATAATACTCTGTTTGAAAACATGGGCTATCAAAGGCCCAGAGGATATTGCACTATATGCAGTGTAGAAATAGAAACTCTCCTCTTCATAGATAAGCCTCGATTAGGTCCTGGATTGTAAAATGTAACAAATCAAGCAAAAAAATGAGAAAACACAAAGCAATTTTAAAAGGCATCTTGGGGATAAGCCAGTGTATTTAATATGTACAGCATATTACATGATAATATTAAATTAGTTTTCTTACTCTGATAATGGTATTGTATTGTAATGGAGAAGGTCTTAATTTTAGGATATGAATGATGGATTATCCAAGAGTGAAGTGATATCTATCTATTTATCTCTTTTTCTCTCTGTCTGTCTCTCTGGAGAGACAGCGAGCTTGCAAATGAGATAAAACATTAATAATTAGTGAATGTAGTGAAGTCGTGTTACAAGTGTTCATTTTACAACTCTTTTAATTTTTCTGTTTGAATATTTACAAGCTAAAAATTTGAAAGCAAATTAAAAAACTTCGTGTATGAAATGAGTAGTTAAATTTTTGCCTGAAGTTTACTTTTCCATTTTTATATTTATAGTGCCTGTTTGTTAACATAAAAATGCTGGCAAATGATTAAGAATCTTTTTCTTTACTAAATCACATTTAAAATTTTGTGCCCAACCTTAAAATGGTAAGGTGAAAAGCAACAAAGTGTGTAAAAAGCTGTCTGTGACTCTCACTTACTCACTTAATATCTCCACTTTCATCCTTTTCTTTAAAGTTTATAGACATGCTTGAATCATCAAAAGTTCTCCCACTCAGTTTGAAGGAGATGAGATTTGAACAACTGTATGAAAACTCTTTTCTTGAGTCTTCCTAACACATAAACAAAGAGCGTCATCACCAAGGGCAGTTATTTACCAGAAGCTAAAATGGATTTTTGATCTCCAAATTTATACATTTTCTGTACTCTAAAATAATTCAGTTTGATGAACTTGGAAACTGTGGCGGACAGATATTAAATAACTAAGAACAATAAAATGAAAATGCATCTCACCTTTCCTGTTTTTTTATGAGCGTCTTTCAACAATAGAGATAATAGAATATTTGCCTGTGGGTCTTAATGTTCAAGTACATAGAAGTAATTTTGAAGATTGCTAGCTTCGTATGCAGGTAGCTAATTATTGATTAGTAGCTTTGCTCATTACAGGGAAAACTGATTATCTATTATAGTGGCTGAAGACAATAAAATAAAGGGCTAGTTAATAATGTGTAGTGATGCATTTCACAGAAAAGTTCTAGTTGGAGCTGTGAAAAAGTGCGTATTGTTATTTTACATCAGCTAGTCGTTTTTAACCAAGAAACGATTGGTGCTGAAATGTATTTTCATTACCGAGGTTTGGATAGATCCACTAATCTCGCTCCTAAGTATCCATAATTTAATACTTTTTAACAAGGTGTTTTACTCTAGAGAACATGGAAAATAGGAGATGTCCTACAAATGCTATTTTACTTTGTCAGTTTCACTTAATCTGTTCGATGAAAGATGAAAGACTGAAAATCACAGGTTCCCACCTTACTAATCACGATTACGACATGTGGGATTTCCTGCAATATTTTATGAAGGAGATTTAGAGAGTTTTTGATAAATTCTGGTGTAAAAATCATTATGATGCTGTTTGTAAATTAAAGTTAATAGCAATGATAGAATACATTGTTGATGAAGCTATCTCACTAATGGTTGTTCCTCCTCAAAGCTCTTCTTAATTAACCAGGAATGGCAAATACTGTGCTGTCCTTTTATTTTCTTTTGGACCATTCAGTCTCTGTCTATATATCTGTTATTTTGTGTATCATTGAACACAAAGCCTTCTTTGTCTGTGAACTCTTGCCTCCATGAGCGAGCTCCTCTTTCTTTGTCTCAACTATTACTCTCCATTGCTGAAGAGTTATTCCATCATAAATTTAGGAAGCATATACATTTATTCAATAAGTTAAGTTTTAGCATATAGCGGTTAACATGTATTTAAGTAAAGATTAATCCCATGCTCTTGGTATTTGTTGGGGATAAAAATATCAACTAACATTTATAAGACAAATTATTACCTAATATCATCTCAGATGATCTTCGCTATAAACTTGAGAAATGGGTATTTTGAGCATAATTTTATATACAAAAAAACAAAAACACACACACATGAAAATCGGCATTTCAAAAATAAAGCAGATTGCTCAGAATCAGTGGCCGGGTAGCAGCACAGTTAGAGACTGAAACTAGATCCTCTAACTCCAGGCTGAGTGCTCCCCCTAATGGGATGAGCTGCCTCTCATAAAACAAAATGAAACATCACAGAACAATTTTTGGTCAACTCCAAACCCCCTCCCTGAAAATAGCATCAAGAGACTGAGAGAAACAGATGGATAGCTTCTGGCTTCCTCAGAGATCAAAACTGTAATCCCTAACTCTCCTGTGCCTTTGCAGGACAATCGGAGTCAGGAAATTGGAAAATTTTTGTTTACAAAATTGTAGGGACCAAGATGTGGAAGCCACGATATTGCTTAATTGGAGAACAGAGGTATACTTCACTATGGGCCCTGTGTGATCATGGGGAGATAAATCAAAGAAAGGCACCAGCCCCTGGCGGTCTTGAAAAACTCAAGATAAGAAAATGAAAAAAAGAAAGAAAAAGTCAGTTTACTGTTAGTAGCAGGTGAGAGCTAGAAAAATGAAGAAACACGTTGGAAAATAGATCTTTTAAAGCTTTCCAAAAGAAAAAAAAAAGAAGCAGAAGGCAGACTAACTGGGTGGTCAATGCTATATGTCATTCTGCTGAGTTACTCTGACAGGCACTTGAGTTCACAGATGAAATAGACAAAGTAGGTGGCCAGAAGCCAGGAAGACAAGAGCTCTGATGTCCTTACCAATAAGGGCCAAGGATGCTATTGAAATCTCCAGCACCAGTCAGTGTCAAAATGACCAAATTATTAAGGCTTAAGTTGGAGGGAGCATTTGATGGTTTAATAATAGTGCCAACATTTCCAGAATTCAGCAGAAATTTCAAGCCAGGAAATAGGTGTGAAGACACCATGCCTGGCCTTCAGGGCAGCCTCATCTCTCATGGCCATTCCCATGCCCTTTCCTAAAGGAAATTATGAATCCTACTCACTAGTCAACAACTTAGCAGAGACACTGCCTCTGCCTTCCCCTTTTTGTTTCATTCTCCTTTCATTATGTTTTTGCTTCTCAAATAGTTCTTTAAAAATCTCCAATCAATTATACACCAATAATATTGTAAAAGGAAATTACACAGAAAATGATCACACATTTGAATACCACAGCAATGTCAGATTGCTCTCCAGGTTTCCACATGCTCATTTAATTTCTGTACTCATCTTGTTCCAGTTCTCTAACAGTTTGTGGACCAGTGGCAATCCAGGAACCACACTTTGAGAAGTGTGCAAATCTGATCATTTTTAAACCATTGGCAAGATAACGTTAAAGTGGTTCAGGGAGCCTCTGAATTAAAGTTTGCTTTTTCTAGGAGAGAGAGAGAGAAAATATCGGCTGTGTTGGCCTAAATCTCACTACTCCTTTCCCAGTGCTCCTATGCTTACAAATTGTTATCTGGAGGATAAAGCATTGCTCTTCAGTGTTGCTGAGTTCTGTAGTCTCTAGTGAGCTTCTGCATGTCTTAGATTGATCAGTTCCAAATATTATCAACTCATCTTTCCCTGAATAGGGATCAAGCCTAGTTTGCAACAGGGGGTACAAATTGAGAAATCTCCATAAGAAAGATGCTACGGATTAAAATATTCTTCGTTGTTCATGCTTCCTCTGCATATTTATCTATTCTCCGACTTACAGGAATTTTTGAAAATGAATAAATCATATGTCCCAAAGATTGCATCTTATGCAGGTTTCCAATCAATCTATTTTTATTTGCGTTATATGATGCTCTTATGCTGATACTGGAGTTTCTCCTGTCACTTGGCCCTTATCCAAACAGTACTACTATCAGGAGAAATATCATAAGTCACTAACAAGAATTTTGCATCTATTTTTTTGACAAATAAGTTGAGATGCAAGAATGAAACAATGTTAATAGTTAACATATACACAGCACTTTGTATAGGCCAGAAACTGTTCTAAATGCTTTGTGTGTATCAACACATTTTGCCCACCTAACAACTCTGTGGAGTGCACGCTGTTCTTGTCCCCATTTTCCATTGCACTACTATTAGTTCCATTTTAATATTTTATTAGGGTGAAGCAGTGTTATCCTTGAGGATAGGGCAGAGTCTCTTCCTGCAGATCCTCTTCACCTTGTTAAATCATTGCAAACGGAATTGACCAAAGACAGTAAAGAAACCCAAGAAGCTCTGGTGAATGAGGCCAAGTAAACAGTTCTGTCGCATCCCTAAGGCAGGCTGAGCAGTCCCATGACTCCAATTCACCAGGCAGAACTTTTAGAGGTGGGAGGCCAAGGGACCTTTTTTCTCATTACGTCTCTCCCTTCCTGTTATTCAAAAGCAACGTTCCTTGACATTAAAAAAGAAATCCATTCTCTTATCCAGATATTTGCAGATTTCCTGGTGTTTAAAACATTCAAACATCTAGATGCATCTAGATGGTTGTGTCTTTTCACTTTAAACCTACTTGTACTCATCCAAAAACTCTTGATTTTATCATCAAAACTGCTATTCTCACCTCTGAGCCTTTCAAGCATGGTGGGTGCTACCAGCCCGCTAGAGTGTCACTGGGTTAACGTAATGAAGTGGAGCCAGGATAATGGTGCAATGAAGGAGTACGTATTGATGAGGCGTTATATAAGCTGTAATTTCTTCATTGCACCATTTTCCCAAAGCCTTCTTTATTTCACTGCCTTTGGCCATCACTTTAACAACCCACAACCTGAAATATATTCTGGTCGCATTCTCAGAAGTAAAAGCTGGAAATGTGAACTTCGTCTCCATTTCAGGTTTTTTTTTTACCCTTTTTTATGATTGCAAATGTAGTAATCATATTTTCTTGTTTTGGAAACCTGGTCTAATATTCAGTATTTTCTAGTGACTACAGAAAAACAATCTGAGCCTCCCTACATCAGGATCACAGGTACCCCTTGGGTCCATAGTGCCTTTCCCAGGGTCAAACATTACCAGATATGCACTAAATAAAAGACTGTTGAATGACCTATCTATCAATCTACCTATTATTAGAAGTCTTCTAAGGAAAGCACATTGTACTTTAACATTAAATGATCTATTTCTGGCTAAGCAAACAGAAATTGATTGAAGTACCTAAACTAGAGGCCAAAAGGGTTACATTGTAGGCCAGGACCTGTTGGCAACATCCAGTGATTTCATACCCCTGCTTGTAAAATGGTGTGGCTGTACACCTTCCTCCAGCATCAATTGTAGGTACCCCCGTTATAGTGTCCCTACCAGATCCATACGTAATTTCCTTTGTGTGTGGATTTCACCCCTCCTCTAGAGACATTAGCTTGGCTTGTTCCTTCAGCTCTCAGACAAGGGCATCTTGCTCTGCAGAACCCACTACTCCTCGTAGCAACTTAACTGCAACCCTGTCATATCAACCGCATTTTCTCCTTCTAAGAAGGAAGTCAGCGATGAGTCAGTTCCACTTCCAGTGTTAAAGAAAATCCTTGACAGACTCTGCATCGTTTTTTAGACCCTGTATTTCTCAAGCTTCCCTGGCCATGTAGTTCACACTTAGAGGAATCTAAGATCTCATTTTAAGCTGCTTCTTAAAGAGTCACAGGCACAAAAAAAGTCCTAAAAATAGTAAAATGAAGACCACAAATGGGCCTGTGTGCTCCTGCTTATGCCTTGTTCTCACAGCTTTGCATTATAATGATGCAGATTATTGCTAAGCTGATGACCCCCAATTCCTGAGAATAATTTGGACAATATTGGTGCCATAAGAATGTGTAATATAGCTGGATGCAAAAAGAGGCTTGGTCACGTCTACAAGCATGACATATATTTATATTTATGGTCCTCTGGAGAATCTTGCCTTTCTTCACCTCTTTTTATTTTACTCTATCTATGGTATCATAATTTCGGAAGAAGAGAATAAACTACACCCCATTGCCTGACACAAAACTATATTTTTCTTGAATCTGCCAAGTGACTCTAGGCATCACAAAAGAAGGATCTGAGTGCACATTTCATGAATACTACAAAAATCACTATGTCTCATATACGCGTACTGGATTCTGTTTGTTGCTCCTGTCATAAAATCTGGGTTTGCTTACATTCTTGCATGAAAAGGGTCTAGTAAACACAATTCCTGTGACTTTTCTAGTTGAAGTCAAGAGGGCATCTAACCCAAAAGAGTAAAATATTATATATAACTATATGGGTGATAAGCAAAATTTCCTAGCTTTGAACACTGATTGTGACACCGCCTACATTGACTCATCTGTGCCTCAATTTTCTCACCTATAAAATGAAGCTAACGGTGGTACCTAACTTATGAGTTTGCAATAAGGATTAAGTAAATGAGTATATGTAAAGCAATCAGGCAGCACCTGACATACAGCATTTGCTCTAGAAATGATAACTATTATTGCCTCTGGGTAGGCATTAATTCACAGTACATTTGGATCTAAGAGGAAAAAGATGTCAAACTAGATTAGGTGCCTATATGGAAACAAATGGAAATTTAAGGATGAACACGAATCAAGATAAATCTTTTCATTTAAGCAACAGGGATAATGAGATTCATAATATTTCATTCATTCATTTTATTCATTTCTTCACTACTCTAGGAAGTGGAGTTAAGGTAGTAAGATAAGAAATAATATCGTTGATGCTATATTTTAGTAGTAAGAGACACAGAGAAAAAAATAAATGCATTTGATTGCGATGCATGCATGAAATACTAAGTTGATATGAGAGAGGGAGTAGCTGAACTGGAAAGAGTTTAGGAGAGCCCGAGGGGACTCAGCATTTGAGCTGAAACCTGAAGGTAAATGGATGAGCCATGCTAAAAGCTGGAGGAAGAGAAGTCCATGAAGGTGGGCCTTTGGCTTTTTATAGGAACTGGAAAGGCCATTTGGCTGAAGTGTGGTGAGTCAGGAGGAGAGTGATGGAGATGTGACTGGAGACAGAGACAGAGGCTAAGTCAGATTGGACGTCATGAGCCAGAATAAGACATTAGGACTATTTTCTGAGTGCATCAAGAGGCAATCAAAAGGTTTCATATAGACAGTGAAAGGCCTGACATAGACATTAAAATCACTCTGTTTTAAGAAAAATGGATTGGGATGGGTAGGGTACTGAGCAAGAGTAAAATCGGTTAGGCTGGTGACAAAGCAGTTGCAGAAGTCAAGGACAGACTGTCCTACCATGGTGGGAGTATAGCTGGAGAAAGCGGGCAGCTTTCAGTTATATTTCAGGAGTAAAATTGATTGGACCAGCTGACAGATTTGATGTACATGAAGAGGAAAGATGTTTCCAATAACTTCATATACGGCTTAATGGATATTTTAGACCACAAGACTTTCGTGGCAAAGTACCTGGCCAGGATCTGGTCAGTTCTTCACTTCTCAGTCCTATCAGTTGATGTAAGCCCCTCTCATCTTTGGCCTCAGCATCTCCATTTCTATTTCAATCTTCCTCACCTCCCAGTTGAAGGAGGCTTGAATTAACCTCAGAAATCGTGCCTCGTATGAATTCGGGATTCCACCCTCACACCAAAAATTATTTTCCTTTGACTTCTACTGGGTATACCTAGTTAATAGCATTAGATTTCACTTTTACTCATAGAAAAGTAGTTGAATGGCTTCTCTGTCACCACCAAGGTTCATATTCAGCCCAATTATGATTTTTTGAACCAAACAGCTTTTTCCAAATAGGATTCCCTTTCGTGATATTATACATCTTGAACTATTGTGTTTTGGTTCCCCCTACATCTGCTTTTACAATATGCTCAAAATCCTCTTGCAGTTTTATTTGTCACTTTACCATGAGTTTACACCTTGGCTTTACACCAGGAAACTTCTCTTCCATGGCTTATGTTGGCTTTGCTCATCAATTCTGACTCAAATATATTCCTTATATTACACTTACTATTAACAGCTTGATATAAATAGTCCACTTGAGCCTGAGACTACTATTTCTGCAAAAGAACTCAAGTGCCAGTTCTCCCACTGGTTGTTTTCCAGACCTGTAGGATATGGAAATCTGAATTCCTGGCTTGATTCTTAACCTACTTAAGTAAAGCCTTAGAAATTAAAATCTTCCTGGCTCTTGTCAATGCCTTGTCACATGGAGCTGGCCCTCCATATGTTTGATAGGCTACAAACCAGAGGTGAACTGGAGGAGCCAACAGAACCATAGTATCACCTTTGTCCTTATTTTGAGTGTCATCTCTCTGGAAGATAAGACTTCATCCTGCCCACAAAATTAAATACCAATAGGGGTTCAGGTGGAGCTTAAGTTTGCCCTCTGGACATTTTAATTTGTGTTACTGAAGTTTCTCTTCAGGAGCAAGAACATAGCCAGTTTTCTGTGGCCTCAATTCCTGACTCTTTCCTTCTTCCTTACTAGCCTACTCCAGTAAGAGTCCAGCACATCTTTCAGCGTGCCTAGTCTAAAACGTGAGATCCCAAACGTTCACCTTAACACCTTATAAATGCTAAAACAACTTTATCAGCAATACTATGGGGTGCTGCACAGCCCCAAATCTTCCATTATATACACTAAAAGTCCAGTGAAATATTGTTGAGGGAAAAGTTTGGCTCTCACTGGCCAGAGCACTGGCCCACACCTTGCTGCTTCAAGGTACAAAAGTGAAAAGTAATTTTAATGTTGCAGCACTGTAGTTTTTATATTTCACCAAGTTGAAACCATGAAGATGAGAATAAAGAGGGAAAATGAGTGTAATGGCACAAATCATGACAAGCTAATGTAGCGTAAGTGGAAAGATTAATAATGTAATAGATATGGAAATCTCAGCTACATTCAAAAACCCAAGCTGCTGTAGTCTTGATTTCTAATGGCTGAGGCACTGAATTAGCTCCTTCATAGCTTATGTTTTTACTCAACATTTTAGACATATATTAGATCTGTTAATAGGCTGTGCCTTTCGTGTTAAAATAAAGACATGAAAGACAGTAGGTTGAATCTAGGAGAGAAAGGCATACATTCACTTGGAAAACCAAAGCAGATTTGAAAGAATCTACTCCTCTCAATTGGCAAAAGATAGTCTCAGTTTTCTAAAGTACACTCAGACTTCCAAGAGACTCACTCTTCTGTGGCACTGAGGTAAATGGTGTAAATTACACACTTTCTGCAAGTGACTGACCCTGTTGCTCTCTAGAAGGTTCTCTGATCAGTCACTCCCTCCACCACCACCACCATTTTTTAAAAAAACGTGTTCATTCTCTGGGCTGTACTGGTGTCCAGTTTTGACATTTGTCTTTTGAGTTATTTATCCAAACAAAATCTGGTCTTTAGAAAATTGATTTATAACTTTCTCGACTTTAAAAGATCTTAGCTTTCCTTTAGGTAGGGAGGAGCTGACCACAATTACCTCAGTTCATGTTAGGAAGGCACTATTCTTCCTGGTTCAGACAGCTAGAACTTACTTTTTCCTTATATAGCATTAGCATCTCAATAAATAATTGTGACTGGATAATGCTGGGAAAACAGATCTGTAATTTTGGTTCTTAGACCAAATTTGTTATCAAAACCTCAAAGGTAATGGAAGAAACAGAAGTTCAGAGAAATCTCTAGCCTAGTTCTGGTAAAATACTTAGGGATGTCTGGACATTGAGCTCAGACTTACCTGGCTTAGCAGTGAATATTCAGGGATGTATATTTGCACCTGTTAGACAGACAAGTTGCCGGAGTTACCAAGAACAGTTAGAAGGGGCCAAAGAGCTATAGCAACTCACTGAGAATGGAAAAGGAGTGCTCCTCAGACTTGGCAGAAGGCCACTACTGTTCATTACATTAATGGAGATCTTAGATGAGGAGCTCAAATGACTACTGAGAGCTTGAGTCTTCTAATTTGTGTGATCATTTTGATATAAAACAAAGACAAAGAGATAAACAAACAACACTGGTAGCAACAACCAAAACTCATAACCTTCAATGTAACTGTTACATTTTTCTAACAATCATCGCCATTTTGTGAGCCCAGGCACACTTATAATCTTCCTATCAACATATTCACACAAACTATAGGGCTAATGCTAATTTGAAAACATTTCTAACTCTACATTCCGTACATACCCAAAACAACCTATTACAGCATATCTAAACGTCAGATTTCTAGATTTTAACATTGGTATTCCCATTAACTGTTGGTTCATTTTTGGGTCAGGTTTGGGTTGGGAAGGGGATGATGATGAGTTAGTAGAAATTAGGGCATATTCCTTCTCCAGTTCTTGGCTGTACTATAACTTTATTGCTGAAATACTTAATATTTAATAAGCTACCTATCAGAGTCAAATATGTTTCCCACAAATATTGTTCCTTCTTTTAAAATTACCTTTACCAATATTATGTCAACGCATTTTGTACTAACAACACAGAAATGCTTTTTCTTCTGTTCCTTTGACTTTCTATAGCCTGAAAAGCATGTAAGTTGTGGTCTCGCCAGAATCTTCATGACCTAAAGAAAAGGGGCCTGCCTAAAGGGACTTTTGAGGGCCTGGCATCTTATCACCAACCTAGCATAATTGGAGACCTGTGAGCATTTCCCACACAAAAATTCCACAAAGCAGCAAAAGGATGGCTTTACTTAGATTATAACATTCCTATCAAAGACATTTTTTGTCTTTTCTTTGTAAGACACTTCCATTTTTGTCATTCAAACCTTCTTCCTCCCAGGAAAAAAATGGAAATATTAAGTGACTTTTCAAAAGCTACCACACTAAGCCAGAAACAGAGTCTGCATCTGACAGAAGCTGAGTTTCCCTTTTATTGGTTGGGCTTTGGGCCTAGTAGATGGTATTTCATCCAAAAGCGTGTGATAGGCGCTAGGGCAGCGGAGGTCTGGCAAGAGAGCTACACAGAGACAGTGGAGATGGATTTCATAATGTATTACAACGTTATAATATCTCTTTCACGGACTGTAATATGTTTTTTTCTTAAACAAAAGATGCTTCTAAGAACATCTTAAATATCTGGGTACATTTGTATAAAGTCTTTCTTTATGATGCGAGACAACACCAACACACCAGGTTCCAGTCACATGAGTTCCTATCCAATTTTTTTGCAATAGTCTAGAGCTTTAGATAAACCAGTAGTACAGCAGTATATAATCTTTTTGCTCCTAAATAAGCATATTTAAGAATGAGGCAGAAGTAATTCATGTTATTAAGGCTACGTTAAGTGAAAAAGTATACGACTTTCACAGTTTGAGCCTTGAGCTTAGTGTATAAAAGTTAAATTGGTTGCAGATCAAGTAAATTGTATTCAATTTTACTCAATTCTCCAGTGGAAACTACTTTGACTGTAAAAGTCCAAGGGAAAGAGTACTTCATAATTATTGACCCTTCCCCACATAGACACATAGATTGGGTGTTTTTGAGCTACAGTTGATTATATTCGCATAACAAATATTTTACTGAATTTATGATACACAACTAATTTATATCCATATTATGAAAAGTAAATGTCTGTGTATAAAAATGCCAGCCAGAAGGAAAAAATAAAAACACCAACTAAAATATCCACAGCATAGCAACAAATAAAAATATCTTAATTATGGTCCATGTTATACTTCTAAAATCAGAACTAACCTTTTGCTCCAGAGAGAAATTTTACCTTGAGTAAAGCTCTAAAAGTTTATTAAGAAATAAAACTCCTCTTACATTTCTGTGTGTTTCAAATTTCATAGAAAAGACTCAAGTTTTGATGAAACTCTTTGTCCACTAGCCCCTGTCATCAAATCATTGTAGCTTACTTATTCTAATAAATGAACGTCAGGATACATCAGAAACAGAAAACTACTTCGTGAAGCATTTTCTTTCTAGCAGGTGACTATAATTGGTCTTAACTCAGATTCCCAGACACAACCCCTGAGGGGAGGATCCATATGCAAGTGCTCATTGCAGAAGTCCTTCCATGAGAAACCAGAAGGTAAGTGGAAAAAACAGTGCAAGAAGAAAAAGAAGCCAAATTAGTGTGAGATCTCAAAGTTCCAGTCTTAGCCTGTCCCCAAGGGGTGACCTGTAGAGTAAATTGTCCCTCAGAGTATAGTCCTACTTGAGGCAAAGGAGCTGGATTTTCATACTTTAGCACCTGCACACTAAGATGAAGTACACTCCAAGGGCTTTTGTGGAAAAAGTAGTTCCCATAGCCAAAGGACAGTATCATAAAGAAGGGCGGCAGTGCAGGCCTTTAGAAGCAAACTTATGTGGAAGCTGGAGGTGGAGCTCAAGAAAATAGCAGGAGGCATGTGAGTACGGGAGCAGAGGATGAACGGTGACCACGACACATTTGGTACAAACAAGTGGTCCTATTTTCATCAAAGTTATACTCTTGCCAAAATTATAAAGTCGTACATATCAAGATCATATATAATTGTCCCCAGAATTTCTGGGAAAATATGGAAAAGAAAAATAGGCAATATTCCAAGAGAGTAATCTTTATCTATAAAATCAACGAATCAGACTTGATGTTCTCTAAGATCTCATTAAAAGAGCTGTCTGCCCCAGCGACCCTCCAGGTGTGTGGCCTGTGGACCCATCCCAGTCCCTGAACTGTACGTGCCATCCTGTGAGCTATTGAAAGTAAGCATTTAGAAACCATTATAGCAACTATTTGTAGAACAACTTTATATATCAGTTGAATTGAATAACAATAAAAATAAGGCTGGTAATTGGTATGTTTTGGGGTTTTTGTTTCATTTTTTGGAGTAATTTATTTTTATCATGTTTACAACAGACCAGAAAATAAAAAGCTTGTCCTTCCACACAGTTTCTAAGGCAATTTGTGGAACACTTTGATATACCGTCCAACTCCAGTTTCTCTCCTCTTACTCTTTCCTAACTCATGTACAGTATGTTTTTATCTCCTGTATTAGTTTTCTAGGGCTTGCATAACAGAGTACCAAAGCACTGACAGAAATGTGTTCTTTCACAGTTATTGAGACTAGAAGTCTGACATTAAGGTGTCATTTGAGCCATGCTCCCTCTGTAGGCTCTAAGAGAGAATGCTTCCTTGTTTCTTTCAGCTTCTGGTGGCCCCAGGTGTTACCTGGCTTGTAACTCCAGTCTCTGCCTTGTCTTCATACAATTACCTTCTCTGCCTGTGTCTTTCTTCCCCTCTCCTCTTTTGTAGGATTTAAGGTCCACTCTAATCCAGTATGATTTCATCTTGATCTTTAACTAATGATACTTGCAAAGACCCTATTTTCAAATAAGGTCATGTTCTGAGATTCCAAGTGGACATGAATTTGGGGGCACATCATTCAATCCACTACACTTCCCCAACTCCCCACATTGCAGTATCTGCATTTCCACAAAAGCCTTCACCTTGCTAAATCTCATGGACAATCTCAGTCCTCATCTTGCTTGATTGATATACACTATGACTGAGTGGTCATGGTTTCCCAAGACAATTCTGTTTTAAAATAGTTGCCCAACATGGGGATTATATTTGTTCTCAAAAGTGTCTGAGTTTGGATAACAAATTATATGGTCACACTAACTTAAGGCAGGATCTTACATAGCTTATCACTCTCTTCTCCCTGTATTTTATTACCTCAGTTTCCAGGCAACACAATAGTTTGGTTTTTCTCCTGCCCCGTTAGTTTATCCTTCTCAGTCTTTTCTGTTGTCTTTGTCCTCTTCTGTCTGGCTTCCTGAAGTGGGTTTGCCTCAGCGTTCCGTTCTCGGTCTTCTTCTCTTCTCTGTGTACACTCTCTCTCTCCGTAATATTGCGATTCCAAAGATTTAAATATCCTCATAGGGCCACAGCTCCAAAATGTGTCTGTTCTGATTGACTTCTCTTGAACTCCAGATTTGTAAATACAACTGATGACTCAATATCCCCACTTGGTGACTAACAGAAAGCTCAATTATGCTAAAAAACTGAACTGACTTTCCCACAAATTCTGCTGAACCTCTGGCTTCCTCCATTTCAGTAGCAAAGAGTAATTTCTCTACAAAAAAGTGTGGTCGGGATAGACCTTATTGAGATTACATTTGAACAAAGACAAAGAAAGTGGGGAAGTTGCAGCTGGAAAGCATTCTAAACAAGGTAAAAACTAGTACTAAGGCCTAAGGGGGAAGCACACTTTGTGCTTGCTTAGAACAGCAAAGAGGTCAGTACGGCTGGAAAAGAATGGACAAAGAGAACAGAGGAGTAGAGGGAGACAGATCATGTACAGCCTTTCACCATGTTACAAGGATTTTTTTTTTTTTTTTGAGGAAGATTAGCCCTGAGCTAACTGCTGCCAATCTTCCTCTTTTTGCTGAGGAAGACTGACCCTGAGCTCACATCAGTGCCCATCTTCCTCTACTTTATATGTGGGACACCTGCCACAGTATGGCGTGCCAAGTGGTGCCGTGTCCGCACCCGGGATCCGAACCAGCGAACCCCGGGCTGCCAAAGCGGAACGTGCGAACTTAACCGCTGCGCCACTGGGCCGGCCCTGCAGCATTTTTTAGAAGATTTTTGTTTCTGGGGAGGGGTATGCTTTTTATTAAAGTATAACATATATACAGAAAATTGAAAAATTCATGGTGGTAGCAATTAATAAATTTGCATATACTAAATATTCTTGCATAACCAGCACCCATATCAAAACAGAATGTTATTACCAACATCTCATAAACTCTCCTCAGGTCCCATTCCAGTCCTTAGGCTCACCCCATGTCACCCAGAGTAAAAATAATCCTGATTTCTAACATCATAGATACATGGATAAACACAGACAAATGTAATATAGATGTATTATATCTATAGACAATAGAGATAAATGAAATCCTACAGTGTGTGTACTTTTTGGGGTCTTACTTCTTTGGCTCAATTTAGCAGACTTCCTGGGAACCAAGAAGGCCTCTCAGGAAAACTAGTAGAGCAGTTAATTAAACAAGAAAACTTTCTGGGATGATGGAAATATTCTACATTGTGTTGGTGGTGAAGTGATAGCACACGTCTATACTATTCATAGAACTGTACACATAAGGGGGGCGAGTTTTACCACTTGTAAATTATACCTCAACAAACCTAACTTTAAAACAAATGCAAATTAAGACTGACAGGTCATTAAACGTTAGGAATCCAGTAGCAGGATTGATTTTTATACTTCTGTTTCACTAGTAATGTGGACTAACCATTTCCCTTTTGTCCACCACCTTGTGCATCTTGAACCTTATTTCAGGCTAACTTTCATCACTTCTAATTTTAGAATCCTGATTGGTTCAGTTAATAACTATTTTTTCCTATTTATTTAGAGCATTTTGTTCCATGACAGTCTGTGGATAAGTTGCCCTGGTCCAACCAGCTGCACCTTAGTGGGGTCACACACACATAACATAGACGTCTGGTGCTGCTTCCTAAGGAGGGCTAGGAGCAAAACCATGGGACCTAGAAACAGCCATGGTCATGGCGGGCCCTGAAATGAACATGTTCAGCACACTAATGGATTTTCAAATTGTACGATTTCCTTTAATAAAACGTAGATTAAGCTGAAGATTTAGCTAACTCCTTGTTATTTTGTAAAGTCATCGGGCTTTTCCTGTTATCATTCTTCCTCATAATTTGCAATTTCTGTCCACTGATTTTTACCGCAGAAGTTTGATGGATGAAGCTTTTTGGTTTCTTGTAGAACAAGAGAATATCGAGTCATTGGTGAAGATGCTGCAAGTTTGAGCCTAGGTGACTGAAGTATTACAGAGAAATAGAAACCAGCTCAGTTAGGGGTGTGATCTATAAATAGATAAATTTAAATTTAATTCAAATTCATTAAAAAAGTGCTATACATTTAATTACCCCTAAAATCAGAAATAGCTATCACTTGTGATTTTGCTTAATTTTGCTTAATAGATAATTAAGAAAGAGTATATTTTTGAGACCGTAGTTCTTTAATTTGTGTTGGGAAACAAATGATTTTTTTCCCTTATCTTGAAGCCTCTATAGCAATGGGTTAAAAAGTGAAAAAGTATAATCGCCAACTGCTATTTTGTCTGCAAGGCAAGAAAAAATGTTTAAATTACATTTTTCATTTATTCAACAAACATGATTTAAATTTATGCTCTGCACAAGATGCTGTGCTGGCAGTGGCGGGTACAGCTTCCGCCCTCCCATAGGATGCATCTAGTGGGAGTGAGTGATAAGAAAGTCACTATACAAATTGAAATTCAATATGCTGTAGGAGTGCAGAAGATGGAGCAATCAATTCTGACTTAGGGGATAAAGGAAGACTTTTGAATTGGATCTTAAAAGATGAGTGGGATCTCAAATGGGGAAAATAAAGGAAAAGCATTCCAGATGGTGGTAAAACTACAAACAAAGACAAGAAATAATTAGACATTTTCAGGGGAAGGAAAATAATGTGATGTGGTGCATGAAATATGCAGAGATATAGGAAGAAATTTATATCTATGGAGTCTGTAGGCCATCTAAGGGAAGGCATTAAGCCTCTTATTATTATTACCTGTTCCTTTGTGATTATCTTTCTATGTCTGCCTTCTCCATTAGATTCTATCTTAATGAGGGAAGGACCAGTTTGGTTTTTTGTTTTTTGTTTTTGTGTGTGTGTGGGGAAGATTCACCCTGAGTTAACATCCATTGCCGATCCTCCTCTTTTTCAGTTTTTTTTTTCTTGAGGAAGATTAGCCCTGAGCTAACATCTGTGCCAGTCTTCCTCTACTTTGTATGCGGGATGCCTCCAGAGCATGGCTGATGAGTGGGGCAGGTCCTCACCCAGGATTGGAACCTACAAACCCGGGCTGCCAAAGCAGAGTGCATGGAACTTTAACCTCTCAGCCATGGGGCCTGCCCCAGAAGGACTAGTTTTTATCTTATTTAATGTCTTATCACTAGAGCCTAGCACAAATTAGGCAATTGATGAGTATTCATTAAATGATGAGTTAAAGTCATGTTAAGGATTTTCGTGGTTACTCTACATTGCCTATAAAATATCCAACTACACAGAAAGAAATAAACATTTTTGAAGAAAGAAGTGAAATAACTCAAGCCATCCTTTGAAAATATCATGTAAGGCTTATAAAATGGATTTTATAGGAGTCAGGAGAAACTGGAGTTGGGAGATCAGTCAGAAGACATTGCAATATTCAACTGAGAAATTCTGAGTGAGTGAGATGAAAATTGAGACTATCACATGAATTCAATGGTTCTAATAGAAGTGAAATCAGTAGGATTTGGAATGTAATTAGATGTGAGGGGTAAGGAGTTATATATCAACAATGACATCGAGAGTAACATTAACTGAAGATAGAAAGAAAAGGAGATTGACAGAATGGTAATAATGAGAGCAAATTTCACTTTTATAACATAGGTCTTTCCTACGCTCTTTTTCTTTCCATATCATAGCTCTGTAACGCAAGATAGGGAGAATGGCACCCCACTAAATCTTGCTGTGAACTCGATAATTCTTTTTATCAATGGTTGAAGTATGTAATCTTTGGTCCAGTAGCATCAAGATCTCCTCTGAAGTTATTAGAAATACAAATTCTCAGACCCCAGCTCAGATCTACTAAGATAGAAACTCTGGGGATAAGACCCAGCAAACTGTGTTTTAATAACCCCCGTAGATGATTCTAGTATCTGCTCAAGTCTGACCACTGCTCCATATCATTCCACTTCCCTGTCTCCTAAAATTTTGCAATGAGTTCAGAGACTAGCTTACGTGGAGACATGGATGCTTAAGAACCAATAGGGTGATTCTTAAGTATTGGGTAATATTAGACCATAAATTCAGCAATGTTTCATTGGACATGAAACATTGGAATCTGGTCATTGTGATGAAGATGATCTCAGAAGTTTCAGCTTGGTTATTTTAACCTTTACATATTTAGAGATGATATTATGTATAAACATGTGGAGAATTATTATATATTTTTTTACATTGTTAATGACTCTTTTAATTCCTAAAATTATTGTTTTGCCATAAAGGCTGTTTTGCCATATATGAACATTGCCATACTAGACTTTCGCTGTTGTTGATGTTGATATTTGTAGGTTGTATCATTTTTCAGATCTTTTACTTTCAATTTTTCTCTATCATTATACTTTAGGTGCATGTTGGATAAGAAAATAGAGCTGTTTTTTGTTTCCCTATATGAGAGTATGTTTTCTAACTTGTTGACTTAAACCATTTATATTTACTAAGATTATTAGTACAATTACGCTTATTTTGGATACTGTTTTACTTTTTATTTACATTGCTTTTTATTTTCTTCCTTTTGATTCTTCTTGAAATTTTAATCAGATTAGTCCTGTTTCTTTTCTCTTCTAGTGGCTTTTAATTAGCCTTTTGTTAAAGAGTTTTATTGAGTTGTAGTTAACATATAGAGAACTATACAGATTTTTTAAAATGCAACTTGTTAAGTTTGACATTTATATGCCCAGGAAACCATCACAAAAATCAAAATAACAAATACATTTATCACCCTCAAAAGTTTCCTCATGCTCCTTCAGAGTCCTTCCGTCTTGCTCCCCTCCACTCCTCTCCATACTCAGAAAAACCACAGATCTGTTTTCCAACGCTGTAAATTAGTTCAGATTTCAGGAAATCGGTAAATATGGAACCATACAGAACATGCTTTTTTTCTGTCTGGCTTTTGGCTTCTTTCATTCACCATAATTATTTTGAGATTCATCCATGTTGTTGCATCTATCAACAGTTAACCTCCTTTTTTTTCTTTTCTGAGTAGCATCCCATTGTATACATCTATGACAATTTTCTTTCCATTCATGTTGATGGACATTTAGATTATTTCCAATTTTTGTCTATTACAGATAAAACTGCTATGAGAATTTATGTAAAAGTCTTGGTATGAAAGTTTGTTTTCATTTATCTTGCTTCAAAATCTAGGACTGGGGAACTGGCCCAGTGGTGCAATGGTTAACTGCTCACGTTCTGCTTCGCGGCCTGGGGTTTGCCAGTTCGGATCCCAGGTGCAGACATGGCACCACTCGGCAAGCCATGCTGTGGTAGGTGTCCTACATAAAGCAGAGGAAGATGGGCATGGTTGTTAGCTCAGGGCCAGTCTTCCTCAGCAAAAAAGAGGAGAATTGGCAGCAGTCAGCTCAGGGCTAATCTCCCTACAAAAAAAAAAAAGTTAAAAAAAAATCTAGGACTGGAATGGCTGGATCCTGTGATAGATATCTTTACCTTTTTAAGATACTGCCAAAATGTTCTACAAAGTGCTTGTACCAATTTACCTTACCATCAGCAGTGTATGAGAGTTCCAGTTGATCCACATCCTTGTTAACACTTAGTATAGCCATTCTTTTTAATTTTAGCCATTCTAATAGGTGTGTAGTGGTATCTCATTATGGTTTTAATTTGGACATTAGTTTCTTTAATGACTAATGATGCTCTTCTTTTCTTTATGTGGATCAGATTTCTGACCTATATATTTTTCCTTCTCTCTAAAGAATTCCTTTTAACATTTCTGGCAAGGCAGGTCTACTGGCAACAAATTCCCTCAGTTTTTGTTTGTCTGAGAAAAGTCTTTATTTCTTCTTCAATTTTCAAGGATAATTTCACAAGGTACAGAATTCTAGGATGGTAGGATTTTTTTCTCTCAACGTTTTAAATATTTCACTCCTCTTTATTCTTACTTGCATAATTTCTGAGAAGTCAGATTTAATTCTTATCTTTGTTCCCCTATAGGTAAGGCATTTTCTTCCTCTGGCCTCTTTCAGGATTTTTTCTTTATCTTTGATTTTTTGAAAATGATATGCCCAGCTGTAGCTTTTTTGGGCATTCTCCTTCTTGATGTCCTCTGAGCTTCCTGGATCTGTTTTTGGCAACTGACATTAATTTGGGTGAAATTCTCACTCATTATTATTTCAAATATCGCTTCTATTTTTTTCTCTCTTTCTTCTCCTTCTGATATTCCCATTATACTGTTTATGTTACACCTTTTGTATTTGTCCTACAGTCCTTGGGTATTCCATTCTATTTTTTTTTTCAGTCTTTGTTTCCTTTTTAGTTTTGGAGGTTTCTATAGAAATTTCCTCAAACTCAGAGATTCTTTCCTCACCTGTGTCTTGTCTATTAATAAGCATTTCAAAGGCAGTCTTCACTTCTGTCACCGTGTTTTTGATCTCTAGCATTTCCTTTAGGTTCATTCTTAGGATTTCCATCTCTCTGCTTACATTGCCCATCTGTTCCTGAATGCCATTTACTTCATCCATTAAAGCCCTTAGCATATTAATCATAGTTGTTTTAAATTCCTGGTCTGATAATTCCAACCTCCCTGCTATGTCTGGTTCTAATGCTTACTCTGTCTCTGCAAATTGTGTTTTTCACTTTTTTGTATGCCTTGTAATTTTTTGCTGATAGTCAGACATGATGTCCTAGCTAAAAGGAACTGCTGTCAACAGGCTTTTAGTAATGTGATGGAGAGGTGTAGGGGGAGGGGAAGCATTCTATAGTGCCATGATTAGGTCTCAGTCTTTTAGTGAGCCTGTGCCTCTGGACTGTGAACTTCACCATTGTTTCCTACTTTTTTCTCCCCTCACTCTCAGGTGGAGCAGGATGGCTAGAGAGGGCTAGATCTGGGTATTTTCCTTCTCCCATATGAAAGACTAGAGGCAGCTGAAGTTGAGAATTTCTTTTGTTTAGGCTCCGATAGTACTCCAACAGGTTAATATAATTACAGTGATAGTATGGTTAACTAGTTTTCCCAGAGGTCAGACTTTGTTAAGAAGAACAGACTGCCCTGGTGTATTTCAATATGGTTGCTTTTCCCTTCTCCATGCTGGAAGCCCAAGGGGATTTTTCTCTGATATTTACTGTGGTACCTGGTCAAGCTCCTGGAGGCAAACCTTACAATATTGTGGGGTACCCCCTATGACTGCGTCCCTCTGGGGTGTTTAACTCTCAGACTTGTCCACACTGAGGCTCCAGTAATTTGTCAATTACAGTTCAGATTTTCCTCCCCCAGCCCTGGTTCCTGAGGCAGCTTCTGCTCGTGAGTCTCTGCTCCGGTAAGCTATAACCTCCTTTTTATTTTGTCAGTCTAACTAAAGGTTTGTTAATTTTGTCCACATTAGTTTTTCACATTATACCTAAGTATCAAGTTTTGTTACTATTATAAATGGTATTTTTTTTTAGCTTCAAATTTCATTGTTCATTTCTGGTATATAAGAAAGAATGGACTTTTGTATTTTACACTTGTATCTTTTGATTTTGTTATACTTGCATATTAATTCCAGGGGATTTTTTTTTAAATTATAACTTTGTTAGAGTTTTCTACATAATCAATTCATCTGTAAATAACAACAGTTTTATTTCTTTCTTTCCAAACTACATACCTTTAATTCTTTTTCCTGGCTTATTGCACTAATCAGGATTTCAAGTATGATGTTGAATAGGAGTAGTGACAAAGGATATCCTTCCCTTACTCTCAATCTTAGAAGGAAAGTGTCTAATTTTTCACGATTAAGTATGGTGTTAGCTGTTGGTTTTTTATAGATGTTCTTGAACAAATTGAGGAAGTTTCCTTTATTCCTAGTTTGCTAAGAATTATCATGAATACTTCTGGCTTTGTCAAATGCTTATTCTGCATTAGCTGCTATGACCATATGATTTCTAAAAAAAATTAACCTGTATTGATCGTGTAATAGTGGATTATGTCACTTGATTTTGAATGTTAAAATAGTCTTGCATACCCAGAATAAATCCCACTTGTTCATGGTGAGTAATTCCCTTTTATAAATTATTGGATTAGTTTTGTCAATATTTGTTGAGGATTTTTATATCCATACACATGAAAGATGCTCTGTCATTTCCTTTTTTATTCCACACCTCTGGTCCGTGACCTTTGTGATTCTTTCGTTAGTGGTATATAGTTTTGCCCCTCTCATTTCCCTGGATCCAGCATCCCAAATATTTTCTCCTGAAGCTTTGAACTCTGTTTACTATGGGTTTTTTGGTTGTTCATTATCTGTATATGAGAGGGGAAGATTGGAGGGGATTGAAGGGAGGAGAATTCCTTCCTTTTATCTGGGATAAACGTCTAGCAATGTCTTTCTCCTTTGGAGAGTAGCCCTTTGTTATGGAAAAGGCTTTGGGTGTATTTAAAAATGATTTCTTTTCCCTCTTCCTGCCAGAGCAGTTAGGGAATCTTTTTCAGATACTCAAGTCTAAGAACCTGGTGTAGTTTCTGGAGCTAAATACCACTAAAATTTGAACCCCTCCATGACTACACTTCCCAAGCTATTTTTCACTCTCATGCTAGTCTACGCTTTTCACCAAAATTGCTATTTAAGCCTTCCCTCCAATTTCTGGATCCAAGACTTCTGTTCCAGTCAACAGTATTCAGCTGTGTCTGTCTGGATATACCTGTCTCGAGATTTCAGTGTGGTAATTTTCCCTGCATCCTCAGTTCTCTGATGTATCCAACAAAAAGCCATTGATTTTCATTTTGCCCAGCTTTTCCTTATTATAAGGATGGGAGAGACAACTTCCAAACTCTTTACATGTCAGAGCTGAAACTGGAATTCTCTCTCTATTGTGTTTTTCATCTCAAATGCTGTAGTTTTCATCTTTCAAAGTTTGATTAGAGTGTCTTCTATATAGTCGATGTCTCTAACTTTTTGAACATGTAGAATTCAAGGTAGAACATACCTAACATATAGAATATGGCTGTGATATCTGTTTAATGTCTTTGTCTACTGACTTAAGAACCATGACATTTCTGGGTTGGTCTTGATGAACTGAGTTTTTTCCTTATTATAGGTCACTTCTTCCTGTTTCTTTTTCCTGTCCGATGGTTTTTAATGGAATGACAGATATTATGGATTTTACTTTGTTATGCAATGGGCATTTTTGTATTTCTATAAATATTTTGAGCATTTTTCTAGATGCATTTAAGTTACTTGGAAACAGTTTAATACTTTTGAGTCTATTTTTAAGGTTTGTTAGGTGAGAGCAGAGCAGTACTTAGTCTAGATAGAATTATTCTAATCTTGCGTGAACACAGGGCACTGTTATAGTTAAATTCTTCAGGTAGTTTCTACATGCATGTCTTGACCAATGCTCAGCGTCATACTAAGGGGGGACCCAACTCGGATCTCTGGAGTCCCCTCTCTGTGCAGCATTCTCTTCTCCAGTACTTGATCTCCTCAGACACTCGTTCCATTTCTTCAACTGAGGGTCTCCACCAGGCTCTGACTGCCTTCCCCTTCCCTGGATGCAGCTTAGAAATTCAAGACAGTAAAATGGGACAGTCCTGGGACCCCCCTTGTTTATTTCCTACCTCTCAGGGATCACTGTTCTTAGTTTCCTCATATCCAGTGTTTTGAAAACTGTTGTTTTATATATTTTGCCCATTTTTTGTTCGTTTCAGGTAGAAGAACCTAAAATATCTTTTGGTTTGCTCCTAAAGGGTTTTAATCTCCTAAAAGTGGAATAGGTAATTTCTATCTACTTCTCTGACCAGATAGGAAATCAGAGATTTAAATCATTGAATAAGAATTCTTGAGCCAAGTTGAGATTTCAATATACCTAATCACTTAAAATCAAACGGAGACAATTTTTAAGAGAGTACCTATTTTCCATTTAAGGATGAGTATAAATCAAATTTTGACCAAAATGTTATGACAAAATTGATTAAGGAGTTGAGCTTTGTATCCTTTTTCAGCTATTGTTCACTTGGCCCCATTTGACTCACAAGAGAGGGGTGCAGAGCACAGCAAGAAGAGTCTTTCCATGGATGAAAATCTTTTCTTGGCCGCAGAAAGAGAGGAGAAAAAGTTTTTTATTATCTGCAGAACATAGTACTGCTTCAATAAACCAATTATTTTGTGATCTTTCTCTAGGGCAGATGTTCTCAACTATATAAAACCCAACTGCTCCTTTATATAACAAATATTTTAGGAAATTGTGTTTGATATCCTTAAATAAAATCCACGTTTGCAAATCAATATAATTCCTCAATTGTAATATAAAGAAGTAAAAGAAATATACTTTATAATACATTGATATGTATTTAAATATGTAAATACATAGGTACAATTATACTAGAGCACATAATGAAATATTCAGATGCTCAAACTTATAAATAGAATCATTGTGAATATAATAGTTTAAGTTCATATGTAACATAGACTTAGGTTCTAGATTCAGGTAATTATAACCAGGTATTTCACTTACAGGAAATCCCATAGGGACATTTGAATTTCATGCAGGATGCAAGACACTTGTTTGTTATTATGATTGTCTCTTGCATTGTAGGATATCTAACATTCCTGGCATCTGCCCACTAGAGGCAAATTACAGCTCCTCATCATGTGGTGATAAAAGTATCTTCACAAAAGTCCCAAACAATGTACCATCCCCTCTGAGAAATACTGGTCTTAGAGTTTGCATCTATCTTGAGGGATGTCAGTGTTGCCACAGTGGGAATAGGCAGCTCGTGTTCTTAGCTGCTAGTGGACATCAACTGGAGTGGATAGAGGAGAGGAATAAGAGACATGAGCTCTTGAGAGATCATTGGACTTCTAGAACATTGAGGCAAAAGATTAATGGGAACTTCAGTGGGGCCCAAGAATAGTTACTGTGATTTCATCTAAACCTGTAGGCTGGCAAGGCTAGATGCTCTCCTATTACATTTATATAGATAATTATCCATTATTTATGTCTTGCCTACTTTGAAGAAGAATTTATGTATTCATCTAATGCATGTATAAATGTGAAGAGATAAATGCATAGACCTACAATTTAATATAATTCAACCAACTTCTATTGAGAGCTTGTTCTGTGTCAGTTATTGTGGTATACAAATGGAAGCAAATTAAACCCCGTTCTCAAACACTGCTGTGTACACACACACACGCACACACATGCTGTAAAATTAGTTCCTTTCAGTAGAAATAACCTGTGATTGGAAGCTCCTCCTAACATCTTTAAAAAATAATAAACTAGGAAGGGGACTTGTCACCTGCAATAGAATTTTTTTTAAATACCTATTAGTGTTTTCTTGGATTGCCATTATATTAAACATAGGTGAAATATTTGTTTCTAAATAAAATGTAGCTCCAAAGAACAGAACAGATCCAATATTAGAATAGTCATTTACTCAATATATTGTTTTCTATTTAGGTAGTTATTAGAAGAATTTAGCACTCTTGAGAAATCAAATATTTGTAGTTACCTCATAGTTTGTGGAATTCCAAAGAAGCAATTCTCTTTCCTGTTGACTGTTCTCCATAAATCAAAGAAGCATTAGAGACCATTTCACTTGGAGCGACATAGGTAACTGCCAATGTGCTATGATTTGAGAAATGATGTGTTCCTACCATGTTGTTCCTTTAGCTGACTCTACCGTAATCTCACAAATTCATGTTGATTTCGTAAGGTCTTCCCCCTCAAATTAAAATGAAACCTTTTTGAAGGTTATATTGAATAAGGATGTTTAAGAATTTTTCTTAAACTGATTTATCAGACTTGGTCAACCTTCTGACAGAATCCAGAGAAAAAAGTATAGGAAAAATCAGACAACATTGATTTGTGACAGAGAGGACACAAGTGAATCAAGATCCTAAGTAGGAGGAGCAAAGTAAAAGGGCAAACCACTTACCATTAATTATTAAAGATTAATAAACATTTACTTATCACCTATTATGTGACAGGCACATTTTTAGTGACTAGAGTTATGGTAGTGAAAAAGACCCAATTCTTGTTCTTTAGGAACTTAAGTCTAGGACAGGAGTTGTGACATGAAGAGGTGGGATTGGAATTTTAGCTAGGTTGGCAATTGATCAGGGAAGGACTCTCAGAGAAGTGAACTTCTGAGAACTGTTTTGAATGAAATGAAGGTCTTTTGCTATGCAGATGTCTGGGGAAAGTGCCCTCTAGGTAAAGGAAAATAGCAGTTGCAGAGGCTCTCAGGCAGGGACTTAGTTGACATATTCAAAGAACAACAAGGAGGACCAAATGGCTGTATAAGCAATAACGAGAAATAAAACAGTAGTAGAAGATGAAGTTAGAGGGTAATAGGAGCCTGATCATGCAGGATCTTGTAAGTTATAGTAAGTCACTTTAACTTTGACTCTGAGATGGATAGCTATTGGAGTGCTTTTTGCACAGGAGTGTCATGATCTCATTTATATTTTAAGAGAATCACTCTGTTTTTGTTTTATAAAGAATTTACTTTTTTCCTTTTTCTCCTCAAAAACCCCCAGTACATAGTTGCATATTTTTAGTTGTGAGTCCTTCTAGTTGTGGCATGTGGGACACCACCTCAGCATGGCTTGATGAGCAGTGTTGTGTCCATGTCCAGGATCTGAACTGGCAAAACCCAGGGCCACCAAAGCAGACCGCACGAACTTAACCACTCAGCCATGAGGCTGGCCCCACATTTTAAGAATAGATTACTAGGATCAAAGAGACAGAGGGAGAATGTTTAGCAAGGCAATGATATAATGCAAGCTAGAGAAGATGTTAGCAGATGGGTTGTTAAGACGCGGTCAACTTCTGAGCCTATTTTCAAGGTAGATCTAACTAAATTATGGAAGGACTACGAATGAGATGTGAAAGAACAGTCAAGAATGACCTCAAAGTCTTTCGTTGAGCAACTGAAAGAATAGAATTGTTACAAAATGACATGGGGAAGATTTCTGGCGGAGATTGTGAAGTAAGAGCCTGAGTTCAGTTTTGGACAAGTTAAGATTAAGCCATCTATTATATGTCCAAATAGACATGTTAAGTGTGCGGTTGGACCTAGAGGTGTAAAGTTCAAGGCAGTAATCCAGCTTGAAGATGTAAATTTGTCATATATACAATTTAAAACCACAAAATGGAATTGGATCACCATATATGTGGAAATACCATAGATTCCATATGTATACATGGTCCAATATTAGAAAGTGGGGAGATGAGGGAGATTCAGCAAAAGAGTCAGAGGAATTACCGAGAAAGATGACTAAAAACCAGGCAAGTGGACGTCAGGGAAGCCTAAGGAAGGAGCCATTGCAAGGCGGAAAGACTGATGAACTATGTCAAGTGCCTTGATAGGTCAGTAGAGAGGAGCATGTGGGAAGAGAGCAGAGTCAGTTTAAGAACGTTAGATACTGGAAGTTTGTGGACAAGACAGAGGGGAGAATGACAAGGGAATGGGAAACCTCATCTATCACACAATGTTCCCTAGGATTCACTGGGGGAGACCTAGAGATTATCTTTGACTTGTATCTTTCACTTTCATTTCCAAATAATTCCCATGTCCTACTGTTCCTCCTGAACATTAGCTTTTAACTCTTCCTTTGCCCCATTTCCTTTCATCAATCTCTCTGTCACCAATCTGGATTATTCCTTTATCTTCCAACTACACAGTCCACTAAACTGTGTAGTTTCTCTTCCGGGCTGCATGGGGCCAACTTATCTATTATGCAGAGTGAGCACAGTACTTAGGGTCCATGATCCTTTCAGGGTCTCATGAAAATGTTTGAATTTCTTTTAAAATCAGAAGACATGAATTATTAAGTTGAAGAAAATCTTTTTGTATGTAATGCTAGCGTATTTACCTTTATACCAATGTAACTGTAAAAGAGTATATATATATATATTTGTAAAGGAAGGGACCATGAAGAAAAAAGTACCTTGGGCCCATGAAAGACATGATGTGCCCCTGGAGCCATACATATTTTGCCTGAAGCAAGGCAATGTTGAAGCAAAGCTTTATTTAAGGCAGTTCTCTCCTTCAAATCTTTTCATGGAAAAATGCCTTATGCTAAGTTAGAGAGAACCCTTTAGCCTCCAAATGACCCTCTTAAATCTTTTATCAAGCTGGCATTCAAAATTTGCAAACATTACATCCCACGCATCCTTTCACAGGCTCTGTGCCTTAACTACATCAGTTTTCTCAGGGTGTGTCCTGAAGTTTTCCTCCTCTATTTTTCTAGTCTCCAGCTTGAATTACCCTTTTCACCTCACCTTACATATCAATGTACAACAGTGTGCCTATAGTCAACAATAGGGTATAGTATATTTGAAATTTGTTAAGAGGGTAGATCTTAAGGCTTACCATCACAAAAATAAAAAGAAAATGGTAACTATATGAGGTCATAGATATGTTAATTAGCTTGATTATGGTGAATATTTCACAATGTATACATACATCAAATCATTGAGTTGCACATCTTAAATATACACAATTTTTCATTGTCAATTATACCTCAATAAAGCTGGAAAAAAACAATAATTTCACATCCTTGAAACTGATATATTTTAAGTATTCCTTCAAGCCCATTTTTTTTAACAAAGACATGAGAAGTGGATTTTCCATGAACATAATCATGTATTTCTTTATGCTCAACATACGGGTTTATTACATATTAAAAGACAATACCCTCTTCTATCACCTAAAAAAATAAAAAATAAAAAATATTGTTAACATTTAGTGGTTCCTGTTTAGAAAGGAAAATGACTCAATTGTTCTTCTCACTTTGGCATGACCTAGAGTCCTGTTGGCAACGTGAGGATCCTAACTATACTTGTCTCTAGGCATAGTGAGTGATGGCCTGATAGGAAACCATCTTTCAATAAAACATTGCAAAAATCATTTTGCAAACTACATATTTATCTTTTATGTTTTCTACACACATGCTGATTTGTTGTTAAATCAATTAAATTACTCCCCCGCCCCTTTCATTTATACAATGAGTTGCTAAAAGGTAAGATTTATTTGAGGTTAACAAACAAAAAAGACGCCATGAATTTTAAGGAATGGTCCCACTTGGTACATTATCCTAAAACATTTGAAGGTTGGTTTAAATAAATAGTCACTGGAGTTGAATATCACTTCAGCTTACTGCTTTATTCCTATCTCAATAATCTTTATGGTTCCCATACCAAGACTACATAGATTTCATATGCAAAATAATTCATTAATGAGAAAGTTTATTTCTTTTCTTTTTTGTGAAAAGAGACTATCTCAAACTACTTCCTCAGAAGGAGACTTTAAAAACCACCTTGGAAACATTCAGTATCATTGCATCTACTTACAAGAATTAATAAAATAAATATTAATTTATGGCTTCAACTCACTACTTTTAAATTTAGAAGAGATAACATTCAAACTAAGAGAAACAAACAATAAGACAATACAACAATAATAAAACTATAATGATTTATAATTCTTCATGCTTAAAACTGGAAATATGTATAGTGCAGAATGTGGCTTGATCTTTAGAAAATCAAAGGGGTTTTAGACAAACAGAAGTAAACTAAGCGGATGAATTTGTATTATTCTTCTTGCCCCTTCAGTTTGATGAATGGTGAAGAATGTTGAGAGCATTGTCTTATCTGTCAGGGCTTCTGTATAACAGAATTCTCCCTTTTTCCTTTGTAGTAGTTTAGATGGTATTGTTATCACCCAAGGGGAGTTATCTGCCTGCCACAAGACATGCCAATAGTCAAGAAGCAAGGTGGTAGGAGAAAAAGTGTTTTTTATTACAGCTTGCTAGCAAGAGAGAAGATGGCCAACTAATGTCTGAAAGAACCATCTTACAGAACAAAGACTACAGGCCAGTTATATAGGGGGCTGGTCTCCTGGTGGGGCAGACATCTGGTCTTAGTTCCTGATAGTCTTTTGTTTTACTGGATATGCATCTGAGACCAGAATAATGCCCTATACCCAGATCTTTCAGTTGTCATGATGATGCCTATCAGCATGGACTCTCTGCTAAGGAGGCATCACTTTCCTGGAGAACTCAAAAGAACAAAGTTATCATCTTATCATAGCTGGGAGGGGCCATAAAATCCACAGAGCCTGCAAATACCCTGGAGACAGACTCTTACTTATCTAGGCAAACTAAAGCAAAAATTCAAAGAGGTTGGTGAATCAGGGTTAGTTAATCAGAAGTCATTCAGTTACACTGAATGACTGTGGTTTCATTTCTACAATATGGCTTCCCTCATGTCAACCTTGGGTGGAGCTGGTATCAGTATTGATTTCAAGTAATGGAGATTAAGCTAGGTAACCAAAAGGAGGACTTTTATTTTAAGAATACCTGGATATCTCTTGTAATCCAAGGAAGGTGGTGGGGGTGGCATGGCTAGCAACTCAAAAGTCTTCAGGATTGTATTACTCAATTCTGTTTCTCTCAGAGAATCTACTATATTTGTTGCTGTTGTTGTAGCTCTCTGAAGACTGTCTCTCATTGATTTATATTGTGAAACATAGCTACCTCACAGAAACTGAGTTCTTGTCACATGCAGACAATTGAGAGCTTTAAAATCCACGTACAAATGCCTAGGAGGGAGAATCTTGTTGGTCTAGCTTGGGTCTGTATGTGTTTCCTTGCTTATTCAGTAGATATTAGATGACATAGTAGTATTCTGGCTGAAGGATCTATCCTTTTGGATCAGGAATTCATTAAAAGACTTTAACAAAAACTGGCTCAACTCCTCGTTCCTCCCCCTCAAGAACAGTCTTGAGAAAAAACTCAGTCTACTCAGTAACTATCACTCACACCCCAGGCAGATAGAGTGACACACTGCTCCTTCTCTATCTAGCAAAGAGAATTAATTTTCCCATCCTAAAATCTGTAAGCTTTTCTAGCAAAGCTCTTTAAAGCCTACCTGTTCAAGGTGAGAGAGATAACATAGTTAAACACCTAGTTGAAGAATGTCTGCTATAAGTTTAATGGGGGATTGGGAAGAGAGGGGGAATGGGGCCAGCATGAGAGCTCACAGGGGGCTGCCAGGAGGAGAGAGCCTGTACTGAGCTCCAGCCAATTATTGTCTTCCAGGAGTGCAGACTGTGTCAGCAGATCTTCTGACTTTTCTGAGGGTCCTTGAAATCCAGATCCTTAGGTGAAATTTTCCTATTGGAAGATTCTCGGGACTCATTCCATTAAAAATTAATGTTTGGAGGCTAAATGCAGCTCATTGGCCATTAGTTTTTGAACTCTGAGATACAGGCTTATCCATTCATTCAGTGAATGAATGGATGAATGAATTATATTCCTTTGGTAACATTGATTGCTTATCCCAACAGAAATGTTGGCCAATCCCTCCTGAAATATTCATGCCTTAAAGAGGGTGAACTTTCAAGACGTGACTAAAAGTCTCAGGTGTTTGCAAAGGAAGTAAATTTATCTGCCAAGATGAGCTTATCTCTTGCATGAACATATTTTTCTAAGACTTACATGGCCACTTTAAGCAATTCAACATAGCTTAGCCCATTGATTATAGGCCAACCAATACAAATCCATTGCTCATCATAATGCTTAGAGAGATGGGGCTGTGGCAGAAGAAAACAGGTCTTGCTAAGGAATATAAATGGAACAGAGTCGGTGCTGAATCCTTAGGAAATTGCCACTTAGGCCATTGGAGCATGAATATCTTTGTGACTGTTCCAATAGGTGTCAGCCAAGTGCCACCTGAGCTGTACTGACGAAACTAAAATAGCATGTCCCAGCTTCCTGTTTCACGCACAAACTAGAGCAGTGCTGTTTCAGACTCAGAAGGCATCCACCTATTACACAATAGCTAGGCAATATATCTGCTTTGGTGAATGGAGGACAGTTGATATTTTAAAGGGTGACAAACTTAGTACACTGCCAAATAAAGTGGCTTGGGTAACTTTCTTGGCAGGTTCCTGCTCTTGCATAGCCAAGAAGTTGACATATTGTAGAAGGCTTCCATTTTAATTATCAGCCAGATCTCTGAGCGTATTAGCATTTAACCCATGAACAACATACCTCTTGAAAAACTCTTCCCTTTGGCATTACGTCTTGTAATTCCTAGTTGACACCTTCCCTGTTCTTTTTGGTAAGGTAAATGACATTTCTAATGAGCGCACTTGTATCGTGTTTTGTAGCATTGGTCTCCCAACTCTCTGACACCTCACACAGGCCTCAACACAAGAATTCAAATGTGTTAGGTAGCTCTGGGGAGAGGCTCTCCTTGAGGAATCACTAATATTTTTTGTGTCATTTTTCTGGCTTTGAGATTAAGAAATACCCATTATGAAGAAATCATACCTGAGACCCATGAATGCCAATAACGTCTCCTTATTATCATTTACCTTGACTCCACACATCTTGACCTGACTTTCAAGCTTCATGTATTCTTGCCCACACTTATCATCTGACTCAGTTTCTCTTTACTCCCATTCCATTGTCTCTGGGCAATTGTTCCTCATGTTTTCATGCTTACAATAACTTCTTTCCTCAACCCAATTCAATGGCAATGTGACAAAGTTTTGAGTGGACATTCAGTAAAATATGAATATTTCTTACGTTCTGCTAATTAATTGCATATCTTTCATTTAAAGTCTCACTTGAGTCTCATTCTTCCATGAGATTTCCTTACTTGGAGTTTGTTTTCTTAGTATAGTCTCTGTGATTCCTCCCCACTGTTTTAGACTCCAACTCATCTGTTTTGCTCCCCTTTTTTGTGTGTTAACCTACTTAGGCTAGAAGACCTGAACTAATGTCTACCTCCCCCCCTCAATAGTCTGATTCTGCTTTCACCGATTTCTTTTCTTTGTTCTCCTCTTATATTTATATTAAGACACCTGCTTACTCATCGACTGTATCTCTATCTTGATATTTCCTTGAGAATAGGTATATCTCACAGCCCTCAAGCCCATAAGAAGCAAAAAGAAAGTACACAAGATGTACTAATTAATCAACTGAGAAAGAAGAATAAGAAAAAAAGAGAGAAAAAAGGGTAAGAGAAAAGAGATCCAATTTGTGGAGACTTCAGAAATAAAAACAACCATGTCAGCAACAACCTTTGAATCTCAATATTAGTTCTGTCACTTCACACTTATATATAAGAGAAAATGAAAATGGTGTTAGGTGATCATTACACAAAACCTAAGTTAAATGTGCATTAAGACTTGATCAGAGCCAGCCCTGATGGCCTAGTGGTTAAATTTCAGTGAGCTCTGCTTTGGTGGCCTGGATTTGGTCCTTGGACACAGAACCACATCACTTGTCTGTCACTAAGCATGCTGTGGTGGCAGCTCACACAGAACTAGAAGGACTTACAACTAGAATATAGAGCTATATACTAGGGCTTTGGGAGGAAAAGAAAGATTGGCAACATATGTTAGCTCAGGGTGAAACTTACCCAGCCTGAAAAAAAAAAAAGACATGAGCAGACTCACTAAGATCTTATATTTTCAAATCAATTTGACATTTTCACTATTGCATGTTTCTGATATACATGTCATTCCATAGATTAATTCTTGCTATCTTCTGTAGGTGGGCTGGCTTTCAGAAATTACTTGCAATACTTGGATGGGGTATGAAATGGGATTTATGATCCTGTTTTTCCGGGTTGAGAACATTAATATTTTTATTTAATTTAGCTTCTGTCACTAAGGAGCTCTCAGAAAATAAAACACTTTTTTAAAAATTTAAGTTTATTGCATCTATATTCATCTCATTTCATGAGAATGGTACAGGTCAGCAAATTACATTTCAGTTGTACCTTCCTTGTGTCATTATGTCACTTTCATTAATCAATCATTATATTTTAAAATGGATGTATAACTATTTTTTCACTTGAGGAGGCAAAGAAATATTTCAAATGTGTGGGATAAAAACTTAATTAGTTAAGCTGACATTTATCAAGTTCTTGGTCTGATCAAACATAATAGTTGTCAGTTTTACAAAAGGGGAAATGAAAATTGGATACATTTGAACCTGCCTGGAGAGTGGTATTATTAATATTCCTTTTGTTTGGTTTTAAACATTGTTTTGCCCAAAAAGCTGGAAAAGGCAAGTGTTCTGATGATGGGCTCATGGAGGATAGATGATTCTGCGGTTGGTACAGTAATAGAACTTCGCTCCTGTGCGGCAGTTTCCTTAAGTTAGAGCCTCGCGGTCTCGTGCTGCAATGATACAGTCCTTCATGTATTATTGATTGCAGTGTGTTTGAAGAGCACACCATAGTTCCAAATTCTGCTTCTTGAATATTCTATGAAATGAAACTGAGTCCTGGGTTACTTCTTTATACAAATCAGTGAATTTGTTAAGTCCACTTTCCAGGCTACATTTATTATCTCTTCCTAGTTTCATTTTTAGTGCTTGAATATTACATAAAGAAATACATTTATCACATTCTATAGGGAGGATCTAGTGGGACTGATTATATGCAGTTTCTCTCAAAACTTAAATAAGGTTATCCTCTTACCATACAACTAGAATAATTCCCCAAATAAATGAAATTATATATCTACTTGGGGCTGGGGAGGGGGTCAAATTATTTCAACATCAAAGCATAAAAGAGCAAGATCCAGAAATCTAATAGTCCAGAAATGTTTTATTGCCTAAAAAACCACTCCAAAATCTAATAGCTGAAAACAATGACATTTACTCTGATCGGGAAGAAGGGCAGCCTTGGAAGAGACTGCTTATTTATTATCCACTTGCCATTGACCAGGGTGACTTGAAAGCTAGAAGCTGGAATCAAGTATCTGGTGCCGGGGCTGAGAAGAGTCAAGCATCGGGGGATGAGGTAGCTGGGACTTCTGAGATCTCTCTCTCTCTCTATTGCTATGTAATGGTGCCACATGATCTCTCTAGCACAGTGACTTCAGGATAGTAGGATTTCTAGAGGTAGGCTCAGGGCTTCCGAGGCACATGTCCCCAAAAGAAAGAACTAGGCAGAAGTGGAACTGCTTTTTATGATCTAGGCACGTCTACCTCATTCTGTTTATTAAAAAACAAGTCACTAAATCCACCCCATATTCAGTGGGAGAGGCATTAGACTCTACCTTTTGATGAGTGGTGTTCAAAGGACTTGAGACATACTTAGAATATTCAGATATTGGTATGGTTTTATCGGAAATATTAATATAAAGCAAATGTAGCAAATATTTAGCAAATATAAAGCAATATATATGATTATAAATATAGCATATCTATAAATAGAGCAAATATAAAGCAATATATTGATACTATATACAGCAAATATAAACCAAATATAGCACATATATATAAATATAGCAAATATTAAGCAAAAATAGCAAATATAGCAAATAATATAGCAAAGTATATTATTCTAGTGTTTTCTGGGCTCTCTAAAGCAATTTTAGTGAAAGTTAAGACACTTCTGCACAACATTCATAATGTTGTTCTAAATCCCCGGGATGCTTACATTTTTACTGCTTAACATGTTCTTGTCCATTAATTCATTTTTAACAAATACAATTATTTTAAAGGGAATTTTTGTTAGGTTGTGTCCTTTGAGAAGTAGACACCAAAACAGGATTAGTTATGCAAGAGACTTATGGGGAAACTTCTAGAAGGTTAAAGTAGAGGGAGACAGAGAATGCCATGAGATACTTCAGACTGTGATGCAGGTCTGACACCTGTGAAAAGAGAAGGGGAAGGAAGGCAAATTGGACAGGAAGAGTCTCATAGTATAACACAGTTCCAAGAAAAGTTTTACCAGGCTGATCAGGAATATTAATTTCTTTTAAAAAAAAAACAAAAACAACAACTAACCATACATCTACCATAAAATCCAGCAATTTCACTCCTGAGCATTTTTCCCAGAGAAATAAAGACTTATGTTCATATAAACACATCTGTATACAAATGTTTGTGGCAGCTTTCATCATCATAGCCCCAAACTGGGAACAACACGGATGTTCTTCAGCAGGTGAGTTGTTAAACAACCTGTGATACCTCCACACCATGGAAAAATACTCAGCAATTAAAAAAAAAACAACTACTGAAACACACAGCAACTACCTTGATTCTCCAGAGAATTATTATGAATGAAAAGTCAATCATAAAAATTTGCATACAGCAAGATTCCATTTATATAGCATTCATGAAATGACAATATTATAGAAATGGGAAACGTATTGTGGTTGCCAAGGGCCAAGGAGGAGATGGGAGTCAGAGGATAGGGGTTGTGGCTATAAAAGGGCAACATGAGGGATCCTTGTGGTGATGGAAATGTTCTCTATCTTGATTGTATCAATGTCAGTATCCTGGTTGTGATATTTTACCAGAGTTTTACAAGATAGTGCCATTAGAGAAACTGGGTAAAAGTTATATGCATTCTCTCTATTATTTCTTATGACTGCATGTGAATTTATATTTATCCCAAGATAAAAACTTTAATTAAAAAATAATGAAATTACAGTAATAAAATGTGATTTCCAAAGCAATACACCTGAAAATAATTTAATCTGTTATGGTTTGTCAGTAATAAAAGAAATATTATGTTGGTTAATTTAAGATGAGAATGGAATTTTTAGTTTTGAGTTTACTAACAAAAAATATCCAAACGTATGTTACTTCTGTTTCAAAATCTTCTAAAGTAATCTCCAGAAGGTATGTTTTACTAAAGTGTCAAATTATCTGGTATTTACATCTAAAGTAGTGGGAAAGATACTCTTTCTCCATTTACCTTTACCATCCAGTATGTAAAAATACTGACGAATAACTTTTATCATGGTTTAAATTTCTCTTCACAATGTTCAAAATATAGCCAGTAAGTTTTAAGATGATTTTATAGCCATATTCATCAGATGATAAAAAGAATCCAGCTCATCCTGAGGAGAGTGTTCCCGTTTTGATGAAACATATTCACTTTGACTTGCAAATGGGACCTAAGATAAACTCAGTTTAAAAGAAAAATAATTTGTTGTCAAATGAGTAAATAAAATATCAATGCTCATTTGGTCCACCAAATTGTATCATAAATACACTTGGTCCACTCAATCATCAATATGCTATCATGGACTTAAGAGTTTAATCAAAAAGTCTGGAAATTTTCCAGCTCCTTTAATGCCCAAGTGAAGATATTTCCAGGAGAAAGCAATGAGTTCAGGTTGAATGCAGTGCCTAATCAATTGGTCTCTGTCCACCTCTACATGAGGTGGAAATAACAATGGTTGAAAATTTTCAGGCCTTCCCTTAAAATAATAGAGATAAATGGTATCTTGGTTAAAATTGCTCTTTAATTGTCATTTATATTTCAGTTGGCAGGGCCTGTCCACTGTAGTAACAACGTGAGTGGGTAGATTTTTCTTCTTTATTACAGTTCAATAGCTTGAGTTAATGAAGCATGTTCTGTTATTAAGCCATTTTGGCTTTTGCACCATTTTTGCTTGTCTCAATCATCTATCTAATTTATCTGTATATATCTATATCATGAAGTTGTTAGTGAGTTGTTTTTTCATCTTCCCCCAAAAGCCCCCCAGCACATAGTTGTATATTCTAGTTGTGAGTGCCTCTTGTTATGCTATGTGGGGCGCCGCCTCAACATGCCCTGATGAGCAGTGCCATGTCCATGCCCGGGATCCGAACTGGCAAAATCCTGGGCCACCAAAGCTGAGTGTGCGAACCCAACCACTTGGCCATGGGGCTGGCCCCACTAGTGAGTTTTAAAAATTTTTCTCCATAACAATGCTCCAGGTTGTTATATAATTTTTTATTTGCTTATATTCTTTCTCTATGACTGGATTTGAGGAACTTTTGCTTTTCGGCACCCTATACTCGTTACCCAGGCAGTGCTGGGAACATTGGCAACACTCAGTACATATTCCTCAAATAAGTAGAGTTTCTCATTAAAACCATGGAATACATGACATCAAGGGGGAAGCTGAGAGTGAGACAAATTTCCCTTTTTTTGAGGAAGACTAGCCCTGAGCTAACTGCTGCCAATCCTCCTCTTTTTGCTGAGGAAGACTGGCCCTGAGCTAACATCCATGCCCATCTTCCTCTACTTTATATGTGGGATGCCTACCACAGAATGGTTGCCAAGCTGTGCCATGTCCGCACCGGGGATCCAAACCGGCTAAACCCAGGCCTCCGAGAGGCGGAACGTGTGAACCTAACGGCTTTGCCACTGGGCCGGCCCCAAGATAAATTTTCTAATTAGAGGAACAAAATGGCTTTATGAACTTGAAGAAACTCAAACTTGACATACCTAACCATTAACTGAGTTCACTATATTGATTGGCAGGTTTATCGTAACATTGCAGTGAATAATAGTGACTTCATTGCCTCCCAACTAGTGCTTGCATTTATACAACTTTGGACTATAAATGAGGTTCTACAGTGAACTGAGGTATTTTGCTGAGTCATTTTATCAATTATTTTGCTTATTTTGTTTTTGATCAGAATCCCAATTTCACCATTTTCTGGAGAGCAGATTTCATAAATGTCTTACTAATATTTTAGTAGCTATGACCTTTGTAAGCAAATTTATATATAAGGAGTTTCCAGCTATTGTAATATTCAACTCATGATTTCCAGTATTTTAATTTCCAGATTTTTAAATATTTGCTACTAATTTGAAAATTTAAAGTGTTTTCAAATGGAATTCTTGTGTTTCAAAATGATGATTAAAGTTGGATGGTTTTATGCTAAACATTGGCAGCATCTCTAAAAATATAGTACTATAAAGAAATTGGTTCACTCATGTTATCAGTATATAAAAAATGCAGATTTCAAAAAATATACATCAGGGCCGGCCCCGTGGCCAAGTGGTTAAGTTCACACACTCCACTTCTGTGGTTCAGGGTTTCACTGGTTCAGATCCTGGGCATGGACATGGCACTGCTCATCAGGCCATGCTGAGGCGGTGTCCCACATAGCACAACCAGAGGGACCTACATCTAGAATATACAACTATGCACTGGGGGGTTTTGGGGAGAAGAGCAACAATGACAAAAAAGAAGATTGACAACAGATGTTAGGTCAGGTGCCAATCTATTAAAAAAAAAAGAAAAAGAATTGGCAACAGATGTTACCTCAGGTGCAAATCTTTCAAAAAATCTATAAATCATATTCAAACATTTTCAAACAACATTTTATTGTCTGTGCTGCTAGTACTTTCACAGCTTTATCAGAAAGTCCATGTAATTCTTTCATTTGGCCTTCCTAAAGGTCACTTGAGTTAATTACAGTCATGTCTGCGTAAGAACGTTTAGGTAAATGATGGACTGCGTATGTGACGATGGTCTCATAAGATTAGTACCAGATAGCCTAGATGTATAGTAGGCTATACCATCTAGGAGTGTGTCAGTGCACTCTATGATGTTTGTACAATGATGAAATCGCCTATCATTTCTCAGAATGTATCCCTGTCGCTAAATGACACAACTATAATAGAACAATTGATGCATAAAATTAACAATATGTCAGTGGCCAGAAAGAGTAGGGAGAGATCACGCTTATAACATTGATGATGTTTTGACAAAGGCACTGAAACAATTGAGTAGAGTAAGGGGTCTTACAAAGTATGCTGGAACAGCCACATGGTACCATGGGGAAAAACCATTAAACCTCACTCTCTACTTCATACTACACACAAAAATTAACTCAAGATTGAAGGAAAACTTATATAAGCATAGTGTTTCTAGGAAAAACACGGGAGCATAGCTTCATGACTGTGGCAGACAGAGATTTTAGATAGGTCACACAACACATTACTTACAAAGAGTGAAAATTGATAAATTTTATACTTATGAACTTTTGCTTATCAAAATAATCAATACAAAAATAAATATACGTATTTGAGGAACAACTTGCATCATATGCATATATGTATATATGTGTGTGTATAGAGTGAGAGAGAACCTAAGAATTCCTACAAATCAAAAAGAAAAGGAAAATATAGGCAGAAGATTTAAAGAAATGCTCAAGAAAATAGGCCATATAAAAAGAAACACGGAAGAAATTTGAATGGCTAATAAGGACATGAGATTTGCTTCACATTATTATTTACCAGGTAAATTTAACACATACTCTTAACATAGGCTTCATATGACACCCATAGATAAAGTTCAGGTTAATATGAATTCACAATCTAAATTTAAAAACAGGTACGAGAATAAGCCGTTACAACGGAGAGGGAGAAGTAGCAAAGAGCAAAATTGGAGTCCTAAGCCACTCAGATATTGGATTTTTCAAGTTATTTGAAAGGGGGATTTTATTCATCCCGTGGATTTGTGGTGTGTTTACAAAAAAGAAAATGCATAATTCTACTGTGGAGAAATGCAAAGATGCTTTAATGTGGTAGTGTATTAGAAATGTGCTAGAAAGCAAGACAAGATAACCACACGGAAGCAAAGTAAGAGCATATGAGATTGATGGATGTCATTTATTGCTCCCCATTCATTCCCTATTTTAAAATATTATTTCTAATCATTTCATGAGTATCTATTGTATGTCAAACATTGTGTTAGAAGTTGGGGGATAAAATGATATGGAGTACAATGTATGATTTTATTGGATAAGTTGGGGGAAGGCATGTTTATGAAAATCACTGAAATATAAAATTATAATTTTCTATAACATAGACATTTATAGACATGTCATTGTTTGTTAAGAGGTAATATGTGAGCTCATATTTAAAGGATACGTTGGAGTTAATTGGTAACTGGAAAGAGGTTACCTCAGAGTGAAAAAAGCACGTACAAAGAACCTGAAGTCAGAGGATGGTAAATTCAGGGGCCTAAAAGCAGGTCAGTGGCTGTGTGGCTGGGAGGAAGAAGGGGTGAATGAAGTAATGTGGGTAGGGATGTTCTGTTGCTGGATTTAGTAAGGAATAATTTTTTCTGGATATCATTCTTAAGAATTTTACCTCAAGTAGAACTTAGTTATATAACCCTATAAAACTGTTTGTAAATTATAGCGTCCTAGATTCAATTGGATGAGTAGCATTATAAGCTAGCAACGTAATTAAGAACATAGGCCATAAAAGTGTCTTTATTTTTATTTATTTATTTTTGTGTGTGAAGAAGATTGGCCCTGAGCTAACATTTGTTGCCAATCTTCCTCTTTTTGCTTGAAGGAAGATTGTTGCTGAGCCAAGATCTGTGCCCATCTTCCTCTGTGTTATGTAGGATGCCTCCACAGAGTGGCTTGACAAGCGGTGCTAGGTCCATGCCTGGGATCTAAACCCGCCAACTCTGCCCCGCTGAAGAGCGGAGTACACGAACCTAACCACAGCAACATTGGGCCGGCCCCAGGTGTCTGTATTTTTGTTAAAAAATGAGTCAATTTTTAATTTGAGTATTTTTTAATTAAAAAATAACCTAGACAAATGATGTAAGTGCAAATAAGGAAAAGGAATATATAATGAAAACCAAGACTCTTTCACACTCAGGTCTTCTATCCAAAAACACTGTAACATTTTCTTGTGGTTCCTCAAGAAATTTGCTTTGCACCCAAAATACAGGTGATACGGATAGATTTTTCTTTTTTCTTTTCCAAAAATTGAAGCATAGTATAAGCTCTATTATTCCACAATTTCATTACTTTTATTTTAAGCATATGTTGATCGTTTTTTATCAGCAGATGTATATTTACATGATATTTATGTTTTACAATTTACTATGAAAATACATAATACTCCCCTATTGACAGTCATATGGATTTTTACTCTTTTTCTTTACTGTTTTCCTTTTTTCCTATTATGCCAATGCTATAATTAACCTTATTGTACACATTTCTTTGCATATTTTTAATAACAATAAGCACTTATGTAGCACTCACTCCTCACCAGGTACTCTTCTGAGATATTAAATATATAATTAAATCATCTTTAATGGCATAGCTGGAATTAGAAGGTAGCCTGAATGCAAAGGCATTATCCTGTCACCTACAACTAGATTACCTCTCACATATTTGAATACAGGATAGGAGAAAACTATAGATGTAGATTTACTTTTCAATTTACTATACAACTGACATTATTTTATTGACCTTCAAAGAGATTTCATCAATTTGTAACTCTATCGATAACATCTTTCCTTCATCTATGTGTATACTATTAAGTATTTTGATAGTTGTCTACAGGGTAAAAAAATGTTATTTTTATTTTTCTGATTATGATACATGTGAATTCATAAATTTATAATCCATTTGTCTATCTTTGGTATGAATTGCTTTTTATGGTTTGTATTGTCTTGTAAACCTTTGTTCCTTAGTGATTAAAAGTAAACAAACCTCTCATTTGAAGCACCATCTATATCAACTAATATATATCTCCCTTTATTTGAGTCTATTTTTTGACTCTTTATCTGGCTATATGGAAGTCCTTATCTATTTTTCTACCACTCCCAGATAATTTTAATTAATGTGGTTTTATGATCATTGTGATGTCTGGCCACCTCGTCTACCATTTCTCTAATTGTTAAGATTTTGTTCTTCTCCTTATCCTTGTATGTTTATTTTTCTAGAGTAACTTGACTTTCAGCTCTTGTCCTCATCAGGGTAATCTGTACCTGTTTTATCCTTTACTAATGAAACATAATGGTGTCAATGGCAGTTGTCTTCTCCTAGAATGAAGTCATAGCCCCAGACTGGGATTTGGGGCTGGGAGAGTGAAAACCCCTGTCTTCTTAGCTGTACTTTCCCAGAGTGGAACACCCCGGCCAGAGCTTCCATCACCCATGCCTGTGATTCTGGGAGACTGAATGGATTGTCTCAAACGCTTCAGGCTCTCACTGTTCTTACCAAGATTTAGTAGATTTTCTGGAAGAATTTTTCTTCATTTGTTGTATAGTGTTAGAACAATTTCCAGAGACTTTAAATGATTATGCTTTTAAGTTAAATTGTGGGACTTTTTTTCCAGAGAAATTGTTCTACCATTTCATGTGTAGATTTCGGATTTATTTTTTTCACCAACTTTCGTCCCTCTTCATACTCATGATCTCCCATGCCTTATTCCAACTTCATTGCTTGACACCTAATTTCTTTTTTTCCCCCTGCTGGTTTAATGGTTTTGATTCTTTTGAGTTCTGCTTAAGAGTTTAGCAAATAGTATTAAATCCTGCATCGATTACATACATATTTTATTTAGGCTCCTTCAGCAAAGAGCAAAGATACGTTCAGATTACCTCAGGTGTTGGGATATTGTTGCTTTGCATCAGAATTGCTATGATTGTCAATAGAAGTTTTATGCGTGAAATCATCATTACATATAGTTTTACCAAGGACGACAGCTATTCATATTCATTCCATCAATTGATATAGAAGACTGGGAAAACACAGATCGTACGATAATATAAGACTGCTCTATGCCAAAACTCTGGGAATAGTTTCATTTTTCATTTGAAGAGAAGAAATTCTTAGCTACCTTCCAGAAATTATGTTTACATCAAATAAATTTTATACTTGTCTAGTGATAGCAATTTGAATAATGGATATCCTCTCTGTTGTTCACATTTCAAATTGGTTTCTCATACAATCCTTAGCTTTTGCAGCTGTTTGCTCATCTATGTTTTCTGAAACCAAGAGGACTTTGATCTCATTTTTCACACTGATATTTTCCAGTACAGAGAGCAATTGTTTCATTTAGGTAGGAAGTTGAGCTTCCTAATCTGGTAAACTGCATCCCTTTCCTGCTTCTCAAAAACAAACAAACAAAACACAATAAAACAAAATAGTGCTTAAAGTAATGTTCTCTAATGACAAAAATATGTCATCTATTCATTAAGTTAATTAATGCATCATCATTATTACAAAGTGTCCATGTAAAAACAAACTATGGCATAGTTAATACCTAGGGATATAAGTGTCCATAAATGATGAACTATCATTTAATTCAGCTAGTTTACAGAAAATTATTTTAATTCCATTGGTGGTGCAAAGATATATTATAACCAAATCTTGTGGAAGTGATGCAGTTTAGGCTCATATGAACCTGTAAACCAGGATCCAGGGTAAGGATGCTGCATTTCTGTGTGTTTGTATGAACAAGGCTGCTCTAAAATAGTAGTTTCCAACTTATCATAAGATACAATGATAGAACATAAAAGTAATCTAGGGAACTGTATTAAGACTTTTGCCAATATGTAAGAGAAAAATTAAATAATTACCAAGAAAAATGGAACAATAATTTAACATTACTTGTGAAAATTCATTGTTTGAATTTTATTGAAAATTGTCTTTATTCTTGAAGTAATGCTGAAAACCTTGATTTCAGGAGCTGCTTATGGTACTGTAGGGGAAGAAGACATTTCCTCTACCCACTCTGGGTGCTTCTGGCCAGACAACAAAGTAAATTGACATGAGACAGAATAACAGGAGAAAATGAAACAAAACTTTATAACATGTATACATGGGAGAGGCTCAGGAAAACTGAGCAACTTGCCAAAATGGCAGAAGCTCTCACCTTAAATATTACCCTCAGCTAAAGACAAAGGAGGATGTTGGGGGTCGGGGGAGTCAGTTATGGGAGATTACCAGAAAAGCACAGTAAACAAGAGTAAGGTTGTTATGCAGATTTAAGTTCTTGCCTTCCACATTGATAAGAGTTTCTAGAGATAAGATCATGCCCCCTTCTTCCTGGTACAGAGACGGAGACATCTTTACAGATGGAGATTTCCTTTACAAATGTAAATGTCTCTTACAGAGGGTAAGTAAATTCTGCTTTTCAGAGTTTCTTTCCTGTCTGCAGTTTTTAAAAGTAACCAGCCCAAAATAATCTTCATGCCAAAGAGACATATCTTGGGGTGGCCAATTCCAGGCCCCACAGTACAAAACAGGTTTTTATTATAAGGCTATAATAATCCTTATAGTATAGCAACATGTGATATAGAGGCATGACATTTTTTATTCTATCAAGAAAGAAGCCACTTCCTAGGAAATCTCACCCAAATGCTGTTCACCCCTTCTCCTTTCTTGATTCCCATTCACCATTTCTGACTCTAGTTTGGAAAGTTGACTTTAATCCCTGAAAGTCTTTGTAATATTGAGATTCATAACAAATATATATTTGTTCATTCAGATGACCCAAATATATTTCTCATAGATGTTTGGTCTTCGACCAGCCTTCCCCAAAACCTTGGAATTTCCTAAGTGGTGAGAACAACAAAGATGTCTTTTGTTATGTTAATCAGGTGAATTTTGGACCCCACCCAAGGATGGGGGACTGGTTGCCAGGTGAGCCAATCATGGGATAAGAGGGTTGAAACTTTTGGTTCCATGAGATGCCAGGGGAGCCAAACATGGGATAAGAGGGTTGGTGAATACATGAAAATGCTAGGAGAGTGGTGCACCTGAAGAGGGCATGGAAGCTCCACACCATTTCCCCATGCTTTGCCCTAAGCACCTCTTCTAGCTGGCTATGCCTAACTTCCACCCTTTTATAATAAACCAATAATCTAGTACGTAAAATGTTTCTCTGAGTTCTGTGAGCTGCTCTAGTAAATTAATCAAACCCGAGGAGGGGTGGTCTTGAGAAGCTCTGACTTACAGCCAATTGGTCACAAGTACAGATAATAGTCTACGCTTGTGACTGGTGTCTGAAACCCAAGGAGGAGGTCATGGGAACCTCCAATCTGTAGCTGGTTGGTCAAAAGCACAGGTAAGAACCTGAGTTTGTGGCTGGCATCTGAAGTGTGTGTTGAGGGTGGAGGCAATTTTGTAGGACTGAACCCTTAACCTGTGGGATCTGATGCTCTCTCCATATAGTGTCAGAATTGAGTTGAACTGTAAGACATCCAGTTGGGCTCTGGAGCACTGCTTTATGTTAATGTGGGCCTCCCTCCCCCTAATATTGAAATTGGGTCTAGGTGCCTAATTTAGTTGTCCTCTCATTACCATTTAGCACTCTAACTGTGGGTTCTTGACTTGGTATTCTATTCTAAGTCACAGTTATATTTCTGTAAACATTCAGAAGGGACAGAAACTATCGTTTTCTGACAAGTTTTATTTGAACTAAGAAAAGAAATCAACAGTGTATCTTTATATTCTTCCACTAGTGGTTTGCATTTCTAAGGACCATTTTGATTGGTTAAGAACTTCCAGGAAACACTGTTAAACTCATTATTACGTAGATTAGGAGCAAAAGAGCCTGCATATGCAAAATGTTAATATGATTCTTGCTGATGATTATGCATGGTTTATACAATACTACATTTATTTTTTTCTTTCCAAATAGAAAGATAATATACACTTAACGAGATTCTAGAGAACTATATATCACTGACTATCTGGGCCTCAGTTTCCTCAACGTTAAGTGAGGAGACTCAACTAAATTAAACATCTTGAATCTCCCTTTACTGGAGTGCTTCTAGGTTGAGCAAAATTTATTAATTATATATTGCTGTGTAAGAAATTTCCCAAAACTTAGTTGCATAATACAATACATATTTCTTTTCTCAGAGTTTTAGTGGGCTGGGTATTTGGAAACATTAATTGAGCAGTTCTGGCTTAATATATCCCATGAGGTTATAGTTAAGATGTTGACCAGAGTTGCAGTTGTTCAAAGGTTTAACTGGGGCTGGAGGATCCTCTTTAATTAATTTGGTTAGGTCCTGGTTCAAGTGCAACCAAACTTAAAATTTCTATTCTCTTGGGACTAGCTCAGTTTGCTGTTATATGGTACCATATAAACTTCTAATCTCAGGCAGGTGAATCCGCAAAAAGCAAATGGGTCAAAAATACCAGTAAGTATAACATTTTGGTCTACTGTGGGAAAAAAAAGCATTGTCTCTACTCATGGTACCCATTAGAACTATCACCATTGTCAACATACAGCCAAGAGTAGAAGATCTTACTGCAATTAACTCTGATTACATTTACTTTTAAAAGTTACAGCCCAGTCTCCAGCTAATGAATATGATATGACCCTACTGCACCAAGATGCTAAGCTTCTAATGGGCACTTAAAATTGCTGATGATCATTAGATTACAGGACTGAGAACAATGAACCAACTGATAGATATTTCACTTCTTTACACAACTTCTTTCCCGACCAAAAAATTCTGAATTGTTTGCAATTAAGAATAATATTTTTGGGGCCAGCCCAGTGGCATAGTGGTTAAGTATGTGTGCTCTGTTTCGGTGGCCCAGGGTTTACAGGTTCAGATCCTAGGTGCAGACCTATACACCGCTCATGAAGCCATGCTGTGGCGGCATCCCACATACGAAATAGAGGAAAATTGGCAAAGATATTAGCTCAGGGCCAATCTCCCTCACCAAAAAAAAAAAAAAGAAGAAGAAGAAGAGGAAGAATATTTTTGGAGAGTATTTTTGACATCAAATGGAAATGTTTTTTTCCTATAATGTTTTCTCTGGGAAGGGACCACCCTGCTGTTTCAGACTTCAGACATTTCTTTAGATCAGCAGGAAGCCTTTTTTTAATGTTAATATTGCACTATTAAGGTTAATAAGGATACAGTCAGCATCACAGGAAATATTTCAGAACAATTACATTCATATTTCAGAACAATGATTTTTATTTATAACATTGGGGTTTGAAACGTACTTTAGACTGAGTTTTAAACTGTTTTTAAGTCCTGTACTATAATCTTTCATGAAAATATGTCTTGCAATCAATGTAACTCAGAAAAATACATGAAATTAAGGAAATGAGGGAGCTCTTACCTGAAATATATATTGTTCTACATCTTGTGAAAAATCTTTGTGAAGAACTTTCAAACAGACTCAAACATAGGGATTTAATAGCATTTTCATTGTTATTGTGGCCTTAAAATTTTAAATAATAGTTTTACTGTTTCTGCAACAATTGCTCCTGATGGTGAAAGTGAAGGATGCATTTTTTGTTTATGTAGACCTTGTTTCTACCTTGGTCTCATAAGAAGGAAAACTAATTCCATAGTTATCAATCTTCACCCACTACTCAGCTTTCTTACCAAGTTTCTGTTAATATTCATACTGAGATGCATCCTTCCCAATTTCCATTAGTTTTCATTCACTAGCAGAATAAATGAATTACCCAGAAAATAATTCATTCATTCACAAATCACACAGCCTGTGTTAAGTTTCAAAATTAGAAAAACCACGCTATCTACATTAAGAAATAAAATGTATTCTTTCATGAAATGTTGAAAGTTCACAGGTAGGGCAGATGTGAGGTTTGTTTTCTATCAGTCGTTCAAGTGCTGTCACTGTTTGGTGTTTGGTGTTACTTTCCTTCTCTCCTCTTGTCTCCCCTGAAATTAGTAGTATATGAAACTCTTCCCATGATCACAAGATGTCCGCTTCAGCTTCAGGGGCTGCATGGTTCTCATCCAAGTTCAAAAAAGATAGTGCCTTTCCTCTCAAACCTCAAACAGAAGTGCTGATTTGCACTCTGATAGAGTTAAAGTATTTGCCCCTCTTCTCAAACGCATCACTATTGTCTCTGGAATGCTGTTTGAAGGTTAGACAATTGGCTTCTTCTCATCTATCTCTCAACTGTGGCCAGGACATTAAAACTACCCTTCTCATTTTATGCCAATCAGAGCATATTTCTAGGTTAGAGTAAGTCCCCCCAGAAACCTCATGGCTAATACATAATGAAAGAAGGAGGGAATAACTCATGAATTTAAAGTGAGACCCCTCAGTCTAACTTCTAATATTAACTCAACCTTTCATTCCTGAGTGAATAAATTTGCCCATGATGCATGCTCCTCATTGCTTATGGCTGGATTTGATTTTATAGTAGTTTGCTTTAGATTTTTGCATTTATGTTCATAAGTGAGACTAGCCTGTAATTACTTTTTATTCATGAATTTCTGGTCAAATATCATGTTCTTTGGAAGACTTTTTGTAAGACTAGGATTATGTCTTCCTTGAGTTTTGGTTAGAATCCACTGGTAAGCCACATGCATGGAATTTTCTTTAAGGGAAGATGTCTTCACTGCTTATTGATTTTGGTTAGTTCTTAAAGGACTGTTCAAGTATTTTATTCTGTCCTAAATCAATTTTGGTAAATTATCTTTTTGTAGGAACTTATCCATTTCATTTACATTTTCAAAATTTGTTCATATGATCATTATTTTTAATGTCTATATCATTTATTCTGATGTTCCCCTTTTCCTTCCTGATATTGTCTACTTGTACCACCTCTTTTTATTCGTCTTTTCCCAGAACCAAATTTGTTGATCATCTTTACTTTACATTTATTTGTTATTTAATTGATTTCAATTCTATGCTTTATCATTCTCTTCCTTTTACTTTTTTATTAGTTTTCTATCACTGCTGCAGCAAATTACCACAAATTTAGTGGCTTAACAACAAGGCAAACTTATTATTTTACAGTTCTGGAGGTCAGAAGTTTGACACAGGTCTCATAGGCGTAAGGGCAAAGCACCCACATGTGCTGCGGAACGTTCCAGAGGCTAGTGGGAAAATGTTTCCTTCCGTTTTCCAGCTTCTGGAGATTGTCCACATTCCTAGATTTATGGTTTCTTCCCTCCATCTTCATTGTCAGCAATATTAGCTCAAATCCTCCTATTGCATTTCTCTGACCTCAGTTTCTATCTCCCTTTTCTTAATTTATAAACATGATAAATTTTGTTGGTTATATTTTTGTAATTGGCATTAATTGCAATGTGGTCAGAGAATATATTATGAATATTTTGTCATTTGATAGTGTTCTAACTTGCTTGAAAATATTGTATATTTGCCAGTTATTTTGTGCGCTGTTTTATGTATGCCCATTGTGGCAGGTTAATCGTGTTGTTTAAATGTGCTGTATCGTTAGTGAAACTTTTTCCATCCCAATTACTGAAAGAGATGTGTTTTTAAAATCATTTACTCTAATTCGGCATTTGTCTGCTTTCTATTATTTATCAATTTTTTTACTTTATTTCTTTTGAGGTTATACTAAATGAGTACCATTTTGAAATTGTTTTATCATCTTTATGAATTTTACTTTTTACATTTTGAAATGATGCTATATATCTCTAGCAAGAAAGGTATTTTATCTTATAAGTTTATCCAATAGATAGATTACTTGAGTTGGCCTGATGTACTCCAAGAGTCCTTAAAAGTGTGAGAAGGAGTCAGAAGCAGAGGTCAGAGTAATGCAATGTGGGGATTTTTTACTTGCCTTAAATTGCCTGAAAGCCTGCTTTTTTCTATCATTCACATAACCACACTAGCTTTATTTTTATTAGAATTCACCTGTATATAAATTTTCATCCTCATCCTTTCAAACTTCCTGTATCCTTACATCCCTGTTACATCTCCTGTTAACAGCTGTTATCCGGTCTATCTTTGCATTTTTCCTTCATGTTACTATGCATTATCAGCTTACTCTATCTAAAACATAGAACTACAATATACAAATAAAAAATGCCTCACTAAAAGGCTGGGGGATTTCAGGGTGCAAATAAAGTGAGAAGGTATAAGGTTCAGAATATTTTACTTGACTGTCTTGAGTTCACAAGGCTAGGCTTTTGCAGAAATGACATTCACAGAGGAAGATCTTGCTTTTCTCTATTTGAATCTCTTTTCTCAGTTCAGGATACTCTTGTCCTCTTCTGTCTCCCTCTTTTAGTCTCTCATATCAGTGGCTGAACCTCTTTCACAAGAAATGCTTCTCTTACCCCAAAGGGCGGAGCATCACAAATTCTCAAGTGTCCCTTGGATATCCATGGAAAATGATTTCTAGGAGGATGGACAAGGCATAGTGCTGAGTTCTGTTATCATGAGGCAGCTTGGAGATGATCCAACTCCAATTTCATCTCATCAAAGGAATTATCTCCACCAACAAAGTAAGCAATAATTAGTTTCTCCTAGGCCAGACAGTAAAAATCTCAGATTGAGCAAAATGATTCCCTTTTTAATTTGGTTTAGTTTACTGACTTTGGAATAGAATAAGCTTTTTTGTTACTAAGAGGCATTTGCTTCTTTTCCCTTAGCTGAGTGCTCTTGAAATGAAAACAAACAAATAAATAAAGAAGAGACAGAAACAAACTATATTAAATCCAAATGGCTCCCTCTTTCTTACTTGAATTATGAAGCAAGGAGAGAGATGTAATTTCCTTTTATTCCTTTATCACACTCTTCTGCCACACAAAGATGAAAATAGGGGATATTTAGATCTAGAGTCAGGGAATATTTTAAAATTATATACTTTTCTTCATCATACACACATACACACTAGAGGTCGAGAAAGGTACTGTTTTCATTAATATGTTTAAAAATAAACTCACAATACTTAGTGTGCCTTTGAGAGGCAAAGACTTCTGTCTATATCATAATTAGACTGGATATAAATGGATGCTTGTAAGCTGATTATAATAAAATTTTCCCAGGGAAGTGGATATGGTCTTCCCACCACAAGCTTGGAAAAATATTATGTGCAGTATTGCTTTGATTAACAAACTAATGTTTGTTTTCTGGAAGTAATTTAAACTTTTGACTTCTGTGCAAACTCTGAATGGAGAAATATAGTTAATGAAGTAACAAAATTCTGCTAATTATATAAATGAATATTAAGGATATAAAAATCCCATAAGAATGATCAAAAGACAGACAAGCCAAGTGTTCCAAGGACAAAAATATATTATTACATGTAATTTTACAGGGTTTTTTTCCCCAGAAAAATGTAATTTAATAAATGCTAGGATTAGATAGTTAGTGGAACCAGGTCACTGGGGACCTGGTTAGGAAGGAGCCTGCCAACTTTTTTTGCCACATAAGAACATTTTCTGTATGGCCACATTTCAAACGCCAGACAGTATTACATAAATATTGTTTTAACGGAATTTCCTTACTTGGACTCAGCATTTACACTAAGCTTTTTGCTCTCCCACGAGAAATCCGTGTAACAATTCTCGTGGATGTATCACATAATGAAAGCATTATATGTCTTTTTACTGCAAAGATTCCTGCATGCCTATTATGTGCAAAACACTGAGAAGTATGGGGAGGAATTTGTAGATGAGTTGGTCTTCTAGGAGCTTTGAAAGGAATAGGAAAAATATGTGCTTATTTGAGAATTACCGTGGCTGGACATTATAATCACCTGGGGAACTTATATAAAACAGAGAACCAGGCCCCATCTCTGACCAACTAAATCTGAATTTCTAAGGTTGGAGATCTAGGCATCATTAACTTTTTTTTCATTTTATATTTTCATTTTGAAATAATTTGAGATGGATCAAAAGTTTTAAAATATGTTAAATAATTTCCTTTAAACTTTACCCAAGGTCTTTCTCCAAGTGAAAATATTTACGTAGCCACTGAACATTATTCAAAACCCAGAAATTAACGTTGTTAGAATGCTATTAACTAATCTAGAGGCCTTGTTCGGATTTCATCAATTTTGCCCCAATAACGTCCTTTTTCTGGGCCAGCATCAAATCCAGGATCACGTGTTGAATTTAGTTATCATGTCTCCTTAGTGTCTTTTCACTTGGGATGATTCCTCAGTTTTTCTTTGTGATTTATGGTCTTGATATTTTCTGTAGCATGCTGGACAGTTATTTTGTAGCATATCCCTTTGCTGGATTTATCTGGTATTCCCTCAAGGTACTATTCAGGGTTTTTAATTTATCTTTTATTAAAGACTGTTTTCTTAGAGCAGTTTTAGGTTCCCAGCAAAATTGAGAGGAAGGTACAGAGATTTCCCACATATTGCCTGGCCCGCATATGCATACCCTCCCCTGTTACCAATATCCCCCAGCAGAGGGCTACCTTTTGTCATAATTGGTGGAGCTACATTGACACATCATAGTCACTCAGTGCACAGTTTACATTAGGGTTCTCTCTTGATGTTGTACATTCTATGGGTTTGGACAAATATATAATGAAATTTGTCCAAAATTATAATATCATACAGTGTATGGGTGCCCTAAAAATCCTCTGTGCTCCTGTTATTCATCCCTTGCTCACCTTGAACACCTGGCAACCACCGATCTTGTGACTGTTTCTATAGTTTTGCCTTTTCCAAAATGTCATATAGTTGGAAGCATATAGTACATAGCCTTTCCAGATTGGCTTCCTTCACTTAATAATATGCATTTAAGGTCCCTCCATATCTTTTCATGGCTTGAGAGCACATTTCTTTTAGCACTGATTAATATTCCATTATCTAGAGGTACCACAGTTTATCAATCCATTCTCCTACTACTGAAGGACATTTTGGTTGCCTCCAAGTTTTGGCAATTATGAATAAAGCTGCTATAAACATCTGTGTGCAGTTTGTTGTTGTTTTTGTTTTTTTGCAGACACAAGTATTCAACTCCTTTGGGTAAGTACCAAGGAGTATGATTGCTAGATCATATGGTAAGAGTATGTTCAGTTTTTTTTAAAGAACCATCAGGACTCTTTTCCAAAGTGGCTGTACCATTTGCATTCCCACCATCAAAGAATGAGAGTTCTTGTTTTCAAAATCTTTGTCAGCACTTGATGTTGTCAGTTTTCCAGATTTTGGCCATTCTGATAGGTGTGTAGTGGTATCCCGTTGTTGTTTCAGTTTCTCTGGTGTTATATGATGTGGAGCATCTTTTCATATGATTATTTGCCATCTATATGTCTTCTTTGGTGACATGTCTGTTAATGTCTTTGGCTATTTTTAATGGTGTTGTTTGTTTTCTTATTGTTGAGTTTCAAGAGTTCTTTGCGTATTTTAGACAACAGTCCTTTATCAGACATGTGTTTTGCAAATATTTTCTCTTGGTCTGTGGCTTGTCCTCTCATTCTTTTTATCAATTTTTTCTTTCATGGATTATGCCTTTGGTGCTGTGTTTAAAAAGTCATCAATGTACCCAAGGTCATTTAGTTTTCCCTTATGTTATCTTCCAGAAGTTTTATAGTTTTGCATTTTACATTTAAGTCTATTATGCATTTGAGTTAATTTTTGCAAAAGGTGTAAGGTGTCTATCTAGATTCATCTTTTCACATGTGGATGCCAAATTGTTGCAGCATCATTTGTTGAAAAGACTATCTTTGCACCACTGTATTGCCTTTACTCCTTTGTCGAAGAGCAGTTGACTATATGGGGGTCTATTTCTGGGTTTTCTATTCTTTTCCTTGATCTATTTGTCTGTTACTTTACCAATATCACAGTGTCTTGATTACTGTAGCCTCTAGCAAGTTTTGAAGTATGATAATGTCAGTCCTTCAACTTTGTTCTCCTTCAATATTGTATAGGCTGTTCCAGGTCGTTTGCCTCTCCATATAAACTTTAGAAACATTTTGTTAATATCCACAAAAGTAACTTTCTGAGACTTTGATTGGGATTACTTTGAATCCATAAATCAAGTGGGGAAGAACTAACATCTTGACAATTTTGAGTCATCTAACCACTTAACACCATTTATTTAGTTCTTTTTTCATTTAATTTCAGGGTTTTGTAGTTTTCCTCATGTAGATCTTGTAAATATTTTGTTAGTTTTATACCTAAGTTTTTCTTTTTTGGGGCATGCTAATATAAATAGAATTGTATCTTTAATTTTAAATTCTACTTGTTCATTTCTGATATATAGGAAAGTGAATGAGTTTTGTATGTTAATCTTGTCTCCTGGAACCTTGCTGTAATTGTTTGTTAGTTCCAGGAGCTTTGTGGTCACTTCTTGGATTTTCTACTTACCTGATCATGTCATCTCTGAATGAAGACAGTCTTAAGTTTTCCTTCCCAATCTGTATAACTTTTGTTTCTTTTTCTTGTCTTACTGCATTAGCTATTACCTCCAGTACAATATTGAAAAGGAATGGTAAGGGGACATCTTGCCTCATACATGATCTATGGGAAAGCTTTGAGTTTATCACCATTAAGTGTGATGTTAGCTGCAGGTTTTTTGTAATATTTTTGATCAATTTGAGGAAGTTCTCTAGTCTCACTTTGCTGAGAGTTTTTATCATGAGTGGGTATTGGATTTTGTAAAATGCTATTTCTGCATTTATTAATATGAATCTATGATTTTCCTTTTTTTTAGCCAATGGATGTTATGAATTACATTGCTTGATTTTTTAAAGTTGAATCATCCTTGCACATTTGTGATAAATCCCACTTGGTCATGGTGTATGATTTTTTTAATACATTGTAGGATTAAATTTACTAATATTTTGCTGAGGATTTTTGCATGCACATTCAGGAGCGATATTGATCTATAGTTTCCTTGTAATATCTTAGTCTGGTTTTGGTATTAGAGTAAAGCTGATCTCATAAAATGAGTTAGGGATTATTCCTTCTGCTTTAGCCTCCAAATAAGATTACAGGGAATTGGTATAATTTCTTCTTTAAATGTTTGGTATAATTCACCAGTGAACCTGTCTGGGCCTGCTGTTTTCTGTTTTGGAAGGTTACTAGTTATTGACTTAATTCCTTTAAAAGTTATTGGACTATTCATATTGTCTATCTTTTCTTATGTGAGTTTTGGAAAATCATATCTTTTAGGTAATTGGTCCATTTTATCTAGGTTATTAAATCTGTAAGCATAGAGTTGTTCATAGTATTACTTTATTATCTATTTTATGTCCATAGGATCTGTAGTGATGTTTCCTCTTTCATTTCCGATATTAGTAATTTGTCTTTTTTATTTTTTCTTAGTTATTCTGTTCTATTTTCTTTTCAGTCTTTGTTCTCTTTGCTTTTCAGTTTTGGAGGTTTCTTTTGAAATTTCCTCAAGCTCAGATTCTTTCCTCAACTGTATCCAGCCTGCTAAAAAGCCCCTCAAAGGCTTTCTTCGTTTCTGTTACAGTGTTTCTGATCTCAAGCATTTCTATTTTGTTCTTTCTTAGAATTTCCATCTTTCTGCTTACATTACCCATCTGTTCTTGCATGTTGTCTGCTTTGTCCATTAGAGCCCTTAGCATATTATTCATAGATGTTTTAAATTCCTGGTCTGGTAATTCCAAAATCCCTATTATGTCTGGTTCCAGTGCTTGCTCTCTCTCTTCAAATTGTGCTTTTTACTTTTTAGTATGCCTTGTAATTTTTTTCTTCATAGCCAGACATGATATACTGGGTAAAAGAAACTGTTATAAATAAGGCTTTAGAAATGTGTTGGTAAGGTGTTGGGGGAGAGGAAGGATTCTATAGTCCCATCACTGAATCAGTCTCTTATGAGCCTGTGCAGCTGGACTCTGATCTTCATAAGTGTTTCTCAGGTTTTTTTTCTTTCACCTTTAGGTGGGACAGGAAGGCTAGAGTGGGCTGGAGTTGAGTATTTCCCTTCTCCCAGTTCACTTAAGCTTTGATAAAGCCCAAGCAAGTTGGGCTCTGGTTAACTAACTTCTCCTGAGGACAGGCCTTGTTAAGAACAGAATGCTCTAGAGTATTTCATAATGCTTCCTTTTCCACTTCCCCTGCCAGAAGCATGAGGGAGTTTTCTCACGCATTTATTGTGAGATCCTAGCTGAGCTTCTGAATGTAAATCTCACAAACTTTCAGGTTTGGGATGCCCTGAAGATTTTTACCTCTCAGACTTGTCCACACTGCTCCTCCAGCAATTCATCAGTTATAGTTCAGGTTTTCCTATGCTGGCCCTGGTTCCCATGGCAGTTTCTGTAAGTGAGTCTATTCTGTTACACCATGACTCCTTGTATTTGTCTATCTGTCTCCAATCTTGGGGGCAGCAGTTTGCCCTGTGTCCTCTTCTATCTTATAGATCCAAGAAGAGTTATTGATTTTTCCATCTGTTTGGTTTTTACTTGTTGTTTGGACAAACTGGGAACTCCCAAGCTGCTTACATGTATAACTGGAGGTTAGTTTATTTTTTTAGAAGACTATCAACCAAGTAATACTATGCTCTTCTCAGTGTATCATATCAGGAGGCACATGATGTCAATTTGTCTCATTATCATTAATGTTAATTATTATTATTATTTTTTTTGGTGAGGAAGATTGGCCCTGAGTTAACATCTGTTGCCAATCTTCCTCTTTTTGCTTGAGGAACATTGTCGCTGAGCTAACATCTGTGCCAATCTTCCTCTATTTTGTATGTGGGATGCTGCCACAGCATGGCTTGATGAGCAGTATGTAAGTCCATGCCCAGGAACTGAACCCATGAACTCTGGGCTGCTGAAGCAAAGTCCACAAACTTAACCACTACACCACCAGGCAAGCCTCAGTAATGTTAACTTTTGAGTTGGTGTCTGCCAGGTTTCTCCACTGTAAAGTTATTACTTTTTCCTTTGTAATTAATAAGTAATATTGTGGTGAGATACTTTGAGACAATGTAAATATCCTGTTTTTTATCATACTTTTGCCTATTGATTTTGGCATCTATTGATACAAAGATTATTACTGTAGTATTTGCCAAAGGGTGATTTTGTATTCCATTCCTTCCTTATACATTTAATTGGAATCTGTAAGAAATATTTATCTATTCATTCCATTTATTTATTTATTCTACTATTTATTTATATCACTATGGCCTCATGAATATTTTTTTATCTATTGATTATCATCCATTACTATCATTATTTATGTTTTTGCCTAATTGCGTGAACACAATTAGGTGTTCATAAAAGTGAACAACACAGCATCAGAAAGTGCTTTGGCTGCTATTAACTTTGTTAAAAGTATTTTCTTTAAATAAAATGAATCCAAATAGGCAATGAAGAAGTGAAACTCTGGCTGTTTGCAGATGACGTGGTTGATATATAGAAAACCCTAAAGAATCCAACAGAAAACTATTAGAAGTATCAACAACTACAACAAAGTTGCAGGGTACAAAATCAACTTACAAAAATCAGTTGCATTTCTATTCTTTAATAATGAACTAGCAGAAAGAGAAGTCAAGAATACAATTCCATTTACAATCACAACAAAAAGAATAAAATATTTAAGAATAAATTTAACAAGGAGATGAAAGACCTATGCAATGAAAACTATAAGACATTATTGAAAGAAATTGGTATGACATAAAGAAATGGAAAGATATTCTATGAACATGGATTGGAAGAATAAACGTAGTTAAAATGCCTAACTACCTAAGGCAATCTAAAGATTCAATGAAATGCCAATCAGAATCCAAATAACATTCTTCACAGAAATAGAACAAAGAATCACAAAATTCACATGGGCAACAAAAGACCCTGAATAGCTAAAGCAATCCTGAGGAAAAAGAACAAAGCTGGAGTCATTACAATTTCTGACTTCAAAGTATCCTCCAAAGCTATAGTAATCAAAACATCATGGTACTGGTACAAAAACAGACACACAGATCAGTGGAACAGAATTAAAAGCCCAGAAATAAAACCACACATCTACAGACAGCTAATCTTCGACAAAGGAGCTAAGAACATACACTGGAGAAAGGAAAGTCTCGTCAATAAATAGTCCCGGGAAAACTGAACAGCCACATGTAAAAGAATGAAAGTACACAATTATCTTTCACTATACACAAAAATCAACTCTAGACAGGTCACAGACTTGAAGGTAAGATCAGAAATCATAAAACTCTTTGACATTGGTCTTAGAAAGATCTTTTCGAATACCATGTCTACTCAGACTAGGGAAACAAAAGAAAAACTAGACAAGTGGGACTTCATCAGACTAAAGAGCTTCTTCAAGACAAAGGAAATCAGGAGAAAAACAAAAAGACAACCCACCAACTGGGAGAAAATATTTGCCAATATATATCCGACAAGGGATTAACCTCCAAAATATGCAAAGAATTCATACAATTCAACAACAAGAAAACAAACAACCCAGTCAAAAATTGAGCAGAGGATATGAACAGACATTTTTCCAAAGAAGATATACGGATGCCAATAGGCACAAGAAAAGATGTCCAACATCACTGATCATTATAGAAATGCAAATCAAAATTACACTAAGATAGCATGTTACACCTGTTGGAAAGGGTATAATCACCAAGACAGAAAACAACAAATGTTGGAGAGAATGTGGAGAAAAGGGAACCCTTGTACACTGCTGGTGGGAAGGCAAACTGGTGCAGCCACTATGGAAAACAGTATGTCTCAAAATATTAAAAATAGAAATACCATACGACCCAGCTGTCCCACTACTGAGTATTTATACAAAGAACTTGAAATCAACAATTCAAAGAGATTTATGCACCACTATGTTTATTGTAGCATTATTCACAATAGCCGACATGTGGAAGCATCCCAAGTGCCCACTGACTGACGATTGGATGAAGAACAATGGAATACTACTCAACCATAAAATAATACAAAATTGTCCCATTCACAACCACATGGATGGACCTTGAAGGTAGGATGTTAAGCAAAATAAGCCAGACAGAGAAAGATAAACACCCTATGATTTGCTCATATGTGGAAGATAAGCCAACACAGGGACAAAGAGAATAGTTTAGTGGTTACCAGAGGGGAAGTGGGTAGAGGGTTGGGCATAAGAGGTAAAGGGGCACCTTTATATGGTTACTGACAAATAATAATGTACAACTGAAATTTTACAATGGCATAAACTACTATGACCTCAATAAAATTTTTTTAAAAAAATGAAATAAGGGCCAGCCTCTTGGCATGGTGGTTAAGTTCGTGTGCTCCACTTTGGTGGCCTGGGGTTTCAGGTTCAGATCCTGGGCGTGGACCTACACGCCACTGAACAACAACAGCAACAAAAAGTATTTTCTTTATTTTCCAAAAATCTTATTCTTTTATCCCCAGTGTGCGATCAGACTTATTTTTATAGGTGATGAAAGAGGTTTGTTTTTTTAAGGTCAAATAATATAAACCTCTCTTCAAATAGATGTTTTTTTCTCTTCATGAATTACGTCTTCTACTGCAGAGTGGACTTCTGTCTTAGTGACCTAGCTTCACTTTAAAAAACATAATCATGGGTGTATCTGCATTGTTTACTGTTTAACATGTAGAGAGAATTAATAGAGAAAAATGACAGATTCTGGAAGTCTATCCTAATAATTATACTTCAAATGTTTTATGAATATAGGGAAGGTTGTGCAAATAACTCTGGAATCAGGGCATGAGGATATCAGTTTAATCTTTGCTACTATAGAATTATGCAACCCAACAAAAGGTTTTTAATGTATTTAGATCTCAGTTTTCTCGTCTCTAAACTAAACGGGGAGAAATTATTTAACCTCTGATATCCCTTTGAGCTCAAGAGAAATATTTTACATATTTAGAGAAAATATTACTGTAACAATTTTCTAAATAAGGCTATGCCTTTTGTGACTCCTCTTAATGGTTGAGACTTTAGCTAAGTTTCAAAGTTTCCAAATGGGTTCGATTTTTAGAAACCCTTATATGGCAAATCAAGTAAAACACAGATAGAAATCTAGACAATATTTGGAGTTTTACTGAGTTCATTTTCTTGACCCTGCTGACATTACAATTTACTGAACATTACTCCAAATCCACTTATTTCTTAACCCCACTCGAGGGCCTATATAATGTTCCCACATTAAGCACTTACTGCAATTTCAGAAATCATTTGCATATATTTGTTTAAAGAAAACATTATTGGCTTTGAAGGTTGTATGTGAAACCCAAGGACAGGGAAAGATTCAAGTAAATTTTACTGAAAACATTAAATATAGTTGAGCAAGTATGAATGACAAAGAAAGCTCACATGGATATACAAATTCAAGTGGATTCCATTCCTTTTCAACCTCTCTCTCAGTAAACTTTGTTACCACAGAGATGTACCAGGGAAGATGTGACAGTAGGAGACAGGATTTTGTTTATAATTACACACTCTTTCCATGGTGTATAATTTTTTGGCATAGGGTTGTATACATTGTTTTGTGAACCCAATGTCCTCAAACTAATCATAAACATCAGAAGATGGTCCTGAAAGATTCTGTCTTCATTAGTGAGATGTTAGGGAGAGAAAGCTTTAGATTTCTACGTAAGTACTCTATACCTCCTACTATGTAAGTTGCTTTATGAATTCTTATCTCATTTGATAGACTTAATAAACTTTTTTTTTGGTATCATCACGTCTGTTTTAAAAGTGAGCAAGATAAGGTCAGGAGAATTTAAAACATTTGTTCAGGATTTATCTAGCCAGTGGAATTTGATTTAAAACACAGATTAATTTGATTTCTATACCCGGGCTTGTGAAAAGGAATTGAGAGAAGAATAATCATAAGGCTAAGCAAAGTTTTCTCTTCTCTAAAGAAGCAAAAGCACAAGGTTAATCTTGGAAATGATGAATTCAGATAAAGCAATTGCATTGCCTACACAAACACTGATGTGAATAGTTTCTCCTTTTACCATGGCTTGTGACTATTGAGTGAAAAACTGGGCAGAGTTTCCAGGAGAACCTCCTTGTCCTGTCCATGCCTCTTAGTTTTCCACTGTAGCCTGTTCCTTGCCCTAGTCTTTGTGTTTACATCCCTCCCCTGAGGTACAGTATAGAGAAAACAAGATAAAAAATGAAGATCCAAAAGATAGCTCAAGTTAATTCAGTCAAATGCTGGAAGTACTTCTCAATTTTTCACTGAACGTGATGAATATTAAATTAAAAGACCTGGGCTCCTCAAGGCAAAGCAGTATTTCTTTCAGAGATGACTGATTATCAGTGCATTTAAGTTGATATGATTTTTGCCCCAATAATCAAGCATTTCCCACTGCAGCAGCATGTCTCAATTTCAGTACTGTAGGGGAGGAAGAAATTTTCCTCTACCCTTCTAGGTTCTTCTGGCTGGTCTAAGAATTAAATTGACATGAGACAGAGTAACAGGAGAAAATCAAACAAAGTTTAATAACATGTATACATGGGAGAAATCCAGGAAACCTCAATAACTTGTCAAAATGACTGAAGTCACTACCTTAAATATCATCTTCAGCTAAAGACAAAATAGGATGTTGTGGATAGTGGTTTGGGACTTCAAAGTGGGGGAGGGCAATTCACATGGAGATGGAAAAGCAAATATTTGATAAACAAATGTTTGCCATGCCTTGCAGAAACAATGGCACATGTAGTTGACTTTGATCAAGTGGGTCTTGCTAGGTTCTTCCCTGTCTCCCACACCTATTTCATATTATACTATAGTTATTTATGTGTATTAGCTCCTTCCTGCAACAAGCCTTCTGTCTTAAATTATTTTATGCAGTTAGGGGGAGGTTCAAAGTTTCTTCCTGAATCTTTTGTTCTTAAAAGTAATCAAACCAAAGAGACGTATTTTGGGGTAACAAATTCTGCTCCCCTACGGTACTGCCAACATTTTGTTGAGTGGGGCCGTCTGCACATTGTAGGATGTTTAGTGGTACCTCTGGTCTCTACTCTCTAGATGTCAGTAGCATCTTCACAGTCGTGACTCTCAAAAACATCTCCAGAAATTTCACAATGTCTCCTGGGAGGCTAATTGCTGCCCCTTGAGAACCATGGCTCTACAGGAATCTTTAAGTTCATCACAACTGGAGGTAACTTATACAGGTCTGCAATGATTTTATTTTGTGAGAAGTTTTAAAATGGGCTTTTAAGGTGCTATCCACAAGTAAGAATAAATATAAATATAAATATACATTTCCCATAATTGGTATATCATGTCCACATCATATTCTCGCCTACAACATTTATCCTCCCTCCAACCTCCTTTTTCTTCTAATTACTCCTTTCACTGGCAGTGTGGTTTATGGTAACAACACTAGACTTATATAGCTAAGATCAATGTCCACATATCAGACATTCAGAATAATTATTTAATTTCTTAGTCTCTCAATTTTCCTATCTATAAAATTCTCAATTATAGATGCTTACTGCATTATGGTATAAGTTATTGAGGGCATATGTAAAAACACATGATATGCTTCTTGATACTTTATAAATGCCAAGTGAGTATGACTTAAGTTGGGCTCCGTTCTTGGATAGTCCTGTTCTTTGTTGAGTAGACAGTCCTATATGCCATCTGCCTTTTCATGAGAACTATTTACCTCTAGCTCTCCTCAAGTGGTTGTTTCTTCTGTTTCTCTGTCTCTAGGGGGAGAGATCAGCTTACTCTTTGCTTCCATGTGTTTCTTCCAAATCATGTTTTTCCCATCACTCAACATTTTTTCTCTTTCTCTTTCACATTTCTTTACTCATTCTTTATGAGTACTTTAGAATCTTTGTCTAATAATTCCAGTGACTGGGTTATACCAATCATCTTTTATTGACTTTGTTTTCTTAATTTGGGACCCTATTTTCCTGCATCTTTGCCTGGCTCATACTTTTTGTGTATGTGTATGAGGAAAATTGGTCCTGAACTAACTTCTGTTGCCAATCTTCCTCTTTTTGCCTGAGGAAGGTCCATCCTGAGCTAACATCCATGCTGATCTTCCTCTATTTTGTATGCGGGACGCCACCACAGAATGGTTTGATAAGTGGTGTGTAGGGCCATGCCCAGTATCTGAACCCACGAACCCTGGGCCTCTGAAGCAGAGCATGTAAATTTAACTACTACACTACCAGGCCAGCCCCGACTCATACATTTTGTTATAATAAAGACACTGAGTATAAAATAAGAGAAGAGACCAAAGCATAATATTTTGTAGTTTTGTTTATGTTCAAGTGTATGCAGCCTCTATCTTTTGTCTGTTGTAATAAGTGGCTTATCATTCAGATTTCTCTTAATGTTAAATTGTGACCAGGGCTTGGTTACAATTCAATTAGATTGTTAACCAGGCTTTAGCCTTGCTACCAACCTCTTATGTTTTAGCTGCCTCTCTATTCTTGTTGTCTTTGCACTAGGGGAAGTCGGCCACAATATCAGATATTTTATGGTTCATCTTTGGGTTTACCTTCAGCCCTGGCCTGGAACCTAGTACCTATGAGAATGTGCTTCACTGATCCTCTCTACTTAACACCTCCTACACAGCTGAAACCCATGGGGAGAGGGAATGCCTGAATGAGTGATGTGTCTACCCATTGAGGACTCAGATGTATCTAACATTTTTTTTTTTGAGGAAGATTAGCCCTGAGCTAACTACTGCCAACCCTCCTCTTTTTCTGAGGAAGACTGGCCCTGAGCTAACATCTGTGCCCATCTTCCTCTACTTTATACCTGGGATGCCTACCACAGCATGGCTTTTTGCCAAGCAGTGCCATGTCCACACCCGGGATCCGAACCGGCCATCCCTGGCCACCGAGAAGTAGAACGTGCGAACTTAACTGCTGCGCCACCCGGCCAGCCCCTGTATGTAACTTTTAAATGTATATAGTTAAGGAAAATTTAGACTATGTCTGTCATTTCCTTTTCCTATACCTGCTGAAAACACTACCCCATAAAATGCTACTTAATTTTCCTTTTTGCTTTTATGCTATAGACAAATAATGACTTATAAAAATATAGTTAAATAGTTTAAGGAGCATAATTGTTGAACACATATTGGCATACATTTTCCACCTTCCAAAACCTTGTTTTAAAATTAGTCTTTAAAAGACTAAGAACTAAAGGCATTTCAATTTTTTGTATTTGTCTGAATGGACTCGTGTCCCAGAAAAACACTAGGTATGAGTAAATCACAAGCTAGAGTTAGTGCTGCCTCCCGCTGATTCCCAGATCCAATGGGAAGAAAGCAAAGGTTCCTGGACTCAGGCAAGCCACTTCTCCTGAGGGTCGTATTGCCCATTATTTCAAAGGAGTTGGGGGTGAGGAATATCTTGAATGTCTGATTGTCTCCAAGAGACACTAAGTCTAAATTCTCTTAGACTCAGGGAAAGCAACTCAGTCAGTGGATTTCACAGTTGAAACACCGTCAGATTTCTTATCCTGCTATTTTTGGTGAATATTGAAAAAGCAATAGAGACTTCTTATTTATGACATCCAGTGTTCTTTCTTGCAATCAGCCAGGTGTTCACGAGCCACACCAACTAAATGAAATTAATTTATCAATTCTTTCAAATAATATGACTCAAGCTAATTACAATTTAAAGATAGCATTTTCCTCTCAATTTAAATGATTCCACGATACAAAAGTGTCACAATCTTGCTTGTAATTTAAGATCTAGAGACATAAACAAATTTTGAAATGGTTTGGTGACCATGGAGGAAATTCTGCCACATTGTAGCTCTTGTTTGTTTCAAGGACCTTGTCTCCACAAACGGGGTTATATGGAAGGCTCCCTACTACAGATTGTTAAAAGGATGTCAGCATCAACAGCAGCCACTTCTCTTTTTTTACATATTTCCTGACACAATGTCAGGATATTTGAATCAGAGTTTTTTGTGTGGGAGAATGTGTTGACAGTTATTGATTCACCAGTCAATATGATTGTTGCTTTACAGAATATTACCATTTTCATGCCAGGCACTGTGCCAGAATCACAGTATAGAAAAATATCTTAGACACAATCCCTACCTTGCAGTAAAAATACAAAATGACTTGTGCTCATTTTCAAGTTAATAGATGTGGTATGTATGCATTTGAGTCTGTCCACAAGGTATGAACTTACATAGGACTTAAAGACAAACAAAACTTAAAAGTCATTGCAGAAAAGATCAGTTACTAAATCTAGAAAGAAAACCTGAGTTTTTACCTAATTTGATTCCTTAGTTGCTAGGTATGTTTATACTCTAACACATAATTCATTTGTAGAAGACCTTTTTTAAATTGACCTTTTGTATTTGTAGGTAATTGTAGATATCATACATAATTGTAAATAATTCACATACAGTTGTAAAAAATAATTCAGAAAGATCCCATATACCTGTCACCCGGTTTTACCATCTTGCAAAGCCACAGTAGAATATCATAACGAGGATACTGACTTTGATACAATCAAGATATGGAACATTTTCATCACTACAAGGATCCTTCAAGTTGCTCGTTTATAGCCACATCTACTCTCCTCTCACCCACTCCCTCCTTAACCCTGGCAACCAGTAATCTGTTTTTAATTCCTATAGTTTTGTCATTTCAACGATGTTACATACATGAAATCGTATAGTAGGTAACCTTTTGTAATTGGATTTTTCACTCAGCACAGTTTTCTGGAGATTCTCCCAGGTTGCTGTGTGGATCCATAGTCCATTCATTTTTATTGATGAATAGTGTTCCACGGTATGGGTGCATCACAGATTTTTTTTTTTTTGCCCCCAGTTTTATTGAGATATAATTGACATATAACACTGTGTAAGTTTAAGGTGTACAATATGATGATTTGATACATGCACACGTTGAGAAGTGCTTGCCACAATAAGGTTAGTTAATATATCCTTCACCTCATATAATTACCATTTTGTTCTTGTTGTTGTTATGGTGGAGAACATTTAAAATCTGCTCTTTTAGCAACTTTTAAGGATACAGTACAGTATTGTGAATTATAGTCATCATGCTATACATGAGGTACCCAGAACCTATTCCTCTCTGAACTGGAAGTTTATAGCTTTTGACCAACATCTCCTTATTTCCCACACTCCCCAGGCCCTGACAACCACCATTCTACTCTTGTATTCTGTGATTTTGACCTTTTGTTGATTCTAAATGTAAGTGAAATCATACAGTATTTGTCTTTCTCTGTCTGACTTATTTCACTTAGCAAATGCCTTCAAGGTCCATCCAATGTTGTTGCAAATGATAGGATGTCCATATTTTTTATGGCTGGATAATATTCCAGTGTGTGTGTGTGTGTGTGTGTGTGTGTGTGTATGTGTCTGTGTGTGTGTGTATACATATACATACATACTTCACATTTCCCTTATCCATTATTGATAGATGTATAGATTATTTCCATGTCTTGGCTTTTGTGAATAATGTTGCAAAGAACATGGAAGTGCAGATATCTCTATGAGATCCTAATTTCATTTCCTTTGGATAAATACCTAGAAATGGAATTGCTGGATCATACAGTATTTCTATTTTTATTGTTTTGAGGAACCTCTGTGTTATTTCCCATGGTGGCTTTACCAATATTCATTCTTATCAACAGTGCACAAGTGTTCCTCTTTTTCTACATTCTCACCAGAATTTGTTATCTCTTGCCTTTTTTTTTTAAAGATTTTATTTTTTTTTCCTTTTTCTCCCCAAAGCCCCCCGGTACATAGTTGTGTATTCTTCGTTGTGGGTTCATCTAGTTGTGGCATGTGGGACGCTGCCTCAGCCTGGTCTGATGAGCAGTGCCATGTCCGCGCCCAGGATTCGAACTAACGAAACACTGGGCCGCCTGCAGCGGAGCGCGCGAACTTAACCACTCGGCCACGGGGCCAGCCCCAATCTCTTGCCTTTTTGATAATAGAAATTCTAACAGGTGTGAGCGGTATCTCAATGTGATTTAGATTGGCATTTCCCTAATGATTAATGATAGTAAGCACTTTTCAAGTGATTATTGATCATTTGTATGTTTTCTACGGAAAATGGTAATTTCACATTACTAATGATGTTGATGCTAAACATCTTTTTTATTATTATTATTTGCCATATGGCTATCCTCTTTTATGAAATGTCTCTTCATGTGGTTTTCCCATTTTCCAATTGAATTTGTTTCTGTTTTTATTGTTGTGGTTTTAGTGTTTTTTTATATATCCTAGATTTGTGTTTTTTGGATATGTAATGTAACTTTGAAATATTTTTCCCAGCAAGTAGTTTAACTTTTTGTACTCTTAACAGGGTATTTTGCAGAGTAAAAGTTTTTAATTTCAATGAAGTTCAATTTATCAAATTTTCCTTCTATGGATCGTAAATTCAGTGTCAAATCTAAGAAATATTTGCTTAGCCCTAGATTCCACATATTGTCTGGTTTTTTCCCCAAAAGTTTCATAGTCTTAAGTTATAAATTTAAGTTGAAATTCATATTGAATTAATATTATAAAGTGTGAGAACTTAGGTCAGTATTTTTTTATATTGATGTTCATCTTTACTATATTGTCTTCAAATTCATAAACATGATATGTATCTCAATTTATTTACATCTTCTCTATTCGCCTTTATCAAGGTTGGGTAGTTTCAGCTTCCAAATACTACAGGTTTTTTGTTAGATTTACATCTAAGTATTTCAACTTTTTGACAATTGTATTGTTATTGTATTTTTAATTTTGGTATCCATGTGTTCATTGATAGTATATAGAAATACAAATGATTTTTCTATGTTTATCTTGTATGCTGCTACCTTGCTAAACCAACGTTTTAGTTCTAGGATTGATTTTTTTGTAAATGGCTTGGGATTTTCTATGTAGATAATCATGTCATGTGCAAAAAGTGAGAGTTTTATTTCTTCTTATCTGATCTGTATGACCTTGTTTTCTTTTTCTTGACTTACTGCATTGTCTACAACTTCTAGCACTATGTTGAATATGAGTGGTTAGAATGGACAAACTTACTTTATTCCTGATCTTGTTGGGAAAGCATTCAGTCTTAGATCATTAAGAATAGTATTAGCTATAGATGTTTTGTATGTTATTTTTGTTGTTTTGTAGGTGTTCTATATTAAATTAAGGGATTCTTTCTATTACTCTATTTCTGAGAGTTTCTTATCATGAATGGATGTTGAGTTTTGTCAAATGTCTTTTCTGTGTATATTGATGTGATCATGTGTTTCTTTCTAACCTGTTAATATGGTGGATTACTTTGATATTGAGTGAACTGTGGTAGTTTGTGATTTTTAATAAATTGTAAAAATTGACAACTTTAATTTGTTAAATCTATGTGTATAAATTCATTTCTCCTATTCTCTAATTATCTTTTCTTTGGCTTTGAAGTCTGCAGCGGTATCCTTTCTTTTATTCCTGATATTGTAAGTTGTGTCTTGTCTCTTTTTCTTTGTCAATTTTGCCATAGTGTATAAATTTTATTAATGTTTTCAAAGAATTAGCTTTTTAAAATTTATTTTTTTTGCAGTAACATTGGTTTATAACATTATATAAATTTCCAATGTACATCATGATGAACAAGATGTAGTCTATACAGAAATCAAAATATAATAACAAGCTTTTTGTTTCACTAGTTTTCTCTGTAGTATTGTGTTTCAAACGTGTTTATTTCTATTCTTATCTTTATTGTTTCTTTCTTTCTGCTTATTTTGGGTTTATTTTGCTTTTTGTATACAATTTTTGTCATTGCTTTAGATATTATATAATCTATATATATAATTTATAAGAATCTAGTGATTTCATCGTTTTATGTATTTGAGTATATTTTAGAAAACTTACCTCTCTTTACATTCCTTTACCCTTCCCTATTTATAATATTAGTGCCTTAAATATTTCCTCTACATACATTTAGACTCACATCAGACATTCTTTCAACGTTTTCTTCAAATGTCAAACATAAGTTATAAAACTCTAGAAAAGGGGGAAAGTCTGCTCTATTTACCCATATTTTTGCTTACTTCGTTCTTTCGTTCTTCCTAATGTTATCAGTGTTGTTGTTGACTGTGATCACCTAGCTAAATATGCAAAAACATTCAAAAAGAGGCACACATTCTTATGTAAGCAAGTAACTGTGCCAAGAGAAACCTAATTAAAAACACGATTCTAAGTTACCAATTTTTTTCTGTATGGAAATAGTAGTTGGAAGGCTGGCTTGAGCCTGAACAATCAATTGAACACTCCGCAAAGTTTGAACTCGAAATTAAGTCCATGGGTTTATTCCATTTATGGCATTCTGTCATTGATATAGCAGATTCTGTTACTAAATTAAAGTTCCAGTGTAACTCACATCTCAAGGAAAAAACGTGTTTTAAAGTTATGTTTAGTGAAGTGGATTAAGTCAGAGTTATAGCATTTCCTTTTCCAAGCACAATACTCCCAAGAGAACTTGTTAAACTTTATTTCCAGAATGTAAAGTACGCATTTTAAAATATGCCACTTCAATATTCCGTGAGAGATTTTCATTCCCCTACTCCTACCTCTGTAAAAATCTTAAATTGTTGATTTACTTAAGAAGTTGGAAGACATTTTTCTTTTTAATTCAGGATGCTTAATTAGATGCCAATCTCTCAAATTTCTTGAATCCTTAGTTTCTTAGTCAAAAAAGATGTAATATAATTTGGAAAAAATATATATGCAAACCATTCTACTTATAAAAAATGTGGGTGGATACCAAGGTAATTAATTCATAGTAATTGATGCATACTAATTAAGATATCTATCTATCTCATTGAATTTAATGTCTATATTGTAAAGCAGGTTTTTAAATTACTGGTATATTTACATCCAGTAATGTCATTTGTTAACATGACATCTATTGGTAGAAAATCTTGCCCTTTAAAACATAAAGATAATTATCTGTAATTAGCAGCACATATATTTTGCTTGCAATTTTTATTAGGATATTATTGCAAACTTATGGAAAGATATCAGGAATAATACGTGGAACGCCAAGATATAGTCGTTACCCAGCTTAACTATTTGATTTTCCCCATTTGTTTTATCTTTTTTTCTATAAATATATATATGAAGCTTTTTTATGAGCTATTTGAGAGTAGGTTGGAGAAATAATGCCCCTTTATGTCAAAATACTTCAACCAGTATTTCCTACATAACCACAGTCCAGTTAATAAAAGGTGGAAATTTTACCTAGGTACAATATTTAATCTATATCCCATATTCATTTTTTTCATTTTTCTCACTAATATTCTTTAATGCTTTTTTTTCCCCCTGAGCTAGGATCTAACATAGTTTCAAATGTATCATTTATCATGTCCCTGCAGTCATCTTTAAACTAGAGTACGTCTTCAGCCATTCTTTGTCTTTTTTCACTTGGACATGTTTGTGTGGCAAATATAGGGTAGGTATTTTGTAGATTGTGTCTAATTTGGGTTTGTCTAAGGTTTTCTCATGATCATATTTAGGTAACTCATTATTATCAAGGATACTAACATAAGTGATATGGTAGATTCAGAGTGCCTCACGTGGAGAGACGACTGGTGTTGGTTTCTCAAAATTGGTGATATTAGTGTTGATCCTTTAATTAAGGTAGTGTCCACCAGTTTTCTCTAATGTAAAGTTACTATTTTCTCTTTGTAATTAATAACTGAATTATAGGGCCACACTCTGAAACTGTAAATTTCCTGTTCCTTATGAAACGCTCATTAAGTTGTGTTAGCACACGTTGATAATTTTCTAAATCCCTCATTCCTTTTCTATTTATGGTTGGCATTCTACTGTAAGAAGAAATGTCCCTTCTCAAATTATTTATTGATTTCTTTATTTATATCACTATGGACTTATAAATTCTTATTTTATTCAATGCGTTACAACTTATTGCTATCATCATTTATTTTGAAGCTCAAACTCTCCTAGAGTTGGCCAGTTGGGACCCTTCTAAAATGGCTACTGTGTTCTTTTGATATGACTCTTTAATTCTTTGAGATTTTCTTGACTTTCTCTTGCAACAAGATGTTCCAAGATCAGTTAAATTTTTCCTATCCTATTCCTGAAATTAGTCTTTAGGACCTTTTTTTCTTTTTGGTGCAACCAAACATTTCAGGATCAGGCCATTCAGCTACTTGTGTAACCATGTCTCTAGTCCCTCTGATCAAACAGAGCTAGGATTAGACATAAATTTACCTATCCATCTATCTACCTAAAAAAAAAAAATACTATGCCACAGGATACAATCTAATTTTCCCACTTCAGCTTATTTTTAATCCCACTCACATATGGGCTCTCATTATCCTCAATCCTCTAAGTTCAAGCCTAGAATGTTCAGAAATTAACTTTAGAATTGCCAACACATACTACTGTGGAAAGCAAAATAACTTTGAATTCAATATGTTTTACAGGGTTTTTTTTTCCCTGTTTGAGATAAAATGTATACACAGTGAAATGCACAAATCTTAAATGTACAGTTAGATGAGTTTTGAAAAGTGAATACCCATGCAGCTCACACCGTAGTGAAGTGTAGAGCGCTTTTATCACCACACAGAGTTCCGTTGCACGCCTTCATGTCAGTCCTCACTCTTCTCCCCAGAGGAGCCATTTTCTGAAAACTCTTTCAGCATAAATTAGCTTGGCCTATTTTAGAACTTTACGTACATACAGCCATACCATATGTAGTTTTGGTTTTGTTTCTGACATTATTCTCTCACTATGTGTGAGATTCATCAGTGTTGTCATGTGTGTGTGTATTTGCTGACTCATATTCTATTGAGTGAATACTAATATATATTTATGCATTCTCTTCTCTGGACATTTGAGTTGTTTCCAGGTTGGGAATATTGCTGCTGTGATATTTGTATGCAAGTCTTTATGGATGTATGTTTTTATTTATCTTGAGTAAATACCATAGGCCAGGATTGCAGGAAAATAGGATTGGTGTGTAGGTAACTTTATGAGATACTTCTAAAGCTTTTTCCAAAGTAGTTCACTTTATATTCCCACCAGAAATTTATGAAAATTCTTGCAAAACTTCATATTTGTCACCATTTGGTGATGTTAGGCCTTTTGTAAAATTGTTTTTGTGTTTTGTTTTGTTTTGTTTTTGTTTTTATTTTTATTTTAGGCATTCTAGTGGGTGCATGCATTATAAATATAATTGGCATTTGTTTTGCATTTGGCTGATGATCTCCTATGCTTACTGACTATATGAATATCTTCTTTTGGAAAGTGTGTTTTCAAGTTTTTAGACATTTTAAATTACTATGTTTGTTATTTTACTGAATTGTAAGAATTCTTTATACTTCCTACATGTCCTTTGTGACAAATAGAAATGGCAAGCAATAGGATATATTGGAGTATATGAGGAAGCCATTTGGTGTAAACCTAATTTGGCCTGACTTTGTTTTTTCCAAAAGGGCCTGACATGGCCTTTGAGCATGCATTGTATATCTGCTTAAGCATTTGCTATGTTCCAAAGACAAGAACAAATGCCCTTATGATAAAGGTGCAACTTCCCCCACATTGGTATTTCCTTAAGGATAAACTTCCCCCACATTGGTATTTCCTTAAGGATAAACTACTTTCCATAAGCTAGGAACTGATTGCTGTGCTCACCTGTGACCACCCATCTCGAGACAATAGACCTGCCACCCTGCTGTGTCCACCAAGACAGCAGACCTACTACCTGCTGTGACCATCAATCACTGTGCCAACAGAGCAGTCTCGTGACTATTGTAAAGGGACATTTCAATCATATGTGAAACATCCTCTTTGGGGGTATATAACAACTCTGTACACCCCACTCCTTTGGTGCCCTTCCTTCCTTCAGGAAGGAAGACCCCTTGCCATGGTCTTCACATTTTGGCTCAGAGTAAACTCACCCAAATTTTCATTTATAGATTGGTTATTGATTATTTTCATTGACATTTGCAAATATTTCCTTTCAGTATATGGTTTGCCTATTTTCTGAATAATTTTTTGATGCAAAAAGTTATTAATATTGGTGAAATCTAATTTATATTCTAATTTCTTCTTGGGTTATTGTTTTCTACATATTTTCTCAAAACTTTTGCCATCTACAAGTCACAAAAATACACTTGTATTCTCTTCTAGAAGCTTAATCATATTAATTTTTACATTTATGTTTATGATCTGATTTGTGTCAGTATTTGTGTATGGCGTGAGGTAGGGGTTCAGAGGTCTTTGTGTTTTTACATATGGACACCTAGGTGGTCTAGCACATTTGTTGTAAGGCTTTCTCTTCTAAAATTACCTTGACAATTTGTCAAACATTAATTAGTGTAATTATAATTTTATTTCTTTTTTGTTTGTTTTCACCTTATTTCACTGTGAACAATCTATACTAAAATATTGAATAGAAGTGGTGAGTGAATATCTTCATCATGTTCCTCATTCTTAGGAATAAAAAGTTAAATATTTCACCATTAAATATGATGTTAGGTATAGACTTTTAAACAGATACCATTTATCAGATTCAGGAAGTCCAATTGTACATCTAGTTTGCTAAGATTTTATTTTTAAAAAAGTTTAATTTTGCCAAATGCCTTTCTGCATTAGATGAGATAATCATATTTTCCAATTACTCTGTTAATATGGTGAGATACATTAACTATTTTTTTAAATGTGGAATAAACCTATTCATAATGTATTTTCCCTTTTTATAAAATTCAAGAATTAATTTGTAAATAGTCTGTGCTCCATTTTTTCTTATAAGCCAGTTATTATTAACATGATTATGTCCTGTATAATTTATCTTTTTTCTATTGTCACTTTCAAGGTTTTCCTTTTACATTTTGTTTTCAGTAGTTTGACTATGACATACCTATGCATGTTTTTCTGTATTTATTCTTCTTGGAGTTTACAGAGGTTCTTGGGCCTATATATTTATTTTTAAAACAAATTTGGTAAATTTTACATCATTATTTCTCCTAATATTTTTCTGCCCCACACCTTTCTCTTTTAGGACTCCAAATACATGTTTTATGGATTTACAGTTACCGAAGCTCTGTTATTTTTAATTTTTTAAATCATTGTTTCTCTCTGTTATTCAGATTAATTTCTATTGACATATATTCCAGTTTACTGATTTTTTTTCTCTATCAGTGCCAATCTGCTGTAATTGCATTTTTCAATCTCAGATATTGTACTTTTTAATTCCAGAATTCCCATTTAATTAAATTTTAAAATTTCTACTTTATTGCTGATATTCCCATATACTATTTCATTATGATTATGTTTTGTAAGTCCTTGAGCACATTTAAAATAACTCTGCCTTAAATATCTGTATGCAAATTCTACTTTCTGGATCCTGACTATTTTTCTCTTCACTATGGACCCCATCGTCTGCCTCTTCAGAGGTCTAATTATGTGTGGTTATTTGCTGAAGATTGTAGACATACTATATAGAGAGTGTAGATTATGTTGTCTTTAAATTACTAACATCATTTTGGTTCTGTCAAAACTGTTCAGTTCCCTATTTGGGTAGGCCTCTTTAATTTGTGAACTTAGTTCTAGAGCACACTGCATGGTTCTAATTCCTTAGTAGTGGACGTTCTGCTGTCTTAGCTGAGTGCCTGTTTGTTCTGTGAGGTCTCCACACTTGGGCTGAGCTGGAACTCGAATCACCAATACCACCATTCAGCTGGCAGCCCTCTGGCAGGTGCTCTCTGCTGAGCCTCGTGGACTCTCACCCACAGTGGATGCCTACACACGTCTGTGGGGTCCTCTTTGTGCATCCGTTCTAGCTTCACCAGTATTCTGTCACAAGTTGCAGCTGCTTGGCCTCAGTTCCTGGAACTCGCTTCTGCCTCCTTAGCTTACCAAGACTGCCGCTCCATTTCTGGTGCACCCTCCTGCTCCTCTCCAGGACAGTGCCCCAAGTGGCCGGCCAAGGCAATTCTGATATGATTGACAGGATCGCCTCACTTGTTTTTCTTCTTTCAAGGATTATACTTCTTGCTATCTGTTGTTCAAGGTGGATGGATACTGTTTTTTCATATATTTTGTTCAGTTTTGTGGTTGTTTTCAGTAGGAGGCCAGGTCTAACACCAGTTATTCTGTTTTGGCCAACACTTGAGGTTAGGAGCATATATTTTCATGTAAAAGTCATTATATTACTTCATAAAACATTTTTTTTTCCTGTTTGAGATATAATTGACATATTAGCACTGTATAAGTTTAAGGTGGACAGCATAATGATTTGACTTATATATATTGTGAAATGATTACTACAATAAATTTAGTTAATGTCCATCCTCTCATAGAGAAGCTAAAAAGCAAAATGTTACTTTCTTGAGTAGATTAAAGCAACTTTTAGTTGTGTAAGTGAATTTTTGCAGTGTGTGTATTATTTTTATTTGTTTAATTTTATTTATTTATTACTTATTTTTTTTGTGAGGAAGATTGGCCCTGAGCTAACATCTGTTGCCCATTTTCCTCTTTTGCTTGAGGAAGATTGTCACTGAGCTAACATCTGTGCCCATCTTCCTCTGTTTTATGTGGGACACTGCCACAGCGTGGCTTGACAAGCAGTGCTAGGTCTGCACCTGGGATCTGAACCTAACCTGGGAACCACTGGCTGCGGAAGTGGAGCATGCAAACTTAACCACTGTGCCACCTGGCCAGCCCCTGTGTGTATTATTTAAATTACGTAGATACCAAGTCTAATAATCTCAGTTCTATCTTCTCATGTAGTCTTTTATTTTTCATTTTGTAAAATGGTGTTAATTACCACCGACTTTTCTAAAGCTGTTTAAGAAATAAAGAAGATAATCTACATGAAAGTTCTTTGTAAGCTATAAAGTGCTAGAAAAATGAAAGGTATTATTATAGGGCAAAAGTAAACTTTAGTTCAGTCTTTGATCGCAAATTCCCGCCAGAGAGAAGTTGGAACGGATAGCTCTTAATAGTATTCATTCCCCTTAATATTTTATAATAGCATTAAACTGGGGAAAACGGAATCCCATTTTATTTTTACTGGGCAAGTGAAGATGATTGAACCATTCTAAGCTTTAAAGGATTAGATGAATTATAGGAATTTCCTTGAATGTATCTTAATTTCTTAAATGGATATCACTTTAAAACTTGTAAGTAATTCTATAGAATAATATTGGTTATTTTAGAAAATATCGTGGTACCTTCAAATCCAGGCTTTGCCTTGCTGGTGACTACCCTCAGCTCTCAGTTCTTTACACATCACGTGATCAGATTAACTTCAGAGCACCTAACGGTGGTGGTCATTAGAAAACTTTTGATAACAGAACCAATATTTTCCCCTTAAATAATTAAACCTCTTTCTAATTTAAATTAAATGCTTCCTTTTTTGTCAGTTAAGAGTTATTTTATTTAAAAGTTTAATACAGCAGCATTTTTTAATTCACAATGAGACCTTTAAGAAATGAATTATTTTATTCACCAGAATATTTCCCAAGGTTCTCCACTGGGAGAAAATTAGTTTGTTGAACATACAAGCCAACTGTGTTAGTCATAATTTTATGGTTTTAAAAAAAAAGTAACAGTGACATAAGACTGTTTGGCATGGAACACAAAATCCTGTTAGCGGCAAACATCTGTGACAGTCTAGGAGTGGCACGCACCACGGGAATCTATTACAGGGCTAATCATTCTCCCAAGTTATTTCTGGGGATTTAGAGGAGAAATTCTGTTGTCTCAGAAAGGGACATTTACTTCTTCCCAATTTAGCAAAATTAATTTAAATTGGCTGGCAGCTTATCACACCCTCTGCAGGGGGTATTCCAAAGGAGAAAGAAGGCACAGAGAAAAAACATCCAGGCACCATTTAGAAAGGGAACGGGGGTTTTAAGTCTGACGTAGAAGGAAAAGAAAGGAAGCATGGAAGTCATCAAGCAAAAGATTTCTCCTTTTTTCCAGAGCCTGAAGGAACCACATTGCTCCTCATTTTCCCCTAATATCACCATTAGAGAAAGTGATCTGATTTTAGATTTGCTAATGCTCAGTTTGGGAGGGCTGTCTAGCAAGTCATGCGCCCAAGATTGGAGAAATATAAAGACAGGGAGGATATAAGTTTCTCCTCTGGAGTTCACTGACACATTTAGTACCACCTGGTCCTGGGGAAGGTTCCGTGATCAAACAATACCAGGTAAAGACCCATTGAGAGAGGTACACTGATTCATTGTCAGTCTTCTCGGTGAGGGAGAGAGAGAGCAGCACTGTAAGAGCTGTCTCATCAAATGAGCGAAGAAGAGTCAAAAGAATGGTGTGCAGATAGAAGAAGAAAGGGGCACAAGAAGGAAGTGGAAAGAGTAGACCAAGGAAAGAAATAAAGTAAATTTGATATCAAAGATCTATCCATCTGAAATCCTTATTTGGGGGTTACTTTAAAATTCCCTTTATGCTTGGCTAACCCACTTATGTATATGTAGAGAAAACAGATACATAGTCTTTTTCAATGATTGGGTGTCATTTTCACAACAGCACCCAAGCATAATCAACTCTCAGTTCATTGGTCACAACTGACCAGCAACTCAAGTCATCAGACAGAAAACCCCCTGCACCTGTTTAGTGCATCCAGCAAAAGCTAGTGTGAAAGGGAAGCTTTAACAAACACTTTGGAACATGCTTCTATGGAGAATTGTTTCCTGCGTCAAGAGTTCGGAAGAGGGATTCTAACCCTTTTAATCCTATGAGTGGCCTACAGTGACTGAAATGGTGATAAAGTACCCAATACATTCTGAACCCAATGCAGGTAAGTGTGTGCACATATGGATGGGAAATTTTGAGTCCTCTTTTTTAATACTTAGAGGGATTGTTAATTTTCTTTCTCTCATTTATCCTGGATTTCAGAACAAAGCCAGATCTATAAAGTGTCATTTACAACAATAAACAACTTCTGCTAAAGGACATTTCTCAAGATAGAAGGCAATATACAGGTGGTCAGAGGAATACATGTTGCTAAATTTTATTTTTTTAGCAGTACCATATGTGCCATCTCTGGTGTATTTCAGATTAAATTATGTTCAATGGAATGATCTGAGAATATAAGCATTAACTTTTCTCTCTCCTTCCTGCCTTCCCTCCCTCCCTTCCTTTCTTCCTTCAAGAAATATCCTTCAAACACTACACGACTCATTTACAAATAACTTTTGGGGTAGAGCCTACTTAGAATTACTCGTTATTTATTTCCCTAGCATTTTTCTTAAATGTTGACACTGCATTCTATCTCCACCCATATTTGTCATAAGGTATTCAGTAGTTAAAAGTAAGTAAAGATTTTCTTTGAAAACTTACATATTTATTATAAATTTCGTTTAGGTATGTTTTATGTTTTCTATCAAATAAAGAACCATACCTACCAGTTTACATTTTGGTTCATATTTTTGTTCTTTCTCATAGACCTCTAAACCATGCACTTTTATTCTTACATTCAGCAAATATTTATTGAATTACTGTTCTTTATCCAGCTTTTGATTAGCATTTGGGGTGATGTGCAAGACAGTATTTGCAGTAAAATATTTAAGTGGTTGGGGCTGGTCCAGTGGCGGAGCGGTTTAGTTCGCACATTCTGCTTCCGTGGCCTGGGGTTCACCAGTTCGGATCCCGGGTGCAGACATGGCACCGCTTGGCAAGCCATGCTGTGGTAGGAATCCCACGTATAAAGTAGAGGAAGGTGGGCACGGATGTTAGCTCAGGGCCAGTCTTCTTCAGCAAAAAGAGGAGGATTGGCAGCAGATGTTAGCTCAGGGCTAATCTTCCTCAAAAAAAAAAAAAAATTATGGGGGAAAATAGATGTCTGTCTACACAGAGTACTTGGGGAGCAGAAAATTTTTGTAAATGTTTACTGCAAAAGGTGGAGAATATTCCACAAAAGTGGTTAGCATTTAAACTTGGAATTTCAAGGTAAGCTGGAGATTCTTGGGGAATAAAAGATAGTAGGTAAGAGTAGAGCATGTGAGGAGTAATCAACATGACAGGCCTAGGAGGAGAGATAGAAGGGTAAGGCTGGAAGTATCTGTTCATTTATCAAATAGTTATTGCTACCAGGCACTGTGTCATGTACCAGGCACTGTTGCTAAGGATTCGAAATACAATGGTGAAACAAACTGAAAAATATTCACCCTCATGGAACTTACATTCTAGTAGGTTCACCTTGCTGTTGGGCTTTGAAGGGACTTGTACAATATTCTGAGGAATTTCATCTAATAAAAAAATTAGAAACCATTGGGGTTTTATTATCACTTGTAAGTGGCATGATGAGATCCAAATATAAGAACAACTTTGTGTCATTTTGATAAGTGGACTATGAGTAATGTTGAAATATGAAATAATATCGAAGCAGTATAATTTATAAGACTTGGGGACTAATGGAACAAGACAACGTAAAAGTAGACCACCATGAATTTGACTTGTCTAACTCAAATGATTGAATCTTTCACATTCTAGGTGTATGTGCAAAGTTAGTTCCTATTTATTGGATTTCTCATATTGAAAATAAAGAAAGTGCAGATTTGGGGGGAGTGTGGAGGAGACAGAAGAGATGAGCTATAATGCTGAAATACTGATTTTTGTGAAATCTAGAATTCAGGAGAAAAATCTAAGCTGGATCCATCTGGAGACATCCAATGAGTGTAGTTGAAATTTTGGACATGGAAAGGTCTTTTTGAAGAGAAGACAAAGATATTAGAGATTTTTCAAGGCAGGATATTTAGGTAGTCATAAGAGACTGCATATTCATTTATATTTTGAATGAAGCCTCTTTGCACATCAACACTATGGTGTTGAACTTGTGGTTGGTCTGGTTATTAGATTAAAGATTTGTGTTGGAAAGGACTGTATTTCTAAACAATATTAAATTTTATCCTAAATTATTTTTCATACCCATGAAATATGAGAAGATTCTCTCAAATGTGGTTTTTGCTCCAGAAACTTTTTTTTTTAAAGATTTTATTTTTTTCCTTTTTCTCCCCAAAGCCCCCCGGTACATAGTTGTATTATAGTCTTTGTTGTGGGTCCTTCTAGTTGTGGCATGTGGGACGCTGCCTCAGCGTGGTTTAATGAGCAGTGCCGTGTCCGCGCCCAGGATTGGAACCAACGAAACGCTGGGCCGCCTGCAGCAGAGCGCGCGAACTTAACCACTCGGCCACAGGGCCAGCCCCTGCTTCAGAAACTTTTATTGCACAAATGGCCACATTCTGAACTATGCTATCTTACTTTTAAATCCATAAATACATAAATATCCTAATAGTGGATTATGTGCCCTATACCAGGCTGGGTGCTGGGTACTCCTCCACTTCATCTCTCCAGCACATCTGAGAACTGCTCAGAAACCAACCTTGGAATTGATGGTTCCATGCATAGATATGTCAGTTTCTGTGTTAAACGAGTCTTGGAAATTGTTTACAATTTCATCTTCAGGTTGTACTCTGTCTGGCACTGAGAATTTAGCTTCTAGCTTTTTGAAAGAATAAGTTATAAGCCAATTTGGCAGTCAAGAAGAGGCCAACATTACGGTTAGGATTTTCAGTAGTTTCCCAGAAAACAGGATTGATGTTTCCATTATGACACAATGCCATAAATACAGCTATTTACTTCTGCCTGCTATGTTCTCTTTCCCTTATTCTTTGTCTATCTCTGAAAATTTTCTGGGGCTAGACATCCAGTGGTGATGTGAGGGCCTGTAATTTTGAGAATGACACAGGGGCTCCCTCTCAGGGTATAAACACTTCATTCACTTGTGTGTCAACAGACCAGCCTGGTATAATTGCAGAGACAGCAATTTGTTGCTTTCCCTTTTCCTGTGAGTGAAAACACTGGGCATGCTTAGAAACCTACCCCAGGGAATGCTTTACGCAGGCAATTCCGGAAGAAGGGAACTGTGATGCCTAGTTTCAGAAAAATAGAATGGACAGCAGCAGCCTACGCAGTAGCCTTCTGTTTCATATTATAAGGTAAACAGGAGTCGCATCTATGGAAAGGATTCACATCATATGAACTTGATGAATTTTAAACTTTCTCCATGAATGCTATTTTGATCATTCTACTTCTTTTCTCACAGGATTCAAATACTTAAAATAAATAGGGTTGTGTGTTTGCCCTGATAGCGAGAAATTAAAGGAGACTCCATGAAAGGTAGCATTTTTATCTCTAATCAGTTTTTTGGGGGAAGAGGGGAGAAGCCCCAAGGAATAGACTGCTGATGACAGAACCACTCAAAAACCTTACTAACATAAAGCACAGTCAAAATCATGGTGTGCACATCCTACTAGCACTCATACTAATAATAAACCAGAAGGGCCCTGGGGCTGCAAAATTTAGGGTCATGGATGGTTACCCCCCACACTGTTTGTAAATGTCTTCATTGACTTTTCTTTCTATAATCTGTTCCCAGCACAGGGGCAATCTAAAATATACTCTGTAGTTGCCTTGATTTTTCCCTTTGATAAATTCATGCTTTCAGATTTTTAACCTCTTTATAACTAGACTTTAGTTTCTATTTTATCTGCTGTGAACATGTAGCCTTTTTACAACTAGAATAAAAATTTTAGCCTGCCTTGTAACTTTTCATCTATTTTCTCCTTAAACTTAGATGAAGTAATGGTGGTATTTCTTTCATTAGGGCCAGTGACCTCCAAATCAAAAGGGTTTGCACAGGGTTGCAGATCATAAGATGGTGGGGAGGAAAGATGTAGGAATGAACCAATTGGACTCAAATAGCAGTGTGTTTTTAGGATGGGAATGTTGTCCAGTTTTCTCTTTAAAGAAAAAATAAAGATTGCTTTTCCTTCTCTTCATCTTCCTCATTCTTTATAGAAACAGAATCCCTGGAATTAATAATCACAGCAAAGTAAAAAGGAACATTATTGATTAATTTAGTCCATAAGTATTTATTGAACCCTTCCTACATGCCAGGCACTGTGCTATAAGATGTCTCAGAAAAATCTTCCTTTTGGTAACGGGACTATATATAGCTGGCTTAGGATATACACTGCCCATGAGGGTAGCGTTTTAAATGTGCTGATTTTGAAATGGGGGAAAGGATTAGAGAGAGGGGGAATTAGTTAGACTTTTACACTAATCTACCAGGATAATATAATCAAAAATATGTTGAATAGTATAATACAAATTTGTATTTGGAAAAATGCCAATCCTTTTTTAAATGCAAATTTTAGAGAGTAAAACTGTAGAGTTTTCACTGGGGTAACATGAATGCCAAAGATTAAGGAACTTTGTGTTAATAGTATACATTGCACATGCCCCTTGTCGATTTTTTTTTTTAAGTAAATATGCCTTAAAGAGAGTAAAACCAAAGCCACCTTGAAATCCATGAGTGTGGTCAGGAGAGCACTGGCCAAACTCCAACTTCTTTTTCCATCTCTCGTCCCACACCAGCCAAAATGTGCCAGGCCCAACTCAGCACCACTGCAGATTCTCCTTCTTCCCTCTCCTGCATTCACCATAGCCTTTGTCACTTTCTCTTTTCCAAAGACCCCTGATCCTCTACACTCTTCCTGGTTGGTGGAGGCATGACTGATACTTTCCATCATTCATGCTTTGGCTAGGGATTCAGAGGCCCTTTGCAAAGCAGATAAGTGCCAAGCATCAGCGTTTCATTTTCACATGTGGCATCTGTTCTGTCACCAAGAGACATTACTATCACCATCATACAATTAAGCAAGCTATAGCTGAGAGGCGAGGAAAGATGACCCACTGCAGGTCACACATCAGTCAACAGGTGTTGTAATGAGTGTCCTTTTTGTTCCAAAGGACAAAAAATATACAAGCTGAAGTCAAAACAAGGGTTGCTAGAAGAATATGAGGAATGTCACAGAGTGCTTTGCAAGAAATCTAACAAGGCCTCATTCTAGTAAGACAATCTTTTAGTTGCTTCTCTCCCCTCTTCTTCTCTTCCTGTCTCCTGCTCAGCCCTTACCCTCTATCTTACTCTCTCTCAAAAGTTATCTCATATCTTTGCTTTGCTCTGCTAACTTGCTATATTCATTTCTCTGTATGCTGGTTTTCCCTGCAACAATTTTAGTTTCTGTACCTTTCAATTTCAGGTTGCCCTTAGCTTCATCATAGCATCAATTCTGGCCCTAAATCTAGCACTCTAAGGCCTAACATTCTAAATTTATATTTTAGAGATAAAATCTGATCATCTCAGCTGAATCTCATCCCTGAGTCAAGAACCTGTGGTCATTGGGTAGTTTGGTGTCACAGAAGAGAAGCCTGTCCAGCTGGGCCCATCATGGCCACCTGGACTGCTGGCAAAATACCATTTTGAAGAAGGAAATGTGGAGGGAAAGCTATCATAAGGACAGCAGCAGAATCAGGTCACCTCTTCTGATTTCAGTCCTGTGCTCTTTGCATGACATCAGCCTGAGGGACTATGTTGAGTTGTCTTCGGATTCCCATAACACTCTACAAAACCCCCAGAAATTGCAGATGCTGACACAGAGTTGGTTGATATGATGAACTTGAAGTGAATTGAGCTATTATTGGCAGGTCATAGACACAACTTATTCTTTCCAACTGAAAGTCAACTTTTAGTTAAATGTCATCCAAGACCTGCTTGAGCCAAGCCCATAGACAGGGTCAGGAGGGAGAAGGGATAGAGAGAAGGAGGGTTTTTAAGATACACAATCAGGTTTCATGAGCAGCATCCTGAGCTTAGAATGAAAGAAAAGAATAGAGAAATGGAAAACCATTGTGCCACATAGTCATTTGTCATTCTTGTGCAGCTGCCAGAGAAATCAGTAAAACAAAAACTAAGGCAGAAGCTACACAGGAGAGTAGAGAGTTCAAATAATTCAAGTACACAGGTGAGACTCTTCCTGTGTCTTTTCTCTAGGATCAAATGGATCAAGACAGGGCACAGAGAACTGGAGGCCCCTTCTACTCCTAAAGCCCCAGAGACATGGGACCAGTGAGTTGAGGTTGGGTAAGAATCTTCAGAACTCGTCAACTTTAGATATTGATGTACTGTTTCATCCATTTTCCACCTGCATCTCCTATATATTCTTCCCTTAAATCCTCTTTTGCAGTGTTTCCTTATTACAATTCAGAGACTAGAAAAATAAACTTTTAGAGATTTTATTTTTCTCTTTTTTCCCTCGCAGCCTAGGTCTTCCTCCTTCCCCCTTTCTCCTCCTCCACACCCTAGGGAGTCCCCAAGGAAATTTAGCTAGTTCGCCAGTCTGGGCTGCACTGTAATTTGGGTTGGCAAACACTGCAGAGCTGCAAGCACCATTTACTTTTTTTCCCCCTCTTTGCACCATTCCCTCTTCTATTTACTTATCACCTCGAATGTTTACAGTCCAGTAAGAGGTCATATAAATTTATTAAACCTCTCTTTTTTTTTCTTTTCCTTTTAAAAAGATGTTATTTTAAGTTTTCCTTTCAATTTCCTCCGATTTTCAGAATAGATCCTCAGGGCTCTCATTATTTGGATCTCCCACTGACTTAATCTTCTCTAGAGCAGAGCGCTTGGAATTTCTTTGGCTTCAGCTGGCATGTTAATCACTTGCCTAGCCTCTAAAGAGGGAGAGCCTCTTTCAATGGAGCTGCTGCCTGAGTTGCTGTCACCGCAGCAAAGAAAACACATCTGGACTCCTCTGTTGAAAGCAATCTGCCCCCTGCCAGCTGCTCAGCTTTGTGGTCACAGCAGAGCAAGCCCCGTGGGAGGTGGGGGATATAAGCAACGAGAAGAACAGCTGCCATGTAGACTCCATCCAAGGTGGAGAAGCCTCTTCAATAGCTTCTAACTCCAGGCGGTGCCCAGGAAGAGACATGGCAGAGCCCACACCAGCCCCCAATGCCTTGGCCTCCTCTGGCCAATTCTAATCACGTGGCTTCTGTGAATCAGCTGGGAAGCCTATGGGGCACCTGTCTCCCACATGCCTTTCTTAGATGTTTTTATGGAGCTTTTCATTTTTACTGTGCTATTTCCTGATCTCCTATCTATTCTTTCCTTTCCTCTTTCTTGTGCTTAGATATTAATTTGGGGCCCTCATCATACTAACTAGAATTTTCCTTATTGATGGTAGAACACAGGCTTTTCCATTATTTAGGGGTGAGTTTACTTTAGGCAAAATCTTCCCAGAATATAGAAGAAATTCCTTCTGGAAGTTCCAAACTACTTTGAGTATGACCCTTGTATAAGCTTTGCTAATTTCAACTTTGAAGACAGGGTTCCTATTGGTGCATGATAAATTGCCCACAGTTTCTAGAACAATGTCTTGCATATATTACACGTTTGATTTGTAATTATTAAATACATTAAAAGAGACCCATCTGTAGAGTGACCTAGTGGATTTTTATGGATAAACATCACCTGTTTGCTCATACAGAGCTCCATTATGCTGTATCTATTCAAGAAACTAGGTACTATATTCATGTTGAATCTAAGCATGACGTCATCATTCAAATCCTTTGATCTGAACACTCTTCTCAGCCCACTCTTCCCTAATCATGATTCCACCATGAAGAACACTCCTAGCTCGTTCTCCTTTTTCTTTTCTTGCTTTGCCCCTCATTCTTGCTGCTCGATATGATTTCCCCAGTGATGACCTGGGTTTTTCTCACCATGGCTTTTCTACTTGCCATGATACTGGTTGCCTCAATGGAACTGAATGCACTATAGTTTTCTCTCAATATCATGTGGTTGATATTTTGGGTCTTCTGCAAGGCTAGCCACACCTCTGACAAGAACCCCTGGACATTACCTGTGGTACTTAATATCATCAGCTCTACAGACGCAGATGATTCGCTTCGATGAGGAATGAGTATTGAACCTGGACCCTGCCAAAAGGGAAAGTTTCTCACACCGAAGACCTATGCATTTGATGTCAGATTACAAAATCTCAGTGTGTTTGATGGCTATTTCTGTTTAGATATTTTCCTAGTTTTCTGTTTTTTCAAATCTACAATAATTTTGGTGGAAAATTAAGTGAATAAAGTATTTATTGAACAAAAATACTCCTAAAGCGACCTCTCACTCCCAAGTTTTAATGGCTCCTCCTGTATGAATAAACCTCACATCTGTACCTTCAGCTTTGATTCTCTCTTTCTTGGACTGCAAGATCCTCTATTAGAGTTTACCGGATTTAATTGATCTTGTTTTTTTCTAGGACCAATGTAATGCTTATACAGCTAAGGAAGATTAAATAAATTAACTCTTTTCCTGCTCATTATGTTCCCCTAAATGTCCTGCTACCATCCAAAACACACTTTTAATTATTCAAAAAATGTTTACTGAGCAAATATAAAGCATGAGGCAATTTTCAAGCCACCAGTGATGAATAACACAGACATAATTCTCACCCTCACTGAGTTTACATTTTAATAAAACCTTCAGCAAAATTCATTATTATTCCTCCAAATTCAAATCATTTAGCCAATGTCCTGGCTTCCCTATATCTATTAATCTTCTAATTCTTCAGCATTATGGTATTGTACATAGTATAAACTTCATAAGGTTTTGTTTAATCACATCCATGAATTTTTACTTTTCCATACCCAGTTTCATGTATGATCATCCACTTCTTCCTGGTGAGCATTCCTTTATAATATTTCTTAGATTGGTCCCTTATTTGCTATCTTAAGTGAGTTCCTGATTGCCTCATTTCCTCCCTCTCAAATGTCTTCTAGTTGATTTTACTTTTCCTTGTCTGTCCCTATTTTCAGCCAGTCTGCTCAATACTACCACTTCTGTCTCAATCAAAGCTGTTTTGGTTCTAAATAACAAAATCCTATTTCAAGTAAAATAGACAAACAGGAGGGAAACACAAATGTGACATAATGATGCAAAGGTATAACAAAGTTACCAAAGGTAGAAATTATAAGAAGGACTTCAGAGACTGATGATATGGCAGAAACTGCATTTATTCTCTCATTCTCTCCAGAAAACTATTATTTCTCATCTCTGTTTCCTCTCTGTGTCTGTTTCACCTTCTCTCTTTTTTTTCTCTCCTTTCTCTTCTCTCTTGTTCTCTCTGTATCTCTGTTTCCTCTGCCTTCCCTTCAAAGAATGTACATTCTCTTTGCACATTCATGTGGCTCAAAAGGGTAACTCTATGCGCTAACTTCCTGTAGTCTCAGTTCAGTTGCCAACAGAGACAAATAAGAATATTCTTAACTCCCATTTCTAAATTCCTGGGAGAGATGCTGAGATCTGACATTCAATCAATTTCTGCCCTTTTCAGATGAGGTATTCATTTCCAATGATTTGCCAAAAGTGGGGAGAATAATGGAGTTGGGTGGGCGTGCTCAAGCTTGTATCGTATAAATACATTTTCCAGGGCCCAACACTGTAGATGAGTGGATGGATGGGTCTAGTCTTCTCAGAGCAGGGATCCTGGGCTGGGTGAATACTACATCTGGTGTCACCTGCAACTCTTTGGGAGTAAAGCCTTTGGGACTCCCATTCATAGTTTATCAGATTGGATGTAGTTTTACCTTCGTACTCCAGATCCTCTATCAATTGGTATTATCTGCCATGTGAAATCTTTTCTCCCTGATTTCAAGTCTCTTCTGCCAGGTGGGGTTTACCCACTTTTTAATAATTTTATCAGTTACGCAACCAGTTTTGTCAAATTCATCTATCAAATTCACTGCAAACAAAACCCCCCAAAACCCACACTGACTACAAAGTTCAGTTTGGACTAATCTCCTTCCCAGATTCCCTTTCCTAATTTATCATAATTTAGTGGTGTTTTCAGTATTAGTTTTTAAAAAAATTATGGTTTATTGAAAATTATAATTAATGCTTAATTACAATTACTGTACTTGTAAATCAAGTTAGGTTACTTTGTGAATTTAACAATTATTTTATGAATCTACTTGTAATCTCCTTGGAGCGCTCCCTCAGAATGTAGCACAGTCCCAGGCATGTATGAGGATAAATAACCCATATAAAGAGGGCGATTTAGAAAATACTGAATACATATTGTGCCAGGGGATAGATACAACAAGGATAGACAAAACATGAGGGAAAAAACTCAGGAAAACTTTCTCAGAATATTCTATTAACCAAACTATTTGGTAGATATTTTACTCTAAGGAAACAAATTCTTTTCAAGAATTTTAATCAGTGATCCCTAAATTAAGTCAGCTAATGTGGTATTACAAAGTCTTTGTGGTATTACAAAGACAAAGTCTGCTTTTATCCATCTCTTATTACTCTTCTGTGTCTTTCTTGGTAACCCAGTGTTAGTCATTAATTTGAACTCTACGTACAAGAAACTAATAAGATAGTCTGTCTTCAACAACATTCTCTATTTCAGATTCCACTTGTTGAGACTGCCAGGACAATTAATCTAAATAAATGTCTTTATTACATACTGCCCCAAGACTTCAGCCTGTCTTTGGGAGTTCTGCAGTGCCATTGGAAAATCGATTATGAGACTTCCCTCCCCCGTCAGCCTCATGCCTATTCCCTGCAGAAGGAGAGCGTATATGTCCTGGGTTTGGGAACACCCCACCGTGCCTAATAAAAAAGACATTCTATGAGAGCCTAGTCATTCTTTATTTTGAAAAGGTGGAAAAGTAACAGAAAATGGAAAAAAAAACTCTTTAAAGATTCCTCTTTTGCTTCCTATTTTGAGAAACAGAGAAACAGAATGATATGTTTGGTAAAGACTCCGTGAAACTCTTCAGGTAATCAAGAAGTGTTGGTGATTATTATATCTTTAACATTAGATAAAGACTATAGCATGTTGAAAAAAAAAGGACCCAATCCCTCATTCTCAATAAATAAAGGATATAAGTGGAATAGTGACAAACATTCCATAAGTAACCATATTCTAATTTCTGCTTTAATATTGCATTTATCACTCTCACCCAGGGCTTTGGTGCTTCTTTCAACCTCATCACAACGGGAAGCCCTGGACAGAGCATTGGCAAAGCACATCCTAATTTAGGGCACGCAGAAAGCATTGGCTCTATTAGAATTCTTGTTTGTTACAAATTGTTTCTCTGACTTTTGGGAAGTATGAATCAATGGTCCACTCTTGCAGCGACAGCAAGGAGCACCGCTCTGATAGGAGCTATGTCTCCACGTGGAGCTCGGTCTTACTTGGTGCTTGTGGGTCACGTTATTTTTACTGCACACATTGGCTGTTCAACCCAGAATGGTGCACAGTTATACGTCATGAAAACCGAAACAATTGCATTCAAGGTCTCATTTTTGCGAACAATTATATCTTACTCTCCAGAGAAGGGAGAGCTGAGTACAGCAAACGGATTTCAGAACTTGCCTGTGTTGAGTTTGCTTCTTGGGCCTTTATTAATATTTTATCCTCGTAACAGCACGTTGGGATAGGTATGATTATGCTCCCTTTAGAGATGAGAAAACAGATTGTGAAAGATTAAACAAAGTATCCAAGCCCAGGCAGTCGGGATATGTCAGGGCAGAGATGTATTTGAATTCTGGTCTCCGTGGTTCAAACCGTAGGTGGTGGTGTCTAAATCACATATGATGGGAAAGCAAACTCTTTCATGAACCATATTCAGAATGACAGTGAAGAGAATGAAGACCAAGGATAAGAAACAGCCCTTCAAATATTGGAAACTTAGTTGAAGCTAACAAATCCTTAAATATCTTCCTACTCTTTTCCCTTTAACTGGAACAGAATCCTCAAATGAAGGCCCTTAGCTAATTGTATCAATTATATCAATGGCACATATTTTTGCATTTCATTCTAAGGTAAAATTAAAAGTTTATATGTCCTCATTAGAATCACCTTATTCCTTAATTATTTTTAGTGCTTTTCCTTTGGATCATGGGGATTTAGATTGTAGTTTAAAATATTTTCTTTACTACATTGTGTTTCCCATCAATTCCTCTATGGTAGACACGGAGATGGGCCATACTGATTGTCCTTCAAGGAAGGACTTGCTGCCCAGCTGCGTGGAGTGAAGTCAGCAGTCAGTATGGGGGAGTAGGAGTAGTTGTATGGTGAAATCTTGAGAAATTACTTATGGTTCTCCCTTCACTTCAGAGGGACTCTCCTCATCCAATTATACATCAAGAAAGAGTAAGATAGTTCTAGTGGAAAAGCAAAGAGAAACAAAGAATTAGGAGATTTTGAGTTTCAAAACTCAATGCAATAATCTTGAGAATGAAGTAAGGCTTTGGGGCTTTGGTGTGCCCAGGTCTGGGCTTAAACAATAGACATAAAAGAATATCTACTAGAAAGTTTTTCCTCTCAAGGGTTTGGCCCCCAAAACTGGATGAAACCTATGCCCAACATGGTACCCCATGAGGAGAGTAGCATCAGCTACAGTAGGAATCTCTTCAAAGTCCTAAGCACCTGTCTGGTGGTTGGAGAACATCAGACTTTTCTCATACCCCAAGGGAGAGAAGCAAGCATGCCAGGGGAAGGAGTTGAGAGCCCCAAAGGGTCTTGTACTCCTGATAGAATGCCCAGCTATAGGTGTCCATGTGGCATCTTGTGAGCTAGAGGCTAGATGGAGTTGTGCCTGGCTCAGAGGACATCATCATAAGGGAATTTCTGGCCATCTCCACAGATACCATTGGAGATGGAAGCCAATGGTTGAAGACCAGATGTCAATACCAGAAAACCAAAGATCGGATACTCTCTCTGATACGATGATTTTATGTAAGCCTTCTTAGAAGTGAGAGACCATATCAAGGAGAAGCAGGAAGAAAAGAAGACCTTAAGTTTGTTGAATTTACATCCAAACTGATGGCTAAACCATCATATTGAACTATTTATAAGGTAGTGACAAGATTGTGTTCCTAACATACAAAATGGAGACTCAATTTAGAAATAGTTTGATTTTTTATATTTATAGATATATATTACATATGAAATATAAATATATAAAATAAAATGCCTTTTTAAACTTCGCATTTGAGGCATATGAAAATTATACCCACTGCATTTGATTTTCCACTGTCTTGGTTTTTGTTTTGTTATAAAAGAAAAATAAACAAGTCTGAGAGAGTTAAAGGGAGAGAGAAAGATTTGTGCTGGAGAAGAGGTGAGGAAGAAGTTATAAAAGACACCAAAGAGGAGGAGATGAAATAAACATAAGAGAAAAAAGCATTTGCTCCTCTCAAAAGATACTCCCTTTAAAGGGAAGATACAGATGGGTTCCTAGTTTAGTCCTGGCCAGAAAGCAGAGTTTCCCTGGCCGAAATGTCTGACATACCGGTATCGAATGACAACTTGCATTTATTACTGTTGTCTGTTCTCTAGGTTCCTTGGTGTTCTCTTAAGCTAGTGTATGTTTGTTGTTCTGGAGTACTTCATCATGTATGTCATATGTTGTGAAGATTAGCTGAAGAGATATCATTAAGGAAAAAATTTAGGAGGAGCAGAGGAGGGCTAAAAAGAGAGATAGAGGGAGGGAAGAAATGAAGGAGATGGAAGGAAGGAAATAGGGAAGGATATAGGAAAAAAGGAAGGAAGGAAGGAAAGAAGGAAGACAGGAGGGAAGGAAGTAGAAAAAGTGGCAACTTCCCAGTGCTGCTAATTTGGGAAAGTCATTCCTGAGAGAATCAGAAAATTGGCCAGTATGACCACCTAAATTCTGTTTTTTCTTATCAAATCCTTTCTTCTTATCCCCTTCCCTATAGTGAGCGGTTCCACCGTGTCAGTTCACAATAGCTTGGGAGACATAGTTTGGTAAAAATCAATACAGTTCAGTCAATCATATTTCAAGTCCCTGAAGAGCACGTGTTCTCTCTGTAACAAAGTGAGTTATCTTCTTCTGAATGAGATGAGGCTGAAGGTTTGGGAGGAGATAAGAAGCACTAATGCACCACAGCGTTTAAACAAATCAATGTACCACTCTGCCTTGAAAGCCACCAAACAAACAATTGATACCCAGCAGGCCCAGCACTTAAGGCAGCTCCAGGCAGCCACCAGGCCAGCTATTTATTTCCATTCCTTGATACCTTTAGAACATCATTAGCAACAGGGAAGCATTAAGACGACAAGTGGGCCGGATTCACATCTGTCTAGGTAACTGTGAGAGCTAATCTGTTTGCAACATTAGAGAGCTGCTTATAATTTCACTTCTGCTGATGGCATTATTCCGGCCAGATTGACTGTAAACATTATCACCAAAGGGGTTGCTTCAGCTTTGTCTATCTCCATGGGAAAACTTTTATTTCTATTTTTCCCTAAAGAGAACTAGCAGGGACTGACTTTGCGTTCCAAATTCAGCCCATGCTTTTCTGAGTCATTTATTCTTCTCCTCATGAAAAATGTTATGCCGCTAAAACAAACCTTACAAGACAGACCACAAAGTGACAGACAAAATAGTATCTTAATTCCTTCTTATACACACACTTAAATATACTTTTTTTTTTTTTGCTTCTCCAAAAGATAAACGTTTTGGGTAAATAACCAACCAAGGTCTCTATTTTCTCTTTTGTTTTCAGAGTGTGTTATCAAGCTTGGTAAATTTTTTAGCAGCTGTCAGAGTAAATTTATTACCAAAGATATCTACATTCTTATGTAATCCAGAAGGGAAAGTCCTGGTGATGGGTATTATTTCAGTTTTTGAACACCAAATGCCTAGCATGATTAGGATGCAAAAATAGAATTGACAATATGAAATCTCCAACTGCCATCTATTATGCAGTAATGAATAAAAGCAGATTGTCCTAAATTCCACCACTTGTAACTTCCCTTCAGTCACATAACCAAGAACTATAGATGGAGAGGAACTAGCTTGTCTGGATTTACAGATACATGCTTTTGAAGATTAAACATGCAGTGACTTTATTTTAGGGAAAAAATAAGGCAATACTTTGGCTGTTGCTACAGTGCATAATTTAAAAAATGTATACAGAAACAAACAAAAAGGCACCATTCCTAAAGTTCAATGGAAAAAAAATAGATAAAATAGAGGAAAGAAAAAAAGTTGCCATTATTTACGAAGAGAATACTAATATCTGCTTCCTTTGGAGTCTAGGAGACTTCTCTGTCATTACTGAGGATGACAGAGTAAGACATACTCAAAATATGGATGCTGGATTGATTATACAGTAAAATGTTTCATGACCCAAATGGCTTGCAACTAAAATAATTTTATGCACATAAAAGTTAAACATAACATGCACACAAAATCATAGACTTATAGATAACCAATAAGTTTCTGTGTGTAACTGCTACAAAGCTATATCAAAAACAGATTAATAAATTACCTATGGGAATACCCAGTCTGGATGTGTTCAAAAAGATATACATTTATTACATGCAAACATTGCATGCAATACTCAAGTTGTATCTGGAATATCCCCAGATATTTGTACAATCAGAGGAAAATGATTCCTGGAACATATAAAACAATTTTAGGGAAAAAAATACCATCAAAGGGAACATACCCTTAAGTTAAGGACTGATAGTGTGATAAATAGCTATGTCAATTGACCTTCATGGAATTTCTGTTGACCCATATAGCATAGTAGTTTAGATCAAGGATCAGCAATTTTATGATCTATGGACCAAATTCAGCTCACCACCTCTTTTGGTAAAGTTTTACTAGAACCCAGTCATGCCCATTCTTTTTCATTTCGTCTGTGGCTGCTTTCACGCTACAAAAGTAAAGCTGAGTAGTTGCCGCAGAGATGGTATGGCCCACAAAGCAGAAAATGCTTACAACATGGCCCCTTGCAGAAAAAGTTTGTCAATCCCTGCTTTAGATGAGTTTGGGAGCCAGTCTGGATGGATTCAAATCCTAGCTAAGGTAGATGACCTAAGTCACGTTATTTAGATTATCTGAACCTCAGTATCCTCATCTTTAAAATGGGGAGAGCAATGATATCAACCAGATAGAGTTACTGTAAGAATTAAATGAATTAATATATATGAAGCATTAGAACAATTGCCCACAAGGTGTAAATGATATGATCAAGAGTTGGCATGCTGTTACAGGAGTCACTAAGGCTACTTGAAAGAGTTCCAATGAATCTATGAGTTTTCAGTACGATTCTTTTTCTAAATTTCAAATCTGAAAGATTGTATGAGCCTGTCATGACACTTGATTAAGAGAAAACCATGGGATTAGAATGAATCACCTAATATGTCAAAGTCCAGAAAGGAAAACAGAAACTACATAAGGTATTTCAACACAAATAATTTAATTCAATAGATTGGAAAATGGAAAAAGTGAAAAGGAAACAGTATTACAATATAAATAGTAACTGTAGGGGGCACCTGCATCCTCTCCCACTGCACACCTCCCCAAATGCCCATCTTTCTGTTGGGGAAAATAACGGGAAGAGGTTGGGATTATCAGAACCTAGAAGCTTGGAGACAAGATAACACAAAGTTGAGAATCAGAGCAGCCTTATGGAACTGGGAGTTGAGCCTCTGGGCCACTATCCACCTGGTACTGGGAACCCTGAGTGGGCATAAAGAGGCTCATTCTGGGAATCCAATAAATGAAATTAAAAACCAAAGATTAGAACCATGTAAAGATTCTCTTTAAACAAGTGGTGTTCACCAAATGCAATAGTTGGTTACTATTTAACAATTCCGTGATCATGAGTGAAGTAAAGAATAAAAGATTTCTTTCTAAAAAAGCCCGATATTTGAGTTAGACTTACAAATCCCTCTTAGATGTTCTTGGCTGGAACTGAGCACAGGAAAACCTAACTTAACAGAAGGTGCCAGGTTTGCAAGAAGTGTTAATGGAAACAGAGTGGGAAGTGGGAGTTGGAAGAGAGAAGGGAGATGAAGGATGGGAGGCAGTGTTTGCAAAAAACGAGAACTATCATTTTCTTCTTGCTTTGAAAAAGTTATCGAAACTTAAAAGTTTAAGACTGAGGCAGACTTGGAAATAAGTAGAATGGGGCTTTTTGTGAAAGGTTTCTTTCTGCTGGGAAGAGAAAAAAATAAGAGGAAACTACCCACTTGAAGTTCTAAACAGGGATATAAGAAACTCATAATTCTCTCCCCTCTTATGTCCATTCTCTGCAGACCAGCCAGGTCATTCCCATGTCACGTCAACCACGATACACTGTTGCTTAAATTGTCAGTGGAACTTTGTATATCATGTTAAGCCCTCCATATCTTTTTTCTCTATTTTCCATTTCAGCTTTATTCCTATAACTACTATCTTGCATTTTAAGTTTTAGTAACATTCACCTTCTCCTACTTCCCCATACACACCATGCTATTTCTGGACTCAAGTGGTACCTTCTTCCACTTTCTTGGGGCAGGTTGCCTAACTTGTTTTCATATTGCAAGCCTCTGTTTGGGTTTTCCCTGAAGACCCTCTTCCAACTTAGCACTGAGCCAGATATTCCTTCTCTATATTTCCTGTTAGATTATGTGCATATTTTAATCTTTTCATTACAGCAAATCATTGTGATTATATCTATGGGTGTCACCCTCACTAGAAATAGATCAACAAGAGTAAGACTCTTGTTTTACTTACGTTTATATTCCAAACCAGAGAGCAAGATGTCTGACACATAGTAAGTACTTATCGAATACTTGCTGAAAGAACAAAGAGATGATGGCCTTTTAGGATTCTCTATCAAATTTCTGAAATAGATAGGAATTTACACGATGGTCCCAAGAAGATGCTGGGTGTCCTGTTGAAAAAAAATACTTACCATTCTGTATAGTCCAAAAGATGCCATAAAGGAGAAAAAGAGAGAGCATAATGAGTTGAGAAGCACACTTCTGCCAGAAGTTTCTGCTGTAGTGTAAGTAATCATTAAGGAAAGAAAGCTCTTGGGAGTTGATCCATACATTTATGCACCATTTAGGCTGTTGATGATAATGGTTTTCTAATTAACTTCCGTTTTTTTTTCTTTCAAGAATACCTGGGCTACAACTCCTGAAACAAGCTTGAGCATTACCAGTTTGCTTTAGTTCACTTATTTAAAGTGTGAGAAATGATATGCTCTATAGAGCTGTAAATCTTGGAGCAAGCAATCCCCTCACTGATCCCGGTAATTACAACAGAGAATATTTCACCAACATTTTCATGGAAATTACTTTCCTGTTCATTTTTTTAAAATATGGAAGAGAAACTCCTCTGCTGCAGGTGGCCATGGGGAAGGGCAGAAAGGGGGAAGTCAATTTTAGTACTTACTTACCTGTGCCAGGCACTGTGATTGACAAATTTACATACACTATTGCATACAATCCTTGCAACAACTCTGTAACATATCACCATGTCTATTGTAAAGATGGGGAAGCTGAAGACTAATAAAGTTGAAGTAATTTGATCTGGTCTATTACTGTATAACTATCATAGAAGTTAGTGGCTTAAAAGAACAACTGTTTTTCCCCTCACGATTGTGTGGATCATCACTTTGGTCTTGGTTCTTCACCTGGCCTCCTCTTGGTCCACCATGTAGCTGCAGTCATCTGATAGCTCAACCGGGGCTGGGTGGTCGGAAATGACCTCATTCACGTGTCTAGCAGTTGGTAATGACTGTAGGCTAAACCGTGTGTTTCCCCCAGGCTAGCCTAGTATTGTCACATGACGAATGCTTCTAAAAGCAGCAAAAGAGAAGGCAAGCCCCAATGCACAAACACTTTTCAAGAGTTTCCTTGTGTCAAGTTTGCTAATGTGCAATTGGTCAAAGCAAGTCACATGGCCAAGCCCAGAGTCAATGTGGGAGGAAGACTATGTAAGAGCAAGGGTACAGGAAGGCATGATTCACTGGGAGTCATTACTGTAAAAATCTCACACACTTAGTCAGTGGCTGATCTGAGACACAAATCTATATTGGTCTGACTCTGAAATGTTTCCTCTGTATTGTTGCTGTCTGGTATCAACATGCTGTGAAGCTTAAATCATTCAAAGTATTGATGAGTTAACATATATAAAATGCTTATATGAGTACCTGGTATGCAGGAAGTCCTTAATAAATACAAGTTCTGAGTAGCTATTATTAGCTATCATTCAGGGTGATTTGCACCTAGTAGGTATTTGATAAATATCTACTAAATTAGTTTGAAATTTGAAAAATGTAATGGAAACCTCATCACTTTCTTTTCTCTCTAGTAAATATTGAGCTCTTATTTTATCAAAGAATGTCTTCTATGTTGATTTTAGAGTAACAGAGGTTACTCTAAAGATAACAGAGGTTAAATGAAGATATCTATTAGTGAGGATAGTCCAGATGACGCTTGGTTTCATACAAGTTTGTTTCTGATCACACAAAGTAGAGTAGGTGCAGGCAACCCTCCTCTGTCTTGTATCTTTAATATCTGTAGCTCATGGCATGTAACATGGCTTCAGGACAAGATAGGGCTGGAGGATCACATGGAATGATTCAAAAAGCCAAGCCTAGAAAAGGCTTACCTTTTTTCCTTGTTTCCACCAACATCCTCTGGGCCAGAACCCAGTCATAAGGCTCAAATGAAGCACAATGTGAAGGGTCATGTGAATATTTATTGAGCTTTCACCATTTCTGCTACAGTATATGAAGGATGGCAAAGTTCTAAGTTCAACCAAAATCCACGTACCTAAAATTGCACTATCCTAATTGGAAATCTAGAAAGCAGTTTATCCCCCTTTGTTCACGGAGTACGAAGTAAGCATCAGTAGACGAGGTAAGAAACTGACTTCTCGAGGAAGAATTGACTTGATAAACCATTTTGAGAAATACGGCTATTTGCAATTTTTATGCTGGATGGAAAAAATAATCTTTCATTGGCTATATCTAAAATATATACATTTTACAGAAAAATATTGCAGTCATGATCCAAATTTCCTGGTGCTGCTGCCGATATACAGTTTGACTTGGGTCATATCTGGGTGGTGGACAGGGAAGACATTTGTCCCCTTGGACCAACGGCCTCTAGTCATCCAGTTGTGAGCAATACCTCAAACCCAATCCTAAGATCATGGCAAATGAACCTACTTTGAGATGCAGAATCAAGCTTGCATTTATCGGGAAGTTCCTTGTAAAGAATGAATTTTGGAGCCAGTTCAACCTAGTGTTAATTCTGTCTAGTCCACCAGTTAACATGGCAAGGTCTAGAGGAAGTTGTCTCTCTGGACTTCCATTTCATCACTACAGTATGGTGGTTCTTACTACCTAAATGTAAACCATGCATTTCACAATCGACAGGAATGTAGGCTTGGACAAGCCACTTCTGTAAAACCCTTCACCAGTAAAACCCTTTGCGTGGTTGTCATGAGAATTAAATAAGAGGAATTCCGCAAAACTCTTTGGAGAGGGACTGGCCATCAAAGAATATGGTGCTATTGCTGAACCTGCTTGGAAGTTGGCCCTAACTGTGTTGAACTTAGCATCTCACAAATACCACTCCACTCCAGCCATGCTGTTCGCAAATGAGCTCACTGTGAAATATTTCAGTATCATTGAAAAGGCAAGACTAGGGATGACATTTTTCAGTCCAAAGTAAGAAAATGCAGTGCTGTAGCTCTAAGTCTGATTTGTGAGCACCTTTTAGATGATTTCAGGTAGTCCAATGTTTATTAGGTGTAAAAAGAACAATATGTTCAATTCAGAAGAAAATCTGGTACTAATTCCCTGCCAGTAACTTTCTGGTCCCTGGTTCTGCTTTAAGGTTTTTTTCTTTCCCCTCCCTATGGTTTTAATCTGTATTCTCTTTTGTCATTATAACAGCCCATAACAAAATTACAAAATCATTGGTGTATAATTTACTTATAATAAACTGTACATATTTAAAGAGTGCAATTTGACGAATTTTGGTAAGCTCATGAAGCCACTGCCACAATCAAAATACTAAATATTTCTGTCACCCACAATATTTCCTCTTGCTCCTGTGCTGTCCATCATTACGCTACTTCACTCCCTAGGCAACAATAGTCTCCTTTCTGTCATCATAAATTTGTTTGTACTTTCCAGAAATTTATATAAACGGAAACAAACAACTCATTCGTGTCTGTATTCTTTCACTATGAGTAATGGCTTGATATTCACTCATGTTGTTACATGTGTTGGTAGTTAATTCATTTTTTTGCTTAGTAGTATTTATACCATATTTTCTGCATCCATTTACGTGTCAACCAGCATTTGAGTAGTTTGAAGTTTGGGGCTATTACAAATAAAGCTGTGGTGACATTTTTGTATAAGTCTTTATCTAAACTTATATTCTCATTTCTCTTGAATAAACAGAGATCATACAGTAGGTATATGTTTAACTTTTTAAGAAACTACCAAACCAGTTCCAAAGTGGTTGTACCAATTACATCCTTACCGTCTGTGTGTGAGAGTTTCAGTTGCACTGCATCCTTGCTAACAATTGTATTTTCTTTTTTTATAATTTTAGCCATTTTAATGGCTGTGCAGTGGTAGTTCATTGTGGATTTAACTCACCTTTCCTTGATGGCTATAATGTTGATCATTTTATATATACTATGCAGAACATATTATTTTCTCAGCAACTTTTATAGAGAATAAAATTTAGTTCCATGAGCCCCTAACAATGTATCAATTCACTTTTGATTCTCATAATGACTCTAAACTCAGTGTGAACAATATAATTCTAATTTTTCACATATTAAAATACTGTTATTTGGATTTTACTTAAATGAGTGTCACAGTGATGCAAAGAGATAGTGAGTTCATAATACAAGATGTGCCAAAAAGTATTGAGCTGTGCTATATTTCAGAAATGATCTTACAATATGATTGTTTTCAGACAGTTGGAAGTCAAAACCTGTACACTATTCAGGAGATTTGTACAGAGCCTGCCATACCACACAATTATTTTTCTAAGACACACACACACAGACACACACACATATACAAAATAATTTTACAAATCTTTAAAGACTAGATTAAAAGATATCAGCGAAAAACAGAAAAGTATATTTTATTATTTCAAGATAGTAAATAATACAGATTTTCTATTCACATTTTCCTGAGGTTGTGGTTGGGGCTAGGGAGAGAGAGAAAGATATGGGAACTCTGAAAATTTTCAAGGGATAAATACTCTGCTTTGCAAAGCGTGGTTCTTGGACTAACAGCATTGATGTCTCCTGGGAGGTATTTGGGATACAGGCTCTCAGCCCCCTTCCCCTAACTCCACCTACTGGACCAGAATCGCAGTTTTATGAGATTCTCAAAGGATTCATATCCACGCTAAAGACTGAGAAGCACTGTCGTCAACCATTTGTCCCTCTGTTCAGAATGTAAGAAAATCATCTCATTTAATGATTGCTCCCCAAGCTTCAGCGATTAGGAAAACATTCAAACAAGACCTCGATCCTCTATCCTATGTGACAGGTGATTTGTCTTCTTCTCTATGGATTCGAGAAAGGCCAAACACAGAAGTTACAGGTACATTTTCAATTCATTTCACCCTGGAGCAGCTGGCTTCCCTCGCCTCAGCCTAACTCTGAAGCCCCGCATCTACACTTTGATGAATTAGCCACGTCGCTTACAGCTTTACATCCAGAGCCCTCCCCAGATACCACTTCAAATGGCTGTTAATTTTATTTTGATCCAAATCCTAAGTTTTAATGTATATTCACCACAGCTATGCTAAGTCAGTCCTCTCCTTGTTCCTCCCCATTGGTGTGATATCGAATGCTGCTATTAAACTTTTTATTAACTTCCCTTGTTTTGCTCTCTGGCCTCATTACCTCACAGCACTTTATGTTAAACTGCTAAAGCAGGGACTTTCTGTCTAGCTCATTCCATATTGCATTACCTCCCTACAATATTATTATTTGCTCTCCACCCTCAACACTTCTCACCTCAGTTTTGCCCTCTCAGCAATTCTTGCTATTTGTGGCATGTTCCTTCTTCCAGGCCATTAACATATAAAGTGGAAAAAAATTAGTCTTAATATTGACCCTAGTGGTTCTCTATTTCCAAGCCTTCTAACTCCTAAATGTTTTCCACACTCAAACGCTCTTTTCATAACAAATAATCCAATTCTCCCTCTACCTAAGTATGATATAAGAGGGGTTTGAACTCTGTTGTTTTTAACTATAAAAGCATGATTTAGCCAGTGTTTTTGAGTTTAATAAAGTGCAACCCATAAAAGATTGTACTTGGTTCTGGGGGGGCAGGATGCCTAGTCGACACAGCTGGATAGAAGGCTGTGAAAGGATAAAAAGCCATGAATTGACTTGGCTGCACTTCTAGTTCTGAGAAATTTTCATAAGGCATCTGAGAACCTTCTAAAATGACCAGGCTAAGTCACAACTAAGGAGGTCAGAAAGATAAATGAAGTTCTTCTTTTTCAAAAAGTAATTCTCATGCTACTGTTTCCAAACCAATTATAAAGTTCAAACTAGTCAATCACAAAGGTTCATTGGATGTCTTTTGCCCTGTAGCAAATGGGGCATGTTGTACAAGCAGTGTCAGAGAGAAATAACGTGTTCAGGACTCTGCCACCAGAGTAAGGATACAGAAGTGCCAAGGAAAACTCGCAAACTAGGAGAAGACAAGAGCTGAAGGGCCAAGCTGAGGTCAATTATTGAAGCCAGAAGGACCTGGCCTTAAAACTTGATTTCAAATTTCTTAGTGACTGCCTACTCTACCAATGGGCTCTAACATTAGAATGAAATTTTCCAATGATACTTCATTTTCTTTGATTTTGTGTTTATTCTTTCAGAGATTATTTCCTTATAAGTATATATAGATATTAAGACATAGCCTATATTTCACACAACATTTAAATTTTGTGCAATCATATATTCTCTTATGACCTGAGATATATGGGGGAAAACAGCAAGTCTGGTCAATTTAGGAGTCTTCTTGTTTTGTTTTAATCTTAGAGCAATCTTAAAAAGAATTGGGAGGAGGAGGTGGAGGGGGAAAGCACAATTTTTGGTCTTCAAAATGAATTCACTATAGTTAACTTACATAACTGATACAGCTTTCTGTCCCGGATGATGTGTGGTTAGGCAAAATCGTAGTACATATTCAGTTTAAACAAAAATATATTCTCATTTCAAGGAAAGAAAATTTTAATAAAGACTGAATTGCTCATACAGAGCAAAGACTACATTTGCTGCAGCACTCACTAAATGTTTATGGTGATAATGAAAAAAAATGTTGTATATGATTCTACATGAGAAACATAATGGCTTGTTAGAATGAGGACAGATAAACGCATATGGTTTTTAATTTCAGCTCTGTCATTAGACAGTCCTCTGACTTTGGGAAAGTTACCTATATTTTCTGAGCCTCAGTTTCCTCTTTTGAAAAAGGATGTGATAGTCATTTAAAGAAACATGTCATTTGTAGGTTAAAAATAAATAGATGTGAAAAACCAGCTGGCACAGTGCCAGACTCTAATGGATATGAGCAAATGGCAACAGGGTTTGTTTCCACTGTTAGTGGCATTATGATTTTTATTATACAAAACAGTATAAAGTTTATAACACGAAGAAACTTTGAAAACCATGTCTTGTAAATCCCTTCTTTCATAGAGGTGAGTATTGAGGATGGGTGGGGGAAAGCGAGTGAGTGGGAAGAACAGCATTGGTACTCAGTTCTCCAAATTACATGGTTCTGGTTCATGACACCACCTCCTTCACAACACGTGAAAGGCATGTTGCCAGGCTCTGTGATCCTTAACATAGAGAAGGTGGGAAACCAGAGTCCATGACATACCAGGTCTGGAATCAAGCTCTCTGGGTTCATATTCCAGCTCCATCTCTTACTAGCTGTAGTCCTGGGAGCAAGTTACTTAAACTCTTTGTGCCTCTTGTATCATATCTCTAAAATGGGGATAACAATAGAAATTAACTTAAAAGGTTAATTGTGAAGACTGAATATATCCATTCATAACAAACTTTTGAAGCAATACTTCCCACGTAATAAGCATTCAAAAATGTTAACCATGATGTCTCTTAAAAGCCATTGCCTAGCAGGAACTTTTCTCTATCCATTTTTCTTGATTTCTCAAGAAAATGTATTGAGTCTCAAGTCTTCGTCCATTCCTGTGTTTGATAAGAAAATTCACATACAAAAACTGAAAAGAGCCTAGAGTTTCTACTAAAGATTTTGTAATCAGGGCCGGCCCTGTGGCTGAGTGGTTAAATTTGCGTGCTCTGCTTCTGCAGCCCAGGGTTTCGCCGGTTCGGATCCTGGGCACGGACTGCACCGCTCATCAGGCCATGCTAAGGCAGCGTCCCAATAGCACAACCAGAGGCACTCACAACTAGAATATCTAAGTATGTACTGGGGTGCTTTGGGGAGGAGAAGAAGAAGAAGAAGAAGAAAAAAGGAAGATTGGCAACAGTTGTTAGCTCAGGTGTCAATCTTTAGAAAAAAAAGATTTCATAATAGAGTTGGAGAAGCAACTTGCCAAACATGATTTAAGATTATTATAAAACACTGTGCACTTATTTTTCGGGATTGATATTTCGCAAATTGACATACTTCATAATTCATAATTCAGAGTAAAGCTAATGTTCAGTAAACAGAATGAAAGACACAACTTTAGGTAAAACTTTAGAGAAAAGGTGAGTTTTCGAAAAGCATTTGAAAGAGGTACTAGGCATGGATGAGTAGACACCATCTCAGATGAGGATATGACAGCTGCAAAAGCCCATGAAAAGGAAGGGAATGGTTGTGAAGTTTCTGATTTTTGCAGAGTTCTACCACTACATACTTTATCAGTGACTGCCTCAAGGTAGGCCAGGCAAATTAATTAGAAATGACTGGCCATATGCCATACCATAACAGCATACCAGGTGTGAAACTACACCCAGGGTTAGACATACTTTCTTCGTCATGGGCAGAGTAATTCACCATTCCAAAATAGATGTTCAGTGGCAAGAAACTTGCTGTACACTCTTTAAGCAGCCTAAACCAAACTGAAAGGTATGTTTTCAGGTACCGGATCAGTCAGATTCGTTAGATTAGACTTTTACTAAAACTGAATAAAAAGGCCCATATTCACTAGAATATGTAATAAAATATGACCTTAAAATTGGGAGGATAATTGAGAGGAATTATGCTAGCTTTAAAAAGCTTCTAGAAATTAAAACCTGTAGGTATTTTATTTTATTTTTATTTTATTGAGGTATGGGCACTTTCCGTGCGATCTCCCTTCAATAATTTTTTAAGTTGATGTTACATTATTGTTGACTGTAGACTCAATATTGTACAACAGATCTCTAGGGCTTATTCATCTTGCTTACCTGAAACGTTATGCCCTTGGTTAGTAATTCCCCATCCATCCCACACCTCCCAAGCTCCTGACAACCACCACTCCACTCTTTGAGTCTATGAATTTCACTGTTTTGGATACCTCACAGAAGTGGAATCATGCAGTATTTGTGTTTCTGTGAGTGGCTTATTTCACTTAGCATAATGTCCTCAAGGTTTATCTATGTTGTCACATAAGGCAGAAGGTCCTTGTTTTAGAGGCTGAATGGTATTCCATTGTATGCATGTACCACGCTTTCTTTATCCATTCATCTGTTGATGGACATTTAGGTTGTTTCCACATCTTAGCTATTGTAAATAGCGCTGCAACGAACATGGGAGTGCTAATGTCACTTTGATATTCTGATTGCAAATCTTTTGGATAAATACCTAGAGGTGGAATTGCTGGACCATATGGTATGTCTATTTTAGATTTTTTTGAGGAAACTTCATCCTGTTTTCCATAGCAGCGACACCATTTTGCATTATCACGGACAGTGTTCCAGGGTTCTAATTTCTCCACATCCTCACCAACGCTTATCCTTTTCTTTTAAATAATAGCCATTCTAACTGGTATGAGGTGATATGTCATTGTAGACTTGACTGCATTTCACTGATGATTAGTGACATTGAGCATCACTTCATATCCCTGTTGGCCATTTGTATGTCTTCTTTTGAGAAATGCCTATTCAAGTACTTAGCCCACTTTTTTAATTGGGTTATTAGTATTTTTACTATTGAGTTGTAGGAGTTCCTTATATATTTTGGATATTAATGCTTTAACAGATATATGATTTGAAAATATTTTTTCCCTTTCAATAGGTTGCTTTTTTTATTCTGCTGATTGTTTGCTGTGTATAAGCTTTTTGTTTGATGGTTTTATTTTATAAATTGTTTATTTTTATTTTTTGTTTTTTAACTTTGTTTTATTGGATGACTTGTTTATTTTTGTTGTTGTTGCCCATGCTTTCAGTGTCATATCTATGAAATCATTGCCAAGACCAGTGTCACGAAGCTTTCTCCCATGTGTTTTTCTAGGAGGTTCACAGTTTCAGGTCTTTTAAGTCTTTAATACATTTTTAGTTGACTTTTGTGTATGGTGTAAGATAAGGGTCCAATTTCAGTCTGTTACATGGGAATATCTGTTTTCCTGACATCATTGTTGAAGAGATTTGACTTTCCCTTTTGGGTATTCTTGGCACTATTCTTGAATATCAGTTAATTGTGTAGGCATGAATTTTCTTCCAGCTTTTCTATTCTGTTTTATTGGTCTATGTTTGTCTTTATACCAGTATGGTACTGTACTGATTACTGTAGCTTTGAAATATATTTTCAATTAGGAAGTATGATGCCTCCAGCTTTGCTTTTGTTTCTCAGGGTTGACTTGGCTATTTATGATCTTTTGTAGTTCCATATGAATCGTAGAATTCTTTTTCTAATTCTGTAAAAATGCTTTTGGGATTTTGATAATGATTGTATTGAGTCTGTAGATTACTTTAGGTAGTACAAATATTTTGACAATGTTAATTATTCTGATCCATGAACATGAGATGTCTTTCTATATTTTTGTGTCTTCTTTCATTTCTTTCATCAATGTTTTGTAGTTTTCAGTATACGAATGTTTCACTTCCTTACTTAAGTTTATTCATCAATATTTTATACTTTTCGGTGCTATTGTAAATAAGATTGTTTTTGAGATTTCCCTTTCACATAGTTTCTTATTAGTGTACAAAAATGTAGCTTATTTTTGTATTTGATTTTGTATCCTGCAACATTACTAAATTCATCTATTATTTCTAACACTTTTTTATGAAACCATTGAGGTTTTATATATATAAGATCATGTCAGCTGCAAACAGGGACCATTTTACTTCTTCTTTTCCAATTTAATGGCTTTTTTTCCCCCTTGCCCAGTTGCCTTAGCTAGGAGTTCCAGTACTATGTTGAATAGAAGCAGTGAGATTAGGCATCCTTGTCTTTTTCCTGATCTTAGATGAAAAGCTTTAAGTTTTTTACCATTGAGTATGATGTTAACTGTGGGCTTTTCACATATGGTCTGTATTATGTTAAGGGACTTTCCTTCTATTAGTATATTGAGAGTTTTAATCAAGAAAAAGCATTGAATTTTATCAAGCATGTTTTCTGCATCTCTTGAGACTTTCACGTGATTTTTTAATTCTTTATTCTGCTAATATGGTGCGTTATATTAATTGATTTTTGTATATTGAACCATCTTTGCATTCCTTGCATCCCAGGGATAAATCCCATTTGATCATGGTGTATGATCCTTTTAATGTGCTGTTGGATTTAGTTTGATAACATTTCATTGAGGATTTTTGCATCTGTATACATCAGGGATGCTGTGGGTTTTGCCTACTTGCTCTTTGCTGAACTAGGAGTAGGGAGGGAAGCTATGGTGACTATCAGCCCAGACTACCATCTCTTTTCTTCCCTAGGTGGCTGGACTGCACCAGGCCCACCAGAGCCCCAAGACTAGAAAGTCACATGCCAGTTCTTTGGACAGCCCCAGAGAAGGTTGGGCATTGGACTGATGGATCAACTCTTTCTTTCCCCAAGGGGAAACTGAAAGCTGAGATTTTTCATCTGCTTGCTCTGTGCTGAGCAGGGGGAGAGAACCTATGGCATTTACCAGTCCAAGCCATCATCTCCGTTCTACCACAAACAGGTAGACTATGCTTGATCTATCAGAGCTTCAGGACTGGCAACACATGCTAGTTATTTGGGCAGCAATGGAGAAATGGGATGCCGAATGCACAGATCTACGTTTTCCCTCTTGAAGGCATGCCTGTGAACTGGGATTTTTCTTCTGCTCTCTCTGGGCTGAAGAAGGGGCTGATCTATGGCATCTACCAGTGCAAATCACCATCTCTGTTTTCCTCTGGGTGGCTAGACTGTACCAGACTTGTCAGAGCTCCAGAGCTGGTAAGTCAGATGCTATTTCTTTGTCATCCCCAGAGAAGGTTGGGACACTGGATGCACAGATCAATTCTTCCCTCCCCAGGGTGATGCTAAGAACTGGGATTTTTATCTGTTCACTCTATGGCAGACCAGAGGTGTGGATCAATGGCCTCTACCAGCCCAAGCTGCTGTCCCTGGAAGACTAGACTCTGCCAAATCTGTCAGAGCTCTAAGACTGGCAAGACAGAAGCCTATTCAGAAAAGTTGGAACACTGGACCACAAACTAACCCCTTCCCTCCCTTAGGTGAAGCTAGGAGCTAAGGCGTCTCTCGATTGGGTGGTGTTGTGCCAGGGCAGGGTCTTTGGCAAGAGGGTGCCCTGAATCTCCCTACTGGCTTTAGTCAATCTGGTTTTGCATTCTCTGGGGTGCAAGAGCCTTTCAATTAGTTTCTGGATTTCTTACAAAGTGAATTTGCTCATGATTTGTTACTGAATCAGTGTGTTTGTGAGGGGAAGGAGCGTCCAGGGCTTCTTATTCTGCTGTCTCACTGATGCCACTTTCCTATAGATTTTCTAGCAACCAGAAGACAAATGCATCTGGATTGGAATTTCCTAGTTATTAAATTTCTTCCTATGTGTGTGTGTAAATGCACACATGCTTATGCATATTTGCATGTGTATGTGTTTTACAGTAATCTTGTGGTGACAGACACACACAAAAAAATCTAGGATTTACAGCCCTGTCATTTTGCCCAGGGGTTACTTAAAGATAATTCCTTTGTACCCTGGTTTGTTTATTACCTCAACACCATTTTGAAGAATATTTCCTACCTCCTCCAAATCCAGACTCCATTTAAATCGCATTCGCATCAACATTTTACACACAGTAGAATATTCAAGCAAAGATTCAGCCTGGGAATGCTATGCCTCACAGTAAATTGGGAATAAATTACCCATGTAGCTCATGCATATCATGTGAGCATTAAACAAAGAAGCAAATTTATGGTAAAAAGGAAGCAACTGTGTACGCCTTAATGCTGAGAATATCTGATAGCATAATGTGATGTTTGATTTTATTGGCCAGGAGACAGTACATATATTATAGGAGAATCTTAAATCAGAATTTTCATATCACACATTCTACAGATGTCACTTCATAAAGTCAAACATTTATATCTTGAGTCTAGAAGGCCTGGCATTTAGAGCTATACCATCAAACAGAGGGTTGGGGTTCCCTATGTTTTCTACTCTCTCTCTAATTTTGTAAGCAAAACAATATGTATGAAATATATGTTGATGAAAGTACATGATACTTTCATAAAGCTTATTGATGGCCAATTTTAATGTGATATTCTACTACTTTGTGTTTTAGAATGTTCATCAACCTTAGCTACTTCTATATCAATATGAGCAAATCACTAAAATGAATCATATTGATAAACTAATTGTATTTATTTGTCTATCCCCTTATTAGACAATAGCTTAGTAACTTGAAAGCATTGTCTTTCTAATTATAAAAGTAATATATGCATCTTATACAATTTTCAAGACATACAGCAGTATATTATTTAAGCTTTGCATTCCTCCTCTGCTTTTAAAATAGGAATTCCAGAATGTGAAAAATTCTGATTCGGAGTTTATGGTTTCAAAGATTTCAAATTTGGAGGATATAATACAATACTGGTGACTTTCGTCAGAAGCAGTAGAGGTGTCTGGATGCCACAGTTACCATTGGTACTTGGTGAAGCAGAGGCTATCCCTTCCCACCTCTGCTCCTGCTGGAGAAAGAAAGAGCATTTTATCCTCTGCCACTAGGACAGTTACCTGGACTAGAACAGTTACTGTCTGGTAAACGTTTATTTCTAAAACAACTAAATATTTTGTTAATTTCTAATATCTTGATAGTATGTACTCCTGGCCTGTATACTCAGGAAATGTAGTATTTCTCATCAATATCTATCAATGAGTTATGTCCATGATTGAACACTTTGGGCAAATTAAAAGTGATCTTATAATGATACCGATAAACTTTTGTCCTGTAGCCCAACACACATCTCCATGATTTTCACACTCATTCACAAGAAGCCATGGTAGTCTGAGAGGGTGAGGGAAGAAACTTTCCAAGCATTCTCTAGAGTGGAGAGGCAGTAATAAATGATTTCATGAGTCTAAATCACTTAGTAGAGTTTCTAGAATATAGAAGAGACCCAATAAACATTAATTCTCCACTCTTTCCCTGTTTTCTTCCTTACACACTTGAAGATCTAGTCTTCAACATACAATATTTATTCTTATTTGGAGAAGGGGTTAGGGAGTCTTATAAGGCAAAAGTGATGCCTGCTGAATTTCAACCTACTTGCCTGTGGCAGGAGCCATGTCTTACACTGATGTGTACACTGGTACCCTCAGGCCAAAAAGAGGGCCAGAATACATGAAAGCCTCTCTCTGCCCCTTACTCCTGTTCTCAGATGGTGTCAGAATCAAGGCAAGTGCATTTATTAAGTCATAAAACTTAGTGCTAGAGAATGGGGCTTTCAACAAGATGAAGGTACCATAAAATCTCAAGCTATTACCGGAAGTTATTGTTTTTGGATTTTTGCTCCCTTTGATTATTGTTGTCTCTCTTTTTCTGTTACTGGTATGGAAAGATGAGTCTGAGATTATTTCCCACCTAGAGGAAGTCCCTGCCCAGGGAAGGTCTGGATGGGAAACTCTCCTATAGGCATTAGAGATGGATTCCTCTTCTTAGATTCCTTTTCCTAGACTCTTCTTCTCACTCACGGAGTGGAAAAATCTAGAGGGGGAAGATTAGGATGTGAATTTAACATGAAGAGGCTGAGGGGCCTGCTAATTTACTTAAAAATAAAAAGATGTATTTAACTGTAAAATTTAGCCTTGCCTCTAGTCTAAGCAAAATAATTCCTTATAACTCCATAATATCCAATCCTGTCCGTCATATATGTGCTAAGAAAACCATGCCTTGGCATGGTAGCATTGTTTGTATGTTTTCCTATTACATCGTGCCAAGCATGGGTCCAAGGTAAGTCATGAACTTGGAGATCTTTTCTAGGGCTTTGCAGCAATGAACATTTATTGTGGATTTTCTTACTACAAAAGTTATGCATATTTATCAAAAAATCAAAGCACTCAGATAAGAAAAATAATCACCTTGATATCACCTAGGACTTTTTCTAGGCAAATGCAAAGTGAATTTAAGTTATTTTTCATTGTTTGTTTAATAAAGAGGATTAGGCATGTCTATTTCTGCTCATGCTATGATGTCTATGAATATGCCAGAGAATTTATCAGTATTTGGACATGATCTATAATAAGTAACCAGTAGTCTCATATTAAATAAGAAGTCTGTGACATTAAAACTCAAGCAATAATTTAATTATAGAATCTGATTGTATGAACTGTATAAAGTTCAATTTTGATAATCATGTCTTGACAAAAGAAAATGTCTTATAATGAAATCACTTTCATTTCTCATGGGCTTGCCGATATGACCATAGAGAAGGTAGAAACACACACAATCACATACACACATACAAATACACACACAAACGTCTACATGCACTCTTTCAACAAACTGAGCACAAAACATAAGCTAGTCATTTAGATTCCAGAGACAATTTAACACCTGGAAACACTGCCTAAAAATTTATATATGGCCCCAAATATTTTTAAAGCAAAATATAATTTATACATAAGGAAATACACAGTGTATTGTAAATATTTTTAGTTTTTTCTATATTACGATGTTTTGACATCTTAAATCACCTTTTTGACTGGGGAAAGATTGCCCCTCCCAGAGCTAGCCAATTTTTAGAGATAGCAAAGAGCCCAGCCAGGAGCATGTTGTCTTGGATATGCTAAATAAGCAATCCAGGGCAAACCACCCCTGTCTGGCCTGTATGCCCCTGGAGGCTATGTTCCTAGGCCTTTATCATCCCACAGCCAGTTGTCAGGCAATTAGGGACCACTCCTACCGCCCCAAACTAGCCAGTCCTAAACTGTTCTCACTGCCCTGCTTTGTCTTTCCCACAGAAAACCCAATAAAAGCAGTGGCCTAACCTTCACCTGTTCCTGTCTTCTGCCTCCTGAACACGCTAGTGTCTTTTCCATGTGCCTCTGTGTGGTTGTCATGTCTATCTCTAGGACCTACGAGTAGAAGAAACTTCACTGATTCCTGAACCTCTCCTCTGTCTCCTTTTATGGCCACACCTGACTGACCATCTTATAAAATAATACAAAACACACAGACAGTGAGTATAATTTCATCAGCTTCACAAATACATAAACCATCTATCCCATACTATCAAGAACAGAGTATTTCCATCATTCTTTCTGCCTTATGACAATCAGCCCTACCCACACCCCCATTTTCAAAGCAACCACTGATCTGATTTCCAACACCAAGCGTTTGTGTTTCCTATTCTAAACTTCATGTGAATGGAGGCACTCTTTTGTGCCTGGTGTCTTTCACTCAGTGTGATATTTTTGAGATTCATCCTTGCCATGTGTGTATAAGTAATTATTTCCTTTCCTTCTCATTATTGAGTATTCTATTATGCATTTAGCATTCTCTTATTGATGGACTCCTAGGTTACTTTCAGTATTTGGCACTTGTAAATAAAACTGCTATGGACATTTGTTTGCAGATTTAGGGGGGCATGTTTTCCTTTCTCTTAGATAAATATCTAGGGATGGAATACCTGGGTCATGAGGAATACGCATGCATAACTTTTTAAGAAACTGCTAAACAGTTTTGCAAAGGAGTTGTACTATTTACCCCACCATCAGCAGTGGATAAGAGTTCTGGCTGTTCCACAACTTCTTCAACATTTGATGTTGATGCTGTTTTCTTAAGTGGTAATGACATTCTTTTTCTTGACTCTTCTAATGAATATATAGTGGTATCTCCCTGTCGTTCTAGTTTTTATTTCTATGATGACTAATGATTATTACTTTTCTCATTAGCCTATTAGCCATTTGTATACCTTATTTTGTGAAGTGTCTGTTCAACTATTTTGCCTGTTATCTTGTTATTTTATTATTGAATTGAAAGAATTATTTCTATGTTTTGAACACGTGACCTTTGCTAGCTGTATGTGTTGATATTTTCTCCCAGTATCGGCCTTGCCTATTTATTTTACAAAAATATTTTTTAATTTTAAATAACTTTATTAAGATATATTTAACATACAATAAATGCATGTTATTTGTACAATTCTGTGCATTTTGATAAAGACGTATACTCATGTAACCACTACCATAATCAAAATATAGATACTTCTACTACCCTAGAAATGCCCTTCATGTCCCTCTATGGTCATTCATCTTCCCAATCCCAGTCTGCAGGCAATCTGATCTACTTTCTGTAGATTTGTTTTGATAACTCTAGAATTTCAGATAAATGGAATCACCCAGTCTTTTATGTCTGGCTCCTTTTACCCAGTTTATGTTACTGTATGAATCAGTGGTTATTTCTTTTTATTGCTGAGTAGTATTCTATTGTATGCACATATGATAATTGGTATATCCATTTATCTATCAATGGGTATTTGGGTTGTTTTCAATGTGGGAACTATTATAAATAGAGATGCTATGAACATTAATATGTAATTATTATTACTTATTTGTTTATTTATTTATTTACTTATTGCTAAGGAAGATTAGCCCTGAGCTAGCATCTGTTTCTGATCTTCCTGTTTTTGCTTGAGGAAGATTGGCCCTGAGCTGACATCTGTGCCAATCTTTCTCTATTTTGTACGTGGATTGCCACCACAGCATGGCCACTGATGAGTGGTATAGGTTTGCACTAAGGATCCAAACCCAGGCTGCTGAAACAGAGCACACTGAACTTAACCACTAGGCATGGGGCAAGCCCATGTAATTATGTTTTGTGTGTTTATATTTTTATTTCCTTTGGGTAAATATAAGGAGTAAAATTACTAGATCATATGATAGATTTTTTATAGGTCTATTTATAATAGCTATTATAATGTATCTGTCTGATAATTTAAATATCTGGACAATTTCTGGATCTGATTCTATTGACTATTACCTCTCTGGGTTATGGGTCACATTCTCTTACTGTTCCTCATGTTTCATAATCTTTGATCCAATGCCTGCGATTGTGTATAAAAGAGCCGTAGAGGCTATGGTAAGCAATATTTACATCTGAAAAGAATACATCTCTTCTTCTGTCAAGCAATGAACGTAGGGAGTTGTTTCAACCTAGTCTGTGATTGGATTGGGTTGGGATTTATTGACGCTTATGGTAGATTGACCACAGTTTCCACATTAATTGAGGGTGGGATCAGAACCATGTCTTTCACGGGGCTTAGACTTTCATCACCGGAATGGTTTATATCAGTTGTCCTGGCCTGATCTCAGACATCAGCCAACCCCACTCACTAGTGCCTCATGGGTGTCTCTTTCAGGCTTCCTGCTCAATCTCTAGCCACAGATGGCTACTTCCTGCCCGTTAGGATGAAGTTCTAAGAATCTGTGGAGATTCTCTCATTTCTCTTTTCTTGCCCTCAGATGTCTGCAGGCCCTTGGTATCTGTGCCTCTGGCATCTCTCAGGCTTCCTGCTCATCTCCAAGTGGTAGATGGCCATTGTCTTGTCTTCAGTGTAAGTGCTGAAGTGCTTGTGGTGTTTCTCTCAGTTCTTTCCCCATCTTCCAGACTTCCCTGACCCCACATCCCTATTCCTAAGAATAGCTAGCAGTTATTATTTTAAAAAGAACAATTAAAAATTGATGACAAATTGCTTAAAAAACGTTTAATTAAATTTTGGTACATTGATTATAGAGACAAGCTCTGAAACAGAATGAGGAGGATCTTTACTAAAACAGAAATAAGTTTATGATATACTGTCAAGTGTTAAAGGAAGCTTGCTGAAAAATATGTGCATATGTATGTGTAAAATATGTAGACATGTGTACACTGTCTAAATCTACCTGTGAAGTACACACTTCCTATACACATGTCCACATATTTTATGCATACATATATGTGTATATGTGTGTGTGTGTGTGTCTAATTTGTAAAATGTACAAAGAGAAAGGCCTACTTGAATAGGAAATAAACTGTTAACCTTGCTTACCTTTGGGAAAGGCCTGGGATTGGGGTGGGGTCAAGTGAAAGTAGGTTTAGTTTATATTATATGGGCTCCAGCACTAACAATTTTTTAATGTATTAGAATATATGATTAGTAAGTCATTTCAAAAATGAGTGAAACAGTCATGAAAGGAAGACTATACATTTAATTAATATAAATATGTCTAGATGAAGCTATATAAAGCTTGAAATAAATTGCAAAATTTATAAAGAAAACCAGGCTTAGCTTTTTATTCATAAAAGTTATGCTAAAACGCAAAATAAAGAGGCAGACAGAGTTGGGCTGCTTTGAACAGATGGTGTGATGTTAAGGGTAGGCGAGAATGCACAATTATTTAGCTCCCACTTTGCTTCTGACTTTTCTGTCAAGGAGAATAATTACCTTCCTTAGAGAGTAAAACAGAGATTTGGAATGAAGGAACTTAAGCTCAAGTTAGGAGAAAAGATAAGAGAGCCCCTTGTTGCATTAAAAGAGTTTGTCACCAGTTCCAGATACACTAACTCACAGGGAACCAAAAGAATGTGAAGTGATGACAAAAACTTGAGAAGTATTTTAAGAACAGAACGGGAAGAATTTGAACATTTATAAAAGTAGAAAAGAAGGAGCTCAAATACATAAAATATACAGAAAAGGAAGAGCTGGTAAGTATGAAAAAGATGAGCTTGAAATAAACATACAGCAGAATTTTAAAATATATTGTTATGGCTGGTTGCTAGAATTTAAATATAAGTTGATCGGTAGAAACCAGCTGTGGTTTACTAAGCAAAGGATAAGAACTTTCTGAAAGTTTTTACACATTTGCTCTAAAAATGTGACATAGCTCACTTTATTATGTCTTGTACCAACAAATATTGCTTGATTTAAACTTAATGGATTTAAAATATAAAGGTGCATTTAATCTCAACAGAATCAAACAACTAAGGTTTGGATGTCACAACATACCAGACTGTGGGTTTAGCATTTTTTTAAATATAGGATGAAATAGAAAACAAATGACTAAGTTCACTGACCGCAGTCAAACCCAAGTATTGGAGATTATAAAACATTGAATAACAATCTTAAAAATGAAAATGGCATTTCCCCGATAAGAAGCTTGATAAGCTGAGAAGTTCTCTAAAATAGGGACGATCTGTGAAGTGCACACTTCATTTTACATCTAATATCATTCTGCACTTGAGGTTAATAAAAGCCTTCAAGTTTAACCTAAGACTTCACTTAAATATTCCATGAGAAAGATGATTTCCATACCAAAATAGTAGGTGATCATATAAATCTTTGATATAGATTTTTGAACTATTACTTAGAGATAAATATATCAGAAAAAAACCTATCAGGAACAATCACTTCAATAATCACCTTTACTCTTCTACTGGAATCTTAGGATAAAATTAGATTATCCATCCCCATAACATTCTATAGAAAATTGCACTGTTGTGATCTGCAAGGACTAATGATGAGCACTTGAGCATGTGTGTCTCCTGCATTAAAAGTAAACATTAGGATTTTAATCCAGAAAAGCTGATTTTGAGTGTAAGTCCCTCATCAACCAACTGAGTGAACTTGGGAAAATAATCTTTTTTCTTTTCTTTTCTTTTTTCTGAATCTCATTGTACTTTTGTTGCTCTGCTAGGTATCAAGGAGATTAATATATATTGAAATTCCTAGACATGATATGAACACAATAAATGACATATTGTTCCCTCCTTCCTTCTCTTCCTTCCTTCTATTCTTCCATTGTAAGAAAAGAAAAAAAGAAATGGCTAACGTTGTAGACAGCCCTCAGGTTGGCCCCCAGTGATCCCCACCTCTTTGTATTCACACCTTTTGCAACCCTGTCGTATAAAATTGTGAAGAGTCTAAGATTTTACCTTACTTGCAGATTAGTTTGCCACAGTCCCATGAATGCTTGCAGAAGACATGAGGCTCCTAGGTCAGAGACAAAGGGTAGTTTATTACTCACAGCAGTAGCATTAGGTAGAGTATAATTATTTTTGTGGCTATTCCCTAAGATCTAATTCCTCCAGGGTTACACCTGCACATGCAATGGATCATGTTAAATGAGAGGAACTTTAACCTTAAGAAAACTGGATCTTTTATAATGGGAAGTAACCTTGCTTGACTTTTGCCCCTAGGGTGATATTATCTTTATTTTACTGGACAGTGAATAAATTTGCCCTCTGCTCTGGAGGGAGACACTTATCTTTCACGGCTGTTTGCTATACATACATATTTGAAAAGATCACCCAGAAGAGTACAGAAATGTGAGATGCCCACGAAGAATTGTCTCCTTGCTTCCTCCCTCTTGAGTGTGGATTGAACTTGTTGGTTCTCTTCTATCAAATAGCATAAGGCAGAAATCATGGGATGTCACCTCCAAGATTGAGTTATACAAAAACTGTGGCTTCTGTACTCAGTGATCCCTCTCACTATTTCTTGGCTCACTCACCCTGGAAGAAGCCAAGTGCCATGTCTTGAGACAGCCCTGTGGAATGATAAACATGGCAAGGACCAAAAGCAACATCAATGAGCTTCGAAGTGGAGACCCCATCAGTTGAGCCTTCAGATGAGACTGTAGTACTGACAGTAGCTTCGTAAGAGACCTTGAAACAGAGGCATCCATTTAAGCCACACCCAGCTTCCTGAATCACAGAAACTGGGAGATAATTTTCATTCTATTAAGCCATTAAATGTCAGAGTAATTTATTACGGGGCAATAGATAGCTACCACAGTTAACTTCTCATAATTATTATATACCCTGGAGTTTGCAATAAACAAAGCACTGTCACATATGTCGAATTTCAACAAGCATTAAACAGATTCACTGTATTTAGGAAGAAACGTTTAATGGAATTGGGAAATGAATACATATACTTTTACATGTTTCGGAAAGACAGAAAGTTTGATACTTCCTGTTCAGATATTTCTAATCTTCAGTCTAAAGGCACTATCACCATATTCTCTACAAGGCTTTTCTGGCACCTACAAGACAAATCCAGGTGCCTCTTCCCCTGAGTCTCTTTTACTCAATATACACTCCATCATACGAGTGACCACATTGCAGTTATTTGTGGTGGCAAAGTTCAGCCCTGTAGGCAACCTGGTGGATGAGAGGCCAACTATGTGTATCAAATCATATCATATAGGTGTTTTAAAATAATTTAGGCTTACAAAATATTTTACAAAGTCTTATATATGTTTAGTATAATGTTTGCAAGACATTTCTACAGTTAATGCTTTTAACAAATGCAGAGGTAAGAAGAGGAAGAATTATTCATTTCTAGCTGCATCTTTGCATTATTTTTTATTCTGACATCAAATAATATATGAGCATTGTTGAAATTTGAAGCTCAGTAAATACTAGTACAAAGAAGCAGGAAAATATCACCAAATAACCACATCTCAGACAAAATGCTGGCATGTCGCCTTTCAATCTTTTCAGGTGCATTTTTTTCTTTACGTATTTGAGATTACATTACACAGACCAATTTTCTTCACTTAAAAAATTGGCATTTTCCATTTTAGTTCCTGGATGATAAGCCATCGTATTTGTTTGACATGATTTATTTAATAATTCTCCTATTTTTGAACTGTCATATATGTCCAACGTTTTTCTATCTATATAATACGATGTAACAAGCATATTGTGAATAAATATTTTGGGGGTTTTTTGAATATTTCCTTAGGATAGATTCCAGAAGGTAACACATAACATGAATGATGTGAATATTTTATGTAGTTTTCTGGAAAGATTAGAAAAAAATAATATCCCTACCAGCATTACTAGAGTCCTCTTTTTATCCACATGCAATCAATTTCCATAATATCATTTGACTGATCTTTGTGGATTTTATAGTTGAAATTAAATCTTATTGTTTTAATTTGCGTTTCTTTGATGACCAGTGAAGCTGAACTTTTTTCATGTGTTTTCAAAATCTGCGTTTCCTCTGTGGTTTGTTTCTTTTCCCTTACATCTTTCCATATAGAGAGGATTACATGCTTTTTTTATTTCTTGAAAAAATTTTCCATCATGTTTATATTTTTTAGTAAAAAAATATTAATTTTATGTAGCCAAACCTTTTATTTTGGTGCATCTTTTCTCATTCCTCTCATGGACTAAAGATTACTTTCTTTTTCAAGTAACTAAGAAAGTGGAAAGGAAACTCTTGAGACATTAACGACACTGGAAATCAGTCAAGTCTGTGTTCATTTAGAATATATGATACTATAAATATTTTAACTTGTAACATATAGTTGCATATTTATTTGTAAGATTTTTGTAATAAGGTTAAGGCCTTTGCTTCAAGATGAGTCCGCTGACTGGGGTTATCCTTGTCTTTCTTGCATAAACCAGTAGTCATGTGTAGATAGGTCTTTAAAACATTCCCCCTAATATTTTATAGTTATCCTGTTCGAAAGCTTTGTTTTAGCTACTTAGCTTATACAAATCTTTGAACTTAATTTTATATCTATAACACCTCTCCTTTGCACTCATATTTCATTGTGATAGTAAACTGACACACAGATTTAAGAATAAATACCACCAATTCTTGTTAAACACACACCTCAGTGATAAAAAGGAGAATTGAGTTCTAATGACTATTCTGTCAGTTGTAAGAATTCAATAAGCTTGTTACATATGAATTAATTAAGAGATCTCCTGAAAATATTAATGTAAATTTTATTTTAATGGTTAGCATATTACATATGACTGTTCCATCTCTCAGAACTTTAGGGTGGACATTGTAAAGTAATGATCTACATTTTCATATTGTACTATTACATATTTCAACCTATTACCAGCTCTTTTGTCTGTGTCTTAAATATTTTTTTTTAAAGATTTTATTTTTTTCCTTTTTCTCCCCAAAGCCCCCCAGTACATAGCTGTATATTCTTCGTTGTGGGTCCTTCTAGTTGTGGCATGTGGGACGCTGCCTCAGTGTGGCTTGATGAGCAGTGCCATGTCCGCGCCCAGGATTCGAACCAACTAAACACTGGGCCGCCTGCAGCAGAGCGCGCGAACTTAACCACTCGGCCACGGGGCCAGCCCCGTCTGTCTTAAATATTTTTAGCATGTGAACACTTTTTATTGCCCTCACTGCTCCGATACCCTCAATGATACAAACCCCCATTATCTTTTCCCTGGATTACTACATCAGCCTTCTGACTAATGCTCCTGTATCTACTCTTGCCTCTATTTTCCAATCAAGCAATATAGGCATCATTGTTAAACATGTCATTTTTCTACTCAAAATCTCTTCATGTCTTTCAGAGTGCATCTCTCTAGGATCTACATTATTTGCTATCTCATCCACTCCATCACCCTCAAGACCAGATCTCCTAACAACCTTTCTCATAATCCTTTTTTCCAGGGGCACTAGCATCTATTTATTCCTCGAACTGTCAAGTGTGTTCTCACTTTTGAGCCTGTCCATTTATTGTTCTCTCTGATTGGAATGCTCTTTCCCAGATATTCCTAGGCTGATTCCCTCTGTTTTTTCGGGTCACTGTTCATGGTAGGATGAATAATCCCCCCGACCTACCACTGCCCTCACAAAGATGTCCATGTCTTAATCCCCAGAACCTGTGAATATTTTACCTTAGATGGTAAAAGGGATTCTGCAGATGTGATGAAGTTAAGGGTCTTGAGATAGGGAATTATTGTGGGCTACCCAGGTGAGCCCAATGCAATCTCAAGAGTTCTTATAAGAGGGAGGCAGGGGGGTCACCGAAGGTGACATGGCAACAGAAGCAGAGGGACAGAGAGAGAGAGAATGGAAGATGCTACCTAGTTGACTTTGAAAAATGGAGGATGGGCCATTGGGCAAAGGAATGCAGATGGCCTCTAGAAGCTGTAAAAGACAAGGAAACAGATTCTCCCCTAGAGCCTGCTGACCTATTTTAGGACTTCAGACCTCCAGAACTGGGAAAAACTAAATTTGTGTTGTTTTAAGCTACACAATTTGTGTCATTTTGTTAAAGCAGCAACAAGAAACTAATACACTGTTAAATGTCATTTCAGCAAGGCAATCCTGAGCACCCTCTCTAGGAGAGCATCTCCCACCTCTCAACCCACGGCTCTCGTTTGCTTCATATTCCGCTTTATTTTCCTCCAAAGCACTGATTCCCACCACATATTCTGTAAGTACTTTTGTTTATTTTTTGATTCTCCTTGAAGGTAGGAATGTTTTTTTCTTTCTTTGCTTTATTCTCAGCATCAGCATTGGTTCTGGTAGGCAGTACACATTCAATAAATAGTGGATGGATATCATTTCCAGAGCACTTTTATGGATGAATTAACTGAAGTTCAGGGAGTTCTGTGAATTTATACAATGACATATGCAAACTTGGGTCCTTGGTCTTTTTTTATCTTCTTTGAGGAAGATTAGCCTTGAGCTAACATCCACCACCAATCCTCCTCTTTTTTGCTGAGAAAGAGTGGCCCTGAGCTAACATCTGTGCTCATCTTCCTCTACTTTACTTTACATGTGGGATGCCTGCCACAGCATGGCTTGATAAATGGTGCATACGTCCGCTCCTGGGATCCCAACCGCTGAACCCCAGGCCACAGAAGCAGAGTACTCGAAACTAACTGCTACACCACTGGGCTTGCCCCGGATCCTTGGTCTTCTTATTTGAAGCTTGGTTTTCTTTCACTTCATAAAATTTACCTTATCTTGTAATCCGTGGCTAGTCAAGTCTAAGCAGTCATATCAAACACAGTATATTCCTATATGAAGCTATTTGAGAAAACATATTTTTCTAGCCATTGCCCCATTAAGTACAAGTTTATCCATCTTTGGGTGCCAGGAAGGATATGAAGGGAAGAAAAAAATCTTCTGCAACACTATAGTGTGACAGTGACTATGGATGTTCTGATCAAATGCCCCCATGGCCTTCATGGGCAATTAGCCAAAATGGAGAATTTCTGCTCAATAGAGGAGAGGGACATGGTGCAGGAGATGAGACGGCTGTATCTGCAGTACATTCTGCCATGTCTTGGTGAAGTTATTACAGGAGCAGCCCTGGACAATCAAAGGAAGGTCACAGCACATCAGCCTGAAATATTCTTCATGGCACACTATCATCGGTCATAAGTGAATGATCTCCCATCCAAGAGAAGCCTCACTCCCATCCAAGTTAGATGTGATCTATACCACTGTATACTGGACAGAGGGGAAAAAAGGGTGAGCGATGGAGAGGTAGAAATTAGCCAAGAAGACGCATGGTGGAAAAAATTGTCCAAGAACTCTGTGATATGAAAAAGGCAGTTTGTGAAGATATAGCAATGAAAGAGGTGACAAGCTCATAACTATCAAAAGTCTCTGAAAGATTAAAGTGGAATGGAAAAACCTTTCCTGGTGCGGGGAGCAAAAAATATTAGACTTATCTATAAAGCAGGTTTGAGGTAAAGGACTGAAGACTAAACCCACCCAGGATGCTCAGGAGAATGCAAATTAAGCTGTACGTTTACCAAGAGTCAGTTGTATTTCTTCCTAAATCTGTATAGGCCAGTTTTACTTGATAAGCAGTTTGGTTTAGCAGAAAGTTTTAATGGCTGGTAAAACTGGGTTAAAGCGTAGAAGTATAGGATACTCCCTAACTATAGGATCCAAGTTTTCTCACCTCTGTAATAGGTATATTTCTGCACACTCTAAAGTGTTACTAAAATAATTAAATGAGATAAAATATGTCTAAATACCTAGCACAATTTCCTATATATGTGAGATTGTCATTCAGGATACCAGCAGGAAATTCAGAGTTCGCTCAATGCAATGACTGACGGAAGTCAATGAAGGGAAAATAAGAAAAAATATGCGCAGGGTTGAGAGATGGAGAAGCATCCAAAGATTAGCAACAACTGGATGTCATTACTGCCACTGGACTCTAGAGAGGACTGTGTGTTTTGAAAACCACTGCTCATGAGCTATGGGCCTTAGGTGAGAGAACAGAGTGACCGCCAACTCGCAGCACAGCAGGAAGGGAGCAGGCAAATAAATATCCTGGGTGCTCTCTCCACCTTTTCGGATTTTCTGCCATGCCTCCCATTAGTCTTTCCAAATTGAAATCAGCACGTGAAGGAGCCAGGCCATGGAGGCGGGAGCCTCATGGGGCATAGATCAGGTTGGAAAAGTGAGTAGCTCTGGAGAGGCAAATGGAGAGTATCCAGGCTGTGTGTCTGTTCACTTTGTCCTAAAAGGGAATTTTGAAGAAAGATGTACCTAAGAATAAAGATATAAGCTAAAGAGAAGACCAGATAATACTGTGAACACACATGTCTTGCTGTTAAAGGAGAGTTTATATTGAGGCAAATATTAAGATTATAGAAATTTAATATTAAAATATATTTGAATAAATATAAGCAAGTGGAAAAACCTCGTCATCCTCTATTGCCCAGTCTCTTTCAGAAATTTAATATTATCTTATAGTAGAATAGCTCAAATAGCCAGACATCTGCATTGAATCTTTCCTTTGGTTTGTTCTTTATTTTTAAGGGGTAAAGGGGTGCAGAGCAAAGAACAGCATGCATGTATGCACGTGTGTGCAGTGGAGGAGGAGAGTGAGGGTAAGTTTCAGCTTGCTGTCTTAGCAAATCTCTGCCAATTTCCTGTACCTTTCTTGTTTATGGCATTTTATGTTCTCTGATAAGGACTCAGATGATGATCTTGACTTAGAACATATTGAGATGGCTGAAAGTGTACAATTTCGACTTCAGCAAGGCTTTACTTCATGACAACAAAAAAGCAGTGAGGCCCATGCACAGACAGAGTTTTTGTGCTATAGAAATGTATGTCAAATTATTCTCCTTGATGTTGAAAGATAGATACCACACTGATATCTCCAACAAAATCTCTAAACTTCGTGAAAGTGGAAACATTTCCCAGGTTAACCGAAATACATGTGTTTCTGTCATGCTAGAGCAAAAGCAAAACAAACTAATTAAAAAGAACGAGTTTCCCTCCTTTTCTACGTCTCAGGAACTCTGCTGGTCAATGCACATATGTTCTCACTAACCTTCACCTAAAATCTAAGGCTGTGTATTAGCCAAACAATTTTAAAGATAATAAAGACCAGAGAGATGTAGTGATTGTTACAAAGTCAAAGACCCTAAGCTAGTTTTGGATGAAGCTGAGAATGACAGTCATGTCTGCCTGATGTCCAATTCTGTGGTCATTCAACCACATAATGCCTTCCAGATAAAAGGAAAAAAATAAACATTGCTAGCAAAAGTCAATTCATTCTTTTGGTGGCTTACAATGACGATATGAAGATAGTCCTGGTTTATACAAAGGAAAGCACAGGCCTGGACCTAGGTGCTTGATAATATTTGCTGAATTAAAGAACTGTGAGGCGTAAAGAGATCAATTGACATGGAGCTAATTTGTAGACTGAAATGGAAACAATTATATTTTTACTAAATTCAAAATGTGAAATTCCCCTAGATGCCTACAGCATCAATACAATATTGGCATAAAAACATCTTCAATAATACCACATATTATTGGTTACTGCTGACAGGAAGTTCTTAAGTGCCTGTTACTTTTTGGAGCCTAAGGATAAAGAGATTCTTCTCATCAAAGTAGTCCCCTCACTTCCCCAAATGTAGATTGCTAAGTAAAATTTCAATAATACAGACGCAGATCATCCCAACTAGACAGAGTCAGAGAGCAGTGACATCTCCCAGCCGTTCACCTCTGGGGGAAAGATGAAAGATGAGCAGAAAGTTCAGGAGAAGAGATTTCCACGTGTAGCCTTTAAAGTCTAGACTTATGCCTTCCCGGGCTAGAACGTCATCACACACCTCAGCGAGTAGGAAGCAAAAGTTGACATCAGAGACCTAGTTAATACCTATGATGTAATATACAATTATACCTGAATATAACTATATGTATAAATTATATGATATAATTATTCAGAGCCTTCTTAGGTTAGTGGATACATACACACACACAAAATTTTTTCCCCCTCAGAGAGTGAGAAATCAATAATTCTTAATAATGATGTTGCTTTTTAAAGTCTATTGTACTCTAACCCCATAGATATTATTATATACAAATAATTACCATGGCTTAATTAAGTAATTATTTAGCCACAATAATTAAGAATACAGTGCCCAGAATAAACAAAGCCAAAGAATTTCCTTCAGAAGTGCTTCTAAATCAGGAAAGGAAGTAGATGATCAATGTTCAGTGAGAAACATCAAAACAGAGATCACTGTCTCGTCAGGGTCACCATATCTGATTTCAAGGAAGAACAACAGCGCTGTCTCTCCAAGGGAAGCTGCGGTTATTCCCCACCCACCCGCTCAGGGCGCATTCCTTGTGTGTGTGTTTATCAGAATCAGACTTTAATGGAGAAAACTGATGAACTGATTGACATTGTCACTCTAAGAAGAGCAAAATAAAATGAGCTGAAATTTTAGAAGGAAGAAGACTGGTCCTTTGTGAGAAATGACAGTCTTGAAACTGTTATGAGCAAGGATTTGCTTCAAGCATCATATAAACAATTTAGACATTCAAAATAATGTTTTAGGGAACCAAGAAGAATCAAAAGTTACGCAAATACTTCCCACACTCATAGTGTAATGTGGATTGATAATAGCAAGTGACATTCTTAACCTTTCTTAGAATAAAACTTTCAAAGTCCTATGATTGATTTGTTTTCATTTATTTTGCTTTTTGCAAGCTATGATCATAAACACTCTCTAGCCCAGTAACAACAAAAGTTTAAAATGAGTAGAAAAACATATATTTTACCATTGTTACTCAAAGAAGCCCTTACATGAAAATTCTACTTGCTGGGCCACAGTGGTTAGCAAATATTTATGCACAGAATTCAATTCAGGAAAAAAATATACTTGTAAACCACGCTTTATTTTAAAAGTTATACTCCTTTCATTATCAAAGGAAGTATCTGTAAGTACGCTTAAGAAGTATTTTTCCTGATCAAAGCAGGATTTTATCTGGGGCTACCATTCCGGAAACTACACAGCTTGACCCACTGCAGCAACATATAATTTTAATAACAACCCTTGGAACAAGTTTTGTGAGTAGCATTCCTTTGAAGCAGCCACTTTTTGTCTTTAATTGACTGATGCTACGAGCTAGTAAATTGCTAAATACGGTTTGTCTCGTATGGCTTTTTGTAATTTATAAAATGAACTTTTTCCATTTCAAATGGCTTAAACAGAAATGCATTTTTACAGAGAAGTGGTCTTCAGCTTATTTACAATGAAACAAATATTTCATTAGCTGTTTTTCTCTTTTTACCATAGATTTCAATTTTATTTTTAAAATAATTATCTCAATTAATGACAAAGGTGAATCTTCTTTGTGGTGAACTTCTGTGAGTTGTCTTTTCAACAAAGGAATGGGGTCCATTAGATATTCAGATGGAAAAACATTGAGTCCTGACCTTACCTTACTCCATAAATAAAAATCAATCACAGATGGCCCATACAACTAACTGTAAAACATTAAAACAAACATACATGCACATACGCATTAATATTCTAGAAGAAAACATGAAAACGCATCTTTATGACCTAAAACACAAAAAAGCACTACCCATGAAACAACACCTGATAACTAATACTACCTTAAAATTAGGACCTGTGTCTATCAAAAGCAACATTAAGAGGGTTGAAAAGCAAGCCACAAAATGGGTGGAGAAATTTGCATCACATACAAAAGATTCCTAAACATCTAGATAGATCCATCATGGTGAATTTTATTATGCCAACATAAAGGCATCCAAAAAATATCCAGAGTGGAAAAGAACCCAAGTTATCGATAAAAGAATGAGAAACAAAATAACAATATAAAGTGCTGGAAAACAGTGGAAAAATATTTTCTAAGTGCCGAGGGAAAATGCCTTAAAAAACAGAATTCTATACTTCACAATAGTAGCATTCAAATGGGAGAGAAAAATATCATATTTTCATATTCAGACTCAGAAATTTTATGACCAGGGACGCATTTCTGGAAGTATCACTTGAAGTACATTTTCAAAAAATAAACTACGATTGCAGACAAAAAGGAAAGATGAAGGCATGAGAGATATTTGTGAGCAAGAAAACCAACAAAATGTTTAAGTTTAGATACTTGTTCATGGAAGATGTATATATTTTTAAAAACGGATTGTTATACGGGCCAGCACATGGCTGAGTGGTTAAATTCGTGCACTCCACTTCGGCAGCCCGGAGTTCGCTGGTTTGGATCCTGGGCACAGACCTATACACTATTCATCAGAGCATGCTGTGGCAGCAACCCACAAAGAAGAAGTAGAATGACTTACAACTAGGATATACAACTATGTACTGGGGCTTTGGGGAGAAAAAGAAAAAAAGAGGAAGATTGGCAATAGATGTTAGCTCAGGGCAAATCTTCCTCAACAAAAAAAAAGGACTGCTATAAAGCTCCATAGAAAGAGTTTTAATGTTTTCAATAAGTAAATAACAAATAAAACTCCGTTGTCAAATGAGCAAAGGAAAAAATGAAATGAATAAGCAACTTACAGAAGATAATATATATGAAACATACCTATAAATAATCATTGCACAAAAAGGGCTCAACTGTACTAGTCATCAGGGAAATGCTAATAAAAACAACAATGATTTTCTATGTGTTACCTTTCACTTGGGTCAAATGTACATGATTATTACTAGTTAGGCTTAGAGAGGCTGCCTTCCTTAACCCTTCCTAATCGCCCCTCATCCTTTCATCACATTATCATTCTCTTTTGGATTGTCGAGGCATTGATCTCTATCTAAAACTACTATTTAACTGTTTACTGCAGGTGCCTCCACATCTCAGAACAAGAGCTCCATGTGAGCAGACTGATGCTTTATTCCCACTGCTGTAGCCCCAGTGACAGTACTTGGCAAATATTAAGCCACTTAATAAATATTTATTGGATGGATGAATGAATGAATGTAGGTTTCAGTTTTCTCATCTATAAAGGGAAGACATTTCTGAAATTAGATTTGGGGCAGTATCAAGGAGCTAAGCAAGAAGTCAGATTATTCATCACCACTAATACTGATTCGGTGATAACATGGTTCTGAAAAACAAGGAAGATCATAATATGTTATTGACTTTGGCCACTAAAACCAATATTAAAGCAGAGCTCTGTAATGTTTTCAATCAAATTGTTTTTGTTGTTTACTTTAAACCATACTGTGGAGGAAAAATAATGTTGTGTTCTTCCAAATGGAAATAATAAAACCCTCAGATCCTAGTTACTCTTGGGAACATACTTCTTTTCATATGTGAACAAGCGTCAATGAAAGTCCCATATACTTCAGTTCAATTAGGTCTGCAACCCCTGGGATGAGACACTCTCCCATCTGTCCAGATATATATTCCTGATGACAAAGTAATGCATTTTTTTAATGGCAGCAAGATACAGTTGTGGTAACTAGATGAAATAGTAATCCTAGTATCTCCGACTAATTTACTCCAGTAGATATATTGAAATGTCCCAAAGCCAGATGTTCAAGCTGCCAAATTGAACAGTGAAACTGCCTAATCTTTGACTTACAAGCCTAGAAAACAAACCAGCATTGCTGTTGTGTCTTTAGAAAAATGAGGTGCATATTTCCAGTTCCCCTAATGTTTATTTATTCAAAGGTTTTATTAGGCTTTTGATAAATAGTTTAGGAAAGCCATGCAAAAAATATAAAGATAAAATGAAGGTCATTTTTTCAAAAAAAGAAAACAAACATTTTCTTTTAATGGTCATATCTTAGCAAGAAGTACAAGGGTCTAAATCAGGGGGCAGTGTAAAAGAAGCATGGAGAAAAAGCAGCTGTCTAAAGTTGCACCTGAACATCCTCTGTAATGGAAGGCATAAATACTCACAGATCCAACAATATCTAAGAACTCTATTCCATTGTGTATTGCAAAGCAGGTAAATCTTGGCTGGCTGGAATAAAGTAGTTTAAAATACATGTAAATTAACCCTGTGATTTGTTGACCAGTATAACAGCATATAAGCATATCATTATCACAGTCAACATCATCCCCACTATTTTTTCTCATATATTTCACCATTGATAGGACATTGATAGGGAAATAAATATTGCTCCACCCTACCCACTTCCACACAAAAATAGGTCTAGGGTAGAGGATTTTTGGGGGGAAGCATTTCAAATGAAAATGCTAAGAATGACCGCTGTGATTCTGACATTAAAAATTCTAATCTTGTAGATCGCAGGCTCCTAGCACCTGCATTGTTTGGTAGTTTTATATTTTTTTCTTGGTAGTGTTTGTTGTATGGGGCTTTTAATTACAGCTTCATTACTCTGGGTGTATTGCTAATAATTTACTGATTAATGGCCTAACTTGTTTCATTTTGAAATGTGTTTCCTCTTCTAGACTCAGAGAAGAGGGCTCCTTTCTCGGGGTCCTGTGCTTTGGGGGGTCTTACTTTGGCCTTCCTCCACCTGTGCCTCTTCCCATGAGGTAAATATTCCTGTGGCCAAGTGGATGTATCTAATAAGAGGCACACTCTCCTTTTCTAGATTACTCTTTGGGTAGTTGGGACCCCAAAGCTCTGTGCCCGAAGTGGCTCATGCACCTCTTCCCTGGATCTAGGTAGATCAAGCTGCCAGTGTGCACCTAGGCTTAAGAGGTGGCCAAAATGTGTCTTTTTGTTGGATGTGAGTCACAGAACGGAGCCAAAGTAGGGAGAAAATCAAGGATGGCATTGGTCAGAGGCCGGAGGGCCCACTCTCCCTCCACTGTCATGGTCTAGCAGAAAACTCTAAGGAATTAGAAATTTCCAAAGGTGAGCTGATTTTTCAGGTCATTGTAAAGATATATTTGTCAAATAGGAGGGTAGAACAAATTTTATCCTACAGGTTAACAGTCACATGCAGGCAGGCTTAAATTTGGACTTTTCTCTGGGCCTTGCAAATGTTATCAGAAGGCCTAGTAAAACTGAAATGGCATAACTTTTGAATGAGATAGAATTCTGCTAAATCTCAGTTCTATGGCTGACTAATTGGGTGCCTTTAGGTAACTTACCAACCTTCTTTGAGTCTATAATTTCTCATTAATAAAGAGCAAAATATTATGTCTTTATTAGAGAGTATCGTGTGAATTAAATTATATGTACAAAGTAAGTAAAGATCCATTCATTAAAAATAAATTTAAATAAGAACATACCATGGCTTAGGAAATATGCTAGATAACTGTGAAAGACAGATGAGAATGATATAATCCTGGTCTTTGAAGATTCAAGGTAAATAAAAATGAACAATAAAGTTATAGGGCCCCTGACAGAGATATGGATGGGAGAAAGTAAAAGCTTTTTTACCTATGATGAATATGGAGAGATTCATATTGAGTGCTCTAAAGCTGAGTTTTTAAAAATATTGTAGGCAGAGACAGCAAGGCGAACAAGGGCAAAAAGAAAATAAATTTGTGCAAGTCTGTTGCCAAAGGTAGGGGAATGACCTAGTATAGGTACCATATGATGGAGATAAGTACTTTATCCTGTAGGTAATAGGAGCATGATTCTAGAGAGTAGTATATTTCATTTGTGTACTAAAAGGTCACTCTGAGAACTAGTCATTTTGAGTAATATACTGAACTAGATATCTGGAGAAACCCTCCTTGGTTAGGGCACATTAAAATCATTGATAAAATATTAAAAGCAACCATTTAAATGAATCACTGAAATTCTGGGTAAGATCAGAAACACCCTAAGATACAAGTGAGTTCTGAGACCAGCATGTGTGCATGGAGCACTTGTTAATCATGAAAGCCTAGGGCGTGAGAACAGGAAACAATCCCTGGGCCCTCTATACTGTAGGAGTTCAGATCCAAGATGCCACCCTAAAGCTGAGGACATCTAGCAATATCCAAAAGTGCCACCATCTATGTGGGTGAATAATAACAACAGAAAATGTCCTGCAGTGGGAAACTTGCCTGTGATGGCCTTGATACTGGATGGAAACAAAAAATTAATTACAACAAAAGGTCTCCTAAAGTTTCTCATCTGCTCTCATTGGGTTTAGAGCTAGAATTCACTAAGTCTACATGACCCCAAAAGCTAGGGATCCCCAACCACCTTGCAAAAACAATTGAAGTGCTCCCCAGGGGAACATGTATTAAAGTTGAGCCAAAAATATATTGCATAGATAAAGTTCCATAGAATTTGAGCTTACCGTCCAAAAATTACAAATCACACAAGGAAACGAGCCAACACAACTGAGTTATCAAACATAATGGCGGAATATTAGCATATTAGAATTGTGTAAAAGAAAATATAAAATGTATATGCTTAATATGTTCAAAGAAATACAAAAGTATACCAAAAGCATGCTTAAGGAATAAGTGTTATCCACGATTTGAAAAGGAAGCAAAAAAACCTTCTAGAAATGAAGAACAAACAATAATTGAAATTAGGAACTCAGTGGATATATCAAAAAGCAGGAGAGACAAAGCTGAAAAGAAAATTAGTGAAATAGCAAATATATCACAAGAATTAATTCTGAATGCAGGAAAGAGAGAAGAGATTAAAATATTAATGAAAAATGAAGAATTATAAATGATAGGATGAAAATATAACACTTCTAACTGACTTTCCAAAGGAAAGGGGAGATACAAAATTTAAAGAAATATTTGCTAATTTTTTTCCATAATTGATAATACTCTTGAATACATAGATTCAAGAAGTCCACTAGATCCCAAGTAAACCAATCCACAGCTAAACCCATTGTGATGTACAGTCAGCCCTCTGTATCTGCGGGGTGTTCCACATCCTTAGATGCAACCAACCACAGATGGAAAGGCCTACGATGGTTGTCTCTGTATTGAACATGTACAGACCTTTTCTTCTTGTCATTATTCCCTAAACAATATAGTATAAAAACTATTTAAATAGCACTTACATTGTATTAGGTATTAAAAGTAATCCAGAGATGATTTAAAGTATATGGGAAGATGTGCATAGGTTACATGTAACTACTTTGTTATTTTATATAAGGGATTGAGCCTCTGCATATTGTGTTACCCATGAGGTCCTAGAACCAAGACCCCCAGATACCGAGGGTCAATTGTAATCACATATCACCAAAGTGAAAGATAAAGACACAAAATCTTAATATCTACAAAGAATGGCTCTTAGAGGCTGCTGAAAGGTGATGGGTGGCAGGGGAAAGGGGAGAAATCTTAGTTTGAGTTCTGAGAGCAGATCATGAGGAAAAGACTTAGGTGCAGGTGGTACATTGCAGGCATGAGGTAGTGAGGATTAGGGTAGGGAGGATGAAGAAGGTATTATTGAGGATGCCACTGTGGGCAACAGGGTCTTGATCCTCCTGGAATTTCCTGAGAAACCTGTAAAATGCCTCCAGAATAACCCTCCTGAAGGATGGAGGGATAGATTTATATCCATGGACAAAGACCGAGAGATGCTCCAAAGGGCATTGTCTCTCTTTCACTTCCTGGCAGTGCTTGTGCTCAAGCCCAGAGTTCATAGCATGAGAGAAACATCTGGGCAGAAAGCATATTGATGCATAACCATGAGCCATGCAAGTATCTAGGGAAATAGTTTTTCAGGAAGATGAAATGGCATGTGCAAAATTCCTGGAAAGGGAACATTCTTAGTATCTTAAAGAACAGCAAGGCAGTTAACGTAGCTGGAGTCCAGTTGAGCAGAGTTGGGGAGAGGCATAAAATGAGATCTGAGCCCTAGCCAGAGGTCAGGTCACTCAGGCCATTGTGATCCATGGTAAGTACTTGAGTTTTTATTCAAAAGCAATGGGAAACTTTCAGAAGCTGAGAGCAGTTATTTCATTACAGATTTTTCTTCAAAATGTTCATGTAAATTGTTTAAGCTAGAGTAGTGACTTCTGTAATAAGTAAGCCTCCAACATCACAGCTTAATTTCTGCTCCTATATAAAGATCAAGGTGTTTCTAGGTTGGTGAGACTTATGGAGACTCTGTCATTATCAAAATGTGTTTTCCAAAACCGCTCCAGGTATCATCATCCAGCTGGAAGAAGGAATAAGGGCCTAGAAGATCTCACTTGGAAATATTGATAGATCAGGCATAAAAACGTCACACAATGCTTCATCGCACAGCCCGATGACTAGAACCTAGTCACATCTGCCACACCTAACTGCAATGATTTATTGGATTTAAAACGTTTTTGACTTTACCACATTTTCCAAAGCAATCTGGAATATATAGTTTGTGAAATTTCACAAAACAATATTTGCTCTTATTGCCTATAGGAACCTGAAAACTTTCTATTCTATTTTATTCTTTTTATTTTTCCTATTTCACATTTAACTGCTAGTTATGACCTACTATATTGATTTTATTATCCACTTGAAGACTACTACCTGTAGATCAAAAGTCAAAGCAATACACTGGTTATCAGCTGGGAAATAAGCCCTGAACTTAGAGTAAAAACGCTGGGTTAAAATCCCGTTATTGTCAATGTATCAGTCAGATAGGCTTGGTATTTCTTTGGACCAGCAGCATTACCATCACGTGAGAGTTGTTTTTTTTTTTTTTTTCCTGGCAAGAAAGATTAGACTTGAGCTAACATCTATGCCAATCTTCCCCTTTTTACTTGAGGAAATCTTGGCCCTGAGCTAACATCTGTGCCAATCTTCCTCTATTTTGTATGTGGGATGCTGCCACAGCATGGCTTGATGAGTGGTGCGTAGGTCCGTGCCTGGGATCCACACCTGAGAACCCCAGCTGCTGAAGCCATTGGGCCGGCCCCCACCTGGGAGTTTTTTGAGAATACAGATTTTCTACTCATATCTAATGAATAAAAATCTATTTTTTATGAAATTCCCAGGTGATTCATATAGACATAAAGGTTTAAGAAGCACTGGGTTAGGTAATGCTGCAGTAATAAACAATCTCAAATTCTTAGCAGTTTACAAATGTCTACTGCTTGCTCATGCTTCCTGGCCATCTCAAGTAAGCAAGGGAGCTATGCTCATTACAGTCACTCAAGGACCAAGTCTTTGGAGCAGCTGTTATCTCAAACATTGCCTGTTGTTCTTCCAGAGGAAAAAATAGTCTAAAGAGGGTCTTTCAGCAGCCTACCACACTGCCAAATACACAAATACTGATGTCATCCCTGCCTATTGAGTACTAAATACTTTCTCTCTTGTCTGCATTACTGCTAAAACTTGATCTTACCTAAAGTATTAACATTTAACAAATTGTATTAAATTGTTGATGTTTGTTGTGTCTGTGTTTCCTCTGTGAAGCCCATGTCATCTTATACATCTTAACATACTGAATGCTAAGTTCATTCATTTGTGGGATTTTGCTTTTTGTAAAATTTTTACTTTTAGATTCCAGAGACTGTCCTTTTTCCACATTAAGAAATGTATCAATTGCTTTAAAAGAGAGCTTAGTGCTTAAAACAAGTCACCATCTGGGCGAGGTCAGAATGAAGAGACCTTTCCTGAATTCAGTAAGGTTGATTGATGGGATGAGCTTGACCCATGAACCTACCACCTTTGATAGCCCTTTTTGTCTACGGAAGATGGATGAAGAGTTGAAAGTATTGGTAGGTCCTTGCTGCAATACTGCTCTTCCTGGGGGGTAAAAAAATGCTACCTTTCAAATTTCCCAAATGTGAAAGTCTTGTGGCTACTTTTGAATTTTAATTAGATGTTTTCTACAAAGCAAATATTCTGCAGGTTAGCGGTGGTTTATAGTATTTAGTCATCTGCGGCCAATATGTGCCTGCCGTCTTCTAGGCCACCAAGCCTAGACCCCTTTTTCCCCATGTTCCTTATGAATCCTCTGTACAGCCAAGGCCTTTCTTATCTGATAGTTCTGAAGACAAATATGGTGCAGAGGGTATAAGAATATTGATATTAGGTCACAAAGTATCTTTCCTCATTAACTTAATCAGTCGTCACTACAGATCTGTGATTGTCCTCATGTAACGTTTGGGACAACTGAGGCACAAATTAAGTGATTAAGTGATTTTTTCCACTTTGAAGTGCTAGAGGATTTATGCAGCTGAACTTATCAATTGTCCTTTATAATTATTTTTTAAAAATCGGAAACAGAACTTTGGACAGATTAAAAGCTGCCAATACTGAATTCACATGTATCTTTCTTTGTGCCAATAATCTATTTCTGAAAAACTCTCAAGTTGAATTCTATGCCCAATAATTGACTGAAGGTGTGTAAAATTTTGGAAGCATTTACTTGGGTCTTTCATATATTTTTATGTAAAGTTTGCTTGAAGGAATTTCCACAAAATTATAGAAAACAGAAATTGATAGTACAATCAAGAATTGAGATAATAATAAAGATGATGACAAAAGAAAACAAAAAGTTTGGAAAGATTTCAGTCCATTGCAAAGTATTCCTTTCAAGAAGAGATTACAAAATTCCTGAATGAAACTCTTTAATTTAAAAATTCACTGTCTTCAACATATTTTGGTTTATGACACACAAACATTTACCTGTACTTGAGTTTTTTAATATTGCAAAGATATCTATCTCTTTACCATCAAATTTAGGAAGATAGGCTAACTGAAAGATGAAAGAAACTTAAGTATAAAAATGTCATTTTCATTCTTTCTGTTCAAAAATCTCCTTGAGGAGATAGAGGAGCCCAGAAATTGACAACTATTGGTCTACCCAAAAGAGTCAATATTCGAGTTCTCAGTCTTTCATCAGAGCTGGTCTTATTCTCAAGTTCTAAAAGAACAGAGAGATGTGTGTCTACTTCTTTGTTCAAGCTTATTTATTCTTTCTAGAAGCCAAATATGTGAAAAAGAAACAAACCAAATTCTTAGCTGAAATTACAATGAGTTAATTCTGGGAAAAACAAACAAACCACCCCCACCCCCACATTTGTAATCTTTTAGAAAGTAAGTAACAGGTTTAAAACAATTGTGAGTGTTCACTGAAGAAATATGATCACTGTCTATTGTTGGTAATTTGTATTTTGAGGGGTAAGAAGTTGATTTCAAGCAGTAGTCCCAACTTTGTCTACTTGTTAAAATTAGCTTGGTCATTTAAAAAAGAATTGATGCCCAAGCTGCACCCTAGACCAATTAAATTAAATCTCTGGGGATGCAATTTAGGCTTCAATATATTTTTTAAGCTCTACAGGTGATTTCAAGATTGACCCAAATTTGAGATCTACTGGTTCAATTACAGTCTATTCTTAATCCTATAATGACTGCTAATGTTAATCTAAAAATTCCACCAACAAACACATTATATCAGTTACTCTCAACTCTCCTTCTGTGTTATAGTAGCCTGTCTGATAAATGAGGTTATAGAGATCACTCATTTAGAACGATACATGTAGGCTAAATGAGTTGTTCCTATAATGAAAAGGTTAATTAAACTAGTTTGAGGCTCTACAATAATGATGACGGAGAGGGCACATTTATGCTTTCTTTGTAATTGTTTACTACTTATGACAAAGATTCTCTCCTTGGCCAAACTGTCCTCAGATTTTTGTGAACTTGCTTCTCAAGTAGGCCCTGACTTTTGAGCTTCTGTGTTCATCTCCGCCTTGTTTAATCTTAGTGAGAATCCTATTAAGTCAGTTTAGCTAGAATTCTCTATCCTTGATATCTGATCATCTTGATATCCAATAGGGTTCCTCATCCTCTATCACCCCCAAGGTGATTTGTGAAGAAATCACCTTCAGAAAGAATCGTGTTAGGTCACTTGTTAGAATCCTCCCTTACCTCTAATATAAGTAATTCTCTTAGGATTTCCCATCCACTGACACCCTCCTCCTATAAATTCCCATTTTTGCTTGTTGTAGTATTTGGAATTGATCCCACTCTCTCTCCCACACTGAAAAACCCCATTGTGGTGTCTGCTATCATCCCACAATGGTCTCGAGTAAAGTCTACCTTACTATTATTTAACAAGTGTCAAGAATAATTTTTTCTTTAACACTTATTATAACTACATGTGAAACAGCAGCTATAAGTTCAGAACTTAGTATCTGAATTATTCTTCTCTACCATTTTATATATATTTCTTTTTTAAATTTATTCATGTTTTTTCACACATATGTGAAACTCAGTTCAACTACATCAAAAATATTAAACTTATGCCAGATTTGCTAGTCAGAAACTCAATGAGTAGGACCCATTGACAAGTAATTTTTCACAAATCATCTGGGTGATTTTTATGTTCACTAAACTTTCAGGCCCGGGATTCCTATGGATTTACAGAAAGCAAAAGGAGCAGAGCCAGCTTAAATAAGAAAAACAAATCACTACTTTTTAACCAGAAATATATCTTTTTAAAATAAATTTATTTACCACAGGAATACTACACAAGTCAGGAAAGATGGGTCGCACTCATTGGAAGCTTCAGAAGACTATCAGTGTTTTACTCGTCCACTTTCTTCTTGCCAGTGATGGACAGCCAACTATAATCTCGCATTTGTCCCTGAAATAAAGCCATGACAGGAATCCCAGAAGCTGGAGCTCTGACAGTAAGATGTCATTTTCCTACTGTAGTCTCTGACCCATAAAATTGTATAGTTTCTTTGCTTGGGCCAGATTATAGTTATGGCCAAAATAATGGGATAATTGAATGCAGAATGAACTCTGGACACTAATTTATCTGTCAATCCAAGCATGAGAAACATTTGTCTTCTAACAGCTAGCAAGTAGAAAGGAGGTAGTAAAGCCAGTTACGGAATTGGTAGTTTCCATAAACATACTGTCATCTCAAACAAGCACCAGTTGATTTGATGATATTAAATTTAAAAAGAAGCTGATAATTCAAGACAACAATGTATTACTGTGGTTTATGTTTTAAGGAGATATTTATCCAGTACTTTGTTAAGCTTTGAATCAGAACTATTTTTGTGTATGCATGTGTGTGTGTGTCAGTGACAGAGAGAGACAGGGAGAGAGAGAGAGGGAGAGAGAAGGAGAATTGGAGAAGGCAGTATGTGAGAGAGTGCACACGCACACATGTAAAGCTTTTGAAACAGGCCATTTAGACAGTGAGATTATCTTGTGGCTACAAGATATGTGAACTTCTCCAAAATAAAGACTATTATCTTCTTCATCTTTGCTTTTTCTGCAGAATCTGGTAAAGCATTTGGAATACTAAATAGTAAAGTATATCTATCAGACTTGAATCCAAGTCAAATTTGGATACCATTAAGAGAGAATATGTTAGGTATTATCACATAAAAAATAATATTGGCCTGAGATTGAGATTATTCTTTAATCTAGGTGAATAGTGATTTATTATATTAATTTTATTAACCTAAAATCTCTAGTAGATGACACTAATTCTCATGCACATAATCCATTTTTAATTATACTACCAAAGCCAAAGCAATGGATATTCCTCACCACTTTCTTTAAAATACGACATTAAGTAAAGAAGAATAAAATATGCTGATTCAATGGAATTATTATAGGAAAGAAAGCTTATGAGAATGCCATTAATATCCTAAACCAGAACAAATTTACAATCCAGATTTTCAAACTGATTAGGGAATTTCTGTCAAATTTTAATAGCTCCATAGGGAGTATGTAGCTCACTAATATGAGCTCTATTAAGGAATACTTTGGTCCCATTCAAAACCACAATTTGTCACAAATACTTGGATTCTTCCAGTTCTAATTTTAAAAAGAAGAAAAGAAAAGAAAGAAAAAGAAAAACTTTACTTAAATATCAGAAGAGTGCTATAATCCAGATAAGAAATACTTTCCAAACCAGACAACTACCAATTGAAAAAAATTCCAGGGTTATTGAGGATTCTGGGAAGACAGCAGAGTAGAAAGCCCCAGGAATCTGTCTCCCTACCTAGATAACTATAGCACAGGCAGAATCCGTCTGATGTGACTATTTTAGAACTCTGGAGTCTATTGAAGGCTTGCAACTTTCAGGGGAAGGCTTGGACAGTAAACTGTAGTTAATTTCAGCACTTATCACAGTAGTAGCTACCCATACCCCACCCCTCAGCCCCATGGCAGGCAGCTGTGCATGTGTTTTTGGAGCAGCTTGCATACAGCTTGTAGGAGCCAGGCTGGTCAAAATTGAACCTGTCCTTCAAATATTAGGAATCTGTGCTCTAATCACTGATTGCTACTTCTAATCTCAAAGGTCAGACAAAGAGGTGGCAACCATTGTTTTTGCACCTTCTTCCACTGATGCAAGCCATGCCATCTCACCTGGCTGAAGTGACTTCCAAGGGATTTAAAGGGCTAGCACCCTTCCCTCACCCTTTTTATTTTTTCTCTTTTTTCCAATCTTTGGAACTAGACATTAAAGACTAGGATATTCAAAAGCAACTGCATATATAGGGGAAATTAGAAGTCATGGCCCATGCACAGGGAAAGGCAGAGGCTCAGAAAACACCTGAGAAGATTTTTTAAGTTTACAGTTCAGGCTGATCCTCACACAGAAGCAGCCTGCAACAACAACAACAAAAATTAGCAAAAACCAAAACAGTAAACCCTGGGGAAAGGGAAGAATCTGACTTCTAGACTTACCACATTATTAGATTCAAATGTCCAGTTTTCCAAAAAAATAAAACCATAAGAGATACAAAGAAACAGGAAAGTATGGCCCATTCAAAGCAAAAACATAAATTGAAAGAAACTGTCCCTGAAAAAGACTTGATGGTAGATCTACTAGGTAAAGGGACTTTAAAATAACACTCTTAAAGATGCTCAAAGAATCAAAGGAAGATGTGGGCAAAGTAGAGAAAATGATGTATGAACACAATAGAAATATCAATAAAGAGATATAAAACTTAAAATGAAACCAAAAAGAAATTCTGGAGCTGAAAGATACAATAACTGAAATGAAAACTGCACTAAAAGTATTCAAAGACAGATTTATGAAAGAAAAACAAAGAATAAATAAACTTTAAGATAGGACGTTAAAAAGATCAAATCTGAGGAACAAAAAGAAAAAAGATTGAAGAAAAGTGAACAGAATCTAAGGGGCTTGTAAAATACTATGAAATGGACAAATATATGCATTGAGGGAGTCTCAGAAGAAGAAAGAAAGAAAGGGGCAGAGAGAATATTTGAAGGAATAATGGCTGAAAACCACTCAATCTTGATGAAAGATATAAATATAAATATCCAAGATGATTAACAAATTCCAAGATGAATTTAAAGAGACCCACTGAAACACATTATAATTAAATTTTCAAAAGACAAAGAGAGGATCTTTAAAATAGCAAGAGAAAAGTGACTCATCACATATAAAGGATTCTCAATAATATTATAAGCTGATTTCTCTTCAAAAACGTTGGAGGCCGGAGGGCAGAGGGCCAATATGCAAAGGAAAAAAAGAAAAATATGTCAGTCAAGAACTCTACATCTGGCAAAACTGTCCTTCAAAAGTGAGGGAGATGTTAAACCATTCCCAGATTTAAAAAGGCTGAGAGAGTTCATTGCCATTAGACCTGCCCTGCAAGAACTGCTAAAGTGGGTCCTGCAGTTTGAAATTAAAGAACACTAGACACTAATTTGAAGCCATATAAATAAAGGCCCCAGTAAAGGTAAATACAAGGGCAATTATAAAGCCAGTTTTATTGTAACAATGATTTGTAACTCCACTTTTTATTTTCTCAATGATTTAAAAGTCTAATATTAAAAAAATTATTAACCTGAATACTATTATTATTGTAACTTTGGCTTGTAACTCCACATTTTTTTTCTACATAATTTATGAGACTAACGCGTTTAGAAGAATTATTGGTTAATGTTTTGGGGAACAAATTGTATAAAGATGTAATTTTGTGACATCACAACTGAAAGGGTTAGGGAGAGAACTGTAAAGGAGTAGAGATTTGGGATGTTTTTGAAATTAAGCTGGTATAAATTCATTTTGGAGTGTTATAACTTTAGGATATTAAAATGTAACCCTCATGCTACAGAATATACACAAAAGGAAATGAGAAAGAAATATAAATATTTCATACCAAAAAAAAATCAACTAAACACAAAAGAAGACAGAAATGCAGGAAATGAGGGATGAAAAATAAACTATCAGACACATGGAAAATAAATATCAAAATGACATAAGTAAGTTCCTCTTTGTCAGTAGGATTAGCAGAATGGATAAAAATACATGATTCAACTATATGCTGTCTACAAGAGATTCATATCAGATTTAAAGACACAAAGATGTTTAAAGGTAAAGAATGGAAAAAATATTCTATAAAATTGGAAACAAAAAAGAGCAGAGATGGCTATACTAATATCAGACAAAATTAACTAAATCAGAAAAGATTACTTGAGACAAAGAAGGACATTATGTACTAATAAAAGTTTCAATACAACAAGAAGATATAACATTTATAAACATTTAAACACCTAATAACATGTATGAAGGAAAAATTGACAGAATTGAAGGGAGACATAGATAGTTCTATAGTAATAGTTGGAGACTTCAATACTCCATGCTCAATAATGGATAGAACAACCAGACAGAAGATAAGTAAAGAAATAGAGGACCTGAACAACACAATAAACTGACTAGATCTAACAGACACACACAGGGCACTCTACCCAACAACGCTCAAATATACTTTCTTCTCAAGTGCACATGGGACATTTTCCAGGATAGATCCTATGTTAGGCCACAAATTAAGTCGGGTAGATTTTAAAAGATAGATATTATACAAAGTATCTTCTCTGACCACAATGGGATGAAGTTTGGAACTAAAAACAGAAATAAAACTGGAAAATTCACAGACTTGGAGAAAATAAACAGCACATCCTTACAGAACCAACGCGTCAAAGAAGTCACAAAGCTTACTAGAAAATACTTAGAGACAAATGAAAACTAAAACACAACATAGCAAAACTTATGAGTGCAGTGAAAGCATTGCTAAGAGGGGAATTTGTAGTTATAAATGCTTACAGTAAAAACAAGAAAGGTCTCAAATCAACAACCTAACTTTATAGCTTAACGCTACTGAACTGGACACATAAAAATGGTTAAGATGGTAAATTTTATGGGTATTCTATCACAATAAAAAGAATTTAAAAAAACCCTCCAGGGTTATTGCCAGATGCTTCACCGATGCATCTTTTATGCACCTATGTTTTTGTTTCATCCTTTCCCAGTGATTCAAGTGATAATGGAAACCTTCTATCCTTTCCTGAATTTCTTCTGCACCCCTCTTCATGCCCCTCTACTACCTGAATTCACATCATCTATGTCATTATCAACCTGAAGTCAATCACATAAAAGTTCGTTATACATTTTGCAGAATTAATATAACAACAATATTTTGTAAAGATATCCAAAATTGTGGTGTCTCCCTAAATAGAAGCTGACTAACCTCAATATTATTTTTCTTTTAATACTATCAAAGGAAATCAGAGAATATAATGCCAGTTATGAATTTGTTTCTGTTCTGTTCTATCTATGGATTTGTTTCAAATCAGTTGCATTCTTGGGTATTATGAAGCGCAATTCAAATAAGTTTGTACTTTGAATTATAATACTCTATAGTATTGAAGAACTTGGCCAAATTCATGATAGCAGATTACAACAGAAGTCTAAGAATTAAGCAATACATCTGTCCTAAAATGAGACTTTCATTTTTATATTAAACAAAAGTGCCTGGCATTTTAACTAACAGCTGCTCATCTCCACATCTTTATCTCAGATACAGTAATATTAGTAATAGCTAATATTTATGGTGCTTTAATTATGCATCAGCAACTATCAAGGGCTTTCTATCCATTACCTTATTTAAACTTTATAACAAACCTATGAGTAAAGTGTCATTATTATCCAGCATTTTAGGATAAGAAAATCAAATCTTGGGCAGGTTTAGAAACATGTCCAAGGTTTTAGATAGTAAGTGAGAGAACAGAGATACTAACCAAAGCATGTCCACTCAACCATACATTCGTTCACACTGATTATCTCAGTAGATAAATGTAATATCCTTAGCCTGTTCAACAGCCACAATTGTGATCTATTCCTAACCTTTCAAAAAAATTTTTTAGAATGTACTTTTCATACTAAATTTATCCCTGGCTTGATTTTATTTTGCCATTTATATTCCTCTCTCTCCACTAAATTTCCTAAAGTATTTATTTTAAATTGTATGGATTTACTATGATAACTCAGTTTTTCATAACCAAGGAACAATATAAATAAGAACATTCTTTAAAAAGATAAGCACTAAAACATTTGAAATGGTGTCTGAAACAACTTCCAGAGGACAGAGAGCCTCCCTGGAGTCGTTTGATGTTGGTGAGTTCCTGAGGTCAGATTTAGACATCACACATGGTGTCGAGATTGCATAGTTGAGCATCATGTCCCTAAGGGTTCTGAACTAATTGTCCCAAGACAAACATGAGGTTTGAAAAAAACATATTTGAAACTTATTTTGGTTCATGTAATTCATATTCTGGATGGAACAGAGAGGAAATTTGCTGGTTACTGTAAGATGTTCTATGTGTTACTTCCTTGTTGGCTATTGATATTATGTAAGTTTTGAATTAATGGGTGCCTGTGTTTTAGTGTCAATTATGAAAACCTGAGTTCCTGGCTGAGGAATGTGACTGCCTTTATTTTAAAATAAAATTTTGCCTAAAGGAATAAAACCTCATCTCTCTGAGATGAAAATCATTGTTGGCTCATAGCCTAATGTAATCTATGGAGAAAAAATGTGGATGGGCAGAGGTGCACAGTATATACAACTGAAATAAGCATATTCAGAAACAATATATTGAAAAAGTCTGGTTATTGTTCAAAACGGGGTCAATAAAAATATGCCCATTGAAATAACAGAATACATGTAAAAATAAACCTACAGGCTCGCTGGCAGACTAGAAGAGCTGCCACAGTCACATCAATTAGGAATTTGGGGAAGTAAAAACACAAATGGAATCACATTGACAGTGAAATCCAAGAGGCTTAAGAAGGAGACAGAAGAGGAGGCCTTCAAGAACAATAGAGCTTTTCCCCAGAAATTCTCAGGAATGGATCCTCCAAAATATTCTAGGGCACAAGCTGGAGGCAGAAGAGAGGACCGTGAGCAGTCAACTAGGCAATTATCATATTTCATCAATTCTTAGCTTCAAAATTTTTCATGTTAACATTTATTTAGTGATTTGAAAGTGTTATAAAAAATGCAATGCATACTTTAATTGGCAGCAATTTCTCTTTGTAGGTGTTCATGAAATAACGATAGACTTCATCACTGGTGATATTCTGTTCTATTAAATAAAGTAAATGAAGGGACTACAGCACAGTTAACCAGCTCCCATAGCTCAGAACAGTTACTTCTTTTTTTTTTTTTTTGAGGAAGATTAGCCCTGAGCTAACTGCTGCCAATCCTCCTCTTTTTGCTGAGGAAGGCTGGCCCTGAGCTAGCATCCGTGCCCATCTTCCTCTACTTTATATGTGGGACGCCTACCACAGCATGGCTTGCCAAGCTATGCCACGTCCGTACCCGGGATCCAAACCGGCGAACCCCAGTCCGCCGAGAAGCAGAACACGCGCACTTAACCTCTGCGCCCCGAGGCCAACCCAGAACAGTTACTTCTAATACTTGCTTCCAGGCTAAACCTAAGAGTACAGTTGTTTTTGTTTTTTGTCTTGTTTGTTTGTTTGTTTTTCCTTTTTAAAAACTAGGATATCATAAGAGATTAGCTTTTAGATTGGCCATTGTAGGCAGATAAGATGGTAGTGTTTGGAGGTAATTGATATCTATAATAAAGGGCAAAAAGTATTGAAAAGGGCCGAATATATTGAAAATTCCTACTCCATCTCAGATAAACCTCTACTTTCCTCTCCCTTTAAGAAATATTATTCAGATATGCAGGAAAAAGTAAACATATATTTTGATATAGAAACCCTTTGAAATGTTACCACCTATGAACTCCGATTGAAAGAATTTTATTGACAATATTCTCTAGTGAAGACTAATTCTAAAAATCTGGAAAAATTAATATATAGGTAAAAGTGCTGGGCAGAAAAACAGTAATACTATAAGTAGGTATAAATAATTACCAAGATGGCAGCTATGACCATTAGTGTACTTGTGAGGAAATGATTTGTAGGAAAGTTAAGGCAAATGTAAAATAATCTGAAAAGAACATTTGAGGCCTTATCAAAATAAGAGTTTGGAAGAAGTGAGTAAGTGAAAATGTTCAAAGGATATTGTGTTATTTGGGGGATAATTATTGATAACTATTATATTATTTTTGCCACTGATAGACAGTATGTCTTTATATGCATTTTAAAAATGCTATAAATGTAACCACAAAAAGGTAACAAATAAGATGTATAACTCTTCTATGGCTGGCAAACACTTAGACACAGCTATTGAAGAAAAAAGAGGTCTTAATCCTCCTTGGGGCAGAAAAGAAATAACAGTAAAGCGTTATGAAAAAAATGAAAATAAGATCTTCAGATGAGACAATATGTACTCTCCATAACAGCATATTGATGGCCAAAATGGTTCAGTGAGCGACATGGAGGATTTTCCCTTGTTACCAGTCAAAGAACCAAGTGGAACCAAGCCCTCTCTTTGCTCATACTCATTCTTCCTTTTTCCCAGTTGGATGAGGGGTGGAGACAAACAGTGCATATTTTCAACATCCCCACAGCCCAGGTTGGGGATAGTGTGGCCATGAGCCAAGGTGCCAGCACCAAATTCTCTTGGTGCTGGGCAGCTAGACCCAAGGTTCGGACTTCCTGAAACCCAAGCTAAACTATTATGCTGGCAAGTCCATTCTTACAATTGAATGATAAAAATTCAGCAACAGGAAGGCGGCTTCCTCTGTTAGTGTAGAGTCCTCAAACACTTTGGTCTCCGAACCCTTTAACAGTCTTAAAAAATACTGAGGACCCTGAAGGGCTGTTTATGGAGGTTTTATCTATTGCTATTTTCCTATTGTTTTAAACTAAAAATTAAAAAGAAAACATTTTTATTTATTTAAAATAATAAACCAGTTGCATGTTAACCCAAATAATATATTTTAATAAAATACATTTTATATTTAATAAAAAGTAACCGTATGGTCAAAACCGAGAAAAAGTTGAGAAGAATGGCAATGTGGTTTAGATCTTCACAAACGTCGTTTAGTTCTTATTTAAGAGAAGAAGCTCAATTTTTATATCCGCTTCTGCATTTAATCTTATTGCCCTTAAACAAATAGACAGCTAGTTATTTCCCCAGCATAAATGCATTTATTGGGGATCAGCAAAGAATTGCAATTCAGGGTCTGCAATCATGGAGAAACACATGCAATTCCCCTGCAACCAGGGGCTGAGAAGCTCTTTTTCATAGTGGGGAAGAGGAAGTTGGGAGGGCCATTGCAAAGAAAGAGTTCGAGGTGTAGTGGCTTCTCATTGGCTGAGTTGTGATAGTCTCTCATTGGCTGAGCTGCTTGCCGGTCAAGAAGAGGAAGTCTTTCTTCTTCCTGTTGGACTCTGCTTCTACAGCGTAACACACAAAATGGTTAAAGGGGATCCTGTAACAATTTTCTCAGTAGCCTTAACCAAAAGGATAGTGGCAATAATGGTTCTAAGGCAAGGGGCGTATACCCATGTCACCGGGTCCAGCTGCTGGCTATAATACTCTATGGGTTGATGGTGGTCCCCTTGTTTTTGAGTGAGTACCCCAAGAACATTCCCTTCCTTTTCATATACAAAAGCGAATCTGATATTTGGGATGTCCAAGGACAAGTGGATCCATGAAACTTTCCTTGAAGGTCGTTAAGCCTATGTCTTCCTGTTCTACCCATAAAATTGTGTTGGGGTTGTTGTTCCTTAGCAAAACATACAGAGGTTTGGCCATAAGAGAGAAATTTGGAATCCAATTTTGGCAATAATCAACTAGCCCAAGAAAACCTTGCAACTTAGTTTTGGGTTTGGGTTTCGGGAAACTTAGTACACTACAAACTTATATGGATCTAGGTGTAGCCCTTGTTCTGGGCAAACTGCAGTTTCTGTTTGGCAACCTTATGTCCCTTTAAGGCTAAAAGCTTTAGAAAGTGGATGCTGTCTTCCTGTGAGATGTCTTTGGAGGGAGAGCAAAGAAGCCAATCATTCACATGTTACAACAAAGTAGAGCCCCTAGGGAACTTTACATAATCCAGATCAGCCTTCAGGATTTGTGAGAAAGAAGATGGGATCTCAGTAAAACCCTGAGGCATTACTGTCCAGTGAATTGTTTTCCTCCCCAAGTGACGGCAAAAAGGTATTGACTAGCTTCATCAGCTGGAACGTTAAAGGGTGCACTGCATAAATCAATTACAGTAAAGAATTTGCTTCCACTGGAGATGGATGTTAGTAGTGTATGAGAGTTAGGGACAATGAGGTGTCGAGGGTTAACAATGTTGTTTATTGCTCAGAGGTCCTGGACTAACCTCCACCCTTGGCCCTTGGGTTTTCTCACAGGTAAAATAGGTGTATTACAGGGACTAGAACAAGGGATAATGAGGCCCTGAGCCATGTAATCCTCTATTATGGGATTTATGCCTTGAAGGGCTTCTTTACTTACATGGTATTGAATAATTCTGGGGAAAGGTTTTGAGGATCTGTTTGAATCTTGATGGGAGGTGTGCTGTGAATTTTACTCATGTCAGTTGGAGGTCTTCCCTCTAAGAGGGTGGTAACTGATTCCACAGAGACAAAGGATCAGTGTTTCCAGAATCAGCTCTTGTACCATCAGAGACAGAGCAACTAAAAGATGTCAAAGGTCATTTAATTCCCTGGGTTGGCTGTTTTGATGGCTACTATCAAATTCTCGAATTGCTTCCCTCTTTCAGGAGAAAGAAATTCTGGCACGATACTTTTCTGAGAAGTCTCAGCCTAGTAAATGAATAGGGATGGAGGCACTAAGGAGAAAAAGCTATGTGTTTCTTAAAGGGCTTAAACAAAAGGGGATAGGTTCAGAGAGAGGAACCTTTTGAGGTTTATCAAAGATTCCCACTATTTGAACCGTTTTAGTTCTCTGAGGCAGGGGCTGCTCTCTAGCTGTGCGGCTGAGCACGGAGAGTGTGGCTCCGCTACCGGTTGGGACAGAAGGAGAATCATCTCCAAGCTGGAGAAATGTTTCTCCAAGCCTATCAAGAGGGAGGACTGGGGAGAGCCCCTGCAGTCCCTCAGAGCCCGTTATTGAGAATTTGGAGGGCATCGGAAAGGCTGGCTAGAGGGCTGAAGGCGCTTGAAGCACTTAAATTTCTAACAATCTCTTTCCCAATGTCCTGGCTTTTTGCAATACTAGTAGAAGCTAGGAGGTTTTGGTTTTGTTTGCTGAAGTTGGAGATGAAGAATTTTAGCTGTCTTTCTTTTAGGTGACTCATCGAGGGTGAGAGAGCTGGTTTGCCAAATTAACTAGATCTGGGCTGGACACACTTTCCCATTTCATTTGTACTAGTTCCCAGTTCTTTGTACTAGAAGGAAAAGGTCCCAGTTCAGCTCACTAATAAACAGAGTTAAAAGCTACCTAGGTGGGGGGCCCCGTGGCCGAGTGGTTAAGTTCGCGCGCTCTGCTGCAGACGGCCCAGTGTTTCGTTAGTTCGAATCCTGGGCGCGGACATGGCACTGCTCATCAGACCACGCTGAGGCAGCGTCCAACATGCCACAACTAGAAGAACCCACAACGAAGAATACACAACTATGTACCGGGGGGCTTTGGGGAGAAAAAGGAAAAAATAAATAAAAAAAAATAAAAGCTACCTAGGTGGAATCAACATCTGAAGGAAGACGAGAATTTTCTCTAAAAACAATCTGAAGTCGATGATAATAGTCATAAACAGGTTGATTGCATTTTTGTGCACAAGGCTGAGTTTTGTTCCAATCAACAGGCTTTGGGAAAGCCCTAGGCATTGCCCGATCTACTCCTCTAGCAATTGCCTGAGCCTGATTATACAGCAGGTTAGCAGGCTGGTCTTCTGGTTATAACTCCAGAAACCTTTCAAGATTTTCCCACTTAGTGGTTTTCACCCAGTGCTGGGCCTGGCGATCACCTACAAGCATATGGACTAGCTGATCTAAGTCAGAAACCAAACTGGTAAGTTTGAATGACTATTTTAAATTCCTCAGCAAATCAGCGGATCTTCAGTTATTTTGGGACGATCTTTGACTATGGCTCACAGTTCGGCTTTAGAATAGGGAGTATAAGAAATTAAGGGTTTAGTCTTTGGATCCTCAGAAGGGTTAATTTTAAAGGGACAGGTTCTGATAAGTTCAGAGGAAGGGGAAGTGGGAAGAGGTTCATAGAAAAGGGGAAATTTAGCAAGAGAGAATATGGGGGAACTGAGGGTATAGAGGAGGTTTAGATGGGATAGAAGGGAAGAAGGAAGTTGGTGCTGGGAGTGGGACCTGAGCACAAGGAGCACGGGGAGAGGAATATAATGGTGCCAGAGACAGAACATGAGTCAAAGAAGCTGGGGAAGAGAAACATGAGAAGCCTTCAGAAGCCACTTTATTTTTCTTTAATCATTTGTTGGCCTCAGTCTTAAAATTTTATTTTGCAAAGAGGCAATTTTAGACTCCTGATAACATTTGGAAACCTTAAAATACCGATTGAAATGGGCGTTCCATTCCATTCAGTTTTGGAAATTATACAGCTATGGTTGTTCAATTTGGTGTTAAGAAAGGTAAGTTTGGGGAGTTCAAAAGATCCCCCATAACAGCCATTGACATTCTAAATACATTTGGTTAAATCGGTCCATTTAGTCAGAAACACACTTGAGGAATGACAATAGTTTTTAAACATAAGATCAGCTGAGGTCATTGTGGGAATGAGGCACCCTAAAAATATTTAGATAACTGGAGGGGCCAGCCCAGTGGCATAGTGGTTAAGTTTGTGTGCTCTGCTTTGGCTGCCTGAGGTTTGCTGGTTTGGATGCTGGGTTTGGACCTACACACTGCTCAAGCCATGCTGTGGCTGCTTCCCACATACAAAATAGAGGAATATTGGAACAGACATTAGTTTAGTGACAATCTTCCTCAAGCAAAAAGAGGAAGATTGGTAACAGATGTTAGCTCAGGGCCAATCTTCCTCACCAAAAATAAATAAATAAATAAATAAATAAATTTAGATAACTGGGATCCCATTTCTTAGCAGCTTTTCTCTAGAGCAAAAGAAGAATTCTCAAACAGCTTAAACAATTCAAAACAGCTTGCACTCAAACAGCTCGAAAATCTCAAACAGCCTGCAGGCTTAATATCAGCCAGCTGTAAGGACCAGTCTGAGCTCACTGAGGTGGGCCAGAGGTCGAATCAATGCAGTTCCTATGGAACAGTCCAGTTCCAAAGGGGATCAGACCAAAGGTTGATCCACGCAGTTTCAATAGAACAGTCCGCTCCCAAGGGAGTCAGGCCGAAGGCTGGACCAGTACAGTTCTGATGAAACAGTGTGAAAATTGGACCAGATGCTAACACAGTTTCAGGAGAAGCAGTTTGGTTCCAAAAGGGGTCGGATTGAAGGCCAGCAGGATTCCAAGGAAGAGCCTGATTCAAAGAGTCAGGCCAAAGTACCGCCCAAGCACTCACAGACAAACAAGCCCTCAACCAGAAGAGGATGAAGCCTTAACATAGATCTCCAATAAAGCCTGGAAAGCCTTAAATGCAAGGAGGGTGGAAGCTCGGCCCCAGGAGAAAGACTGACCCCAAACCTTCAAGGTCAGGGAGAAAAGCAGTGAGCTCAGTGGGCTGTGTTGTGAGTTCTGCACCTGTTTGCTCAACAGTCTTGGAGTCACCGGGGGTCTTCTCTGGACCCCCGTACAGGCCATGAAAATGTTAACCTTAAACAAATAGACAGCTAGTTATTTCTCCAGCAAAAATGGGTTTATTTGGAATTAGCAAAGAATTACAATTTGAGGTCTGCAACCATGGCAAGCCACATGTAAGTCCTTGGCAACAAGACGAGGAGGAACTCTTTCAGAGGGGAAGAAGCAGTTGGGGGAGGGCTATTGTAAACAAAGAGTTTGAGGGGTGGTGGTTTTTCATTGGCTGAGTTGCGACAGTCCCTCATTGACTGAACTTGCTGGTCAAGAAGAAGTCATTCTTTTTGCCTTTTGGCCTCCGCTTTCAATGTGGGATGTGAGAGCTCCCCCTTTTGGCCTCCCAACTCCAATTTAATGCGTTTTCTCTTCATTAATTTCTATAATCTGTTAGATATATCGTTTCATTGAAGAATATGAAAAAGTTCTGCCTCATGCAAACTTAAAGTTACAAAGAGAGGAGTATTTTAATCTCCTTTTTGGACAATTTTATGCATGCCCTCTAACCTCTAGAAAATACCATTGTGCATTCATAGAGAAAGAAATGTAAAAGTCAAATACTTCTTATATTATTTTGAAAAGAGTTTTGGTTTCGCAGACCTCCAGGAAGGGTCTCGGGGACTTCCAAGGGTCCGTGGACCAAACTTTAAGAACCTTTGTCTAGAGCATTGTCCCACAATGCCTCTAGTTGCGCTCTGACCCAAACGCACCTCTCTGCAAAGCTCTCAGAAACTTGTGACCCTAACATCTGCTGCCCTTCTGCCTGTGCATGCCTGTGCTGTACCACACTTTGCAGGACAAACAGTGAATATGAACATGTTTAACTTCCTTATTAAAAGTCAGGAGCTGTCCCATTCAGAGACACTGCTAAACTATATGATGCGGGAAGTTTTTAAAAAGAAGATGGACAAATATCTAATAGACAAGATCTCAAAAAAGTGGGGACTAGTGGTAATATTAATATCAGGCCATGAAAAATTTAACCTAGTAATGGGAAAAAAGTGTCAATATTATTAAAGTTAAGTACAAAATAATATATATGACCATCAAAATTAATGCCCCCAATTTATTTGATAAAAATACTCATTCCCAATAATTCTCCTTAAGATACACACTTCTTGTTAGCGCTTACCATTCCAATTCCTAGCAACCCTGTGTGCAGAAAAGTGGAACCCTGTCCGGTCTTTTGGTGCCAACCTCTCATCTTCTGATGCTGTATCAGATAATGCTCTGGGGCTATTCATAGGAATTTCATGACCAATTTTTCCAGAAGTGGGTGGCCGTGTCCTTCTTCCTAGTCTATCTAATCTGGAGGCTCTGCTGAAACCTGTCTACCATGGGTGACCCTGCTGGTATTTGAAATACTGGTGGCAGAGCTATCAGCATCACAGCAAGATGCAGCCACTACAATATGACAATGATAGATGGGTGTGGTTCCCTGACTGAGCAATGGAACTCAGATCGCAGTGGTGAGAGCAGTGAATCCTAACCACAAGACCCCTAGGGCTGGCTAAGATATGCATAGAAGTAATTTAACTAGTTTGGTTCAAATGATTTCCACCAGAAAAACTAAAATAAATAGATTTCATTTATTTTAAAGACAGTCCCCTTGGCAGTACAGTCATTCATTGCTTAACAACTGGGATAACATTCTGAAAAATGCACTGTTAGGTGATTTCATTGTTGTACAAACATATAGAGTGCACTTACACAAACCTAGAGGGACTAGCCTATTACACACCTAGGCTATATGGTACTAATCTTATTGGATCACCATTGTATATGTGGTCCTTTGCTGAGTAAAACATCCTTAAGCAGCGCATGACTGTAGATATTTTTTACCTGCTATGGACTGAATGAATCTCCCCAAAATTCAAAGTTGAAACCTAATCCTCAATGTGGTGTTTGGAGGTGGGGCCTTTGGGAGGTGATCCAGTTTTGAGGCAGAGTTCTCATGCATGAGATTTAATTCCTTTAGAAGAGACCCAGAGAGATCTCTCACCTCTTCTACCACGCAAGGATACAAGGAGAAGTCAGCAGTCTGCAACCCAGAAGCTTGTTCTCACAGTACCCTATCGCACTGGCAGCATGATCTCAGACTTTCAGCCTCCAGAATTGTGAGAAACAAAGGTCTGTCGGTTGTAAGGCACCCAGTCTATGGCAATTTGTTACAGCAGCCAGAATGGACTAAGACATTACCTCTGTGGTCTGTTGACCCTAGGAGAACCCAAACCTCTTTTGTTTCATTACTTGCCCTTGTCCTCAAAACTATTCTTGGGAAAACTATGAAAATAGTGATGGGGTGGAAACAATGTAGCTTTAACAAGTTGGAGAGTCTGGATTCAAAACTTCACTGGGCCATTTAAGAATTCCATGATGCAAAGCTTATCATTTAAACACTCCAGGATTCACTTTCCTCACCATCAAAGTGAGAGTAATAATATATGTCTTATAAAACCGAGGATAACTTATGTAATATTGATTTTTACAGAGTTTAACAAACTGGAAAATAAATATTTAGTCATAAAACAAAACATAAAGCCCCACTATTCCTAAATTCTGCTGTGAATTTACTTATAGACCTAGTTGTGGATGTTGAAAAGGAGAAGAGGACAGGAGCATCAAGTCTAAACCACTGTCAGATGGAAGAGGCTGATGTTGCTGGGGAATGGTAGGCAGAATTTTAAGATAGCTCCAAGATTCATATCCCTCATGTGTAATCCACTCCCCTTGAATATGATGGGATAGTAGCTCCTTTGACTAAGTTAGGTTATATGATAAGGGTGATATGAAAGTCACTCCCGTGATTAAATTGCTAGATAAGACTCCATGTTAGTAGTCAACTGGATAGGGATTTTTCTGCTGGCCTTTAAGAAGTAAGATGGCGTCTTGTAAGAGGGTCAGCTAGGACTTGAAAGTGACCTCTGTAACTTAAGAGTTACCTCCAGCCAACAAGAAAACAGGAACTTCAGTCCTACAACAGCAGGAATTTAACTATGCTAAAAACCTGAATGAGGTTGCAAGAGGACTGAGAGCCTCCGAGGAGACAACAGTTTCAGCCCACACCTTGGATTCAGCCTGGTATAACCCTGAGCAGAGGACCTCACTAACCTGGATCTCTGACTCACACAACTGAGATAATAAATCGATGTTATTTTTAGGCCACTAAATTTGTGGTGATTATGCAGTAATAGAAAAATAATATAAGGAATGAGGGGGAAATGATGCCTGGCAGCCATGAGAGCTCTGAGGACTGCCTCAGGAAAAATGGGCCACAGGACCTGGGCAGACGGATTGCTTTGAAAATCATCAGTCGGTAGTAAGTCTGAGAACATTTGAGACCCCTACCCTCACGCAGGTGTTGGAGCTGGGATTTTATATACATTGGCTCAGGAACTAATACGAAAAATAAGAGACATCAAAAGCAATAGCAGAGTCCATTTAGGTAAAAAGATAATTAAATTGCTTCGTGAATAAAGAAGATTTGCCCTAGATATACATCCACATTTTCAAAAACAGTTATAAGAATGAATTTTGTTGATTTTACTGTAAAAAAATTGATTTTTCCAAAGGATTTCTTGGAAAGGGACAGCTTCTCTATTTTTCTTTTTTCACAGAACACTTTAAAAAATTTTAAATTACACTTTTGAAGCCATATTAAGCTTGATTATATTGTTTGAAATAATACACCCTTTTCCCAATGTAGAAGATTATCAAATGTATGTTCTAGGCAAGAAAATAAAAGCATACAGAAAATCATGTAATTCCATTCCCTCAAGTATCCCAATTAATTAAATCTATAGATTAGGTTGTTCTTTTTTTAAAGTTTGGCACCTGAGCTAACATCTGTTGCCAACTTTTTTTCTTCTTCTTCTCCCCAAAGCCCCCCAGTACGTAGTTGTATATTCTAGCTTTGAGTGCTTCTGGTTGTGCTGTGTGGGACGCCGCCTCAGCATGGCTTGATGAGTGGTGCTAGGTCTGCCCCCAGGATCTGAACCGGTGCAACCCTGGACTGCCAACACAGAGTACAGGAACTTAACCACTTGGCCATAGGGCTGGCCCCCTATAGATTAGGTTTTGTTGGGACTATAAAATTCAAGGAAGTTTTAGAAGACAGAAGCATTGCTGGGACTGTTCTTCAGCTTTAAGCAATGGTTTTGGAAACTGTGCAACCCTTTAGAGAACTGTGAGGCTGAATGGTCTGTTCTTCTGTGTCTCACAACCTGAAGTTCCCAATATTTACTGATTTATGAATAGCATAACAGAGATCTGAGAAATCTTGTCTCCTTTTCTTGTACTATGATTACTTCCTAGACTGGACATTAACTCTAGTGTGACCAGTTTTTACCCATCTCTAGAGGCATTCCAAGTGCCCACAGAGAGTCCAGTAATAATACATACATAGTAGAAATCTGGTAATTTTTTAACCAAACTATGCTAAGTAAACTTATAGACTGTACATAATCTAGTTATTCCTGCCCATCGATCTATGACATGTCCTACAAAAGCTGGTCCTTACCCCATATTGCCCAGGAATCCTTCCATGACAAACTGCATATTATTCAATTTAATTCTTGTTTATTGTGCCATTAGCACTTTCGTTATCAATCTGGACTATTTAAATGTCTATTTCCCAAATGTTCCCATGGGCCAGCATTTTCCTATATCTGTTGTCCTCTCCGATGTCTTCCTCAAAGCCAGTTTCTGTGTCTTTCTCTCCATTTGCACATTCAGATTGCCTTGGTCAGGCACTGTTCACAGGAGGCATGCGATCAATATTTTTTCCAAGTGACGAATACTTGCCAGTGTTTGTGATTGTTGTATTTCATCTTGGTTGAAATCCCATAGTAGGTATATTTTCTTCTGGATGAGGCTTCAGCAAAACAGATGGCATGTGTCTGCACATTGATCTCTGTTGAAGTGGCAGAGTGAAACACTTTGGGTGTAGGAAAAATTGTTTAGAAGCCTCTGAATTGACCCTTTTGTGTACTAAATCGACATTTTGTGCAGCTAGTTTTATCTTTGCTTAAACTAGTATTGATCAAACTATCGAAGATGGTGTTATAGTTTGAACAGCTGTTCTTGAAGCACCACCAAAAATAAGGGTTTGCATTTAAATCTTTAAATCAATCCACATCTTGTTGGCTATCACAGAGTTTAGATGGTAGGGAACTTGATTAATTCTTTTTCAATCTTATTTACCACAAGAAAAGTTATAAAGGTATTTGAGCACTCTATTTTTTTTTTCATTCACTGTTCAGGTTATTATACCTTCTACCATACATTGGGGCCCTTCGGACTCTTCCTCTACAGAAATGCAGTTTTTAAGAATGCTTATTTAGAGCAAATCAAAACTACACTAAGATATCACCTTACACCTGTTAGAATGGCAAAAATATCCAAAACCAAAAGTGACAAATGTTGGAGAGGCTGTGGAGATAAAGGAACCCTCATACACTGCTGGTGGGAATGCACACTGGTGCAGCCACTATGGAAAACAGTATGGAGATTTCTCAAAAAGTTAAAAATAGAAATACCTTATGACCCAGCCATCCCACTACTGGGTATCTATCCTAAGAACCTGAAATCAGCAATTCCAAAAGTCCCATGCACCCCTATGTTAATCCCAGCATTATTCACAATAGCCAAGTAATGGAACCAACCTAAGTGCCCAGCAACTGATGATTGGATAAAGAAGATATGGTATATTTATACAATGGAATACCACTCAGCCATAAAAAAGGACAAAGTCGTCCCATTCACAACAACATGGATAGACCTTGAAGGTATTATGTTGAGTGAAATAAGCCAGACAGAGAAAGACGAACTCTGTATGACTCCACTCATAGGTGGTAGTTAACATATAAACAAAGAGAAATGATCGGTGGTTACCAGGGGAAAGGGGGGGGTGGGGGTAGGGCACTAAGGGCAAACTGGTGTACCTACAACATGACTAATAATGATGTACAACTGTAATTTCACAAGGTTGTTAACTATCATAATCTTAATAAAAAAAGAATACTTATTTAGATAAAGAATCAGAATTGTGAAGTATGGAAGAACTCTGCTGGAATCTAAGACTGATTCATGATAATCACAGAAAAAAAATAGAAACAACCGAAAAAGTTACTGAGAGAACTTGTAAAATACCTTGAAACAGCTTAAAATGGGCTTTATTACAAGAGAAGTGATTAGATTATTACACGAGAGAAATTAGAACTGGGGGGTTTTGGAGTGAGGGCATTCTTAAATCTCGCTGTTGAGAAATGCGTAGGGTTTTAGCAGAGATTTGGAAAGTTATTAGGCTTCTATTTCTCAGGTAAGCCTAAGAAAGACTAGCTTTCAGCTGAAAATGGGTCACAGCAAGAGAGTCCTATTAATTACAGCTGAACCCTCCAGAGAACTCTACTACAAAGCTACAGATATAAAGGTTAAAACAAATTCCACAGATCTGCAAAATTCTTTATTTATACTTACAGAGACTCAGAAGTACTCTTAGCATAAATCAAGCTCTGGAGTTAATTCCACCTAAAAAATACAACAAGCATTTAGTGTACCTTTCCTTGATCTTACATGATTACTATGAGATTACCATTTCTCAAAAGATATTTGTTCTGAATATGTTTATCTTTACAATTATTTGCCATCAAAAACTCAATTGCTGATGATGCAGTATTAGGTTACTGATGAAAGGAGGGGGATTAAAACTCCCAAACCCATTCCCAAATCTGTACAACTCAAAGCTTTAAGCAGATTTAGTAATATTCAAAACTTTCTTAATCATGCTATTTGCTGAGAAAAAACTTCCACATATTTTCCTCTGCCTTTACTACCAATGTAAAGCTGCCTCCCTCTTGTGTCTTCTGCAGAGTTTGAAATTTCAAGCCTGGACCATTATTAATTAGCTACAACATAGCAAAGATTGGTTTATCAAAGGTTGACAGAATGAGCATGGGGAGAAAATCCTAAATGAGATAGGAACTGAGATGAAGGAAGGGCGGGAAATCAGGATGGGTTGGAGAGGGGCAGGGAAGAATGTAGACAGAGAACTCATCACTGCCAAGGGAGAAATCTGAAAATTTGGGGACATTTTGTAAATTTCATTTCCCAATGATTGTGGGTTGCTAATGTCATTTAATGTGTGGAACAGGAATGCTAAATGTCATCATATGCAGACTGTCAAATAGAACAAAGAATTGTCCCATTCTCTTCCTGACTGTCAATTGACCTGCTAGACATTCAGGAAAAGTTTACTTGATCCACAATATAGTTCCATTTATATAAAGACAAATTGCCCATGGTTTTACTATGGAATGACCTTTGCAGTAAAGCAATGGGAGTATGAGTCCAATTGTCAGTTTCAATCCTTTAACAGAATTGTCCCCAATTTCAGAAATACATGTCATTGGTGGTGATTATGATGTTTGCTGTCTTGTTTCACAAATATAATACACCACTATCGGTCTGCATTTTAGATGCCACATTATCGGTGAATCTGCATAGATATGTTTGTACCTCTACTTCATTGTGACTTCTAGTATAGCGGTCCTCAAGATTTTACCTATTGAAATATATTTTATTATAAATTACTTCCATTTTATTTACCCTTTATAATTTTACCTAAGGCATTACAATGGTATTTTAAATTAAATATGTACAAAAATTATATTATTTATGGGTAAATTCAAGTTAATAAAGACAGCTTTACTTATATGTGTTATAAGAGGAAGACACTGCACAGGACAAGGTTGAAAACAATGAACTTGGAGTATGTGAAGGAGCTGAGGAAGGCGTTTGAGAAAGAGTAGAATAAGAGACCCCAAGGACACACTTTACCTATTCACACTGACAGCTCTAGGCATCAAGTCAAATGTAGATATAATATTCTGATAGAATTAGGCAAAGGGAAAACTGATAAATTAATTGATTGATGAATTCAATCAGGCATTTACCAAATAGTAGAGACTACAGTACTGTAGTAGGTGCTGGAGATCCACAAAAGAATGGGTCCCTAAGCCCCAATCTCAAGTAGTTATGGTAGTAGAAACAAATGCATATGCAAATGATTGCAATATAGTGAGGTAAGTTCAACTATAGAAGTGAGCACTGTGTAGGGGACCTAATCTAGTGTGGAAGAAAGGGGACCTAAGGAAGGCTTCTCAGAGGAGATGGGCCAGCTGGAACTTAATTCATTGGTTCAAGATTCATTGGTACAAGATTTAGCAAGCCAAATGATGCTGAGAGGGAGTGTTGCACTGGTTCTCAATCCCAGGAGAGAAAAATACTGTGCACCAGTTACCAATCCAGTGAAGACTCCCACTACATGGAGCACAGCAAAGATCATTACTATGCTGACCACGAGGAATAGAAGTCCAAATGCTTGTGCCCATTGCATCTTGGAATCCAGATCACCAATGAAAGTACAATGCAGTCAAGCACTGGATAAAACAACAATTTACTTACATAGAGAAGAAATAGAGCAAGATCAGCTTCCATAGTGGGCATTGGTACCCCACAGCTAGCATGGATCTCCAGGGAGCCAACTCAGGGCAATTTGTCTACAGACACTCTTCTCCTGCTGCGGTAGAAAGATACCAAGTTTCCCCGATGGAGTGGAGTCTCAAATACTGAAAGCTGGGGATGTTTCTGAGGGCCATTGCTGGACACACTTAAGCAGAACAAAGGAACACTCATTGAGGAAGTAACAGGGAAAGATGTTCCTACAAAAGGTGATAAATCCAGCAGAGGCTGTATGAGCTCTTTTTCTCTTGGTCAGGAAGTGTTCTTGGCTCAGGGTCTATTCTTATGTGGCCAAATAGGGACTGTGGAAAGACTGCATGCATAAGTGCTTTTCCCAACAGGGAGGAGTTAGATCACTGGGAAGAGAATTATGGAGAAGAAACAAGATAAGTAGAAATATATGAATAAGATACACCCTGATGAGTGTGCAAAATCTCAAGCAACAACTATGAGTCAGGAGAGAAAGGCGGGATTCGATATTTGAAGACCTTAGTAATTGTGTAAAAAAATTATAGTACCTTTTAGAATAGAATAGAAAAAAGATATTTTTAACAAATCTTTTAGGTAGATGTCACTGGTAGCTGTGAGGAGGAAGGTGTTGAGGCAGATGGGAGAGGAGACAAGGTATAGTGAATACACTGCTGTAGTCATAGACAGAATGAAGAAATACAATAGGGCAGTGGGAGAGGGAGAACATTGCTTCAGACACCCACAGAGGGAGGTGGTTAAAATACACCACGGCCCAGGACCCATCAACAGAGGCTCTGCACTGATGGGTCTGAGTTGGGGACCAGGTATTGGAATCTTTTCTATTCTATTCTATTAGGTATCATATTAGGTAATTATGATAACTAATAAAGGTTGAGAAGCACTGAATTAGATAACTTCTTAGTAGACTAAATCAACAAGACTTGACTGATCGGAAGTGAGAGTAAAGGACAAAGGAGACATTGAGGATTGTGCCCAGGGTCTTAGTTTGAGGAAATCTGCAAATGGAGATGTTATTAATTCGACTAGAGGAGGTGAGAGATTGAAGAGCTTGAAGGGAGAAAATAATGCTTTCCCAATGAGCATATTGAGTTTGAGGTGCCTGTGGTATATTTGAATGTTGGTGGTCAGCAAGCAAGTGAATATAACACTTCAAGACTTTGCAAGTTCATGTAAAATGTCAATACTTTGGAAAAGATGTACAATTTGAAAATAGAAATTTTAGAGTCATCAATGTCTTGACAGGGAGGGCAAGGGTTAAAAAACATGCCAATGCATGTATTCTTCAGGGACAGTGTGTGGAATGAGAAGGGCAGAGGACAAGTCATGGAAATCTATACAATATCAGCATTTCGGGCATGGATAGAGGAAAACTAGCCAATAGAAGCAGCCAAAAGGAATGCTAAAGAGATTTAATAAGAATTAGGAAAGTGTGGAGTCATGAAAGCCAAGGAAGAATGGATTTTTAAAATAATGTCTGATGCAGCAAAGAAATGAGCTAAGATCAGAGCTGAAAATTATCCATTAGACTAGGGGCTCATTAGTAACCTCAGAAAGGGCACCTTTCAGTGCAGGGTAGCTAGGTGGAAGTGGGTTGAGGAGTAAAGGGATGATGATAAGTTGGGAGAGTGATCACCAGCTTTTCCTTTGTAAATCCTGGACGAGGAAATCAATAAGGGTCTGATGGTGTGATTATAGCTAGAGAAGGGCAATATGACATGTTCGGAAAGGGTTGTGGTTGTCTTACAGAAAAGTACTGGAGGTGGAGAGGAGGATGCAATTGATTTCTTTGGATGAGAGGGACCATCATTTTAAAAGTTTATTTAAAAAGCAGCAGGTAGAAAGTTTGAATATATACAGAAGAAAATGCCCTAGAGGTGACAATAAGGAAAAAGAACAAGACCACAGATTGGTGGAAAGAACAAGCCCACAATTTTGTGATGGGCTACCAAAAGTTTTTTCAGCAACAAAAGTTGTTAAATAATTAGGGCAAGATTGTAGAGAGTTAATCAAAATTCCACCGTAACTGAAAACTCAATCCTCAATTTTCCCCTTTCTTTAAAATATAGCTGTACATAGATATTGAAATTATTACATACATTTTAATATTAATATTTTAGGAGTCACACACAGCTAGTAATTGAAGAGCTAAAGTTTAGATACCAGTCCTGCCCTGCTCCAAAGTTCAGATTCCTTCTCATCTCCCATATCCATCTCAGTTTAAGAAGACTATGCCGCTCTAATGAGCATCATGCTATAATCACACTCAGGAATAGAAAATCTGCCAAAATTATGAAATAACTAGGAAGCCTTTACAAGTAAAAATCATGGAATAGCCAAAAAAGTCCACAGTACTCTCCTTGGAATTTCTTGGTTCTACTTAGTCTGAAATCATGTATATTTCCCTACACATTTTCCCCTGATAGATACCATCACCCATAACCCATCATCTCAATGTTGACAGAACAATGGGTCTATTGATTTCGACTGGTACTCACTGTAAGACAGGCTTATCTAGGAACTTGCCACAACATTCTGTGTTAACAGATTTTCTGTCCTGCTTTTAGACATCAGACACCAACTGAGCGTATCAGGATTGTTAATAATATTTGTCTTACCCACCATCTAATGAATCTCGGGGAAGAAATGCAACCTCTGTGAGACACTAATTTTCCCATTTTTTAAAAGGAATGTATTAGTCTTTAGTTGATCCCTTCAACTCAGAAATGCAACAAATCTATGAGTTACCATGAAGTTGCATGATGAGAGATGGTAGTTGAGGGAGTAGTTAAAAATGTAAAAGCTATTGGATATTTGATTTAGCCAGTCTTCCTAAATGATCATGGTTATTGTTCTTAGAGATAGTTGAAAAGGCTCTGTCTTATCTGATAAGCACAGCATATATTTATTAGTTACCATTTAGGAATATGATCCCAAAGGACCCATGACATTTCAGTCTGTCCTTTTTTGTTAGTTGATTAGTTGGTTAGTTTCGTTTCTTTGGTTTATATATTCATTCAAGAGAAATCATTCTATTTCTCAGAGAGTATTCTACATGCTTTGGGGGAGATAAAAATATAGAATAGGATCCTTTCTTTCATGTGAGAAAGAATTGTTAAGGGAATTTAGCAAGCACGGGAGATTTGTATTGCAATATAGAAGGTGATAAACACTTTAAGGTTAGTATGGGTAGAGTAATATAGATGTTCTTTCAATTAACACAAACTTGTTGAGCACTATTATGAATCAGGCATTCTTTCTAAGTGCTTGCTACTCACAATGTTGTCCACACAACTACAACCTTGACTATCTCCAGGATCTTGTTAGAAAAATACAAACTCTCAGGCCCAACCTTAGCCATACTAAACTAGAACCAGTATTTTAATATAATTCCTAGGTTATTAATAGATACATTAAATCTCCAGAAGCACTGGTACAGTTCAATTTTTCTCAAAGTGGAACATAAAGACTACCTACAACAGAATCCTATCATCTGGGATCCAACACCTACGAATTCTGTTTCAATAGATTTGCAGTGGGACCCTTGATCTTCATTGAAATGAAGTTACTCTCATGTGATTTGTTGCTGCTTTTAGTTTGAGAACCACTGATTTAGGTGTTGGGGATGGTAAGATGGATAAGACAGAATCCCTGTCTTTTAAAATCTCACTGTCATGTATGTACAGTTTCCAACTGGGAACAAATAAATTTCTCTTCTTTATAGTGGTTTCTAGCAGCAACATCTTAAAGGGCTACACAGTGGGTCAGAATCACATGCACGTCAAATTTAGATTCATTCTCCTTCTCATGAACTTTCAAAGGATGGATAAATAAACCACCAAATAAAAGCTAAATCATATTTAGTAGAGCTTCAGAAGAATTTTATTTTGTGGCAAAGCCATTCCTTAAAAATTGGCAATCTCAATAAGATAAACGTGTCAACTCCACTAACTATGCCATTTGATTACTGCAACACCCAAATCCCCAGTCATGCCAGGTAGTAAGAAGCCTATATACTATTGTATGTGCTATATTAGTCACTAAATCGTGATGCATGTCTTCAAAATATTTGGTAAATGTTCTTGTCTTTGGTATATATCTTAAAACAATGCTTTTCAAAGCAAATCTTCATTTGGGGGATGGACTTCTTGAAATGTAATTATCTGTACTTTGCAAATTTGTTTTGATAAATAGTAACCAATTGTTACAGACCATAGTCATTAAAGGTCTACCTTAGACTAAAGCCAGAATACTTTCAATATCATTAATCAACCATGGCCCAGGGTATAAGTAAATTTAATATTTTCTCAAATATATCTAACAAAATTAACCAAAATTGGGAGTTGTTTTAGATGCGCATGAATCCTTTACCTGAGTGGTGATGGATATTTTAGTAAAAATTTGAATCCTTACTTGTGCAGACAAAATTTCCCCTAGGAAGTCTTGCTTATGAGTTCCCAATAAGATTATTTTCTTATTTGCCTCACTGAGCCCTACTCATATATTATTACCAGTTCCAAAAACAGAGGCAGATCAATGGGCAGGTCAACTGGGCAATTGCCTAGAGGACCAATACACAAAAACAGTTCAAAAAAAATCTCACTCAAACAGATCGGGTATATTAGGTTAGTTAATGTAGGTGTTTGCAAATAATTCCATATACAAATAGTGAAATGTAAATTCATCGTAGTCTTACCAAAATACCCAGAATTCTCGAATAGAATTGCAAAACTTAATGCTTAATATACAAAGTAAGTGGATGGTTGATTTTAACCAAGTTTAGAATTTTGTTCAGCAGTACATAACAGACGCAAGGTTGCTAGGTAGTTTGCAAGGGAGAAGTTACAGTAATGAACCATGAAAACTGGGCTGGTTAGAGATGAAAATAAGGATGCAAGGGAGTTAATGGATAGTAAAAAAGTAGCAGAGCCAGGAGTGGGAAAACTAGTGTAAAGAGATCATTAGAGAAGGAGAAGTTTGAGAATTCTGATATAATTTAATTTATAACAACAAGGTCAAGGGCAAGTGGGTCTATGAAGTGGGATGAAGTAAATGGTCTTAGGAGTCACATAGGTCAGGCAACTGAGAGATCGAGGTTTTGGATGGATTACTTTTGAAACTTCTCTACTCAACAATCATGTTGGCAGAAATAGTGGTGAAGAAAGTCAGTGAGCCAAGTGCTGACACCATCAACAAATGAGGGAGGAACAGTAGCCAGGAGAGTTAACCAAAATGAGAGTTAACAGTGGCAAAATCAAACAAAAAGTGCTTCTGTGGAGTTAAGTAAGAAGGATATTCAGTTAGAAGTAGCAACAGTGAACAAGTACATGAAATGAAGAAGAATGAATCAACCTAAACTTGAGAGCAATACAGGGTAAATAGACTTCTTAAGGTCACTCTGTTTATATTTGGAGCAAGAAGATGAAGGGAATGTTCAGAATTGCTGAGGAGTTTATATCTGATGAAATTCTGATGCCTGTTAGCGGCTGAAATGTATTCCTCCCAAATTCATATTGAAGTGGGGTTGAAGTGATAAGCCCCAGTATCTCAGAAGATGACTCTATTTGGAGATACGGCCTTTAAAGAGGTAATTAAGTTAAAATGAGCTCATTAGGGACCTAATCCAATATCACTGGTGTCCTTATAAAAAAAGAGAATTACGACACAGACACAGAAGGAACACCATGTGAAGATATAGGGAGAAGATAGCCATCTGAGTGCCAAAGAGAGAGACCTCAGAAGAAAGCCAGCACCTTGATCTTGGACTTCCAGACACCGGACTGTGAGAAAATAACTTTCTGTTGTTTAAGCCCCCAATATGTGGTACTTTGTTATGGTAGCACTAGCAAATTAATACAGGGCCAACACACAAAAGAAGTGTTTGCAACAATAGGATGGACGAATGGAAGAGAATATTAATTTGGGAGATAAATGTAGCAGAAGAGGAGGGATGTCAGTATGGTGATTAATAATTGAACACAAGGATATAAGGCAAGATAAAATTAGTCTAGATGAGAACTAAAAGCTTCTACACCCATACAACTTACTATCTCCGTTAAAAAGAACTTTACTATTCCACTGTCTTTATCAACATAACTTTACCATTCCAGGAAAGTTTTGCTTAGGAAGATAAATGTTTATTATTCATTTCAGGGACTTTCTGAAACACCCATCAACTCTTCAATAGAAAACATCAAATGACATTTATACACTCAGACTCTTTGGAGCCATTGCCTGAAAATCTTTACCTTGCCTTGTCCACAGATCCTGAACTATTGTATCATGATCCTTGCTTTGTTTAACAATTAAGCCCCAAATTGAAAGACCCACCATAAGCTAAACTTCAAAATCTCATAAATATTTCAACTTTGCCCTCTCCCATCTGAGACACTACTAAAACTCAGTGCTCTCCCGTACTGAAGTAAGAATAAACTCGGCTTTGTCTTATCAATAGGTGATTTTGGTGATATTTTAGGGGGAGCCAACATTCAACAATGATATATTTATTCAAAATCTTGGGAAGGCTGGTCATTTCCCTAGTCACGGAGGGGTTAGATGAATGAATGATGTATATCCATTGAAAATCTCTTAGAGGATGGCTTTGCCAGTTACTTAGAGTGTGCTAGCAACTAAGATCACATAACACCTGAGATCTTGAATTTGCTGGATGTAAGCAACACGTGGCAGCAGGAATGATTTTAAAGGTCAGAAATCAGAAAATTGGCATAAAATTGGAATGGTGGATCAGGCCAAGCATGGCTGGATTGGTTTGATCAAAAAAATGGTTTGGCTGTGGACAACCACAGGGACCCCATTTTGATCATTGCAATATGGACACCACAAAGCAAGAGATTTATTTTATGACGTCTTCTGTTTAACCATAGATCAGCTCTGGTTGGAAATGTCTAAAGCACTGCACTTTGGACCAAGATATGTTTTATGCTGGTGTGTTAGTTTCTTAAGGCTGCCATAACAAATTACAACAAATTAGGTGGCTTATAACAACAGAAATGTATACTCTCACAGTTCTAGAACATAGAAGGGTGAATCAAGGTGTTGGCTGGGCAATGCTCCCTCCAGTGGCTCTAAGGAAAAATTCTTCCCAGCTTCTTCTGTCTTCTGATAGTTGCTGGCAATCCTTGGTGTTCCATGGCTTGTAGATGCTTTACTGCAATCTCTGCATCCATCTTCCCATGGCCTTCTCCTTGTGTGTCTGTCTGTGTTTCTGTGTTCAAATTTCCTCCTTCTTATAAGGACGTCAGCCATACTCACTTTAGGTTCACTCTAATCCAGTATGGCCTCATATTAATTCAATGATATCTTCAAAGAATCTGTTTCCAAATAAAGTAACACTCACAAGTTCTAAGTGGAAATGAATTTTGGGGAGATACTATTCATCTCAATGTAGCTGGGAGTCTTATTAGAAATACGCAAATATATATGAGTATAATATAAGTAAATCACTATTTACCGTTATTGTTTTCTTTGCAAAATGTAATTTACTAACACACTCTACATATCAGAAAATTTGTGGCAGTAATGTGATTTAGCTAAGTTAGACAAGAGATAAGGAGATGATGCTTACTTTATATTGGGAGGTAAAATTCATCTCTGGAATTTTTTCACATGGTTGTAGGAATTCTGTACGTTTTAGCAATCATTACCTCATTATCTTTGTATTTGCATTCAGTAAGCCATCGCCTGTAAGTTGTAGATTAGAAATGAAGAAAGTTGAGCCTGATTACATGGTTGCTACTTCTGGCTCTTGTGAAAGAGAGATAAACAATCTTCATAACAAGGATAGGCTAATGAAAAAACGTTTTCTATCAGCCTGGCTTATTCTTGTTCTTCACATGATCAATAAAATATAGTAGATTGAATATGAGGTTTCAAAATAGCATGACTATTAGCTATAATTAACCCATTAATTAGCAAGTGAATTCACTAGTTTCACAGGTTATAGGACAATTGCAAATAATAGTGAATCCAATATTCTAGATAATTAATGTGGGCTTAATAAATACTTGTTGATAGAAAATAAGCTTAAATATATGACAATTCTTGCTAGTGTGGACTGATGCTAGAGAATAAGGTAAACTTCTATCAGATATTTGAGCTTTTCAAAAAGTGCTACATATAGAAATTAAGATTCTTATTGTAACTATATAGGCACAAGCTAAGAATTAAAAGTTAATTAAAAACAACAAAAATTTCAAGTCTATGACAATACAGTGTGAACTGAGATATCTTGGGCTGTTACTGTACATGGATTTGGTTATGAAGTCTTTGCACGACATTAGAACTTTCTAGCCAAACAGAATTATCAGTCTTAAGTCAGGGAAACAAATCATAGCATTTGAAGGTACTTTGATTCTGAGTGGAAGAAAATTAAAAATTAACTGGTAGGAAATTACTTGTTTGAAGGTATTCAGGTTTAGACACTCAAATTATACTCCCTACATAGTATTGGGACCTCTAAACTAAAAATTAATCACATAAAAATAGCACCTGGAGAAGAGAGCAGTCATGTTGCAGGCTGTCCAGGATTCCCTAAGGAAATCTGCCAATGATGAGTGCACAATAAGCAATTACAAAAAACTAGAAAAAAGTCGACTATGTAAAAATCAATATTCTACTTCCAAAAAATCTAGAAAAATATTTAAAATATGGATAAGAACTATAAAATAAGTATAAGTAAATGATAAAAAGATAAAGTTATAGAAATCATGCATCGCAAGAAATATCATTAAAAAATGTACTCAAGGAATTTCCAGAAATAAAAACTATGGTTAATGAAATTAAAATGGATAATTTAATAGTAGTTCAACTTTCTTCTTCATGAATAACATCTCAGCATTTTTAGGGAGAGTCTATCAGTCGTTGTGAATAAAATTCCACATGAATAGCATATTCCCTTAGCACATTGGTATGATTATTTAGATAGTCTTCTGGTCTCCATAGGAAAGAAGCACTTGGGCATAAGAATTAAAATAAAATAATTCATAAATATGTAGATAATTTAACAAAGCATTGGATAAGAAAACAGTAATAATATCCTTGCTTATTTTAGAGGGTTTTAAGTCAGAATATAGCTAACTTTATACACAGTGACAAGATAAAGATGAGTATTCTCTAGAGGGATAATAAAAAAAGTGATTTACTTTAGTTTTGTTATGTCAAATATCACATTAAAAATTGGTATGCAATCAAAATTTTTGCAGGAATTAAAGAGACATAAAACTTGAAAAGCTGATGATTAAATATGACAAAATGATGCAAAAAGAGGTGGTTGAAATACATCCAAATATTTCACTTAATCACAACAAAATAAATAGATTAAACTCATACAATAAAAGCAATATTTAAATGTGATTTAAAAATGCAGTTTTATATTGTATACAAGTGACTTATCAGAAACACGACAACACAGGAAGATAAATTAAAATGATATAAAAGGTGGTACTATGAATACACTAACAAAAATAATGCTGTTGACACATATTAATATTAATTTTAAGAAAGATATTAAGGCAAAGCACAGGTTAGGGATAAAGAGGATCACTTTATAGCGATGAGAAGAATACAATTTCACTGAGATGATATAATAATTTAGAGACTGTAAACACCTTAAAAATACTCTATTAATAATAAAGCAAAATCTGAAAGAATTAAAAGGAGAAACTAATGTTTTAGTACAGTCTATTCAGTAATTGATAGAAAAAACAGACAAAAAAATATATGAGGCTGAGATACCTTCTCATAATGGATGCAGAGGAAAGTACACTCCTGCACAAACCCCTGGCAGATAACAAGTATGAAAGCTATGAAAAATTTTAAAAAATAATTGTGGAATAATTAATAATAATAAAAAATAAAAATAATAATTTAAAAAGTAAGTCTGCATCCACCTGCCAACAGAATTCAGAGGAGAGTTTAGTCTCAAGAAACTACAATCACAATGAGTGAGACTTGTGAAGTTGTCATTTGCTGGCCCTGTGGTCTGGCCCAACCTCCACGGCAATAGCACTGAAAACTGTGGGAGGAAAAATTCACAGCCTGTTTGGCTAGAGATTCTTGAGATCAGAAGTTCAGACCCAAGAGACAGTTGAAAATGTAAAGGAGACATCCAGGCAGCACAATTAGCCCAGGAGTAAGACCCCAATTCAAGCATAGATTGCCCAAATTCCTGCCTAATGGGTATAAAACCCCCAAAACGGGGGCTGGCCCAGTGGCATAGTGGTTAAGTTCACATGCTCCACTTCAGCGGTCTGGGCTTCACAGGGTTGGATCCCAGGCGCAGACTTAGCACCACTCAACTAGCCATGCTGTGGTGGCATCCCACATAAAACAGAGGAAGACTGGCAGCAGATGTTAGCTCAGGGCCAATCTTCCTCACAGAAAACCCCAAAAACAACAGCAACAAAAATATGTCCAGGGAAACCCTTGAAACCCAGCAAAAAAGCAGGTAGATAAATTTATTTTTGATAGAGCTGTGAAGCCAGATCTGTGAGTTTGGTGCTGTTCCTATCTGAGTATATTCCCCAACCATGCTCAGCTCAGGCAGCAGAAAGATCGACACAAGAGAGTGCAGAGCCCATAGGTGGCAGAGCAGCTGGAAATTTAGAAGGAATCCCTAGAAGCAAGGAAACCACAGAGAGGGTAAGCCCATCTCTGCTCAAATCCTCAGCAGAGAGAAGAATCACAAGGAGCCAGGATTAAAAGGAATCATTTGGAAGGCATCAGAACAGAACGAAGTTATCAGCAGCTGCATATCAAGGGAAAGACAGTTGAAGTTTGAACTCTGGTATGCGTTTGAACCCACTACACCGTACTAGCTACACTGTCCAATTTTCAACAAAAATATACTAGACATGTATATGAACAAATAAAGGTGCCTCACTGTGAGGCAAAATGATAATCAATGAAATAATTCCAATGCTGATGTTGGATATAGGAGACAAAGACTCCAATGCACATAGCATAAATATGTTTACAAAGTAAAAGAAAATACGGCATAAATGAATGTAGATGGGGAGTCTAAATTGAGAAATGGAAAGTCTATAAAAATATGGTAATTCAAGAGCTTAAAAGTAGGGGCCAGCCTGTTGGCACAGTGGTTAAGTTCGCACATTCCGCTTCAGGAGCCCAGGGTTCACCAGTTTGGATCCCGGGTGCGGACATGGCACCACTTAGCAAGCCATGCTGTGGTAGGCCTCCCACATAGAAAGTAGAGGAAGATGGGGACAGATGTTAGCTCAGGGCCAGTCTTCCTCAGCAGAAAGAGGAGGATTGGCAGATGTTAGCTCAGGGCTAATCTTCCTTAAAAAAAAAGAAAAAGCTTAAAAGTAGAATAACAGAAGAAACAATCTCTAGATGGGATCAACATCAGATTGAGGAAGGCAGAAGGAGGAATATGTGAACCTGAAGATAGATTATTAGAATTACTCAATCTGAAGAACAGAGATAAAAATATTGAAGAAAAATAAACAGACTCTCCATAACTTATTGGGAAAATTATGCATAACTTCCACCCTCAAAGGACATGAGACAAAAAAGTGAGTAGAAAGCATATATGAAGAAATCATAGAGAATATTTAAGTTCCAAAATATTAACATCCAGATCTGAAATGTTCAACAAACACTAAGACAAATGAAAAGAAAGGAAATCATTCCTAGGCAAATCATAAGCAAACTGATAAAAGCCAAAAATAGAGAAAATCTTGAAATCTTAGTACCACTTCTTGGTTTAAATGGCCAAAGATGATGTAGAAACAAATCTTTCTGTTTTGGTTTGTTTGGCTTTCTTTACCCTTTAGATTTTAATTTTCTTTGGTAATGTAGGTCAAATTAGTCTTTTTCTTTTTTTTTTTTTTGCTATATTTTTGCCTATGGCACATTAATTTAGAAATCTCTCATCTTGTGACATATATGGGTATCATTCTAGATGAGTTACCCCCATTATACTTACGGTTTTCCCTTATTTAATTTAATAACCTGCTCTAGTACCCAATGGTTCCTCTCTAGTCCTTTGTTATGAGTCCTTTTTAGCAAAAGTCATTAACAACTTTTAGTGACTGCCTCAGAGTTGATCAACTCCTGAGGTTGTCCTGACTCTAGCAAGAAGTAGACATACAGTCTGAGCTCCCCTATTTGTTGGTGTCTCGAAATAGTCTTTCAGCCATTGGCCTGGTAGTCAGTGTGCCTAGAAGGAGCCATGTAGCCTTGTAATTTTCATATTCCTTTCACATGTCGTGATTCCATCCCCTAAAACCACTATGTAGGGTTATTTTTATCATTTCCTATTTGGTACTTTCTCATAAAGATTCATAAAGTGACTTGCTTTTTCAAATAGTTATCACAGCACCGACTTCTTTACTTTAGCAAATGGGACAGCAAAAGGACTTCCTTTGAGTTGCAGTTTTCTCCTGATTCTTAGTACTTCAGCTTTGTCCATAAGAATATGTTTCTGCTTTGAGGACTCTGCCTGACACTCCAGTTCCCTTCTTTTTATCTCTCATAATCACAAACGCATCCTTTGGCCTTTTGTGCTGAGCCTACGTGCCCAACTTCTGATGCCCAACTCATCCTCCACAGGGACCTAAACAAATAAATTGCCAAGATGCCTGATCTCTGACAGCCAAGCCATCCCTGGCCGCCTCCTGTTTATCCAGTCAAATGTTCTTCATCTTTCCCCTTGCACAGGATAGCTAACCTGTCTTATGTGTGGCTTTCCTTATCTAATCAAAGGTAGCTTCCAGAGACCCCATCTATTATATTATATAATTTTTAATGTTTTTCATAGCATTTACAACTTCTAATGTTTTCCTACATTTAGATTTGTTTGTCTGTCTTCCCTCACTAGTGCATGAGCCACATCAGAGCTAATCTTTTCTCTGTCTTATTAGAATAATAGATAAGGAGAGAGTGAGCACTAAATATTTATTAAGTAAATTAAATAAATTAAATATTTATTAAATAAATTAGTGCTGCTGCAAACTAATTGTTTGAAGAAACAGAGACTTTATCTTTCTGAGTCTCACTTTTCTAAAATGCCAAATGGGAATGATAAAAGTAACTGTCCATAGAGGAGTTATGCACAGGAAATATAACATTGAAAGTAAACTTAAAATTACCCAATTTCTAACATGCTTTCATTTTAAGTTACTTCCCTTGCCACATTTGAAGAGTATATAAATCCATGTGTTGCCCTGAAGTTGCTATAAGGCAATTAAAAATAAGAAAACTTAAAATAGTAATAACATTTGAATATTCCATTACACTAAATAGGTACAGCATTAAAATAAAATATACTTCCACACACGGAAGAATTCCACTTATTTAGGCACTCAAGTCCTGGGACAAAAGAAGAAGATGGAAAGATGTAGAGACCCGTTGGGTTTCTCCATGGTCTAGTTGTCAAGTTCCATCTACAGACAGAGCACAGCTTCCCCTGCTTGACCATGTGAGGCTGTGCCTGAGATGAGTGATGGCCAGGGTGAGGGCAAGAGATGGTAGACAGAGGCCTTCAGAGGTAAGGAAAGCAAGAATAGGTTTGCAAGATGATTAACTTTGAATAAAAAGCTTTCTAGTGATTAACATTTGTTAATTCACCTTCCTCTTCTCTATAATCTGTGGCTTTTTAAGCATTTTCATGTTATTCTTTGCAGCATTCCACCTGACTGGCTGATTGACCTAGGTCCTAAAATGATACTCTGACTTGGGGCTGGCTCCGTGGCCGAGTGGTTGGGTTTGCGTGCTCTGCTGCAGCGGCCCAGGGTTCGGATCCTAGGCGCGGACATGGCAGTGCTCATCAGGCCACGCTGAGGTGGCGTCCCACAGCCCACAACTAGAAGGACCTGCAACTAAGATATACAACTGTGTACAGGGGGTGTTTGGGGAGATAAAGCAGAAGGGAAAAAAAAAAAAGAAGATTGGCAACAGTTGTTAGCCCAGGTGCCAATCTTTAAAAAAAAAAAAAATGATACTCTGTCTTAATGTCCAATGTCTCATTACTCAGCAATCAGGAGGCTGTTAGGAGGGAATAACCCAATATATTAATTATTATTCACCCACAGATGACTAACAATTACTGTCTTTAGTTTCCTTCTTTCTTCTTCCCTGGGATGGGGGGAATGGACCTGTTAGCCCACGTAGATAAATTATAGAATTTCAGGTGATAAAAGAGATAGATGGGAAAGAAACTTGTAGAAAAGGAAACCTACTATTAGAACTTAACAACAATTTCAGAATACATTTAATCCATTATCAATACGATGCTACAAGTAACAACAACTAAAGCTATGGCAGTGAGTATTTTATATATATATATAACTTATGCATATTTATAATATATATTTTACACGTGTGTATATATATGATTATCTTTATAACTTATCTCTAGTCTCTGGTCTGTACAACATATGTGCACTATTATGCCCTTTTTGTAGATATTTAACATTGAAGTTCAAAGAGTCTAAGTCACAAACCCGAAATTCCATATCCCATAAGCATGGAGTTGGGACTGAAGTAGAAGTCCAAAATTCACATTCTGTTACAGTGAAAATGCATCTGTCTGTAAGATTCAAAATATTGTGACATAGACCTATCTGTATCTGGATAATAAAATATTGGTTACAGGTCCGGCCCCATGGCCGAGTAGTTAAGTTCACGCACTCCACTTCGGCAGCCCAGGGTTTCGCTGGTTTGGATCCTGGCCATGGACCTAGCACCATTCATCAGGCCATGCAGAGGCAACATCCCACATAGCAGAACCAGAAGGACCTACAACTAAGTAGAATATACAACTATGCACCGGAGGGCTTTGGGGAGAAGAAGAAGAAGAAAAAAAATTGGCAACAGATGTTAGCTCAGGTGCCAATCTTTAAAAAAGATCAAAAATATTGGTTAATAAATGTTATCAATATAGCACCAATGATATGGATGAAAAGTAAGGCTTTATTCTAAACACAGACATCCACATCCATTGGACCAAACACAGACGTCCACATCCATTGGACCAAACAGCTTGTTCAGTAATTTTGAATGTCTATGGATAGCTCCTTTGAAGTGAAAGCTTTATATCATATGGATCTAGGCATCAGTCCTCCCCAAAATTGTACCCAAATAAAGATTTTTTTTAAAAAGTGTTCTGTCCCTAGAGGAATTCCCCATTGGTAGAGTATATAGGTTTTTAAAAACTTTATAAAGAGGTTAATGATGTTGGTCACTCTGCGTCATAAAGTTCTTATGATCTGTTCAGCAAATAGCAGTTTTAATGAGCTCAGTTGCCTCAAAGAGAAAAGTATGTTAAGGTATCCAAGATGATAAAGTATGCATTGTGCAGCACTAATCATAACGGCTTAATTAGATGTTAATGTGGATTTTACGTTCATTAGAATTTAATGGTAACTGAATATTTAAGTGTTCAGTTAGTCAGCATTTTCCAACATCATAGTCCTAGTGAGGAGCTATTCCCTCCAAACCCAGAACTTGGTGAGAGAGTTGGTGTCAGTGTAAATTATACCCAAAAGAGAAAATTCCCATTTCTCCAGCCTACATTTCACTCCAAGTGATAGCAGGTGGTGAAGTCAGACAGAGCATGAATAACACACGCACTATTTATGACCAGTCCTATTTATGACCAATCCTATTTATGGCCAGAGGGGAGCAGCTGCCATCTGGCATAACTTTTGGAGGGTGTTGAAAGGTCACTGTGACCAAAATATTGATTTCATGTTATTTTGCGATTTGGAGTCAGGTAACATATATTGAGCTATAACTATATGTCAGGTGCTCTCTCAGAGGCTTGCACATATGCTACCTTTGAAAAAATCTTTATACAAATCCTATTTTTACCTCTATTTATTAGATCAACAAACTAAAGCTTGGAAAAGCTAAGAAGCTGCTGAAGACAGTATGTAGACAATAGGTAGACAACACATAGGGAAGCTGAGATTTAGACACAGCCCTAATTCTAAGTGGAGTATATAGAATTCTGAATGACATCCTCACTATTCACAGGTCTTCTAGAGAGAGGTGCCTTTTAACTAGTTCCCCCCACAATGCCACCTAAAAAGGGGAATGTATCGCAATCAGCTATTATTTTAGCTCTGATAAGCAGTCTAGTAAAGCAAGGTACACTGTGGTTTATCTAGGGTCTGGGTATAAAACCTAAAGCTATATACGTGTTGACAAAGCGGAGCCTGATCAATGATGGAAGACCAGGATGATGAACGAACTCTAAACTATGAAATAGAGAAGACCTTTAGAATATCTAGATATGTCTTCAAAGTATTCGGGAGAAGTACAAGAAATGTTTTACCCATCTTATATGTCACAGATGATTATTGGAACAGTAAGAGGAGAATACATGGTTAGAGCTGTCTGAAATATAACGTGCTTCCCTGGGAGGTAGGAAGTGCCCTAGAGATGTCTGAGAGAAGGCTGAATGAATGCTTTACGATAATGGGGAAGGATTCAACAAGCATTGTATTGATTGAATTACATCACTTTTAGACTCTCCCTCCAACTGTGACACTCTAAAATAATGAATTAATCTGCTAAATTTCCTAAGATAAGGTTTTGTAAAGCTTACAACAGGGTGGAACTCAAGAGATTTTTAAAACTTCATTGAAGATCATTTAGGAGAATTTGAATGGCTCAGCACAAGTCGAGGCCACTCACTGGCTTAAAGGTAAATGCTATATACAAATATTTATAAAGCATAATTCAAGAACCAACTAGAATTCTTCCTGACCAACAAAATTTCTCATTTTCTTTGTCACGGAGTGTGAAATTTCAGCATTATTGACACATCCAGTTGTTTCTTCAGGCCTGGTTGATCTTTAGGAATTTCTGTTAAAATGTATACACCCCACAGAGGAGTGACACCACAACCTTTTATCAACTAGCATTTTGAAGAAGCACGACAGCTGGATCAGAGTCCAGCTCTGGGGGAATATGGCGGAAGACTAGGACTGCAACCCATGGGGAAAGGGTCACAAAAGGGAGAGGAATCAGAAGAGACTGAAAAATGGAGATGGAAAGCTACAAAGGCAAAGTTTTCAGAAGGACTTCAGAGGTTACTGTTTCTCAATAACTCGCTTAACATCAACTCTTTTCAATAGCTACCTCTGAAACTAGACTGCACACACACGCGCACATCTTCACACCGCAGTTCTCACCAAGTAAAACGTATATTCGTTAGTAACGGGACACATATTTCCTCACAAAATTAAAAGTATGTTTATTTCCTTTTTAAAAATAATTTTGTAATATTACCTATATAGAGAAAAGAGCACAAATCAGGGTAGTAGTAAAGTGAACACAAATGTATAAACAACATCCAATCAAGGAAGAGAATATTATCCACATTTATAAAGCCCATCTCTGGGCCGGCCCGGTGGCACAGAGGTTAAGTTCGCACGTTCTGCTTCTTGGCAGCCCAGGGTTCGCCTGTTCGGATCCCAGGTGCAGACATGGCACCGCTTGGCAAAAGCCATGCTGTGGTAGGCATCCCACGTATAAAGTAGGGGAAGATGGGCATGGATGTTAGCTCAGGGCCAGTCTTCCTCAGCAAAAGGAGGAGGATTGGCAGTAGTTAGCTCAGGGCTAATCTTCCTCAAAAAAAAGAGAAACAAAAAAGAAGCCTGTCTGTAATCTCCTCTAGGTTACTAGCTCTTTTCCTCCCCAAAAGGACTATCATTCTGATTTTAACACCATATGAGTTTGGCCTATTTTGCATTTTCTTAAAATGGAATAATTTGCCTTCAATTTGGCTTCTTGTACTTAACAATATGTTTGTAATATTCATGCATGTTTTATTAGTAGCTTGTTCATTTTCATTTCCGTGTACTATTTTACCATACAAACATGCCATGAATGATCTACTATTTCTAATCTTTATGATTAGATCTGATGCATTTCTAAACAAAATCTCAGCAAAGCAGGCTTTTCTTTTAAGAAATTTTAGAAAATTTATATGAAAACTCAAATGACCAAGAATGGCCAAAGCAATTTTGAAATAGAAGAACAAATAATGTTAGAGGACAACACTACCTGATTTTAACATTTATCCCCAAAAAACAGCAATTGAGGCAGTAGTGAAAGTAGTGATTTTCAATGGAACAGCACTGGGAATTGAGAAGTAGTCCCACACACAATATAGTCAATCAATTTTCAACAAGGTGCCAATGAAATTCAATGAAGAAATGAGTCTTTTAAACAAATCATGCGGCAAAAACTGAATGTCCAAGTAAAAAAAAAAAAACTGAACCTCAGCCCTTACCCTGTACCTTAACATAAATTAAGTCAAAATGTAAAAGCTAACTCTATAAGATATCTAGAAAAATATAACAGAAAAATCTTTGTCACTTTGGCTGGGCAAATATTTCTCAAATAGGAAATAGAAAGCATAAACCATAAAGAAAACATGATAAATTGTGTCATTACAATACAAAAATTAAAAAAATACATAACTTTTTCCCTTTGAAAGACACCATTAAGAAACTGAAAAGTCAAACCATATATTGGGGGAAATATATTTGCAGTACATGTATCTGGCAAAGGATTTGTAACCAGAATATATAAAACACTCCTACAACTTATTTATAAGAAGATAGCGTAATATAAAATGGGCAGAAGAATGAAATAGAAACCACACAAAGGAAGATATAAAAAGAGCAAAAAGTATATGAAAAAGATGATCAAATATACAACAATGTACTGGGGGATTTGGGGAGATAAAGCAGGAAAAAAAAACGGACTGGCAACAGTTGTTAGCTCAAGTGCCAATCTTTAAAGAAAAAAAAAAAAGATGATCAACGTTAGTCATCAGGAAAATCCACATGAAAACTCTAGTGAAATTACACTCTACACCCGTTAAAAGAGCTAAAATTTAAAAGGCTGATTGTTTCAAGTGTAGGAGATAGGGGGAGCCACCGTATGGATGCAGTAGCGTAGAGAAAAGAAATAAAATTTTTAGTTAAGATTTGATCATTTTACCTGATGTAGATTTGCACTTATGCAGCGAGATACACATGTGCCTCAGCTTATTCACAGACGATGGCAAAGAACCCCTAATAGCTGTTGGGGAAAGTGGTTACATTTCTAGAAGGAGTTATTTATACATGTATGCTGGGGATAGTTTTACTCATGCGTATATTCATAAATCATAATCACTCTACCTTTAGTAACCACAGAACCAGGAACAGAATTTGTCACCCCAAAATATGCCTTTTTTGGCATAAGAATTATTTTAGGCAGATTATCTTTAAGAAATAGCGGACACAGGGAAAGCTCTGAACACCTAGTGGAAGTTATCCATCTGTAAGGGTGCCTCCTCTCTGATCCAGGAAGGAGAGGACCACTAAAGCGCTAGGAACTCTTATCAGCAGAGAAGGGAATGATTTAAATCTAGACAACAACCTTACCCTTGTTTACTGTGCTGACCTCATCTTAACAACAGAATGTCACGGCTATTTTTCAGGGGCTATGAGCCAGCCAGGAGTATGCACAGAAGAGAAAATTTTGATCTGCCAATCAAAAGTCATCCTGCCAGCACTTCCGCATACCAGCCTGCCCTCCTCGAGCCCTTAAACCTTACCTTATACCCTGATTCCAGGAGACAGATTTGAGAGCCCTTTTCCCGTCTCCTTGCCAACCGAATGCCTAATAAACTTTCTTCCCTCGAAGACTGGTGTACATAGTATCAGCTTCTGTGCACATGGGTGGAGAGATCCCTCGCTCGGTATCAGTAATCTTTTAAAACAGCAAATGACTTTTTAATTAATATCTTTTACTGCTTAAAAAAAAGTCAAATTATCTTGCTTGAAACTATGTATTTATTTATGTCTATGTCTATTCAGCTATAAATATGACTCTACCTCTATAACCATATACGCATATCTATATGTAGGAATGGGATCATGAGACACTTTAATTACTTTACTCTGCAAGTTTTACACTGTTGGTGTTTTTCCTACAGTAATCATATATTACTCTTGTAGTTTAAAATGTATAAAATATGAACATATAAATCAATTGGTGTTTTTTTAGTTGAATGAATAATCTGTGCTTTATATGTAAAAGTCATAACGGGATGCAGAAAAAGGAAATTTAGGGCAAATATTCAGGCACCTGATACCTGGTTTCTACCAGTCTTTCTCTGTCTCTAGGCATCTCCAATATATTTTGCTAATCTGTGGCTTCCCTAACGTCCTAGTGTGGCTTGACTTTAGCCACTCTGATCCTGCTGTAAGACTTATTATTCAGACTTAAACTGGCTCATCTGTTGCATTCTGGACCTGTTTTATTTATTTCCTGATACTCATCCTTGTTTTCATTCTTTCTTTTTCTTTTTTTACCTTATTTTGGACAATTGCCTTATGCTTCACTAGTCTAATGGTGATACGCAGCTTCTTGACACTCCCCATCTGTATATTTCAGTAGACAGGTGATCCTGGTCAAATCACATTCTCTCTAAGCCTTATTTTCACTATCTGTAAATGGAGATAATAACACTTCCTCCAAGTGCTAGGAGAGGAACTTTGATAAATGCAAGAGCTTTGTAAACTAATTTTCATATTAAGGAATTAGGAATAGAGAATGAGGAAGGATACAAAAGGGAAACATCAAAAACCATTGTTGCAATTTGCACAAATTACTTAGCAAAATTGCACCTACTATAGAAAATAAAGTTCCATATATCGCAGTGGCCAGAAGCAACTTTCTTCAAAAATCTCCTATCTACAAAAAATAGCTAAATATAATTAAAGTTGTAGAACAACGTCATCTTAATCTTTTCCTCACTTATTTGAAATTTGATTTAACATCAAACCGCAAGGGGAAAGGAAGGGTGGAAAGCAAAAGGAATTTCTCAAAGACAGCCAATCGTTAAGAAAAAAATTGCTAACCATTGTTCTGGCCTACTTCTCATATTCTCATTTGGCTTTTTGCCCAGATTTGCACAAATCACTAGTAATACCCAAAACAATTCATGAATATAGAAAAAAGTGAGAAAATGAAGCAAAAAAAGGAAAAAAGAAACTCAAGGGAAAAAATAACATGAGTTTTTAATTACTGGGGCACTAATGAAGACAGTGAATCAAATAAACAGTGTGTTTATTTCAAAGTGTTATCATGCAAAACACAATAAACTTGAAAGTTCCCAAAACAACGCTTCACAGCAAGTAGAGGAAAATGCCCTATAACAGTCCTTGACAGGAAAAATGCGTTAGTATTGTGCTATATTGTTCCTCCTTGCAGGTTCCCATCTAATCTCCATAGAAATGGAATTCCAATCGGGCTTCTGAGATATCTTACAAGCACACTGTAATCCCAATTTGAGAGAGAAACACGAGTTAACTGAAATTCAGTTTACTCTCATGGGAACAGTTAGGGTGAACTACTAAGAGGGACCAAATCAAGTTCTTAAAGGTGACCTGGATAAATTCTAAAATAAACCAAAAGAGCTAATATTAGAATATGAAGGAAAATAGTTTGTTCTCCCTCCCTCTCTCTCTCCTCTTTCTCTCTGTTTCTTTGCTCACTTACTATTTCTACCCTCCTCAGTCTTTCCATCTTTCTTTTCCTTTCCTTTCACAAATATGAAATGATTACGAAGATGCCAAGGACAAAAACACCCCCAAACTACACAAAGATTCAGGCATCTTTAGAAACAGTAAAACACATATTTAACCTCAACTCTGACACAGGGACTCGGTCCCTAAGACATGGGAATTCAAGTTTATTTTTATTTTAGCAAATACTAAGTCCCTTACGATTTGGCGAGAATAAGTCTTTTTTTTATTTTGATGATTTAATGTTTTAGTTTCCTTTCTTCCTTCCTTCCTTCCTTCCTTCCTTTCTTTCTCTCTTTCCTTCCTTTCTTTCCTTTCTTTATTTTCTTAAAGTGCAACAAAATTTTTAAACTCACTCAATTTGCATTTGGACACATTCTTTGATCTGACAGTTCCTTTTTCGTATGTTTTGGAAATTTTCTGTTTTCCGTTTCCAAACATCTGACAGTGGAATAATTTTTTTCCTACAAATTCCGGATATGGTAATTCAGTCAACCTGAATAACTATATTACTTTAGTGATCTTTGAAAATATTTCTTTGTACTAAGAATGATTTTTAGAACTTCTCCTTAGCACTTCTGGAGTCAAACAGAGTGGGGTTTAAGTGGTGACTCTGCCACTTACTCTGGGCAGGTTATTGGAAAGCTAGTAGCCTGGTTTCTTCAGCTGTGAAATAATCTGATAGTAAGGATTAAATACTATAACATAAGTGAAGCTCCTAGAACAGTTCTTAGCTGTGGGAGATACACTTCTGGATGCACATCCACCTCAGCCATTCTCTCTCTTGTGGGACCAGCTCTGAAGACACAAAGGGGGTCTTCCAGGGGCCATTTCTATACCACCTGATCTTGTCCTTGGATGTAGATAATGGACCCGTGGATTTGATCTAGGCCAGTCAGATTATCTCTCTCAGAAACTGGAACTGAGAATAGAGAGGACACAGATCTTGGGAGCTACTCCATCTGAATCACGTCACAAGAATCTCTCAAGGAAAAAGGCAGAGTAGTTCTTGCTGATGAGGTTCCGAAGCTGGCCTACTTCCTTCCCTTCCTGATTCTTTGTCTCTGATCTGGTGATAAACCACAGTTATCCTGCCACATAGATATTCACATATCCTCATTTTTTTTCCTACTTGAGCTAGAAAGAGATTCAGGTGCTTTTAAACAAAAGTTAACTAATATATAAAAAATATAGAAGAGTGTGTTGTAGAGAAAGGCCTTCAGGGAAATGTGGTCTATTTAGAATTGGTGACAATTATGTGAAAGGAGACCAGACTGTCTTCTATATTACTGGAAGAAAACAAGAGACCTAGAAACAGTACATTACACTTATTCCTGGAGGACCATGCTCTCAGAGATTTGACCCCTTCCAAGACACTGAAGGAGAGACAAATGTCATTCTTGCAGAATTGGATGGTTGCTCCTGATTACATTGTTGAATACGACTGCTGAATCAATGTTCTATCACCTTCTCTAGCAGTTAGGTGATGATCACAGACACCAAATGCAGAAATTTATCTGTTTAGGCTATTTCCTTACTTTAGCTTAATTCATGAGCTACCCATGATAGTAATGCATGCACTGTGTTACTAGTCAACTAGGAATGGACTTTTGAAGATTAGATTCAGAATTTCTAGGAAGCATTAAAAAAATTTAAGTCATGCTGTCCACCTCTACCTGATATTTATCTTAAACACTTTATCTAGAGCCCTTGTTGCTGAAAGAACTATCAAACCAACTGATGCCTCACTCCTCATTATCACAGGTCAAGGCACTATTTTTTAAATTAATTTAGCTGGGACTATGATAAGCAATATCAAAATAATGATAAAAGGACTTACATCAAGAATTTACCAAAGAGTATTATAGAAATCTGTTGGGGCTGGGGTGGGGAAGTTGGAATTTGTTCTTGCAGATTTTGAAGGTTCTCAACCAAGGAGGAGTGAACATAAGCTGAGAACTGCATTTAATGTCCCATCTTCGACAGTTGGCTATGTTTGGAACCCTTTTAAGAGTTGGCTAATGCAAAAGTGGAGACCACGCTTGATTGTTTCCAGTGTTATTGAATGATCAGGTCAACCTTTCCCAATACAGGGAAGGGTATTCAAAACTTTCAGAGGACAAACATGTTTGATTGGGTCTGTCATGTGCTTTCTAATCACTCTTGGCTTCGAAGTATGCTGGGAAGAGAAGTACCCAGGCCTTCTAAAAGGCTTTGCCTGGTTCTTCTGGCTCTTCTTTTAGGCCAGGCATATTAAAAAGAAAAAGCTTCAATTGAAGTAAGAGTACTGATCTACTACTGAAAATAAGTTGCTGGGTATGCAGGGCCCACATGGCAGCCTTTCATTACAAGTAAAAAGGCAGCAAAGGGGGCTGAGTACTCAGTTTGGGGAATGGCTTAACCATCTCACATGCGATGTATTAGGAAGTCAAGTCAGCTCTTCCTGCAAAATAGACCCGTCTTATTATCACATTCAACTCTACCAACACAATACAGGCAATCACCATCTCTTGCCCCGAGGACTGCCATGCCTCCAACCAGTTTCTGTTTCCATCTTTCTCTACTATAAACAGTTACTAAGGAGAAACCAGAGTGATCACATAAACACATCAATCTAACCATGACAGCCATCTGCCCCATTTCAACAGCTTATGGTTGCGTCAAGAATAAAATCCAAATTCCTTTTTAAAAATATTCATGCCCCCACTATCCCATCTATTTTTTCTTTTATGCAGGTAAAATATTCCTGATTCACATGATCATTTTTTCTATAATTTCAATTTTGTATGGTTTTATTGCATTTATATGTATTCCTAACTATCTATACTGCTGTGTATGTGTGTATGAGTGTGCATACATATTTTGGGTAGACAAGATATAGAGTGGGAAGCAATATTTTGAATATGTGCCTCTGGAAAAGACTTGTATCGAGATAACAGAAGGAATTCCTACAAATAAAAAACAAAGAAATAAATAGAAAGATGACCAACCCAATTTCAAAAAAGGGCAAAAGACTTAGACACTTCTCAAAAGATGATACACAAATGTCAACAGGCAAATGAAAAGCTGTTAAATATCTTTGGTCCTCAGGGAAATTTCTTCCCTGTGGAAATGTTTATCCTGTGATAAAACAGATTAGTAACAATAAAAAATTTAATAACTTAACCATTCTAAATACCTGGATGCTTTGTATCTGCCATGTGTTAGCCATGGCCCTAATAAGTCCAAGATCAGAGAAAGCTTACAACAGCAGAGGCAGGGGGAAAATGAAATGGTGCAGGACGTTGATTCAAAAAAGTCTCCTACAAGTTAAAGAAGAATGTCATGTGAGTTGTATCAACCTGCTGTCCGAGAGAATTCATTTCAGTAAAGTCTACAAGTATCTCATTCTGCTGTTCTTCTAAAGCAACTTTTTTTTTTTTTAAGATTTTATTTTTTCCTTTTTCTTCCCAAAACCCCCCGGTACATAGTTGTGTATTCTTCATTGTGGGTTCTTTTATTTGTGGCATGTGGGACGCTGCCTCAGCGTGGTCTGATGAGCAGTGCCCTGTCTGCGCCCAGGATTCGAACTAACGAAACACTGGGCCGCCTGCTGCGGAGTGCGCGAACTTAACCACTCGGCCACGGGGCCAGCCCCCTAAAGCAACTTTTTAAGTGCAAGCTTCTGTGTTTGGCACTGGGAATAAAAAGATGAATAAGACTTTGTCTTCTCAGAGTCCACAGGAAAGTGGGAAAGACAGCTACTTAACTGGATCATCATAACATAGTATGGGAAATGCTAAAAATAAAAGTTTGGACCAAGTGCTGTGGGTCCACAGAGGAAAGAACTGACCTTACCTGGGTGAGTCTAGAAATACTTTGCCAAAGAGAAAACATATGAACCAAATTGAATGAGAAGTAGGCATTGTGCAGAGAGAGGGGAAACAAAAGGATGCAAAGGCAGTGGAACCAGCATCTCAGGGCACAGTTATGAGAAAGTGTACAAGACAGTGGGGAAAGCCAAAGACTTTGGTATGGTGGAAGATAGGCATTTTGGGTGAAGTGGAAAACATTGCAGTAAATAGAATTGAAAGAGTGGACACAAGAGATGTGCAGATTTGTAGTGTCTGAACTTTATTCTCCAATTAGTGAAAGACCTTTGATAGGTTCAAGATGTGGAAATATTTTGGCAAAACTTGTGGTTTAGAAAGGTCTTATTAGAAGCAGAATAATACCCCTCCTCCTCCCTAAAGATATTCACCCTAATCTCCAGAACCCGTGAGTATGTTACCTTACACACGGCAAAGGGCACTTTGCAAATGTCAATAATTTAAGGATCTTGAAATGGGAATATTAACCTGGATTATCTAGACAAGCCCCATGTAATCACAAAGGTCCTGAAAAGCAGAAGAGGGAGGCAGAAGAGAGAGGCAGAGGGAGATCTGACTACAGAACAAGAGGTTGGACTGATGCGACATGAGAAAGACTCAACCCACCATTGCTGGCTTTGAAGATGGAGGAAGAGAGCCACAAGCCAAAGGATGTGAGCAGCAGTTAGAAGCTGGAAAAGGCAAGGAAGCAGATTCTTCCCTAGAGCCTCTAGAAGGAATACAACCCTGCTGAAACATTGATTGAAGCTCAGTGACACCTATTTCAGACTTCTGACCTCCAGGACTGTGGGATAACAAATTTTGTTGCTTTCAGACACTAAATTTATGTCAATGTGTTACAGTAGCCATACAAATCAAATGCAGGTCTTACATGGGGATGAAAGGGCCCTGACAATGGACAATGCCCTCCCTATTTTCTTCTTAGATAAGGCTCTTTCCATCTTTCAGACTCTGGCTGAAAACAGGATCTTGAACACTGCTCAGACATGGGGCTTACTACAGCACAATAAATTTAAGAAGAGCACAGTCTGTGAACCCAGATAAACTTGAGTTATGGTCTCAGATCTGTCGGTCACTTACTCTGTCAGCTTAGGATAAGTAACCCAAAGACTGAGCCTCACTCAGCTTTCTTATCCACAAAATAAGGAAAATAATACCCCTCTCATTGAGTTGCTATGGGAATTTGATAAACTAAGGCTTATAAAGATTCTAGTACAACATTTGAGTATAGCACATGTTTATTCTCATTTATCTTCCCAGATCTCACGGTAGAGTAAATCTGGATATATATGAACATATATATGCAATCAGGCTGTTAATTAAGATACCAAGTGATTGATGCAAATATCAAAACCAGCAATAGGGCCCTGGGAAAAACGATCTGGAGTTTGATGGTAACAATACATTCAGAGTAAACATTTGTGCACTCACACAAATCAACACACACACATGCACACACAGATACACACAAATAAACTGCATGATTGACTGGATTGGGGCATTTTTCTTCTGGATATGAACTGTCATAGAGATAGAGAGAGAAATGAAAAGCAACTTGTCCCCTCTGCCAGAGCTTTGTACACCCACTCAGATGTGTGGGATGAATATGCACAAGGCAGTCCTCGTGAGATTCACTAGACAAAGCTCAATTCTTTCTTGAGGAGTTGGGATTTTTAAAAATTGTGTTCACTCAACAGGGTTTTATTTTTAACTTCCCTTAGTTTTGTAACAATATCTTGGACAACGGTCTGGGTTTTTAATTAAAAGTCTCAAGTTGGTGTCCCAGTTGAGCAGCTTAGTTTTATACCAATGAACAAAAGGCTGTGGCAGAATGCTTTCGTCCCCGAAAGCTTATCTCCAGGGTGTGCTCCACATGCCATATACTGCGTTGCATCTCTCAAGAAGGGGTGATTTGTTTTTATCTCCTTTAGACCTAAGGAAAAGAATCTGTCACCACCCCCATTAAATGGCCTATCGATCTTAGGAAGGCAAAAATATCTAAAAGCTCTTTTGCTAATGATTTTCAAATGTTTGATTGGTGGACCATTCTAATGATAGCTCCAGAAAAGGAAGAACTTAAAAAGAAACATCACATGTGATATGTCGATATTACGTTGAAGTACTTCCTCAACAATTATCTAGTTTCTTTTTCACAACAAATTAGGATAAGCATTATTTTCCCTATTTTATAAATGAAAAAATTAAAATTTCTGTGTTTTGAGGCCAGTGTCTAATACCCTAAAGCTTGTACATGGCAAAGCAAGGACTTGATCCTCAATGACCTCTCTGGTTAAGGACTAAATTCTGGTCAACATATGTAAAGACAAAAGTCTTTCTGTTAACTTTTATCTTGATATTTTCTTTGACTATATATATATATATATATATATATATATATATATATATACAGCAAAGATTGTTTTCCCTAGGATAACATATTTTTGTCTCATAAAAAATAGTACATTTTATGTATTATTAGTATTCACATATAAACTATGATTTGAAGTTGAAAGAGATCTGGATAACAGCCCAGGCACTGAGAAGAACTATATAAGCATTAGAAGGAAGGCAGTGATCTTTTCAAGTGTTTAATCCAATGTAAAACAAGAGGACAAAGTTAGGTGCCTTGTTCCATTTTAGTTTTTAAACACTGAACATTCCATGATGCTAAATCCTTGTAACCTATTGTTGTCCATCCGCCAATCATAAGGCTACAAGATATTTGATTTTCTTCTCTGGTTCTTATATGTTTAAGCGAAGCCTTGTATAGATCCAGCATCAGTTTTCGTTTTTATAGGCATCTTATTTGACACCATAATATGAATGTGATGTTGGTTCCACTCTTTGATGTATTATTTTTTGCAAGAGAAATGAGGTTTTCCAAAGGCTTTTTCCAACTGCAATTTCTATAAATTATTATTTGTATTAGTAGACTTATTCAGAGTAGAGACAAAAGATATTCTCCACTATCAATACCTTATAATAGTTACAGAAAACATGTCTTAGGAAAAATATAGAACAATATCACAGAAAAGAGATAAAGAAAAAACAACGTAACTATGGATAAAAGATGGACCGACGCCACTTGGAAAAGAGAATCGTTAGTACGCTACTTGTGTTTAAAACTTAAAAGACATCTTGAGTAAGAATAAATAACATGATGCCAAAACATACAGTCTGTTTATTTTCAACTAACGGTTTATGGGCAAATAGTAAAACAACTTTACACTTAGGGACTCTGAGAGATCATTGTTTTCATTTGTCTCTATCAAAAAATCACAAATGTATTTTTATCTACCTCTCTACCCTAGATTTGATACAACGTCATTCATTTTTATCTCAACATCACTCATACTCATGTATAACTTAAGACTCACCTTTGAAATTCAACCTCAATAGCAGAGTCCTCTTCCCAGCTGGTTTGGAAGAACAGGGCTGCCAGCACTAGAATTGTACATTAAGCTTATTTGATACCCTTCTCAGCATTATGCCGCTCATTTATTAGGCACCTGCATTGAACTAGGCACTTTGTATACATTATCTCATTCAATCATGGAAGTAAAATTGGTGAAAAAAGAGCATATTTCAGATGTAGATAGCTCAGTTAGTTACTACTGTCTGGATATTAACTTTCTCACTTGTTAAGAGACTAATAGGGTTAGTTGCAAGCATCAAGATTAGTTGCAAGTTAGATTGTCAGTAAACTGACGATGATCACCTGCAGCTTAATGCCTTCTTGGGGTATTTCCTGAAGCTTTCCTGAGACCCTAATCATAATAGTTTGAAATAGCTCTCCCCGAGTCCTTCATCTTTGCTTATAACAAGTGTGGAAATCACTGCTCCAATCACAGACCGCTCATGGATGTCCTCTTGCCAGTAATCTCTAATTTTCTTATGAAATGGTTTGACTCCCAGATGGCTGACAGTATGTTCCTTCTAATTTCTTTCTCCCTGCAGATCTGCTAAGATTGCTAATTGGGCAGGATGGATTCATACTTTATGCACTGAGAATTTACTCATAATTATAACGAAATGTAAAGAAGGTTGACTAGATTTTTCTCGTCCTATCTCCTCCAATTGCTCTGATCCCTTATATTTCTGTTCAAGTTATCTTTTTGAAATCCCTGCGTGATCATGGCTTTAAATGTGTCCATATCTGTTATAGTTTCAAGGATACTGATGAGGTTCCTCAATTTAGCATAAAGTCTGTTTATGCTGAAGTCCTTGCTATTCTCTTGAACTTCATTCCTTGCCACTTTCTCGCAGTTCTTCATTTCAGGCTTATGTTGCTTTAGGCCATTGTATATATACACATATCATCCCGTCTAAGAACATCCCTTCTTTACCATTTAACTCCCACTTACTTTTACAGAAAGTCTTCAGTCCATCAAGTCTAAATTACATGTTACAAAAGCATTTTGAGTGTTCCACTTTCAGTATGCTTTTCACACTTGCTAAACTGAATCGTTGGCTTATTTATCTTTCATGAGGCCATGGGACATTATAGGTGGAGAATATATCTCAATCATAACTTTACTCTGACTACTTAGGAAAGAATCAGACAATAGCTTCATTTCTGGTAAAATCCTGACCTCCATCCTTCTGTATGAAACATCTATCTCCATTTGTGTGTCCCATAGATACTTCTAACCCAAACATGTGGAAAACGGAGATTTGCTTTCCTTTTGAAACATTATTCTCTTTCTATAGCCATTCTTTTTATAAATAACCACAGTATCCGCTCCATTTTCTCAGACAGAAACTTTGAAATCATTCTTAACACTTCTCTACCCTCCGTGTACCCTACCCCTTGCCAAATTGTCATCCTTCACATATCCTTAAATCTCTAATCTCAAAGTACATCCATCTCCACTGCCACTGCTTTGGAATCAGTTTCTAGCAGTTCTACTTGAATTATTAATATTCTAAGAGCTGGACTCTCTGCCATTAGTCTTATCTTCTTCAACTGATATTTCATAGGACAACCAGAGTGATCTTGGTAAAGTACACATCTGATTATGCCCATGCTACATCCCCAAAACCTTCTGATGATCTATCATCGTCTTTGGAAAAAGTTCAAACGATTGTTCTGGATAGCAAGACATTCACCACCTGGGACACATTGACTTCTTCAAGTTCCTTTTTATCTCCCTCATGTATCAAAGTATTATCGAGTCAAACAAATTCCTTGCTGTTTCCCCCAAATGCCATGTTTTCTCTCACTTCCAGATATTTGTCTGTGCTGATCTCCATCTGTCTGCAAAGCTTTCTCCTCCTTTCTTTGCTTCACTACCTAATATTTTTCTGCATGTTCAATTAGATATCACTTCCTTCTGGAAATCTTACTTGGTCTCCATGACTATATTATTTCCCACAATAATGGGCCAGAGACTACTGGCCTTGGTTCAAAAACTTAAATATTCAAGAACTTTGTGAATAGTTGGTAAACTACTGGTAGCTTGAAATTGGCCATGGTGGAAATATTTGCAATGTGGACAATAACCAATACTACAAAATCAGGTTTTTAATTTTTTTCCCCCAGAGAACTAGTTTACCAGCACACCGGTGTCTCTAATTAGAATATACGCACTTCCCTGCTTACCTTCATCATAACATTGCACACACCATATTGCCATTGTCCATTCATTAGCTTGTCTTGCCATAAGTTGTAAGATAGCCAAAACTAAGGATAGTTTTTTTTTATTGCTAGCATCTTGTACGTAGCAGATACCAAATTATAACAAGTGTTAAATGAAAAGAGCTTTGTAGATAAAATAACACAGGGAAGAATCACCTTCTATTACGGCATTTCTGAAGTTTATGGTTTTGTTCTAGTTTTAAAAGAGCTTTACCTTACAAATGTGGAAGCAGAAAAACAGCTTTAGTGAGAGTCCTGTTGCATGTCAATACTCCATCTCTAAATCACTCAGGAATGAGAAAATGCAGTACAATGTGCATTCTTTAAATTTGGGGAAGTATAATTATGATCAACAGAAAAGTATTCCATTTTTTTCTATTTCTAGGCATCTTCTGAATATTACATAATTATTAGGGGGATTAAAATATAGCAAAACCCACCACAATACTGTAAGAGTTCAGGAATCAATTTCATTAACTGCCAGTTCATATTATTAATGGGGTAATGAAATGACCAGGGTGAATCCACTGTAGAAGACAGGAGCTGAGCCCATCTTTCCAAAGTCGTTTTCTCTCACGGCACAGTATTATGTGATTACACTGTATAGGAAAGCAAATGAAACTTTGCTAGACTGAAATAGATTATTTTTTTACTTTCAGCCCAATGATGGTCTATTTCATTTGTATCTAAGAAACTTCTATTAGTAAGTGTGGGAAAATTTTGATGAGACATTACTTTTCACAGAAGAAAGAACCAATAGTTCAGCCTGTAGGTTCGACAAGTAAAATAGTAAGTATGAGTGAGAGTAGGCCTTCAAGCATCTTCTTACAACATTCTTGAGGTCAACAAAACAGAACAAAGTATGATGTTTTTTAAAAAATTATTCTTTACACACGTTTAATTTAGAATGACATCTTAGCTTTGTAGACCTCCTCCTGGACATCAAGGAAATCTACTATTTTAGCCTTTCCCAAGAATTTCGATATATTGATTAGACATCTTCTAGTTATGAATGATTGGCATAAACTAAATGACTGATGAACAAAGAAGCTTGTATTAAGTCAAGTAAAAGAAGAAAAGTTGTAGTTCCAGTTTAGACAGGCTGTGTCTAAGTCCTCAAACGTGAGGTCTGGTCTTGTGACAGACGGACCTAAAGGAAAGGAGCATCTTTCCTGTCAGCTCTGGAAAAACAATTCAAATTCTGATTTTCCTGATTTGAGTTATGTTGCCATGCCTAAACCAATCACTTTGTCGAAAGGATGCAGTACTTTTTCACTTGCCTACACTTAAGATTGAGTATATATATCAAATGTAAAACATATTTTTCTGTACATAAAATATTTTAAATATGTCAACCAAATTAGAATAATCCTATGTTCAATTTAAAAATATCCCCATTCTTGCAAAATGGATATAACCTATAGCCTCCTATAGTTATTGCATTCGCATCCAAATCAGAAGTATAAGTTTTGTCGTCTTCGCTGTCAGAAAGAGGCTAGATGATAAATTCATTTGCACCTAATATATACATCTGACAAAAATAAAATGAAAGCGCAATTGCTTTAGTAAGAACCCTCATTAGAAAAAGTGAAGAAGTGGAAATAGCATTAAAACATCCACTAATCTGTAACATATGTAGCATTTCTTCTTGGGAAGGGAAAGACTTTTTCTTTACCAATAATGAGTTTTCTAATCAGCCAATCCCTTCATTGCTTGTTCTTGAGAGAATCACTTTCCTCTCTACCATACCTTTGTAAGGCTCTGAGGGCCAGCCTGGATTCAGAAGACTATTTCTTGTTACCGTGAATTTAGGGCCCTGAGGAATATCTTAGGTGCTGAGTAAATGAGTGATTACTATATCTAGCACCTGAAAATGTTCTGGGCTAATAACTAAATTAAAAAATATTGCCCCAAATCCAATGCAACAGACCTTGAAAATGGATTGACCGTTCTGACTTACGTGGCTTTGCATTGGGCTGCAGTGCTCAGCTCATCTTCTCAGACTTGCAAATTGACTGGTCCCTTGGCTTCAGCTTTTGAAATAAAAACAGTTTTGGATACATATTATGCAACATAGGAGGCCTCAAATGCTCTTTGAACCCAGGCTGTACCAAGTAGAATTGCTCCTCTTCATCAGAAAATGTGGTATATGTATGTACAATGGAATACTACTCAGCCACAAAAAAAGACAAAATTGTGCCATTTGTGACAACATGGTTGGACTTTGAGGGTATTATGCTAACTGAAATAAGTCAGACAGAGAGCGCTGTATGATTTCATTCAAATGTGGAAGATAAACAAACAAACACATAGATATGGAGGACAGATTGGTGGTTAACAGAGGGGAAGGGGATGGGAGGAGGGCAAAAGGGGTAAATATGTATGGTGACGAAAGACAATCACTGGTGGTGAATATGATACAGTCTTTTTGCTGAAATATAATCACATACACTTGAAATTTACATAATATCATAAAACTATGTGACCTCAATAAAGTTTTTTTAAAAAATAAAAAAATAATTTAAAAAAATAGAATTGCTCTCTATAATTTAGATAATGGTTAAATTTAAATGGCAAGATGTACCCAGCAGGAGAGTTTCTAGAAACCCCTAGGTTCAATTTTTATATCCTCTTGCGTTCTTTAAATCTCTTCTTTCATTTACATTAGCTCAGAAACAGATTTCTTGTTATGTTTTCTTTTGTTTGTTGTTTGTTTGTTTTTCCATTCAGCAGTCTGTCTGATTTTTGAACTTGCTCCATCTTGCCTGCAGATCGAAGGAATGTAGGGCCTCTTATAACACACTGTGTTTACGTTTTGCTTTATAAGAGATCATCTCAGATTGTAACTTTCTCTTTTTTGATGGGATTTTAAGGACATTCCAGAAAGACTCCAACATTTTGAAACTTTTTAGCAAGTCCCTTAACTCTCCAGGCTGCTGGGCATGTGATCTGATTTCACAGGAACGTGGACAACATTGTAACCATCTGCTTCTCAAGCATAATTACAACACCTTAGTCTGGGCCAAAGACTCCTCACCACACTGCCCTTTCTCAGTTTAGCCACGCTTGGTACTGGAACTATTACTAGCAATATATGACTTCCAGATACTAATTGCTTAATAAATCAGGAGTCATCAAATTGCAAGTTACAGAAATCCAACTCAATGTAGCTTAAGTAAAATAAAACTTTGTTGGATTATGTAATTGAAAAGTCCTAAGGCAGCTTTTCTTCAGGCATGGTGGTATCAAGGCTCTGACCCATTTCATCCCTGGGTTCTACTCTCTCAGCTCTGCCTTCATTTCCTGGGAATATTTCTTGCACAATAATGGGAAAGATTGTCACTAGTAGCTCAAGGCTTATATTCTTTCTAGGGCTTAATATCCCAGCAAAAGTGAAGTGGTTTTCCCATTCGTCAGAGTAATGTAAAATTCTGATTATCCAGGCTGCCACTGGGAGGCACAGATGAGAATTCGGTTTAGCCCCACCCAAAACAAAGGTGTTGTTTAGGATTATTATGAAATTGAACAAGCATTGGTTCTTAAATAGAAGGTATATTGTCAAAAAGTAAAGAAAGAATAGGAAGGAAGGAAGAAAGGAGTGAATTTTATATCCAATAAATACTGAAACTAGAACTCAATGCATCAGCTCAGAGATTTTCATGTTGTTGATGGAGAGCCAGCCATCATCATGACAGTCAGATCGTGTCCATGATAGAGAGGTAGACAAGAAGGCATAAAATTATGAAAAGAGAATGTGGATAATTTTAAAGGTGAACTTAGATGAGTATATGGATGGTACAATGTCAAGGAAAAAAGGGATGCGACACTAATTGAGGCTAGCAGCTGAATGTTTCACATATATTTTCTACGTAAGATGAATGAATTTAAGTGGAAATCCATTTCTTTTCCACTAATCTTATTTTTACTAAATACTAAATACAATTTACAGATCTTTGGCTTCCAGTCCACAATATCTTAAAGAAAAAATAAAAGAAAGAAAAAGAAAACAAGCATAATATGCAAATAAAACAAATACTAAATGGATTAAATTCCTATCTTAAGGCACTTCTCACTTCTCAAACAATAACCCTCTTGAGAGGTATACATGACTGAGCAATGAAATGAGAATCAACTGACAAGCACTTGTCTCTGAAAACTCTCCTTTTCCCCTTGGTTTTCTTTTCTGCCAACACCCCTCCAGCAACTTCAGTTTGCACCTACTAAAACACACTGCTTTCCACTTATACTTTAAAAGAGGAAGTGAGCCTGACAAAGCAGAGAACATAAAACAAAATAAGACAAGCAATTTTCAATATTTCTGAAAGTTTAAAAATACATAGATTACTTATTCGTTGATGTCCTTAGCCCAACATGTATAATTAGCAACAGGGTCACTCCAGTGGTAATCATTTCTCAGTCTCCTCTCTATCTCCTATAAGTGTCACTGAAGACTTGATCTGTAGTAATATTTTCTGAACTCAAAAAAAAAATAAATAAATCTCCACAAAGAAATAAATATTGGATTGAACATTACATTTCCTAAGACAGAACCACTCAATTTGCTGATCTCTTAACAAATGTTATACTTGCTCTCTAAACTTCTGATTTAAAAATTCTTTGGACAGGGTAAGCCTTAAAAACACCTAATGTTAAATCATTGGCTAATTACTTTTTGTATGAATATGAAAATAATGCATGCTCTTTATAAAAAATGAGGAGTAAATAAAAATGCTCAAGCACCCAAAGAAAATTAATCTATAATTCCTTTTCCTTGAAAGAGTTATATCTTTTTTTCATATCTTATTGCTATGGCTAGAAGTTATGTCTTAAGAAGCACGCCAAAGTCAAATTTTAATTTTTTATTATAATATATATTTTTAACATATAAAATTTCAGGTGGTAATATCAATGTCCTCTCAAATTATACCTATATATACTCTTGTCATATTACTTGACACTGAATTTAACTGTAAATATGTTTTGATTATTTAATTTCTCTATATTAAATTATTATACCATATACTAGTATAGTATCTGTTTAAATCACTATAAGAAGGATCTTTTTTATGAATGCTGGTAAGAATTCTTTGTCATGTGCTAGTCTAAAAGGAGATCTTCAGAAAGACTGCAATAAAGTACTGTAGACATATCATGGGTTTTGAAGACAGAAATCTTGGGGTCAGATCAGTTTAGGTTCCTCTTACTGTCTGTGTATGAGCAAGTTGATTTAAAACACTGTGAATCTCATTTTTTTGTCATCTATAAAATGAGGTTTATATTCCTTATTTCTCACCACTTGTCTGGAGAACTAAAGGCAGTAACATAACTAACTGTAGTAGTATACGTAAGGTAGCTGTCACATCATAAGCTCTGAATAAATATTAGTTTCTTCTTTCTTTTAAAAGGATTTTGAACCACAACATTAGGAAGAAATGAATACTACTCATAAGTTTAAAAAATTGTTAGTTGTTCAATTTTTTGAGTGTGCATGTTTTCAATATTTCCCTTTATACATATACAAAACAATGAATTTGTATTAGCTTTCTTCACAGAAACAGAACCAATAGAATAGACAGATAGATGGATGGATGGATAGATGGATAGATAGATAGATAAATAGATTATAAGGAACTGGTTTACTCAGTAAGGAAGCTGAGAAGTCCCAAAATCTGCAGTCAGCTGGCTGGAGACCCAGGAGAGCCAGTGATATAGTTTCGGTCCCAATCTGCAGGCCTGTATGGTATAAGGAGAGCCAGTGGCATAAGTTCTAGTCCGAAAGCTGGCAGTATTGAGACTCAAGAAGCGCCAATATTTTGGTTCCAGTCTGAAGGCAGGAAAGAGACTAATGTCCCAGCTCAAGGGACAGTCAGTCAAGAGGAGTTCCCCCTTATCCAGAAGAGGGTCAGTCTTTTTGTTCTATTCAGGCCTTCAACTGATTGGATGAGGGCCACCCAAAGTAAGGAGGGCAATCTGCCTTACTCAGTCTACTCATTCAAATGTTAATCTCATCCCAAAACATCTCACAGACACCCAGAATAATGTCTGACCAAAATATCTGGGCACCCCATGGCCCAGTCAAGTTGACACATAAAATTAACCATCACAGGAGTAGAAATGGCATGCTTACCTTTTGACAATGGACATTTTGGTGTGGTTTTACTTCTGATAATTTCTAACTGCAGAAATGACCTCTGAAGCATAGGGCATTTCCTTGGGAATTAATTGCTGTACTAGGGTTAACGGCCCGCAGCAATGAACTTTCTGAGACAGCCATTAATCTGCCTTGATTATTATTGCTCAATTACTAACTAAAGTCTCCTCCTTAGTATATAAGTTGAGTATTTCAGCTCAACCTCTTCCAGTTTAAAATGTTCATTCATGATTCTTCTGGGCATATAAGAAACTAGTGTTGAAAACAAAGTAAATTAAGATAATCACAAGCACAAAAACTGATTTAAAATTTTAAAATCAATATTAGTTTATTATTGTATTTAATATATATATTTATTTACTATTAAATCAATATTTAGTTAACGGCATTAACATCGATATCATTCATCTTTAAGGAAGAAGTAATTTTAACACATTATTTATCATCCTTACAAAGCTTATTTTCTTTCGATTATAAAACAATGTTTATTACAAAATTTTGTAAATCCATATATATAAAGTGAGAAAAAAACACTCTATGTTTTACCACCCAGAGCAAACAACTAATGCATTTTAGATATGATCTTTATATTCTTTCAATATTTTTCCTTCTGTATTTTTGTATGCATGTATAATATCTTGTGTGAAAAGTCAATACTATAGCATAAAGTTGTTTCTATGTTATCTCATATTCATTTTATATACTATTTTAATGGTGCACTTCAATCATAGAAATTTAAATTTAAATTGTTTATGTTAGAATTTCTTGTAAAATTTAGTAGCATGAAGTTCTAAAATTAAAATGAGTTTGCAAACTCTTCCCCAAAGAAATAAAGTCATAAAGGTGGGTTATGCTGGGACCAGGAGAAGAGAATCACCAAAAATAAAAGTAAGATGTAAGAGTGGCTCTAATATACCTCTACCTAGGATGAAGGCTTTCTTTTGTTCATTTAATTCTCATTCCAATCCATTAAATTAGTTAATATTGTCTCTATTTTAAATAGTGGAAACTGAGGTTCAATTAAGTTAAATAACTTACTCAAAATCCCGTAGCTAGTATAGTCATCTGTAGCTTAACGACAGGGATATGCTCTGAGAAACGCATTGTTAGACGACTTTGTCGTTACTCGAAAATCTTACAGTGCACTTACACAAACCCAGATGGTCTAGCCAATTCTTTTAACTTTGACTTCTTATATTCGGCTCTGTTATTTTTAGCTAATATGTTTATATAGGCTTTCTTACTATATTTTTTTAAACATCTTATTCATGCCTATTATTATGGAATAGGGCACACCATCACATTAAGCACCTCTGTTTCCCTCACCCCCCAAATATATTCTTGTATTAAACCAGTATACACTGTGTACCTTATTTTTGACTATGTAAATAATTTTCATTGCTCTGTCAAGCTGTATTTGTACTAAGATTAAATTACATGTCATAAACAAGTTTTTTTTTTCCTGGAGCTAATACTTGCCTGAGTTTTAATTTTCTTAGCTTTCTATATACCTATCAGTAATTGTTTCCAACCTCTCTAATAGAATTCCAATACTAACTATCAAATGGTGAAATATATCAGATAATGCAATTGTTCCAAAGACTTTACCTGTATATTTCCCCTCTGGAGTTCTACATCCTCCTGCTTTAAACTTAACTAGTTGCTTGTTAGGCATACACAGTCTCAACGTAATGTGAAACTTTCTTTAACCTCATCCTTGGAATTCTCTTTACCTCTGTCTGCTATTAGATTTCTTGTTTCCTGGATACTTTAGCTTCTTCTTTAATCAGTGGTAAACTTTGTTTCAGGTCTTAACCTCATGAATATGTTTACCTTTGCTGATAATTTAGCTGGCTATAGAATCATAAATTAGCACAAATTTTTCTTTAGAATTCACAAGGCACTGTTCGTTCTTACGAGGTTGCATGCTGTGCTCCAGAGGACCAGTGTAATTTTGATACAGTTTTTGTTATATGTTCAAGCTTTGTTTATTTTATTTTTAAAATGTTCTCATATGGAAGACTTTAGGTATTCTTTTTATTCCTTTTGTTCTAAAATTTTACTATGATGATCCTTGCTATGTCTCTTTTTTTCATTTATTATTCTTTGCAGTGAAACCTTTCGATATGCAAACTCAGGTCCTTCAATATGTTTGTATTATCTTTCTTAAGTTCCTCCTCTTTATTCAACCTACTCTTTCTTTCTGAAATTAACTTTCAGTGACTCTGAATCTCATTAATCATTTAATTTTCTTTTCTCTCCTGTGCCCATCCCATCAACTTATCTTAACTTTTTATTTTCATGTCAAATATTCTATTAAGGATTTTATTGTTCATTTCTAACTTCATTATTTTCAAGTCAAATCCACTGAGTTATAAATTACGTTCACTGGGGGCCAGCCCCATGGCCGAGTGGTTAAGTTCGCATGCTCTGCTGCGGCGGCCCAGGGTTTCGCTGGTTCAGATTCTGGGCATGGACATGGCACCACTCATCAGGCCACGTTGAGGCGGCGTCCCATATGCCACAACTAGAAGGACTTGCAACTAAGATATACAACTATGTACCGGGGGGATTTGGGGAGATAAAGCAGGAAAAAAAAAAAAAGATTGGCCACAGTTGTTAGCTCAGGTGCCAATCTTTAAAAAATAAATAAATAAATTACATTCATTGAAATTTATACTTTTTAGATGTAGAGTTCTGAGTTTTGACAAATGATACAATTGTGCACCCACATCACAGTAAATATATAAGGTATTGCCATCTTTGCAAAATGTTTCTCTGTGCCCCTTTTTTGTTAATCTCTTCTTCCCAACCCCTGATCTGATTTTGGTTTCTATATTTTTGCCTTTCCAAAATGTTACATAAATGGAGTCAAATTGTAGGTAATCTTTTGTGTATTGCATCTTTCAAAAGAAGAATGCTTTTGAGATTCAGGCACGGTGTTGAATTTATCAGAAGTTCACCCCTTCTTACTGCTATGTACTATTCTATTTCTGAATGTATTATAATTTTATAATCCATTTATTACTTGATGGATTTTGAGTTGTTTCTTACTATAAGCAGGTGAACATTCACACTCACCTAGAGTTTTTTGTAGGGAAATGTGTTTTCCTTACTCCTGAGCAAATGCCTTAGCAATGGTATTGTTGGGTCAAATGATAAGTGTATGTTTAACTTGTGAGAAACTGCTGAAAGTTTGTCCAAAGCACCAATGTCATTTTGCATTTCCAACAGCAATGTAGGAGATTTATAAGGGCTCTTCTTTGCATGCTTGCCAGTACTTGATATTTTTACTTTTTGTTAGAAACCTCTGCAAACACTTGAATTTCAGCTTCCTCTACTAATCTGAGTTAACTACCACTCTTCCATCCACTTTCAGTCTTTCAAAAACATGTTCAAACTTTTGCTTCCAGAAAGATGAAGTATATATACTTTTTGCTTTCCCCTCCACTAAGCACAGCTAAAAAGCATCAACATTATATACAAAACAAACATAAGAGGACTCCAGAAGGTAGAGAGAAGAAGGCAGACTGGCTAAGGACATTAGGCCCAAGGAACACCACAGTGTGATTTTCCTGGCTTTTATTTTTGTCTCCTGTATCCTAGAATTGGTGCTGAAGAAGTCATATAACTGGAAACATCCACATGTACAGACAAAAAGAGGCCTGAAAAAAGCCTGTTTTCTCTAGCTAGAGGACTAGAAAAGTGACAGAGTGGCAAAAACGGAAAACTTTTAGACAACAACTTGTCTACTCCAGGCAATCATCACAGAAAAACTATGGACCCACCCCTACACATGCCAACAAAGACCAAGTGAGAGGGCTTAGACTTCCACCATTACTAGGATGTAATGAAGCTCCCCAATATCCTCACAGGCATGGTGGCAGAAAACCACATAGGGAGCTGGAATTTTCATCCTTGCTGGCCAGTAACAAGCATCCAACCCTTGGTGTCAGTGGACACCACTTAAGGAGCCTGGACTTCCACTCCCACCCAACAGGTGGGTGGTGTCAGAGGAGGTCCAGTGGAGAATCAGGACTTTCACTATTGCCCAGCAGTACATGGTGAGGCAATTCTCACCACGATGTCCATGGGGCCATGAAAGGAGCCAGAACTCCTACTTCCGCTCAATAGTAACAAAGAATATCCTACCCTGAGGTGTCAATGGAGGTTCAACAGGGAACTGAGACTTCTACCTTCATCTGGCAGCAATAGTTTAATGTCTGCCCTCTATGTCACTGATGTGACCTTCTACCATGTGATTTCTATTCTACTTCTAACACAATCATTTGCTCTGCTACTGTTCATTGTGGACCAGTTGCTTTCTTAACACTCTAATATCTTATCTTATTGTTAGCTTAACCATTCATTGTTATATATAGTTCCATAGATTTTGTGTTTTTCTTAATTCCTTGAAAAGTACAAAGTTATTGTTGAAAAATTTTCCTCTTTTATTTCCTAGAATAAATCTTTTTTTCCCCAGAACTGATTCTCTTTTTTTCCCCATTTCTCTCCTTTTATTTCACCATTTCCATCTTCTTTCCTTTCTATTGTTACTTGTTCTAGTATTTCTGTACTTTGACCCTCTCATATCTTTCTAGATTATTTGTTAATTACACAGGCTGCTTCATCTGCACCTTGCATTTGGCCAAATGTCTTGTGAGTGTGTTACTTCCTTCAAATATTAGGTGAGCTCTGTCTTGGGGTTTTTCCTTCAGAGTTTCAGATTGAAGATTGTGCATTCTGTTTTGTATTCTATGTTCTGATTTTCTATCAACTGTTAGTGGTGGTTGGGGGGTATGGAATAAAGGGTTTTATAGCCACTGGGTAATTTTCACTGCTCTCTCATATTTTAAATTTCATATTGCCTTGTTGGAGTCCTATAAAGCATTGTGGGCACTGACAGTGGGAGAACTATGATTTGTATGGTTATCCTGGTTTCAAATGATTCTAATATTTGAGTTTACCTAGCATCCATTCCTGTCTCCTTCTAAGCCAGTGCAACAGGGAAGAGAAGAGGACCCAGGACATCTCCTGCTGTGTCATTCCTTAGTCACAGCAAGTAGATGGCCTTCATTTGGGACACTGTGTTTGCCCCTTAGAAACATATACCTCTAGAGATTTACATTTGCTTTTCATTTTATTTCATTTTTAAAAATTAAATAATATTTATTTAATCGTTAACTATTTAATTGTTGGGAATAATTAGTATTGTTGCCTTTCTCTGTGTCAGAAGGAAACTAAATGACAAATTCTATTAATGATGTCAGTTTCTAGAAAGTCACTTAAACAAAGAAGTATATTCTTTTTCTTTTTACTCATTTTCTAGCTTCACTCTCTTCCCCTCTGGCCCACCACAGACTCACCACCCTTCCTTTCATGCCACGCATCCAGGACACATCCCAAATTAGTAAAATTCGTCTTAATTCCTCCCTTCCCCTTCTCCCCACAATGCTGATGCCTAGTGGTAATTGGCAGCAGGTGCTGATGGGGAAGGTGGTGCTGGATAGATGGAGGAAGATACTTCTGTGGATTCTTATTGCCTACTTTCAATTTTTATCTGCTTATCCCTTTACAACTAGACAATATTTTTCAAGATTTTTTGATACAGAATTTAGCCCCTTCAAAAGATTGAATGCTGCTAGTTTACTTTCTGTTATTTTTATTTTTTTGTTTATTTCCTTTAGGTGTATGATAAGGTAGGTTCTGTGAATTTTGATTTAATTGTCACTCTTTTCAACCACTAAAATTTAGTTAACAACTTATTTATGATTTGGTCTACTTAGATGGTAGTGATGGAACCTACGTTGATTGAGATATTTCTCATTTAGGTCTAACGAACTAAATGGCGACAATGGCAACCAAAGTTGCAGTTTCATGAGTTGTATTCATCAATTGATTTATTCTATTTCTTAGCTAATACCCTAATTCTTGACAGTATTCTTGGAAATGCTTACTTTCATCAAAAGAGTGACTGAGGACAGATGTTTGAGTGTAACTCTATCATTTCAAATGTAAAACCAACTCAGAGTTCAAATCCTATCAATGGCAGGTCACTTGTATATTACCTGTCTACATAAACAATAGATAGTTTTTAAGCTGTCAGTGTTGCCCAGGAGCTATTTGACCTGTTGGTGATATTCCCAGGTTTGCCTGATGCCTGCCATCAAGGCAGGTGGTGTGAGTGAACACACACACACACACACACACACACACACACCCTACACATAAGCGTCGGCTTTGGGGCCATTTGTCATGACTTTCAAAGAAGTTACATTGTTCTCCATCCCCGAAAAAGTCACAACAAATATCTCACTATGGAAAGATGATAAAATAAATCAGTTCACTTACATTCTAGATTTGTCATTGAAGGGAATAGCCACTGAGAATTATAGTCAACGTCCCAGGCATATCTCTAACACCTTGGAATAATTTTATTTCACCGGAAATGCTTCTACCTGAGGAAAATGTTGCCACATCTAGCTTCCTCTGGCAGAAGGATGAAGGATGACACTTCTTCAAAAGTTCAGAAAATATGAAAGCATGTGTCGAAACAACAAATATCTAAAAACATAGTTCACATTTCAGATACTCACTGTACATGTCCTTCAACCAGATAGTCTTCGCACTACTCATCTGCATTTGGTGGCATTTGGAATATTCACCTTCAGACTGCAGTTTCCTTATTCCACTTTCTCCTTTCCTGGCTGGGATTAATTTTAATCAGATGGTAATTAAAATAGGTACTGCATAACCAACTCACATTTCTGCAGGTAATTAAAGCTTCTAGATTCATGCATTTTTCCCCTCCCAGCTCTGTTAGAAGCAGTGGCAGATAATTTGTATTTTTCCTTGCAGCACAATTCTTGTTGCGGTAATGGCTCAGGTTCTAATAAATCTCTTGCAAATAACTTGTCTGGGCTTTGGAATAGAAGACAGAAATTATCAACTGTTCATTTGTTCCTCTCCTAAAAAACGTATAATTCCCAGTCGTACGCTATTGATTCTAAAAACTATAATTTGTCATTGTTTTATTATGAAATAGTGAGGAGTTTTGTCTCAGAAGGTGGGTTACTTGTGAAAACCCTAGAACAAAGACAACCGGCCTTTTTATTACTTACATTCTTATTTCTTTCTCTTTCATGACAACTGAGCATGATACAAAGGATTTTCAAAAAAGATTTCTCCATATGGAGGAAAAAAAATAACCTTGGGAAATGCAGTTATATTTCTTGCTCATTTATTGTATCCCCATGTTGTAAAAACAGACCACTCACCCACAGTGAAGCGAATACTTTTTTTGTGGAACATTTGCCCATTATCACTATTTTTAAGATGAACTCGTGGGGAATCTCTGCTCGCACTCACTAGGTAACATGCAAATGTTGATAAATGGAGCTGTTGCGCATGAAATTTAAAAAGCAAAGGCTTCCTTTCAAAAAGGGTGCCATGTTTCTCGCAGCTGCTGGTGTATCATCCAGCTTCCATCCTGGAGCTGCCTGAATGTCACTGGCAGCTCCGAGCTTGGAGCATTGGATCACTTGCCAATGGCATAACCAGCAAACAGCAGCCCACCAAAACCTCACTCCTTGGGAAGGACTTGCCTCTTAGCCATTGCCAGAGTCTCTGGTGAGCAGCTTGCCATGCATCTGGTGGTTATGAAATCTCGTTTCATTACACTGCTAATTTACAGGGAATGAAATTATAAACAAGGTGATTACTGAGCGTAATTTATGGTCCATGTAATTATATAGCTGTCAGAGTTGTGCTGGCAGCGGAATTGTGCAGAATAGGGCTGCACTTTTGCCTGGTCGGCTGAGTTTGTTAATTGTCCACAGCTGAAAATATTTTTTTGTACCACAAGATCAGCAACCTTCAGTTTGGAGAGCCCAGCTAGTGCTGGCTATAATTACCTGCCCAACCGGAAAGGTTGCCCGTTGGCTTTGAAGACCTTCAGGTGATGGAAAATCACTCCTCCAGCCTTTTGGTCAATGGAGAAGAACACGTCCACCTTCCTAGGGGTAAAAGAAAAAAAAAAGACCTAATGAAATAGTAGCAAGTCATAAAAGCCAGAGCCACAAATATTCTCTCTCTATCTAAATATCTATCTACCTATTACATAATCGTACTTAGATATGCATAATAAAAGTAATAGTCGTAGAAATGTAACTTAGAACTGATATAATGAAAAACAAATGGAAACAAATTCTACTTTTCCCTGTCTCGATATATTAGACCTTTAATGATTGCTTTGTTAAGCACATTACAGCTTGTGAGAGAGACTACGTCTGAGCACGATCAGAAGCAAATGCAACAATCCAGACTACCCGAACCAGTTGCCAAAACAGGTGAAAAACAATGCACAGCATGGACCATTAAGCCAAAGGTTTTGTTGACACAGCTACCATCTGATTTGATGGGATTGTTTTCCCCTCCACTGAATCACTAGTTGTTTTGCTGCTTTCGTTTTGTAGATATTGCCAGGAAAATGTAGGCACTTTTTTATATACCTGAGTAGCTTGTGCTGCAGGTAATCAAAGTTTTAATGCACAAACAGAGGTGCGTAAACTATACTGCCTATGTATAGTCATGCATCGCTTAATGACAGGGATCCATGCTGAGAAATGCGTCTGTTAGGTGATTTCATTGTTCTGTGAACATCACAGAGTGTACTCAGACAAACCTAGGTGGTATAGCCTACTCCACATCTAAGTTATGTGCTACAATCTTATGGGACCATTGTCATGTATGTGGTCTGTAGTCGACTGTCGTTATGTGGCATGTGCCTGTAAACAGATCATAATCCCTCTGTAACTATTTTTAGCTTCCTCTGTTGTTGCATATGCTGTTGATAATGAGCAGATAGAACTATTGTCCCCATATCCTTTTCTGATTGGTATTTCTAGGAGCAGGCATATCCAGACTTCTGAATGAGAAGCTCTCCCGAACAATAACAAACACTGTAGAATATTCACTATTTTCTATGGAACCAGGGGATAGTCAGAGAGCGGAAGATTTTGTGCCTGAGACTTGACGTATGTAAAGGTTAACCCCAATGATAGGAAGCAATTGAGGTTTTTTAATTTTAAGTTACAATGAAAGCTACAATAAGTGATACTACAGTTATGCTGAATTTTGTCTACCAACATGACACAAATTAATTTTATTTAAAAATAATTGAGTTCCTACTATGTGCCAAATATATTAAATAATTTCCCAATAAGCTATAATATAACATAGTAAGTTGATACCAGAACACTTAATCATCAGGAAATAATATTGTTGGAAATGGTCCATGAGAAGCTCTGGGTATAAGAAAATTTGTCTTTGTCTTGAAACTGATAAGATATTAGTAGCAACCAGTGCACAATTTTTAGAAAGTAATTTGTCAAATTTTTTCAAGGTTATGTGGTCTCTTAGATTTAACTTAAGTAAGTCTAAGTAGAGATTTATAGTCAGAAAGGTGTTCATATGCAACAACATTTTTTATTAGTAAAAAAAGATTAGAAACAACCTAAATTCCATTTTGCGGAAGACTGTTTTAGTACATTGCGATATATAATTAAGATAGAAGCTGAAGTGAAATGAACTAGATAAAGCACTGTATCTGCATTATAATGGTGCCTTAAAACCGAGCAAACTTAGAAAAAACTGAAAATAAGTGGCAAAAATAAAAAGTGGACGAGTTAGGTTGGTAAAATTCTGCATAGCTTTACCTTAAAAGTACCGTTCTTAAAGAATTATTTGCGTAACACTTATTAGAGAAATACTTTAAGACAAAGCAAAAGTTGCTTTCCCCTCCAGTTCCCTGTGGAATTCTGATGTCTGGTTGATGACAGAACCCTGATTTTCCAAGGAGGAGCCAGACTTGTGCATCAGTTGGCAAGCTTTATAATGGCCGGGATATCCTCAAGACTCATTTGCTTGACTAAAATCTGCTGTTCGCTCAGGTGCATTCAGGCAAAGATTAGAAATGTCTTCACTTCCTGAAGCGCTTCATTTGTCAATGGCAGTATTGCCAATGGGGCAGAGTTTGTGAGAGAAACACATCTGCAGTCAGGTTGCAGCGATTGCTCAGTGAAAAGGAGACAGTCAAAACCAGCATTTCCTCTAAGTTAATAAAAATTCACAGTGGGGAATGCTAGCTAAAGAATTTCTCTTGTCTTTGTGATCTAGGGTTACTGGAAAGTCAGCTTCAAGTTCACAGGGTTTTAAGGCAAACTGACTTTTAGGCAGTGTGAGTCATTGTACTAGTGGAAACCAAAGAAAATAGAAAGCAAATGGAAGTTTAACTTCCCGGAGAAAAATATCAAATCATGATAGCAGATAATTTACTTTGTTCATAACAGCTAGGGGAATCTATAGAGTCATATTTTATTCAATAATGTATTATATTTTGAGATAAAACTAACATCAATTCAACTACCAGCGTCCAATCATGCAAATCTCTGTAAAGAGGGCTAATCTTAATACAGGAGAAGCCTTTAATTGATTTGACACTGATTAATTTAATCTGAACACATACACTCGTTTTGGTTGCTTATCTGAATAAAAATTACCATGTATTTTCTTAATTTTGCATTCTTCTCCATATTTATGAGCTTCACTGGACATGGAAAGTTGCATCCCTTCTCTTCCACCTTAGAAACAATTTTATCTCTGCTTCCACCGCCTTTCCCATCTCATAAACACACACAAACACTTCTCTATGTTTGGCAAGATTTCAGATGCAGCTGTATTTCAGTAAGTTCTTCAGTGTTCTGTTTCATCACCATAGACTCCAAAAGCTGCAGGTCAGATTGGCCCGGGAAAAAAATTTTCTCCCTTTAACCTCTCGTACTGCAAAGAGAAAAACAGAAACTGAATTGTAGTCAAATTAGCTCATTCTTCCCACTTAAGTAGAAAAAAATAGAGAGCAACGGCACCAGACTTTTCCTATTAAGAACCAAAGCCTCATCTGCATGCTGTCTCTATGACCTTTCTCTCTCCTTCTAAGGGCTTTCACGCAGGCGAAATTTCTTTTAATCCCCTTGAAGTACTTGATGGTGGAGAAATGAATTTAAAAAAAAAAAAAACTTAACTAAATTGGAGTATGGAAGGCCTGTAGGGGGAGCTCTCACATCCTATCATACATCATCAATTACTCCAAACCGGAAGAGACAAAAGCTTGCATCTTCAACAGGGAGTAAAACTACTTTACTACAGAAGGAAGACTTCTCTCCCCACCCGGGCAACAGCATAGCCAATGAGAAACCACAGCCCGCAGCCCAGCCAATGAGAAGCCGTTGCCACCCTGAACTGTTACTATCCCCCAGTGGAACTTCCTTTAGAACAGCCCCCACAATGTGCCCTTTTTTCTCTATAAAAGCAGCTCCCCACTTTTGTTTTCCAGACTTGCCTGTGGTTTGCCAGAGCATGCACATCCTGAATTGCAATTCTTTTGGCTATTGCCGAATAAAACTCATCTTTAGGGTAAGATAACGGATGAATTTGCCTTTTATTTTGACAGTACAAATATGTATTCACATGAAACAATTAACGTTTCTTTTTTTAATCTGCACTCTACACTTCGGCTCAATCTTAGGCTTTGGGAGAAATAGCTATTCTTCCCTCTTTTTTCCTCCAAAATGTGGTTATTTATGGTACACTTTTATCATTATACTTCTTAAACCCCCTTCCCTGGAGTTTGTGTGTGAGAGGGGTAGGGTGATATTTTAAAATGTGCTCTGAAACCTTGGGTAGAAAAGGCTGGTTTACCTCTCAGCTGTCGTTTCATCTCTCCCTCGTGTGGTTGCTGTAAAGCTTTTGATTGCTTTCTTCCGCGTTACCTGAGGGGGATTGGAAAAATCCTTTTTAACAAGGGGTGTTGATCTGAATGCGCAGGGTATTTTTCGCCACCCTACTCTTGTAAAAATTTTTAATATCTTAGCTGCTAAGAAAAGGATATTTAAACCTAGACATGATTTTCATAGCAGTCTAACTGGATGCATTCAATCCAATAACCGAGTAAACTGTGAATTACGTGATTTGGGCAAAGCAGGTCCCCCAAAGGAAGAAAACCGTTCACCAGGAACCCCGCTCACCAAGACGTCAGCTTTACACAGGCCATTCTGATACGTGATGATACTTCAAATCTCACTTGACTTCAGGCTAATTGGCAGTGATTCCTGCATGTGTCAGATGTCATGGGAAGAAATAAGAACATTTATCACCCTATTTCAAAGAAATGCATAATTGTTCTAATTTTCATTTTCTCCCTTATTTTCTCTTTCATTTTTTTAAAGTGTTTTCTTCCCCTGGTGTTTATCTCATTAACACAATGTTGAATTATTTCCATCTGGCAAGCTGGGTAGATTGCCTAGTATTATGGAGCCAAAAACGAACATGATAAGTTATTTATTAGTTCTGGCCCTCTGGTTCCTTTCCCCTAGTGGGGGTTTTGGAGATAGTTATTCATTCCTGATTGGTAATCCTTTTATTTAAAGGGAAAGCAAATGCTGACATTTCTGCCTGGAAAAATAATACTGATCTGCAGCCAAATAAGCTAGGAATGCCGATGCCCAGGTCCAAACCTTGAAGCTGGTTAAGATGCATGAAGATATCCATTGAAAAAAGAACACGGAATGGAAATTTTCTAACTAAACGTTGTTACTGGTGGGTAAACCTGTGGAAATATTGTTCCTGAAAGAGAGAGCTCCAAAAAGCTGGTGATAAGCTAGAAGCATATCATCAATGACCAGTACTAAAATATGAGCTGTCAGGTTTAGACTGGAAGAAAAGACGTAATGTCGTGAACAAAGAAAGGAGCGAGAAAAATTAATGAAGTACAATTAAGTAGGAACAATTTGAATAAGACGTGATCTTCTCCAATCCTGGTGTCCTGTAGGGGAGTCCTGATGTGACAGGACAGGATAAGGCTGTCACGATTTCCAAAGCACAAAAAAAAATGGTGATGAATAACCCCTTTAATGCTTCATAACCATCACTACAAGGGAAACAAGTGGAACACACGCATAGACAGTAATAAAATATACTTGTCCTCTAAGTATGCATACCACGTGATATATACTGTAGTTTGTATAAAATGGTTAAACAATTTCTCCACATTGCTCCTGCCAGAGGGATATTCTGATGAGTGCTAAACAGGAAGTGTCCAGGCATTCTTGTCATTTTCTCTAAGGAAAAATAGTGAAAGAATTTAAAAACTGATAGTACTGCAAATTATTCTTGTCTATAGGAATACAAATAAATTTTGTCTGGATGGGGTGCAATTGATTATTCCCTCTAGATAATGACCAGCTTTGCCCCCATTTGTACATCCATTTCAGTGTTTATGATTGCTTGTGTGTGTGTGTGTGTTTGAATTTTCCTTAGAACCAACTGTAATATTTTACCGGTTCCCTCATGAGTATGTGTTAACGGCATGTGTTAATTTTCTAGTTGTATAAAGATCTTAATTTTAGCCTTCCAGCAGTTTAATGAAAGGATCTACTTTCACATGACCGCTTTCTTCTACAGAGAAGGTTGACACAGTCAGAGAACCAAGTTAGAGAGCAGTGTGGCTACATGGGGAAAGTAAACAGGACTTGTTCCTGAAATAATAAGGCAAACTTCCAGGAAAACGTTCATACAAATCAAATTGGTAAAAGCAATACTGAAGGCTCACTTTGAATAATTGGTTAAGCAGACCTTGAGCTAAGGGCTCTGATAGAAGGAAATGATTCGTCAAGCTTAGATGAAGCGTAAATATGAATAGTATGGAAACACACAAGAGGATAGATGCACACAAAAAAAGAAGTCAGATCTGGCTACAGATAATATCTCTTTAGCCACACTTCCTATAGTTTCCAACCAATTATTTACTGAGGTGAAATAAAAGGTTTTTTTTAAATTGTACATTTGTGTATACCTATTTTTATGTGTACAGTAGGTTATGCAATCCTAATTTCACAGTATCAGCTCTGTTACCATCAATGCATCATCTTGTTGTCAAAAGTCCTAACTTAAAGAATTCCTCCGTGGGTTACTATAGATACTTGAATAAGATGTACTTTTTCTAAATATGTGTTATTGTGTCCTTCATGAATAAAATCTGATGAGTATTACCTCTTATAAAAATCTATCTCAGCAAGAATTGTATCTATCCAGGTATGCTTCATATTGCATCAGCATTTAGGGTATCTTTTTCAAAAAGGAGGTAAAATGATTGAGTACTGAAAAATTATAATTATTCTGATATTTCTGTGTTTTTAGCTATCAACTCTATGAACTGAATTTGGCATGGGCAATTATTACATTTCGTTACGTGTTTTCAAAATATCAATTCATAGTCTAATTTACTTTGTCCCATCCCATCCTGTGGCTAATGGATTGTCTTCAGACTTATGAATATGAATTGACAATACCATATCTAGTAAAATTTTTGGCAAAGATGAATAATTTGTCTCCAGTATTTTCTTTGTTTCTTGTTATTAACCAATAGTCAGCCTCACTCATTGGTGCAACACATCATCTCACTCCGTTGTAAATACCCTCGTACAAATTCTCAGCTCTGCCTTCATTAGTGCCATTCCTGCCAACTGACTTGTGTCTTTCCCTCAGCATTTGAAATTTTAATTATGATACAAAATCAGGTTTAAGACCTTCCTTTAATAATTTATCCCTTCAAACTTTACAAAGAAGCATTGACATATTGTCAAATATTTCAGTTGAGTGTCTTATTCTTCCTTTGGTTTCCCCACTCCACAAAGTCCTTAACAGTAGAAACTTTGTGTTTTGTTTCATTGGTATTTTAGGAGATAAGGCAATGAGATTATAGTGGATGTTAGAAAAGGCTTTCAACAGAATATGAGAACTCTTCAATACTGTGTAGTCAAAAATCCTTATTTCGGTGATGAACAAACCAAAGTGCAAGAATTGAAGTTACTTAATGTTATTTAAGGCAGATGGGAAAGCCAAGGGTCAACTCTGAGCTTTTTACTTCAAGTCTGATATTCTTTCTATTGTAACAGGTTTATAACTTCTGCCTAAGATGTAAACAAAAGAATTTTGATTGAGAGAATTGATAATCTGGCTGTTTGAAGAACTCAATGCAACAGCAATGCTCTTTCAAATCGCTTAATATTTGTTATCTATTGCTGTGTAACAGATTACACACATGGATGAAACACAGTGGCTTTCAGTAACAGTTACTGTGAGGCAGTGATCTGGGTACAGCTTCACTGGTTATCCCTGGGTCAAAGTCTCCCAAGAGGTCTCATCTGCAGGTTTGACTGGGAAAAAATCTGCATACAAGCTCAGAAGGCCTTGGTGCCTTATCCTGTGGGCCTTTCCACAGAGCTGCTTCACAAAGCAGTGGGCTTTTCCCAAAGCAAATGATCCAGGAGAAAGGAGAGAGAGTGAGCACCCAAGACGGAAGCCGTTACCATTTTATAAGCTGATCTTAGAAATAATTTCTTATCACTTCTGCAGTAGTTTCTTTGTTAGAAGTGAATCAGTAAGTCCGGCCTACACTTAAGGGGAGAAGATTACACAAAGGCATATCTAACAGGAGGAAAAGGATCATTGCTGGTCACCTTAAAGGCTGCCTACCACACACTATTCATAAAGAATGGGATTTGTAAAGCACAGTTATTCTTCAACAACAGTCATGGTTTTCTCCTAATTTTTAAGAATTATTTTCTTAAGGTCACATTGATATATAACGTTGTGTAAATTTCAGGTGTACATCATTATATTTCAGCTTCTGTATAGACTGCATCGAATTCACCACCAAAACTATAGTTTCCATCCATCATCATACACAAATGACCCTTTATTCCTTTTGCCGTCCCCCTACCCCCTACCTGTTTGGTAACCACCAATCTATTCTACTTATCTGTGTGTTTGTTTCTTTATCGTCCACCTATGAGTGAAATCATATGGTATTTGTCTTTCTCTGTCTGGCTTATTTTGCTTAGCATAATACCCTCAAGGTTCATATATGTTGTCAAAAATGGCACAATTTTGTCTTTTTTACGGCTGAGTTGTATTCCATGATGTATATATGCCACATCTTTATTATCCATTCAATCATTCATGGGCTCATGAAAAGATGTTCAACATTGCTAGTTATTAGAGAAACGCCAATCAAAACTGTAACGAGGTATCACCTCACACCTGCCAGAATAGCTATCATTAGAAAGACAAGAAATAACAAGAAATAAGAGGATGTGGAGAAAAGGGAACCCTCATGTGCTGCTGGTGGGAATGCAAAATGGCTCAGCCACTATGGAAAACAGTACGGAAATTTCTCAAAAAATTCAAAATACAAATACCATATGTATTCTCTGAATTTTTATTTCTTTAAATTACTATAGAATTTGGCAAGACGTATTTTGTTAATCAAATCTAAGTTACCAACTATACAAGTTTATCCTCATGAGGTGAGGTTGGACACAAGACAAAATCCTTGATTAAACATTGAAGTTGAACAATTTGCAATTAAAACAGAAATGAAAATGAGCTTTTCATATTAAGAAGAGGAAAAACAAAAATGAAAATTTTTACTCTGGAGCTTCTGTCTACAAGAGAAAAAATGTCTTCTCTAAGTGAAGTTGAAAAATGGCTAGTTTATTAAATACTAGATTTAAATTATAGGAAGAAAGCACTGGTCTATTATCCTAGTGAAGTGCTTTTGAGGAAATTCAGCTGATACAATTAAGTTAATAGCAGGTCTGAATACAAGAAGGAGTTCAATTCTAGCAGAAAGTTCTCTGAATCACCCACAGGAATGTAGGGATGATGGGCATAGATGAGGTGTGACATTACAGGCTCTCGGCATCTCTCAGTCACTTAAATAAAAAACATTCTGAAAAGTCTTTCTAGTCTGTGAAAGAACTTATGTGCACTTAAATATTATTTTTAAAGTTATCCATGCTCCCACTGTTAATAGTAAATGCTTTGTACCAATATGCTTTGATCAAACAGAAGTTCTATTTCAAACCAGCTCTGTGACTTTGGTCTAGTTACTTTATTGATTTACAATTCAACTTCCTAAGATATAAAAGTGTTATAATAATAGTGCTTGCCTCAAATTTTATTGTGCAAGTTAAATGTGATAATAATATATGTGAAATGCTTAGAATGCATTCAGCATGTAAGTGCTCAGAAATGTAACATAATATTGCCTGTTGATAGAACTTTAGTTGTATCAAGAGTTCACAATCTCAGTGAAATTATCTTAATATGTGTGGTTGACACACAGTTACTGATCAGCATATTATTCCCATTGTTCCCAATCTGTAAAAATATGTAAATACACATAATAAACATTAAAATATAAAATAAATTTTCTAGGTGTTCGACAGACTTTATTGCTAATATGTATGACAACAACAGCTAACATTTATGTTTCATTTCCTATGGGTTATGATACTCTTTTTTTATTCTATATTCTAGTGTTATCTGCATAGCAACATATAAGGTACATAAAATTATTGTCCCACTCTACAGATCTGGAAACTGGAACTTCCAAAGGCGAGATAACATGCTTGAGAACACACACTTTCAATGGAGAGGCATAGACATCAAGAGAATAGACAATATAGGAGAATTGTCATCTGTTACTTTATAATGAATAGATAGGTCAGTTCCTTGAGAATATTTGCACATAAGAGCAATGACAAAGCCTCCTGGAGTTATGGAAACATTGGTGAAGAACCTGTGAATAGTTAAAAATTCCTCAAAACATGAAACATCATAGGTTTCAGAAAAGCTGAGAATCCTCTGTAATTGGTATAAGGACCCACATAAAAGTAGTCACCATACAGAAGCAGATGACATCGGTCACAAACCACGCGAGGGGTAGAAAAGAGGCTGCTAACAGGAAGATGAGGATGTGAATATGAAAAGAACAGAAACGTTTTCCTCAGCCACACGCTGAAAAGCAGTTGATGAAGAGGGATTACATTCACAGTGTGTATGATTTACAATTTGTTGATAACTGTCGTGTGTCATTTAATTTGAGCGTCTGCTTATGTTTACAAAAGTATTTTCTATGACTGTACATTGCATAATTTATTTCAGAGTCAATCATTTCACTTAATTCTTTTTGTTGCTACATTTCATTAAAAGAAATCTTTCACGTGTCCTTAAAATTGGATATTTGTTTGTTCTGGAAGTAATTTTCAGTCATTATGCTGTGCCGAGAATGAGAAGAACAAATTGTAGGACCAAAACACCTACACAAGAAATATACAGGAGTACTTCTTAGGAAGGCAATTTTTTTTAATTGAAGTAAGATTGGTACATAACATTATATGTTTCTGGGGTACAGCATTATAATTCGACATCTGTATACGCTGCAAAGTGATCACCATCAAAAGTCTAGTTACCATCTATCACGATACAATGGGCCCCATTCACTCATTTAGGAAAGCAATTCTTTGTCACTATTGTAGATGTACTCATTAGACATTTTTGTTGATCTCCCACCCCTTCTGAGGGGCTCTAAATCACTGCCTTATAGAATAGCATGTAAATAAAACTTACTACCTTCCAGGTGTGCCAAACATTAAAGAAGCATTTCCTTCAGAGTAATTAGTTATACTTGTCTGCAAATGCATGAGCTTATCTCTTTACAAGTGGTGTTTACTGCCCTGTACCATGTTCCCACTTGGGAACTTGGGCTTGTCTCAGTTCTTGGACCCAGTACAATAGAAGCAAAGGGAATTTTCATAGAATCCTCTTGTAATCTCTGCCTCATTTTCTATAGTCATATGAGTCTTGCCTCTGATATACCCAAACACTGGTTTTCCATCCTATCCTGTGTTGACAAGCAAATCCAAGCTCCAGTTATTCAGGTCTTGGTCCTGGAGAAGAGTATAATCTTTTAAATTGAATCAGTGTTACCTTATTTTTCTTCACTAGCCATGCGTTGGAGTTTTACTGGCTTCACTCCTCGGACCCAAGCAGTTTTCTTGTCTACTACTTTGTCCAGAATCCACACTACCTCTCCTACCTCCCCCTACACAGCCCTCAACAAGGAGCCATGTCTAATTCTGCACTCCAGTCTGTTGGCCATGACTGGGGCAACATGCTTACCTACTAAGAATAATCCTTTCCCCTGGATTGAACCCAGCCCGCATGACCTCTAACCAATTTTTTGCCATCTGTCTTATTCTCTAATATTAACTGACTCCAAATGTGCCCTGTGTGGTTCAATATGTCAATTAAGACCATATCCAGAATTAGCATTGACATATTTCCACTCTTTCCCACACTGAGCCTGAATTAATGCGCTTCTGGAGCTAACTGTAGTAGCCAATTCTCTGAACCTCTGTCCAGCCTTAGTCAGCCTATGTCAGGTGGTGCTACCACAATAATCATCTTCCAATTTATCTTTTATGTTAATCCATATTCGCAAATATCTAACTCACTAGAAGATAGCTTGCTCCTTTCTCTTCCATTTTAAGACTGCTTTCCAAAAAATTCAGAATATGATAAGGTGTATTGTAAGTGATTATTACAAGTCATTTTAGGGCCTCCTATCATGAAAGTGATAACATGATTTGCTTTTATGGAGAAGTAAAGGAAAAACTTAAAAGTGAACAAATTAGATTTTGGCCTTTTACCTAATTAACATCACTCTTGGCAAACATTTCAACTAAGAGGGTAAAGAATACCTGCATTTCAACATGAAATTTTGGTGCAGTTATCAAATTCTTATCTTGGCATTGATTTGAAATGGAAAAGCAATTGGAAGATGATGCTCAAGAGTATTTGTAATGAAATCTTCTAGCAAATTTACAGAACACTTGATTCTTAGAACAGTAGAAGTCCAGTTTATTGTATTTCAAATGCACTATTAGTAATTGGTAATAAACTATCCACCAGCCTGAATTATTACCAATTACCTGTCCTCCAACAAACTATGCAATTCAATGTATTTTGGGCTTGTGAAAAACTAGGCTACTCTCAGGCTTTTAGGATTCTTTCTTTCATAGACTCTGGAGGAGTTTTTAAAAGTCTCTGACTCCCCAGCAAATGTTAGATTCTCACTCCTTTATGTGCCTCATTTATTTTCCCATGTCATTTTGTAAACATCTATATTACTAGGGCTGCAGCAGGAAACTGATAGCACACTGCCACTCAATAATCGAAGAGAATTTAATACAGTGACCGTTTTTAATGGTGTTGATAAGATTTAGGGAAACTAAAATAGTACAGTACAATACCCCAGCATCGGCATGAATGGGTCACCCTTACCATCCTGAGGCCTGAAAGGACCAAGGACAGTTACTAAATCTGTAAGACAGTAGTGATATGGAGTAGTCCACAGCATGGCCACTCTGCAGCAACTCAGCAGAAAGGAGACTGTGAGAATAAATACTTTGACTTCAATTGTCTTCTGCCCGCCATCTTCTTATTTTTTTAGGAAGATTAGCTAGCCCTGAGCTAACATCTGCTGCCAATCCTCCTCTGTTTGCTGAGGAAGCCTGGCCCTGAGCTAACATCCATGCCCATCTTCCTCTACTTCCTATATGGGACGCCTACCACAGCATGGCTTGCCAAGCAGTGCCATATCCACACCTGGGGTCCGAACTGGCGAACTCTGGGCCACCAAAGCGGAACATGCACATTTAACTGCTGCTCCACAGGGCTGGCCCTGCCCTCCATCTTCTGTTAGTAACTTCCACTAATACAGTTCGCAAAGTGCAGTCTCCCAAGAAAAGAGCAGGATGGAAAGTGTGGGCTGTGGATCTTTAGGGACAAAGAGGCTATTTCCACCATGATATGTTTCAACATACAGCGTTCATCTAAATGCATGTTTTCAATATATTGTTTCAGAACAATTTTAGGTTCACAGTAAAATTTAGAGGGAGGTACAGAGACTGATTTAACATGCAGGATACTTGGTTGTTAAATTACATTTATATAATGTTGAAAATAGGATTTTTTTTAGGCTTATTGACTCAAAGCTATTATCTTTGGTGATGATCTTTTCACTCCCATTATCTGAATACCAAAAGGCCATTTGTATATATTACTTTTGGGAAAATTACTAACACAATTCCTGGTTTGTAATATAAAGTACTATAATTACTGTTTAATGCTTCTCATCGATTGGTTGTGACTTTCTGTCTGCAATTATATATTCAATACACTCAAATTTCCTATGAATTGTAAGAGGCTGAGACTTTTATTTAAAGCGTAATTTGGTTCAGTCATTTGATGAAGATTCTCCATTAAAATATGTAAAATTTCAGCTGAAATTTGACAGTAAAATTTAAAATAAGAAATAAAAAACAGAAGGAAGCTACTGCCCATCAGCAGTGTGACTTTCTTACTTGGTAAACAAACAAACAAAAATCAAGAATAACAGCAAAAACGTGTGGTTCCTTGCCAATAGACATTGACTTAAAAACTCTGAGTTAAATACCTACTGCTGAGAATTTTCTAATTGTATGATCTTGGCAAATTACTCATCTTCTCTGAGCCCCAGGTCTTTCATCTGTAAATTGGGACATTACTAGCATCAGGGAATAGCAAACTATAAGAACTAAAAGAGATAGTGAAATGCTTCTTGCTTAGGAGACCAACAAAGTAGTTTGATTAATTATTGATTAAATAGGAGTTCCTTGGACTGTGAGTTTTCACTTAAGGACTTGTGGGAAAACAGTCGGTTACTGACTCTGTATAAGTTCTGACAATTGTTCCGTTTGTTTCAAGTGATTCTTTCTCCAGCTGTGGTTACTTTCCTGTACACATGTACAGATTGGTACTCCGTTAAAGATTTGAGGAGGCAGATATCCAAAGCTGTCCTGTGTTGCTCTCTTCTCTCTGGTATTCTTCCCTGAAAATTAGGTGTCTTAGCATCCTCAGATCCATCCTCCTTTTTCTCAGCTGAGTGAGACTACCAGGCTCCTCTTGGGTTCCCCCTTTCTAAAGTGCAACTTGTAATCTCTCTCTAGGCAATAATTTGTGGCAATAAATTGTTCTTACTTTGTTTTCCTTATCTCAGAAATCTCTGTCCTGTGCTGCCTTATGTCCAATATCTGAAAACCATTGTTTCATGTATTTTGTCCAGTTATTTTAGGCAATTGTGTGAATCTAGTTCCTTTTACTCCAGCTTGGCTTGAAGAGAGAGTCCCCAGATACAAGATAGAGGACTCTATGTCAGCTTGGATTTCTGAGTGACTTTGTGGAGCATGATTCTGCCTAGACATACCCCACTAGTTTGTTTTGGATATGTTCTGTGAGCAAGAAATGAAACTGCTATGTTTTGGCAATGAGACAATAAGTTTAGTTTTTTAGGCAACACAAATTACTCTGTCCTGCTTAATGTAAATATTCTGGGAAAATGGTCTTAGTTGCAGGTTCATTGCTTCTCACCTATCTTTTTGATCTGGGGAAAGTGATGGGAAGGAACATGACGAGCCTCCTCTTCATTCCCTAAATTCAAATGGTCTCCAAATGTTGTCAATTATTTTTCCCAATGTTTTGAAAACACCACATTACCTCTTTATAACAAAGACCTTCACCAAGTCTAGTAAAATATCCCCACTGTTGTCTGTCTTGTTATTCTCATTCTCTCACTCCCCAAAAGAATGTACTCAGCTCTCAGGAATATCTTCCAGGTAAATAATACTGTAAACCCACCTTAACAAAGATTAAAACTAAGCCTTGAGAGGATCAGACAGATTCACAAGTAACTTAAATGCTTTCTAACACAAAGCTTAATTCAATTTATTAGAAGACAACAAAATCCAGAATCTTAATAACAGCATCCATGATGTACAGCAAAACATATATATTAGATGCTAGAATAAGAAAATTGACCCAGTATCAGCAGGAAAAAGGCAATAGAAATAGAGTCATTTCTGACACAGTTAATGGAATTCATGAACAAAATCTTGAATGTAACTGTTTAAAATGTTTTTAAAGATTTAAAGAAAAAATGGACATAATGAGTGAGCAGACGAAGGAACTAGTCAGGAAGAAAGACATTATTTAAAAAGAATTCAACATAAACATAAATATAATATAAACATAAATAAATATAAAGTGCTTAGAACAGTATCTAACACTTAGGTAATACTACCTAAATGTTTGTGAAATGAAAATATCCAAATGTTTTTCCTCCCACTCCTTAAGATGATAAGACTCAATACTTACACTTGATAAACACACATTATATATTCTGCTTTAGTTTATTTTTCTTTATTATGTGGTCTTCTTCATGAGAAATTTCTTACTTTTTTGTAATTTTCAAGACCTTTCTTAAGTGTTTCCTGCTTCATAAAGAAACCATCAACTAATCTTCTATAAAACAATATTATCAGTCATAACGCATTGTCCAGAATTTATTCACTTATTTATTCATTCAACAAATATTTATTAATCTCCTACTAAATATCAGGCACAATGTTAGGAACTGGGAATGCAGCAATTAACAAGACAGGCTGCTTTTATGCAGCTTACAGTTTATTGAGGGAAAGACAAACAAATGTGTGCATAAAATAATTCATAATTTTAGGAGTTCATAAGGGCAATGAAAAGAATAAAACAATGGATGTGACTTAGACTGGTAGGGAATGCTAAGAGCTACTTTAAATTGAGTCATCAGGGAAGTCCTCCCTCATGCCGTGATATTCCAGCCGAGACTTGAGTGCTATGAAAAGTCAGCATATGAAGACCCAGGACCAATAATCCCCAAAGAAGGAACAGGCGTGGCTCATGCTACAGAGAAAGGAAGAAGAACATTGGGGCTTATCCCTCTTATCAGTCAGCTTCCAGTCTGGAAAACAGAAACCATTTCAGTTATTTTAATAATTATAAATTAATTTTGAAATTTGGTTAACCTTGTAGTGGGAGACTAAGCAGTCAAAAAGTAATTTCTGTATTAATACAGAGATAGTTACTGTGGGAATCAATTTCTACTTCTAGGACTGTGGGAACCAAAATAGTAGGGTTCTTACAAGTTTCAGGTTTGGAAGAGGGGAGCCCCCGGTATAGCTGGGGCTCAGACTCTAAAGGTGAGAGAACTATATGTCTCATATGTATCTCTGGGGGTGCATAAAGCTGGTTCTGGAAACTTGGATAAACCCTGAAAACTAGAACCAACTGCTACCTTCAGCTTTCCACTCTCCCTCTGGCATCTCATAAAGGCAAAATTTAAGCGAGATCCAGCTGGTAGAGTAGAAATGTGGTTTGGATAGTTCCAACGTAAGCCAAGAAATGATAGCTTAATAGCCAAGACATGGTGGAATCAGAAGTGAGCATAAGAGGACTTGTATGAAACAGATACTCTTGCAGGTATTTTGCAAAAAGTACAGATTTTATTCTATAAATAAATGTAGGAAGGGAAGACAACCAAGAGTCTTAAGTATAATATGACATTTGATTTATATATGGAAAAAAAATATTAGGTTGCTGCATGAACAGTAGGTTGGAAAGTGTCAAGAGGGAAAGTAAGGGAATCTAGTTCAGAGGCAACTGATGTAGTACAGGTGGAAAATGAGGGTGGCTTCACCTCAGCGTTAGCAGTGGAGACAGAGAGAGGTGAACAGATTCAGATTTTATCACAGAAGTTACTGTGAAATTAGATTGGGAGGGTGAAGGAAGGATATGCAGCAAAGATGACCTCCTCCCTTGATTTTTAATTTGAGCAATTCATTGCATGGAGATGACAAATGGAATTGTGTGCTTCTCCAGTTAGATTCAGTTTCTTGGTTGCAAAACAAAATTCATTTCCCTCTGCAGCACTTTCACAACACCCTTGCGTCCCTCATTTCAGTAAATAACACCATCGTTCAAACAGTTGTTCAAGCTAAAATCTTAGGAATCAGCTCTTTTCTTTTTCCCCTTCACATCTAAATCCATCAGCAAATCCTGTAAGTTTTACCATAAAAATAAATCACAGATCTCACCTCATTTTTCTGCTTGTACCTTTCCCATTCTCATCAAGCCAACATCTTCTCTCACTTCGTCTATTAAGAGAGCTCCTCTTTTCTCTCCTTCCATTGCTATACTACGGAGCAGCCAGAGTAAGAGTTGAGTTTACATTAATGAGATAGTATCATTCTGTAAGGATCAAAATTCTACAAAAGCCTCTATTACACTTAAAATAAAATAGAACATCTTACCTTGGCTTTTAAGCCATACACTATCTACCTTCTGCCTGCCCGTCTAAAGTCATCTCCTCCCAGCCCTTCCTCCTCACTTAATTGGAGCCGCCCTGGCTTTCATGAAGTTTCTCTAACACCATGGGATCGATCCAGTCTCAAGATATTCACATTTGCTCTTCCATCTGCTCACAACGCACTGCCCCTGAAATCTGTTGACTTGTTCACTTCATTTAAATTTCTGTTCAAATGATCCTTCCTCAAAGAAGCCTTCTCTGATTCCTTTATATGAAATAGTCTCTTTCCATATAACTCTCTATCCCTTTGACCTACTTTAATATTCTTTATAGTGTTTATCATTATTTGAAATTTTCATTATTTATTAGCTTTCTTGTTAAAGATGAATGTCCCCCAGTGAAATGTAACACTCTAAGTCAAGGGCTTTTTCACTACTGTAATCCTAGTGTCTAGAACAGTTACTGGCACATAGGACACATTCAAGACAATTTTTTACATAAATTTATTCAAGCAAATGTTCTTTTCATTATATGATAAAGAGTCTAGCTAGTGACAGAGTTGGAACAAAGTCTAAGTTCTCCTCATTTGTTTAACTATCATAGGCAAGGTATCATAATTTGTAATTATACATGTAATTATCCTCTGTGTGATGTTTGTGAAATCCCCCAGCATAAGAACCTGTCTATTTTGTTTGCTGATGTATCCATCTTAGTTTTCACAATTCCTGAAATATAGTATATGCTTAGTAAATATTTATTGAATACAGGAATGAATAAATTCAAGAAAGTATTCATGAAATATTGATATTTCTCAATTTATAAGGAAACAAGAAAACTGAATTAGAATGAGTTCCCTAAGCCATTCCCCACAGGTGACCCTGCTTCTCAAATGCTAGCTGTGAATATACTGCCCTCTCATGGTCCACTTCAGACTAAATTAGAAAAGGCACACTGTATCCATTCCCTTATCATGTAAATTCAATTCTACAGGGATCTGTATTCAAAGATAACTAACTAACCAAAATTTACCAACAGGGGCTTTTTAGACTTGTGGATGAAATTCCCATTGCAATGTACCAGGTAATAAGGCTGTACATGACAGGACAATTGTAACTAAACCTATTGTGTATATCTTTCAGCCAGCATGATTTTTCAAATACTTTCAGGATTAAAAATAAAAAGACCTTGACCACAGAGATTCAATATTATAGATGGTCAGAATAATACAATAAATCCCTAGGCACCTGGCTATCAGCACAACTCTTTGCTTATTTGAAATATCTTTGTTTGCTTTTCACACCAACACCAGTCTAACTGGGAACAATCAAATAATCAATTCTACAAAGGTGACTTTTTAAAGAATACGAGTATATGTGAGCACTGGGAGGCGAGGTGGAGATGCGGCGTGGGGTGGAAACTTGAAGCTTTTGTGCATTCTGAATGCTATGCTCTTTCCCCACAGGGAAAGTAGTGTTTTAGTTCCACTCTTTCATTTATCAGTCCAATAATGTGACCTGAATTAATGGTGGTCTCAGAAGGGAAAGATGAGAGAAAACAATGGTAAAAGGAGCCAATTTAGGAATAAGATAATTTGCATTTGTTTAACACCTTTTTCCCTAAGTAACCAAGCACTTGCCTAAAACAAATCATTTCTTGAAAAAGGTCATTTTGTCTTTAACGTCACTGGTGTCTTCTGAATTACTCTCTCCCCAACAGAATGACCTACCCCTTTATGCATTCAGCTCCCTGCAAATTCTCCTCTCCTCTCCCCTCACCACACATCTAGTGTAGAACATATAATTACAGAAATTCTGAGTACGAATGAATCCTTAAGGGCCTGCTGGTCCAAAAATTTGTCTGCAGCTGGACTCCCTCTTAATTTCTAAATAAAGGGCAGATACTCTATAAAGTTGGTTTTTATTTGTATAACTCATTAAATATATAGATTCCTGAGTTTTAACCACTCTGACAACAGAGAATGTAGAGTTTCTGAGGCTGGGGTCAGGAATGAATTTTTGGCAAGCATTCCAGATGATAAATACTCTTTAATGCTTTCCATTCTATTTATTAGTTGTTTTCGTATTATTAAAGTTACAAAATATTTTAAGCATTCAAAAGGTCAACAAATCATTAAAAGGAACTGTTTGTTTACACAATATCCAGATTAAGCACAAGTCATTATTTTTTTTGCTATATATGAGTCAGACAAATTTTAAACAAACTATTACAGATACATTTAACACTTCGTGACTGATTTATGATGTCCCTTCCCTCTCTGGAGTGAACTACTAACCTGAAGTCCATGTACGTTTTATATTTGACTATTTCCTTGTAAATATTTTATTCAAGTGTAATGTAATGTCATTCAGAATCGTTGAGTGTAGACCTTGATGAATTTCACAAAATGAGCTACTTTGTAACCAACACTCAGACGAGAAAATAGACCGTTACTGGCGCATCCATAGGCCCTGTCCTGAGGTACTGCTCCCTCGGTGTCCCAAGACATAGCTTGGGGGGTTTACTCCTAAGCCCTTCATGGAAGAGTTTAAAATTTGCCCTTTTTTTTGCTTATTTACCCAGTATAGTAAGACTCCCCAAAAGGTCCAATCTGCTTTTAAGCAATATTCTGCTTGGCTTATCTTTCCACCATTTTATGTTTAGTATTTGCCCAATGATTCAAATATATAGATAGATAGATAGATAGATAGATGTATTCTGCTTCTTAATTATTCATTAGGGGCCAAGGATCCAGGACTTAAATAACCTATAATATATAATATTAAACATATTATATATCATGTATATTATATATATTGCATATTGTATATATAATAACCTCTTATATACCTTACATATATATAGTAGACTTTATTTTTGAACAGTTTTGGGTTTATAGAAAAATTGAGAAGAAAGAACAGAGAGTTCCCTTATAACCTTTCCCCTGCCCAGTCCCCTATTATTAGCATCTTGCATTAGTGTGGCACATTTGTTATAATTGATGAGTCAGAAATGATAAATTCTTATTAACTAACGTCCATACTTTTCATTAGGGTTCACTCTTTGTGTTGAACATTCCATGAGTTTTAACAAATGAACAGTAGCATATATACAACACTTCAATATTATACAGAAGGGTTTCATTGCCCTAAAAACCCTCTGGGTCCCACCTATTCAGCCCTCTCTCCCCCCAAACCCCTGGGAACTGCTGATTTTTTTTTAACCATCTCTGCAGTTTTGCTTTTTCCAGGATATCATATAGTTGGAATCTTACGGTATGTAGCCTTTTCACATTGGCTTCTTTCACTTAGCAATATGTAGTTAAGTTTCCTTTATGTCTTTTTGTGGTTTGATAATTCCTTTCTTTTCATTGCTGAATAATATTACGTTATATAGATATACCTTAGTTTATTTAATTATTTACTTTTTGAAGGTCATCTTGGTTGTTTCAAGGTTTTGACAATGATGAATAAAGCTACTATTAACATTCGTGCAGGTTTTTTGTGTAGATATAAGGGGTTTTCTTTGTTTTGGGGTTTTTTTCAAGATTGGCACCTGAACTAACATCTGCTGCCAATTTTCTTTTTTCTTCTCCTTCTTCTCCTCAAAGCCCCACAGTATGCAGTTGTATATTCTATTTGTAGATCCTTCTAGTTGAGCCATTTGAGATGCTGCCTCAGTATGGTCTTATGAGCTGTGCTAGGTCGGCACCCAGGATCCAAACCAGCAAAGCCCGGGGCAGCAGAAGTGGAGCACACAAACTTAACAACTTGGCCACTTGGGCTGGCTTCTGGATATAAGTTTTCAATTCATTTGGGTAAATACCAAGAAATGGGCTTGCTGTATCACGTTATATGAGTATATTTAGTTTTGTAAGATATTACTAGCCTTCCAAAGTGGCTATACCATTTTGCATTCTCATTAGCAAGGAATGAGACTTGCTATTGCTACACACTCTCACCAGTATTTGGTCTTGTCAGTGTTTAGAATTTTGACCATTTTATAAGTGTAGTGGGATCTCACTGTTCAGTTCCCTAATAACATATGATGTAGAGCATCTTTCCAAACCCTTATTTACTGTCTATATATCTTCTTTGATGAAGTGTCTGTTCAGATTTTGTGTCTATTTTTTTAAGTCAAATTGTTTTCTTATTGTTGAGTTTCAAGACTTCTTTGTGTATTGTGGATAACAGCCCTTTATCAGATGTGTCTTTTACAAAATATTTCTTCCAGTTTGTGACTTGTCTTGGCATTCTCTTGACATTGTCTTTCACAGAGAAGAAATTTTTAATCAAAATATAAATACTCAAAATACTATTTTTTCATATATATTTTGTCATTGATTGTGAATTTAAATAAATCAAACATTTTGATAAATCAAGCATTTTGTCATTGTGGATTTTGATAAAGCAAGCATAAATAAGCAATGGAGAATATATTTTCTAGGCAAGACACTTTTGCCCAAGAGATTTGATATTACGCCAGGGATGCAGAAATTTTTCTGCCCAGTCGCTAAGATGAACCCTGAAGAGATGGCAAAGGAACTCCACAAATATCACAAACAGACAGTTACTCATTTCAGGAAGTCCGCCACTCCTAAAGGTGCACATATCCCAGATCAAACTATCTTCCATCATTCTTCAGAACTGTTTATCTTCTAATCTTCAAGAACTTGGGTAATATGTCAACTTTTAATGCTATCACCAAGTTATAAAACTTATAATAATCCATGACTCTTTACATATACTCAGTTTCCAACACTGGTAGATATGTTTTGCACTAGAAATATCTCTCCAAACCAACCCACGTTGGCCTTTCCCCTGCCTTAACTTGGACGATCATCATGTTCACCTGTTGGTTTTCTAACATCTCTGCCTCTTCTATCTTCTCCCATTGTGAAGGTATTCTTTTCACTGTTGCTAGAGATTTAAATTTCTATAAAACATAAAAAAAAAAATGTACTTATCACCTCAAACCACTGAATTGCCTCCTACCACATATGCCATCTTAGTTCTCACATACCCTGCATCAAATGATCTGGAGTCAATGTCAGAGTAATAATCTTCAGTCCCAGCCCAGTACAGCGACCAGTTCGTCCTGGCTTTAGCACTGAAGTTCTCCCATCCCAGGAAATCCCTATTTGTCACTCTAGATAAACTGAATCAGACTCTGGTGGTAGATCCAGAAAACTGCATTTTGACCAGGCTTTTCCAGTGATTCTTATTCTCAAAAAAATATTGGAGAGCCACTGGCCTAAAAGAATAGAATCCAGGTATTTCACATTATATAATGTAATTGTGGGCATAATTTCATTACTATTTATTTATTTAGCATTTCCTTACACACAAAAAAGTGACCTCCTTGACATCATAGACAATATATTATTTGTTTTTTAACCCTCAATGACTAAAAGATAGTTGAATCTCATTTTTTCAATACATACATAGATATAGTATTCACCGTGATTCTCCTATAAGAGTTTTGCAAAATGAATAAATGGTGAGGGTGATTGAAATTTAATATTAAATAACTTAATTTTTCCTTTCCTAATTTCCACTAATCATGTTGTTAATCTTTTATTTATAATGAGCCACCATGTAACAAAATAAATCTTCATCTTTACCCCTGTTCTGGTCTGAGTCCTATTTGAGTCTCTGTTGAATGAATCACATTGTGAAGATCATGCTAGCAGCCACGACGTAGATGTATGTACATACACTGCTTAAAAAGTGGAATAGGCTTCAGAGGATGATATTTAGAAACAAAAAGGAATATATTTTCATTTAGATGCAATGATTGGCGGTTCTTTCTTGGAATATTAAGACATTATTCTCATTAAAAGATCACAATGGTTAAGTGGTTGAACATGATTTGCTTATTTTGATAGCAAATATGAATTTATACCACCACAAGTGGCAAACTGTCTCATTGCTTACATTTGAGCACAGAAGGATGAAAGAAACCTAAAAGAGTTTCCATCTTTTGATTAAATACCATGAGAAATGTATATATACAACAAATCTCAAATTCAGTGATTCTTTTCAAGCATCGTCTTGGCTTAACATCCCAGCAAGTAAGATTTGAATGGATCATATTTTTAGGACATGGCTAAAAATATGTTAAATCCTCGGGCAAGTCCTTAGTGGACATTTACTTTAAGATTTTTCTCATAATACATTTGCTCATGAGCTACGTATTGATCTTGCAAAAATAATTTGAGGATTTGGGAACCAAAAGCAGTGATTAAGTCAAATCTAATTCAACAATATCTTCATGGTATTTTAGACAAGTCATTTTTATATGACACCTAAGTGCCTTCATTCACAGTGGCTCTTAATAGTATGAATGAATAAACACTGAATGGATACCAAAGTAGAAATAGCCAAAATTTAATGGAATAATTCAGTTGAATAATTTAACGAACATTCATTGTATGTGGTTTTTTCTTTTGTTTTGAGCATTAGGAACACAATGATGACTATACCATTGAAGCTATTGTGAGAAATAATGGAAGAGAGACACTCCCAAATACATGAAACTCATATTTCTTCAGGATAACAATGAGTAAGTAAACACATTTTGTCCTTGGTTCCTCTTCACCATTAAAACCGTTTTCTCCTGATATCTAGATCTAGTGTGACTATGTAATGTATCATCTAAACTGGAACATATGTATGGTCAGAGCTACTGGACACACACACATACCCACATGCATAGATATATACACAAACCCACATATGCATGCAATATTTATTTATTGAGTCAAATTGACACTTTATATTGGTAAATTTTTAAATAATTCTATTAAAAACTATTTTCAAAAATAAAATTTTCCCTAAAAATTAAATACTCCTATATATTAAAAACTAAGTTGATTATCTAAATTGCATATTCCTATCATTAAAAATTCTATCAATTATCTATATATTAACATAACATAAGCTGAAGAATTAGTTTGGTATATATTAACATATTTAAATTGGTACCTTAGCTATATCTGTCTCTGAGACTGTATGACTGGATTTTTTTCCTGAAAAGTATTACATTTTTCTCACAATTACGTCTTACAATTTAAAAAAATTTTTCATAAAATTTATTCTGATTGACTTCAAACTTGCGTTTTCAAATGGTGTCCTATTGACTCTTCTTTATAAATAGAAAACGGTATATTTAATTCATTCTCTGCAAATGTTGAGATACCTTGCAAACTCAGAGCAAATTCTGTAAAGTGGAAGATCGTCTCAATTCTAACATTGTGTTTTGAGTTATTGAAATGTCTCAGCCCAAGTATTTTCCCATGAACTATCTTTTGCACCCCTTCTAGTATCTTTCATCAACAAATATTTTACACAAATAACCCATTAAATAAACTCTCTCTACGTCTAATATCTTGGCTCTTTCACAAATATGTAATGCTAAAAGATCATAGACCTATTTCATTTTAAATGAATAGTAAGTTTATCCAAGTAAAAATAGTAGCACCATGAAAGAATCTAAAGATTCTTCCTGTAAATAGAGACATTTCAAAGCAAATTTTTAGAATAGCAAAATTTAAACTTTTATACCACTTGACCTCTTAATTATTTAATTCATCCAGTTCTTTCCTCATATTTGTAACAATAAATTTCAATTTATTGCTTTTTGGAAACTTTGTTTTCAATAATTGGAATTGGCTAAAAATTTTAATACCTGATTTTTTAAAATTTTCCATTCATTGAATACTTTGTAAATTTCTACTGATTTTGAGCTAAATACTACCAGAAGTTAGAAATCTAATTTACAGAAACATATAAGATCATTTTATTAACAAAGTAGTTATTTAAAGGGTCAAACATTTCAAAAATTTTATTAAGTATGTAGGATAAGAAGAAGGCACACGTTCATCTCTGTCATGCTTAGAATTTTTGGGCTTTGTTTTATTCAACATCATTTCAGCTCAAAAATTGTATAGTTCAGCTATTCAAACTCTGTGTGTGGTTATCTAAGTACAAATATACATTTGCATTTTTAATAAGCACAGATTATACTTGTATTTCAACTGGAAGAATGTCAGCTTATTTGGACATTATTAATGAATTAAGTGTGCACCACAACCTGTTCCAAATTTGTATTTATTAATTTAAAAAGAACATATTTTTAACCATGACACCTCACTATACTAAAATTTGCATCCATATTATCACTTCAAACACAAAGATTAAAGATTTTACCTTTCACATTGGACAATTTAATGTATTTTTACAGGACCATTCACAGTAATCTCTCATGTACCAGCTTCAATGAAATAAGCTTTCTAAAGCTTTATTTTGAGTAAAAAATTGAACTGGATAAAAAATTGAACCATTATTGGAATTAACTAATTTTCTATTTGAAACATCTCTGTTGTTGATCAAAATTGGCATCATTTAGCTGTTTAAGAAGAAATAAATAAGTGAAAGTAATTTAGAGCAGTTATTTACTCTAAATGTAAAGTCATGCTTTGGAGCGTGATATATCAACATATTTTTAGCAACTACGAATATTGAAGCATTGTCTTCTGAGACAGTCTTCTTTAGCTAATGAAGAACATTTGAAGTGTATGTCTGTGCTTCCGCTTTTCATGTCCTATGATTGATATCTCTGTGAGCCCTATGGAAGATGGGAAATTCAACAAATATTTTGTGCATATTGTGAGTTCATTATTGTATACATTATTAAAACAGAAATTCATACTTTTTCGTTAAAAATGGACTATAATTTTCTAGCCTATTATTCTGAATATATTCCAATATCAAAAATTATTTCAAACTAAAATGTGAATAACAAGTTGTAGATTTACATTGTAGTGTCATAGATTTATGTTAACACTCTAAAACCACACAGCAAAAACATTCTCCATCTAATGTGTCTTATGGCTGTCTGCTCAGTCTCTCTTTCCTGGCATATATTTTCTCACATTTCCCACTAACTGCTGAATGATGATTTTGTGGCTCCATGCATTTCAGGCCAACGTGTCATGAGCCTTGGAACAACTAGTTGGAGCAGCAGCAATAAATACCTCTTCTACCACCACTCAATACAGAAAGGAGTTAGCTGTCCCTAGGCACGTGTTTCTGAGCACATTTTGCTGTATCGAAGGGTGTCTTGCATACTGTCCTTAAAAGCAAGGTGTGAATTACCTTGCATATAGTAACATTTATTGCTGGTAATCTTTGAGATTTAACTGTAGATTAAGTTAAAAACTATTCCATTGCACATATATCTCACATATACGACCATAGCAGAAACTGAAAGTTCAACGGGGACTTTTACCAATTACATTTAAGCTTATTTTAATGCAATTAATAATAATAATATTCAATAAAAAATGAAAAATCCAGGGCAACTGCTAAGTGAAACAGAATTTTGGACAACAGTGAAGACTGGGACATGGAGGTACCATACCTTCGACCCACTACAGCATCACTTATTCTCCCTTGAGAAGTAGCTCACATAAGTCCGTATGAATAATAAATGAGATTTCTTTCTACTATGTGATGATTCTCCAGTTTCAGTGCCAACACTCCTTGGCCACACGTCCTCTGCTTCTTGTATTGGCATCAGTTCTCTTGGAGTAATTTCTGCTGCTGTCATTCCCTCTTGACGGTACTCATGTTGACATTGCTGTAAGCAATCTTGTCTCGTTGGCAAGTCTAAGTGAAGAATACATACCTTCCTCCAAATTATGTTAAACTTTCTTATTAGACTGGCAAGTAGGGCAGATTCACACTCTCAGTTTCCTACCCTGCTTTATTTTTGCACATTTATTCAGTTCATTATATTTCTCCTGTCTGTAATAATCTGACACAAATTCCCTGGAGACATAAACCAGAAGATATTTGAATGAATCCATTTTCTTATTTTTAAGCTGAATTTCCATGTACTTGCTTTGGGATGGATACCCTCTTTTACATGAACACTGCCTGGAGATCGAGAGCTAGCCAGTGTTTTCTGACTTAATTCGTAATCCTGGAGAACAGCCATCACCCAACACATCTTATCCTGGACCCTCTAATAAGAGCAATTGGTGACTTCTACAAGTCAAATCTCCAGGCAGCAGACAAACATACTTCTAACAAGAATGAATTTACACAAGTTACATGCCTCAGATTGTTGACCTGGAATCATCTACACATAAATAATGGTAGTTAAATATCAAAATGTTGAAATTCATGTTTCTGTTTTGACGAAAATATAAAGAGTGAGTCAAATAAAATTATACAGAAAAGATGACATTTGAGGTAGATCGTGAAGCTGAATCAGAATTACTTAAGCAAATAGAGAAAGGAAGGACATTTTAAGTAGGGAAAAACTACATATTTCAATAAATTGGTATGTGAATGTTTGTGACTTATTTGAAACGAATGGATGTTTTGGCAGATAGAATGAAAAGTTTTTGGAAGAAGGTAATAGGAGTTAAAATATTATCAAAGACTTTGCCACACTAAGAAATCTGGACTTTATTTGGTTGAAGCTGCAGACAGACACAGCTTTGTTAAATAGGAGAGGAATATATACTTTGATCTATAGAGTCATAATTCTTATAGCAGTTTTGGTAATGGGTAGAAAAGGGAATAAGTCCAAAGCTGGTAATCTAGTGGGAATTGATTAAAGGATTCTAAAAGATAGGCTTATGTTAGAATTACAGATTTCCAGATGCCTGAAGATTTTTATTCAGGGACCTGGCTATGCGTGTTTTTATCAAGAAGAATGGTCATGGGGCCCGGCCCCATGGCCGAGTGGTCAAAGTTCCATATGCTCCGCTTCAGTGGCCCAGGGTTTATGGGTTCAGATCCCAGGTGCAGACACACTCCACTCGTCAGCCATGCTGTGTAAATTCTGTTATTTATTGACTTAGCACTAGGACCACTGACAGCCCTCTTGTGAAAGCCCTAGGGAAGTAAATAAATAGACGTGATATTTTTGACCTGGAATATCCTTAATGTAATGTCAAAGGAATACAGGGGATTTATCCTCCCTTGCATCACAAAGAACTAAATTGATGAGAAAAGAGTCCGAATACCAGACAGTAGCAAATATACTGGTCCTTTGGGAAAAAGAAAGCATCCTGAGAAATTCTTGGATTATTATAAGAAAGGTGAAGGTTGCATTCATGGAGAAGAGATTCTCCTGGTGACAGGTAGGCTGAGGTTTTTTTGAACCATTTGATTCTACTGTTTAACAGAAGCATAACTTTATTTTCCCCCCAGAAGACAAATGAATGATAATTACGATGATGCAACAGTATGACATTAACAAGAGCTGAAGTGTGTAAAGTGGTTAATATGTGCCGGAAAGTCTTCTCAGTGTTTAATAAGCATTTTCCAAATCAATTGCTGTGATAACTTTGTGAATAAATACTCATTATCTTCATTTTACTGTGAAATATATTGATGCTAAAACAAGTTACCTACATTAACCAAGTTTTTGGTTAAGTGGTAAGAGCTATTTTTTTTTCAATTAACTAAGTCTGCCTCATACTATTAGTCATTATGCTATACTCTGTCTCATCTATGTTGACAATCTGAGTTTAATCTTTGAACCTAGTCAAAGATGTTCAAACAATGATTAGGCCAACTGAGACTATGAGCTCTCCAGGGAAAATCAAAGCAAGCCTTAAATGTGTGTTTAATTCCTAAACATATGGGGCTTTAGTAGAGTCTTTCCACTGTTTGTTTACAGCTTAATTCCACTACGACCAGAGAGCTACATTATAAGGTGTGAGGCCTTTGGAATTTGTTGGACCTCAGTTTATGACCCAGCATATGGACAACTTTTAGAAATGTTGTTTGTGTGCTTGAAACAACTGTTTCAATTGCTGTTGCCAATTGTGTGTATATATCAATTAGGTCAACTTTGTTTTGATCAAATCACCTATAACATTTCTGTCTGTTTTATTAAGTGCTGAGAGAGGTGTATGAAAAATTTCCCAGATTATCTTGTATTTGTATGGTTTTCCTTTCAGTTCTGTAAGATATGTATATGGTGAGGTTCTGCTACTATTTGAAATTTGGAGTGGTTAGATATTCTTGGTGAGTTCAAACATTTAAAATTAAGAACTGTTTTTTAATCTCAAAGCTTACCTTATCTATTACTTTCATACATAGGCTTTTTTTGGCTACTGTTTATGTGATACAACTTTTCTTCATTCATTTTTGTGTCCAATTATTTAAGATATTTGTCACATCAACAGTATATTGTTGTTGTAACTAGTTATTGCTTCTGTCTTTTAACTGAAATATTTAGTTAGATTATCTGTCATACTATTAGGATTTATTTTATGATTAAATTTATCATCTTACTATTAGCTTTTAAATGTGTTCTTTCTCTCTATTTCATTCCTTCTTTTGCTTTGGTTTAGTTTTGTGGGGGACTGGAATTGGCCACCCCAAGATATGCCTCTTTGGCATGAGGATTATTTTGGGCTGGTTACTTTTAAAAACTGCAGACAGGAAACAAACTCTGAAAAGTAGAATTTATTTACCCTCTGTAAGAGACATTTACATTTGTAAAGGAAATTTCCATCTGTAAATGTGTCTCCCTCTCTGTACCAGGAAGAAGGGGGGATGACCTTATCTCAGGAAACTCTTGTCAATGAGGAAGGCAAGGACTTAAATCTGCATAATAACCTTACCTTTGTTTCCTGTGTTTTCCTGGTAATCTCCCATAACTAACTCGTCCCACCCCCAACATCCTTCTTTGCCTTTAGCTGAAGATGGTATTTAAGGCGGTGGCTTGAGCCATTTTGGCAAGTTACTCCGTTTGCCTGAGCCTCTCCCATGTATACATGTTATAAAGCTTTGTTTAATTTTCTCCTGTTAGTCTGTCTCATGTGAATTTAATTCATTCTCCAGCCAGAAAGACCCAGAGTGGTTAGAGGAAATGTCTTCCTCCCCTACAGTATTTTAAAATATCTTCTTACTCTCCACTACTGGCTTGTTAGTTATACATAATTTTACCATGCACCCTAAAGATTACAAAATACATTCTTGCCTTCAGGCTTTAGAATGCTTTCAATACATCTTTTCCTCTCCTCCACTTTTTGCATGCTTATTGTTGTTTATTAAGTCAATATAAGCTTGAGAGCAAGCTTCGATTCAAAACAATTTTGTATTGAAAATAGTGGTTCTATATTGATGTAGTTTGCAGTCTATATTCATGGATTCTGTTTGTTATAGATATAATATAGTAGAGTAAAGGATTATGCCCCTAGGACAAATTACCGACATAACACAGAGCAGAGGACTTGATAGTGAGAAGAGAAAACCTTGTTGGTTTTCTTTATCAGTCCGAGTGTTAAAGTGCCTTTATTTGGGGCTTACTACTATGTGCCAGATACAGTACTGGACTTTGAAGATTCAACAGTAAGCAAAAGAAATACGTTCACTGCCTTCTATAATACTACATTCTAACAGGGAAAGAGATACAAATCAAGGAGATGCACATACAACCTAATTCCACTTATTACAAGTTTTGTTTGCTTGTTTAAGGAAATAAGTAAAGGGATGCAGTGAAGAGCAGAAGAACGGGCAATGTGGGTGGGGTCACAGAAAGCATCTCTAACTATAGACCACGTATGCCTTTATCTCAAGGATGAAAAAAGCTATCTATGCAAATAGTCAAGAAAAGTCTGATCCATTCAAGGGAAGAGATGAGCTATTGCTTGTTTTCAAATCCATGAGCTTGATGAAGATAATTATGTCAAACGTGGATATCACACGTAGAAGATGGCGTAATTCAACACTGAGCAGCCTGCTTTCCTGAATAAACACTTAGAGGAGAGTCCCTTTTCCATTCGAAAACAAACCTTTTAGACTTTGAGCAAGAAATAAAATGGTCTTATATTTGGGCTATTAGATATTTTAAACTTCATTTGTTAGAGCCATTTGCAACATTAATAGCTAATACTCATGGGGAAGAATCTTAATTTTATTCTAAGTACAATGCAAAGCTATGGAAGACTTTGAGTAAAGACATGATATGATCAAGTTTATGATTTAACATGCTGGGATTGAGATATGGAAAGTGGATGGAAAGAGAGCAGGAATGGAAGCAAAAGAACAATTAAGAGGTCAGAAGAGTGTTCCTGGCAAGAAATGAGAATGTTCCAGACTAAAGATGAGGCAGTAGATAAAGAGAAGAATAGACATATTTTGTGTTATTATTACTAGTGTTTTTTTATTTCCTGAAATTTAATAGCTTTGCTTCTAAGGTTTGTACAAATATGTAGATTAAGTGTGTAATAAGTATTTCCCTCATTAGCAATACATAATAGAAAAGAGGTATGTTAATGAAACTGTTAATGTGGACATTTCATACAATTAATGGGAGAGATGATAGTTTCACACAACATAAAGTTTGAGATGCGTGCACAAAAGCATATATATGGTTTTAGGCACACATCTCAAATATGCAAATTGTTAGCAAAGATAGTGCTTGATGATTGTTGAAACAGCAACAACAAATAATCAAAACAAAACGCCTAAGCATCTTCACCAGAACTCAATACTGTCAGGTTTTTAAATTTTACTTTAATTTTAGCCATTCTAACAGGTGTATACTGTAGTAGAATCTCATTGTGGTTTTAATTGCATTTCTCTAGTGGCTAAAAAGTTGACTATCTTTTCATGGGCTTAATTGCCATCTATATATCTTCTTTGGTGAATATGTCAATTCAAACCCTTTACTTATTTTTTAACTGAGTTTCTTATTTTCTTATTATTGTATTTTGAGTCATCTTTAAACATTCTGCTTACGAGTCCTTTGTTGGATACATAGTTTGCAAATATTTTCTCCCAGTCTGGAGTTTGTCTCATCATTCTCTTAACAGTGTATTTCACAGAGAAAATGTTTTTAACATCAATGTAAATTAAATTTATCAATGCAAAATAAAACCAAAATGAGGTATAATACACACTTACTAGAATGAAAAGAAAAAAATGGCAATGCTAAGTGTTGACAATGGTGCAGACCAACAAGAATTCTCACATATTGCTTGTGGGAATGCAAAATGGTGCAGCCACTCTGGAAAACAGTTCAGCAGCCTCTTAGGAAGTTAAACCTACACTTACCATGTAGCCCAGCCATCCTATGCCTCCGTATTTTTCTTAGAGAAATAAATTTTGTACACACACACATACAAAACCAAACTTTGCATGAATATTCATAACATATTTATTCATAATTGCCCCAAACAAGAACCTATCTAATGCCCTTATGGGAACATAAATAAACCGTAGTAACAGTAATAAAAAGGAAGAAACTATTAATAAAGGCAATAACACTTATGGATCTCAAAGGCATTATGCTGATGAAAGAACTCAGTCTCAGAAAATTATGAGCTGTATGATTCTATGTATATGATATTCTGGCAAAAACAAAACTAATGATTGAAAATAGATCAGTGATTGCCAGGGGTGGTGGGTGGAGGAAGGTTTGACTGCAAAAGATAGCATGAGGGAGTTTTCAGTGTTGAGCAAACTGGCAGGACCCAGATTGTGATGGTGGTTACATGAATCTACATGTGTGTTAAAATGCTACATAAAAAAAATCAATTTTACTGTGTGTAAATATAAAAATAACAATGTAAAAAGTGCTTTCCAAAAAAACCCTCAGAACTATTTTCTTTAAGGCATGAAAAGTGATCCGTAAGATGCAATTCAATTTGTTTGTACAGATTCTAGTTCATAAATCACTCAATAATTACAGACTGCCCTTTATGTCCTTGTTTTTTTAAAAAATAAAATTCTGCAGATTATTGAATTTAACGTTTTGAAAGTCATGTTTTATTAATTGTTTATATGCAATTTTTAAAAGGGGACATGGGAAGTTACTTAAGAAATTAGTTTCAGAAAAAAATTTAACGGTATACAAACAAACATAATAATGTATAGTAACTATAACGGGATTTTTCTTGTAGCTTCACAGGAAGCAATTTATAATCTCAGCCAAGCCTATGTATTCCTCAAACATCCATTAAATTTGATTGAACTTTTATTATATATCGTATTGTATCCCATGAGAGCGAGAAGGAATGATTCTTTATTATCTTGCCGTAACTGGTTAGGAATTTAAAGATGGTGCTGAAGCTGGTGTCTCTGAGAGGGTGTGTGTGAGGGGGTTTGTATGCAGAGCTTGAGTGCTGTTGCAGCAGGGGCCTTCGATAGGTTCTCATGCCACAAGACCACAGACAATTTCATTTTCCTGCTTGACATGCCATAAAACGTAAAGAACGCAGATCTACAGACATCTGTATTGCAAATTATTATTTATATATTATCTCTGCTACTACTTTGTGTGTTTCATGAAAAGGTAATTGCTTTTGTTTGTTTCGTTAGCCTCAACACTCCCAGGTATTGTATACTTTCAATAAAAGTGTATTTAACTGAATGGATAAACGGATGGTGGATAGATGAATAGACGGATTGATTAAATAATTAATTAGTCAAAAGAATAATGGCTTTCTCCATTTCTCACTTCTTGTTTAAAATGTCAGTAGGACAAAATCAATCTAATTATATGTAAAGGACATATATATTGAAATAGATAGGTAGATAGATAGATAGGTAGATAGATAGACAGATAGATATCTCAATGTGTATATCCTATAAGAATTTATTTCTTTTTTTTGCTAGGAGTCACTGTGAGCTAACATCTGTTGCCAATCTTCCTCTCTCTTCTTTTTTTCCCTTTCCCAGAGCCCCAGTACATAGTTGTATATTGTAGCTGTAAGTCCTTCCAGTTCTTCTTTGTGAGCTGCTGCCACAGCATGGCTACTGACAGACAAGTGGTTTGATTCCATGCCTGGGAACCAAACCCGGGCCGTCAAAGCAGAGCATGCTGAACTTTAACTGCTAGGCAATCAGGGCTGGCTCAAGAATTTAATTCTTTATTTAAGAATAAATGATGAGGACTCTCCTACTGACATAGTGGTTAAGGTCGCACTCTCTGCTTTTATAGCCCAAGGTTTGCGGGTTCAGATCCAGGGGATGGACCTACACACTGCTATCAAGCCACGCTGTGGTGGCATCCCACATACAAAATAGAGCAAGATTGGCATGGATGTTAGCTCAAGGACAATCTTTCTCAGGCAAGAAGAGAAAGATTGACAACAGATGTTAGCTCAGGGCCAGTCTTCCTCAAAAAAAGAAAAAAGAAATGATGTTAGTAGGAGCCTTGGGAAAAATATGAGTATATTTATAGAGATCGTACCCCACTTAGGGTAGTCTGACTTACAATTTTTCAACTTTCCTTGGTGTAAAAACAATAGGCATTCAGTAGAAACTGTACTTCAAATTTTGAATTTTGATCTTTTCCTGGGCTGGTGATATGCAGGATGATACTCTCGTGATGCTGAGCAGTGAGCCGCAGTGCCCAGTCAGCCACACGATCATGAGGGTAAACAACCAATACACTTACAACTATTTTGTATCCATATGACCATTCTGTTTTTCACTTTCAGTACAGTATTCAATATATTACATGAGATATTCAACACTTCATTATAAAATAGTCTTTGTGTTTGATGATTTAGCCCAGCTGCAGGATAATGCATGTGTTCTGAGCACATTTAAGATAGGCTGGGCTAAGCTATGATGTTCAGTAGGTTAGATGTATTAAATGCATTTTCAAGTCACAGTATTTTTAACTTACAATGGGTTTATCTGGATGTAACCCCTTGTAAGTTAAGGAAGATCGGTATATATGTATATAAAAAATAACATATAGTATAAATAAATAAATACATTTGTATTTTTCCCAAGAGTCACGCTAATAACCTTTATTCGTACACACATTGATTAAGTCTACATAGGTCATCTTCTGGAACATATCAACAACATCTACCGCTAAAATTCTGCTACTAAAGCTACTTAGATCCCCTTCTCTATTTTCCCATTTTCAAGCCTATTATCTTTTGTAATAAGTAATTTACTCCCAGGTACAGGTACCCACTTTATCTGAATCAAAGTGATTTCAAGGTTCAATCTGGATTTTGCTGATGTGCCTGGTTTCAAATACTGAGTCATTCAGTTTTTGGCGGAGGCGCCTTGCTTAGTGCCAGGTAATTTAGAAGGCTAGAGGGAAGTCCAGTTGGAAGTCAGGCAGAGCAGAATCAAGTGCCAAGTTTTCTTTTTCTATCAAATGATAAAGCTGGTAAATGAAAGCGCATTTTGCAGATCTTTACCAGTAGGAACAAATGAAATTCAAAAGACCCAAACCGAAAGCTTCTCCCAAGCAGTGGGCATGGCACACTCATTTTTAGACTTTCAGACCTAGCCTGGTGCCTGGCTCAGAGGAGGCATCCAATTAGAGTGTGTTGTTCAACCAAGATGGTATGTGCCTCAGGAGGATTGTTGTATCTCTTTTGTCTCCACGTATTAATCATTGTATCAGATAAACTGCTTCTCAGCTGAGCTCTATGGCCCTCCCTGTCATTTTCTCTAGAATTTGCTATATCTCTTTAAATTCTTCTTGTCAGTAAGTATTTCTGGCTTTTAATTGTTAGCAATTGGATTCTACAAGAGCTGCATAAAATTGGAAAATAACTAAATCCTAATACATATTCATCAGTGTGATTTTATTTAAAAGCAAATGAACAGCATCAGATCATCGTGCTTTCTAGAATCACAGAATTAAATTACAAACCCTGATTTAAATTTTGACAACAAACAAGACAAAAAAAAGGAGTGTGATTTGGTCCATTATTTTGTCTTTGATTTTGCACTCACAGCAATGTTGTTTGGATTGTAAAAGAAAGGCCATAGGTAAATTGTATGTTAAAATGGCTTTTGGCAATATAGAGGAATGGTCTTATTTAATGGGGATGGAATTTGATCAGGACAGATGTAGAGAACTGTATTTTAGAAGGACTAATGTAGTCCATCACTACATCATGGGAGACGACTGCCTAAGCACTCCTTTCGCATAAAAATATTCTGAGGCACGTGACGCATCACAAATTGAGCACATAATAATAATGTAGAATGCTTAAAAAAAACCTTGTTTAGAAATTCCAAGCACCTTGGGCTATAAGCACCATATTTAGGGGCATTTCTAACCTGGACTTGGGTTCCACTTGGGTTGGATTGCAGAGCTTTGCTTCAAAACACAAAAGTCAGTTCTAAAGCACACTGGATGTTAAGCAAATGTTATCGCGTGGAAATAGCATCTAAGAGCCTTTTAAAATGCCCAACACCTTGCCAAGTTATACAAGACGTTTCCCAAGGAAAGGTATACAGGTGCAGCCTTCAATTATCATTGACTCTGGAACATGCCATGTTCTTTCCCGAGGCAGAGCTTTTGTGCATTCTGGGTTTACTACAGGGGATAGCAAACACCCTTCTTTCAGAATAGGCAAGACTTCCAATGCCTTGAAGACCTTCCTTGAGATCAGCCTCTGCCTTGAACTTTCTCATGGGGAACATGTGATTCTTGCTCTCAAGAGTCCATTCATTTGAGACTTAATGAGCATATTGCCTGTGGTCAATGTGGAATGGCGTCATGGTTCAATTTTGAAGTTTTCTGTACTTACTATGAAATGGAGTATCAAGAAATGAGAAAAGGCTTTATACAGGCGGTCAGGGCTCTGCATCTCTGCTTCTAACGCACAAGTTACTTATCTTCTCTGGACTTCTCAGCAACCTTCCAGATACGGTTTTTGTGACACTTGAATGAAATAGTACAACGAAGGCCTTTATAACAGTGTGGGTAGTGATTGAGAGCCCACGGTCCGGAGTCAGACTGCAAACGTTTAGATCTTACATGTGCCACGTAACAGCTGCCTGGTCGAAGGGGGATTATGTCATCTTTTTAGGTCTCAGTTTCTGCATCCATAAAGTGGAAGTGATAATAATCTATGGTCCACAGAAGAATTTAAATGAATGTCACATTTGAAATGTATAAAGCACACTTAATCATGATCCTTAGCTCTAAATATGTGCTCAAAATTTTGTAATTATTCTTATGACTGTGTGTGGGTGTGTGATCTTGCCTTGTCTACTTGTTTGTCTACTTCTTATGGGTAGGGGTCATAAAATGATGTCAAACCACATAAAGTAATGGTGAGAACACAGGATTTAGGTGGGGGAAGAAGATAGTGTCCTCTGACTCTCTTTTCCTAGGTAAGTGGTCTGCCTCTAGCATTATCATTATTACTGTAATTAGTTTAATAAGAAGTTAGAATGTAGGGTTTTCCCATCATTCATAGGGAGATAATCAACCAAATGATTTTGCTAAAGGTTTTCTAGGATCTCCATTTAACAGTGTTCAAACCAGCATTTTCAGGAAATGAAGGGCTCTTGGAGTAGACCTTTTCAAATAGATAATCAGTTAATTAGTGGCAATTCTGGCTCCCATCTGAGTAAACAAAAATTTGTATGTGATTTCATTTTCTAGAAATCATCTCCATTGGATTTGCAGAGCACTTCCTGCACGTCCCCACAACCGCCATTCTACTTGAGCCAGGTGCCAGTTGTGTCCATCAAAGGGAGGACAGTGCGGCTGGCCAGGTGGACTGACTGCTTGCCCTTTGGGGTGATAAAGGATGGAGTCCCTGGATTTTGTCAGTTCTAAAGGTGAACGTTTTGCGGCATCACTGCTTTATTGATCCCAGGCCCATCCCTATGTTTCTGTTTTTAAAAAATTAATTGGCTTTAGATTTGTCATATGGACATAGCTTCAATCTCAGATTACTATGGAAATAAATATCACAGTAGCTAGCACTCAATAACATTTCATTGACTGAATAATTTAATAACTCTCCTAATTACCTGGGTTTCCTAATCTTGACACTGAGGCAGGTCTAATATGGTTTCCTTCTTCTGGTAAAGTGAAAGTAGGCAGCTGCTATAAGAAATGGCTTCTCGACTCGTCCAGCTATTTTGGCATTATATAGATGCTCAGCATAGTAAATTTATTGTAAAAGAAATCAAACAACATAGGCCGTATCTCTTCGAAAATCAGTGCTTACCAGGTGTTAGGAAGCTTGCTAAATTCTTTGCAAGCATTCATATATCCTCTGGAGTCAGAGAGGTGGCTTTCAATCCTCATCTGTAAATGAAGGTGACAGTAATAATGATACCAGACTCACAAGGTTGCTATCATGAGTAGATAAGATGCACACACAAAGCACTGAGAGCACTGCTGGGCATATAGAAAGTGTTCAGTACGTGTTAAACATCATTGCTATCATTGCCATTATTACGCTGTATTGTATTATATTATAAGAATCTATACTATCCCATTATTATACCATATTATAAAATACTCTATTTAAATATATACACACATATATATGCCTATATGTATATATACACACATACATGTACACGTATTACATAATTTTTTAAAATTTTATGTATTTATTTATTTATTTATAGGAAGATTAACCCTGAGCTAACATCTGCTGCCAATCCTCCTCTTTTTGCTGAGGAAGACTGGCCCTGAGCTAACATCCATGCCCATCTTCCTCCACTTTATATGTGAGACGCCTACCACAGCATGGCTTGCTAAGTGGTGCCATGTCCACACCCGGGATCCAAACCAGTGAACCCTGGGCTGCTGAAGTGGAACGTACGCACTTAACCACTGTGCCATCAGGCCTAATGTTATACTCTAATACTACATTTTCCCATTTTACAGGTGAAAGAGTTGAGGCTTAGTATAGTTAAGAAACTTGGCAATGTCACAAAGGATGTGTGTTGTGGAGTTGGAACTCAAACCCAAGCAATTAACTTACCTGATGCTCTACCACTTTTGACTGTGTACCCATAGTCTCTGAGTTTCCAGAGGAGGATTCTTTCTCTAATAGATGCATCTTATAATTTGAAAAACCAAGGAAATGAACAGAAGATATTTCTAGTTTAATAAAGCCAAATAATCTTTTGATTTTTAAGTAGGAAGCAGAAATTGGTGAGCTTGGAGTTAAAAACCCAAAGGCCCAAGTGGATGGTAGGTAAATTAACACAAATGTGTAAAATAGATTAGGTATAAGAATGATGGGGCTTATGGCTCACTAGAGAGCATGAACTTTAATGATGTTGATTCTCATCATGTAGAAATGTGAGTACACCATCACCGATTTCTCACAAAGGGCCTGACATCCATATATTTATGTGAAAACACTCTCATTTAAAAAATGGGAATTATTTCAAAATAGTTTAAAGCACTGTGAAGTCTAAATAAAGCAGTTCCACTGATTGAGTTTGGCCAATGGACCACCAGTGTACAATCTCCCTAAAAAATACTGTGAAATCACTGACTCCTGAGTGATAAATTTCTGATAAAGAGTTGTCTTTCTAAAGAACTGAATACTTTTGAAGTTATTAAGTTCCTCATAAGTGAGGAGCTGCACTTACAGAAGAAACTCCACTTGGAGACTCAGCCTCACCCAGGTAGTGAATGTATTACAGTCAAGCTAGGAAACAGGAAAGAAGCTCTAAGCTGCACTGAGTTGTGAATGCTCATGCAGTCTTGCTGTTTCATGTCCACACATGATGCTCCAGAGCATCCTGGGCATTCACTTATCACACATTTGCCCATCCACCCCCCCCAAAATTCCCACCAATCTTTGGTGCTCTATTTTGTCTTGGTTTCTTGGATTTCCTTGGGTTGGAATGCTGCAATAAACATCTATTTAGTTGAATCCTGATAAGAATGTTAATCCTTGCCTGGTCTTTTATCTACTGTCTCTAGTTGTTATTTAGAATCCTTCTTTATCTTAAACAGACATCCCTGGGAAAAAATTGCATTACCTCCTACCTCATGGACATTGATACTCCCTAGAGATGCCTACGGTTGAACCCAAACACCTGAATGCCCAGCTCAGTGCTGGCAGTAGTAAACTGACTCGGCATGACACATTCAGAAAATGCTTAATATGGTATCGTTATTACTGTCATATATTTTTATTGTTGTATGTGTCTGGTCTTGAGCTATCTACTAGAATGTAGACTTTTGATGCATAAAGGCTATAGAACTGTTAAACCACGTCATACAAAACAAAGCACAGAATTTAGCTGAAAAAAATAAGTGACTTTCTTGATAAATGTTCTGCCTCTATTTTGTCATTCCTATGAATTACCATGGTTTTCTCACCAAGAAGTTGACATACAGAGATTTCTGATTGCACTTAGACTATTGGGAAGGTTCCCTTCTTTTAATGGTAATCACTCCTCCAGTGTGATTAGTACCTTTAAGCCTAATCATTTTCATCATCATTTTTCAGCCTCTACATTAGTTTGTACTCCTATCCCTGAGGTTAAAATTCTTGCACATTTTGCAACCAAATAGAAGATTTACAGTGCTATTAAAATAAGGAAGTAAAATCACATTGTTTTAAGCTTGAAATGAAAATTAAACGAACTGGACCACGTTAAGTCTATAGAATTAGATCTTAACAAACCCTGTCCTCTAATTAATGTAATGAACTTAAAATGCTTCAAAAGGCAGCTTGGAAAATGTAAAGGATTTTGCAATATATACAAAGACTCTTTTCCATTTCTTAAAGGGAAATGAAATGATCATAGGCCAAGATGGAAAATATTCTAATCATGGTATAAAACATCAATTTTCTTACCAAGACAATCAGCAACATAGCTAGGATGATAAATTGAACTCAATTTATTTTCATATGTCAACTTTTACGCCAAATACCTTCAAATGTGGGGGACAAAATAATGAGAGAACATTTGTGCAGTGCTTTGAAGTGAGATTTCCAACTCTTGTGTGTCCCGGTGGATTGATCTGTGATTTCTCTAAAAAGACAATAGGATAGATAAAGTTTATCCTGCTCTATTTTCTTCCATTTCACTTTTCCTTTTGCTTTTTATTCCCAACCAAGCAGAATTTGTTACAAGGAAAGCAGGTAAAGCAAGATGGGGAAGATGGCACCACCAGGGGGAGAGTGATTGCAGATCTGTTAGTTACGACTAGGGAGTCAAAACCAAGGATTCAGGTCCGATGCTTAATTCATTGAAGGCTGACAGCGGCATTGGGTGAAAACCAATGCTTTATGAGTGTCTGGATGGATCTCTGTGGAAAAATAGTAAAGTTATTTTCTAGTTTTTAAAGTACTGTCAGATCAAAGGGATAATGTAAGTGCTTTTACCTCTTTTTAATGTCCAAGCTCAGAATACCCGGCGCTTGGTATCCTTCACAGTGTGATAAAGAATTTCTCATAAAACCCTAGCGAGGTCAGTCGAATTACTGATAGCCCATTGTGGGGAATTTTGCATTAGTCCAGAGTGCACTGATAAATGATAAATATTGCAGTCTGTCACAAGGAAATGTGAAGGTCTCTGCCTGATTAGCTGGTAACTGATTGACACTTTTCAATATCATTCCCCCTACCACCACCACCACCAGTCTTTAAGAATGAGAAAAGAGATTTCAAACCATTCGGAGCTCAACAGCCACATTAAGACACAATTATTATGTGTAAGATGCAAGTTATTACTTGTTCTAGAAATAAAAACCACCTAGTAAAGAAAATAGAAAACTGCCTTTTATCAATACCTTTTGTCTTGTGATTAAATATGAGATGTGGGTCACTTTAGCATTTCTGTCCCTCATAAATATTGCTTTCACCTTGGACCTAATCGTAATGTGGCAGAGCACTTTTTCCTTGAAGTCTAATAGCTTGAAATTGTACAAGTATTGTCAGTACAGTCACAGAAGGTAAAAATGGTGCTTTACGCTTTAAAAACACGACCTAAGAATCATAAGTATAGTAATTTTTTCCTCAAGATTCCTTCCAAGATTATTCTAAATCAAGTCTGGTAATTAAATGTTTGCCGTTTATTCCATGTATCTTAAAAAAATATTTTATGTAATACTGAACTCAAGTCTGTGTCTAGAATTCTTCCTTTTAATGAATGCTTCAGCACTAACTATTGAAAAGTAATTTACTTTTATGAAACTCTAAGGATCAAACCTCAGAAGCCATTATTTATATGATGAACCTATGACTTTCCAAATTGCCTTGAAGTGCTGGACAGAAATGCTCTTTTTGCCTTTTGTATTTGCTTTATTGCTCCGTGACACGCTGCTGTTCATTGCGAAAAACAAATCTCAAAAGCAGAAAAAGGAGAGTGCTACTACATCTCTGTGTACATCTACGATTTTCTTTAACAATTAAACAGCACTGTCTTAGAGGAAGTTATTAGTGAATGAGCTTAGTGACATAAAGGCATTTGAACTGTTAGAAATAGTTTTAAAACTGGTTTTCTGACATTATGGATAACTTTTCATTTCTTTAATTTATTAACAAAGTTGCAAATTTTGAAAAGTAGCTAAAGCCTTGTCATTTTTTCTTTTAAGCCACATCTAATGAAACTCTCTTGAATTAATGTCTGTGTTTATTTGACACAAACATAGAGAAAGATTGAAACCTTTTTAACTATGTTATTGATTTATGTTGTAGGAACGGACTGTACTTACTTTAAAGAGTCTCAGATATACTCCATGCTTAACTCAGAAAGATTTTAAACGTTGGCGTTTATTACAATTTACAGAGCAAAATACACAGGAAGCAAATTACTTAGAATACTCTGCTCAGAATATATTGAGAATGTGATTGGCGTGCTTCTCATTTCTAGTAATTAGCGACCTTAAACGAATACAAGGTGGATTTACACGTGGTGGAAACACAATGACCAGATTGCCTAAGCTAATTATGTAAAAATTCTACCTGAAACATTGGTTTTACAATAGGAGAACACATTTGAAACAGGATCCATGCTAAGGTATCTGGAATAAACCATAGTGTGTATATATATATATATTATATATATATAGTTATATGTATATTATATATATATAGTTTTATATATATATATATTTATGTCAGTTCCTTATGAAAATCCAATGAGAAGTACAAAAGAGTACATAATTTTTCAGTTTGAAGCATAATAATCTTAAATAGTCTGTTTACATTTACCCTGTGAACTTAATTTTTCAAATGAATCTATTATATTTGTTTTCAAGCTTGCCATATTAATCCACTTATTTTAGAATCATAGATTTTACAAATAAATACATATATATACATGTAAGTGTTCATATGTGAATGTGGCATGTGTGTATCATCTGTGTTTGTGTGTATGTGTGTGTATCTAGCCAGCATGTTAATTTGGAGATTAAAATTTCACAGGTCAAGTTTTTAATCTAGGTTAACCATTTCTAAAATGTAATACAAGATGAATATTGAGATTGTATTTACCTGTTTTAAAAAAATGTGATATTAGTCTAATAGTTAACAAAATTAGAAACTTCTTAAGTATCATTCATTTTATTTTAAGAATGAGGTAATTTAAGCTTAAGTGATTATCCAAAGTTAAACAGCTTTTTTTTTTTTTTTGAGGAAGATGAGCCCTGAGCTAACTACTGCCAGTCCTCCTCTTTTTGCTGAGGAAGCCTGGCCCTGAGCTAACATCCGTGCCCATCTTCCTCTACTTTCTATGTGGGACACCCACCACAGCATGGCATGCCAAGCAGTGCCATGTCTGCACCTGGGATCCGAACTGGTGAACCCTAGGCTGCCAAGAAGCGGAACATGTGAACTTAACCACTGCGCCTTGGGCCAGCCCCAAACAGCCTGTCTTTGAACTCAGTTCCAACCCAGGTCTCCTTTCTCCATCTGAGTTCGCTCACGTGACCTCCACCACATACCAAAAATTTCCTGCAGTCTAACCACTCATATCTGAAATCAGGCAATATTGTTATATGACTTCACTAAAAGGTAAATTCAGCTAAAACTTTCCATCTGATTGTAGCTCGACACTCGAGAAAGAAGGTGTTCCATAGGCTCATGAGTAATGGGAGTGACATTAAAATAGTTACAGTAAAGCTCCATAATAACTTAATTATAGTAATAAAATCTCGTAAATAAGAAAAAGAATACTTGCTTCCCCCGACTTACCACTGGGGGTGACAATTCATTTGTGTCCGGAATAATTAACGTTACATTAAATTTTTCACAGTTGAGAATATATTCAAGGATGCGCATCAAATACATTATAGAAATATATACAACACAAATATCCCTTTATGAAATAATATACAATAATTATTTTCACTTCAGGAGGTTTTTATTTCTCTGACATTTCAAACAGCACCATCTGTTCATTTCCTCTCTCTTTTCTTTCAGAAACCTGCATTTTGGTTTCTGCTGTGGCACGTCTTCCTGCTTACTCTGCCTTTGCATTTTACAAATCATCCTTTAACTTCGGCAAAAGTGTTACTTTTTCTGTTGTATTGACTGCTCATTTTCTCACTACCCGAATGCGTTTTCCTAGCCTTGTTTGAAATTGTTTTACTTTCTGATCATTTTGAATATTGTTAGAGAGGGAAGGTGGTGATAACTAGACGTTTATTTCCAGCTGCAAAATTCAGCCCAGAGGCACTTAAGTCCCCATCACTGAGATATTCTGAAAAGTGATCTTAATATCATTTTATAACAGTGCAGATATTTAAAGTGAATGAATCATATGAGCATTTAATAATTAGAGGGATATATACACATATGTATATATATATATATATTTTTTTTTTGGTGAGGAAGATTGGCCCTGAGCTAACATCTGTTGCCAATCTTCCTTCTTTTGCTGTCTGATTTTCTTGCTGAGCTAACATCTGTGCCAATCTGCCTTCACTTCATGTGGGACGTGTGGCATGACAATCCGTGCTAGGTCCGTGCCCAGGATCTGAACCTGCAATCCTTTGGCTGCCGAGGGAGAGCTGGCAAACTTAACCACTATGCCACCAGGCCAGCCCCTTAATAATTAGATTTTTTAAAACAGCTGATTTCCTTTTGTGACCTTCTAGGATGTCTAAAGAGGCAATGCAGAACTATTTAGAAACTTTACTGCATGTACGTTGATCATGGTTTCAAAAGTCCTTGATGTAGGAGTTTGGGAAAACTGAATCCATATTTACTTAGCCAGATGGTTTACAAATATTATCCCACTTAAAACATTTATAAGTATATTATAAAAGAAGGAAAACATTTCCAAGAGATTAAATTATATTAGTCTCTTTGGCCGTTACTTGCCCGCAAATTGGAAACTCACTTCTGCTGTTAACAACTGGCCACCACAGCTTTCCTCTTCTTCCTGTCTCCGGATCCGAGTAAAATTGCAACAGCATTCTGCTCCTTCCATTTTCAGTGTCATCATGTCCTTCTCTCCTTACATCTGCTTCTGACTCTGCCTTTTAAAATGTTCTTTAATTTAGATCAAATTTTCACCTTCTACATTACTCTCTACCATAGAAGAAACCCTTATTCACTTTGCAGACCTCATCTTCTACTCAAGCATTGTGCTTCAAATTAGCTGGTAAATATTTGGTATCTTCTTTGCTCCTCAGAGTACAACTGCGGACAATCACCTGTGCCTTTTAACTTCCTTCCCAATTAGCAGGATACATAACAGATGTCATCTAAGGAAAAGATTTGATAGTAACAGCCTTTATTGTGGAAATTCCTTGTTTACATCATACTTTTCAAATTTTTATATTATCCCAAACCCTGTCTACTTCCCACTTCTGCCAAAGTTCTTTAAGGTTTTTTTTTCTGACTTCCCAAACTTAATCCTCTCTACCTCTAATAGTATTAATCAAGTGAGAGTTGCCTCATGGCTCCTCAACTTTGTTTATATTGCCGGCACCTCTGTGTTTATTTCACATTAGCCAATTCCCATCGAGGTCACAATGGGACTTGAGAAACACTATTCCTCTCTAGATTATTTATTTCATACTTCTCTCTTCTAGGTACTATTTCCCTACATTATACCTCATTGAAATTTCTCTTCTCCAATTACTCAACTTACTGCAATGTACCACTGCATATAGAACTTTGGGTTGTAGAAATCAAAAGGCGTGTAACTCTTTACGAGTATAGACCTTGCCCTCATAAAAGACTTTAGGGTCACTGAGTTAAACATTATTCTTTCACCTAAAGTTTCCATTATCCTTTTGAACTTCTTGCAAATCTTTTGTGATAGTCCCGCGTACTTCCCAAAAGCCATGGCCTCCCTCTACGCCCCACATGTCCTCAATGGGCATGCCCAACTTACTTGTGGATCACTTCACTCTCAGCTATTTGATTGACTTTTTTCTCATTTAGGTATAGTGGAAGAGGGTTGGAGAAACTGATTCCTGTCCCAAAGAGATCTGGTTGATTTTTTTTTTTAAACAGAACCCCGCCCAGCTCATCGTGGTATTCATCCTCATTTATCTAATAAAAACTTAAAACATTCTAATCTAAGATTAAAAAATCAGATGCCATAGAAAGGCCTTATTTCTACCTCTTTTCCTCCATGAGGTGCATTCTGTGCTGCTTGTTTCTGAGTGCAGTCCTGAGCCTTATATACCACAATTTCCTAATTTATAGTTCGCACAGTTCTGCGTTATGAGAAGTCTGCTGAGCTTCAGAAACGGATCCAATTAGGCCTCTGCAGAACGCATACACTCGTCTGTGCAACACTGGGCAGGACAAATTTTCTGTAAGCGTAAAATTGTTCTCAACTCTCTCCTAGTCTGAGAACTGTGTGGAATACAAAGAGAAATGATTGACCTGGTCAAACAAGAGCTTTTTAAGGCAAAGCATTGTATTAAAATCTCCAACTTGAGAAATTTTTTTCTCTACTTGATATTTAAACATTAGGTATTACAAAAATGATTTACTCTCTAAGGAATTCTGCCTTTAATAATTAGTTTATAGTACTCCCCTTTCCTAAGCATGATAAATGGTGTGAGTTACAGATATGGGGACTTATATCAGTAATTGCCTCACTCAGTCTATTATAAGACAGCAAATGCATAGTCTTGGGTTTCCAAAATGGCCACACATTAGATTTGCTTACAATTGGATATTTCTTTTAAATATGTCTTTTCCCCCAAATACACCACCTTTGGTCATGCCATATCTTTATTCACAGAGCTCCCTCCAACTTGGACTATCTTTAGTCTTCTTCTTTGTTATCCAATTTTTATATATCCTCCTTTTTCAGAGAATTTCTAAAACAATCGCCATCCATGTTTGACTGCATATCTGGTTGGACCCCAGGTGATCAATTCTGTATACTCACTACTCACTGCTCACCCTTGAACGGCTGGAGAGCTGATAGAATTAGAAGCGACACTGCTGTGGCAATAGGCAACTCGATTACATTTGCCAAAATGTCTAGAAAGGAAAATCTCAGTAACAATTTGTCTTAGCAGATCTACCACTTGCACAAACCCCAACAAGAGTGCATACAGCTGGTACAAATACAGCTGATGAAGGGTCCCAGTTAATGTTCTTTGAGTTTTGAGCATTGACTGGAGCATAGGTAAAGGAGGAAGCTGTGGAGAGCAAAAGGAGATGAGGGCAGTTTTAAATAATAAAGAAAGGGAAGGGAGCCTCACTGCTTCCCATGACTCCCACACAAAGCCTATTCTCTTTCATAAAGTTTGTTCCAAGAGTCGCCAGTCCTGCTGTCTCAAAGACAGAACTTAGTAGAAATTACATTCCTGGTCAAACAATTGCTAATAGGAGATTGTTATTGGGTGTCAAATCTTGGGCTGAGATCCAGAAAACCTGTCTTAAGTTTATTTATAGAGACTGGTCACTTAGCAACTCAATAATTATCTGATTTATAAATTAGCTTTTAATTTTCTCCATAACTTGAGTCCATTCTCTATTCAAATATGAGGTAGCCGCAGCGTAAGTGAAAAGACACGACAAATAGGAGACAAATAAGATGGAACGGAGTCCAAATTCCAATTTTTCTAGGACATATGGACTTAAGTAAAAACCTTTCTCAACTAAAAGAAAAAACTGGGGTAATACTTCATAACTCATAGGACTTTGTAAGAGTCAAATAATTAAGGAAGCGAAGGTGCTTTTTAATTATAAGATATGTTATAAATATATGTTGCTACTACTCCATAACACCCTGCTTTAAACTAGCTACTTTTCTGGTTATAGTTTAATAGATTGTTCCAATTTCTATTGCTCCAGAATCACCCATCCCATCTCTTTTACTTAGAACGCCCCCTTGTCTTCCACTGTATAATCCTAGCAACATTCTTGGCACTGATGACATGCTGTTAAGTAAGAAAAACAAGTTTCCAAGTTGCATGGGTTTATATTATAGATTCTCTTACCACCTTTGTCACATGAAGGACTATTTTCAAATTTGCAATGAAATAGCAAATAGCTATTTTAGTCTGCTACTGAGCCCATATTTACATTTATGAAATTAGTATGAAGGAGAATTTAGGATGTCCCAGATTATATTTATTTATTTATTCATGCGTGCATACATTCACCCTTTCCGTCACTTCTTTACTATCATCATGCTTTACTTTTAACACCTATCTGAAATTCCTACTTAATTTTAAGGCATCGTTCAGGTATTATGTCTCCAAGGCCTCACTGATCTTTGCTTCTTTCTAATTCCCATGAAATGTGCAGGTGTTTCTCATGCATTAATCTTGACTTTTGTATTGTGGCCAGAAAGATGAAATAAAAAGGATGTTATGGGCTTAAGTGGAATAGAGAATCTGAGTTGAAATCCCATGAGTGATATGAGCATAGTGAATCAATGTCTCCAGCTCAGTTTTTTCATCTGTAGATAATGGAATATTAACATACTATATTGTTTTTATCCACATTTTAATAAAAATAGCTTGTATGAAAGAATCTAGCATAGTGTTTAGATCATAGCAAATGATTAAAATTTTAGTTCCGTCTATCAATCATGTTTGTCTGTTAGGTCTTCCAAAATAAGAGTAAAGTAATAAAAAATGTATACTGGCTTAATTTGAAAATTCCAAGTTGATGACTATTTTAGGTATTAGAATAATGATTATCAAACTTTGGAATGTATGAATATCACTAGTAATAACTGCTGAGATGAGGGCTACTGAGGCTCCTGGCCCATGTGGGGTGCTTTGCACAAGGGCTCAGGACTATGAATTTTTAAGAAGTGTCACCATGGGATCTTGTTGTTGGTCATATGCATATAATATTTTGAGAAATATTTTTTTTTGTTTTCTTTTTGTAAGATTGGCACCTGTGATAACATTTGTTGCCAATCTTTTTTCTTCTTCTTCTTCTTTTCCTCCCCAAAGCCCACCACCACATAGTTGCCTATTCTAGTTGTGAGTGCCTCTGGTTGTGCTACGTGGGACGCTGCCTCAATATGACCTGATGAGCGGTGACATGAGCACACCCAGGATTCAAACCAGCGAAACCCTGGGCTGCTGAAGTGGAGCGCGTGAACTCAATCCCTCCGCCATGGGGCCGCCCGGAGAAATACTGTTAAAGAGTAATTTCCAAGTCAGTCACTATGTCACCGCCAGCAGTATAAAACAATAGCTAACCTCTGCAAATTTCACACAATAACATCTCATATTGTTGCCCTATAGGAAAACCTGTGCGAGGAAGTCTAATAGGTTTCTCACACTCACACACTCAAATCATTCTTATATGCTAAAGGTAAACCTCATAATGTTTTCATTTCACAGCCATATTCTCCGTTGAGTAGCATAGTTATCAAGGAGTAATTGATTTGATAAGGATGATTCCGTGCTCCATCAATTGGATCCTCCAAGAAAGTGGCACGTTTCAAAATGAATCAGCTTCAAGCAATAACCACTTTATTTTTGTTTGGTGTTCCAGATTATATATTTTAATTCTAAAAGTAAGTGAATATTCTGCTCTCGTAAACTGAAACAAAGGAAGAATGAAACAAGAATACATGACTACATTATCCACTGCATCTTTCACCTAAAGTGAATGACCTTTTTTGCATGACTCTCCTTACTTTTGGGAAATAGTGAGGAAGCTAGACTTCTCAATTGTGTATACTTCCCAATAAAAATATGTTGATAAACCAGTGTTATAGGCATCAGCCCTGTAGTTATAAGGGAAACATAAGCTCCTGATTTCCTGCAACTTGCAATCTGAAGAGAGGTACAAACCTGAAACTAACAATTACAAGCATCTATGAATACTTCATGGTACTTCCACTTTTTCTGTGGTCAATTAACAAGGAAACAGAATCAATCTGATTCATTACAGAATGCAGAGTTATAAGCCAAGATTTAATTTCTCTCCATTAATGCAAATATGTATCTCGGCACTGCCTCTGTGTCAGGTGCCAAGGGACAAAGATATGCAAAATCTGGCCCCTCTCCTTGAGGAGTTGACTATCTAGTGGTGAAAATCAACAATTAGAGCGCGGTGTTATCAATGTTATGATAGAGGCCCATACATAAAACAAATGTACGTCTTGTTTTTAAAGCCCCTAAGTATTCTACTGTGCTTGAGTTGAAAAAATAACACAGACTATTCTTTTGTGAATACTCCACAAACAAAGACATTTGACCTCCTGTGTGTGACAGGAATATCAATAGCAGAATATTTTTCTTATTTGGAGCCAGGATTATTCCTCTGTGCCAAGCTGCTGCAGGTCATGCCGATGCCATCTCCTGCTGTCTGTTGGCACTCTGCACATGGCCTTATCATACAGTTTTCCCTGCTGATATGGGAACGACCCCTCATGGACCCCTCACTGCCCATTGCATGGGCACCAAGCTTATGTGGTCTGGTGTGCCTAATGACTTTATTTTTTCTTTTTAGTGAAAAAGCGCTTTGATTGAATTTGAATTCCCAAGGACTCGGAGAGCACCCATGAGCAGAAGATGATCTGAGAGACAGACTCCCAAACTACCTTTTGTCTTCAATGAACCGAACATTGCGGTGAGTCCAAGTTCAAGTATTCTCTAGATTTACTTTCCTCACAGAAGATACTTTGCTCCCTCTCAAAATAGACTATTTTTAATTTAATTAATTTATTTATTTAATTTTTTTTTTGAGGAAGATTAGCCCTAAGCTAACATCTGCACCAATCCTCCTCTTTTTTTGCTGAGGAAGACTGGCCCTGAGCTAACATCCATGCACATCTTCCTCTACTTTATATGTGGGACGCATGCCCCAACATGGCTTGACAAGCAGTGTGTAGGTCCACACCTGGGATCCGAACTGGCAAACCCCAGCCTGCTGAAGCAGAACACACGAGCCTAACCACTGTGCCACTGGGCTGGCCCCTAGACTATTTATAGACCTACCTTGCCAGACCTCTAGACATGCTCAGATGTACTTGAATCCTCAGGTGAACAAGTTGAGGTTTGGGCTCAAGTTTCTCCCAGTGCCCTTGAACACACAAATAAACTCATTCATCTTCCAGTAAACTCATCAAACTATCCAGTCCAAATCTTCATGATATGGTTTTAAACCACTGCTTCTCGCTTCCTTCCCTCCAAAGAAAAGTGAGGCCCATTTCAAATATGACCCATTTCCTCCAGGGATATTTTCAACCAGATGACCTTTGTGCTTTGAGAAGCAAATAAAACTATAAAGAAATTCAGATGGTTTGGGGGAAACATATCTTAACCAGCAGTGCAGCTTCAAAACATGCCAAACATGAGGCAATTAGTCATCACTGTAAAGATGGTGACAAGAGAGAAACTTCTTTATATTTTTTCCCTAAAATGTTACTTTCATCTTTTCTTGACAGATTTCTTGACTTGCCTTTGTCGGTGTATAGAGGTTGAGATTTGAAGACTCTAAATTAAAAATAAACAGTTTTTTTGTTTGATATTGTAATTTTCATCTGAGAACAAGTGCATTTCACTTCAGGATGCCATCTCACACAGATCCATCATATCACCTTACATTTTACCATCTGCTACAGATGCTTGTTATTTCACCCTGGCTTCTAGATCATGCTTGGTTGACCTGGTTCTCTCCGTGGTGGTACGTGAAGTGATAGTGATCAGAAAAGACAATTTAGGGTTGTCTATTCAGGAATATACCCACTTAGCCCTAGGGAAACTGGATGAGACAGTGTGGTTACTGGTTTACATAGTGGTTCTCAAGTGGTTTCTCTGGGCCAGCATCATCAGCATCACCTAGGGGCTTGTGATGAATGCAGAGTCTCAAACCCCCACCCAGACTTACTTATTCTGGGGGTAGGCCCAGGAATCTGTGTTTTTTTGTTTTTTCGTTTTTAAGATTTTTATTCTTTTTCCTTTTTCTCCCCAAAGCCTCCGGTACATAGTTGTATATTCTTAGCTGTGGGTCCTTCTAGTTGGGGCATGTGGGACCCCGGCTCAGCGTGGCTCGATGAGCAGTGCCATGTCCGCGCCCAGGATTCGAATTGACGAAACCCTGGACTGCCTGCAGCGGAGCATGCGAACTTAACCACTCGGCCACGGGGCCGGCCCCAGGAATCTGTGTTTTAACAAGCACTCCAGGTGATTCCAATGCACACTAAAGTTTGAGAACTACTGAGAAAGAATACAGGGAGAGTCTCCTCTCAGCTCCCTTCCTGCCCTTTCCATCATCCTCAGCGCCTCCTTTCTTTCTTCAGTATCAATCATGATTGTTCATTAAACTTACGCCTTAGTTTACTATCTTCATCGTTATGCCTCATTAATGTCTTATTATTGTTAGTAATATCACTGTTTGTTTTCTCCAGTGGTTTTTATTTCTCCAGAACTGTGTCCTCCTGAGAACTTCCATTCAATCATCTGACAGGTTCTACTGGGCTTGTTTCTATCTGCTTATTGTGTGTGACTACCGTCCGCTGCAGATCGTGTCTTCCCGTGCTTGGTATAGTTCTTACAAAAAGAACAACTATATGGCTTTTTCCCAGTTCTCTGCTCCACCTTACATTACTTACATAACAAGACAGAAATATATATCTACACTTTATAGGCAGATATACGATTAACAGAAGAAACACAACACCACACTCCCTCAAATTTTAAAACTTGGTAACCAAATAAAACTCATCATGATAAGATTGTTTTTCTTTACAAGGTTATTTATTATCATTTTGGTGTCTTGATTTTTTTAATGACTATTGTATTTTTTCATTCACATCATTATTTCTACTATACCTGCCTCCACCTTTGACACATATTTGAAACATGCTAACATTTTCCCTCAATACTGATGAATCTTACTTCTTCGAGCGACTGACAACAGAACTGTCAAATCCGCCTACTGCAAATGAGGCAACATCTTTTGACTATTTTAATATATTTTTAATGCCATTGGGCTATTTTTGGATTAAAGGGCTTAACTTAACATCGTACCATTATTCGTTGGTTTAATATAAGGTCTGTGCACCAATGTACATTCTTAATTTCATGCCACTTTTCTTTGATTCACTATAGTATCACCAAAGACCACAGAATAAAAAAAATAACACATGGTCAAATCTCCTGTGGTACCAGAAGTCTGGTTTTCCTTTCTGCTGCATCCATTCTGAAGAGCTCTTTCCTGTGTGAATATATCTCTGATACCTCGGCGATCAGGAAGATAGTCCTCGGGAGCAGCCCCTGGTATCCTATTGTGTCAACACTTTTACCTGCCCAAATGGTAGAAGCGGCTTATTTTCTATGGTAGATGGAAAGCCACTACAGCGTAGTAGTTACAAGGGTGGGTTCTAGAATATTACTACATAAATGGAAATCGCAACCCCTGCAGTCTAGCGTTTGTGTGGTCCTAGGCAAGTTACTTAACTTTGTAATAGCTCAGTAACCTTGTCTGCAGAATGAGGATAATAATAGTAACTACCTTACGAAGGTGGTGAGCATTAAATGAGTTGATGTATGCAATGCATCTGGCACGTAGTAAGCATTTCATAAGTGCTGGCCATGATTAAGTTTCACGTGGCAGATAAGTGTATATTACACTGGAATCATTTATGTTTATTTTGGGGGCTCAGATTAAACAGAGAAGTTGTGGTAGTCATATTCTAATACTGAATTATATACATTTTGCAACTGGGCACCACAAATAGTGATTGTCTGATACCGCATGACTCATTTACGACTCTAGGAAATCTCTAGGCTCATTTGAACCAGTTACCTTCTGCTCTGGGGAGGCATTCCATCTTGCAGTGCTGTACTTCAAGGAAGCCTAGATTCCTACATTCCCTACTAGAAATGTTCTATTGGGCACATTTGGCGTGGGTCAAGCTCATAATCCTAGCATTAAATTATTCCTTCTAGTTTAGAGTACACTTCAATGGGCAAGAAATGAGCGAGTGCCATCTTGGGGAAGCAGAATTGTGGAAAAGGCAACTAACCATAAGTCACTTGAAGTCCAGGTTTATCAGAAAAGTATGCAAACCCACAAAACAACATCAAATAATTTTGTACCATTTCGGGCTTCCCTGATTTATCAGAGATTGTTTAACTTGAACAATTATTTATAGAATATTACCACTTTATAACTACATTTCCATATTTTGCAGGTGACATATAACAGTGACCATACCTTTTGGGTCTGAATACTGAGACTCCAAACATTACAACAGCCTATATTGCATTATATTGAATTTAAATGTAATACCCATACCACCAAAATCATGTTAGCATTAACTCCTTCAGGTTTCACATTGGCTAAATCTATTTTATTGCAGCCTGTCAAATTATACTTATTATTTTTCCTGGGATCACAATCAATTAAGGAAAAGTTTAATTAGACATGTTAAATAAATTAATCTTGTCTCCTAAGAGATTTACTTCATTATAAATGATATAACATGTAGGGATGAAGGAAGGAGGGGAAAGATGCCCAGGGAAGAGAACAAGTGTGTCTTTATCCCAGACACCCCTGACAGCATCTACATATAACTTCTTGAATAATAAACTGTAATGAAATAAATATATAAACTTTTAATAGCTATATACTAAATGAATTTTTAATATGGGAAAGTTAATTTGGAGTAAATCCATACCTACAAATAACAGCCAACCAGAAAAATCTGAGGTTGGCTTTCATTAATTCATCTAGGACTGAAATCAATGAATTAGCTTTCTCCTCAATTTCTATCTGATACTTCATTGCTCACAGACACAGACCTTGTTCCCGACTTATGCCAGATAAAATGATAATTAACAGAGAAAATTAACTAGTTTCATATGTATTATTTGCTTTAATGAGTTCATCCATTCCACAAATATACCAGAAGGGTGTGTAGATATCAGTTTCTAAAATGCTAATTAACAAATTTTAGACCTATACAATTTACGAAATTCTGATCCACATAATTTCATTTGATTCTCACAAAAACTCTTGTAGGTAAAGGTCATTTTTTTAAAAAATCAGCTTTCTTGAGACATAATGTTATACCCGTTTTATGTATACAATTCAGTGAGTTTAGTGAATGGGATTTCTGTGTTTTATGGTAAATGTTTACTGAACTCATTTATAAAGAACAGACAGAGTTGTACAAAGTGGATGAACCATTGTGTAATTCTGTCAGTATGAATGAATAAAAGGTATGACATTTCTAGTAGCTTTACACCCTTGCCAACACTTGGTATTGTCATTCTTTTTAATTTTAGGTGAGGATCAATTGTTTTCATTGTGATTTAAATACATTAAGTAAATAATTTAAAGCCACACAGCTAAGCCAATCTAAGAATAAATACTTAATTCCATCTTCTATCACTCCATATCTGCTCTTCTTTTCACTACATCGTGCTGAGTCTCATTTCACTCCTTCTTTAGTTGACTATATTTGGAAGAAATTACTTATCAAAATGTATACTTCAGTAGATTTTTTTTTCCACATCAAAGTGAAATTTAATAGCATTTAACATTATTTCAGCTACTTGCAAATCTAGGCTCAGATGTTTGTGCAAATGAGGCCTATAATATTAAGCCTGAATAAGCACTACAATTTTCCATGTGGGTAATTATGATCTGATGTATTTCCCCAAATCTGTTTGTTGCTGCCATTATTGATGTTGTTGGGCACTGTAAGAGCCTAGTAGTAAACAGTATGAAATATACAATCGTCTAGAAATTAACTATACGTGCCACATTCTAAAGAGAAACTTCAATATCTTTCTTGTACAAAGTTTACACACATTTTTAAGCAAAGAGGGAAGAAATTACATCTCTGCCCCAACGACTTATCTTTAGAAACAGGTTCTGATTCAAGAGCTCTGTCATGTATACTATAAGTGAAATGGCAGGAAATCAGGAAACAAAAGACTAGGCTTGACTTGGCTTCTAGGCCCAGCTCTGATAGTGGCTGTGTTATTAAACCTTTCGCATCTCTTTCTTGGCAAGTGTTCCGCCAGGCTCTTTACATGTTTTCCTAGGTTAGGCTCCCTAGAAGCAATGTTAAGAGGATGCTCTCAGGAGAAATAGATAAACAAGTAAAGGATTCCAGGTAGGGAAAGTGGAAGAAACCACACACCACAAATCTGAAATGTAAATTGAACCTCAGAGCCTGTCTTAACTTGAGTCAAGAGAGCAAGACTTTTGTACCCTCTTCCATGGTCAAGGCCTCACTGACCAGAGACACCTTGGGGTGGGATCTGTGGACTAAATCCCACACACCTTCTGGAGAGGGGGCTTCCACTACCCAAAGGTAATTCTTACAGATGAAGGCCATTTTCCAAAGCACTGCTTCAGCTGAGAGCTAGGCACCAATAGAACGGATAAAAGGGATCCTAGGGCATCTGGCGGGGCATCAAAAGCTGCTATCACACTCGTACAACCTTATTCAACTTTCAACACATTTTCAATATCTAATCCACTTTGCAGGAGAGAAACTAAGGCCCCTAGAGGCTAAACAAGTTGCCTGGGGGTCACAGGGTCAGTCAGGAAAGTGCTAGAATAACTGTGCCCGTTGTACCTTCTATCAATATAGCCCCATCAAGAAAATATAGATTACAGGGCCAACCTGGTCACATAGTGGTTAAGTTCAGGGCCAACCTGGTCAGATAGTGGTTAAGTTCACAGACTACTTCAGCAGCCCGGGATTCGTGGGTTTGGATCTCAGGTGCGGATCTACACACCGTTCATCAAGCCATGCTGTGGTGGCATCCCACATACAAAATAGAGGATTGGCACAGATCTTAGCTCAGGGCCAGTCTCCCTCACCGAGAAAAAAAAAGAAAATATAAATTAACCTCCTAAGATCTAAAACAGATGACAGATTATGCTGATGACTGATATGATCACTATTAAGACTCATATTATTATTTGAAAATATATTTCTCTGACCCAACTTAACTTGTTATTGCAGAGAGCCCATTTCCAACTGCAGAAGTCTATTGGGTACTTTCTTTAAGCTCTTCTTTGGCATTTCGAGAGAACTCTTTAATAAATACTTCTGCTGTCTGAACTCAGCCTGTTTCTACCCTACCCTTTCTGTAACAGCATCTGGAGGAGTTGCTTTCTTCTCTGGGTGTAACTTCTCCTACTGTTAGCCTTCATGAATCCTTCTTCTTTCTTCTGATATAACAGTCTTCTGCAGCCAGGATGGAGGGTTGGAGAATTCCACTACTGTCCTGTGCCCGGCTCTTTCTTCTGAGATAGTACTTTTGTAGCTGGAAATACACAGAAACAAATTCATGCCTAGTGTGGTCCATGTCAAAGGAGCACTGACTTGCAATTACAAGGATTTGGGATATAAACAAATCTTCACTTCCATTTCCAGTTATCCTTTCATTGAAGCTTAAACAAGATGCCTTGGAAAATGGGCAGAGAACAAATAAACTAAGCAGGTTACTTTTAACCTAAATCAGTGATTCTAATATACAGCTGCTCTTTGAAATCCTGGCCTTATTTTGGCTTATTAAATAAGGACCTCCAAAGAAAGTGTTCAGGAATTTTTATTTTCCAAGTTTGGCAAGTTAAGTAAGCAGCTCTCTCTACCAAAAAACTCTCTCTTCTAATAGCCTTCTCCCCATGTCTCTGAGCTCCACAATTCCCTAATCAACCCACTTCACGCTCAATTTTTGTTTTAATTTGAAATATACACTCTCAGCTACCCAGGATACTATAATATAATACAGGACTGAGTCATAGCAGAACACAGTAATTAAGAACATTGGCTCTGGAGGGGCCAGCCCCATGGCCAGGTGGTTAAGTTCGTGCGCTCTGCTTTCGGGAGCCCAGGGTTTCGCTGGTTCGGATCCTGGGTGCAGACATGGCACCGCTCATCAGGCCACATTGAGGTGGCATCCCACATGCCACAACTAGAAGGACCCACAACTGAAAAATACACAACTATGTACCCAGGGGATTGTGGGAGAAAAAGCAAGAGAAAAAAAAAAAAAGAAGATTGGCAACAGTTGTTAGCTCAGGTGCCAATCAAAAAAAAAAAAAAGAACATTAACTCTGGAGAGATACCAAACGCATTCGTACACATGCTCTATCATATTCTGATTGTGTGTGTGATGTTGGGCAAGCTATTTAACCCCCAAGAGCCCATTTCTTCATCCTTAATATGAGATAAATCGCAGCACCTACCTCGTGGGATGGTTGTGAAAAATAGTGAAATAATCAGTGGAAAGTGTAGAGAATACTCCCCTGGCACAAGGAAGGTGCTCTATAAATATTAGCCACCATTATTTCCTTACAAATAGAAAGTTTTTCAAAATAATGAGGAGTGAAGCGAGAAGGTATAGACGTTGGCTGCCAGATCATGCAGGAATGCACAGTCCTCAAACATTGGAGCTTGATGTCTTATTCCCATGTTTGAGAGCCACCAGGGCAGAAGAGTAAATGTCAAGAATTAGAATTGCCTGTAACTTATATTCTGTTATCTAGAGAAGAAGGAACCTGGTGAGGAAACCCTTAAATAGAAAGAAAAGTTTGTAGAACTACAATAAACGATGCAAAATAAACTCCAAAAGCTAGTGTTACATAATCACTAGTCTATTTACAGGGTAATTTTGACATGCCCAGGTGTGCCACAAAAAAAGCTTGGAACTAGAAAATAGTTAAATTAGAAAGTTATCACTCACACTGGAAGAGAAGTCTCACCTTTACAAAAGAAAGTCACCATAGGGTTCCTTATATATCAACCTCTTCTAATTTCCAATGGTTTGTAAAGGAGCCAAGAAACTACAAAGCTAAATTGCAGACAGTTATTGTCAATTTAGCAGCACCAAAATCAGGGTTCATGTTTCAACTATAATACAATGAAATAGGGCAACTAAATTTAAGAAGCATTGGGTTCACATTTTATTTTGACGAAGAGAATGATGAGTAAGATAAATTCACGATGCATTTAGCCTGGGTTTCCCAGAAAGCAGAGACAGAGACTAAGGACTGGGTAGAGTAAGTTCATTTGAGAAGTGACTGATGGAGCAGTGAGTCAGAGCAGGAGGGAAATCCAATTAAATAAGTCGTATTTGTTGCACACTATACTGGGAAATGGTATTGATCTTCCAAGGCCTTCAAAGGATCCTGTGAAATGCATTTTAGAACTATCTATCTAAGAGAGGGAAAAGGAAGGCAATTATGCTTATTTCCTACCTGCAGTGGTCAAGGGTGGTGTGGCAGGTATTAATTCTCCCACACTTCTGGAGGAAGAGCACATGGTTGTGTGCTAGGTAGGTTCCCACTGGTAGACCACAGTTGTGGCAATAGAAAAATCTGGGGCAAGAAGCAAGAAGAATACAGTGGTGGATCAAAGTGTGGTGCTCTCAGATCTCATCTTCCTGAAAGACATGGAACTGTTGGCTATGTTTGTGACTAGAGTAAGAGGTTGGGCACAGAGGATTTGAAAGGATAGAAAAGAAGAGTCAAATTCGAAGTCCTCATACATCATATAAGCTGAGATGGGGAGAAAATCTACATAAACATTGTCTGAAACAAAGACATAGTAATGAGGCTGCAACAGAGAGACACACATGCTATTATGAAAATATAGCATAGGGAGAAAGTAACTCAAATTGAGATGATCTAGGAAAAAAGTCAAGGTTTATTGGGAAAACATAAACTGCATTCTGAACATGAAAGGTTAGATAGCATTTTACAGGTAAATGAGGAAATTATGAGTAGTTACCATAAAAAAAAGACAGATGGACATATAGAACACATTTAGAAAAGATGAAGATATGTTTGACCTCTGTATAAGGTGTGTTTGGGGTACAGTCACAAGAAAGCAGATTAATTAAGATGGAAAAATAGATAGGGGACAGATTGTGCAAGCCTTTGAACCAAGATGAGTTTTGGTAGTGATCATCCATGGTCCTTTGCCTATCTAACTCTAATTTACTTTGGGAATTATCATTTTCTCATTTGATAAAGATCTGATGAGATCTTTCCTTTGGTTCCCTACTCGCCTCTTGACAGGGTCTTTTGCATATCAGAAGTTTTTAATTTTAACTAAGTCCAACTTATCATATTTTTTCTTTCACAGACTATGCTTTTGGAGTTGTATCTAAAAACTCATCACCAAATACTAGGTAACATAAATTTTCTTCTCTGTTATCTTCTAGATGTTTTATACCTTTGCATATTACATTTAAGTCTATGATCTATTTGGGGTTGATTTTTGTGAAAAGTGCTAAGCTCTGTATCTAGGTTCATCTTTTTATTATTTTTTCTGCATATAGATATATGATTATTTCAGCCCCATTTCTTGAAAAGACTATTCTTGCCTCATTGAATTCCTTTTCTTCCTTTATCAGAGATCAGTTGACTATATCTGAATGGGTCTTTCCGGGCTCTATTCTGTTCCAGCGATCTATGTGTCTATTATTTTGCTAGTACCACACTGTCTTGATTAATGAAGCTTTAGGGCAAGTATTAAAATTGGTTACTGTGAGTCATACAACTTTGTTCTTCAATATTATGTTGGCTCTTCTAGATCTTTTGACTTCACATAAAGTTTAGAATCAGTTTATAATATCTACCAAATAGCTTGCTGGGATTTCAGTCGAGATTGTGTTCAAACTATGGATCAAGTTAGGAAGAATTGACATCTTAATTTTTAGTCCTCCAACGCATGAACACGGCTTATCTCTTCATTTATTTAGATCTTTGATTTCTTTAATCAAAGTTTTGTAGATTTCTGCACATAGATTCTGTAGATATTTGTTAGATTTATACCTAAACACCTAAAGATTTATCCCTTCATTTATTTGGATAGCTCATTTCTTTTTAGTGCTGAATAATACTCCATTGTCTGGGTAAACCATTCACCTACTGAAGGACATCCTGGTTGGTTCTAAAGTTTTGGCAATTATGAATAAAAATGCTATAAACATCCATGTACAGGTTTTCATGTAGACACAAATTTTTAATTCATTTGGGTAAATATCAAGGAACACAGATGCTGGATCATATGGTAAGAGTATGTTTACTTTTTAAGAAACTGCCTGTCTGTCTTCCAAAGTTGTTGTACCATTTTCCATTCATACCAGCAATGAATGAGAGTGCCTGTTGGTCCATATACTTGTCAGTGTTTAGCATTGTCAGTCTTTTGGATTTTGGCCATTCTAATAATTGTGTAGTAGTATCTCATTGTTGTTTTAATTTTCAATTCCCTAATGACTTACGATGCTGAACATCTTTTCATATGTTTATTTGTCATCTGCATATCTTCTCTGGTGAGGTGTGTGTTCAGCTCTTTCTGCCCATGTTTTAATCACTTTGTTTGTTTTATTGTTGAGTTTTGAGAGTTCTTTGTATATTTTTGACAACAGTCCTTTATCAGATGTGTCTTTGCAAATATTTCCTCCCAGTCTGTGACTTGTCTTCTCATTCTCTTGATATTGTCTTTTACATAACCCGAGTTTTTATTTAATGAAGCCCAATTAAGCGGTGGCTAATAAGTGCATAATGTGTAAAAAACTCTTTGAAAATCATACATAAAATAAATGTCTTCATATTATTTGTTTTAAATTGTATCTCAATAAAGTTGACTTCAAGAGAGGAGAGAGAGAGGGAAAGAAAGGAGATAGAGTTTCAATTATTCTAAGGAATTCTTTAAGCAAGTGAAAAAGCAAGCCAATAAGAAGGTGAAGAATTTTGCACCACATATAATCAACAAAAAATTCATATCCAAGGTATATAGAGAAATTCTATCATCAAGAAGAAAATGAAAGAGAATAAAAACAAAAAAAGGCAAGAGTCTTGAACAAGCCCCTCAAAAATGGAGTAACCCAAATGGCCAAAAATGATAAAAAGTTGTTCAACCTCCGAGAAGATTATGAATTCAAACCACAGTGAAATGCCGTTACTCATCATCCAGAATGGCTAAAATTAAAACCAGAGTGTGAAGGAATAGGAGTTTCACAATCTGCTGGTGGAGATAGAAGTGGATTCAAATAGCATCTTAGCTCAGGCTGCCATAGCAATTGCCATAGACTTGATGGCTTATAAACAATGGATATGTCTTTCTCACAGCTCTAGAGACTGGAAGTCTGAGATCAGGGTGCCGGCATGGTCAGGTTCTGGTGAGAGCCCTCTTCTGGCTTGTAGGCTGCTGTCTTCTTCTGTATCCTCACACGGAAAGAAGGTGAGAGAGCTTTCTGAGATCTCTTTTATAAGGGCACTAATCCTATTCTTGAGAGTTCCACCCTCATGATCTAATTACCTCCCAAAGGCCTTATTTCCTAATACCATCACATTGGTAGTTAGGATTTCAACATATTAATTTTGGGGAGACAAAAACATGCCATCCATTGCAAATAGGTAATTGATAATTTGGAAAACTGGCATTATCTAACGAGGTTGGGCAAACTCATACGTTAACATAAAACAGATTTTACCAACAGAAAATGCACGCACATGTGCAACATGAAACTTGAATGTGAATGTTTACCAGGAGTACTAAAACAATGCAAATATCCATTGATAGAAAAAGAGATTAATGAAGTATGGAACTGATATGCACTGGATTTTTGTGTCCCCCCAAAATTCATATATTGAAGCCCTACCTCCCAGTGTATTATTTGGAGATGGGACCTTTGGAAGGTAGATAGGGTTAGGTTAAGTCTTGAGAATGGGGCCCTGATGCTGTGTTAGTGATCAGATAAGAAGGGAACAATAAAGAGATTGTCTCTCTTTCCATGCACGAACAGAGTAAAGACCACGTGAGCACTTAGAAGAAGGCAGCAGTCTGCAAATCAGGAAGAGCATGCTCACCAGGAACCTAATCAGTGGGCACCTTGATCTTGAATTTCCAGCTCCAGAACTGTGAGAAACAAATGTCTGTTGTTTAAGCTACTCCGTCTATGGAATTTTGTTAGCAACTCAAAGCTAACTAAGACAGGCATGTTGGTACAAGTGTACTGTACAACTCTAGAAATAAAAGAACAATATGGATACATCTCACAAACATAATGTTGAACGGAAGAAGCCAAATAGAAAAGAATACATATTATATGATTGCATTTAAATTTATTTTTAAAAACTGGTAAAAGTAAATTATAAGATTAGGGAAGTATAGTTGGATATTAAAACAATAAAGAAAAGTGAATAATAGATTTATGGAAAAGTTAGGATAACGGTTACCTTTGTGTGGGAGGGAGGAGGTAGTGGCTTGGAAAGAACAGTAGAGAGACTTCTCGGGTAGATACACTATTCCTTGACTTGGAGAGTCATTACACGGTCTTCACTTTGTGATAGCTCCCTGAGTTCTATATGTGGGACACTTTTTCTCTATATCTCACCATAAAAATGTGAAAAAATAAAGTAAAAGAATAATAAACACAAAATTCAGACTAGTAGCTCCTCCAGAGGGAAGGCAGGCTATGGGGTAAGGGAAGATGCATACAAGTACACCCATCAAAATATACAAAATTGTCCATAAATTATTTTGCATTATTAAATATTACATTAAGATAAAAATAAATTTTAAAAAAACATTTAAATTTCCTTTGTTAGGAGTTCGAACCAAATATTGTCTAAGTTCTGTAAGATGACCTGTTTTAATTCCCACATTTAGCTGTCAGAATGTGTTAAAGTTTTATACTATCAGTGAGACAATGCTTTCTTAGAGAAGATAGATAACTTTTCTGACAGCAAGGTACATAATGATGGTGATGATGATGATGATGATGATGATGATGGTAGCTATTCTTATTGAGCACTTACTTTATTTTGTTTGAATGCATCAATACCTCCTGACAATAACATATTAGGTATGTATTATTATTGCTCCTATTTTGCAGAAGTGGGCACTGAGACACAAAAAAATAGCCATTTCATAAGACATGGCAAATAAGTGGCAAAGCCAGTACGTGAAGTCAGCAAGTGTAGCCCTACTGCCCATACTCTTACCTACTAGGCTACAGGAAATTTTCATGCAAAAGGAGTGCATGCGTGTGTGTGTGGGGGGGGGGGGGGTGTATGTGTATTTCATGTCAATAGTACTTCCTTCTAAATGAATGCCTGACTGTACTCCATGAGAACTAATTTATAAACTTAGTTCTGCTCTTTGTAGCTGAGTATTCTTCTGAAAGTCACTTACTTTTTCTGGAAGTCAGTTTCCCAATAAAAATGTGGGAATAATTCTATCTTACCATGACTGCTTCACAGGACTGTTTTAAAGACCAAAGTAGATTGCATATGTATTAGCATTTATGAAATTTAAAAGGCTAGAAATATAAGCTAGCATCATGATAATAATTATCCTCTCATGCCAAATTACATTTGATTTATATACACACACAACATACATACATCTGAAAGAAATACTCTCGTGAAGTTAATCACCATCGCTGCAGTCTTCCAATTATGTTAAGATGGCATAGAAACAATACACTTGTTGAAAAATAAAAATATTAATAAACATACTCAATTTTCTTTACTACGTATTTCACCTTCAAGATATTTTAACACTTTATAAATACCATTGCAACAGTTTTAACTCTAGTAGATTGTACCTTCTGAATTAACTTCAGAATTAGAATTTTTTCTTGATAATATACAGGTTGAATTGTGATGGATTCTACTAGAAACTGCGTTAGTCTATGGCAATTTATTCTTGGGCTATATGGAGTGTGTCATGCTTTCCCCAAGCAGAGTTGATTTTATTCAATATAGCGTATTCAGTGCTTTTAAAATCTGGGGGGAAATTATATTTTAAATTACTTAAGGGAAAAAAAGCAGCATTGCTTGACATCAAGGATTAACTGCTCCTACATAAGTTAATTCATTTTAAAAATGTGAACTATCAGTATGCTTCTTGCAGTGTCTGACATTACAGCTCAAATGTTGCAGGTTTATTTTGTGAGTCTTATGCAAATGATGACCCAGAATTAATAAGATGAAAATATTAAGAAACAAATGTAAAATTACTAATTAATTAATCTGATAGTCTAGAAAGTTTTACATGTTAAATACTACATAATAGAAAAGTCAAGCTGATTCCTAGAGGAACACTAAATTTGAAAAAGCAAACATTTGCATATCAATTGACAAAGTATATATAGAGCCCCTTCTATGTATAAGAAAGTGTGTTGGACATAGTGAGGAAAAGAGATATGTAAGGCAGAGTTCCTCTCCTCCAATGGTTTACAGCCTAGTTTGAAAATAAACATAAATATATATATATATCTGTACCTATGTAAATATATTTATAATATTTAAATATATTATATGAATAAATAAATATATATATATGTCAAGCTCAAACAAGGCAGGCCATGCTGTGTGTCAAAACAATTAAAGCAAATTGCTCTGAGGGTATGAAAGATAGACAGTATAATCCCAGTTGAGGAGATTAATGAACCACAATTTATCCAAACACATGTAATCTCTGTTTATTTTGCCTAAACATGTACCTGAGTCACAGTGACATATTGACGATATGTTTGTGTTCACAAAACCCTGGTGTGTTTCTAAAATTATCTGGTTTCTTGCCTTGATAAGAAGAGAATGCACCTGAGTATTCATGTGTAAATAAGTAGTTTAGACTGAATGATTATGCTAGGCATTGTCCAGCCCTTAATTCTTTAAAAATTAGAAATTGTTGCACATTTAACGTGAGTTATTTACCCATGTGGACACTTAAGAAAGCTTCTTAATTATTTTTTCTAAAATATAATGAAAAAAATGCCAGCCTTATTTTTACATTAAAAATTCCCATAATTATCTACTACGTATATTAAGTATAATCAATTATCTTTGGAAAAATAATTAGTACATGGAGATATAATGTTATTATCATAAAGCAATTGAGATAATTAAGAGGACTAATACATGGGTAATTGACCTGATTTTTATTTTTTGATAATTATTTTTACTAAAAAAAATAATACGAACATGCATTTGCATGGTTTTTGTAAAGGAAACCACTAAATAAAGTTGAGTTTAATAAATCACTTGCCTGAGGACAACCAGATAATAAATGCCACAGTCATGACCAAGAATTCATTCTTTTGACTCCAACTGCCACGCTATTCCACACTCCCCTATGCTACCACTTCATTTATATTCATGGAATAAGTCTGAAAATAAACTCAATCATCCTTTAGTTTCCAGTCAACTGATACGGATCTTTAACAAAAATATCACTATCGCCTTTGTCATCAAACCACCAAGTAACAAGTATTTAACAAACATCCATTATGTGTCAGTCAACTGGGAAATTGCACTGGAAAACATCATTAATTACAATTGTCTCCATGAAATTTAAGGGAAGTAAGAGTGGAGAAAAAGCTTATAAAAGTCAGAAGATTGCCCCCAAAATATGTGAATTAAAACCCTTCACAAAATCTTTCATTTATTTTTTACTTAAACTTCAAATCAGGATGCTGACTCATTTTTGAAACCTAAAGAAGTTTAGGAAACAAATTATGAAGGGAGAGTGGGCCCAAACTCGAGACAAGCATTTTAAAAAATATACCAAATGACAGCTAACACTGTGGCTGCCAGGATTCCATTAAACTAGCTTCAACGAAATTGAGGCTGAAACGAAATACAAAACAGGGAGTAGTTATTTAAAAAGTATGGCAACCGTGGACCATTTTGATTATTACAACACAGTGTAAGTGCCTATGTTTACTTTCAATGGCCATACATATTGTATAAAATAATGCAAATTACGTAGAGATTCTGAAGAAAATATTGTTAGCATACTTGAAAATATTGCTTAGTAATTTTCAAATGTAAAATGTGTCTAGAAGCAAACACAGGTTCTAAAAAATAATTTTAAAATGATGTGACATTCTAACAAATATAGCATGGAAAAGGAAAAAGAGTAACTTTGCAGCTGGAGACATGTAGCAGACACTGCCCTAACCCACAGATCAAAGTTAACAAGGTTAACGTGACCAGTGATAATGCTATATTAAGGACTCTGACACATTATCATGAAAATGCTATTTTATCTCTGTGGTTTTTTCCCAAAAACCATAACCCCAGTATAATTATAAGAAAACATCAGACAAATGCAAATTGAGGGACATTCTATAAAACACTTGACCAAGTGTCTTAAAAATGTTAAAATTATAAAAAACAAGGAAAGGCTGAGAAATTGTCAAGATTGGAGCAGACTAAGGAGCCATTACAACTAAATGTAAGCCTGAGTTAGATCCTAGAATAGACAAAAAAAGACTTAGTGGGAAAACTGATAAAATCCAAATGAAGTCCTTAGTTCGATTAACAGTGCTATCTGATGTTAATTTCTTAGCTTAGGTCCAGGTACCATGATTATGTAAGATGTTAATATGATGGGAAGATGGTTGAAATGTATACAGACTCTCTACAGTATCTTTGCAACTCTCGTGCAAAACTGAAATGATTTCAAAATGATAGTTAAAAATTTCTTTTGAAGATATGACATGGTGGAAAATACTACGATATTGTGTTAGGCAATGCAGTAGACATCAAAGAGCACAAACAGAAGGGAAAAAATGATGAAATGCACTTCGTCAAGATAAACAATTTCCTCTTTAAAAAATCTAGTTAAGAAAATAAAAAAGTGATCCATAGACTTGGGAAAACCTTTTGTAAAACAGATATCAGACAAAAGACATACAGCATATGTAAGAATCTCTTACAACTGAAAGAACATACACAGAAACATTTAAACAGACGCTTCACAAAAGAAGATATGTGAATAAACAATGACCACATGGAAAGATGCTCACCATCACTAGGCATCAAGGAAATACAAATTAAGATCACACAAGATGCCACTAATACTAGAATGGCTAAAGTGAAAAAGGCTGATAATACCAAGAGTAGGCTAGAATGTGGAGAAATTAGAATTCTTATGTATTGCTGATAGGAATGCAAAATGGCACACACACTTTGGAAAAAAGTATGGAAGTATTTTCTGAAGTTTACCACGCAGTTTTCATAGGACCCAGCAATTACCATCCAACAGAAATGAAATTATGTAGCCAGACAGATGTGTATGTGAAAGTTCATCACAACATTATTTATTGTAGCTCTAAATTGGAAAAAACAGAAACATCGTTCAGCTGGTGAGTGGATAAACAAGTTGTGATTGCACTACAGTATGGAATGCTACTTAATAATAAAAATATGAAATAGAGTACAGAATAACATGGACAAATCTCAGAAACATTATGTGTCATGAAAGAAGTTAAACACAAAAGACTGTGTGTGGATCAACTTATATGAAATTCTAGAAAATACAAAAACGTAGTGACATAAAGTAGATTGGTTGTTGTAAGAGGGGGTGGGAAGGAGATTTTAGTGCAAGCTTTTCAGAGTAAAGGGACTATTCTAGGTCTTAGTTATGGCAGTGTTTACACAATTATATATAATTACAAAAAGATATCAAACTGTATACTTCTAATTGACAAAATTTATTATGTGTAAATAAAACAATAATCAAAAAAGAGAAAAAATAGTGTAACAAAACCTCTCAAGAAAAATTAATTAAATGTAAGCTATCAAACAATAAGGCAGGGACCAGCCCGGTGGCGCAGCGGTTAAGTGCGCACGTTGCGCTTCTCGGCTGCCTGGGGTTCGCTGGTTCAGATCCCAGGTGCTGACATGGCACCCCTTGGCACGCCATGCTGTGGTAGGCATCCCACATATAAAGTAGAGGAAGATGGGCATGGAAGTTAGCTCAGGGCCAGGCTTCCTCAGCGAAAAGAGGAGGATTGGCAGCAGTTAGCTCAGGGTTAATCCTCCTCAAAAAAACAACAAGGCAATAGGACTTAAATCATAAAAATATTTATTATTCTGTAAGGGGAAAGGCAACTGGAGGTAGGCAATTTCAAGACTGTCTCAGCAATACCATGATGTCAGGTCCATATATATGCAATTCTTCTGACATCAAGATAGCTGCACATGTGTGCCTAATCTCCCCTTTTGCCCTCCCCCCCCATAGAAGTCACCAATCCAGTCTCTGTTGCTTTGTTTGTTTGTTGTTTTTATCTTCTACTTATGAGTGAGATTATATGGCATTTGACTTTCTCCCTCTGACTTATTTCACTTAGCATAATACCCTCAAGTTTGATCCATGTTGTCACAAATGGCCAGATTTCATCATTTCTTATGGCTGAGTAGTATTCCATTGTGTATATATACCACATCTACTTTATCCATTCGTCCCTTGATGGGCACCTAGGTTGCTTCCAAGTCTTGGTTATTGTGAATAATGCTGCAATGAACATAGGGGTGCAAGTATCTTTATACATTTGTGTTTTCAAGTTCTTTGGATAAATACCCAGCAGTGGAATAGCTGGATCGTATGGTAGATCTATTCTTAATTTTCTGAGGATACTTCATACTGCTTTCCACAGTGGTTGCACCAGTTTGCACTCCCACCAGCAGTGAACAAGGGTTCCCTTCTCTCCACATCCTTTCCAACACTTATTGTTTCCTGTTAAGTATAGCCATTCTGACTGGAGTGAGATGATTGGTTTTTGGGTGGTGAACATGATGTAATCTATACAGAATTCGAAATATATTACGACATATGTCTGAAAGCTATATAATGTTATAATCGAATGTTACTGCAATAAAAAAAAAACATTAAAAAAAAAAGATGGGGGGGCCAGCCCCATGGCCTAGTGGTTTAGTTCGCTCATTCCACTGCGGGCAGCCAGGGTTTCGCCAGTTCAGATCCCGGGTGCCGACATGGCACCGCTCATTAGGCCATGTTGAGGCGGCATCCCACATACCACAACCAGAAAGACCCACAACTGACAAATACAACTATCTACTTGGGGGATTTGGGGAGAAAAAGCAGAAGAAAAAAAAGAAGATTGCCAACAGTTGTTAGCTCAGGCGCCAATCTTAAAAAAAAAAAAAAGATAGCTGCAGACATCAGACATATTCTCATGCAGTTCTATAAAAATTAGGAAGGTAGAGGAGTGTGTATTAGTGTCTCACTGCTGCCATAAAATACCACAAATTTAGTAGTCTAAACAACAGAAATTTCTTATTTTTCAGTTCTGCAGATGAGAAATCTGACAAAAGTTTGTGCCAAAATCAAAATGTCAGCAGGGCTGCTTTAATTTCTAAAGGATCTTTTTCCAGATTCTAGGGAGGCTGCCTGCATTCCTCGGTTCACGGCCACTTCCTCCATCTTCAAAGCCAGCAAAGGCAGACTGAGTCCTTCTAACATCAGATGTCTAGAATCCTTCTTCAGTCATTGCATCTCTCCTTGACACAGCTCAGAAAGTTTCTCTGATTTTAAAGATTCTTGTGATTCGATTTGATCCTCCTGGATAATCTCTTCATGTTAAAGGCACATCCTTAATTACATCTGTGAAATCCCTTTTGTCCTGCAAAATAACTTCTTCACAGCTTCCAGGATCTAGGGCTGGGCAATTTTGGGGGGATCAATTACTCTGCCTGCCACAGGGGGTTGCAAGTTGATGAAAGAACTCTCTTAAACTGCCTCTCTCCTTTTATCAGAGAGGAGATATAGTACCTAAAACCTCAGACAGACTTTCCCTTCTAACTCATTTACCAGAACTCTGGATCTGGACCCTAAATGTAAAGGAGATGGAGAAAGTAATTATCTAGCTTTCCCATCTTCTATAGCAGGAGACAGGCAAGACTACTGTTGGCCCAACACCAGGATCTGTCACACACTGCTTTGCCATGGTGTTTCGTCTCAGAAGAAAACGACGGAAAAATGTTGTGAAATATTTAAGTAGACAAACTGTCTTTAGCTCTGTGGATTGGAGAGATCTGGCCACATATGCAATAACTTGGGAAATAAAACATCTACCAATTTGTCTGGAATCATCTTCTTGAAGATGCACTCCAGCCAACTGAAAGAGAAAGAGTGACAGCTATCAGCCATTGAGATTGAGACCTTACTATGTGCTGGGACTGTTACAAAGCAATTAACTTAGTTAATTCTCACCATATTCCTATGAGACAAAGATTATAATTAACCTCATTTTCAGATGAGAAAACGGAACACAGAAAGATTAAATAAGTTCTTCAAAATCACATAGTTATTAAGGGGTGAACATTCAAACCTAGCAATTTCAGCTCCAGAACACACTCTTTATTAAGAAATTATAATTTTACATGAAAGTTTGTGTTGCATGTGAAATTACCAAATGAAAACTTCTAGAACATGTTTGGGTATATCCAGTTTGTACCTCAGAAGTGAGGTCTGGGCTGGAGATAGAAATTTGAAAATATGTAACACTTTATGGGTATATGTGTCAGGGAAGCTGGTGACAAGAGTCTGGAAGGAATATAACATGCCAAGAGGGAGGCAGCAGAAACGTGGTATTGGGGATCCAGAAAACTGAGGGAGAGTCAGAGCAGATGGCAGCTCAGAAGCTAGATAGGCCTGGAGTAACAAAAGTACAAAAATCATAGCGGATGGCTTGACAAGGTCAAAAGCCAACAGGAAACCTGTGGTAGCATAAGAAACAAGACTGAAAAATCAGGGGGAAAAAAGGCACAGGACAAGAACTAATGCCAGCAATTGCACCCACCTCTGTTCACGTAGTATTTTAAGTGTTTTACAATTTCTAATTGTCTTCCATATTTTCTCAACTAAACAAGCATGGAATGTGAAATGAAAGCAAGTGTCTCCTTTTTTATTCTAGGAGCTTCTATCTGCTTCTCATAAGGCAGGAGTCTGATGTTTACAGAGAGAGGTGATTGAAGATGCCTCTCTTTCTTGCCAATGTAGTGGTTAAACATGAAAACTTTCAGAAATATGCCTTTCACTGTGAGAGAATTTAAAGGCTCGTGCCCATCTATCTAACTTTCTGCTGAAGAAAATCCTGGAGCTTCTTTAAGTTGTTACTGCTGTCTCTAACTGAATCTTACTTTTCCTAAGGCTCAGATACATCCTTTTTGTTCACTTAACAATATTACGTGGTCATCTTTCCATATCAATCCATATAATGCCGTTTTTTCTTATGGAGTCAGCACTTCTAATTCCTCCTAAAAATCCTGCAGGAAAGCCCTGTTCATATTCTGACTGATGCATTAAGAACACAAAGACTATTTGGTTCTCAATGGGCTTGCCTTTGGAACATTGTTGGAAACTCTCTGGACTTCTCTGCCATGTTTTATTAACATTGACTCCCAGCATTATGTTAGAGAAGACTTTATTCTCTCTTCCTGTCAATTACGTTGACTGACAGCCTGCAATGAGTTTCCTAGTAACACCTAGGGGATGCTTAAGTTCCCTACTCAACTATTCTTCAATATATTGAGAAGCTGTCACTAAACAGTCACTTCTCTCTCTTTTCTGCTGATGAAGACAACTTTGCTCTTAACCTCACGTATAATTTGCCAAATACAATAAGGCTTTAGATTATGCAACTGCCTGACATCATGGATTTTTAAAGAGTTTCTTTTTTTTCCCCTTAGTAATAATCTTGAATTCTCTGTGGGAGGTAGTTAAGATTATTCATTAGTTCAATTATGGCTGTTGGTTCTGTCTACAGGAAGCCAAATAACTTTTTTTTTAAAGAATAGATATTAAATGATTAATCATGGCACTGCCCCAAAATGCAGACATTGGAATTAGATTTGGGTTTCCTGGACATCATAATTTTTTTTTTTTTTAGGAAGATTAACCTTGAGCTAACTGCTGCCAATCCTCCTCTTTTTGCTGAGGAAGCCTGACCCTGAGCTAACATCCATGCCCATCTTCCTCAGCTTTATATGTGGGACGCCTACCTACCAAGCGGTGCCATGTCTGCACCCGGGATCCGAACCGGCAAACCCCGGGCCGCCAGAAGCAGAATATGTGCACTTAACCACTGCGGGCCAGCCTGGACATAAAATTAAACATGGATAATTGATGTGTACAAACTTATAAATATTTACCCTGGGGGTGAGTTAGTGGGGCAGTACGCCAAACATTTACTTTGGAAATAATTTGAAATGTTAAACTACAAATGTGTTGCCTTTTAGCCGCAGTATTCCAAGGACCTATTAACCTTTTCGCAAGCTCTGGAATCTATCATCTGCGAGCATCCCAATATCCCTTTGCAGATCTTATATGCATTTCCCTTTCCTACTGAATTAATACATCTCTAATATTCTAGTCTGCTGACCTAGACCATCAACCTTGTTGTTTAGCTAATAAATGCCCATCATTGAGGGTGAGAAAGCTCTTGGCTTAGCCTCAAAGGAGGAAAGGATTTTTAGAAAAGAAAAGATTCCAGGGAGAGAAAATTAATCAGGAGCTATATCTTAAAATATCATTCTATTAGAAATATATAGTACCCTCCTCAGTGCTAAGACAAGTTACTGCCCACTCAATGCCGTTTTCTTTCCCTATTTTAGTTTGTCTGATTATACAGAGCACAACTCTGAAGCCAAGCCGCTGAGTTTAAGCTTCACTAGCTGTGTGAACTTAGGCAAATTCCTGTAACTGATCTGTGACTGAGTTTCCTCATCTGAAAAAAAGATTAAGAATAGCGTATTAATCTTATAGTTCTTTTATGAGGAATAATATATGACTAGAATATTATATGCAAAGCACTTAGGACAGTGCCTTCCAGTAATCCTTGGACTTAACATAAAAATTGTTTTGATCAGCCTAAACTATTCCAAAATCATTTTCTTTTTAATTTCAAATCCGTATTGTTTCAAACTTAATTTGACACTTTTGACAAAAGGAGATATAGCCCACTAATGATTTGACAATAATAAAATGATACTTATATAATTTTTATTTGATAATTATAAAAAAATAAAATGCAGGGGGTTGCACAATGATTGTGTTGTTTTCCATTTCTCACCTCTGCCTCTCAGCAACAGTCTCTCCCATCCTTCTCTGCCTTGCTTTGTTCAAATAGATATTGAACACTGTGGAACACATCACCAGAACTCCCTCACAAGTTGGCTTCCACTTGTGTTTAGCCGGTGGAAGTCACCAGCAGCAGGTCAGAAAGATGGAGGCGAAGGGGCTTGCGGTATCTCCTCTCCTCCTCCTTCCTTTCCTTAGCATTGCCTTTCGCAAGCAATGGTCCCATCAAGACTTGGGTCTTGCACACCTACAGCTCTCACTGGGTCCTCCAATGCTATTTCTCTTCTTGCCTCTTTTGCCTCACCAGTGAAACCAGCTTCTCACAATTGTTGGTTTCATAGAGCTTCAGCATCCACAACATTGCCCACATGAAGTAGTCCCTTTAAATTCTCTTCATTTAAGTTATGGAAGACAAATTATTTCTCTAATAATCTACTTTAACGTAGTATGACTTATGTACCTGCTTTCATATTATAGTATGAACACTTACAGATAAGTGATTTTTAAATATGTGAACAAATATACTTTCCGATTGCCAGTTATTGTCTGAAAGGACTTAAGAGGCCATGTTTGTTCCAACCAACATAGCTGGAAGACGTGTTAGCAACTCAACACGTCTTTCAAGTACAGGTGCTGAGTTAATGATATTAATTATGATTTATAGTTATGCATTTAGGTCAGCGTGGCAGGAACATACACCCAACAATCACAACTAGTCACTGTAGTGAAATATATAATAAGAACATAAATACAGTTACAGAAATGGGAACAAGGGTAGTCAGCAGAAGAAGGTCAGCAGGCATGGTATTCCATGGGTGGTAATCAAGAGAGAAGTTTGGTATCTGGGAAAATATGTATTCCTTATAGATGACAAGTGATCAAAGCCTAGGAAGGATGATAATATTGAAAATGGATGATATTTTGTTAAACAGAGTGATAGGGAAATAGCCCAGAAAAGTCTGTTGGCAGATCCCAGAAGTTTACCCATGAAGGGTTCAAGAAATGAGATCTAGCCTCTACAACTGGGATGGTGATTGTCAAAAGGAAGGCAAACACCTCAGCACTTGGGAAAGGTTCATATTCCAAAGCATGGAACACAGGGACTGTGAACAGGGTTGGGATCCACTTTCCAGAACTGGGATTCAAGATTCAAACTTGGTCAAAACTATACAAAGAATTGATCTCACCTGTATATAACAATCTTTTTTCTTTTTATTATTTTATATTGATGTGTATGAGAAGGAAAAAGTGACACACATCATAAATCTAAGGTGAAATAAATGATCAAAAAGTGAATATCCCCAACTAACTTCCACCCAACTCAAGACATAGGACATGCTCAGCACCCCAGAAACCTCCCTTCTGTCTCTCATGAGTCACTACCCACTACCAATATTCTAATTTTTAATCAATAAATTAGGCCTGTTTCTTAACTTCATATAGCTGCGTTCCTGAAGTATATATTATTTTGTTTGTAGCTTCTTTTATTGACTATTATATTTGCGGTATTCATCCATGGCGTTGCATACTGCTACAGATCACTTATGTTCAATATCACACGATATTCTATTTTATGACCATAGGGCAATTTATTTATACATTTCTTATTCGTTGTACTACTGATGGATACTTCATTTCCAGGTTGGGGCTATTAGAATAATGTTTTTATAAAATTATATTAGAAATTTTTTCATCCAGATAAACTAAATATCTATTAGTATTTGTGGGATGGGCCCACAACGTATGGGATGGTTGGGTCATAGCATACACACGTGTTCAACCACAGTAGATAAACCAAACAGTTCCCAAGAGGATGTACTAATTTTCACTCCCGCCAACAGCATATGAAGACCGTCCATCCACTTCCTTGTGGGACTTTGTGTTGTCAGGTTGTTTTTTTTTATTTTGATGAGACATTCTGATGAGTTTGCATTGGTCTCTCATTGTAATTCTAATTACCATTTATCAAATAATTTATGAGATTGAACAACTTTCCATATTCTTATTGGCAACTTGGATCTTAGTTTATTTTTCAAAGTGCCTACTCAAGTCACTTACCCACTTTTCTAGTGTTGCCTATCTTTTCTTTACTGATTAATGTAAGTTCTATAAATACTGCATATGAAAACTTCATCATTTTTGTATGTTAAAATATATATTTTACTATTCTGTGGCTTGCCTTTGTGGCCTCTTAATAGTGTAGTATAATAAAAAGGTATTTTTAATTTAAATGTAGTCCGGGGGTGGGGCCCAGGGCCGAGTGGTTGAGTTTGTGCTATCTGCTTCCACGGCCCCGGGTTTTACCGGTTCGGATCCTGGGCACCCCGGACATACCGCCACTCATCAAGCCACGTTGAGGCGGCGTCCCACATAGCAGAAGCAGAAGGACCTGCAACTAGAATATACAACTATGTACTGGGGGGCTTTGGGGAGAAGAAGAAGAAAATAAAAAAAGAAGATTGGCAACAGATGTTAGCTCAGGTGCCAATCTTTAAAAAAAAAATGCAGTCCCATTTTTCAACTGTTTTTCTTATGAAGAGACTAAAAAATTGTATTCTCCAAGTTGAAGAAAAAAAGTGGAAAACATACTATTGTTTGGCCCTAGATTTAAGCCCTCAGGAAGTGAACACAGAGCCCGTTTAACCAGCACCAGTCAGTCATTCACAATTCTGCTTCCATATGCTTACCCCTGAGTGTGGAACAATCCCCAAAAGCCCTACTTCCACCGCCCTGCTCCTTTTGTTTACAAACTCACCCCGTCCTTGGACTTTGTGCTTATCCAAAATGTCTCCATAAGATTAGCGCTTTGATTTGCTCTGTAAAGACAGTTCTCCCTGGCCTAGAAAGTAATAAATTCAGCTGGTTTCAGATATACTTGACGAGTAATCTTTTCCCTCAGCAATACCAGTGCTTGTTGTGACTTATTTAAGAACTTTGACAAGTATAAAAGTTAGTGTTCCCTCTAGCATTGCTAGAAGCAGGGGCAAAGAACAATTATATTTAGGACCCCTAGACCAGGGAGTGAAGCAAAAGAGAGCTTCCCATTTCTAATTACCCACCAAGAAATTCTGCTTATAAATTAAAGAGAGAAGGGGAGCATAAAAGTTGTTCTTCAAATTGGAACACGTTTCCACAGAAAAGAGACCCTACCATACTTACAGCGGGACGATAGCATAAACTGGGATGGTCCCCAGAAATCTGGGGCCTATGCCCCAACCAGCTGTAGGATTTTGTCTACAGAGTCTCATCTGCTTTTCTGTTCTGTTCGACTAATCGTGGAGGTTCTTTTCATTAGACCAGAAGCAAATCTAGTGAATCTCTTGGGCTCTTTGCCCTGGTCTCCATCCCAGTTCCTAATCAAACGTCTAAGCATGTATCCATGTATGAAAGAAGCTGCCACTTTGACTATGCCAAGTGTGTGAAGAAATATAAATCTCTTACAGGCCAGTAAGAGAAATATTGATGATAATGAGAGACACAAAGAGCTCTTTACCTGAAAAAAAAGAGTGTTTTAACCTCTTTATAATTCAAGCCCAAATAGGGTCTTGACCAATATGAGTCTTCCTTCACACCCCTTCTCAGGATTTGTGGGGATACTTGAGTTCTCACAGTGGAGTTGGATGCTAGCTCTATCCCATAAGTTTTGACTAGACTTATTTTTGTGTATTATACACTTTGTGTTTTCAACTTCTTCATTGTCATAAAGTGACAGTAATTTTTGAACAAGTTCTGGGCTTGTTTTGATGGAGCTTGGACTCACAAAATGAAATCATACTCTCCAGTTTGTGGAACTCCGTTATCATTGGTCTTTTAGTGAACATATTTAATCTTTAGGTCTTTGTTTTTCTTTTTCTTTACTTCCTGCAGACACAAGTATTTCCATATTTAACTTATGTCCTTCATATTGCTGTTCATAGCAGTGGCCATGAAGTTCATCACTAAGATCTCCCTTTAGGAGAAACTGTTGGAGGGAACAGGGTTGATTGACACCTTCCTGCTGCCACCCTGTTGGTCCATCATAGCTTTCACCCCAAGCCAGATTCCCCCAGGCTTCTTCTATCTGTGGACACAACACGGAGGGCTATTAAACCTGCACCATTCCCATTTGATGTGAGAGTCCTCTAATGGCAGTACCTTCAGCTTGGGGACTCCCCATCTGCCTGCGTTCTGAGAATCTTCTTACACCTTTTTCTGTCCCCCTCTCCTTTAGCAGGAAAAGACATGTCACAGCCTGACAATGCTCCTTGAAGACTCCTGCACACCCCATCTCTTAATTTTCACAGACATTTCACCCATAAATCCCATATACCTTTAATCTCTTCTTGGCTTCTGCCTCGTGGAGGATCAGAACTGACATCTAGAAAGGGAGAAACAGATGGGTCCGATCTCTCTGGTCAGAGAGAGAGAGAGAGAGATCTCACCCTCGGAAAAACATTGTATTGCTTTATGAGCATGAGAATTTTATTTATATAAATGATATAATACTTAGAATACTTTAATTTTTCTGCTCAACATTATTCTGGGGGGGATTTATCTCTTTTTCTTTTTTTTTCTGACAGATATAAACTATTCTACCATAGGAATATATCACATATTGCTTTTCATTCCCCATTTCATGAATCCCTGAGCTGTTTCTGGTCTTTGCTACCATAAAACATGTCACTATAAAGATTCTACTTAGTTTCTTCTTGTGAAGTACTGAAGGAGTTTTTCTGGGGTATTTAGGATGCTGGTTATACAATTAGTTGTACAAGTAGTCGATTGTTTGTAAAGTAGTTACTCAATTTCCATAAATTCTGCAAACAGCTCTCCCAAGTTGCTGCATGAGTTAAAACTCACACCAGTGGTACAGAGGGTCCTCTTTGCCCACATCCTTGTCATCATTTGCTATGATTGCCTTTCCCAATTGTTGCCAGTCTCATGAGTGATATATCAAATTTCATCTTTTTGATTATTAGTGAAGCTAAGAATCTCTTCCTTACTGTATTAGTCATTTGGGATATCTTTTCTGGGAGTCACTCATTCATCCTCTTCATCATTTGTTTTCTGCTGGATTTCCTATCTTTTTAACCTTATAATTTAAGTTTCTCATTTTAAATTAATCTTTTTGAATATGTCTGTATGTGTGTGCATATGGCATTTTGGGCTTGTTTGTTGTAAGAGGTTCATTAAGGTATAAGTGATACACAATATGTGGCACATATTTAAAATGTATAATTTGGAACCACTGGCATATAGATACACCCAAACCATTTCTTTCTTTTTCACTACCAGGTCTCATTCCAAGTTTGTTTTATCCTCTCTTTCTCTCTTTTTTAATCTCTTTATATCTTTCTTATAATTCCTTCCTGAGAATAGCATTGTATTCTTTAGTGTTGTTAATTTTGTTGAGAATATACGGCAATATGTTTATTCTATTTCCTAGAAAAATACTTCATCTAGAGTATATTCTCCAGGTCACTTTTTATGTCTTTGTTGCGTTTTTCAGATTTTTTAAAAAGCTATCTCTACATAGGTTTAATTTATTTTGTTTTTATTCATTTTTTAATAATTGGGGCATACCTATCCAGTTTTGCCATTTACTTAAAAATAAAGAGGGGATGGTCATCCATGAGAGCTGATTTAACGAAGAGACTCTTTTTGGTATGTAATCTCAGAGCATTTGATTAAAAATTATGCTTTAACATATGGTATAGACATACAGATCAATGAAACAGAATAGAGAGTTCAAGAGGACACCCAGAGTTATGTGGTCAATCAATTTCAATAAAGATACCAAGATGATTCAGAGGGAAATAATTTTTTTCACCATAAATTGCTGGAGTGGTTAGACAATCAAAAATTTTAAAAAGTAAAAAAGAAAAGAAAAGAAATAAGCAAAAAGACAGAACCTTGACCTATCCTGCTCCACTCACCACATACAAACATTACCTGGTATTGGATTAAAGACAAAAATGAGAAACTTAAAACTGTAAACATCTAGAAGAAAAACGTACAGAATCTCTGTAACTTTGGGTCAGGCAAAGTTTTTTTTTTTTAATTTGAAAGAAAATAAATACAAAATATAAAATTTAAAAAATGGTGTTGAGCTTTATCAAAATTTTTTAAATTGATTTTCAAAAGACATTATTAAGAATATAAAAAGATAAGGCACAAATGAGAGAAAATATTTCCAAAACATATTTGAAAAAGGATTGATGCTCAAAATGTAGAAAGAATTCTTAAAATTCAATGATGAGAAGAAAAACAATCCAAAGAAGTTGACCAAAAAATATGAACCAACACTTTACCAAAGAAAGACAGAGATACCAAAAAAGCACATGAAAGAAATGTTCAACATCAGTAGTCATTAAGGAAATGTAAATTAAAACTGCAATAAGATTTCATTACACATTTACTGGAAAGACTGAAATTAAAAATTAAATTAGGGGCCAGCCCAGTGGCATAGTGGTTAAATTCACACACTCTGCTTTGGCAACCTGGAGTTCCTGGGTTTGGATCCCAGGCAGAGACCTGCACACTGCTCACCAAGCCATGCTGTGGTGGTGACCCACATACAAAATAGAGGAAGATTGGCACAGATGTTAGTTCAGGAGGATATTCCTCACCAAAAAAAATAATAATAAAATTAAACAGGCAATACAAAGTGTTGACAAGGATGCAACACAATTGGAAGTCTAGTACACTGCTGGGAGAATGCAAAATGCATTCAACAATAAAAAGAAACCAACTATTGATATGTGCTACAACATGAGTGAAGTTCAAAAATGCTAAGGAATGAAGCCAGAACTCAAAAAGCTTTAGTCTAAATGTTTCCATTTGTATGATATTCTGGAAGATGCAAAGCATAGAAATGTTTCAGATCATTAGTTACCAAGGGCTGGGAGTGAGGTGAGGGGGGCTGACCAGAAAAGGGAATGGGGTAATTTGGTGGGGAGGTTGGAAATATTTTATATCTTAATTATATTGGTGGTTATAAACTGATTGCATTTCCAAAAACAAAAAAGGATTGGTTTTACTGATGTAAATTATATATCAGTAAGCCTGAATTAATAAAAGTGTATGGTGTGACAATTGCTCTAGGGGCATGTTCTTCCTTACCTCTTGATGTATCTTACTTCATATTCTCAAATTCCATTTTTATTTGTTTACCTGTTTATTGGTCAGTCTCCCTACTAGAATGCAAACTCTTTGGGGACATTCCTTGTTGACTATGATATTCCTGGTTTATAGACTCGTACGTGGCACCCAGGAGGTGCTCCTGTGTTAAGTTTTTGATTTAATAAATGAGTACCTTAGACATGAATTTTCTCTGTTTAATTGTTTTTTATCAACAACTGCAAAAATGGTAGCAATTTTTTGCTTCCAACTTTGTTTCAACTCTAGAATTAAAAGAAAAATAAAAAAATAAAATGAGTTAGCTTTCCAGGATGGTGGGAGGGGGTCCTTCCTTCAGCTTTATCCCTCAGTCATGCTGAGCAGTAGTCCCCGCTTATCTATGGTGGGTATGGTCCAAGAACCCCACTGGATGCCTGAAACCACAGATAGTACTGATCTCTCTATATATAATGTGTTTTTTCCTAGGCATACATACCTATGATAAAGTTTAATTTATAAATTAGGCACAGTAAGACATTAACAACAATAATTAATAATAAAATAGAACAATTATAACTATATACTGAATAAAAGTTATCTTTTATTACAGATCTTATCAACCTCAACATACGATATTTTTGTTCAAGTCTCAAACTTTCACCTTTTCTCTTAAAGGAAGCACTTTATGGCTTCTCTTTGGTATATCCAAATTGCCAGCATCACTACTCTTGGGCTTTGGGGCCATTATTGAGTAAAAGAAGGATTACTTGAACACAGGCACTGTGATACCACGACAGTTGATTGGATAAGCTAGACAGCTACTAAGGGACTAATGAGCGGGTAGCGGATAGCTTATACAGCATCAACGCGCAGAACAAAGGGGTGACCCACAAGACAGCACAAGATTCACCACACTCCTCAGAATGGCCTGTGATTTAAAATGTATTAATTGTTTATTTCTGGATTTTTCCATTTAATATTTTTGGACCTTGGTTAACTGTAGATAACTGAAATCATGGAAGGCAAAACGGCGGATAAGGCGGGGGACTACTATATTGTGCAGCTGGGCCCCCAAAGAAACTTACTTTCCTTCTTCTACAGCCAAACATATTCTAAATGCATATCTTTCCAATAGAGGATAACTTCTGGAACCTTAGGCAGGCTGTCACTTTTAGAGAAAACAGCACTGTTTTAGAGATCTGAAAAGTGTGTATTCAAGATTCAGTTTTCTCATTTGAACAATACACCTAATATGACCTACTCTTCAGGCTTGTGGTGAGGATTAAATAAGATGAGTATATAATGTGCCAGATCCAATGCTTGGCCGAAGTAGTATTCAATATATATCTTTCTTCAAAAAATATTTAATATATATTCTCTCCTTCCAAAACTCTCTCTTCTGCACAAAACAAAATAATGCCATTAAATAGTAGAAGAGAAAATTCAGTACTTTGTTTCTAGATTTCTAAACAAATAGAAAAGATTTTTATATTTTCTTTCTCATGACTTTGCTGAACACAAAATCCAAAGTTACCTCTACAACTTATGAAATCTGAGAACAATTTTCTGTACTGATTAATTGGTGTTTTTATTTTTTCTTGTAATATCACTGATTCTTTCCTATAAATATTTTTTACACCTAGCTAACTGCCTCCACCCCCTACTTCATGCTCTAAGCTCCTCAAAGTCAAGAACCCTGCATTATATTTCTTTGGGTCTTGACCTGAATACTGTGCATATTGTAGATTTTCCATAAACATATTGACTTGTTGACTAAGCTGTGGGAAGGTGCTCAGTTATACATTCAGAAGTGATCAAAAGAGAATAAGTATTAAAAACACAACACCACTGGGGTGGCACGGTGGCATAGTGGTTAAATTCACGCACTCCGCTTCAGGGCCCAGGGTTTGTGGGTTTGGATGCCCAGCTCAGATCTAGCACCACTCATCAAGCCATGCTGTGGCAAGCATCCCACATAAAATAGAGGAAGATTGGCACAGGTGTTAGCTCAGGACCAATCTTCCTCAAAAAAAAAAAAAAAAAAAAAAACCCAGCACCGACAAAAAACTCCCACTACTTTTAAAGCTTTCTTCAAAATTTGGCTGGACTAATTCAATTTTAAGATCATTTAGTAAGCATATCCAGGAAGTTTCCCCTGTAGTCAATATAATGTGTAAGTCCTCCTGACATAGTGAACAATTATTCATGCAGGGAAGACAGGTCGACCTGTTGGAAAGGGCAGCCAGCTCATTTTTCTTTCTTGCCTAGTCTAATTCTGCTTTGGGCTCAGAGAATGAGGAATGGTCTTTTACAAAGCATGGAGTACTGTATGTTCCCCCAAACTCTACTACTGAAAAGTCTAAAAAGAAGAAAAAGTGAAAGAAACTTTATCATCTTCCTTTCTTCATTTTTAGTCTCAATCTGTTTTTAAGTTACGCTGGATCTGATTACGTGTAAATTTCTAGAAGGCAGTGACTGAAAATTATGGTTGAACTTTATTTTAAAAATTATATATTTTTAAAAATTCTGGATCTACATGTGTCATCAGAAATTAATTATCTCTGCATCACTTCCATGAGTTTCCTTATGCTTGGAATAACCTGCTTTGAACATGTATACTTGTCTTCAGACTCGAAGTAAAGATTAAAAGAGATGGGCGTACATGTATTTCAGCTAAATGCTTGAGCATCATTCAATAAATATTTGCCCTTACTCTGTAAACCTGTTCTGCTCTGTTCTCCTGGATGTCCTTCTTTACATTCATACACAGTCAGGGCTCAAGCCATGTAATTATGCAGTTTATCTTTTTATCTACCCATTTGAGAGGCTGAATATCCAAAAAGGACAATAGATGGACCATATTTAATAATAGAACTCTGAGTGACTTCTCTGCACGAACCAATCCAGAAAGCCAAACCACAACTTCAGCAGCAACCAGCCCAGGAAGATCAACAAAAACCTCTGTAGCAATCAGCCGAGAATGGTCAAGGGTTGCCAACTTCTCTAATAGTTGTCCTTGTTTCCATCTCGGGACTAACCAGAGAGATCCAAAGATGCTCTTTCATACAATCACATAGGATGCCCCACTTCTTGTTAGCCTGTGTCCGGCTTCCCCATGCCAACCACTTCTGATTAGAGCATGCCTGAGCCTTCCAGTTTTTTCACTCTAAAGCTTTCTCATTTGTTATCTATCTTTGAGCATCAGCCGAATGCAAGTGATAATGGCTGACTCTCTTGCTATAGTAAGCTCTGAATAAATAGCCTCTCTTTGTTTTCATTTGGGTGGTCTTCATTTATTTCCACACATTCTTCCTTTGAACTTTGTCCTATTTTAACTTTGAATATTGTAGGAACTTCTTACTGTTTTTATCTCCTTTTTAAAATTAACTCTCACAACATCCTGCCATTGCAGCCAACTTGTACATTTTTATCAGTGTGATACTTCAGCATTTACTCCAACTGTGTCATTCTTTACTCAAACGTTTGCAAATACTCCTCATTTCCTGAAAGGCAAATGGAAAGTGTTACATATGACCGTAGAACTCCATGATTTAGTGTCAGCTTAGTTTCCTTTGCCGCCATTTCCATTTATGCTTTGCAATTTAACAACACTGAACTACTTAAGATTTCATGTCTATGTCAAGATAAGCCAGTGCCCCTATTCGTTTTCATCTGCATTTCTCTTGACTTTTCCGCCAAAACTGCTAACTCATTATTTCATTCTCAGATCAAGTATCACTTTTGATAATCTTTCATGTGTAGTTCGGTTGTCATCATTAGAACAAATGCCATATAATGTTGTAGCAGCTGTTTAAATACTTGCTTCTTTTCCAGATCTCAAGATGCTTAAGAGAGAGTTCCTTTTCCTCTTTACTTTTGTATCTCAGGGTGTGACATTTGATAGGTGCTTTGAAAATGTTAGTTGAAATAATGCGGATATTGACGGATGCTCGGGAACATGTCCAGTAGAACCAACTGCTCTTTTCTTTTGATTATTTCCAAATAAGTTCAGATTTATTTTTTATGGAAAACTCTATTATAAATTTCTCCTTTTTAAGCACACAAAAATGAAAAGAGATTAAAAAAATCCACATCACTTAAGTTTGATGCACATTTTGACTACAACCAAATTGTCTAATATCCTGATAGGCTAGTTTTAAGTATTTTTAAGTACTAAGAAAGAGGCCATGGAAGGTGAGTCATATTTCTGTATATTTTAACATATAACTTCCCAGAGGTACCAAAATAACATAAGGAGTAGTGTTTGTTTATTTACTTTTTACAATGAACCTAACCATAATCCTTTGGTAGGATATTTCATCATATTGTAGATTTATTCCAAAACTGTTTTCACAGGGGAATGCCTTGTACTTCATTATGCTGAATTTAAAAGCAGTTAGCATGTTGTGACAAAGTACTCCAAAACTGTTTGAGCACAAGTGTCATTAAAATTTGCAAACTGAATGCTGAGCCTTTAGAGATATGGATAAACCATCTCGTGAAGTTTCAAGAAGGCTGTGTTCCCTTAATAAAAAAGCAAAATGTGCAAATAATAATAATAAAAAAATCTTTGTGCATGTGTTTGCTCTTTCCAAACACATATTGGCTGTTCACTGAAACAAAATAATGTATAAAAGGAGCTGGGCCAGATTGAAGGCTGACTTGTTGAATTATAAATGGCTATAAATTATCCAGGCCAATCTATCTGGCAGGCAGAGGAATATTATAGTTTGAAGCTTGAAAAAAAGTTTTAAATGAAAACATAGATAAGGCGGAGGTGGTAGTGGGAATCTTCAATGAGGTCACCTGAAGATGGTTTGCAAGGGAGAAGAGTGATGGACCAAATTAGGCAGGACCAACATCTGAAAGTAGGCAGAGCCAGAAGTCCATAAACGAAAGAGATAGGAAGTAAGGGTTCATGTTGCATCTACTAACATCCTTGGCACAAAGCTCGACACATAAAATACTTAGCATTTTTAGCATAATGTGCGTTAAATATATAATAAGTGTACAATTCAGTGAATTTAATGTTAACTGAAATAATATCAGACTAACAACTAATACATTCAGCCTTCAACAAATAATTAATGTTTCCTAGTCATTTTTCCATTTGTTCACTCAAAAATCATTTACTGAGTGGTGAACCAGTCACATAAGATCTCTGCCTCATGAACCTTAAATTAAAGTGGATTATATGAACAATACACATGGAAAGAAGGAAATCAGTGAATTTCTGATAATTGCAGGTGGCATGAAGACAAAATAACCCTGAGACTCATTAAAGTGTAGAATGCCTGGTGTGGAGGCATCAGAGGTTGGTCCATTGCTTTAGGTAGAGTGGTTAGAGAGGCCTCTCTGAGGGAAAGATTCTTGGATTCAGATCTGTGTGACAAGAGAGCCTCCTTTGTACACATTTATGTGAAAAATACCAGGCAGAAGGGCTAGTTAATGCAAAAGTCTATTGAAGGATGAACTTGGCAATCTCAAGGGTGGGAAAGTGGGCTGATAGGACGAGAGCCCAATGAAGGAGAGCAACAGGATTTGCAAGTGAGGTCCAAGAGGTAACAAAGAGTTGGACTGTGCAGGACTTCATCAGCCATGGCACGTATTTGGATTTAATTTAATTTCAGTAGAACACTTAGGTGGGGTGGATTTTAGGCAGAGAAGTAGAAAGATTTGATTGCCCTTTATTTTTTATTACTATTATTTTAATGATCAGACTGGCTCCAGCTAGGTTGAGAATGGACAGTAGGGGAAGATGAATGCCTCCCTGAGACTTATTATTCAGGAAATGTGTTGTCCAGAGCAGGGCTGATAGCCACGGAAAATGAAGTAAACAGTTATATTTGCAATATGTGTGACATACTTGACTAAATGCTGGGGGAACAAAAATGAAACAGATAGCCATATACTTAAAAAGTTTATAGGCCATACAAAATAAAATAAATAGTGTAATGACTGCTATAATTAAAGGAATGTAAGAAGATACTTTCAAAAATTTACGTTTGGGAATTAGATTGTTAAAGATTCTAAGCCAAATTCTGCCAGTTATTAAAAATGAGATCTCTTTTTAAATAACTTTTGTTTCTCTGAGACCATCTTCTTATTTATAAAAAATATACAAGATTAAATACTTTTAAGATGTGAGTTCTGTTCAATTTGACGTAGCAATAACAAAATAACAATTAAAATCACAAGTTATTTTGTAGATCCTGACAAACTTATTCTAACGTTTACATGAAAAAGCAAAAGAGCTTGAGTAAACAACACAATACTGAAGAAGAAGGAGGAAGAGAAAAAGATGAAAAAGGTTAGAGGACTCACACTACCCAATTCCAAGGCTTGCGATAGAATTATAGTGATCAAGACAGCATGATATTGGTAAAAGAATAGACACATAGATCAATGGAACAGAATAGAGAACCCAGAAATAGATATACAAATATAATCAAGTTTGACAAAGAAGCAAAGACATTTCAACAGAGAATGGATAATCATTTTAAGAAATGATGCTGGAATTATTTGATAGCCATTTGCAAAATACATAGATAGATGATAGATAAACAAACCTAGACAAACACCTTATACTTTTCACAAAAATTAACTGAAAATGGATGGTAAACCTAAATGTAGAACACAAAACTAGAAAACATCTGGAAGATAACACAGAAGAAAATTATGTTACATTGGAATTGATGAACTTTTATATTTAAAACACCAAAATCATGAATTATGAAAGAAAACAAATAAGTTGGAATTTATTAAAATTTAAAACTTTTCTTCTGCAAAAGACATTGTTAAGAGAATGAAAAGACAAGCCACATGCTAGGAGGAAACACAAGAAAAATATATTTGATAAATGCGTTCTGTCCAAAATATACAAAGAACTATTGAAACTGCACAATAAAGAAAATAATTTAAAACTAAGCAAAAAATATGAACAAACATCTTACCAAAGAAGATATACTGGTATCAAATAAGCATAGAAAAAGATGATTAACATCACCTATTATTAGGGAATTCCAAATTAAAACAATAATTAGATAATATCACACACTTATTAGAAGGGCTAAAATCCAAACAATTAATGGCACCAATTGCAAATAAAAATACAAAACAACAGAGACTTTCATTCATTGCTAGTGAGAATGCAAGATGTTACTTCCACTTTGGAAGTTTCCTACAGAGCCAAGCATAGTCTTGCCCTAAGATTCAGCAATCACACTCAGAGGTATTTACCCAGCTGATTTGAAAACCTATGTGCACGCAAAAATCTGCACATGAATGTTTATAGCAGCTTTATTCTTAATTGAAAACAAAAGCAGTAGCGACCGAGATGAGATGTCCTTGAATAGGTGAATGGATAAACAAACCATGGAACAGCCATATAATGGAATATGAGCCAGCAGAAAAACAACAATAAATGAACTATCAAGTCATGAAAAGATGATGAAGAATCTTAAGTGTGTGTTGCTAAATGAAAGAAGTCGGTTTGGAAAAACTGCAAACTGTATGAGTCCAACTATATGACATTCTGAAAAAGGCAAGGCTCAGTGATGGCGTATTAGTTTCCTGTGGCTGCCGTGGCAAATTACCGCAAACTTAGTGGCTTAAAACAACTGAAGTTTATTCTTTCATAGTTCTGCAGACCAGAACTCTGAAATCAAGTTTTCAGCAGGGCCATACTCACTCCAAAGGCACTAGGGGGCAATCTATTCCTTGCCTCTTCCACCATCTGGAAGCATGTGGCTCTGGCATCTGGCTTGCAGCATCTGGTTCCAGACATTCCTTGGCTGGTGGACACATCATTCCAATTGCTACCTCGGTGGTCACATGGCTTCCTCCTCTTTTCTGTATGTCTTCCAGCTGCTTGTTTCTTATAGGAATATTTGTCATTGGATTTAGTGTCTACCTACATCATTCAGGATAATCTCCTAATCGTTAAATCTTTAAATTAATTTTATCTGCAAAGACCCTTTTTGCAAATATGGTACCATTCAACCCACTACAGATGATAGTGTTGCCAGTGGCTTAGGGAGAAGTAGAGGGTTGGATAGCTAAAGCGCAGGTAATTTTTTAGGGTTGTAAAACCATCGTATGATACTGAAGTGGTAGATAGAAGATAATAGGTATTTGTTGAAAATCCATAAAATTTTATACCACAAAGAGTGAACCTTAATATATGCAAATGAAATAAATCATTTTGGAGGCCAGAGAATTCCTGGATGGAATGGAAAATGTGACGAATTAATTGACCTGTTCTACAAATTCAGGAAATAACTCATTAAAGGGAGTGGGGAAAATAATGGTGACCTAAGTTACTTTGGAAATGAGTAGAGTCTATAAAACAAAAGGAACATGTAACTGCACTCTAGCACTGTATTCTAGTTGGTAAACTTGTTTCACATGGAGTTATGGGTTGATAATTCCAATACCACTACATATGTATATGGAGTTAAACAGTTATGTAAATGGATTGTGGATTGAGGGAGCCAGGCTCCTCACTATTGGAGTGGGACATTATAGATGAGCAAGGAGAGGAAGTTAAACTGAATCATGTGATAATAGATTAGAATCGGAGATATTAATATAAGTACAAATGGTTACATAAAAAAATATTTATACTTATGGCTATGTACACTAGTTAGTATATACACATATATTTCCTTGCTGTGTCAGATGAGAGGACATAGAAGCCATGACACGCTAGTAGGAATGAACACACCTAGTACACAGATCTTGATTTCTAAACCTATTCTCCAATAAAATTAACTAGAGTTAATTGGAGAAATGGCTAATTCTAGGACTGGGGCAGAAAATATACAAGATGAGCCTGGAGCATCTTTTAGTGCCAAAAAGTAAGAAAGTGCTAAGCAAACAAAACAAAATGACAAAACCACCAACAAGAACAAAAACCCACTATGAGAGGAGTATGTCAAAGTGACCAGGAGTCAACTGAAAGATCTCCCAATGGCCAAATCTGAGACGATATGAACAGTAAAGTGCAAAAAGTTGTACTGGATTATAACCCAAGGTATAAAGTAAATATCCTACAGTCAACATTGATATAAGTACATGATTGAATAAATAAATATATAGGGAAGAATAGACAAACCTCCTGTGCAGAATTCCAAGTTTATGTAGATGCTCCACTATCAAGGATGTGGAGCATAACTCTCCACACTAGATATGGGTGATACATAGTGACTTCCTTCCAAAGTGCAGTGTGCCCTTTCCAAAAAGTACAGTATGGGAAAAAGAGTAACTTAATACTGGAGAAATCTGAGAAACATCACCTCAGCCAGGGGATTGAGGTTAACATCAACAGTGATGAGCCATGTTGATAGTATTTGTCCTTGATATGGTGTGATGAAAACGGCACTTGACCTCTGTAGTCTTCCTGCCCAAAACACATAACCCTAGTCTAACCATGAGAGAAACTTAAGAAGATCCTAATTGAAGGACCTTCTGCCAATACCTGATCAGCGCTTTTCCCAACTGTCAGCAAAATCTAGCAAAGTCTGGGAAATTGTCACAGCCAAGAGGAGTCTAAAGAGATACGATAACTAAATTTAATGTGATATCCTGGATGGGATCCTGGAACTGAAAGAGTACATTAGGTAAATACTAAGGAAATATGAATAAAGTATGGACTTTATTTAATGATAATGTCTCAATACTGTGGTTCATTAATTGGGACAAAGGTACATATAAATTTGAGATACTGATAACAGTGGAAACTGGATGTGGGTTATATGGAAACTCTCCGTACTTTCTTCACAAGTTTTCTTTACATCTAAAACTGTTCTAAAACTTTAAAAAGTTTATTTAAAAAGAAAATGTAAGATTAAAAACATAGTGGAAACAAATATAAGGAACTTAAAATACTAACTGTGAAAGTGTTAGCTCATTACATGGATGTATGTATCATTGTTTAAATTGAGTAATTGAAACACCCTCAAGAATATGATAATATGGAACATTTCACAGATGTCTGAGTCTTCCACTATGGCCAATATTATTCCTTTTTACTGTTACTATTGTCTTTGGAAATCCAGCTTACTTTTCAAGGTCTAACAAAAACCTCCTTTAAAGACACTCACACTCACCTCCCACAAGCATCTTGTCTTTTCTTCCTCTGCATTATGAGGACACTCTGCTTATAAGACCACGTGGTACTTGGGGTGTGCATTTTTCTTTCTCTGAGACACTGAGTTTCTCAGAGTCAGCAAAGTGCAGTGGCTAGAAAATGGACACACTCAAAAGGACTTAGATTTGAATGGTTAGCTACTCCATTTTCCAGTTTCATGAACTTGGGTGTTATTTAACCCTTCTGTGCCTCAGGTTTCTTATCTATAAAATGGATCTAATAAAGTACTTACCTACATATAAGGATATTGCAAGGAACAAATGAGTTAATACGTATAAAAATTAAGAAAAGTCCTGGTATGTGGAATGAACTACATAGGAATTTTCTATTATTATTATTAATGCTATTATAATTTGTCATATGGTTGTTGTTGTTGTTATTTAAATCTGTGTGTCACTGTCACCTAGCCATAGCAAGGGCCTTCTAGATAACTGTTACTTTTCTACTCAAGTTTCATAAATGCCATGGAGTACAATGCAGCCAATCCATTGCTCTTCATGAAACTGTAATGTGACTTTATAAAACAAGTTTATGGAATCAGAAACTCCAAATCTCATCCATATAGTATGTTTCCTCCTACTCAACTAAAGGTGGAAGATTCTAGTACATACTTCCTCTCTGAGCATGGTTGATAGGAAGATGATAGAGGCCATTATATAAATCAGGCAAGTTTCTATTATTTTAAGAAATAATATTTTCGGAAATTTGACAAAATGTCTTCCACACAAAGGAAAATCAGTTTCCTTCAGTAAGGAAAAGTGTTAATTTACTCAGAGACCCTATAGACTTGAATATGTGAAACATAGGTATGGTATTTTACACTTCAGTGCATGATAAATTGTATATATCACAATACCTAAAACATGCTTAAATTTTTGTTCCCAGGGCCCTAGAAATTTATACATGCAAGCAATATCTGTGAAACACTAAAATTCAGAAGTGTATAGAAGTACTTGTTTTTATTTTAACAGGAAGATTGCTATAATTTAATCATAATAAATTATGTGTGCGTTACTTAAAAATCCTACAAATAGTGTCTCAAATGCATTTATTTTTTCAAATTTAAAAATTGTCATTTTCCCTATCTTTTAATTACCTGCCTTGGAATGACCAGCATGTATATGGCAGCTAACATAAACAAATATATTATAGCAAGGATTTTTATCCCAATAAAATAACCCCCAACAATACAGCAAATCAGATAACTGCACTAAATATGATTTTTGTATATGATATATCTATACATTTTATATGTGAACAGAAAAAATTTTACAGAGACAGAGCAGCAATTGGCAGTGGATATAAGGGAGAAGAGAATAGCTCTTAAACTGACATTGAGAGACTCAAGTTTCATGTTTATAGTTAGTGTAATCTCCCCTCTTTCATCATTATCAAGCTGGAACTGTTCCTAATAGGCACACACACACACACACATGTACATATGCACACACATACATAGACAAACACAAACATATGCACACATACACACATATATACACACAAAGAGATTATTATGACCTCTCCCTTCCCTCGAGCCAAGAAATACTTTCACACAGAATTAGTTGCCATTTATTAGCATGTCCTCTTCAAGCTGTTCCATACAATAAATCCCATACGTATTATATGTTTAAACACACACTAAGTCAATTTACAAATGTGACTATGTCCATAGGAAAGTTGGGAGTATTCCTAGAGCTATTATATGTGAAAATCCTTTGAAAATGACGTTATTGTTATTGGTTAATTTTCCTTAAAGATTAAGAGCTATGAGTTGTTTTAAACCTGGATATATTTCTTACATTTTGGTGATCAAGACCACATTGAAAAAAGGGATGAGAGCCATGCGTCCTCTCTCTGAGTATCTGAACACACACCTTCACATTCACACACGCACACACAGTTTATGTAAACTTTCAGGGTGTTTATGGCTCACTTGAAGCTGTTCAGGTTCCCAAGACTCCAAATGAGAACTCTTGCTCCAAAATGTTTCAGCTGCATAAAACTTCTGGGTCATTGGAACATGTATGATAAGCAATGTAGTTTATCCTGGGTTCAAATATTCCCCACATTGACCTTGGTTTCAAATTCTCCTATTCCAAGGGCAGTATTCAAATACAGACTTTTTATGCGAGATCACAACTTGATTCAGAATTCTCAACCTCCAAATTCTCTTGCATTTTTGTGAATTTTGTGAGACGTATTTTGCCCCTCTTGACTGCCATCATTTCTTGGGCACTGGAAAAATCACACAGGGCTGTTAACTTCAAAATCTTTAGAAACAAAAGCAGGAGATTCATCACAAGCTCCCTGTCTTTTTGAAAATACAGTGTACTCAACCAAGAGTTGTTCCTTGTGGCTGACTAACTGTTGCACCTTTGTTTCATTGGCATTTTTTTCTTTCTAAAGTTGCATGTTGTAGTCTGAAGATGGTCATGCTGAGTCTTGTCACGTGTAACACAGAACTCAGTAGAAACCACTGAAAGATTTACAAGGCGCTTTGGAGAATTTTAGCCTCTCATTAGATTTGCATGTATTCACATTCTGATTGTCCCAAATGTAATTAGCTTTTTCTGTTTACCAATTATCTTGGAAGATTTGCCAAATGCATCTTGACAGTGTTCTGACAGGAACTTGCAGCAGTTACAAATTATTCGAAATAAGTTCATTTATACCATAGTGTAATTCTATGCTACATGAAGAATGAACACTATTTATTCATGCGATAGTAGAAATTCTCTAAGGAATTTCTATCAAAGAGAATTGGGTCATTATTCGTTGGAATGAACAAGTCATTAAGAAGTACAACACATAAATCTCAACCAAGGAAAAATTACTTCTTTCTAATTTCATCTCCATAACTTTCAACTTAAGATATTTTCTATCAATGCAAAGCCAAAAATGAGCTAATCAGTTCCTAAAAATCCACACTAATGGTGAAAAAAGTTACCCTGATATTTCAGAAAATTTGTATACTGAGCTTTAAAAGGTGGTGTAAGGACATACAACTTTTAAACGAAATAATGAAACCACATGGTAAACTCATGATCGTCTTATTCACTTCTCGTTTGACATAGAAAATGCTGATAAACAGTCAAAGTTGAGAATTTCTTGCTAAGTTTGCTGATTATCTTTCTTTTTAGAAGAAAAATAATTGTTTAGGTTTAAAATACATCGTGTTCTTATAACAATTGACTAGACGCTTATTTTTATGTCAACAAACCATACGATTAAACAGAGTGAGTGACAGCCAAATTTGGTACCCACCAAAGGATACATGAAGAAAGGATAAAATGCAAATGGTCAATAAACTTATTAAAATGTCCAGACTCACTGGGAACCAACAAAAGGCAAATTACTCCAATGAAGAAATACTCTTTTCACCTATAAAATTGAAAAGGATTAAAATAAATGACTAAATAATAAATTATTATTACCTACCTGTCTATATATCTGTCAAATCTTTGATCTGTCCTACCACAAGATTTGAGAAAAGCTAGAGGAAATTAAAGCTTATAAAATATTCACGTACGTATTCACTTTCACACACACACACACACAAATACACACAAACACAGTGCAAATAAATAAAGACCAGGAAACACCTAAGATAGAATAAATATTACTAGCCAAATTAAGAAAGTAGTTTTTAAATACAACTACTCTATAGTTATATAAATAGACTTTATTAGTGTCCTCTTTCACTCTAAATAGAGCTCCTGTGTGAGTGATTTATATAATCATCTAAAAAAGAGGCTTCAGCTGATTTTAATGAGGAAAAGTCTCACTGAGAGGCTAAGATGAACACCAGTATTGAGAGTCTCTGGGGCTAGGTTTGAGTGTGTCATGCCAAGGGATGGGTCCTTTGGTAAAGCCTCCATGTTTTATCTGGACACCTTAAGAACAATATCCCAGGAGATTAATCTTGAAAGAGTACAGCCTTCATAAGTACCAAAGTATAGATTCAAAACATCCATTTGATTAAGATAAGCAGTATTGCTAATGCCTCCAACCACCTGCAAGAAGCTAACATAAATCTTCAAAGGGAGAATCCCAAGCATAGTATAATTTTCAAAAATTTTCACATATAATATGTGACACACAATAAAAACAAAACAGACATATGATGAGATATTATTTGTAATGAAAAACTAAGAGTAACATCATGGAAAAGAACTTACAATGAAGCCATAACAAAATTATTAGAAACTTCAAAATAAATTGGACTAATAACTTCAACCTTTTTAAAAAAGAAATATAACATCATCAGAGAATGGGAAACTATATAAACAAATGGAAATTCTGGAATTGAAAAATAAAATAAAGTTAAGAAATTAATGGATGAGTTTAGCAGTAAATTAGATACAGTTAAAGAGAAAATTAGAAGAGCAGACAAGAAAATTTGCAGAATAAAGTTGGAGAGATAAAAGGGTGGAAGATGAAAAAAGAGGATATGACACCAAAAAGGATAAAGTAAAAAGGGTTAACAAACATGATCATTGGTGTCCCAGAAGGAGAAGAGAGATATAACAGGAGAAAAGGCATTTTTGAAGATAAGAATCATAGAATTTGTTCAAACTAATGAAAAAATCAAGCTGCAGAATCAAGGAGCACTACAAAATTTAACTGGGAAAATATTTAAAAAAAGTCACAAATAAAATTGTCAATAATAAAGCCTTAAGGCAGACATAAAGAGTCACATTGATTTCAAAGGAGTAACAATGAGACCAGAAGTTGTGAGGGCAGAATTAATGGAATATCTCCCAGCTCTTGTGGGGGGAAAAAAGTCAAGCTGAAATTCTAGAACAAGTAAAAACAATTTTTGAAATGGCTGAAATAAAACATTACCAGACAAATAAAACTTAGATACTTTGACACAAGATGACATGGGCTAAAAGAAACACTAATGGGGGGCCAGCCCGGTTGCATAGTGGTTAAGTTTGTGCACTCTGCTTTGGCAGACTGGGGTTTGCCAGTTCAGCTCCTGGGCACAGACCTTTACACCACTCATCAAGCCATGCTGTGGTGGCATCACGCATACAAAATTGAGGAAGATTGGCACAGATATTAGCTCAGGGCCAATCTTCCTCACCAAAAAAAAAAAAAAAAAAAAAAAACCCTACTAGTGAGATTTCATCAAAAAGAAGGAAATTATTGCATGTAGAAGCTGGAGGTGCAGGATAAAATAAAGACTCTCCCACCCATAAATGACATATAAACATGAATAAATCTAAAAGATTATTGGCTATAAAAACCAATATATCAATATCCAGAGAATTAAAAATTATGCATTGAATTAACATAACAGAAAGCAATAGTTTATGAGTGATAAATGTTACTAAAGTTTTCTAAAGCCATTCTATTGTCTTGGAAGAGATAGATGACCTAATTGGTACAGACTTCAATGGATCAAAGCTTAAGGATGTAACCTCCAAAGAGAACAGTAAAATAAAAAGGAAAATAGTGAATAACTACCAAGCTAATAGAGGGGCATAATCAGACAAATACAAAAGCAAGTTGTACAATAGTAGATTTAAATCCAAATGAAGAAGAACTTACATTAAATATAAGTGGATTAAAATTTCTAATTAAATGACAAAATTTTTAGAAATTTAAAAAAAAATTGTGTGCTGCTTAAAAGCATCACACCTACACTAAATGAATGCAAAATATTAAAGCATAAGAACAGTAAATATATTTCAGGCAAAATTAAGCAAAATATATCTGATGCTACTGTAATATTAGGAAAACCAGACTTGAAAGAAAGAAAGATTGAAAAAGAAAAAAACTTCATTTCATAATTCTTTTTAAAGTTTCAATATATCAGGAAGATATACAATTATAAATTTTAATGCATCTAAAAACCAACCTCAAAATAAAAGAAACGTGTTCTCAGAAATAAAAGATAAATACATGAATCTACAATCACTCTGGGATGTATTTATAATATATCTCAGTATTTAGTACTTAAAGTAGACAATACTACATTACTAATATAAAAAAATTTATCAACCAAATTAACAATAATTGTATAATTGATATTTACTAAAAGAGCAGAATACACAGCGTTTTTAAGTGCTCATGGAACATTTCCATATTGATAGTATTTTCTTTCTATATTGATTTTGACCATTGTGGAATTAGGCCAGGAATCAATAACAGAAAACCAGAAAATCCCCATATATTTGAAAAGTAATAAACACACATCTGTATGGCTCAAGTCACAGAAAGACACATATTAAAATTAGAAATTATTTAAAGTAAATATTAATTGAAATCCAAAATAAAAATATGAGATAAAGCTAAAGCAAGGATTTGAGTGAAATATGTATTAGAAGACAATATATAAAAAAAGACCAATATAAAGAAAAAGATTGCAAATGTATGAGACAAGCATCCATCTTAAGAAAATAATAACAAAAGAAGGAAACTAAGAAAATACAAGGAAACAAATAATATGGATAAGACCAGAAATTAATAAAATAGAAAACGAATAAACAAAATAGACAGCATAAATTAGGCCAAATTGTTTTTTTTCCTTTGGTGAAGAAGATTGTCACTGAGCTAACATCTGTGCCAATCTTCCTCTATTTTGTATGTGGGATGCTGCTAGTGTGGCTTGCTGAACAGTGTGTAGGTCCACACACAGGATCCGAACCTGTGAATCCCGGGCCACTGAGGCAGAGTGTGAGAACTTAACCACTATGCCACCAGGCGGGCCCCTAGTGTCAATTTTGGTAAGCTATATTTCCAGATATGTTTTTCCAGTTTGGTTAGCATATAGAATTCCACGTACATTTAGTAATTCTCACTCTCTGCTTCAGCTGCCTGGTGTTCACGGGTTCAGATCCCAGTTGCAGACCTACACACCACCCATCAAGTCATACTGTGGTGGTGTCCCATATACAAAATAGAGGAAGACTGACACAGATGTTACCCCAGGGACAATCTTCCTCTCACACACACACACACACACACAAAAACCTGACACTAGAAGAATTAAAAAATCTTAATACTCTCATTCCTATTAAAGGAAGTGAAACTGCATTTCCCAAATTGCAGTTCCTCTTCTGTTTCCAGATAAACTCAATTTCAAGTGATTTGAGCTTGCCTCAGTTTACCTCTTTATAGATGGACATATGATACCAAAGTATCTAGCACACTTTCTATGTCCTGTAACCCGGTTTTTAAAATATGGTATCATCATTCGGTGAATTGTTTTGTTGACCATTTAAATGTTGAAAATCCCTGAGATCTGAATTGTGTTAATTATTCTTTTCAGGTAGCAAATTTTTCTAATTTGCCTACATATAGAAGGATTTTTTTCTCTAATTTAAAAAAACTAATATGATGCTTTAAAGATTGGTGGTAGAGGTGTGCAGAGGGTGAATAATCCTGAAGCAAGTGATAATGTTTTATTGCTGGGCTTGCCAGTGAAAGTAATCTTCTTGTGCTGTTTCATCTTATTGTAATAGAGAAAAAGGATTTGTCAGGTCAATAGCTGCTTGCCAACTAAATTGATTTGTTCCTATAATAAGACCGTATCTGAAAGAACAGCTGCATTGGAATGATGATATGATTAAACTTAAGATATTCCACTGTGTTTCTCTAAGAGGCATTTATCTTTTGCATCAGCCAAGATGGAGCCTTAAATAGGAATGGGATAAGAATCACCATTCCTGATTCTTTAAAGTTTGGATGTTGACTCTAATATCTGCAATTCCCTCAGGACTTGAGTTTGCTTTTGATTTTAATTGTCTTTTTCACCTATAATAGTCTTTCTTTGGTGTGTCAGTGAGCTATTGTGGTAATTCTGCCAGGACTAAGGTTATGTGTTCAGATTACATGGTCTGTTTTACCAATCTTATCACAAGGAAGATTAAGTCAGATCTCCTTTCATCATCTGATGCCCTGACCTTGACCACTGGACCTGTGATGTCCTTGTTTCTAAATAATTGCTATTAGTCAAGGGTGGCGGCCAATAGTATTTCCTTCCTGTAGGCACGGTTACCCATTTGAGTTGCTGTGGGTCTCTTTAGGGAAAGTTAAGAAGAAGTCACAGTAAGCAACTGTCATGCTAATGAAATATTTCTTCTGAAAGAGTTCTGGATTTTTCTTCATTAGAAGAGTGTTGTTGGTGATCTGATTAGATAAAATCATAAACGCCAAGCAGGATTAACATGAAGTAACCATTTGTAGGTAAGCAATTGTTAAAAGAGTTAAAGCAAACTATAGAGAAAATCCTGGAAGTAACCATCAAAAAATTCTATATAGCAATATGAAGAGGAGCAATGTTTCAAATCACCATTGATTCTCACCAGAGACAATGAATACCAAAGACAGTACAATGGTATCTCTAGAATGCTGAAAGTAGAATCTAACTAAACAAAATTATCATTCTAGAATTCTGTATTCAGCCAAAATAAATAATAAGAACAAAGGCAAAAAAAGAGATTTAAGATGTAAGAAAACTTAGAGAATTATTTTGACATCAAATATCCAATGTAAAACCAAAAAAGTTGAAGACATTCTCCAGGCAGATAGGAAATGTTACAAGTTACAAATCTGTGTCTTTGAGCCGGCCCTGTGGCTGAGTGCTTAAATTTGCACACTCTTCTTTGGCGGCCTGGGATTTTGCCAGTTCAGATCCTAGGGACAGACATGGCGCCGCTCATCAAGCCACATCGAGGTGGCATCCCACATAGCACAACCAGAAGGACCCACAACTAGAATATACAACTATGTACTGGGGGGCTCTGGGGAGAAGAAGAAGAAAGAAAGAAGAAGAAGAAAAAAAAGAAGAAGATTGGCAACGGATGTTAGCTCAGGTGCCAATCTTTAAAAATAAATAAATAAATAAATAAGAAATCTGTGTCTTTAAAAAAACAATGAGCTTGGGAAATGTTAAACTTTTGGCTAAATATAAACACTCATTATTTCACACGATTTCTTCTTTCTTTAAAATGTATGCACCTTTTTTAAGCAAAAAATGCATCATTTTCTTCTATAGTTTATAAAATACATAAATGTGATACTTATAATGATTGCAAAAAGCAAAGGTCAGCAAATTATAGCCCATGAGCCAAATCTAGCTTCCAGTCTCTATGTGCATAGCCCTCAAGCTAAGAATGATTTTCTACACATTCAAAAGTGTGTAAAAGCAAAATAAAACAAAACAAAATAAAAACAGCAGAATACATAACAGAGACTTGTCTGCAGCCGGCAAAGTCTGGAATATTTACTATCTGGTCCATTACATAAAAAGTTTTGTGATGTCTGGCATAAAATGTGTGTGTCCGGGAACAGGGCAGTTTAGTGGTGTAATAGACCTGTGTGTTGGCAAGATTTCAACGTTTTTAGTGAAGTGTTATAATATTAATTCTAGTTTGACTGCAAAGTTAAGCATGCTTATTGTAATCTCTAGAGAAATCACTCAAAAATATACATGAGATAAAATATACGTGAACTAAAGAATCAATTCACAAAAATGTGTTGCATTTTTATACACTAATAACTAACTATTAGCAGAGAAATAAAGAAAACAATTCCATTTACGATTCACCAAAGAGAATTAAATCCTAGGAATAAATTTAATCAAGAAGGTAAAAGACCTGTTTATTGAAAACCACAAGACGTTAATGAAAAGAATTTAAGAATACATAAATAAATGGAAAGATATTCTGTGCTCATGGATTGGACTATTGTTAAAATTTTCGTACTACCCAAAGGAATCTACAGATTTGATGCAATCTCTATCAAAATTCCAGTGGCATTTTTCAAAAAAATAGAACAAATAATCCTAAACTTTGTATGGAACCCCAAAAATAAAACCCAAATAGCCAAAGCAATCTTGAGAAAGAAGAACAAAAATGGAGGCATCCTGCTTCTGGATTTCAAATTATATTACAAAACTACAGTAATTTAAATGATATGGTATTGGCATAAAAACAACACATGGATCAATAGCACAGAATAGAGAATGCAGAAATAAACCTACACATATATGGTCAATTAATTTACAACAAGGAGCCAAGAATATACAATGGAGAAAGGACAGTCTCTTCAGTAAATGGTCCTGGGAAAACTGGACAGCCACGTGCAAAATAATGAAAGTTGACTATCTTCCACTATACACAAAAATTAACTCAAAATGAATTAAAGGCCTGAACATTAGACCTGAAATCATAAAACTCCCAGAAGGAAACAAAAACAGTAAGCTTCTTGACACAGGTCTTGGTGATGATTTTTTGAATCTGACACTAAAAGCAAAAGCAAAAGGAAACTAGTGGGACTATATCAAACTAAAAAGCTTCTGCACAGCAGAGGAAACCATCAACAAAATGAAAAGGCAGACTTTTGCAAATCATATATCTGGTAAAGGGTTAACATCCAAAATATATAAAGAATTTACATAACTCAATATCCAAAAGCCAAAAATCTGATTAGAAAATATGAATAGACATTTTTCCAAAGAAGACATACAAATGGCCAACAGGCACATGAAAAGATGCTCAACATCATTAATCATCAGGGAAATGCAAATCAAAACCATAATGAGATATCATCTCACACCTGTTAGAATGGCTGTCAACAAAAAGATAAGAAATAACAACTGTTGGTGTGGATGTGGAGAAAAGAGAACCCTTGTGTACTCTTGGTGGGACATAAAGTGATGCAGCCACTATGGAAAGTAGTATGGAGCTTCCTCAAAACATTAGAAATAGAACTACCATATGATCGAGCAATTCCACTTCTGGATATTTATCTGAAGAAAATGAAAACAGTAACTCAAAAAGATATATGCACCCCCCTGTTAATTGCAGTATTATTTACAACAGCTAAGATATGGAAACAACCTAAGTGTCCACCGATGGATGAATGGATGAGGAAATTGTGGTATATATGCCTATATACACAATAGAATGCTATTCAGCCATGAAAAAGAATGAAATCTTGCCAGTTTTCGTGACACGGATTGACCTCAAGGGCATTATGCTAAGTGAAATAAGTCAGACAGAGAAAGAGAAATACCATATGATCTTTCTTATATGTGAAATCTAAAAATCAAATAAAACAAAACAAGCTCATATATGTAGAGAACACAGTGATGATTGCCAGAGGTGGGAGGTGGTAGGTGGAGGTCAGAGAAAGGGGTGGAGGGGTATAAGTTTATGTTAAAAGAATCTAAAAATAGTGATGTTTAAAAATGTTCTTGGGGCCGGCCTGGTGGTGCAGTGGTTAAGTTTGCACATTCTGCTTCTCTGCAGCCCCCGGTTCGAGGGTTTGGATCCTGGGTGTGGACATGGCACTGCCTGGCAAAAAGCCATGCTGTGGTAGGCGTCCCATATATAAAGTAGAGGAAGATGGACATGAATGTTAGCTCAGGGCCAGTCTTCCTCAGCAAAAAGAGGAGGATTGGCAGATGTTAGCTCAGGGCTAATCTTCCTCAAAAAAAAAAAAGTTCTTAAGAAAGTAGCATTTGATATAAAAAAGAATAACCTTTTGCAATTAATTTAAATTAATGTTGCACTACAAAGACAAGAGCCATGAAATGATAAAATTTATAAATTTAGAAAAGATAATTGACAAACTTCTTAAAAATGTTATTGTTTGTGTGGGTAGAGTACAGGAAGGGGTAAAAGCTGGCCTGAATTAGGATGTTGTAAAAAATAAATAAATAAAAACAGTATGCAACATAAAAAAAAAGAATTAATAAGTAATTTAATGTAGGTAATATTAGTAATTTAAAATAGAATTATGATTAAAATATTTAAATAATCCAAAGGAAAGTAGAAAAGAAGAAACTAAAAAAGGCCTGAAAAACAGAAACCAAATAGAAAAACGGGAATCTAAATGCAACCATATAAATAGTTACATTAAATATTAATGGACTATCTTCATGATCTTGGGGTAGACACTGGTTCTTAGATATAACATGAATACCACTGGAAACATTTGAAAAATAGATAAATCAGACTTCACCAAAGTTAAAAATTATAGCACTACAAATTGTACCATCAAGTAAGTGAAAGATAGGGGCCAGCCCTTTGGCCGAGTGGTTAAAGTTCCCTGCGCTCTGCTTCTGCAGCCCGGGTTCATGGGTTACAATCCTGAGTACGGACCTGCTCCACTCAGCAGCCACGCTGTGAAGGCATCCCACATGCAAAGTAGAGGAAGCTTGGTGCAGATGCGAGCTCAGGGCTAATCTTCCTTGAAAAAAAAAAAAAAAAGAAAGTGAAAGATAATCAAAAGAATGGGAGAAAATATTTTCAACTCATGAATTATATAAGGTACTTGGATCCAGAATATAAAGAGTTGTTATTACTCAATAATAAAAAGACAAGTAATCTAATAAAAAAAATAGGCAAAGGATTTGAATAGATATTTCTCCAAAGAAGATATATAAGTGGCCAATAAGCACATAAAATGATGCGGAGTATCATTAATCATTAGGGAAATGCAAATCAAAACTATAATGAGATACCACATTATACCTACTAGGATGGCTATAAGAAAAGGCAGGAAATGACAGGTATTGCAAGGATACAGAAGGACTGGAGCCCTCAGATATTGCTGGTAGGGATATAAAATAAAAAATCAATTGGATTTTTATATACCAGTAGCAAAATATAAAAAATAAAATTTAAAAACCAATTTCATTTATAACAGTATCAAAAGAATTAAAACATTTAGGAATAAATTTAAGAAAAGATGAAGAAAACCTCTAAAGTGAAAGCTATAAATCATAGTTGAGATAAATTTAACAAGATGTAAATAAGTGGAAAGTGTACCCGTTTCATTAACTGCAAAATTCAATAATATTAAGATGTCTATTCTATCCAATTTGATCTATAGATTCAATGTCATCCTAAAGTTCCAAAAGACTTTTCTTTAAACTTGGCAGGCTGATTAAAATATATACCGAACTGCAAAGGAACTGGAATATGCAAAGCAATCTTGAAAGAAGAATAAAAGTTGAGGGTCTTACATTACTTGGTTTCAGAATTAACAATAAAACTACTATAATCAAGACTGTAGGATAAAACCATAAGTATTAGAGAGAGAGAGGGAGAGAGGTATCAACGTAAGAAAATTAAAAATCTAGTAACCAACCTCTAGTTATATAGTCATTTCATTTTCAACAAAAGCACCAAGGTAACCCAGTAGGTTAAATAATTTTTTATCAGGAAACGGTGCTAGAGGAGTGGAATATCCATCACAGACAAAATGGAAAAACTAAAATCATAAAGTGCTTTAGAGGAAATGCAGAAGAATAGAGTTATCACTTACAGGTAGCTAAGTGTTTCTTATATAAGTCACAGAAATCAATAAGTATAACAGTAAAAATGTATACATTAAAATGTGTACACATAACCATACATAAAAACGGAAAGATATATGTGTGTGTATATTTGTATATATATATATACACATCCATATACATATATTCACGAAAGACTAGTACCCAGAATATCTAAAATACTCCTACAAACCAATAATAAAAAGAAAAATAGCCTATTGAAAAGGGGCAAAATAGTTCATAGACAATTTTCAAAGATGTTCCATGTTATAAGTCATCAGGGAAATGGAAATTAAATTTACCACCCACCAAATGGTTAAAATAAAAAAGAATGATGGTAACAACTGTATTTGAAGCTGTGTAATTCTCATATATTGTCTGTGGAAATAAAATAATACACCCACTTTGGTAACATGGCAGTGCCTTAGTTTTTTGTAAAACTGAACATAGACTTAGCATATGTCGCAGAAATTTCACTTGTAGGTATTCACTCATGAAAAGCAAAAACAAATATTAACACAAAGCCTTGTACACAAGTGCTCAAGACAATTTCATTCATAATTGTCACAAAAACAAAACCGTCAGTTTGCATCAATAACATAGTGGATAAACAAACCAAGGTGTGTTCATATAACAATACTACTCAGCAACAAAAGGAAACAAACTATTTCACACAAAAAACAGAATCAATATCAAAAGCATCTGTTGTGTGAAAAAACACAAGAGAACAAATACTATATGAGTCCATTTATATGAAGTTCTTTCCTGGCAAAAGCGATGAATGGTGGGGAAAAATTTAAAGAGCCCTTGTGGGGTAGGTTTTGACTGGGAAAACGCATGAGGAACGTTTCTGGAATCAATGTAATATCCTATATCTTGAAATGCATTTGGGTTTCACAGGAGCGAGCATTTGTCAAAACCCAGCAAATGTACACTCAATATTTTTATATTTCATTGTATGTAAATTTTGCTTCACGAGAAGAAACTTGTAGGGGAGGCCCAGTGGCGCAGCGGTTAAGTTCACACATTCCGCTTCGGTGACCTGGGCTTTGCTGGTTCGGATCCCGGGTATGGACATGGCACTGCTTGGCAAGCCATGCTGTGGCAGGCATCCCACATATAAAGTAGAGGAAGATGGGCATGGATGTTCGCTCAGGGCCAGTCTTCCTCAGCAAAAACAGGAGGATTGGCGGCAGATGTTAGCTCAGGGCTAATCTTCCTCAAAAAAACCTTAAAAAATAAAAAAATTTAAAATTTAAAAGAAGAAACTTGTAAAGAAATATTGAAGTTTAGCTAATGAATTACATACTATAATATTTAGATGGAAGAGTACTCATGTCTGTCTGCAAATTACTTTGAAATGCATCAAAATCTACAGTGTAATGTTGGATGGATAGAGTGTTGGACGTATGAATGGATAGGTAAAGGATAAGCAAATGCAGTCAAATGTTAATGGTAGGTATTAGGTGTAGATATATTGGTGTTTACTATGAAATACTTTCAGTTTTGCTATATGTTTGAAAAATCTCACAATAAAATATTGGGAAGATGGTTTTAAAAGATGAGGAGGTATTACATCGTTGTACATGGTGGGCTGAATTTTAGAGAAATTCTAGATAAAGAACCTAGCAGATGAAAAGAGAGAGGACTAGTAAATAGACTCTGAGTCTTATAATTGAATATCTAGAGCTTGGGTCTCAAGCCTGAAAATTTGTTTAACTTTTAGTCCTCAGTTTCTTCATATATAAATGGAGGTATTAAAACTAACGTCTCTGAGTTATTGTAAGGATTAAAAACATAATGAACTTGAGAGTTTGGTACATAACATATCCAACAATAATTGCTAGTTTAACAACAGGAAAAAAGATCAAGAATAAACTGCAAGAAATTCGAGTAGTCTCTTAGCTAGATTACATGGAACCAAGAGAAAGGTATGTATGTGATATTAGGGGAATAGATTAGGGCAACGTGGTAGGCAGAATTCTAACATGGGCCCCAAAATACCCTTGTCCTGGCATACATGCCCTGTGTGGTCCTCTCTCCTTGGTTGTGGACAGAAACTATAAATATGATAGGATATCTCTCCCTGAGTAGATTAGTTTGTATGTTAAAGATGAAGGGATTTCACAGCTATCAATAAGGTCTCAAGTCAACCAATTTTAAGTTAATCAAAGAGGAGATCATGCTAGGTGGGCCTGACTTAATCAGGTGAAAGACTTAAAAGAGGAATCGGGCACCTACTGAAGAGGGAGATGCTCTTGCTGGCTTTGAAGAGGTAGGCTGCAAAGGCTTGAGAGGTTCACATGCTTAGGACATGAGCATGGCCTTTATGAGCTGAGACTGACCCCCAGCTGACAACCAGCAAGAAAACAAGGACCTCAGTCCCATCATCACAAGGAACTGAATTCTGCCAACAATCTGAGGGAATCCAGAAGCTGGTTTTTCCAAAGTCAAGCCTCTTATGGGACTCCAGGCCCATTCAGTATCCTGATTGCAGACTGTGAGACCCTGATCAGAAGACCCAGCTAAACTGTGCTGGATTCCTGACCCATGGGAACTGTGACACAGTAAAGCACATGTTGTCTTCAGTAGCTGAGTTTATGGTAGTTTGTTACACAGCAACAGATAACTGATACAAGTGAGGATGTGATCTTGAATGCTAAGCTAAGTACTGTAAACATTTGTTGTTCAATAAGAGAAAAGAAGACCCTGACACCTTTTAGCAAAGGAGTAGCATGATCTGAGTCTTCCATCAGTAGGGCAGTTAAGAAGACTGAGTAAGTCAGAGTGGGCTTGCTTATGGCTCATAAACTCTTAATACAACAAAGATAGATTTTTCATTTATGAAATGGTCTGTTGTGAGCACTCTCCTTAGCAACTCCTCTCCACTGTCACCCAGGAATCCTTGGTGTGTTTGCCATGCAGCTCTGCTATCTTGGAGTTCTCTTTTTTTGGAGGAAGACTAGCCCTGAACTAACGTCTGCTGCCAATCCTCCTCTTTTTGCTGAGGAAGATTGGCCCTGAGCTAACGTCCACTGCCAATCCTCCTCTTTTTGCCGAGGAAGACTGGCCCTGAGCGAACATCTGTGCCCATCTTCCTCTATTTTATATATAGAACGCGCACCACAGCATGGCTTGATGAGCCGTGCATAGGTTCATGCCCAGGATCTGAACCAGCGAACCCTGGGCCACCAAAGCAAAATGCATGAACTTAACCGCCTAGCCACCAGGCCGGCCCCATCTTGGATTTCTTTGCGTCCTTCAGGGTGAACAAGAGAGAGAACATGGAAAATTCATACCTTAGTTCTTAACTGTGTCACACAAGAAAGAATACATCTCACTCAAACTTGTTGGTCATAATGAGCCACATGTTCTTAATTTAACTGGAAGGGTGACTGGGGAATGTACAGGAGCCCATGGAATATTTGGCAAGCCCGAATTGTTTCTACCCAGAGATGAGAATTTCCAAAAGGAAGAAGGCAGTGTCAAATCCTTCAGAAAAGGGAAGATGGATGATAATTGAAAATTAACTATTAGGTTCCATTAGGGGCCTGAAAATTATAACTCACAGGGGAAATCCAGCCGGCTGCCTGTATTTATGAATAAAGTTTTACTGAAATACAGCATGCTCATTTTTTTGTGTATCGTCTATGGCTGCTTTTCTGTTACAACATCAGAGTTTAGTTCTAGGAGACACTATTTGGCTGACAAAGACTAATATCTTTACTGCCTGGCTGTTTTCAGAAATAATTTGCCAGGGCTGGCCCCAGTGGCCTAGTGGTTCTGTTCGGCGTGCTCTGCTTCAGCAGCCCAAGTTCTATTCCTGGGCATGGACCTACGCCACTCCTCTGTTGATGGCCATGCTATGGCAGCAGCTCAAAAAGAGGAAGATTGGCAACACCTATTAGCTCAGGGCAAATTTTCCTCAGCAAAAAGAAAAAAGAAAAGACAAAGTTTGTCAACGCCAGGATTATGTGATTAGAAATTCAATCATGATTTTTAAGCTGCGAGTGACTATTATAGAACCAATGTGGAAGGGAAAGATGGGTGGATGAGAAAGCAGATTAATAAAGTAGATATAACTCCTAGAAGTCAGCTAGAAAAGAAAATAGAAAAGCTTCATTGAGCTTCGTTACTCATTTATTTATTTATTTGTTGTTTCTTTTCTTTTCTTTTGTCAAATATTTATTTTGTGAAACCTAAGGATGTTGTAAGCCATGGTGAAACTCTGAAATGCAGGTACATGATGAGATCATTGAGGAAGTGAGGTTCTGGAATAGTAAGAAGAGGATGAAATTACAAATGCCAGTGGAAGGACCAGCCTCGGTCAGGGTGACAGCATTAAAATTGCCCTGAGACAAGCTTGAAAAAAGAAGAAAGAGAGCATTATATGACATTTTTATAAATACTCTCTTTTTTTCTGACTACAAATTTAATTCAGTAAATATTACACAGTTGAACACTATAGAAATTTAGGAAAAGAGAAAATTAATTTCTCCCATGACTGAATTCTCTCTCCATGAGCTTGTTGATAAAAAGTTGTCATCGGTCCTTCTATATTTTTCTAGGCATGCATCATGTACAAAATTTATTTATATTTAATACAGATAGGATCATATACGTTCTGTTCTTTATTTCCTTTCTTTACCATGACTTGTCAATTATGTATAGATGTATCTCTTTTTTAATAGCTCCTCACAGAACATCCCTTTATAGACAGCCCAAGATTTATGCTACCCATTCATATAACGTACATTTATCTCCAATTTTAGTTATTGTTAGCAAACTGCAATTAGTATGCTTGTCAATAAGTATGTCTTACTTTTATTAATATTTCTATAGGATAAATGCTAGAAGTGAAATTTATCGTAATTTTAAACTGAAAAGGAAAAGTCAAGGGACTGAATATCAAATAGTGCTGTTAGTATCCTGTAACAAGCAAGCCAATTCATCAGCTGTGTGTGAGAGAAGGGCTATATTCAGGGTTTGAAGAGAGTGCAGAAGCACTGAACAACTAATGCCATACGACACTCATCTTGCAGTATTATTTTTTCAAATGATAATACCATTTTAGCCTTTTCCTCCAAATCTTACACAGTTTCAAGATGTTCCATAACTAACCATAAAGTGTATTTCTCATTCCTATGAAAATGTGATGGCTAACAGTAGAGCTAACCTTGCCATAGTACCCCCAGCCTTCTCTTGTTCTTTGGGTGCCACGTTAAGTTACTAAAATGTACTCTTTCAGAAGACGGATAGCACACCACAATCTGAAAGTGTCTGATTGCCTCACATTGACCTGAGCGGGAGAAATAGGAACTAGCCAAAAGCCTGTAGTTGGGATATTGGTAAAACGGATCCATGTTGCAAAAAGTCTAAATATTTTTGCAGTGTTCTCTAGTCAACCTGCGTCACTGATCAACTAACCATTTTGACCAAATTTACTAATTGACCTTGACAGTCTTTGTCAGATAGTCTTCCAAAATGGAAATTATTCTCATAGTACAAAAATTTTGGTTAAATATTTGAATTTAGCCTAGTAGCTAGATATTTTCAGTAGTTCTTTGCTGTGTACTTTTGTTCAATGAATGTGTTTTGAGTGCCTACTATGTGTCAGGACTAAGCTAATATGCTTAGAATACAAGGATGGAAAGGACGTGGTCTCTTGTTTCATGAAACTTTGAGCCTAATGAGGGAAAAAGACAAGCAGTTCAAATATGTTCTTAGCATAGAGGAAGCCAGGGTGCCAGCGAGTTCAGAGAAAGTTAAAGTAAGTCATATGAAATAAGAAGTTTGAACAAAGTCAAAGAAAACACCAATGACTGCTAGAACCGAATGGACTTCAGAAGAACTAGATACCAAGATTTAGAGGGAATGCTGCGAAGGGGAGGTAAGCTATATAGAACAAAAATGTCACAACAAAAAGACTACAAAATATGAATTAATTCCACCTTATTTCTTCTTGCAGATCATGTATGTATATCTGATTTTATATTTAAAGAAATCAAAGAATTTATTCAAATTTTAAACAAGATATCTTGAATTTGAAATCACCAAAGTATTTGTCCGAATTTTCCAGGGATAATAGCAATCAGTACGAGCATTTTTACTCGCATTTCGCATTCATAGGCAAATCCTTCAGTATAATTCGGTTTTCTTTCAGAGTCTCATCGGGTCAAAAGAGAGACAATTACAAAAAGAATTACAAATTACTTCTATTTTTTCTAATGCCTTTGTTTAAAGAAGAACCTCCTTGCCATTTTCAAAGAACACACAACACAAAATCCAAAACTAATTAATTAGGTGTGGTTCATCGCCATTTCCAAACCAAATAGTAAAGTTAGCCATAACGTTAATTAGCATACAGAATGCCTTGATTCCTATTGTTAGCTCTAAGTACTAAACCTTTCCTGTTCAGGTCTTTCGGATTTGTTGGTGAAGGAGTGAGTGAAACCTGATGAAATAAAAGGCTTAACAGCTGCATGTTTAAAGTGTGCAGACTTGACTAAGGCTTGACTATTGTATAAACAGAAACAAGGTACATGAAGATTGCTAGCACATTATGTAATCATGATAATCGGCTTTACTACCACATTTCCCACCACAGTGCAATTACATTTAGACCACTATTTAATCACATTTATCTGTCTACTGTTAAACTGGGCATGACAGTGCTGCAGAATCTTAGAGCTGCATCGAAGCTTGCTTGTGGAATTACAAAACAGGTGGAAAGCAATCTTTTCTGTGAATTAATGAGGTACTCAGATCATCTGCACTCCTCGTCTCCGCTGAACAGGTGCAAAAATGGCAAAGGGATAATCGTTTTAAATTTTGTTGTGCATTGTGTTAAAATCACATTCTACAAGCACCAATATGAAAGGCTAAAAAAGATGTTTGGAGGCCTAATACGCAGCAAAATTAAAAACTTAACTCTTAAGATTGTTTCCACTAGATTCTCATGCAAAATAAAATGTGTTAGATTATTAGGAAAAGAAACATGCATATTCAACATATACTTGCAGTTGACCAAAAATGTACTGAGTGACTACTATGGGGAAAACACGGTACGAGGCCCTGGGGATATAAAAATAAATAACTTTTGAGGAAATTAAAATTTGGTCTGTGCAGACACACGCTACTTGTTTTCCTCGTAATTTTTTACAAGCTTTATGTATGTATGTATTTGGTTAATAATTCATATTCTTCTCCCTGTCAGCCTCAATTTTTTTTTTTTTTTTTTTTGGCTTAAAGTAACAGAAATGTATTACCTCGCAGCTCTAGAGACTTGAAGTCCAAGGTGGCAGCAGAGCCAGCTCTCCCTGAAGCCTCTAGGGGAAAATCATTCCTTGTCTCCCCCACCTCTGGTAGCTCCAGGGGTTCCTTGTGTCACTCCATCTCTGCCTCCATCTTCTCTTTGTGTCCGTGTCTCTCTGTGTTAATATGACACCAGTTGTATCAAATTTAGGCTCAGCCTAATGTGGTATGACCGCATCTCAACTAGTTACATCTGCAGAGACCCTATTTCCAGATAAGGTCACATTCTCAAGTTCTGGTTGGGCATGAATTTTGGAGGATGCTATTTTACTGGTATTCTCGCCATGGAAGAAATGGCAGGCATAGGCAACAGCTTGGTGGGAAGCCACCCTATTAGGGTAAACGTTGGGGACTCAGAGAAATGACTCTCACAACAGGTAATTCTCTTTCATTCAGCACGAACAGGAAAGGGTCAGATGTGACAAGTGCTTAAGGTGGTTCTTCCTCACTTCATGGAAAGGGTTAGCACATTCTCACTACAAATCTTGTTTGAAGAAAGACTCTGTATTAATGCGGACTCCATTGTGTGGACCAAAGCATACCTAATACCGAGTAGAAGCTCGAGAATATTCGAGAAGGAAGGAAGGGAGAGGGACGGAGGGAGGGAGGAAGGAAGGAAGGAAGAAATGAAGGAAGGAAGGAAGGATCTGTTCAATGGTATTTTGTTAGAATTTAATAGAGATATTTCCTGAAATCCAAGGGAATGCATAGCAACAACATCTGGCCCAGTGTGGGAAACGTGAAGAAGGTCTCCCTGGGGAGATTAAAGTGCTGAGCTTTTACATGTATGAAAATATATTTCTTTAGCCCTCATATTGCACAGTTTGGTAAGTATAAAATTTTAGGTTGGAGAAAAATTTTCCTTACATTTGAAAAGATTCTGTTCCATTTTCTTCTACCTTCCCATCTTGTTGTTAACAAGTACAATATCATTCTGGGATTTTTATTACCAGATATATATCTAATTTTTTTGCTGAAAATTTTTAGATCTGTGCTGCCAGGTAGATCTCTATCCACTTTTCTGTATAAAAAGTTCTAGGATGGTCTATTTTCTTCTGTTTGGGGCACTTAATGGACATTTTCAATCTGTAAATTCATGCTTCCAATTGTAGAAAATATTCTCAAATTACTTATGAGATAGTCTCTCTCATTTGTTTATAGCGAGGGATTGGTGGCACAGAATCTAGAGTCAGGATGCCTGATTGCAAAACAAGTTCTGTCTATTCCAGCTGTGTGACTAGGGCCAATTGGCTTAACCTCTCTGTACTTAGGGCTTCTCACTGCCAATAGTAGATCATAATAATAGGATATCCTCATAGAATTGCTTCAGATATGAGTGAATTACTTTTTGCCAAACATTTAGAATAGTGTCTGGCATTTAGTGATTGCTTTACAAGGGTTTGCTATTGTTGATAGTATCTTTCAGAATAAGTCCTAAAATATTTCTTGTTTTCTCTCCTTTGTTTTCCATATCTACTTCTTTCTTTTGGCTGTACTTTCTGAGAAATTTCCTCAACTATATCTTCTAATCATTTTATTGAGCCTTTCATTTGTGATATCATGTTTTCAATCTTGAACTCTTTTTCCTCTTCTGCACGTTTCTCTTAGCACTCTGTACTTCTTTTCTGGATGCAGTGTCTTCTATCTCTCTGAGAATTTTAACAGGAGATAATTTTGTTCTCTTCATGCACAGTTTAAAACAATACAAGGCTTACTAGGAAAAAGAGCTGTCTCCTATACACACCTCCATTTCTCACATCCCTGAAGTGACTACTTACAGTGCTTTCCACTGCTTCCTTTTGTATTTATCTATGCACCTCTACACTATATGTTTGTACTGCTCTTCATCTTTCTTTTTTCTGTTTTAGACGTTACCTACTAACTTCCTTGGAGGAAGTGTGGAGGAGTATAAAGAGGTCCTTCTCCATCCATCACTGGACACACACACACAAGCCCAGTAACCCCTATCCTGATGTAGTTATAATTTTGGTTATGTTGATACTTAGTGTATACATGGGTATGGCTATGCAAATGTAACTTATAGGTGAGTGATACAGTATTCTATAATTATTTTTACTTTCAAGTACAAATATTTAGTCTCTCTACACTTCCTATGCTTAATTATATTATCATTTTAGTTTGATTGCTTGATTAAACAATAGTAACAGTAGTTGGGTTCTTTTTTTTAACTTATGATCGATTCCTGAAATTTTCCACCAATTATACAAGTCAATTTCCAACATATCATACATACCATCAGTTCGATCTGGTAGACATCTTTCCTGGAATCTCATGAGCTGTTCCATTCTGGAGATGTTGCTCCTCAGGCCTGCAGCACGGCTATTATCCTGGGATCTTCCTTTTCAACCATCTTGCGGATTCTACTCATCTCGTGACAATTTCCTAGGTCTCAGGGTGTGATCAGTTTCCTCTGTCTTATTTGAAAATTAAGATCAACCTTATAAATATGTATATGCAGATATTTTTCCACAATGAAACAGTCCAACCAAACCAATTTTAAGTGATGTCCTCTGTGTCTGAGCCCTCAGTTTTTAGTGGCCCACTCTTAAGCATAGATCTTTAAAACCAATCACAATGTTTGAAAGTTCGAACCTCTCAAGGTTACATATGTATAACAGTGAAGTTACATTTAAGTAATTCTTTAACTTTGAACCTGGCTTGCAGCAAATAACTATTTTGAAGGGATGAACACATCCCTCGACATCTGAGAAAAGATTGTAACATGAAAAAAAAAGCTAAAAACAATAAAAAAAGTAAATTTAGAAAAGAGACTAGGCAGAGGTGAAAATTTCAGAATAATGCCTAAAACTTAAAAATCAAAACATAGCAGTATAAGACTCAGGAATGGATCCAGTTTTTTTTTTTTTTTTTTTTTTTTTAAGACTGGTACCTGAGCTAACATCTGTTGACAATCTTCTTTTGTTTTTTTCTCCTTCTTCTTCTCCCCAAAGCCCCCCCAGTACATAGCTGTATAATCTAGTTGTGAGTGCCTCTGGTTGCGTGGATCCAGTTTTTATGAAGTCTTAAGCTTATGATATTTGAAAGGCTCTCTTTAAGAAGAACAAAAAAATCAAAAGTATGAGTTAAAAATTAGGTGCAAAAGGGAATATTTACTTAGAATAAAAAGAGAAAAGACCTTGCAAGGAGCTCATGTAAGTGAGGGGAACTGAAGCTTCATTATCTTTAGAATAAATGGGCATCTGATGAACATATTATCTGGAGATATGGAAATGAACAGCAAAATAAACATTTAAAGAGTCAGTGTTTCCTTCTTCTGATAGAAACAAGAATGCTTGCTTTACATATATTGAGTATTTATGTTTTTAAATGATGTGCATATTTAATTTTATAAAAGCCTCTGAAGAAACTATCAGAAAATACATTTATGCACACAATAATAATGATATAAGATAATTAACCAAAAGTAGTGAAGTCCAGGGAGATTCACTGAGGACGGACTGTGGATGGAAAGCAGTCAGCCTAAAGGTTTTGCAACAGAAACCTGGCCTGAGAGTCTTTTTGTTTTGGCTTTAACTTTGATCTTTATTGACTAATAATGCTTTTAAATCCTTATCCAGGAGTGGCACAGCCAAAGTTAGAGTCCTACCCAGGCATCTGAAAGCAGAGGATTTCCATACAAAAATCATTATAATACATTTCTTCTGCTCTTGTAAAAGGAGCTGAGGGTTCCTTTTCCATGAAATCCATCAAAATGCAAACACTTAAAAGAAGTGAATTTGAATAACAATATACTAGTAGTTGACAAGTAAAAAATATCTACATTATTCCATTAGTGACTTGATGGTTTGTTTTTACTCTGTCTATATAAACTTCAAAATAGTTATTTGCTGCAAGCCAGGTTCAAAGTTAAAGAATTACTTAAATGTAACTTCACTGTTATACATATGTAACCTTGAGAGGTTCGAACTTTCAAACATTGTGATTGGTTTTAAAGACCTAAGTACAGGCTCTAATCCTAGTAATAACTTGTGAGGAATTTAGTAATAATTTTTACAACTTAGCAATAATTTTAGAAGCATAAACCCATGCTCTAATTTGCAACATAAAAAGAAAAACAAGAAATTTTCAATAAAGTATAAATGTTAGATATTTCTAGCTTTACTTTAAAAAGTCAGTCTTGCCCTGGAAAGAAAAGTGTGTGATTTTCCAATTATTATTGTATTAATATTGTAGCATATTATATGACACATTTTTACTGATTATTTTTCATATGAAAGAAAGTTGGGAGCTGGCCCAGTGGTGTAGTGGTTAAGTTCGCATACTCCACTTTGGCGGCTCAGGATTCATGGGTTTGGATCCCAGGCATGGACCTAAACACTGCTCATCAAGCCACTCTATGGAGGCATCCTACATACAAAATAGAGGAAGATTGGCACAGATGTTAGCTCAGCAACAATTTTCCTCAAGCAAAAAAAGCAGGATTGTCAACAGATGTTAGCTCAGGGCCAATCTTCCTCACCAAAAAAGAAGAAAATTTGGGCTTTATGTGCTGTATGCTAAGGTATGTACTGTTGTCAGACAGGGTTAGCTTATGCTCTGTGTTCTCTTCCTGAGAAGACTAAACTTTTCCCACTCAATAGATGCCCTTTATATGAAGATCTACTCATATTCTCAATTTAATCTAAATTTGGGCAAAAAATCCATGACCAGATTCACAGTTATGGAATTTAACAACTCATAAAACCATGATCTGCTTATAACCGCGGTCTTTTGTGTTGCTCTCCAAGCCGCCTCTGTTACAATTGTATCTGGAATCCAGGATTAATTTCTAGATGCCTAACTTTCCCCCAAGTTCTCCTGAATTGTTTGAATATAAAGGAAAAGGCATAATTTTTTAAAATAGACATTTTTTTAAAGCAGTTTTTAGTTCACAGCAAAATTGAGCAGAAGATAACAGATTTCTCATGTACTCCCTTTGCCTGCATACGCCCAGCCTTTCCTACCAGGAAAATATCACCCAGAGTGATATATTTGTTATAATCACTGAACCTACGTTGTCATCTCACTATCGACCACAGTCCATAGTTTATATTAGGGTTTACCCTTAATGTTGTAAATTCTATGGGTTTTGAGAAAGATATAATGACATGTGTCACCATTCTAGTATCTTATAGCACTATATCAGTTTTTGTCCACATAACTACATCTCCTAGGGCACCATGTGAATGGGCTGATCTCCACTAAGATCCCCCGAGTGAAGACCCCCTGCCAGCCTAGATTTTGATTATCACTTGTCTCGTATTGCCTGTCTGTATTCTACTCACCTGACAAGATCCTACTACATCTTTTTAAGGTGACCTTTTGTTGAATTAGGCTGACAATTCTTACGACCCTTGAACACTGTGACTTCCATCCCTGTCTCTACCTCTGCATTCATAGGGTGCAATTGGGCTAACTTCTGTTCACACCCATCTGACTCCTTCAGTCCCACTGTTTTGCATACTAACTCTCTTTTCATATGCATTTATTGGGGCTGGTCCTGTGGCCGAATGGTTAAGTTTGTGTACTCCTCTTCAGCGGCCCAGGGTTCGCCGGTTCAGATCCTGAATGTGGACCTATGCACTGCTCTTCAGGACATGCTGTGGTGGTGTCCCACAGAGAAGAACTAGAATGACTTACAAGTAGGATATACAACTATGTACTGGGGCTTTGGGGAGAAGAAAAAGAATACTCGTATATCAAAGTCACTATGAGGAATACCTCTTGCCTGAATCATGATATGGTCTTGAATACACAAGCAGTAAATTCAAGAGAACAGAAGAAAAAGCTACCATTTACTTTGAAATTAAACCTGCTTGTCATCTTTAGTATTTTATTGTGATCGTAGAACAAAGGAGTGACATATTGTTTCAGTAATGAACATTAGAGATTCAAATTTTATTTTAAGTACTGCTAGTTTTGTTTAGATCCTGTACCACTCTTGGGAGTTATCCAACAGAGAATAACATCATAGAACCTCAGAGCTTTGAGGGATCTTAAAGCCTATGTAGTTCTCTACATGTGTGTTCCATAGGAGGAGACTGAAACCTTATTGATTAAGGAGAGTTGCCCGATATCATTCAGTTAGTTGATAGCAATAGCGGGAATAAAGCTTGTTCTCATTATTCATGGTTTAGTGTCTTCACCTTATGAATTATTTATGAGACACATGGTTTCAAAGAGAATGCAGGCAACTCTTCTGGGTTGGTGGATGCATTCCCATGCTGAGAGGAAGGTGCACCCCAAATCTACAGACAGGAGCTCCTATGCCCAGGAGCCTTCTGGAGTGTAGCTCTTAATTTGACTGCTTATTTTTATCCTTTATAATAGACCAATAATAGTAAGTAAAGTAACTCTGAGTTCTGTGAGCTGTTATAGGAAATCATAAAACCTGAGGTGGGGTCAGGGGAACCCCAGTTTACAGCGAGTCAGTCCAATCTATGGGAGGCCTGAGACTTGTGATCGACATCTGATGTGGGGGCAATTTTGAGGGAATGAGCCCTTAATCTGTGGTGTCTGCACTAACTCTGGGTACTGTCAGAACGTAAGACACCCAGTTGGTGTTGGAAAGTTGGAGAATTGGTTGATGTGAGGAAAGAAACCCCACACATTTGTTGTCAGAAGTGTTGTGAGTAAAAACACAACAGGATCTCATTCTCAGAATTGCAGATTCAAGAACTTAACTTTTTAAATATTCCTCCAAAAATCATGCTCTATCATGGCAGATACATGATAAAATTTATATGAGACAGACAGGCATGCTAATTCCTTAACTTATAGTGGAAATACTTTTTCAAGGACAAGAATCAGCTGTTCTTTATCCAGGAATACAAAGCATTTCTGAATTTAAAAACTTAGCAAGTTATTTGCAAAAATAATATATCTAGTGAGTTTTGGTAAAAAAGTAGTTGATGTTTACTTTCTTTTTTAAAAAAACTATTTTATTGAGACATGTTGGTTTGTAACATTGTGTAATTTCAGGTGTACATGTTTATTTATCAATTACTGTGTAGACTGCATTGTGCTCACCACCAAAAGGCTGTTTTTATCTGTCACCTTATCTATGTGCCCCTTTACCCCTTTTGCCCCCCATACCCCTTTTCCCTCTGGTAATCACTATCTGTTCTCCTTATCCATGTGTTTATCTTCCACATATGAGTGAAATCATATAGTGTTTGTGTTTCTCTGTCTGGCTTATTTTGCTTAGCATAATACCCTCAAGGTCCATCCATGTTGTTGCAAATGCCATGGTTTTGTCTTTTTATGGCTGAGTAGTATTCTATTGTATATGTATACCACATCTTCTTTATCCAGTCATCAGTTGATGGGCATTTGAGTTGCTTCTACCTCTTGGCTACTGTGAATAATGCTGTGATGTATTGTATTATTGATTTCATGTTCTTTGGATAAATACTCAGTAGTGGGGTATTTCTATTTCTAATTTTTTTGAGAAATCTCCATACTGTTTTCCTTAGTGGCTACACCAGTTTGCATTCCCACCAGCAGTGAGGAAGGTGCCCTTTTATCCACATCCTCTTCAACATTTGTTATTTTTTGTCTTGTTAATTATAGCCATTCTGACAGTTTGAAGTGATATCTCATTGTCGTTTTGATTTGCATTTCACTAATAATTAGTGACATTGAACATCTTTTCATGTGCCTGTTGGCCATCTGTATATCTTCTTTGGAAAAATGTCTGTTCATATCCTCTGCCCATTTTTTGATTGGGTGTTTTGGGGTTTTGTTGTTGAGTTGTATAAGTTCTTTATATATTTTAGAAATTAGCCCCTTGTGGCATATACGGTTTGCCAACATTTTCTCCAAGTTGGTGGGTTGTCTTTTCATTTTGCTCATGATTTCTTTTGCTTGCAGAAACTTTTTAGTCTAATGTAGTCCCATTTGTTTATTTTTTATTTTATTTCCCTTGCCTGAGTAAACATGGTATTCAAAAAGATCCTGTTAGGACTGATGTCAAAGAGTGTACTGCCTATGTTTTCTTCTAGGAGGTTTATGGTTTCAGGTCTTACATTCAATTCTCTAATCCATTTTGACTAATTTTTGTGTATGGTGCAAGATAATGGGTTACTTTCATTCTTTTGCATGGGGCTGTCCAGTTTTCCCAACCCCATTTATTGAAGAGACTTTCCTTTCTCCGTTGTATGTTGTTGGCTCCCTTGTTGAAGATTAACTGGCCATAGATGTGTGGTTTTATTTCTGGGCTCTCAATTCTGTTCCATTGATCTGTGTGTCTGTTTTTATGCCAGTATCATGTTGTTTTTATTATTATACTTTTGTAGCACATTTTGTAGTCAGGGATTGTGATGCCTTCAGCTTTGCTCTTTTGTCTCAGGAATGCTTTGTCTATTCGGGGTCTTTTGGTCTTCCATATACATTTTAGAATTCTTTGTTCTTTTTCCATGATTGTTGTGATTGTAAACAGAATTGTATTCTTGACTCCTCTTTCTGGTAGTTTGTTATTAGTGTATAGAAATTCAACTAATTTTTGCAGGTTGATTTTGTACCCTGCAACTTTGCTGTAGTTGTCAATTATTTCTAATAGTTTTCTGGTGGATTCTTTAGGTTTTTCTCTATATAGAATATGTCATCCACAAACAGCAAGTGTTTTACTTCTTTCTTCCCAATTTGGATACTTTTATTTCTTTTTCTTGACTAATTCTCTGGCCAATACCTCCAGTACTATGTCGAATGGGAGTGGCAAGGGAGAGCACCCTCAACTTCTTCCTGTTCTCAGAGGAATTTCTTTCAGTTTTTTGCCACTAAGTATGATGTTAACTGTGAGTTTACCATATATGGCCTTTATTATGTTAAGGTACTTTCCTTCTATACCCATTTTATTGAGGGTTTTTTTTGGTAAATGGATAGTGGGTCTTGTCAAATGTTTTCTCTGAAACTATTGAGATGATCAAGTGATTTTTATTTCTCATTTTGTTAATGTGATGTATCACATTAATTGATTTGTGGATGTTGAACCATCCCTGCATCCCTGGTATAAACCCCACTTGGTCATGGTGCATGATCCTTTTAATGTATTGCTGTATTCAGTTTGCTAAATTTTTGTTGAGGATTTTCATGTCTACATTGATTGAGGTATTGGCCTGTAATTTTCCTTCCTTGTATTGTCTCTGTCTGATGTTGGTATCAGGGTAATGTTGGCCTCATAGAATGAGTTAGGAAGCATTCCATCTTCTTTAATTTTTTGGAATACTTTGAGAAGGATAGCTATTAAATCTTCTTTGAATGTTTGGTAGAATTCTCCAGAGAAGCCATCTGGTCCTGGGCTTTTGTTTTGCAGGAGGTTTTTGATTGCTGTTTCTATCTCTTTATTTGTGATTGGTTTATTCAAATTCTCTATTTCTTCTTGATTCAGTTTTGGGAGGTTGTATGAGTCTAAGAATTTATCCATTTCTTCTAGGTTATCCAATTTGTTGGCATATAGTTTTTCATAGCATCCTTTGTATTTCTGTGGTATCCATTGTAATTTCTCCTCTATTTTAAAATTTTATTTATTTGAACTTTCTCTATATCTTCCTAAATTTGTTGAGACATGCCTTGTTTCCCAACATATGGTCTATCTTTGAGAATGTTCCATGTGTACTTGAGAAGAATGTGTATTCTGCCGTTTTTGGATGGAATGTTCTATCTATACCTATTCAGTCCATCTGGTCTAGTGTTTCATTTAAGGCCACTCTTGCCCTGTTGACTTTCTGTCTGGATGACCTATCCATTGATATAAGTGGGGTGTTGAGGCCCCTTACTATTATTGTGTTGCTGTCAATTTCTACCTGTATGTCTGTTGGTAGTTGCTTTGTGTACTTTGGTGTTCCTGTGTTAGATGTATATATATTCATAAGTGTTATGTCCTCTTGGTGGAACGTCCCTTTTATTATTATATACTGTCGCACTTTGTCTCTCATTGTCCTTTTTATCTTGAAGTCTTCTTTGTCTGATATAAATATGGCAACACTCACTTTCTTTTGCTTGCCATTTGCTTAGAGTATTGTGTTTCATCCCTTCACTCTGAGCTTATGTTTGTCTTTAGAACCGAGATGTGTTTCTTGCAGGCAGCATATTATTGGGTCTAGTGTTTTAATCCATCCAGCCACTCTGTGTCTTTTGATTGGAGAATTCAATCCATTTACATTTAGAGTGATTACAGATATGTAAGGACTTAATACTGCCGTTTTATCTCCTGTTTTCCAGTTGTCCTATATTTCCATTGTTTCTTTTCCCTTGTATTTCTGAATTCCATTTCAGTTTGATGGTTTTCTGTAATGATTTTTTCAATTTTCTCTTTATTTATGATTTGTGGCTCTCCTCTGATTTTTCATTTAGTGGTTACCATGAGGTTTGTGCATAAGATCTTGTAGATGAGATAGTCCATTTTCCAATAGGCTCTTATCTCCATTAGCCTAAGAAAGTTCCATCCCCCTTGTCTTCCCTTTCTGAGTTATTGCTGTCACAAATTATTCTTTTTTATGTTGTGAGTTTGTGACTAAATTGAAGTGTTTATAGCTATTTTTGATTCTTTCCTTCTCTTTATCTTTTATGTTATATTTAAGTGTTTGCTAACATGTTCTGATAGAGAACTGCAATTTTCTAATTTTGTTTGTTTATTTATCTCTTTGCTCAAAGCTTTGTAAAACATTGCCTTGTCGTTTCAAGTAGAAGGGCTTCCTTCATCATTTCTTGTAAGGAAGGTCCAATGATGATGAACGCTGTCAGCTTTTTTTTGTTTTATCTTGGAAAGCCTTTATTTCTCCATCATATCCAAAGGATAGTTTCACTGAATATAGTATTCTTGGTTGAAAGATTTTGTCTTTGAGCATCTTGAATATGTCATTCCATCCTCTCCTAGACTGGAAGGTTTCTGCTGAGAAATCTGCTGAAAGCCTGATAGGAGTTCCCTTGTTGGTTATTTTCTTCTGCTTCCCTGCCCTTAATATTTTTTCTTTATCATTGACTTTTGCCAGTTTTAATATTATATGTAGGTCTTTTTGCATTGATGTAGTTAGGAGTTATACTGACTTCGTGTACTTGTAAGTCTAGTCCTTTCCTCAGGTTTGGGAAATTCTCAGCTATTATTTCTTTGAACAAGTTCTCTGTTCTTTTTTCCCTCTCTTGTTCCTCTGGAATACTATAATCCTTATGTGGCTTTTCCAGATTGAGTCAGATATTTCTTGAAGAATTTCTTAATTTTTTAAAATTTTAGTTCTCTCTCCTCCTCTACTTAGAGCATTTCTATATATCTATATATATCTATCCTCTAATTCACTAATTCCATCCTCCATAAAGGCAGCTCTATTTTTTATGGTTTCTAGATTATTTTTTTATCCCTTAATTGTGTTCTTCATATCCAGAATTTGTGCTTTTTTTTTTTTAGAGCTTCAAATCTGTTTGTTGAAGTATTCCTTCTCCTCATTAATTTTATTCCTGAACTCTTTGAACAGTCTGTCTGAGTTTTCTTGTAGCTCACTGAGTTTCTTTATGACAACTGTTTTGAATTCTCTGTCTTTTAGATTGTAAACTTCTGTGACAGCAAGATTGGTTTCTGGAGACTTGTTGTTTTCCTTCTCCTCTGAAGTGTTACTGTAGTTCTTCATGTTGTTTGATGAATTGATTGTTTGCCAGCACATTTGTGGTAGTATCAGGTCACAGATTCCAGCTGCCATCACTGGAGGGAGGTGGGGACAGCAGCAGGGTTTTCTGATCTTGCCCCATCTGCTGGTAGTTGTGGTGGTAGCACTGCTCTGCATTTGCACTGGCTGGCCACTGCTGCTCAGCAGGTTGTGCTTTCATGGATGGGGCCTCTGCACTTGGCAGGCAGGTTGTGCCCCACAAGCAGGGCCTCTGTGCTCTGCTGGCAGGTTGTTGTCACATGGAAAGGCCACTGTGCTCATCAGAGGACTGACTGAGCTGCAGTGCTAGGTGGGAAGGGTGCCTACACAGTGGCTGAGATGCTGCCACTTGGTGGGGAGTGTTCCCAAGGGTGGGGCCGCTGAGGCATGGTGGGCACTCCTTTGGTAGGGCTACCACTCTGAAAGTGTTCGTACATGGGCTGGACTGCTCCTGCCTCCACTTAAATTTGAGCTGTGCTGGCTGCTGTGTAAAGGTCTATGACCTGGCTCACTGTTGCTGGGGAGGGAGAGGAGTGTGCTCACCTAGTTCTGCTGCTTCCTGGGGACCCAGTTCAACTTCGGATGCATGACTGCATGGATCTTGCAGGGATACTATTGTGCTGTAAGGAATTCTCTGTTGGGTAATGAATGTCTGTTTAGCATTTTTGGTAACTTAGAGGGGAGAGACAAAGGGAACAACTCACTCTGCCATAATGTTGACATCACTCAGTGTTTGCTTTCTTTATAAAAGGTTTTATCATTTAAGATGTATCAATGTCTTCCATTTAATAGATTCTTTATAGTTCATTTAATCCTACAAGAAGAAAGAAGAATTTCTGGATTATTGACTATTGTTCATTGATGCCTTAATACACCATATAGAAGGATATATATATATATATATGTGCATCTGTGTGTGTGCACGTAATGCGAACACTCTGCTCTTTATTATGGGACATGCTCGTTGATATCATAGGAAATACTCTTTGTTATCATAGAAAATGCTCTTTCTGGACTAAAAAATAAGTAAGAAGTCATTAGTCTTCCTACTGATTTTCTTTGATGTTCAAAATCCTTCTTAGAAGGGTATTATGATTACTCACTATTTCAAGAAAAGGCAGTGTGAATGTACAAATGCTAAGTCTTATGGTGTTTCAAGTCTATTGATGTTAAATATTACTGTCAATGCAAGCTATTGAAATAGGGATGCTGCTCTTTTATAATATATATATTTTTTACTTAACCAATTACCATGAAGAATGAAAGCCTTAGCAATGCACATGCAGGCAAGATTTTATTAACACCAGGTGTGGATTTATAGATAAGGGCACAATTGTATTATGCCAATACTTCAATTGCTATTTAACGACTGTGATTATAAATAGATATTAAGCAAGATTGCATTTCTTTCTTACTAATGAAAAACTCTGCAGAGGTTACAAAAAAGGGGAGGGATGATTTGTTTGGGAAATTGATGGTTATTTAGCTGATTTTCCCTCCTAAAGCCCTAGAGGGAGATGGTACAAAATGCTGAAGGTTTTTTCTATCCGGGCACATCATAGCAGCAGATGTGCCAGCCCATTATTAAGAATCAAAACATACCAATCAGTATGGCGTGCTTCCCAATTTGCCCACAGAGATAGCAAGGAGCACCATCACTGTCTGAGGAACCATCCCATCTGTCCAATAGTCAAACACCACCCAAGATTTTGGATAGACATAAACATTGCATATGTGTAGTAGACTTTAAATAAAACAAATTTTTCTTGAACCCAAACCAAGACATTATTTCATAAATGTCTCGAATGTCATTATGAGAAGTCAGTTTCTCATACATTAGTGGTCTTCCAGCAGTGACTCTGGCAGTTTCACATTTCCTGGTTCATTTAAGGGTCTCTGTGTTCCTTTGTGAACATTTTGTGTAAAATTAAAATACACTGCCAAGAAATGAACAGTAATTCCATAATGATCACCTCTGGCTCACTCTCTACCCTCACTCCCTTACTCTTCTAAATCCAATGTGTAAAACACATTGCTGTCCGTGTGACTTTTTAAATGCATATTTGACAAAATCAGTTACCTGTTTAAAATTCTCAGTGTCTTCCCCTTCATTTTATTCTTACTATACCTACAGAAGATTTCACATACTTTAGCCTTGTACACAAATATTGTAAACTGGAACTTAGTTATCAATGAAAAATGTTAATATCCATCTGAAGAACAGTAAGATTAATTATTTGCAGTTCACCTGCAAACACTGAGCCACCTTGTGACTCTTTGTTTTTACAAAACTTTTCCCTCTGGTGTGGTCAGGCAGGGTTTCCATAGGTCTACTTTAAATGACAGATAGCATGCAATTGTACTCATCTCTTCTTCATGCTTATCTATGTATCTCTGTATCTATCTGTGTACCTATCTGCCTATTCAGCTACATATTTATTTTATCAAAGTAGATAAAGATCTTAAATATGACTACAAAATATTATGGTTATTGACTCCAAGAGCAGATGGTATAATATAAGATGGTTTAAGAAAAGCAATTTTCTTAAATTCCATGATTTTGGTCAAATTGCTATACATGGTATATGTGGAAAGGATCAGAGATAACACTTGTACACAATATCTGAAAATCTGTGGTAAATATAAAAATATAAAAGCCAACATTCTATTGTATTTCCATGATCAGTTTACTAAGTAACCCCCTAAGGAGATTAATCAAAAATAAAATGTTCAAAATTTTAACATACTTTGGCCCAATGATCTTATTTATGATAATCTTTAATAAAGACATAATTGCAATACAGAAAAGGTTTTATTCACAATGGTATTTAAAGCACCAAAAATTAGAAATAACCTCAAGTTCAACAACAGAGAATTAGTTACACTATCATATAATGGAATATTATTCATTCACCAAAGATTTAGGGGAAGTCATAATAATGTTAAAATACTTATATGATAATACTAAGTGAAACATAGTTTAAAAATTATAAATGACATAATCTCTATTTGTTAACAAGTATATCAAGAACTGACTGTAAGAAATTGCACTAAGCTATTAGCGATGGTTGCATTGGGTGATGGAATGTGAAATTTTTACTTATTTTTATTATGCATTTTTCAAAGTATCTTTAAAATGTTCAAAAATTTTATATTTGAAAAAAACTAGCCTTCATTTAAAAAAGAGAATTAAGTGGAATTGAGAGAATGTGGAAATTCTGCACCACCTCCAAGAAGGTTCAATTATCTGTTATAGTCTTCCCAAGATTATTCTCTTCTAAATTTTACTTAGGCAGTTTAGTTAACAAACATACAAAGTATTTTAATTGCCCTTGTTATAGACTTTATAGTTTCATTAGGTTAGAAACAAATTAGCTGGCAATTTGGTTTGGGAACATGTAACAGCTTGCTTATTGGTAGCTAATTTGTTGAAGTGCATTGGTAAAAGTTCTCCCAACAAATTAAAACATACACTCCTCTCCTGATCTATTAGAATTTCAAACATATACAGAGACTCCATCTTATCCGAAGAGACAAATCAAAGGAATATTTCAATTAACTTTTATTTTTCACTTGAGGCCACTCTTCATTTGAATGTTCCACAATTTTCAAGGTAATTGAGATTTTATTGAGCATTTTCTTGTTAAAAATTGAAGAGATCATGTAATTTTGATATTTCTCTGCAGAAAATATCTCACCACCTTTAGCAGTCAACTATTAGGAAACCTTTCATTTGAAAACCTAAAGGAGCTTTACAAATCTGATTCATCTCAATAAACCCTGAGTGCTCTTATTTAATCAGCTACTCCTCTCTGATTAGAAAATTCAGCTAAGGTCCCAGTTAAGATAGAAAACACCACAAACAATTGCCCCTAAATGATCCAACAAAAAGAAAATTTGCAAAAGAGAAAATTGTATATTTGGATTAAATTGCAAACCTCAAAGCATTTACCTTACCAAAAAAAAAAGATAGGATAGAAACATCTCCATTCAAATCTTAGAATTCTGAAAACCTATTCCTTTATTTTGAAGTTCATCCCATGTGTATTTTGCTTTATATTTAGTTGAAGAAATGTAATAGTAATAATAGTAAGTGTCCACTTTTTGAGCATTCAGTATGTCCCCATATCTATACTATTGCATTATTGACAGGTTTAAAAATATTAAACAAATTATTCCACTTAAATTTAAATAAATGTTTTAAGCACAACATACATACGGAAAAATGCATGTCATAAACAAAAAGCTCATGATTTTTCACAAAATATAAACACTGTAACAATCGCCATTTTTATAGCGCCCTTCAAGCAACTTGATGGTCTCTTCCAGTCATTAATGCCTCCACTATAGGAACTAGCCTGGTTTATATCACCACAGACAGGTTTCTATGGTATATGACTGTGTGACTGAATTTTTTCATTCAACATCGTGGTTAAGAAATTAATCCACACTTTTGTGTTTAGGAATAATTTTCTATTCTTCTTGCTTCCAGTATTTCACTGGATAAATATAACACAGGTTATTTATCAACCTTCCTGGTGAAGACCATCTGAATGTCTCTAAATTTTTGGCTGAAACAAATAGTGTTGCTATGGAGATTCATCTATGTTCAACTTGAGTAGATACTTCTCAAGAGATTTCTAAAGTAGTTATACCTATTTACACTTCCACCAATGGTGGAACCCCAACCTTTGGGACTGTTTATCTTTTCATGTCAAAGGTTGAGAACTTTTGTTTATTTATTTTTTTGGGGCGTGCCTATTCAAGTTATTAACAATGTTTCCATTTACATATGTATTTATTTATTTATTCTATGGCTTTTTACTCTTTAAGTGTTATATTTTAACAAATAAGAATTCCTAATTAAACAGTTCAATTTTTCATATTTTGGTTTTATGGCTCTGAATTGTGTCCTGATAAAGATAGCTTTACCTATTCTAAAATTGTGGAGATATTCTATCATCTTCTAAAACTTTAGTTTTTTACCTTTCAGGTTTAAATGTACGATAGGAATTGTTTTTTGTATATGGTGTGAAAATTTTACATACTCCACGGTTTATTTTTATATGGATATATAAAAATATAGGTTGATATTTATAGCCAGTTGTTTAAAAGACTATTCTTTCTCACTGCACTACTACTGATGTAAAAGTTAGTCACAAATCGAGTAATTGCACATGTCATTCCGCACTTTCTTTTATTCTATTGGCCTGTCCAGTCTTGTGTCAAGACCACTGTCTTCATAACATCATAAATAACACTATATGTCACTATAAATATGTATTAATCTCTGCTCATGCAAACATTCTAGTTTTGTTCTTTTTCCAGATGATCTTTCCAATTCTTAGCCCTTTATGTTAAAATTTATGTTAAAATTTTAGAATCAGCTTGTCAGTAACTACATATTAACAGTGCAAGGACTTTGAAGGGTTTTCAATGAATCTACAAACAAGAAAGATTAACAACTTTACAATATTGAATCTTCCAATCCGTGGGCATGGTTTATACCACAATTTGTTTACTGCCTTTACTCCCCCTATCCATAACTGATGTAGAATTCTGTATAGCTGTTTTGAACACATTAAGATACAATGTAGACATATTTTACTAATTATAGGTGTTTGATTTTTTAATGCGACTGTAGATAGCATCATTAAAAATTGTATTTTCTAATTCCAGGTAGCATGAAGTACCAAGTATAAATTATTATAATATTGACCTTAAATGAATTTTAATGAGTTAAGAAATATGCTGCTAGACCAAGTGAAAACTCTAGGTCACCTTTACTTTTGAAAAAGATGGTGTCTTTTGCATGCTATGTAACTCTGAACTGTTAGCATTTTAAATATATTATTTAATTGTCCTTTGTCTTGCGTTGTCTGTGTAGAGAATCCAACTACCAGATGTATTGTTTTGTTGAGATACAGTGCCTTGCCTCTGTCCTCTCTGCCAGCTCATTTGAGCAGTTTTTTGTTTGGCTGATTTGCTTTGGTTTGGTTTGGTATTTAAATTGTGTGGGGTTTATAGTACTTCTTGAATCTGTTTCTGTATGTCTCTCATTAGTCTCAAAAAACCCTTGGTCTTTATCTCTTCAAATAGTACTCTTCCAAATTAAGTCCTTCTGTCTCCCTTTCAAGGCTCCCATGACAAATATATATATTTTTTCCGCCATGTTCCATTTGTTTTGCTTGCTCTTTTCTGAATTTTCTGCTGTTTTTTTACCTCTGTGCTTCAGTCAGAGTATTTTCTATTGAACTATCTTCTGTATAATTTCTCCTCTCTTCTGCGTCTACTGTACTATTAAACCCATTTATTGAGATTTATTGTATTTTTGGTTCTAGAAATTCATTTTCTATATAATTGATATGATCCAGCTTCACTTCTGTTTTTATTTTTGTGCTTTCTTTTTATTTTGATTCAACTTCAAACTTTCAGAAAATTTGCCAGAATAGTACAAAGAACAGTTTATCCCTGAACCGTTTGAGGATAAATTGCTTCCCATCCTCTTGCTCCAGTGCAACACCAAATACTTTAGTGCATTTTTCCTGCATACAAGTACATCCCCTTCCATAGTCACAATGCCGTCAAAATCAGAAAAGTAACATAGATACACTACTACCACCTGATCCTTAGTTGCCCAGACAATATCCTTTATAGAAAAAGTTTCCAACCCAGAATCAAGATTTGCATTTAGTTTCTATTTCTTCCTGGTTTCTTTCAATCTTAAAGAGTTTTTCTTTCTTTCCCTGATTTGCATGACCTGTCACTTTTGAAAATAATCAGCCACTTATCTTGAAGAATGTCCCTCAGTTAGAATTTGTGTGGATCAGATTTGAGTTATGTGTTTTCAACAACTATATCATAGAAACGATGCTGTGTTCTTGTCGTTGCAACTCCGCTAGTACATGATTTTGATTTGTCTTATTGCTGGTAATATTACTTTTGATCACTTGATTTAAAGTGATTAAAAGATTTATCCATAGTAAAGTTACTCTTTTTCTTTTTGTAATTAATAAATATTCTGTGGGGAAATATTTTGACACGCTGTAAATATCCCATCCCTCCTCAGAATTTTACCTACTAATTTACCTACTTTCACAAAATTTTACCTCCTAATTTAACTGTCTAAACTAATTATTTCTTGGCTAAACTAATTATTTCTATGACAATTGCCAAATTGTGATTTTCTAATTCTACCATTCTTGTTACATTTATTAGTTGAATTCCTCTGTTAAAAAAAAAAAACACAAAAAAGTTGCTCTTTTTCCCATCTACTTATCCATTTATTTGGATACATTTTATTGGTGCCAAGGTAAACTTTTTGATTCCTAGTCTATCCAATGGGTTATAATCTGATGTCATCATTACTTATGTTAATGTTCAGATTTTCTCAGATTTAGAAAGTGAAGTCCCTTTCAAGCTGATTTTTGTGCCTTTTTCTTTGAGCATTTATCTCATTTTTCAAGCTCATTTTGTACCTTCCTGCCCCAGTCCTGGTGTAAGCCATTTCTCCAAAAAGTCCTAAGACCTTGGGTGGAAATCAACATTACAGGCATGATGCGTGCTCATTGCTATTGGGATGTCACTGCTCCTAGGCCCTCTTAGTGGATAGAGATAGAGAATATATCTATCTTTATAGATAGATAGATGATTGATAGGTAGATTGATAGATATAGATAGACATATACTCTCTCTCTAGGGAGAGATATATTTGAATATATGCACATATTCTCACACACTTATACATATAAATATATGTGTATAAAACATAATGTACACATATACAAAAAGCATATAGTAGGTATTTTCTCACACCCTTATACATATATAGTAGTCATACGATCACTACTCAGAAACACATGACCCCCCATACACACTCATATGAACTATGAGCTCACACCAATTATAATTTAATACCTTCAATTATAACTTAACACCACAAAAGTCTTTGGGATTTCCCCCTTCTCATTTTTTAATTCCTTTCTCTGACAGTGACAAACCTGGCTGACATTACCCTCAATTTATTTATCTAATTGATCAGTCCCTGCTGTATGTAGCAAACTTCTGTCTTCATCCATGCCTCCCAGTGCAGAGGCTTCCTCACCCTCCTCAGGTGCCGATGCTCTGATCGGTGTAGATGCCCTCTCACCCTGCTTTAGCTCCAATACATCATGTTGGACTACTGCTGATACTGAAAGGCACCTTTCCTCTTCACCCCGGTGGGCTCTGACATCTGTTCGGTGCTGCTGCCATTGTCTTTATTCCTGTGCTGGTACCCCCTCATTCACTAGGGCTCCGACATGCTATTCTAGGTTGCCACTGCTGCCCTACATAAACGTCCTCCACCCCTAGCTCAGGGTCCAATGATCTGCTCTGAGCCACAGACACAGACCTCACCAGATTCAGTCCAGCTCTTGATTTCCCTCATTTCTAGGGGGGCAGCCTCTACAGAATTTTTAACCTACCATCTCTCTCCTCCTTGGAAGGTCCTGAACTCCAATTTTTTTCTCTGCAGGGGCATGAGACTATTAAAACTCCTGTTCAGGGCTCACTTGGTGGCGTAGTCTTTAAGTTCACATGCTCCTCTTTGGCAGCCTGAGGTTCACGGGTTCAGATTCCCTGTGTGGACCTACACACTGCTCATCAAGCCATGCTGTGATGATATCTCACATATAAAATAGAGGAAGATTGCATAGATTTTAGCTCAGAGACAATCTTCCTCACCAAAAAAAAAAAAAAAAAAAGCCAAACTTCTGTTTAGGCTCTCAGCCCCTTTCTGCAGTTTTCTTTGCTCTCCACGCTGCTGCATCTCACTATACAGTAAATGCCTCAATGGACAGGCTCAGAATTCCTGGCTCATTTCTGTGTATCTCTCTTCCATCAAGTTCTGTTTGCCTCAAAAGTCCCAAATTCCAATTTTTATCTTCCCAATCCTGTGAGGTTATCAGTTCTGCTCTTTTTTCTCCCTGGCTTCTCAGCCTTATGCCACCATGTAATTAATTCAGTGAATGCCCCAAGAGGAAAAGCAGTATGCAGAATTCAGGGCTCCCCTCAGTGAACTTCTTTCTCTCAAGGATCTTGGCCCCTCAACCTCTGACTCCTTCAGCAGCTTGCCACTGCCTTCAAAAAGATACATTTGTATTCGGTTTTTCTAGTTGTTCTTGGTGAGGGTGTTGGTCTGCTACAAGTTGTTCTATCACAGTCCTATTTCAATTAATTTTTACAAAACCCAAATGGGGTAAGTTCTACTGCAGACATTTAAAAGATAGGAGAACTAAGATACAGGAATGTAATACAGCCATGGTCTCAAAGTTAGTGATCAGCAGATCCACATCTCAAGTTCAGGTCTGTCTGATTTGAAAAACATTGCTCTTAATATAGTACATTTTGTCACCATAACTTAGTGTCTCCAGTTACCCTACATTTCTACTAGATTTTCAATTAGAGTATGATAAATAGTTCACAATTAAAATGGAAGAATTAATAAAAATTAAAAAAAAAGCAAAAGGAACCCCCCATTATCAAAGCAACTCAAAGGACCAGTGACTCACTTCCTTGCCTATCCTGGGCCTCACCTACATCAGGCTTTCTTCACTTGTCACTATTGACAATGGAGTCAATTCTTTATTGAGGGACAGCTAGCCTGGGCACTGGAGGATGTTTAACAGCATCCCAGACTTCTACCTACTAGATAACAGCAGCATCCCCCAGTTTTGACAACCAAAAATATCTCCAGACTTTTCCAAATGTCCCCTGGGAGATAACTCATCCTCGGCTGAGAACTATTGGCCTATAGTAAAAGGTAATTTTGAATAGGGAGTACCACTTATATCAAACTCATAATATTTTCCCTCTTTGTTGGTTAAAACCGAAAAGCACAATGCAATTTGTTTTTCAAACTTCCACTAAATCTGGAGGACCATAAAACTTAAATTCAATAGAATACGTGCAATGGGATCTGCACATTCAGAAATAAGACAAAATAGATGAGAAACGGTGGCGAGTGTTACTGGCTGTGTCCTTCTCTGAATAGAAATCTATAAAACAATAAATAAGCTGCCAAGTTCAGCATAGCTTAGCCTTGTCTTTCATCATTCCCCACGGTGTGCTTAGAGGAAAGGAGTTTAATTCCTATTGAACTTTTATCCAAATTTAGTAAAAAGCAATATAAATTGTTCTCTGGCCCTCTGCTATTCCCCTACCTGCCGCATCATCACTCTTTCTCTTCCCAGGGTAAAGAGTTTAGCTTTCTGTTTTCAAGAGGGTTGGAAACTGTCACTTTTGGTGAAATTATGAAAAATGTGCCCAGAATTTATTTAACAAAGCAGGAATGCTTGAGATCCTGACACGGCAAGAACATTTCAACTTGGAATTAGATCAACTGCCCAATAATTTCCTGTAGCTCGTTCAGGGGAGCAACATTTGCTTACTCACCTTTGTATTTCTAACCCTGATATGGTACTTAACATCTAGGGAAATTAACACTAGCTAATATCTTCAAGCACTTTCATAGCTAAAATGAATAGATAAATCAATATTCAAAGAATATATTATCCATACTGACTTCCAGAAAAAATGTATATGAATTCACACACACACATACATTTAAGACACTGTGACATGGCTCCAAGAGCCCTCCTTTAAGAAAGAACTTGTGGCCCTAAGTATGGCTCATTGCATTATTGGAGGCGGTCAAAGAACCATGTATTGAGTTTCTACCATATAACGATAATGCTATGTTGGTTACTTTTATATCCGCCAATAGATAACTCATTTGTAATTTTAAAAATATATTCAGAACATAAGGGCAGAAAACTGCCCAGATAAATCTAAACATGTTGGGTATGATAGATAAAAGGAGTAATACTGAGAATAGTTACAGATATTTCACTTTAGTTAAAAAACAAAAGAAAAAACTCGTATAAAGGTACATTCATTCTGTGATAAGCATACACAGTCAAATTTACCTATCACAAGGAAATCAATGAAGAGGTGAAAGGTTTATGCCATACACTTGTATTAGGCACCCCTAATGAAGATTTACTTTTGACTCAATGGAGAAAACAAGAGTTCATGGAAAAATGTGTATGTCTTGGCTTTACATCTTTTCATTTGTAAACTGCCTTTTCTGCCTATACAGTCATTAAGCAAAAATGCTAAAATCCACAAAGTGAAGCAAAATTATATGTAAAAAGTTACTTATACAAGATACCACTCGTAGATATCAAGAACTCATGGATTATCTTAGTCCATTCAGGCTGCTTAAAAGAACGTTATAGACCAGGTGGCTTATAAACAGCAGAAATTTACTTCTTACAGTTTTGGAGACTGGAAGTCTGAGGTCAGGGTGCGAAGCATGGTTGAAATCTGGTGAGAGCCTTCTTTTGAGTTGCCGGTGGCTGTTTTCTCTTTGTATCCCCGAAAGGCTGGGAGCAGAGAGAAGCAACTCCCTCAGACTTTTCTATGGGCACTATCCCATTCTTAAGGGTTCCGCCCTCAGAGTCTCATCTAATCTTAATTACATCCTAAATCCCACCTCCTAATCCTGTCACATTGTGGGGGAAGGATTTCAACATATGAATTTGGATGGAAACACATTCAGTCTGTAACAGGAATGTTATTTGAATTATTTGGGTTCATCCATATTCTACCACTTGCATCTCATTATATATGCTTATGCCATTATATATTTTAATAGTACATGTATTTTGCCATTATCAATATATAGTATATTATATTTCATCTCATATATGCCCTTGCTGAAAACATATTAAACCATCTTAAAAGGTTTTTCTTTTTTTGTAAGGAAGATTAGCCCTGAGCTAACATCTGTTGACAATCTTCCTCCTCTTTATGTGGGATGCAGCCACAGCATGGCCTGATGAGTGGTGCTAGGTCTGCATCAGAGATCCGAACCTGCAAACCCCAGGCCACCAACGCAGATCGCGTGAATTAGCCACTACACCACCAGCCGGCCCCCATAGATTTTTTTTTAAATTCAGTCCAGATTAAATGTGCCTTCTCTTGGTAAATTTCCTGACTTGACTTAGATTTCTTTCCTATGAACTGCCACTGAATCCTCTTCAGAAACTTAACATGGCACCCATCATACTGACTTTCAATTGGTAGTTTACTTGCGTGCCTCTCCAAACTGTCTGGATATGATGGATATAATTGTCTGTGGATAATTGTCTACGGATAGCATTAGGGCTGGATTTACCTTGATTCTACTACATATTAAGGGCTTCACAAATAAATTCATGAAGAAAGAAGGATGAAATGCTAAGTGATTAGTACAAGTGCACAGGCAAATCATTGTGCTCCAGCAAAAATCAGTACAACGTGGCTTCAGAACTCCTTGGTTTACACAAAGACAGGCTGCCCCGAACAAGAATTTGACCTTAAAAAACGCTAACTATCCTGAGAACAAAGTAAAGGATCTCTTGAGGCAGGTTTTTCCTCCTCCACCCTCCTCATACATTTTTTTCTTTTATATTTCACATGTCTTAAAAGGGAGAAACTAAGTGAAATTTAGAAATGTATTCGATGCTATTATAAACAAACAAGACGCAAGGCATATCATGTTATCTAATTCTCAACCTGGCAGAATCTCTCACGAAATTCTGGAATAGAAATTTAACTCTCAGTTTGAAAAGTTAAGATTTTGCCTAAAATACATCATTCATGGATCATTACTCTACCAATACCCGAAGCGACTTATTAAATCCTCCAGTGAAGGGATGTTTGGACTTAGGTGTCTAAAAAGGTAATTTGGCTGGTTGCGCAACAAATATTTAACCACAGGGCCTAAAATTGCCAATGTTTATAGACTTTGGGTATTTGATGTCACTTCCAGCGTGCTTTCCAGTGCTAACATTGTGCAATGTAAGCTGAATTCTTAATGATTTTGTTCTTTCCCAAGTTGAAGGTAGCTTTTGGGTTACACTAAGTCTAACAATCTTTCCAAGACAAATCGGGCACTGGTGGTGTACCGAACTTCTAATATTAGCTAAAAATCTTTCCTGGTATTTAATAAGGTTAATGCCCCCATAAGCTAATTCATAGCTGATGGCAACTTTAAAGGCTGTTTTCTCCTGGAAGGGGCCAGTTTCCAGGTTGCTATGGAGACAACCCTTTGTAAAATAAATGGCACCAGGCAAATACTTTCAGCCAAACTATTGCCTCACGGGGCAAGATGTTTACATTCATTTTTCTACCCAAATTGTAGGATTTCTCTCCTTATCTTTCATCAGTTTTGAGGGAAGTTCAAGAGAGACTCAAACCATGCTTCTTCTTTTGAGATGTATTTCAAAATCAAAGAAGGTTTTTTCTATTCCTTCAGAGATGAGGAAACAAGGAGTGAGTGGAACAATAATATGTTTGCAGCTGGCCTCTCGGAGAATCAAGCATCTTTACAACTGGCTGTAATAATTTATTCTTGTGTGGATGCTCACATAAATAGTGATAATTTTTATTATGGGCCTTGAGACAGCAGAATTCACATTTATCAGACATTTTGAATTCCACGTCTCACATAGTGCCCATTTACGAGCATCTGTAACACGTTGTGGCTTTGGATGAAAACCACAAGGCACCTGAATGCAGAAAGTGCACACAGCACGGAGCACTCTGTGAACTCCTATTCTCTTATGAAACCCTTCAGGACATTCCCTTTCTATTAGAGATATAGTTTAACTAGCTTAGTTCCCTCAACTCAGTGAGAGGTTTGTGATCTCCTATTTTTTTTAGTGTCTCCTTCATAATTAAATAACTCTGGGGTAAGATTTATCCAAACTAAGCTAAAATTAGCCTCATTTGGCAAGAGACCCAGTCTTAATAAAATAACATGTCTAAATAGCTTTAGTACTGGGATGCACTAAATACTCATATAAAAAAATTGACATTTTCCCTACAGATGAACTCTGAATCTATTATTTATTATTGCTTTAAATAAATGCCATAAGCATACTCAGGAAAATAACATTCCACATAAACACCAAGATATGGTATGGCCCAAGAGGAGATTTGTGTGTCTCAATATCATAGGATGCCTTATGTCCAGATCATAAACTTCGCTAAGTCTCATGTCTCAGGAAGCGCAAATCTACTACTAACCATTCATCTTAGGAAAGGCCTGTTGCTTCGTGTGGCTTGAACTGACATGAAACAAACACGAAAGGATATATAGTGAGCTCTGACAGCTGCTTCTAGCTCTTCCTCACTAGGCAACTGGTAATAACTCTTCCTTTTAATAGCCAAAGTTCCTATAATCTAGAAGAATCTTTTTCCAACTAAGATACATGGCAGGAAAAGACAACTGATGTAATATTGAGTTGTTGATAACCTTAAATAAACTCATACTGAAAAAAGTTTTATGAGACATCACAGGCTTGGCTTAAGTTTAGAGAAAAGAGGGGTGTGAAACCCAAAGACTTTTTAGTTTCACATGGCTTTTTCTTATATATACAGGAGAGTTATAACCTCATTAGTACAAAGTAACCCTTCCTGCTCTAGATATTCCAGTGTGCGAATGTGTGTGTGTATATATATATATATATATATATATATATATATACATACATATACATATACACATAGATTATGCGTGTATGTATGCACGTAATACCCTTTGCAGATTGTTACTACAATTATTCTCAACAAGTGTTTTAGATATCTCCCCTAAAATGATAAGGAAAAAACCTGTAGTTCCAGGCAACCGTATATGCACACACGCACGTGCACACACAGACACACTCATATACACACTTCTGCCTTGGTTTGTTAGTATTTGTATATGTATTAAAGAATGAAGTTTCTGCTGCCCTAGGTAGGAAAACCGAGGCAAGCACCATCTCTTGCAAAAATTTTTGGGGATGACACGTGCATGGCATAGTTATTAAATATATCGACCTTGGAGTTAGACTCAAATGTTGCAAATCCAGCTTGCAGCTATCAGCTCTCAGAATGTGGAAAACAACTTTTTTCTCTAGTTCTCAATATTCTCATGTGCAAAACAAGGCTAATATCGTACTAACATTAACATGATAGAGTTGTCACAAGGATTAAAAGAAATAATGTTTTCAAAGTACTTAGCGCAATGCAAAGTAATTAGTATCTGGAGTAGAAGAAACACAATAAATGTTCAATATAATAACTCAATTATTAAATTATTATTATTACTGTGTAACTAAAGGCGTTACATGTACTCTCCAAACCCTTGAAAAAATTTACCATTAGCTTGAAATTTCACTTTTAAATATGTATTTTTATTTTATTTTTTTATGTGTTCTTGGAAAATTTGCTGGGCCCTTCTAGTAGTTTCCCTGCATTGTTCTAGCATTGAGGATGCAAGGGTGACCCAAACAGACATAGTCCTTTCCCTATAGAGCTTGCAAAGTAGTAGGGAGGGAGACACAATAATTACGTAAATATATTACTATACATTATGATGATTGCCAAAAAACTTAAAAATGAAGTTGCTAAGAGAGTCTCTAAGAGGAAGATCTATTCTGATCTGAGATACAGTCACAAATACAAGACATCTCATGCAATATTTGGGACATATACTAAAAATACCTGAAATATTTGTTTATCTGAAATGTTTATCTGAAATTCTAATTTAACTGGGAATCCTGTATGTTACTTGCTAGATCTGGTGACCCTAATCTGAGGTTCAGGAGAGACTTCTCCAAGAGGAATTAGCGTCTGAGTTGAGAATTAAAGAATGAGTAAGCACTGACAAGGGAAAGGGGTTGCAGAGTAATGGAGCTTCTCTAAGGCAGAAGAGACAGCATTTGCGAATACTCTGAGGTAGGAGGGAGCAGTAATGCATTTTAAGAACTGACGAGGCAGAATAGCTGGAGCTCAAAGAGCAAGAGGGAGATGGTGTGTCGTGGAGCTAAGGAGAGCAGCAGGTCTGGATAAGCGAGGCTCTCACTCCATATGCGATTGACTGGAAGTCCCTGACAGGTTTTAGGCAGAAGAGTAGCGTCAGATTTGTATTTTAGTCACAGGAAACTTTCCAATCTCCCTTCTATTATACAGCTTTTCTTGGCAGAGTTGCTCCAGTGTGCACTTATCAATGAGCTCAAGCCCCTACAAAAAGTCAAGGAAAAGGTACTAAATCGGTGAACATTTTTAGCTCAGAAAGGCTACTCAGAAAGGGCAAGCATATTGAGGTGCTGTAATGGGGAGTGTAAGAGAAAGTGCTGAGTTCCAGGGGTGAAATGATTGCCTGAGGTGAGTGTTTGAACAGCTCTGAGATGGCTGTAGATGAATGTTTATGGTTATGTTTAATTATTATTTTCACCAGGATAATTGCCAAGACAAAGGGAATGTACGTTTGAAAGACTTTTGATACATATCATCAAATTTTAAGGTAGTCATTTTTGATGTTAAAATGGTGTGAGCATTACGTAGGGGTGCTTTTCCATAATTTAGTTTATGGAGGGTATTTTGCTTTACCATTTAGTGTCCAGTCCTAACTAACGTAAAGTATTAGAGAAAGGAAAGATTTTCAAATCACACTGTCCTGGGTTCGAATTTTGACTCTGCCGGTTTTTACCCCTGTGACTGGAGGAATTAGTTAGCCTAGCTGAGCTCAATCTCCTCAGGGAGAACATAAGGATTATACTCTCTCCCCGGACTGCCCAGCTCACTGGGTTACGGGCAGCACTCAGGGACCTGTATTTGACTTTCTAACACATAAGAAGAACACTATGCTCGTTACTCTTATATCCTCCAGTAGATACTCATTTGTAACTTTAAAAGTATATTCAGAGATGAGGACAGAAAATTGCCCAGATAACATTGCCAGATAATCTAAACATCTGGGGGTCTGATGGATAGAGAAAAGGACTAATGCTGAACATAGTTATAGAAAGTTCACCTTACTTGAAAAACAAAAGAAAAAAACTCATAACATATAAAGATGCAGTCATTTCACGATCACCACACAAAGCTGTCAAACTTAACTACAAAGGAAAATAATTAATAGATACATTGCTATGCTGTACCTCTACATTATGCATCACTAATGAAGATTCACTTCTTTTTGTTTGTTTTTTTGGTGAGGAAGATTGGCCCTGAGCTAACATCTGTGCCAGTCTTCCTCTATTTTGTATGTGGGACACCACCACAGCATGGCTTGATGAGCAGTGTGTAGGTCTGTGCCCAGGATGTGAACCTGCAAACCCCAGGCCACCAAGCGAACTTAATCACTATGCCACTGGGCCTGCCCCTGAAGATTCACTTTTGAATCAATGGAAAAAGCAGGAGTTCATGGAGAAATGTGTACTTTTTAGCAGTATTAACAAACCCTATCCAACTTCCAATATGATATTTAAAATCAGCTTTCAGATTAAAAGTATGACGTGTTGTTAAACATGCATCTTTTTTTTTCTATCCTTTGTACATAGACAATAATAGGTGATCAGTAAATATTTGTTAAATTAATGAATGAGTGGATGAATGATGAGGCATTTGTGAGCCAAAGCATATCAAGTACACATCTTTTAAATACCAGGACCAACTTAACATAAAACACTCTTAATGTTCCCTAAGTGAACCCTTTGCTCAAACCAACAAGATTCTTTCACAGGATCTGCCATCCCTATGTTTGCCCACATTAGTGGCTCATAGTGTTTACATATCTAGAAATAATCTCATTTTCCACTCTAAGCCCTATCCAAGCTTCAACTCTGTTGAGGTTATTTTTTAATATATTCCCTATTAAATCGAGTGCAATGAGTGCTCTATCCTTAGGACCCATACAACCAAATGCCACTTCCATCCACTTGACAGGAACCTTGTAACAACACGCTGAGCATTGTCTTGTCATCGTCTCGACATCTGTGCAATGTGAAGCCTGCAGGGCACCTTGGCCAGAAGGCACCTTGACCCTGTTATGCACTTGGGCATATTAGGACCAGCCACCAACATTTGTATTTGCAGAAAAGACCAGTAGATCTTCAGTGAAGAAATGAAATGAAATGGGCAAAATGGGTGAAGGAGGTCAAAAGGTACAAACTTCCAGTTAAAAAATAAATGCCGTGGAATGTAATGTACAGCTTGGTGACTATAGTCAACAATACTGTATTATATTTTGGAAAGTTGCTAAGAGAGTAGATCTTAAAAGTTCTCATCACAAGAAAAAAAATTATAATTATGTGTGGTGATGGATGTTAACTAGACTTATTTTGATGATCATTTCGTGATATATACAAATACAGAATCATTATGCTACACATCTGAATCGAATATAATGTTACATGTCATTATATCTAAATTAAAAAAAGAACTCTTGAGGATTTAGAGAAGACCATTAATGTAAAATGTCCAGTCTAGTGTATATTAAAAAATAGGTATCTCTAAATTGTTGCTATTATACTTACTAAGGAAAACGATGTAAGCTCTAGTTGCAACATGCATCTGCTTCGACCTATTGTTTACCTAAAATTTTAAGAATCAGTTCCTATTTTGTATTCAAGAATCGAGATTTTCATTCAAAAATAAAATCAAATAGACACACATTAGAACTGAAATCCCTGGTTATAAAGTTCTTGAATTGGAGGTGGGGGTTTTGGGAGGACTGAGGGTTGGGGGATAAAGATCCTACTCTCCTTTTGGAGACAGTTCTCTCATTTTAACAGTGATCAGAGATCATTTGACTCAGTCTAAACACACTAGTATATTTGTTGCTGGCCTATTTGGTTGCCATTCAGCATAAGTGACACCAGAAGGAAAGAAGTCCTGAGAGAATTAAATAGCAAGTCACGTAAAATAAATACGTGTTATGGTACCAGAAGGAATTAAGAAGAAAGGACTTCTCTGTTCAAGGCCTGACAAAGGAGTTGTGGCTTTTGTGGTACTGACCCTCTTCTGAATCAGTAAGAGAAACACCAGAGTAATCAGAACAGATATAGCATTACAGTGACCATGTCAAGAATAAGGATGATTTCAAGGAGTATTCCTAAGCCAGCAGCACGATGACAAAATGGCTCATGGTCAGCCCATAGCTTTGGGAATGATATCAGGAAAACCACCCAGAGGTCCAAAGATATGAATAACCATGTCAATTACCGTCAGGAACACACGTGACCCACTGAGGGATTTAGGGAAAGGGTGGAAATTGAAGGCTAAGAGTTTCTTCAGTGTTATATTTCCTGTGGTTCAGAGGTAGACTCTGACATTATCCTGATCCCCTTCATTTAACATCCCTAGGCACCCAATGAAAAGTAGAAAGATACTTTTAAAATATATTTTATTCTTCTAAACGACATTGCATACTTTTTGTTAAGGGAATACAAGGATTATGTCTTACGTGTATTAATGAAAACTTTCTAATTTTACACATTGATCGTTATTCCAAAGAACTTATATATTGCCTCTGTTTTTCCTTTTAAATAAGATAATATGCTTGATGTATGTCTTACATAGATAGTAAATACTTAATAAATGTCTCTTCACTTCCCCTGGAAGTATTTTTATGTTCTCAATATTAACTTTGGTGGAAAACATGTTAGTTGCATTTACTTTTACACATGTGACTATGTTAAATGAAGACATCCACATGGAACTAACAAAGGCATGTAAGTAAGCCATTTCTCATCAACCAATTTATGGAAACAGGAATAAATCTGTTGTGAGAAACACATGAAGCAGAGAAATCCTACTGGGATTAAACGAGACCAAGAAGACCTTCCTGTGAACTGATTCAACCTATCGTATCTAACTGTGTTAATGCTTTTCAGTTTTGTAGCACAGAGAAATAGAATGTAATCAGTAGGGGGCCGGCTCCGTGGCTGAGAGGTTAAGTTCACGCGCTCCCCTGCAGCAGCCCAGGGTTCGGATCCTGGGTGCGGACATGGCACTGCTCGTCATGTCACTTTGAGGTGGCGTCCCACGTGCCACAACTAGAAGGACCCACAACTAAGATATACAACTATGTACTGGGTGGTTTGGGAGATAAAGCAGAAAAAAAAAAAAAAAAAAGATTGGCAACAGTTGTTAGCTCAGTTTCCAATCTTTAAAAAAGAAAAAAGAATGTAATCAGTAATCCCAAATTAATGTGAGGAGTCAAACTTACGTTCTGATAAGTGTGTAGTTGTGAATGTGCAGTGACGTGATATAGATTCCCATCTCTAGACAAATATGTTGTTGGGTGAAAGGGAGACAATGAAATTAGTATGTTCTAAAATATGCGCAAATTAAAAATATGGCTTTTTAAACATGTTACTAATAGAAGAGAGCTTTCTAAAACACACACTAAATCATATCATTTTGCTTAAAAACACACTGATTGCTCCTCACTGCATACAAGAAAAAGTCCAGACTTTGTCATGAGAGCTATAAGCTAGCAACTGTCTAGTCTTGATCCATCTAATTAACCTCGGTTCTGCCACTTCTCTTTCTTCCAAAATCAGCACTTCTTAAAATTCTTTTAGTTTATGGACTCTTATGAGAATCTAATAAAACACATGGATGTTCCCAGGGCGTGCCTACTTATCCAGGCTTAGCTCTAATGCCTTATTTACAGTGAAGCCTTTACCAACTCCCACAGGCAGAAGTCACTCTCCTGACTTAATCAGCCCGTGTATTGTATTACAGGAGGACACAATCAGGTTTGTAGTGGGTCACCTGACTTTGAGTTCTCAGAGGCAGGGATCTTGTCTTATTTATCTTCAAATTCTGAGTCCCTAGCACAGAGTTTGGGACAGAGTAGTCACTAAAAATTGTTTGTTAAGCAAAGAATGACCCCTGTTAGCTTTACCTGAATTGTTTTAAAACAGTAAATCCCAAAAAGAAATGAAGATGAGTGAAGATAATAGATGACCCCTAGTGGTGTGCAAATCCACACCATAAAAAAAAGTTATTTTAAACAATGAACAAAAAATCATGAACACATTGCACATAAGTGCACACATGTATGTATCTGTTATCTAGCTATCTGTCTATCATCTACAGTGATTTTTCCAAATGTAAAAGGTAAACACAAACACAGAAGATTTATCTTATTTTAATCACATCCTCCTCTTTGGTGACATTTGGCTTCATGAGAAAACCCTGACTACTTTTTGCACACACTTTGGGGTCAGTCTCATCTACGTGATCTCAAGTAAGTCTTTTAATTGACAGAACTTTAGTCCATTTGTATATAAGATGAGGATGATGCTGATGAAGAAGAAGATAATAATACCATCTTCTATATATATATATATATATATATATATATAATATTGATGATCTAAACGCCATGCAAAATAACTTCAAACTTAAATCATTATACAAACAATAGCTATTATTAACTGCAGTGGTTATGAAACAGTATATTGCTTAAGCTAAAAAACTGAAAAAAAGAAAAACACAAACCTTCAGTGTCCTATATTTGGATACAGACAGGTAATATTTTGACGGATGATTATGTAGACAGAATTTGGTGGCAGAGGGTTGGTTTTAATACAGTTCGGTTCAGGATATTCCGTGCATCCTTAACATAGGGAAAGATGAAGTAATTATAGTTCTCTCTATTTTTAAAATTAGCTATGCAGAAGAACTCACAGTTAGTATGATAAGCTAAAAAAGTGAGCAAAAGGTAAGAGAATTTTAGAAATAGGGATGTTTCTATGTATTCAGTATATGTTAACACAGTTTGGACTAATTACTACTGCACGTGAATTAGTGTTACGAGGTCAGCAGGGTACATGCAACAACGCAGTGAGGTATTTGTTATTATTTCCAAATTTGTAGCTGAGAAAATGGAGGCTGAGCTAATTGCCTAAGTTATTGACTGTAACACAACTGTGGAGTAGAAATACTGGGATTTAAGCTTAGATCTGCCTGACCCTGGCAACTATTCTCGTTCTGCTCGGTCCATTCCATCTCAAAAATCCCAGCCTACCAGAGTATAAATGCTCATTCTCTAACCCATTTACTCTCTTTTCACATAGGGACATCAGCTAGCCCTTATTAACAGACACTAGTGAGGGAGGAGTGGAGACAGGAAGGAAAAGCAGTATTTTACAATATCCAGCCACCTGGAAACTCAAGTGTTCACGGTGTTAAAACCCAGCTACTCCCTGCAGCAGTGATAGGAAGGGTTTGCTGCTGGTTAACAAGAATGTGCAGAGTCCATCTTGATACCCTGGAGGTACGAATACGGAGGGAAATGTTTCAGTGACCTGCAGGGGATATGTTATATTTGTCTTCTTGCCTGAGGAACTCAGCAATTATGTGAAAATGCCAACTGGTCTCCTTACCTGATTTTGAGTAATGCCTCACAAGAAAATAAAAATGCCCAGAGACAGTATGCAAAAATCATTCAGGAGGAAAATATAGAAAGGATTTTTTTTTTCCTGATGAGGCAGAGACAAATTAAAATCTTTCAAGAGTAAGCAGCTGAAAAAAAAAAATGACAGAGAAGATCCAAAAGAAAAGGAAAATAATGTATTCCTATAGAAACAATACAACAATTTTAACATTGAAAGTATTTTCTCCATTAATAAATCAATTTAGATAATCAGGATTAAAGCAGTATGTTGTATGATACTATAAACCATAAGCATACACACAGATGTACACACACTTTGTATTACGAATATAGAGACACAATACATACGCCACATATATATCTAGAAGGAGAGTCATTAGCTGGTATCTACAGTTGTTTGGGTGTGATCAGATCATGTGTCACTTGCCCCGCATTTGCAAAATTGTGCCTTCTCTATTTTCTACAACGAAAATGGAGTACTTACTTGTAACATAAATATGTGTCTCTCCCTATAGAAGTTTCCATAGCTTTCCACAACATAGAGAAAATCCACAAGAATTGTGTGGTTTAAGGAAATGTGTTACATGTATAAAGATACCTCTAATGAAATGTAGGAATGCCCTTTGAAGAGGGAGTTATGTAAAGTATTGGTTATACTAATAACTAGTCTAACAAAGGAGTATGATTTTGTTCTGGAATGTTCTGTTCCATGTTTTGTTCTGGAATTATTTGCCAAGAATTATAATCTCCTTTTTCTCTCTCATATACTTTACTTAGTATAGGTGGGTAGTAGACACTTTTCTTCTGTTTTCCCCATCTTGAACTATCTGGCAGCTGAATCCATCCCCATGGAGGAGACTGCATCTATCCTAGCTTCTTGCCGCTAGGATATGGGCATGTGATCCAAGGTTCGCCAATCAAAAATGTCCATTCTGGTAAGAGTTTTGGTGGTGTATTGAGCTTCCAAGGGCAGCAGTGAAAGAGCACAGCAACAGAGTGAAGTGTCTAGTAGAAGTGGTTGGTGCAAGAATTATGATCCCTTGTTCAGCAGGGGTGGTAGCTCTGCCCTCACTCTCCAGCTTTTCTGGCATGCTTTGGCTCTGGTTCTGTTTATACCTGCCGTCCACTGCACTATCCATTTGCAAAACTTGGTTCTGAAGCTTTCTTCTCAATTTGGTAATGTACCCACTATCATTTTAATAAACTCATTTTATTCTTCAATCCGCCAAAGTTGGTTTCTGTTACTTGTACATAAAAAGTCCAGACTGATACGAATTGTGAAGAAACCATTCTAGGGGAAAACAAGTAAAAGACCTTCCTGGAATGTATCCTTTATCATTTTGAAGTTTGGGATAGAAATGTAAAGATCTGGGAGCACAGGTGGTATTTTATGACTTTTTCCAGTTAAAAGTTGTGCCTTTGGAAAAGGAAGGAGGAAACTGAATGTAGATACCTTGAGCACACAGATGGTGTCAAAAAACTGAATTTGGTTTACTGGACCATAGTTTATGTTTTAACAGCAGTTTTTGACAAAGGGATGGTACGTTCCTCACCAGAACTGGAAGAAATGTTTGTATGTTGCTGCTCAAAAAATGTGAAGGATTTAAAGCTGATACTGAAGAAGAAAATACCATAATCAAATGACATACTGTTTCTTACTAAGGGCAGTAGATCTTTATTCATAAAATGTACATTTAGTGCTTTCCCTGTATTAGGCACTATGTTTCTAGAATTAAAAAATCATGAGCAATCTCTGCTCTCTAGGAATGTCTCCTTTATCCTCTTCTAGTTACTCTTGTTCCATACTATCATAATATTTTGTTCATTTGTTTGTATCCCATTCATTTGTGAATTTCTTGGGTATATGCGACATATCTTCTACTTCTTTATGTTCCTAGCGTGTAATGTAATCTCTGATCCATAATTGGCTTGCAAGATATGTATACTGAGTGAATAAATGAATAGAAAAAGTGACAATCACCCTCAATGAGTGAGTTTTATTTGCATCCCAGTCAACTTGTTTATCAGTGACATGAGGAAACACAGAAGGCAAGCTTATCAAATTCACAGATGCTGTGTAGGTATGAGGAATACCTAACACATATAATGACAACCAGAGATCTCAATATTTACCATTTGTGTAACTCAAGAAAAGATTTGAAAGAGTTTATTATAAAATATTTTATTCTTGGGGTCTACCTGGCGGCATAGTGGTTGGGTTCACACGCTCTGCTTTGGCGGCCTGGGGTTCACAGGTTTGGATCCTGGGTGCTGACCTACACACTGCTTGTCAAGCCATCCTTTGGCAACGTCTCACATACAAAATAGAGGAAGACTAGCACAGGCGTTTGCTCGGGGAAAATCTTCCTCAAGCAAAGAGAGGAAAATTGGCAACAGATGTTTGCTCAGGGCCAGTCTTCCTCACACACGCACACACAATTTATTCTTGTTCTTAAAGAATAGTCAACATCTACGGAGGGGCTGTGATAGATCTGGCGCAAAGGCAGGTAATATGATGAGGTAGATAAACAAATGAAACATTGAGGTAAAAGTGACATCACACTCAGTGAGGCAACAGGGTAACAGGACTCCTCGTAATGACAATTCTGTCTGTGGGAAGGGAGGCAGCCATTCCCACTGTACTGGTCAGGCTCTGCAGAGAAAACTATATTCTCAGCTGGTCTGAATTTGAAGGTCCTGGGAAAAGTAGAGGGCATTCAGAAAAGGGTCATCATCATCATGGTGAAGTGTCTGAAAACCATAATATCTACTTTAATGACTTGAGGAAATGTATTCTAGAAACACTTAGCACGAGCAGAGTGTAATTAGTTCAAGTTCTATCATGTAGAAATTAGTTATTGATTGGAGTTCTAAAGTGTGCAACCAGGTTTTCGGACTAGGCATGAGGCAGATATTCAGAGTTGAGGCACCAAATCATGGGTGCAAAGAGCAAGGAGCAAGGATAAGACAGGAAAATGAGTGGACAACCTGAGACATGGATTATCTCCAGAAGCTTGTTCTTACCTGTTTTCTGTGCTTTAAAGACCAGCACATACTGTGTTTAAAGAATAAGGACAGAAACATGCATCGAAGCAGGACTGATAGGTTAAAGTGCTCATAAACACATCTTAAGAAGCATTCGTTTTTTCATTAAAATTATCATAAAATACCTAAAAATTTCCAGAAATGATTGGAATACAAAGAGGATCTTGAACACGGGGACCAAGGTCCAGTTCCTTGTGATGGAACTCTGGGTAGTGACTGGATAATTTGAGGGAGGTCATAAAAGAAAATCCTAGTTTAGGGATAGTTTGTCTGAGAGGAATTCTTAACATCATTTCCAATTCAAAAACTCTGCCTTTACTCAGCTTATTCAAGTGACAGATTTTCTTTTCAATTAACACAAATCACAACTGCACTCTGAAATCTTTAGAAATACTGCATATAGAAACGTTTACTTAAAATACTTTTGAATATTTGATGTTTATTATTTATGCATGGAAAAAAACTAAAGAGAATTTTTTTAGCTTTTAAAAATCATTCTCAAGCCAAGCCAGCCCTGATGGCCTGGTGGTTAAAGTTTGGTGCACTCCATTTCGGCAGCCCGGGATCAGTTCCCAGGCGTGGAACACCACAACTCGTCTGTCAGTAGCCATGTTGTGTCAGCGGCTCACACAGAAGAACTGGAAGGACTTGCCATTATATACAGCTATGTTCTGGAGCTTTGGGGAAGGAAAAAAAGAGAAGAAGATTGGTAACAGATGTTAGCTCGGTGTAAATCTTTGCTAACAAAAAAAGAGTGGGGTCTTTTGTATCAGGGAGCTGGGTTTGAAATATGGTTGGAAAAAAATCACTTCTCCTATTTAAGAGTAATATAGCACAGACTCTGAAACTACCTGAATTAAATTCTGTTCCAATATTTTCTAGGTTTGTGATGTTTAACAAGTTAGTTCACCTGTCTTTGCCTCAGTTTCTTCATCTGCTAAATCAAGATAATAATGGTGCCCTGAATTGAATGAGATAATAACAATTTAGAAAAATATCTGTCATGTGGTAAGCACAAAAAAGTTTGCTAATATTATTTTAAATGTAATGATATTTGCATATCTGAGAAGTATATTTGATAGGGCCTATGTATATTATGATGCATATTCATACATTCTCTCCATATATAACTCATTTTGATGTTCAGCAGGGGTTATTTTCACGTTTTTTCTAATACTAGGAATATGTTTTAGCTTTTAACACTAATTGACCAGCCTGATTTATTATCTTTCAAATGCCTTCCATTGATTCCTGGTCAGATTTAGAGATGTTGTTTGTAGGTGGAATAGAGTTAATTGAACTGGTGCAGAAAAGAACAAATTCACTGATTTATTTATAAGTTTTTAGTCAGTGCTATTACAATAGTTCCAAATACATACACATATTCTCAAAGTATTTTCTTCTATATTTAAAACCATTTTATATTTAAAAATTTAATGAAGTAAAATATAGAAAAACGCACAAATTGTCAATGAACACCTGGTTGAATTTTCATGAAGTAGAGACACTTATGTGATCATCATGCAGAAAAAGAAATCAAATAATCCCAGTACCCCCAAATCCTGCCCATGACCCCTCCCTGTCACTCTCTCTCCAAAGTTAGCAACAATTTTGATTCATATCACAATTGATTAATTCTGACCTTTATAAATTCTGATCTATTATAAATTACTTTTGACCTCTATAAATATAAAGAGGAAACTATTCTGCATGAACTCTTGTGACTGGCTACTTTTACCCAATATTATATTTGTGATATTCACCCATATCGTTGCATCTAGAAATACTTCATTCATTCCAATATCTGTAGGGTATTTCATTGCATAACTTTGCTTTTTTTATTTATCCATTCTACTGTTGAAGGAAACTTGGGTTGTTTTCAGTTTAGGCTATTATTAATAATCCTGTTGTAATTATTCTTTTACATAACTGTTAGTGAACATATATTTTCTGTTGATAATATTCCTTGTAATACAAATGCTGTCATAACATTTGCATATGTTCAGCTTTAGTAAACACTGCCAAACAATTTTTCAAAATGGTTGTACCAATTTACACTCCCACCATCAATGTCTGTGAATCTTAGCTTCAAGTCAATGGGATGGAGACGTAAATTCTTCTCACAAGATGGGCAGAAAATACTTGGAACAACGTTACACTCTATCACAACTTGGCTGCAGCTTTTCAAAACTCACTTGTGTATCAAATTATTTTTCTAAGAGGTCTATCTTCTCATGAATATTAAAACATTATCTCTGAACTGAGCACCTAGCTCATATTTGCTTGTTCACAATGGTACGTTTTAGTAGATATTATTCCTGGGTTTGGGATTCTTCTTGTTTTTTGATATTTTTTTTTCTGCTTTATCTCCCCAAATCCCCCCTGGTACGTAGTTGTATATCTTAGTTGCAACTAAGGTCCTTCTAGTTGTGGCATATGGGACGCCACCTCAATGTGGCCTGACGAGCGGTGCCATGTCTGTGCCCAGGATCCGAACCCTGGGCCGCTACAGCGGGACGCGTGAACTTAACCACTTGGCCACAGGGCCGGCCCCGTTTTTTGATATTTTCTATGGAATTTATTGTCCATATTATTTATTTTGGTATCTTGTTAAAACAAAATAATGAAAGTGATAAGAGATTCCTTAGGAATTTATTGTGTTCCTATAGGACTCTGGGACTGTGCTAGAAACCATGAATAATTAGATTTAAAACACTGGAATCCCAACTCTAGTGAGGTGAGACAGACAGGTAAATAGACTATTATAATTCTAATAATTACACTGATTGTTACAATCAATGCAATGAATGATAAGGGAGAATCTATACTGGTCAGAGATGAAAGAGGGAAAATACAAGGAAGGCTGAGGAAAGAGGGGACTTCTGAGCTCAGTTTAAAGGGTGAAAAAGATGTTTAGCTAAATGTGTATCAATCTTTCAATCTCTTCTTGCCAATTACATTTCCTTTTTTTTCTGTAATCTTCTCCCTTAAAGTTTTTTTCAAATTTAAACAGGAGTTTGATTAGTGCGTGTAATACAAAGGAGACAATAAATACAGAAGTGTACAAAAAACAACAACAAAATTTTTTCCCTCACCAATTCCCACTCCACTTCATTCCCAAACACCGTTCAGTGTCAAAATCCTTGCTAGGCTCCTTCCACAACTTTCTGTGTTCATGAATTGCATATTAACTAGAAGCCTGAAATACATGTAGCTTCTGAAACTATGTACGTGTGTGTTTTAAGAAGTTTTAGGTTTCTGTTTGTTTGTTTTTATTTAAAAAATAATCATGCTATACACATCACTTAGCTACTTGCTTTTATATTGCAGATAAAGTTACATTTTAATATTACGTTACATTTCACATGTACTAGCCAATATATAGCATGTACACATAAGATATAAGAATTAACAATGTTGTAACAACTGTTAATAGCATTGGAGACCTTAGGCACCCTTCTTCATGGCATCCCCTACCTCTTAACCCCACGCAAAGCCACACTAATCCCAGGAGAGAATCAGACTTGAATTTTGAACAACTTAGTTTTATTAACTTGACAATACATCATATACACCCCATGTCAGTAGATACTGGTTAAGTCCCTTTTTTACTAATTTTCGTAAACATATATGTACTGGCATATTTATTTACATAAAGAGTATCACATTACCCAATGTTTTCATCCTATTGCAACATTTTTTCTTTGTTTACTTCTCACTTACTTTTTCCACTCCTCCATCCACTTCCACCCTCCCATCCCATAGGTAACCCATTTTAAAAACCTGATGCATTCTTGCATTTCTTTGCGGCCAGCTAATTTAACCATATACAAATACGGTTAAAAGTTGTACATTTTACAAATATTCATACTTATATATAAAAATGGAAATATAATATATACAATTGTCTGTGTAAATATGCATATTAATTTTAAATGTAATATTATAAATAATGATTTGTTTTGATATTGCTTATTCAATAACTACTAATGGATTTTGATCCATGTCAACTGATGTAATTTTATTATGTTCTCCTTTTAATGGCTACATCATAATCAATATTGCGGGTGTACATTGTTTATTCAGCCAATCTCCTATTGATAGTGATTTGCTCATGATTGCTTATTTCCACTATGGACATTATCTTAAAAAACATGCATATGCATGAAGGCTTTGACTAGGGCCTTTATCTCTTTAGAATAGATTTCCAGGTGTTGGATTACTGGGCTTAAAGATATTTTTAATTTTAGGAAGTGTTGCTTCATACTTTTATAAAACTGATTTAATATTCATATTTCCAAGAGAAATTCATTGGAGTATACTTTTCTTCATATGCCTGCCAGCAACAGTTCTTATCTCTCTTTTAAAAAAGTTTTGCTACTCTGGTAGGTAAAAGTGATATCTCGTTGGTCTTTTAATTTATAAGTCCCTGATCAATACTGAATTTGACTATCTTATTTGTATGCTGACCATTTGGTTTTCTTCTTCTGTCACTTGTCTATTTCCATTCTTTGCTCATTTTTCTTTTGAACATTTTAGCTATTTCTTAACAATTTCTAAATAACTTTTGTAATATAGATACTATCTCCTTACCTGTCATTTGTTTTACAAATTTTTTCCCAATGGTATTATTTTTCTATTAATGTTGTGTTATAAAGAACAGGCAATGATAGCCAATGAATACGAAGAGTATTTATGAAACTGTCATAGGCACGGCTTCATTAGCAACCTCAACTAGTTGTCTCAAACACGAGGAAAGAAAATAATTCCGCCAAACAGAATCTTTTGTGGCTTTCTAATCTCTTGACAAGAAGGATGGCCTTTCGTAATTGAGGAGGTTAAAGATTTAAAGACTAAACTTTCTATCCAATTAACAAAGGAGATTTAGCCATTTGCCACTGTTACACAGTTTCAAAAGAGTGCTCTCTTGCTCCTGTAAGCAAGGAAATGTGTCCTTCAACAATATAATACATAATCATCACAGTTGGAATTGGAACATATAAGAGTTTAGTGTGCTGACAAAGTCATGGTTATCGTATTACGTGACCACTTGAAGATTCTAGCTCTTAGAGACAAACTTCAGGATTGATTAACGCTTATGAATAGCATCAAAAGGAATCCTCTAAAGTACGTAAATGTAGATATCTATCCCTTGCAACTAATCTATGTGGTTTTTACCCTGATGCTGTCTTTGGGCATTTGGGGGAACTTAAAGCCTCTAACAAAAGGAAATGTAATTACCATCGGAAAACCAGTTGAGCAATATTTAATTATGCTCCATTAGAAGCTATCAAAACAAGATTACAATTACATTTTACACAGCCACATTCCTTGTAAGGTTGGCAGTTCAGACCTCTGGTAATAAATACAGAGTACGCCGCATTCTATAAAGCTCCTAGGCCGTTTAATGATGACCTGTCAATAACCAGCTTAGTTTTTTATTGGAACTGGAGGAGTCGAGATAAAATTTGAATATTAACAACAAAAAGAAACTGACTAAAATACGTTATGTAAAGATGGAGAAAGTCACTAAAACACAAAAAACCAAGGTGGGAGAGTAAACCAGATTTAATGTAGCAAAATTTATTTAGCAGTATTTTTAGAAACTGGGTCCCAACTTTGTCTGGAACAAGTATTTGATTTATGCTAAACTTGTGGCATTTAATTTTCCAAAATGCTTTCTGTGTTGCCAATATCCCTTGTTTAACCAAAACTTTATTTTATAAGAACATAACAACCAGGAGAGGGAAAGTTAGAAATAAAATGAAGCACTTACTAGAGCAGGCCATTTTACATGACGAATATCTCGTTTAAGCCACACAACAAGCCTGCGAAGAAATTATTTCCACTGTCTAACAGAAGGAATAATGCAGCTCCGTGAGGTTGCGTAACTTGCCAAATTCCCATCAGTAGTAAATGTTAGAGCTGAGATTCAAGTCCAGAGCTTCATGACTCAGGAAGCTAAGAGCTATTAAATAACCATCCAGCTACCACGCACACACAAACCAGCATGTACTAAGTCTCCAGTTCAGCTTTACATTCAAAGCCATTAGAACTTAAAGGAGGTCAAGATTTGTGTGAATCTGGAGAAGAGGTAAGAAAAATGTTAAAGGAAACTCAAGGTAAGAGAAAGATTTGGACAGGGCATTGAAAACAGGATGCAGACTGGATAGGCAGAGAAAACAAATGGCACTTGTACATGGTGACAATATTCCAGAGAAGTCACATAGTAGGTGGTGATGTTACTCCATCTCCATCATAAGAGAATTGGGCTTTCAGTTTTCTAAATTTTAAAAGCCAACAAAAGGTTTAACTTAAAGTAAGTTGAGTCTAACTAGAAATCTTAATTCCTAGCAAAATCGGCAAAGTCAGTTTGTCCCATGTCCTCATGAAGTAGTCACAGATAAAGCATAATGTTAAATGAAGGAATGGGCAGTCAATCCAGCAGAGAAGCCACAGCAGATGGACTGGGTATATTTCACTTGGACATGTTAGGGGAGAGGGGTAGAGTAATCACAGTCCCTTATATTAACCAGAAGCCTGCAGTTCGTGTATCTCCTCAAACTCCATAGTCTAGAGGAAATAGATGAGAAAAATGTTTATTAGAAATCCCATGTGCCAAGCCCTGCATTTGATAGGGAAAGCTAATCAAATATTTCTCTGTAAGTTTAGAAGCATGACTAAATCACCACTGATTACCAGCCTAGAAATACAAAGGAAAGGCTCTTCAAAAGCATCTGCTTCAACACTGCCTCCTTTTATTTGAAGAAACTGAGGCTGACATAGATGCAGTGACCCAGCCTGCATTATGACTCATAATTGGTAGAACCACGATCAGGTGCTAGTCCTTCTGTTTTCAATACACTTGAAACTGGATGAGTGGTTGTTTGTAGATCCCTTTGCAAAAATTTGTAGATTTAGAAAAATAAGCAATCTGTAATTTACCTTTTTTTAAATTTTGATTTGTTAAACTCCCGGCTTCTCTTGGACCCCTGCATTTGATCTTGCTCCAAAAGTCTGTAATATCTGCTGGGGCTGGAATACCTCAACTCCTACTAAGCGATAACAACTTTTCCTCTCTCCTACTTCTTAAGATTTAACTGCCTCATTCATTTTGTTCTTGATATTCTAGCATCTTCCAGATATCACTTACCTGTCTTAAAAGGAGTCAATAAACTCTCTGCAAAGGAAGCTGACAGCATATATCAGAAACTTTTTTGATTTTTCAAGTTTATCTTCTTTTTGGCTTATCATTCTCACTTGCTGAAATTCTGTCTAAATAAATAAACCAAATGGCAAATGAAAATTTCTGCACAAAAATATTTTAATCAGAGAACCATTTGTAATGATGGAAAATTTATCAAAATCTACGTGTTCAATGATATTGAAACAGTTAAGTAAAATACAGTATTCATATGATAAATGTTATGTTCCTATTAAAAGTTTTTAGGAAAACTTTTAATGATATTAAAACACTGTGATGAAATTGTAAGTTGTAAAATAGATATTATATCACATAGAAATCACAAACATTTCTTTTGCTTGAAAAAAATATCTGCAGGGAAACAAACTGTCAAGGAAAGTACTAACATTTTTTAAAGCTTTTTAGTTTGGAATAATTTTAAATTCACAGAAAAGTTGTCAAGATAGTATGGAAAGTCTCCGGGTACACTTCACCCAGCTTCCCCTCGTGTTGACCCTGTATATAACCACCATACATTTTCAAAGGGAAGAAATTAACAATGCTATAATACTATGTCTGACCTACAAACTTTATTCAGATTTCACCACTTTTCCCACTAATGTCATTCTTCTGTTCCAGGATCTAATCTAGGATACCACATTGCACTGGGTCACCACGTTGCCTGAGTCTTCTCCCATCTGGGTCTTATTTTTTACCAAGTCGTGGAAAATTTTGAAGAATACTTGTCAGGTCTTTTTTAGAATGTTTCCAAGTTTGGGTTTGTCTGATGTTTTCTCATGATTAGTCTGGGTTCACAGATTTTTTGAAAGAGTATCATGGAGGTGAAGTGCCCTTCTCGTCACATCATATCAAGGGATATGTGATAACCACATGACTTATCACTGATGGTATTAACCTTGATCACCGGCCTGAGCTTGTGTTTGCCAAGTTTCTCTACAGTAAAGTTACCATTTTTCTCTTTCAATATGTATTCATTTAAAATGAGTAACTAAGCACAGCCCACATTCAAGGTGAAGGAAATGAAGCTACTCTACCTAGAGTGGGAACTGTCTACAAATATTATCTGGAATACTTCTGTACGGAAGATTCTTCCCCAATTATTAATGTGTTCATTTCTATATTGATATGGACTCATAGATATTTATTTTATTCTTCGGGTTATAATCCAACATTATCTCTACTTATTTTTTAAAGCACTTTAACACTGAATTATGCCATTATCATTGATATCTTTTTCATTACATTGTTCAGAATTTGTCAACTTTTTTATAATGAGCGGATACCAATTTTGTGACCAGCAAAAACAAATTCGTATCTATGCTAACCCTTCAAGGGCAGGCCACTGATCAGGTTGCTCTCATTAGCCAGTGCAAGAGTTCTTTCCCCTGGGTTGTGTGAGATCAGGCTGCCACGTGCTGATTGTAGGTGAGTCTCCCACACATTGCCACAGGATGAGTTGAGGGCTACCGGTGAGAGGGTCCACAGCTGACCCTTGAGCTTGAGCTAAATGTGTGGACTTATGTGTTGGTTCTCACTAGTTTGTGTTCTGACCATGTGCCACCTGGGTCTACAGCACCCAGGGGCAGTAGGAGTGGGGGAGATGTCTTTAGCCTATGTGTCCTCCAGGGCTGACACCACAGCTGTCACTCCATATCCATTGCTAGATCTGCACCCACTGCCTACCAGTCCTCCAGGAGTGGCCTTGTCCATCTCCTTCAAGGAGTTCCAAACCATTGCTCTGCAACAAAAGGGGCTCTTCTGACTTTCACCTTCACTGGTGTTTGACATTGGTGAAATTGTTCTCTCCTGAGTTGGACTTATTCCATGATGTTTGGAGATGTTCCTTGCACACGTGGGACCACTTTTCTCACTCTGCCCTCAGGCCCCTCACCTAGGTAGAGTCATTGTCAAAATTGAAGGAGTTCACTCTAGGAAGGCAGTGATTACAATGCAAAGATTTCAAGAAAAGACATAGTTTTACATTTATGCTATGAAACTCCAAATGGTAAATTTAAAAGGACCAGAAAATAAATTATTGCTCACATTTTCCTGCATACTCTGGATAAAATTAATTTGTGATCATCATCATTGATACCGACCGTGATATCACTCCTCCCAAATTAAACCCAGCATATATGGTGTTAAAACCAAAACACTCATTCCCTGCTTACTCCCTGGCTTCCTGGCTGCAGAATCCACTATCCTCCATGGAGACAGACACCGCCAAGGACAAGAACATGGATTCCCTATCTCCTCCTCATCAAGGAGCCATAGGCTGGTGGGAAAGCTGCTGGCCAGCATGGTCAGAGGCTCCCTCCTCTCTGCAAGTAGTCTCAAGGCCAAACACAGGCTGGTGGGAAAGCTCCGACCGGCGAGGCCATATGCTCCCCCTCCCAGACCTAAAAACCCTCCCTTTTAACTTTTCTGGGACTTTGGGATTTCAGTGTTAGCTACCCTCTCTCCTTGCTCAGTGCTGTGCAATAATAAAATCCCTACTTACTTCCACTACCCCCAGTGTCAGAGATTAGCTTGCTGTGCAACGGGTGAGCAAACTCATTTCAGGTTCGATATCATCAGCAAAGCAAAATAACAACCTTGCAGTGTCATTCAAAGTCAGTGATCACTGGTGACAGCATGGGTGAGGCAGCATCATGAGTATGTAACCAGCATTAAATAAATATTAGGAACTGAGAGGCAAGAACATTTATATTAATTCAACATAAAACAGATTCCAAAGAGCCATGTCATTGTGAGCAATAACAGTGCTGCTATCTTTATTGTGATGGGAGATCTGAAATTCACCAGAAGCTGTGCAGTTGACCATAAAGGAAAAAAAAAACGAGAGAGAGAGATGGTTTCTAGACTAGACAGGAAAAAATGGGGCTTGGCTGCTACAAAGATTCTTCACATGTACTGACTAATAGGACAGTAAAAAAAAGTGAACCTGGGGGCCAGCCCCATGGCCAACCAGTTAAGTTCGTGCATTCCACTTCAGTGGCCCAGGGTTTGCTGGTTCGGATCCTGGGCACAGACCTACGTACCACTTGTCAAGCCGTGTTCTGGCAGCATCCCACATAGAAGAACTAGAATGACCTACAAGTAGCATATACAACTATGTACTGGGGCTTCAGGGAGGAAAGAAGAAAAGTAAAGAAGGTTGGCAATAGATGTTAGCTCAGGGCCAATCTTCTTCACTAAAAAAGCATTAAAAAAAAAGTGAATGCATGCCTCTTCTTTATCCATTTTGCCATTTTTGTAAATCAATTAATGACTATAATTCACATGGCCCATGAATTTTATAATGCATTGTTTAATCAAAGTGTTCATGCAGTGAAGGGGTCCCTGAAAAATATTTAGTAGGGCCCAGAACACATAAAGGGTAGCCCCTTTTGGTTCCTGCTCCCGTTCTTATGCACAAATTCCAAAACAGCATTTTTTTAAGGCAATCCTTTAGTATATTTAGTACATTATGGTTTTATCGCTGGCTCAATGGCTGCTACTAATCTCCAAATAACGGTCAGAAAAACGTGAAGGAAAAGGGAGGTGGTCTATGTTTAGGTCTCACGATTTGTTCCCCAACAGAGCTGACAAAGGAGGTTGACTTCATTTTCCATTAAAAAAGGCCCCAGGGTTTTTGTTGAGGTTTGACACCTTGTATTTCACTGAAGGAAAAGGAAACCACTATTCTTACTGAAGAAATCTCTACTGAGTTGTGATGCTGGGGAACCATGAGAACGTGATCTCATGTGGACTTTTTTTGTTGTTTGTTTTCATATTTTTCTCATTTAATTTTTCTTTTTGGTGAGGAAGATTGGTCCTGACCTAACATCTGTTGCCAATCTTCCCCCTTTTTCTTCTCCCCCAAGCCCCAGTACACAGTTGTATATGCTAGTTGTAGGTCATTCTAGTTCCCCTATATGGGATCCCGGCACAGCATGGCTTGATGAGTGGTGTATAGGTCTGTGCCCAGGATCCCAGCCAGTGAACCCCAAGCTGCCAAAGTAGAGCACATGAACTCGGCCATGGGTTCAGCCCCTCATGTGGAGTTTTAACCAGCTGTTGTCCTTGCACCAAATCATGGTGCAACTGTACTTAGAATGCGCCTTCTCCAGGTAAAATCCTGAAACCCTAAATATGTAACTGGCTCATGTCACTTAATTACATGAAGACTGTGATAGACAAAGTATGCAAAAGTTTATGTAGAAATTACAGAAGGAAAATATATAAGAATGCATTTAACCTCACTAGTAACCAAACCAATATAATCTTATAATCTAAAATGTTATGTTTTGCCTATTGCTTTGACAAAGTTTAGTATTTTTTTAATGTTTAGCATTGGCAAGCATGTGAGGAAATGGCCTCTGATTCACTATAGGCAGGAATGTAAATAGCTGTAAGTTTTTGGAAGGGTAATTCGGATATAGTTATCAAAAGTTCTAAAATGTACATATATTTTAGTCCAGCAATTCAACTTCTAGGTAGTGTATTCAGCGTTTTACAGAAAAAGTTTATTGGAAGGTAACTATAATTAAATGAAATCAAAAGGAGAACTAATCTAAATGCCAGAATAAGATATTATTTGTAAATTATATGTTTATACTATGAACTTTGCTGCAGACATTAAAAATAGTGTAAAAGTATCTGAAATGCAGGAAATATAATACATAATTAAATAAAAATAGTAAGTTACACCAGTATGACACCATATTATTAAAATATATGTGACATATATGTGTGTACATGTATAAAAATATTATTTAGCAAAATATTAACTGTCATTTTCTCTAGATGATAACATTGTGAGTTATTTTCTATGCCTGATTATTTTGGTTGCAGGCTTTTAAATTTTCATTTTCCAAATTTTCTACAGTGAAAATACAATACTTTTATAATCTAAGCAAACTACATGTTATAATTTTTAAAGCCGCTACCTTCTCACTTATACATCTAAGCACTTACATTATCTTCTAACCACTTTCGTTTATATTTATATTGTTTACCAATATATCAGTTTTATTAAGATGATCACATTAACGTTTAGGACGATTCTGAAGTCAGAGCAATTAGATGATAATAAACCACTTTCACAAAACACATTTTTAAGATTAGTAGAATGTGTAAATCTGAAGTCCACAGGTCAATGAGGTTTTACATAAATAAATGACTCAGGTCAAAGTGTAGAGCATTTCCATCATACCTGGATCTAGACAGACCACACCTGTCATCTCAGAAAGTTGCTTCTTAAGCCTTTCCAGTCTATACCTACCCTAGCACTTTAAATCATGGTAATTGTAGAAGTACTAGTAATATCTACCATTTATTTAACTCTTGCCATGTGCTTGATTCTGTGCTATTGCTTCTAAATACAATATCTCATTTAATCTTACTAAGTTGAATATACAATGAAGGAATGGAGGATCACCAACATGAATCAACTGTTCCAAAGTCACACAAATTGTTAATGGCAGATAGAACACAAACATTGATTTGGCCTCAAAGTTGAGAACTTCTTTCCATGTTATGTAGACTCTCATTCAGTTGAACAATGGAGTTTGGTAATATGGGGGAGGAAGAAATATCCCTCTACCTTTGTAGGTCCTTCTGGCTGGTCCAAGAATTAAATTGACATGAGAGAATAACAGGAGAAAAGCAAACAAATTTAACAAGATGTACACATGGCAGAAACCAGGAAAACTGAGCAACAAGCCAAAATGGCTGAAGCCACCACTTTAAATACCATCTTCAGCTAAAGACAGAGGGTAGAGGTTTGAGATTTCAAAGAGGAGGAAGGCAATTCACATGGAGCTGGAAAAACAAACATTTGGTAAACAAATGTTTGCCATGCCTTGCAAAGACAATGAGACATGGAGAGGACTTTGATCAACTGGGCCTTGCTAAATTTCTCCCTGTCAACCACAGCTTGTTCATATTATACTATAGTTGTCTATGGTGGCAGCTCCAGGGGGAAGGTCAAAGTCTCTTCCTGAATCTTTTGTTCTCAAAAATAATCAAGCCAAAGAGATGCATTTCTGGGTGGCAAATACTGATCCTCCTCGGTAATAACCACGTTCTCTAAAAAACTAGTAAAACCAGTTGAGATGTCGAATAATGTAAAGCTGACAAAAATAAACACTGGAGACCTCTCAATACCTTGGGATAGAAATCCTAATGTGCCCTGCACACTCAGGGACTAGTTTGGAGAAATTTTAGGATTAAAGTCACTACAGTACATCCTATTGTTCCAGCAGAGCCCAATTCTCAAAAAGAAGATTACTGTCCTTCAGGATTTCAGGACAACTCTCTAGTTTTCAGAAATTTTTATTTGAAAAGATAAAATAAACACTGTGTATTAACCCAATTGTAAAACAAAATAATTCATCCCAAATCTCACGGAAACTGAACTGAACAATGGTTAAATTAACAACGATATTATGAATCTGAAACTAAATTAAAATTCATTTGAACGAGTGTGTGTGTACAAGTCCTCAGTTCATTAGTCTTCCGACAGTTTCATTACTCTGCAGAGCTGGATGGAAATTTGCATTTCCCCAGGCTATGCTTCTCTAAGTGACTGACCAGGAGTGAGGCTGCTCCTGGACTTGCAACATTAATGGCCCACACACCAATGAGCAGCAGAAGGAAGCTGTCTTTACAATGCTTGTAAATTAAGTATTCCATCAGCAGGCTTTTCTCTTTAGCTAAAGCCCCTCCATGGGAAAATGCGCTCTGGAGACCCTCTCATTTGCCTTTGCAGCAGCAAAAACAGGCGATTCCCCCTCAATTCTGTCTCAGAGATAAATTAAAATGGCTATTTGTATCAGGGGGGAAAAGAAAGGGTGATTTCCCACATCAGGGAACCACCATTACGGATTCAGAGTTCTCTCCTCTGGCTGTATTACTCATATTTATTTCCTGTGGGTTTAGAGAAGCAGGCATTAGAAATGAATGGCATCCTTGACTGCTCACAAGAGGTTTGCCTCAAGCCAAACTCCTGTTTTAACTTGAGACAGCCCCTAAGTCTCCAGATGCTGGGTGTGTGACTCTGCCATCAGAAATCTTCAAAGTTGTGGCAGACCCAGAAACAATGAGACAGGGAGGCCACAGAGGTTGGGAGGAAGAAAATAGCAAAATCAGATACCAGAGACCCAAAGACAGGATAATTCCAGAGGAGGGACATTAGGAAAAGAGGATGTACAGTAAAGACCATTTTAATTTCTCTGATCCATTGACAGCTTTCAATGTAGTTAAAAGGACCCAGCCTGGCATCAAAGCCAGCCAGCTCCTCAACCTCTGAACAAGATATTGCCACTCTGAATAACATGCCCTACATTCCAAAACTCAAAAACTCATCTGTATTTCAAGCATAGTCATATCCATAGAGGAAACGTTCCAAAGCTTTGACCTCTGTTAGCATTGAGGGATCAGGCATGCAAATTAGCACTGGCCCATAGCACCTTAGCTGAATCACACTCATACAAAGTGCAATGTTGAGGGGACCTACAAAATATCAGAAGTGATTCTAAATATACCTAATGTTTAAAAAAACCCTGTTATGAAGGGCTTCATGCAGAAAATGTTGCATGTAATTTCTATACTCTGGATGATTTTCAGATTACGAAGAACCTTCACCCAAACTCTCCATTCTCCCTCCACTCTGCTCCCAGTGCTAGACATTATTAACCCACCCTCTCTTGAACATGCCTCCTTCTCCACTCTTTATATCACTGGACACTCTTGATCTAGCAAATCTTGGAGGAATTTTTTTAAAGCATTTGGATCAGAGAAGGCACTTTACACTCTTTTCCAACGTGTTCTACACTTTACTCACTTAGCCTCGTTATTCTCTGTTATGAGAACAGTGAGTCTCAATCCTGACCGCACAGGAGAACCACCTGGAAAACTTGGAAAAAAAAAAGAAAACACCCATACTTTGGACATACCCAAGACCAATTAAATATCCAAGGAGAAGGCCTGGACATTATGTTTTAAAAACTCCGTAGGTGACATTAATATTCCTCTGTGTTAAGAATGCCATACTGATGTTGAATGCTTACGTCAGAGGAAAAGCAACAAGGACAGATGACATTTCAAAGTTCCAATGGATGGTTCTCCGGTATCCTTGTGTTACGGTTGCAGATGAAACTCTGGACATTTTGAACAGTTTCATGTGAGAATCTTCCCAGGATGCAAGCCAGGCACTCAGAGCCGGGGCTCTAATCCCTGAATCACTCTGCGAGATTACACACCATGCTTTTATCTCCGTGCAGATCCCCACCCCTAAAAGCAATTTGGAGGAAGAAGCTTCAAAACAGAAATAATCAAAGTGCTACAGCAGGAAATCTGAGAGGAAACATACAACACGAGACAAGAAATATCCGGCGCATTCATTAAGTTCTCAATGCCCTGAGACACACCGATCAGAGGACTAGAAAATATCATCAGTTATAACAGTAGTATGTCTTCCAACCTGCAAGGAACTATCAGAGCCAATAGGATGTTTGGATACAGAGCCCCTGTGAGGATACATTTTTGTCTACAAAGTCCTTGAAGTGCTTGCCAGCAGGAATTTGCTTCGTGAAACTTTTTACCGCCCTTCTCAAGCCTTGTATGCAACAATTTACTAACCAAGAGTAACATTGCTATGTGCCAGATGGAACAACCCAGGCACAATCTAGCTCCTTCTCATCACAGATAAAGAAATGAATGCTTGTTTGATTGTATTTTGTGTGTGTTAGGAAGATTGGCCCTGAGCTAACATCTGTTCCCAATCTTCCTCTTTTTGTTTGAGGAAGATTGTCACTGAACTAACATCCATGCCAATCTTCCTCTATTTTATGTGGGATGCCATCACAGCGTGGCTTGAGGAGCAATGTGTAGGTCCACACCCGGGATCCAGATCCTTGAACCCCGGGCTGCCAAAGCGCAGTATGCAAACTTACCCACTACGCCACCAGGCTGGCCCCTAACCATATTTTTAAAACAAAGACTTAGTTGGTGAATGACTTTCCTGAGGCCTCATGTTGACAGAGAAAGTTAGGGATAGAGTTTAGTGCAGGTTAGTGGTCACCAACCTCGAGTAGACAGCCAGCAGCATTTCTGTGCATTTCTAGTTCTTGACTCCTTGGTGGCCCACTCTCCACAAAGACTGTATCAAAACCTATGCCCTTTCTTCAAATATATGGTACCCAAACCTGCACCTCTTACCTCATAGCTTCTCTCCGTTCACAGTGTCTATTTCATCGTAACTTTGACTTGCAGATGGCCCATTGCGGCCAGTAAGACTCACCTTTATATCAGGACTCTTTCATATCACTAGCAACAAAAGATTCTCTCTCTCTCTCTATTCCTGTCTTTCTCTTCATATTTCTATTCATTATTTTAAGGATCTAGTTGCTTCAGGTATGTTTTTTTGACACCAGATCTCATCAAAAATCTCTGAGTCAGACTTTGGTTCTTGACTAGCTTCTCTGGGGGCAACAATTCTGCTTAAAAGATGTTTTCGGTAAGGGTGAAACTGCATCGAATCCTATTCTGCCTCCAGGGCTGACCTATTACTCCAGTCTTCACTCTCTTTAGGCCTGGGTGATTCTGATATTCAGCAGGGATGAGATCTTTGGACTAAAAGTTTAATACTTAGCCAGCATGGCAATGTTCCAATTATGCTGGGTTCTCTTTTCCTAACATTACCATCACAGGTGACATTCTGGAAATGTTGAACCATCTCATATAACAACCTAATCAGGTTAAGCTGAGGAATAATTGCTGTTCCATGTAAATGCATTTATATCTGAGAACAACTTTATAAATGCATTTGAATTGAAGCCTGTTGTTTGGGGCTGGTTCAGTGGCATAGTGGTTAAGTCGGCACGCTCCACTTCAGCGGCCTGGGGTTTGAGAGTTTGGATCCTGGGCCCACACCTACACACTACTCCTCAAGCCATGCTGTGGCAGCATCCCACATAGAAGAACTGGAAGGACTTACAACTAGGATATACAACTGTGTACTGGGGCTTTAGGGAGAAAAAAAACAGAGTAAGATTGGCAACAGATGTTAGCTCAGGGCCAATCTTCCTCAAAAAAAAAAAAAGTCTGCTGTTTTTAATTGTAGGAGAAAAAAGATTTTCCGTACGTTAATAACATCTTAGGCATCTGAAAGCAGGTGATAACAGATATGTATGTGTGTTGGGTGTAGGAAGTGAGGACATAAAGCTTATAACTACATCAAACTTACTCAGCAGGTACAGAAGGTGAACTCGATTTAGTTTTCTAAAAGACAAAGGTGAGCTGGTCAAAACCTATGATTCATTTACTCCCCTGGGAAGCCACAACTTCTGATAATATTTTAAAATGCATTTTTTATTTTTATTAGAGTCACACATGCATCACATTATTTAAAATCCAAACAATGTTATCAGGCTCCTGGCAAAAAGGAGCAGCCCTCTTCCCATGGCATCTCACTGGCCAGATCTACTTTGCAGAAGCAACCATTTCCGTATTTCAAAACCATTTGCTTATACTGCTATTTGCATTAAGGGATTTTAGATTTCATTCATGGTGTATAAACATTTAACTCTCTGATTGGCCCAATCCCCCCGACCCCACATCTTCTTTATTCTTTTCCCTGCATCTTCCAAACGTGACTCAATGCCATGGAATTTTTTGGCATCTTGTAGTTGTAATAGCATTATTCTGATTCATAAATATTGTTCACTGCTGCACCAAGTAATATATTACAATAACATTTCCTTTCCTATACAACTCTTTGCTCTTCCTAGATCTTACATTTGCTTCATTTTTGTTTGGTGTTCTATGTAAAGATTAATATTTTTTTCTAAATCCTTAAACAGATCTTCCAAACATTTATTACTGTTATTTTCAGAACATTCAAGTATAATTTGAATTATGTATTCTCCAAATATTCAAATGCTTTGGGAAGCCTCTCATATCCACATTTACATACACATATTTTAGTCCCCACCTTCCTAAGTATTTTTCTGGAGAAGTGATCTTTCTGCTCCAATCTAATGGGCTGTTCTATGCGTCATGGCCACACAGCTGTCTCCTGTGGATTCTTTGTACCATCAAACGCAGTCTCCTCTGGACAGCTCTTCCATGTAAGCCTCCTGTTTCTTAGACCCCATGTCTGCCTCTTTCTTAGTTTATTCCTTAGCTTTTGAATAGCATCTTCTAATTAAGGGCGCACGGCAGGCAGAATTTTTGAGACTATTAATTTCTAAATAGCTTTGTCTCCCTCTTGCATTTTATTCATAGTAAATTTGGTAAAGAATTATAGTTTAGAAATGATTGTCCTTCAGAATTTTGAAGTCGTTTCATTGGCTCTTAACTTCCAACATTTCTGTTCATAAGGGCAACGCCATTCTTGTCCTTTGCCTTTTTCTGTTTTTTTTCAGGATTCTTTTAGCACCTTACTCAATTGTAGAAAAATTTCACTATGATATGCTTTAATGTGGGTTTACATTTTTCTTCATTTATTGTGGTAGGCTCTTCACAGGAACCTCTTTACCTCCAGGACACATTACTTTTTAGAGAATATCCAGTCCTATTTTTTCTAATCCCTGTTAATTGGATGTTTGATTTCTTAACTATTTTCTTAATTTCATATATTTTATCTCCTATTTTTCATCTTTGCTTTTATCTATGTTGTTCTACTTGATGGGAGATATTTTGACTATATTATCTAACAGTTTTATTGAAAATGTTAAATTTCATTTATGGGGTTTACAATTTTAAGAGCCCTTTCTTATTCTAGCCTCTTTCTCTAATAACATTCTTGTTTTATGAATGTTATATATTCTCATCTATCTGAGCGATCATTTCTCTTAATAGATACAATTTATTAAATACCACTATGTGCTAACTGCTCAGCTAAGCGCATTCTACACATCATCTTGTTTAATTCCTACAACCATTTTAATGGTTTCAGAAATATTATTACCATTTTACAGAGGAAGATACCAAGAATCACAACTTTCTTTAAATGCCAATTAATCCTGATTATGTAAATATTGTTCAGTTTTGCCAGGTAATATATTATGATTATGTTTTTAATTTCTATGCAACTTTTTGCTGATAAAGGCCAATGGCACATCAGTTTGACTGGAGATCCCTAACTACAAAGACAGTTGTAGGAGACTGAGAGTGGAGATACTGCTTTATTATCTATACAACTTTACTACTTCTAATTCTTTCATTTCTGTATGTGTCTCTTGTCATTGTTTTTTTATTATTATTTCTTAGATAGCAGTCTCCTTAGGACAGGGCAAATTTTTATTTTCCTCATAACTCAGCATCCACTTCAGTGCCTGGAAAAGCAGTTACAAAAAATATTGGTAATTGAACCAACTTTTAGAAAGCAAACAATTGCTGTTCTTTTTATCATATGTGCAGAAATCACCTTTCATATATTTGAAGTTCTTAAAGTAGGGCTTATCTGTAGGGGAGGCAGTATTTGTTTCAGTTTTCTTATCCTTAAAGAGGAGATAAAGATTCATATGCTTCCTAGAATTGTTGTAGAATTAAAAAGACATTGCACGCACAGTGCTTAGCTTAGCGTGCTGATTCCTGTAAACACGCAGTGACTGTTCACTGCTACCATTTCCATTCTCCTCTTCATCATCATCACCACCATTTAGCCAGATATAGGAATAATGCATTCTTGTTAATTGGACTAGATTAAGATAACTCAGTCTACACAAAGGAACTTTAATTGTAGGATAAAATGCATTAAAATATCACTCTTTTAAGTATTGCACTGCTTCTGAACAATGTAATACCTGGTGACAGCTTTAATTTGAAAATCAATCCAGATGAGTATTTGAAGCTCCTGAATAAATATTCTTTCAAACATTATAATGTTCAAAGTCCGGGTATACTACCCTATTAGGAAATTCACTTATTACATAAAGCATATTAAGCTTTACTTCTTGAAGTAAACATTTGGCTATTGTCTCCAACCTAAATTATTTCTGCATTCTCTTATGAAGCTATAGCATTTTATTGGAAGTTTATTAAAATATCTATCACAATTATCTTTGCATTTATTCATTAATTTGTGTTTTTCCCCTTACTAGATCCAAAGCTCCTTGGGTAAAGGGTCAATAACACATATATCTTTACATTCCTCCCAGGACCTAGAACAACATTTCAGATGTGGTAGCAACTTGAGAAATATTTGTTGAAGTGAATGCATAAGATAAGTACAAAATGTAGATTAAATTTACGTAACACAGTTATATGGAACTATATAGTAAAAGTTACTTGCCTGAGACCATTAAATTGGCCTCAGGTCAGAATCCTTTGAAAGTTGGTATTCCTCAAACATAGAATATATTAGACCTTTGTGTGCAAGGCAGATGCTACTGACAAATACAATGTTATGTATCTATAACTGAGTCTTCAGTAGTGTTTATAAATTTGTATTGATCAGTCTAAATACTCTTTATGGTGCCCTAATGAGCAGCAATATATATTTCTAGCATAGGCTCCACTAAGGACATCGAGCACAGCAAAATTAACTAACCCATTAGTGTATCAGACTCAGAATTTATCTTATGAATAATGTGATCCACTAGTGATGTACCCAAGTATGAGCTTTAAGTTCTTCACCAGAGTAGTATTAGACCTGTTGTCTTCTAGAGTCAGGTGGTGTTTATTTTATTGTCCTTTTTTTCTTTTAAAGAGTCACCCTGAGCTAATATCTATTGCCAATTTTCCTCTATTTTTTTCCCTCTCCCCAAAGCCATGGTGCATAGTTGTATATTCTACTTGTAAGTCCTTCTAGTTCTTCTATGTGAGCTGCCACCACAGCATGGCTACTGACAGACCAGTGGTGTAGTTCCATGCCTGGGAACTGAACCCAGGATGCCAAAATGGAGCACACTGAACTTGAACCTCTAGGCCATCCGGGTTGGCCCTTATTGTCCTTTTGTTTTTTGAGGAAGATTAGCCCTGAGCTAACCACTGCCAATCCTCCTTTTTTTTTGCTGAGGGAGACTGGCCCTGAGCTAACATCCATGCCCATCTTCCTCCACTTTATATGTGGGACACCTACCACAGCATGGCTTTTCCCAAGCAGTGCCATGTCCGCACCTGGGATCCGAACCGGTGAACCCTGGGCCGCTGAAAAGTGGAACATGCGAACTTAACCGCTGTGCCACCGGGCCGGCCCCCTTGTTGTGCTTTTAAGTCAAACTGATATGCAAGAAACAAATCAGTGCTACAAAGCATGGACAAGATGGTGGTGTAAGAAAATTCAAGTGAAAAGAGAAGTATTTTTGTGTTTTGTTTTTTAAGTATTTGTATAAGTTTATCTCATTGAAATGTATTTTAAAATTTATAGCTCAGATGGGTTCACTGGTGAATTCCACCAAACATTTAAGGAAGAAATTATACCAATTCTCTATAATCTCTTCTAGAAGATAGAAGCAGAAGGAATGCTTTTTAACCCATTGTATGAGGCTGACATTACCCTAATACCAAAAACATGCAAAGACTTTACAAGAAAAGAAAACTACAAACCAATATGTCCTGTGAACATATAAGCAAAAATCCTCAACAAAATATTAGCAAATCAAATCCAATAATGTATAAAAGGAATTATATACCACAGCCAAGTGAGATTTATTCCAGTTATGCAAAGTTTGTTCAACATTAGAAAGTTGATTAATGTTATCCATCATGTCAACAGACAAAGGGAGAAAAATCACATGATGATATCAATAAATGCAGGACAAGCAATTGACAAAATCCACTATGCCTTCATGATAAAAACTCTCAGCAAACTAGGAATAGAAGGGAACTTCCACAACTTAATGAAGAACATCTACAAAACCTGTATCCAACATGGCACTTCATGGCGAGAAACTAGAGGCTTTCCTAATCAGATCAGGAACAAGACAAGAATGTCCCTTCTTATCACTTTGCGTATGTGTGTGTGTGAGGAGGATTCACCCTGAGCTAACATCCATTGCCAATCTTCCTCTTTTATTTTTTTTCACTTTTTTGAGGAAGATTAGCCCTGAGCTAACATCTGTGCCAGTCTTTCTCTACTTTGTATATGAGATTCCTCCTCAGCATGCATGATGAGTGGAGTAGGTCCACACCTGGGATCTGAACCTGTGACCCCAGGAAGCTGAAGTGGAGCGTGAGGAAATTTAACCACTTGGCCACTGGGCCAGGCCCCTCACCACTTCTTTTTACTAGTATAGTGGAAGTTCTAGTTAATGCAACAGGAAAAGAAAAGGAAATTAAAGGTATACACATTGAGAGGGAAGAAATAAAACTGTCTTTGTTCAAAGATGGCATAATTATCTATGTAGAAAATCCAAAAGAATTGCAATTAAAAAAAGAACCTCATGGAACTAACAAGTGGTTATAGCATGATTGCGGGATACAATGTTGAGATAAAAAGTCAATCACTTTCCTATACACCAGCATTGAACAAGTAGAATTTGAAATTTAAAGCAAAACACCGTGTACATTAGCAGCCTAATGTATAAATCTAGCAAAATATGTACACGATCTATATGAGGAAAACTAAACAACTCTGATGAAAGAAACTAAAGAACTAAATAAATGGAGAGATAGTCCATGCACAGGGATAAAAACTCTAATTTGTCTAGATGTCAGTTTTTCCCAAATTGATCTATAGATTCAATGCAATCCCAATCAAAATTCCAGTAAGCGATTTTGTGGATATTGACAAACTCATTCTAAAGTTTATATGGAGAGGCGAAAGACCCAGAATGACCAACACAGTAATGAAGGATAAGAACAAAGTGGAGGACTGGCACTACCTAACTTTAAAACTTATATTAAAGCTACACTAATGAAGACAGTGTGGTATTGGTGAAGGAACAGACGAATAGATCAATGTAATAGAGTAGAGAGCCAGAAATGGACCCAAATACTTATTATAGTCAACTGATCTTTGACAGTGGAGAAAATGCAGTACAATGGAGCAAAGATAGTCTTTTCAACAAATGGTGCCAGAACAACTGGATATCCATATGCAAAAAAAAAAAGAAAAGAAAAGAAAAGAAAAGAAACTAGACGAAGACGTTATACACTTAGCAAAAATTAACTCAAAATAGATCATAGACATAAATGTAAAATGCAAAACTATAAAATCCCTGGAAGATAACATAAGAGAAAATTTATATGACATTGAGTATGGTGATGATTTTTTAGATACAACTCCAAAGCACAACCATGAAAGAAGTAATTGATAAGAAAAGTTCAATAAAATTGAAAACTTCTGCTCTACGAAAGACACTGTGAAGGGAACAAGAAGGTAAGCCACAGACTGGGAGAAAATATTTGCAAAAGACATATCTTATAAAGGACTGTTATCTGATATGTACAAAGAACTCTTAAATTTCTACAATAAGAAAACAAACAATTTGATTAAAAAATCGACAAAAGATCTGAACAGACGTCTTACCAAAGAAGATATACAAATGGAAGATGAGCCTACAAAAAATGCTCCACATCATATGTCATTATGGAATTTCAAATTAAAACTACAATGAGATACCACTATACACCTATTAGAAGAACCAAAATCCAAAATATTGACTACACCCAATGTTGATGAGGATGTGAAGCAGCAGGAGCTCTCATTCCTAGCAGGAATGCAAAATGGTCCAGCCACTTTGGAAGACATATTGGCAGTTTCTTACAAAAGTAAACATCCTCTTACCATATGATCCAGCAATTGTGCTCCTTAACATTTACTCAAATGAAGCAAAAACTTATGTCCACACAAAAACCTGCATATGGATGTTTATAGAAGCTTTATTTATAATTGCCAAAGTTGGAAGCAACCAAGATGTCCTTTAGTAGGTGGATGAATAAATTAGCTGCAGTACATGGAGACAATGGAATATTACTCAGTGCTAAGAAAAAATGACCCACCAAGCCGTGAAAATATACGGAAGGATCTTAAATGCATATTACTAAGTGCAGCCAATCTGAAAAGAATATATAATGTATCCTTTTTCAACTATGTAACAATCTGGAAAAGGCTAAACTATGGAGACAACAAAAAGATCAGTGGTTGTCAGTAATTGGTAGGGAGGAGGGAAGCATGAATAGGCAGAACATAGGATGTTAGGACAGTGAAACCATTCTGTATGATACCGCAGTGGTGAATACATGTCATCACGTATTTATCCAAATCCACAGAATGTACAACACTAAGAGTGAACCCTAATGAATATTATGGACTTTGGGGGATAATGATGTTTCAATGTAGGTTCACTGATTATAACAAGTACACTACTCTCTTGTAAGATGTTGATAGTTGGGGAAGCTTGGGTGGGTGACTTGTGGGAGTATATGAGAAGTCTGTGGACTTTCTGCTCTAAAAAAATTAAGTATGCTAAAAAAAATTAGAGACGCCAGGATAAACACCGAAAAGAATTGGATTTAAGATAAAAAAATAATAAGGCATGAATACAGATACACATTAAATATTGGCTTCTGCTGTCCCTTAGGAATAGAGCAATTTAAATCGACCTGAGGAAGGCAGCCTTTGCTGTCACAAGAATGGTCTTATGTATCAGTTTGTTAACTTTGAAATATGCCCCTCAGCCCAAGATATAAAATCTATAGGCTTGGGTAAGACCTTCACTTGAGATTTGTTTATAGTTTTTCCATATCAGCTTCTGTCACTCTACTTAGGTTCCATCAGCCATAAATTTTCCATCTGGAAATTCCTCTTGATTTCTGAACATGAAACCACTGCAAGCTACAGGCAGTTTGGGATTTCTTTTTCAATTTCCTCAAGACCAAGGAATATGCTGTACCACTTAGTCTATAGCTATGTGTTAGCAATCTACAGTTCCTGCCTTTGACGGCTGACAGCTCAGCGAGGGAAAAGAGTGTTTTGAAAGCTAGGGGAATTCAATTGTCAACTGTGCTCTCATGGGCTCTCTTCCAAGGTCCTGGGCCTGATTACAGGAAATTTTACTTTTGGAAGTGTGCATTGCTGTCAAGTAGAAGCATGAAAAAAAAAAACCCAGAAAACAAAACCCCAGCATATTGTTATTATGATACATCTCTGTTCCATCTTAGCCATCCTGCATTTCCCTATTTGTTCACATCTGTTTTCTTTCATTGTCAGAAGTGATATTGTGTGTGTGGGGGTGTATGTTGAAAAGTGTTTATCAAATATAAAATTAGGAGTTATCAAATACAAAATTCAGATATAACTGAGTCTCATGCCCCTCTTTTATAGTCAGAAGTTACTCAAAACAGATCAAGAGACCTCTACTTGCATAAACAGGTATGAGGCCAAATCTTGGATTTTTTATTGAGACAGGAAGTAACAGAGTTATTATAAATGCTGCAACAGAAGTCATGGTCTAGGATCCACAATTTAGATGTTTAGACATCAAAAAGGATAACACCAACAATAAGAAAAAGAAGTCAAACAATAGAGATAGAAGTCAGAAAGAACACCACCAAGGTTAGAGACTGTTTACTTCCTCTCACATGTATTTGAGAAAAGAGAGAAGAAAATAGGAGGTAAAATGTGTTTTAAAAGGGAGGCTGCTTGACCACGAGCTGATGTGAAGCTGTGTTCCAGGGAGCCAACAGGCAGCAGGCATAGCCTCATAACCTCACCAGCCAAAGCCTAGATGAAGCTATGTAATGGTTCAGTGACTGGATTCCCAATATTCCCATTGTGTCCCAGGTCAGGACTCTTGAGCTGCCCCATGAGACCAGGTGCTATGAAAGCAACCTCATGGACTTGTGTAAATATTCCTACACAGCCAACAGAAAGAGAAGTCTGAGTGTAAATGGAGTATGAGGCAAGGAAGGAGAAAGAGGGGGGAAGTCTCACTCAAGATAGGCCTGCAAATCACAATGTAAAAAAGAAAAAATGTGAGAAACAGTCATGCTTTAGGGCAATCAACAACAATAACTTACTTTTTTTTAGTAAGAAATTTTAAAATTTCTAAAAATATAAATGAGAGAATACCACTCATAAAAAAAGAATAAAAAATATTGATAAATAAGCAGACGAAACCAAAGTAGGACAGGTTTATAAGCAGAATCACATAGAAGTCATTGAGATGAGAAGGCAGTACTTAGAACTCACTCAGAATGCAGACAGTATATTATAAGAGATGAAAAGTTGTTCAGAGTGATAGAGAATAGAGAGAATGACAAGGAAGCCATATTGGAAGGGATAATGGCTGAGAATTTTTCAGAATATAAGAAATAATCCACAGACCAAAACAGCACACTGAATGCCAAGTAGAAAAAAATTAAAAAAATAAATAACTATACACATTCTAGCAAAACTATGAAACATTAAGGACTAAAGACAATATTAAAAATTAGTGGATAAAAATACAAATTGCATACATATGGAAGGTGACAAATAGGCTTCTCATCAACCACAACATAAGTTAGAAGACAGTGGAGTAGTATCTTCAAAATAATTGAGTGAAAATAACTAGCAGTTTAGAATTCTATAGCCAGTTAAATGATCATTCAAGAGTTAGGATGAAGTGAGGAAAAAAAATCAGATCTGAAAAAAACCAATGAGAGTTTATCACATAGATTTTCTTGAAAGAACTACTAAAGGAGGTACTTCAACATAAAGAAAAGTGAAGAGTGTAGAAGTCTGGTGCAAGAAAAAATAGTGTGATTAGAAAAATGAAATATATTTGTAAATTTAATTCAATGTTGACTGTAAAATAATAATTACTAACTTTGTGCTTAAAACTTTTGGAAAACAGTAACAAAAAGACCATGAGAGTATGAGTCTTAAGAGTGTTAAAACACTTGGGGGTCCTTAGCTACTTGGGAGGAGCAGAGTGGAACTAAATTATTTTAGGCTTGTTAGAAATATGTACAACAAGGTATGTATATGAAAATTTTAGGTGTAACCAATGTAAGTATTAAAATTACTATCTCAAATTTACAAACAGAAAAGGAGAAAAACAGCTTTAAAAAGAGAGAGAGATAAAGAAAACTACCCAGGCAGAGCAAAAACTAGCAAAAAATAAATGTTAATAGAATAAACCTGCTACAATTCAGTCTTTCAGATTGGATTTTTTAAATCCCAGCTATATGCTGCTTGCAAGCATTACTCCTTAAACGAATATTCACAAAATCCGTAAAAATAAAATGGGAGGTATGGGTAACATAGGCAAATATAAATAAAGAAGGCTGGTATGACAATATTAATACCAGACAAAATGGAATTTTAAGGAGAAAGCATCAACAGTGACCTTGCAATAGTGATTCAATAAACGGGAATTAAAACAGTTATTTCCCTAATAGTCCATCCCATGCACCTATCCACCATGAGACAGGCTTCATCAGGTAGCATAGCTCATTTCAAGACATCATGCTCAGGAGACCGCTGGTGGCTATCCTATCTGCCTCCTTCTCATGCTACTTCATGTGTTTCTAAACTTGGAATCTGCCTTTTTTAGAAAGTACAGCTTCTTGCCTGTCTAAAATTCCCATTATGAATATGTAAATAATTAACTATTGAAGCAGCTTGGCACAGCAGATTAAGCAGTCCGTGGTACTCAGACATTAGATGGCTGAAATGCAATCTTCCATTGTAGGCTTTGCCTCAGTCAGAGAAGCGCCTCCCAAAAGAACAGCAGAAATAATTTGCTGGAAAAGGCAAAGAGAAAGTGATTCTTTTGCTATCTCTTTTTATGATGATAATTCTTGACAGAATAGCCATTTTATCAGTAAATGAATTCCTAAAGGGGAAGAAGGATATTGAATCTCTCTCTCTACCTTTTTTGTTGTTGTTCACAGAATTCTCACGCATAGAATGAAATTTGGATTAAAAAATAATAAACCGCAGAGAAGATATCACACCAGAGCCATTTAATTTCTTTTTGCTAACTCTCTATTTTTCTGTCTAACACTCCGGAGTGAAGGTAAAATACAGCATTATTGCTGGGAACAGTAAAAACATTTTCCCCTTTATGCCGCTGCACTAAAATGTGATTTAGGTGTAAATATAACTTATACTTCCGTGTGTTAAATTCAGGATGCGCTACAGACCAGTTGTTCTCAGGGAAGACAGGCTGCACAGATGCAGTTGAAGAGCACACTCTAGCCCTTCAGCCTTACCATCCCAGTTGCGATAACGCCTACAACTCCACATTCCACAACAGAGAAAATGCAGATGGCACAACGTGTCCCAAGCACACAGATTTGCCTTTGATTATTGGCATTGATGGAACGCATCCAAAACACAGATTCCCCAAACAAATTGCCCTTGGGTTGTAGGATGTATGGTGCTTTTACATTTGCAGTTGATTTTTACCTCCTCTGACAAATCTTTGTTCTGATCGTCATTTCCACTGACTCCACCTGACAATATGTTTTCATTTTTCCCTGCCTAGACTCTTACAACATTCTCTCAACTCGTCTTCTTTCCTCCACTCTCTTCCAGCTCCAACATCTCCTTTGCATTACAGTCAGCGGTATTTCTAACGTGCAAACGGGACCATATTACTGATTCAAAGTGTAAGTAGATGCATAAAGTAAAATGTGCAAAAAACACAATAAGTTTGGCATGGATGTGAAAAGACTTTCACGATCTAATGTTACAATGTTCCCAGTTTTGAAGCCGGGTACCTGAGGGTTAGGGCAGATATTAAACCAATTTGCTGTTTTCCTGTTTAGCTTGAGGAGTGACTCAGGGGACTTGAGGATTTGTGAGCTTGTTTTCCAGAGGATTTGTGAGTCTTTTTTGCAGAAGAAAGAGAATGTTTCAGGGAGATTGTGATCACTAGATGGGTGGTCCCCAGAAGCCATTGATGCCCAGCAGTCAGATTGCCCAGGGGCTTATTGGGAGTGACCCCTTTGTTTCCCCAAAGCTCCTCCTTGTCCAGCCCTTTAGCTCCATAAAACCTCCCTGCTTTCTGTTCTTGTGAAGGCAGATCTGAGCGAAGCCAGGCTCCCACCTACTCATCTTGGCCAATTCAAATAAATCTTTCTCTATCTCTAATCACTGATGTCTCAGTGTTTGGCTTGCTGTGCACCAGGCACACAAACTTGAGATTAAGAGGTTTGGTATCAGTTTCTTGTCCTGTCCCTGCCCTAAATGTACCTTCTTCCTTAGCCATATTGATCTACTAACTGTCCTACCAGCTCCTCAGTGTCTTTTATCTCTCTGTATTTTTGAGCATTGTTTCCATAGCCAAAGATCTTTTAATCACTTAAAATTTACCATAACTCCTTTAAGCCACCTTATTGTGATGGCCTTGGGACCTTACAAGAGGAATTAAGTATTGTTTACTTTGGCATTCTCTAGCACCATGAAAACCCTTGTTTTGATTCACTATCGCATTATTTTTATTTTTTTGAGGAAGATTGGCTCTGAGCTAACATCTGCTGCCAAGACTCCTTTTTTTTGTCTTTTTTGCTGTGGAAGATTGGCCCTGAGCAGACATCTGTGCCCAATTTCCTCTATTTTATATGTGGGACACCTCCCACAGCATGGCTTGATAAGCGATACATAGGTCAGCGCCTGGGATCTGAACCTGTGAACCCTGGGCCACCAAAGCAGAGTGTGCAAACTTAACTGCTGCACCGCCAGGCCAGCCCCCACTATCCCATTATTTAAAAAATCAGCTGAATGGAAAATCTGGAACTAGATGCCAGGAGGAATTTTGATTATCAGAGCTGGGCAACGTGATACAGAGAAAATTCAATAAGGTTAGATCTGAGTGAGTTTCTGGTCCCAGAAAATGGAGATTCAATTGCTTAAGTTTCTTCTGCTTTAGGTTAGTGCTGGTCATGAAGATTTAGTAGGTGATAGAATGAATCCAGGAGTGAAGAAGAGGATTTAGAACCTTAGAACCAAGGAAGGCTCCCATCTAGATCTGCTCGTGAGAACATATATTGAACACCTCTCCTGGTCGTGACAGTGGTCTCACCTAGGAGATACACCTGACGGTTCAGCCTGATCGAGCTCTTGGTTGTCTCAAATCTTGGAGATTTTCCAAGCCACCTTCTTTGTTGTCAGTGGCCCCCAGTAGTTGAAGATGTGCGAAAACCTGTCCCCTTCCCAAGGGGAGGATCTCAGTCAGCCCCAGATGGTGCTAAATTAGAAGCTTGACTCCAGAAGCAGCTTTTCAAGTATTCAGATAGGCCTTTTTTCAGGGAACTACTGGGAGACGGGCACTTTTGTCAGCACCCTCTGTGCTGAGTCCTAGGAGGATAGCAGGTTAAGAGCTGTTTGTTTGCTATAGTCCTGTGAGACCCGCAAAAGCAGGCCCCACCAGCCACCAGAGCCAGGAGATCAGGGGGTGCATCTCCTGGGTGGCAGCTACAAAAGCTGGGGCACCCGACAGGTGCACAAGCTCCTTCCAGGGAGACACTGGTGACCTGAAGTAGACCAGAGGGAGAGTGCTGCCGCTGGCCTCCCCGGTCTCCAGGGAGGAGAGCAGTCAGTACCCAAGTGTGTGCAAAATTAGAAGCCTGACCCCTAGGCAGCAGCTTTTAAAGTATGCAGATAGACCCCTTTCTCGAAAAGTCTGGGAAATGGGTGTTTCTGTCCTCTCCCTCTCTGCTGACGCCCGTGGGGATAACCACAGTGAGTCCTCAGAAGCCCTTTAAGAACTATTTCTTTGTTAGCTACAGTGTTGTGGATCTCATGGATGCAAGGCCTGTTGGCTTTCAGAGCTAGGTGTCTTGGAGGCCATCCCTCAGCTGGAAGTCTTAAAAGTTGGGGCACTGACGTTGAGTCCAAACCCTTTGCTCCTCAGGGCAAAGCTGGGAGTCATGGGTTCCCTCCCGGTTGTGGAGTTTATGGCAGAGTGTGTCTCAGCCTTTCCCAGCCGTTTCGATGGGGGTACTTTCTCAATCACCCAATGTGTAGGAGCCACTCAGCCAGTTTCTGGATTTCTTTTGGAGGGATTGCTCCATGTGTAGCTGTAGATTTGGTGCGTCCCTGGGAGGAGATGAGTTCAGGAGCCTCCTATGCCACCGTCTAGGACTAGAACACTGGGAACATATGTTGAATACGACAGTAGGCAAATGAGCTTTGAATTTAAACTGTCAGTTACAACTCTCGTGACCATGAGTAATTTACTTATTCTCCCTGAGCCTCATTTTTTTTCTTCTTTTTTTTCCTTTTTCTCCCCAAAGCCCCCTGGTACATAGTTGTATATTCTTCGTTGTGGGTCCTTCTAGTTGTGGCATGTGGGACGCCGCCTCAGCGTGGTTTGATGAGCAGTGCCATGTCCGCGCCCAGGATTCAAACCGATGAAACACTGGGCCGCCTGCAGCGGAGCGTGCGAAGTTAACCACTCAGTCACGGGGCCAGCCCCCTTGAGCCTCATTTTTTACAACTATAATACAAAGCGAATGATACTTCCTATTTCACAGTTTGTTGTAAGTATTTAATAGCTAACTGTATTTTTATATAATAATGATAATTCTCATAATAATTATAATTTAATGCTGTCAACCCAGTTTTAAGGCCCTGGCTAGAAGCTGGTCAGTTCCCCTTCCTGGGTAATTGATTAAGTCTGTACCCCAACCTTTTATCTTATTGAATTCTCACACCCTGGAGTCACCAGGCACCTACCTAACTACCCTGAGGCCAGATACCAGAGAACTAAGAACAGCCCCTATGCCCGAGAGCCTGTGACAATTTTCAGTTTAGCCATTCCACAGGAGCCCAGGAAACCTGACTAATCACACTTCCCTTGGCATCCATAAGCTGCCTCCTACAGCCTCAGCTTGCTGTTACCCTGCCTCCGGGTGCAACCCTCTGGATGACCCTGCACGGCATCCTTCTCTCATTTGAAGCTCTGAGTAATAAAGGCTTCTTAGCTTTCATCTATTCAAGTGTCAGAGTGTGGTATCGCACCATCAGAAGAACCTTTAAATTTTATAAAATAATAACATAAGAAGCAAGCACAAAGTAGATGTTTCTTTGCAAGTGGAAGAAAAATGGTGACTACAAGTACACATTTTTTTCTTCAATGAATTCAATGGCAAGGCCAATGAAAATATAATCTAAACATACTATATTGTTCTTTAAACTCTCTGACATACCATTGATATCCTTGCCGGTAGACCAGTAGACCATAGAAATGTTTCCTCTGTCATCCAGATCTTCTCAAGGGTACTCCCCCCAGAGTGCCCACATAGTTTAAGAAATAATAGAAATGCCAGTCATAGAAACAGACAAGGTACATATTATTTATGGCTATTGAGATGGTGGAAGACTTTTCACACTTATTCAATCCCACATTTCATACTAAAATATGAATAATAAATTATATTAGAAAATCATTATGAGACCAAAGGAAAACCACTGCCGTAACAATTACTCTGAAAATGGCCTATGGTCCATTATTCACTCACTGGGAAAATGGTAAATAACATATTTTTGGTAGAATATTTTCTGTGAAATGTGACCTGAGATGTGTTATTTACATCACACATGGAAATTTATCTTTAATATTATTTACTCTGTGATATTAATTTTCTTTAGAATACAAAATATAAGAGAAAACCTCTAAACATGCTTATTGACATCACCTGTGGCCACTTACATTTGTTTGTGATAGATCTGTCTCCTTTGTCCACCACTGTGATGTTAACTATAATAGTTGTTATGGACAATTGTTTGAACACTAATAATGTCAGACACTAGGTGACTTTTTTTGTTTGTTTCCATGTCCTAGGTATTTAATCCTCATCACAACTCTAAGAGTTATGTAAATTTGATAGTTTTTGTTTTTAAATGAAATTTGAAATATAAGTTGCCCAAGTTCCCACAGCACCAAAATAGAGAACAGAATTTGAATTTAGATCTGCAAACTCCAGAACCCGGGTTCTTAATTATTATAATACAGTCCCTCAATGTGTTCTATTAAGTATTTGTAATGATATCGTTACTCTCGTGTCTGATGTTTACCCCCAGTCCTCATTCTCTTTGAAATGAGCAGCAAATAGCTCTGTAGATAACTACCCTTTATATCTCTCTTGAAATTCACCTACTTGCCTCAAAGCCATTCCATTTTTGTTTTCCATATGTATTTACGTTTCTTTCATCCAAATATTTTTTTTTCTTTCTCCCTCCCTCCTTGCCTCCCTCCCTCCCTCCCTTCCTTCATTCCTTCCTTTTTTTCTTTCCTTCTTTCTTTCCCCTTTCTTCTTCTCCTTCCTCACAGGGCTTCCCCCAAGGCTAAGTTCTTCAGTTTTCCTGTGAGGAAGTTTATTCCTGAGCTAACATCTATGGCGATCTTCCTCTATTTTGTCTGTGGGATGCCACCACAGCATTGCTTGATGAGTTGACGAGTGGCGCGTAGGTCCACATCGGGATCTGAACCCACAAACCCAGGCTGTTGAAGCAGAGTGCTCCAAACTTAACTACTATGTCACCAGGTGGGCCCCTAAGTTCTTGAAGTTGTACTTTAATGTCTACTCTCTCTTATTTGACTAACCCTTGTGTAAGTCTTCAATTTCATGCTGATTACCTTTTTTAAAATGGATACTTTTATTTTATAGTCCCATTATCACCCCACACTCAGCAATAACTAATTGAATGCCCTTCTGGGATTCATGTGTACAATTTTTATTGTTTAAAGCTATTAATATTTTTGCTACAGGATCTAGGGAAAATAACTCAATCTTCAGAGGTCTCTTATTCTCTCTTTGAAGCAAAAAGATATTCTAGATGATTTCTGCAGGCTCTGGAGTTTGGTGATTCTTTGTTCCAATACATGAGAGATTCACCAACCTTTGAAATTTTAAAGTCACAATTTTGAAATTAGTCATAGTTGACCCTTTAAGAATCCATCTCTTTGACTAATTGAATTCATAGGTCTCAGAAAAATGTCTAGTAAATGCTTAGGCTTGGTGACTGATATCCTGAACCATCCTATTATACTAAACTTGTATCTTGAACTATCCATTCCTACTTAGGAATTACTCGTTTTCTTAAATCTCTTCGTTTTTGAAAACTAAATTTTGCATTTCTGTCTCCGTCAATGCTCAATATGTCTACCTACTAGCCTCAACTCCAAGTTAACTTCTTAAGCACTTATTTTATATTTCATCTTCATTTCAGTCTTTTGGCTAATAGAGCCTAAGACATTGCAAGTTTATGCTCTTCCATGAAAACACCCAACCTGAAGCCAGTATGCTCTTAGTGATTTCTTCTTCATCATTCTTCATATATTTACATCCTTCATTTTTCACGAATTAACTCCAGATACCTACAGAATCTGATTCTCAAGGTTCTCCCTACTCCAATCATTCTGAATTTTACTTTTAAGTAGCTTTCTCAGTGTATTAATTTCATTATGCCACTTTTCTTCATAATCACATAACTCAATTTCTATAGATTAAGTAAAAGTATGATTTTAAAGCCCTCTACTGTCAGTTGTCCAAATGTACCTCTTTCTACTCCTAAAAACACAGCCAAAGATATCTGCTTTAGTCGAGTATGTCTTCTCAATATTCTCTAAGAAATTATAAAGAACTCTGTGGTGGCACTATTATGCACCACTCAGATCCTTCTTCAGGGAGACTTTTTGCCTCAGTTGTTTGGAGTGCTGTCCTAAGGCATATTTCAGTTGTCAGTAATTTCAGGGGTCACATCAGCTGCAAATCATCCTTGCCCAAGATAATAGTGTTGCTTCCGTAGCTCATAGCCGATAACTAATTAAGGAGGAAGCAGAGAGTAGTACCAGCCATTTTATAAACATATTGATTAAGATATTCTTTACATGTTATAAAATACTCTCATTGAAAGTATAAAATTCAATTATGTTAAGTAAACTTATAGAGTTATGCAACCATCACCACAGTTCAGTTTTAGAACATTTACATCACCCCCAAAAGATCCCTCATGCAGAATTGTAGTGTTCCACACTCCCTCTCTACATCCTAGACAGTCACTGATCATCTTTCTGTCTTCATAGATTTGCTTTTCCTGGAAATTTCTTATAAATATAGTCCTACAACATAAAGTCTTCTATCCCTGGCTTCTTTTACTCACCAGTGTTTTGGAAGTTCATCCGTACTGTCACATGCATAGGTAGCCGGTTCTTATTATTGCCTATTGGTAGTCCATTGCACAGACATACCACAATTTGTTTATCCATTCACAATTTGACGGCTAGTTGGATTGTTTCTGTTTTGAGCCAGTATGAAGAATGCTTCTATGAACATTCACCTACAAGTCTTTGTGTGGGAATATATTTTTACTTATTTTGGATAGATCCCTAGAAGTAGAATTTCAGAGTCATACGGTAAATTTACATTTAATTAAAAAAAACACTGCCAAATTCACTTCTAAAGTATTGTTCCATTAATACATTGATACCAGTAATGTATTTTTTATCATAGCTATTCTAGTAGATGTGAAGTGGTATCTCCTTGAGTTTTTAATTTGCATTTTTATAACAGCTTAGTGAGCATATTTTCACTTTATTAGTCATTTGTATATCTTTTTTGGTACAATATCTATTTAAATGTTTTACCTCTTTTTAAAAATTGTGGGTTATTAATTTCTTACTGTGTGTAGGCATTCTTTATACATGTTGTATATATAGCCTTTATAACATATATGATTTGCAAATATAATCTCCTAGTTTGTGGTTTGTCTTTTAATTTTCTGAAGGGTATCTTTCAATGCAGAGAACTTTATAGTTTGGATGAGGTCCTCTTTATAATTTTTTATGGATTGTGCTTTTGCTATTATGTATAAGAAATATTTTCTTAAACCAAAAAGATCATCTCTTATGTTTTCTTACAAATGTTCTATAGTTTTAGCTCTGTGATCCATTTAGGTTTGGTAACCATGGGGAATTTATGGGCTGGTGTGACATTGGGGATGAGGAAAATTAAATGAATTGTTCCTGAAAATTGATTACTTTCATTTAAGTCAATGCCCTGGATCCTGAAACTGTTAATTATTAATAGGAAATGATTCTATGTAATAGTGTGAGAACTGCTGTCTACTCTCCTGACTGATAGGTAACTGGGTTTTCATGATGTAAAGATTGTGGTTGAAATTTTCCTTGGGGAGCGCTCTTGAAATTTTTCTAACAGAGCGGAATCATACTGTAGCTAAAATGTAGCTAGGTAGCTCTTTAAACCATTACTAAAATTACCCTTAAGATTCATCTGCAGCACGTAATTTTTTAATGAGTGACAAAGACTATGTTTCTCAGTTATAGAACTAGTGCTTGTCACTTCCAACTTAACAATTGAAACTACTCAAATTCTCTCCCCATCACTTGTGGGTAGAAGAATTATTTTCACATCAGCTGCTTTTAATGGCTGCAGGTACAGAACCAATACATTGAAAACCAAGTTTAATTTGTTCATCCTCAGAAGGGGCGTAAAGACTATATATTGAGATGTTGAATTCAAAAGTATACCGCAATCAAGAATAGTTTGGCTTTATCTTTTATGCATAAGTATAACACCATGATATATATTCAGCAAAGATATATGACTATTTCTGTCATTTCCAAGGATATGAAACACAGAAAATAGTTATTCCAGCGATGGTGTTTTTCAATTCTTTCTGTAAGCTAGCATACGTATGTTTTCATGGACAGATTGTAAGTTAAAAATCTTACATTCTGTCATGTTCAGTGTCAAATGCACCCAATGCCAAACATAGCAAGGCTTGTCACATAGTTATTAAATTATTAGTGAGGCTCTCTATTACTTTTTTATTGCTACTGTAACAAATTACCACAAACTTAGAGGCGCATAATGACATCCATTTATTATGTCACAGTTTCATGGTTAGAAGGCTAAGCACAGTGTGGTTCAGGTGGATCCTCTGTGTAGGGCCTCACAAGGTCTAAATCAAGATGCCAGCTGGACTGTTGGATTGACTCGGTTGATTCAGATTGGTGGAAGAATTCAGTTCTTCATAATTGTAATTCATTTTTGAGCAAAGAGAAGTATGTCAAATCCTTGTTCTTCAAATCTCTGACTTCTTCTGTGACCAGTCAAAGATCTTGTAAGGGCTCATGTGATTAGGTTAGGCCCACTTGGAAAATCTAGGATGATCCTACAAATCTAAGGTCAAATAGTTGGTAATCTTAATTACGTCTTTGAAATCCCTTTTAGGATGTATTCACAGGAGTAACACCAAGAGGTCAAGATTATGGGGGCCAAAATTCTTCCTACCACTGGCTCTTAGCTTGAAATGAGTATAAGAAATAATTTTGGACATAAAGTTCTTTCATTATTTTTTAAATCATTGCTCCAGTAACCAGTTGATACCAACAGTAGAGCTAAATGAAGCTTAAATTTACTATGAATGCTTCTTTGCTCACTTCTTCAACCTCTAACTTCCAGCAAGACAGCTCTAATCTGATAGAGAATGCAAATGAGGATATTGGGTTTGATATTTACATTTTACTTGTGCTTGTTAGGGGTATCAATAGCCTCTGTTGATCACTGGTTTTAGAAGTCTTTATTCCCACTTGCTAATGACTCCAAGCAATATTTTTAGTGTAAATAAGTTTTAAAAAGCTTTGCCTTGGGGCCAGCCCTGTGGCGCAGCGGTTAAGTTTGCATGTTCTGCTTCTCTGCAGCCCAGGGTTCGCCGGTTCGGATCCCGGGAGCAGACATGGCACCGCTTGGCACGCCGTGCTGTGGTAGGCGTCCCACGTATAAAGTAGAGGAAGATGGGCACAGATATTAGCTCAGGGCCAGTCTTCCTCTGCAAAAAGAGGAGGATTGGCAGTAGTTAGCTTAGGGCTAATCTTCCTCAAAAACAAAAGCTTTGCCTTTATAGTATCAGGAGAGTATAGTGAGAACCCTGAAATTTTCTCTCCAAGTATATTTACATTTATGCATATAACCTATAAAGGACAGTAAGTGTGTTTTACTCAAGTGAAAGATAATAAGCAGAATTTGATTCTAAGAAGGAATAGAAAACAATAATTATTACAACATGAATTTAGTTTATATTACACTTTAGTGTCCTACAGATCCTTTCATACATACCACATTAAAAGTTGAAATAAATAAAATCTATAGAAGTAGTTTTATTTTTTCCTCAAATAAATATTCTTGCCTTAACTTTTTATATTTTCTATGGAAGGCACAATCAATATAATTTAAAGATCAGGTTAGTTGAAGTTTGTCTCTTCATTTCTTGAAATCCAGAAGTGTTAACTCAGATTGTTCAACATATATTATAAAGTATATGTCTAGCTCTCTTTAAGGTTGATGAGTATTTCTGACACAACAATGATGTTTTCAGTACCTTTTGCTATACTAATTAAAATAGGAAAATTCAGATTCAGAGAGTGGTAGACTTTGGATTTAAGTGCTGATGCCTAAATCTTCTTCATGTTTTCACTCTGCTTTGCCTCCAGATTTGGGGTTTAGAAAATCTGCTGGATTTGGCCATTAGAGGTCATTAGAAGGCATATTTAAAGAACACGTGAGCAGTAAGGATGAAGGCCACTGTGAGGGCATGAGGTTTTACCTATGTGGAATTGGAAGCAATGGAACCATCAGGTGATCTCTTACAAGAAGTTTAGCCGTCGGAAAGCAAGATACAGGGTAATAAGTTGAGGAGGAAAAGAAGGGCACAGAAACACTTCTTCTTTTGCTGTGTTTCTCTTCTAAGGATAGAGACTATCTGAGTGTGTTGTAGCCAGAGTACAAGCAACGGAGAGGAATAGAATTTCCAGAGAGGGATCAAAGGTGGAGCAAAGTAAGAGAAGAGACAGAATCAAGAAGCTTAAGTGAAGAAGTTTACTTTAGAAAAGAGAAAGGATATTGACTCCACAAAAGAAGAAAATGAGGCCGGAGAGTTGTCATTTTGAAGGAGAGGAGATAATTAATTTGATGACTTGCGCTGCATAGATTTTAGTATTTAGGTGAAGTTAAGAGGCAAGAGGATCTATGGAAACTGTCATTTGCACTTCATAGGAGCCAATTAATGGTGACAACCCCCATATATAAATAGAAGATTGATGTGTGTATCAGTCACAAATTCAGGTATTACAGGCTGCCTGAGTATAAATCCTGGCTCTACCATTTAAACTCTATTGAGATAAATTTCACATACCATAAAATTCTCCCATTTAAAGTATACAGTTCAGTGTTTTTTAGTATATTCACAAAATTGTGAACCATCACCACAATCTAGTTTTAAACATTTATCACATTCCAGAAAACAACCCATTAGCAGTCTTTACCTTTTCCTTCCCCTTCCCACCACTTCCTGGCCCCAGCGCCAGGCAATCACTAATCTACTTTCAGTCATTATGGATTTGTCTGTTTATGACACTTCACATAAAAGGAATTGTGAAATATGTAGTCTTTTGTCAAGTCTTCTTTCACATAGCATGATGGTTTCAAAGTTTACCATGTTGTACCATGTATCAGTACCTCATTTCTTTTTATTCTTGAATAAAATTCCATAGTATGGACAAACCACAATTTATCAGTTTACCAGTTGATGGGCAGTTAGATTGTTTCCAATTTGGGGCTTTTATAAATAATGCTGGTATGAACATTTGCTATAAGTTTTGTGTGGACATGTTTCATTTCTCCTGGGTATATACTTAGGAATGGATTGAAGAGTCAAATCATAACTCTATGTTTTCCAAAAGGGTGTGTCATTTATTCTTGTACAAATTATTTAATGTCTCTGAGATTCGGGTTCCTGACCTTAAAATGGATGCAATAATTGGACCTTTATCCTAGGGTTTGGGAGAGAATTAGATTATATAAAAATGTAAAACTTGGCACATAAAAAGTGAGTAGGAGATCAGTTTTATTTTTACAACATGAGTGAGTGCAGTAATAACAAAAAAAATTTCTATTTTCTATGGTGTGTGTGAGAGAGAGAGAGAGAGAGAGAAAGAGAAAGAGAGAGAAACTGAGACTTAGATTTGTCAGAAGGCAGGTTTAGTGTGACATGCATGAAGGTGACCCTGCTATGGTCCTTGCACACAATTTCTAGCCATGTCCCTTTTGGATCACTGAATTTTAAAAATTTCTCTTTGGAATTTCTTACTGGTCCAGATGTCTTTCAGGTTGAATTAGTTATTACTGCCTCACCCACTCACTCCCATCTTTGTTCTTTCATCTAAAACAAACTTTCAACCATCATGAACCATCCACTGACCAGTGAGCCCCTGGTAACCATGTACTTTTAGCAGGAAGTCTTTGATCTCAGCTTTCATCATGGTAATGACACGCCCTCTCTCTTCCTTACCTTTTTCTGAGCATTGGCATTTCCAAGCCTATACTAGATGGTTTTAGCAAACAAACCACATTCTTGTCCTCATCTTTTCCACACCACTCCATACACTTTACTTTTTTGGTTGTCTTATTTTAATTTTTATTGAGATAACATTGGTTTATAACAATATATAATTTCAGGTGGACATCATTACATTTCAACTTCTGTATAGACTGTATCGTGTTTGCCACTAAAGGTCTCTCTATACTTTAAATAGGTGAATTTTATCCACCTAAGAGGCGGACATAGGAATGAGAATAAAGCCTCAACTTCCACCATAAATAAGAGGAAAAAATTTAAAAACAATGCAAATGAACAAGTCATATTAAAGACTGAAAAGCAGATTGAAATTGCTGATTTATTTGTTTGTTTGTCTGTTTGCCTTGTATTTGCTCAACCTAAAGTATTGCTCGCCGGGTGCTCTTAGAGTAGGAGCTTGAGTCATTGCAGAGCTTACATGTCTGCCCAGAGATGAGTATATTTTGACTGTTGGCATTTCCTAGATTATGGCACTTCTTTGCTTCAGATTATTTATAGCTTCAGGATCATTATATTCAAGCTCCTTAACCTAGTGCAGAAAGCCCCTTATGATCTTGCTTCTGTCTGCCTTTCCTAGTTCAGACTCCATCCGTTACACTTCAGCTGAAATGAACTTCCTGCTCCCCTCTTCCTCTCCAAATCTTGACACAAGCTGCCACCTCTCCCAGGAATACCCTTCCTGGGGCTTAAACACCGTCTTCACAGGGACACCCCAAGTTAGGAGAAAATGAACTCTCGTAGCACATTAATTCATATTCATATTAAGAAATGACATTAGAAGTAAATGATATATCAAGTTTAAAGTAACTGCATAAGGATATATCATACAAATTTATGGCAAAGGATCCTTATCAGCACTTTCACTAATTTTTTTTTTCATTTGGCCTGTTTAGCCACCCTCCCAATTGTTCTCCTTTTCTCCAGTGACTTGCTCAATGCCCTCCCTCCACTCTCCATACATTATTTCCTTCCTCCTATACACAGGCATCAGATTAATTTCTGCCCCACTTAAAACTCTTCCATTGACTCTCAAGAGGAACAGAAACTTCTTGGTGTGGCCACTCTGCTTGTCTGATCTTGCTCCTATGTCAACTTCGAGCCTTATCTTTCACCACATTCTGTGTGCACACTGAATTTTAGCCATACTGAACTCCAGCTGTTCTCTCTTGACTTGACTCTATGCCTTTGCACATTCTTCTTCTTTCTAGAATTCTTGCACACGTGGTATTCTAAGCACTAGAGATTCGCAATAAATAAAACAAAGTCCCTGTTCTTTTGATACCTGAATAAGTTACAGGCTTTCATCCCATAAGCTCATATCCCTTCACTCTGCCAGAGCACATACTGCTTCTTGACTCTCTATACTGTTTGTCTTCTTTTCTAGATAAGAGTTCCTTGAGTATGGGAATTTTATGTTCTTGATAGCTCTGTCCTAAGAGCTTCACATATAGAGTCTGGCACATAATAAGCACTCAGTAAAGGTTTGCTTAGAGACAATAAATTAGGTCTGAGGATCTCAGGACTCCCAGCATCAATACTGACTCAATCTGACGTGGACCTAATGCTTGATTAGATTAGCTAAGTAGGTATTCGAGCCATATAGGACTGTAGTATGAGGCTAACAAGGTCCTGAGGTTCTCAGCAAGGGGGCTCATGGAGCGTCATAGTCAACACCTCAATTAGGATGTATGCAATGTTTATTCCCTCTTCTCATTGTCACTTAACTTCTGTGAGCATATATCCTCACAGAATAGAAGGGTTCAGATTAGGTAATCCCTTTCTTCCTTAGCACCCTGATGATAAAATGAATTAGAAAAAAAATCATTGCATTGCTCCAAAACTGTAAATGTAATTGACATATGTAAAAAGGGCAAGCCTATGTTCCGGACACTTGTGGAATCACTGAAACAATCCATCCATTTTTGATGTAGATTTGACAGGGAGGATCAAACACATCTCCTGTTTATTGTTTAGTATTCACTGCCCATTATGGGCATGAAATCATGAATCTTATGACTGTAAGGTTCAAAGCCACTTCTGTTATAAGTTATGCTGAGATAAAAATAAAAATAAAGCAAAACATGAATTTTTGAGAAAGCAGTGCATTATTAATTATGCTTTGCATGAATTAACTCTGGAGAATATTTTTCCTTTATGAAAGTGTATCTAATATATTCTTAAAGACTTCTACTGTGATATGATCCCCCCTGCTTTGTAATTAAAGGAAAAAAAAATTGCTTTAGAGCCATAGGAATTTAGAGGGGTTAAGGACAATGGAGATCATCTAACTGAACTTCCGGTCAAAGAAAACTCTCATGTACAGAATCCTTTACAGCTGTCAATTTGGTTAATTCGGAAGTTAGGGCTCATAACCATATGACACGTCAATTCATTTTGTTTAAGAATTCTGTCATAAAGGCTGTCTTTATGTGGTATCACAATGTGCCTTTCTACATCCCTTGCTTATTGGCCTCAGGACTGTTCTCTTTTTTTTTCCCAAGTAATTTTATTGGGATTATAATGGTTTATAACGTGTGTAATTTTGTGTGTACATTATTGTTTATCAATTCCTGAATACACTTCGTCGTGCTCACCCCCAGTAGTCTAATTTTTACCCATCATCCTCTTTATCCTAGATCCGCCCCTTGGAATTAGACCTCATGCATTCAATCCTGCTTTCCAAGGACAGTCTTTCACATATTTGAAAACAATAATTTGTCACTTTCTTTTCTTCATTTTTCTCCTTTATTTCACCAGAAATCAATTGAATGCACAAATGTTTTATAGAGACTTCTCCCTGTCTTGGCTAAAAACTTGGGTGGAGTACATCATCCAGGAAAACCTCTGTAATCTATATTAAATGTGTTAAAGGATATGGTATCCATTATAATGCTTGCTCGAGGGGTCGATCCTTCAGGCCTTGACAGCTTTGCAGACAGCCATCAGGTGAGGAGCCAGTCCATCCATTTGGGATGAGCTAACTGCTTCACAAGGTTAAACTGTCTCAACTGAGCAGAGGTATACTGCTATCAACTGAAATGGATAACCCTTCAACACTTTTATTTTTAGCTAATTAAAAAATATAAAATCTGAACATTATGGCATGTGCAGTTTTTCACCCGGGAAATGTTTACCTAAATAGATCATTACTGGGAAAGCATCCAAGACAGATATCATAAACTAGCATGTGGAACCAACAGAGGTGAACATTTGGGAATAGCCAAGATGTTGCGAGAGTCAAAAGAATTAAGAGCAGGAGCTAGATTGGAATAGAAGAAAAAACAGGGAGTATACATCAATATTAGAGTCGTTTGCGCCTATCATCTGTCTCTCACCCATTCATGTACCATAGCATGTGGCAAGGAAGATTTTTTTTAAAGGCCTAGATGAAAAGAAAAGGGGGTTGGCCTAGTGGCTTAACGGTTAAGTTCACATGCTCCTCTTTGGCAGCCCGGGGTTCGCTGGTTCGGATCCCAGGCACAGAGCTATGCACTGCTTATCAAGCCATGCTGTGGCAGACATCCTACATATAAAGTAGAGGAAGATTGGCACAAGTGTTAGCTCAGGGCTAATCTTCCTCAGCACAAAAGAGGAGGATTGGTGGTGGATGTTAGTTCAGGGCTAATTTTCGTCAAAAAAAAAAAAAAGAAGAAGAAGTAATGAATTAGTCAACAGGGAAAAAATTGTTTCTCATTATCAAACTGTGTTATTTTAGATTCAGTTAAGTGTGATGAGTCATGAAGGTGAGGCAGAAAGTACGTACATGGCAGGGATACCAGAGAAGAAGGGAACTGTTACTTATCAAGCATGTGCTGTGTGCCAAGTATGAGGCTAAGAGCTTTGTATATGCATCTGTCCGGGAGGGGGAACATTCCTTTCTGCCCTTCTTGTGTTCTTATGGCTGGACTAATACATAAGACCAGAGTAACAGGAGAAAAACCCAATTTATGCGTACACGGGGGAATCAAGAAAACGATGCTTGGAGAGTGAGCAAAGCAGGTAGTACATACATCTTTTATACAAAGGACATTTGTGAGGAATTGACAGGACTAAGAAACTTAGATTTGGGGTACGTAATTAGTGAAGAATATAAACAGAGTTTAGGGTCGAGATGATAAATTAACAAGGTTTGTTGATGCCGACTTCTCTGCCCAGAATTTTCTAGCTCTGTGATCAGGATACACGGAGAGCACCTTTCACAGGGGAGATTCATTTCCTGCTTTCACGGGGAACAGAGACAGGAGGACCAGAATGATCATTTTGTTTCTCAAATAGCTTTAATTCAAAATAGTCAATATGCCATTGTGGGATATTTTGGGGCGATCTTCCCTGGGCCCCAACACTGTCATAGCTAGAATATCAATTATTATAATAATTATCCTTTGTCAGCTATGGCAAAATGGAAACATAAGGAAAAAAGAAAAGATCATAAGGCTAACTATAAAGCATACCCACCCAATGTTCTCATCTGAAAGTTCAACCCAGACAAGATTACATCTTATGTCTTAAATGCTTTTAGATCATACTGTATTTTTCCTTTTTAGCATTTAACACAATTTTATTCATTAAATACTTGTGCAATTTTTTGCCTAAGGCTAGTTGCCCCTACCAGACTATTAACTGCATGAACAAAAATACTTTAGTTTTTTACTATTGAATTCTCAGCACCTAGCACAGTATCAAAGCATATTTTAGGCATCTGATAATGAGCTATTGAATAGAGGAATAAATCCATTAGTTGAGAACTTTGCTGTCTGTTGTGTCTTAAGGACACCAAAAAATAAAATAAAATAAAATCTCATCAACTACACTATTTGATTGAACCAGGTTGAAGATACTGTTATTTCTAAATGTAGCACAATGCCCTGAGTCCCAAGTGAAATTCAGGTTTGACTATCTGTGGGTATCTTTTGAGCTTATTTTCTTCCGTTTATTTTATTTTCATCTGCTTTCCCCCTTGTTTTTAACGAGTGGCTACGCAGATGGATTCCATCTAGAAGAGAGAGAAGAGAGGACTATATGTCCGATCGCTAGGAGAACAGGCAAAGGAAGGGGTAGGAAAGTCACAGTAGAGTGGAATAGATTTGGAATCAGCCAGAGTTGAGTTTAAGTCGCAGTTCTCTCATTGGACTTTACTTAATTTCTCCAAGACTCAGGATCCTCATCAGCGAAATGGACATAATACCCCCAACTTCATAGCATTGCTTGAAGAATTATTTATAAGAAAGCCTGACACGTGCTAGGTGCTTAGATCAGTATCTGGACTTCACTAAGCACTCAGTAGGTGGTTTGCTATTGCTGTTATCATGATTCTTTTCATAATTATTCATGGAGAATTGCGTTATAATGGCTTCTACCTGGTTCCACTCATCTGAGGACCTTCTTTAAAGTCTGAGGTAAAGAAATACAGAGGCAGAAACTGCAAACACTGTTATTCTGAAGGACTCTACACAGTTAGAGTTGCAAGCATACGATTCTGAGTCCAGGTGACAGACGACAAGGCAAACTCAGAGAGGAGGATAATGTGCCCACTTCTGTGTCGAATCTAGCATTGCTCAGGAACCTTAAAGCCTTGAGCAGGCAGCTGTGTTCCCTTCGATAACAGACACTGACAACAGAAACAGTGCTGCAGAACCCTGGTGAGGAAATCTGAGAAAATGTTTGACCACAGGGTATCATCCAGAGTGGTTGAGAAACCATCCTGAGAATTCCTAGACAAAGTGGTGTGGAGTAAAGCGAGGGTGCTTGTGGGTAGTAGAAGAGGAGCAGAGGTTGATGGCCTTTGGTCAGGTGGTGCACCACGCATTTAGGGAATTAATATTAATGCAATCTTGCTTACACATCTGTCCCACAAAGCCTGATTAGCAATCAGTTTGCACGAAAAATACGTGGTCCAACTAGAAGAGAGTTGGCCCACACCGGAAGGCAGAAAAGGAAAGTTGAAGATTCCAAGCCAGTCAATGTCCAGGAAAGAGAATATTTTAGCCTAGTGATGATGGTTATTTGAACTATGAGCCTCAAAGCTTTATCCAGTATCCTCCCTTCTCCCACTACCACCACTATAAGTCCACATGCTTGGGAGGTAAATCTGAGCACTAGCCAGCAGACTGTTCTCAAAACTGTCCCTCTCTTCATATAACCACTGCTTCAAGATAGTTTTATAGTGGGCGTGCTTGTCCTGCTTGGCTCTCTATACTGCTCTATAGTCAATTCTTTCCCAGGAAGAATTCCATCACTCTGGCAAACATTGGCTCCTGACTTGGCATCCCTCCACTTCACCACGTGTCTACTGATACTTGTGAAAAGCAGGGGCAGACACAGCTCAGGAGCAAACTACAACCACTTACTTTGAAAATAGTGACTTTTCACTATTAATTTCATGCAGAATATTTGAACTCTTTTCTTTCATTAAAAAAGTAGTTAGGGGGCCGACCCCATGGTCGAGTGGTTAAGTTTGCATGCTCCACTTCGGTGGCCTGCGGTTCTTTGGTTTGGATCCTGGGCACGGACATGGCACCACTCATCAGGCTGTGCTGAGGCGGCGTCCCACATAGAAGAACTGGAATGACTGAGAACTAGGATAAACGACTATGTGCTGGGGCTTTGGGGAGATAAAGAGAAGAGGAAGATTGGCAACAGACTGTAGCTCAGGGCCATTCTTAAAAAAAAAAAGATAAGATACGTATTGGGCAGACCAGATTACTACATCATGGGCTATTTGAAAAAAAAACCCAAAAGTTAGATAACAGGCACCCTTACGTTTGTTAACAAATACCTGTTAGTAATCTCTTCCAAAAGCTTTTGCTAAACTTTTTAAGTTGTTTCATTTCAACTCTAGGTGTTTAAAAAATACATTTAACCCTTGAACCAACTACTTACAACTCGCAAATGCCACTCCCACTGGGTAATTACTGAAGTATGTTTGAAGAGTCCACAATGTCCCAGATAAAGAAAAGGAACAATCATTGCCTGCTGTCTATGCTATAATTGCTGGTTGGCCTTTCTTGTCTAAGGTCAAGTTGCACACAAAACATTAGAGGCCTCTTGCCATCCTTTATCTACCATGACTAGCAAGAGTCCCTTCTCTAGCACTTTCCAATTTGAAAGTCTTTGTTCGAAAGATAAGTGAGACAGTTGAGGTGAGTGGGGAAAGAGACTCTGGGAGGACGACTTAAAACTGAGAAATTATTTGACACAACTTTCCATTTTAATCAAACAAGCCACTGTGGAGGCCTGAGAAGTACGCCAGTTGACAATACAAATATAAAGAAATGCTTTGTGTAGAGAACAAGGTAGACTATGCTGAAGAGTTTCCTCTCACACACAAAACATAGTGTAAGCTTGTGTGTAAAACCAAAGTGCCTTTCTTCAGAGATTAAAGCAATCACTGTGCAGAAAATGAACTATGAGCCACAACAGCGAGAAAACTGAACAAGAGTCCAGATGCCAGTTCATAAAACACTATGTGGCAAAAAGTCATCTTCCAGGCCCCTAACAGCAATAATGATCACCACCCCTCTTTAGGAGCAACTAGGCATTTGGGATATTGTGATTCATAAGAAATACATAGTTGGTCGTTCAGATGACTATAATATGTTTTTCATATATTTGGACTTAGTCCATGGTTCCTCCCAGTCACAGCTCCCAAAACCCTTGGAATTTCCTAAGAATGAGAGCAATGAGAGCATCTTTTGTTACAATATTTGATCTCTTGTCCTCAGTTCCTGAACTTGCTTCAGAACTGTAAAGGTGAAGTGAGTGTCTTGTAATTCATAACAAGCCCCTTTCCAGCACCATTGGGTTTATGTTGATGAGGTGCCTTTTGGAAAGCACCAAAGGAGGGGGACTAGTTGCGAGAAGCCTTTAAAAAGACTTGCAACTGAAAAGGGTAAAAAAGAATTTACAATCACATATTTTCTACAGTAAGTGCTCTAAAAGGGAGGGGAAGTAAATTCTGTGGTTAGGCTTCTGGATTCTGTAAGGACAGCAGGTGAGAGAGAGGTCAGGGGCCTAGAGGCAGGAAAAAGCCTGTCTAAAGTTTAGTCAAACTGAAAACATTAAGGCTGTCTTGGTCATTCTTTAATAGGGTGATGGTATAATTTATTGCTTAAGTCAATACACTCTGACAGTGGAAGAGGATACTATTAATAATTAAACTGGATAAAAGGTGTGGAACAGGACCGCCCCATCAAACGTTGATGGATAGTTATTCTACTTTTACATTTTTCATGCCATTTTCATGCGGCTAAGAGGAGAGGGTGTCATGAGGTGTAATTCACCCATGAAGATAAATAAAACTTACCCTCAACATACTATCTGGCCAAATTGCCAGGAAAAGAGTGTGGGCCCCAAAGATTTCCGAGAGATCAATTTCCCTACAGCTGCCTCTATGAATTGACCTGGTTCCTCCTTCAAGATCCAGCCCGGGAATCACCTTCTGGGTCTTCAAATTTCTCTAAGTGTTTCTCAAAAACAGGACCCAGCAGTTTTCTCTTTACTTGTCTCTTCCCACAGCAAACCTTGAGCACTTGGAGAGAATGGTCTTCCTCTTTAATCGTTGTTTCTTCAACACTTAACAGTATGCCTAGTATATAGCAGATGCTCAACCAATATATAGATGCTCAAATATTGGTTGATTGAAGGAATAGGGAGGGTAAAAATGTGACTCAATGTTAGCACCAACATGTTAAGCCTCAAAGACTAAAAGAATACTTGTAAAATGAATATAAATGAAGATAACAGAAGGCGTGAAGCCTGCTGTTTTATTCCATATGGGATTCAGATTATAGTAGACAGGCAGAGGAGAAGAGAGACTAATATATTTACCTAACGGTGTCCATGGTGCTATTTGTTGCATTCCGGTCTATATTTTCTCCCTGTGGAATGTGCTTGTTTCCCATTAGTGCTTCGTGAATTAACCATAACTGCCACAATGTAATTAAAATATTGATTGCCAAGAGGAAGTGAAGATTCAGCATTAATTCATTCAGCAAAAACTTATTGAGACCTGTTATGCGTTATTCCATACAATAGGCTCCAGGAATATATATAATAGCAGGTAATTATCTTGGCTTTACCAACTTGGGAGTAGAATTCAATTATAAAATAGAGCAAAATGCCATTTTATGGTTCTAAACCACCAGGTATATTGTAAATTCTCTTCTCCGACTAACTGTGGTTCCAAGAAGTGAGTATTCTCTGGGATGCTTCACGTACGACACTTGCATGGAGGTATATGGTTGCTGTGTTACTGTGTCATAGCTGCCTTTCAGTGGGGTGCCCAGGAGCCCTGCCATTGCCCGAAGAATCCACAAACTCATGGCTGCACCCAGTAAATCAATGTGCTTACACCTATCCCAGGAGTCCCCCTTGTAGCAAAAACATGATTTATCTTTTCCTGAAGCCCCTATTATCTTCCACTTGACCTCTCATGGTTTCCCTACACCTGCCTCTATCTTAACAGGGTGGATTTATTCTCACCTGTGAAGTGGTGCACCTGGTTTATAATACTCACGATAGCTAACATTTATTGAGAATGTGCTGTGTGTCAGGCACTGTGATAATCATTGCAGTAACCCAATGAGTTCGGCATTGTTGTTATCTCTAGTTTGCATGCAGGAATTTGTCACTTTCTCAATATCAAACATTCTGACTCCAGAGCCCACATTCTTAAACATACCCTATACCTAGACGTTTGTTGTCAGTCACTACTGCCCAGTCATTGCTCCTTACTATCGAGTACCTGGTACTTCTACTAGGAGCATCCAGATGATCTCCCCACTCCTGCCCTCCCAAGATATCCAGAAAAGTCCTAATAGGTTGAATATGCACTATAAGGCATACATGGTACTTGTAACACAGATAGGGACAGCACATGGACACAGAGCCCAGTGCCTTAAATAGCATTAAATGATATAATAAAGTGCAAAATGCTATTGAGAGCAAAGGCACTGAGGCCTGATGTCAAGTTATCTGATTCCAAATGAAGTATGGGTGGATGGTTACAGACATAGAGAGGTTGAGAGAGAGGGTACTACCTAGAGATTCGGCTGAAAAAGTAAGTTGAGACAAGATTTGCCAGCGTCCTGAATGCCTTGCTAGCATTTGGGATTTATCGCATTGCAGTGAGAATGTTTAAAATCTTTCTGTGATTAGATTCATGTTTTTAAGGGAATTGAGGAAGACTTCTCTTGTGGCGATGTGGAGATGGAGACAATCAGAGTGCCCAGTGTCGTGGCTACTGTAACTGTACCAGCAAGAGATGGTGAGAGCTGGTCCAGGGCAGTGATAGTCAAAAGTAGAGAAGCAAAAGCATTAGGTGGATGTTCCAGGAGTAGACTTATAGACTTTAGTGATCTAGTGAATGTCAGGCATGAAGAAAAGGAAATTGTCAACACTGCCTGAAATTCCTTATGAATACTCACAATAATTCCTTATAATGACCACAAGCCCCTACACAGCCTGGCCTCCAGTCACCTCCTGGAGGTCGCCTGATACTACCGGTACCATTTCTCACTCCCTCCAGCTGTATCAACCTCCTTGCTCTTCTTGGAATATAGCAGACAGCTCCCATTTGAGAGCATTTGTACTTCTCTTTCGGTTTTGTTTACTCCTGCAACCCTGGCGTCTATAAGAGCGTCTTTAAATACTCATTCAGTTTAATAAATTAATTTCTAGATCAGCTGAGTCAGTAAATGTGGCCCCATTTTTTTAAATGCTATTTTCTCAAAGTTTAGGTGATCTCTGGCTTCCTTATTTTTATTTTGGATGCCCAAATATCACATATGTAATGTACAAGGATATACAACCACTCACACATGCATACACATAGCCACAGACTCACACATATGCATACGCATGCATGCACACGCAAAACATCCCCACTTCCTGAGGTTCTCTCTTGGGACTGGAAATGGATTTTGGTTTAGGGCATCAAGATATCCATCACTACCTGTTTGATTTGTTGATGTTGTATTAGGCACCTGCCTTAATCTCAAACCTATAGCGGATACTTTACTCTGCCAATTTTTTTTTTTTTTTTTTTGAGGAAGATTAGCCCTGAGCTAACATACACTGTCAATCCTCCTCTTTTTGCCAAGGAGGACTGGCACTGAGCTAACATCCATGCCCATCTTCCTCTGCTTTATATGTGGGGCACCTGCCACAGCATGGCTTGACAACAGATGCCATGTCCACACCCAGGATCCGAACCGGCAAACCCCAGACCGCCAAAGTGGAGCACGTGAACTTAACCACTGCACCACTGGGCCAGCCCCTTTACTCTACCAATTTTTGAAGCAAGCTACAGAAGCAGAACAGGGCTTAAAAAGGGCCACAGTAGTATGCATGTGATGGCAAAGGCTTCTGGCAGAGTGAGTGCTGATTCAACCAGAAGGGGCATGGAGCTAAAAACTGGATTGGTTGTAGGGCAGGAAAGATATTTCAAAGACATGATTTAAGTGCTCAGTTTAATTCAAATCCTTTAGCAATCCCGTCTAGGAGTATGACATTTTTAGCTTACTGGCACTGAAGTGGTTTTCTACCACAAAAAGAGAAGGAATGTCTGCTAAACTAGAAATAGGGATATCTGGGGTGTCACCTGTTTGTAACCTACCACCGACATGATCTGGGACCTCCATGTAGGAGAAATCTATGAGAATTCAAATGTCCCCTGTTCATCCATGAAATAAAACCAATTTGCTGAAAATAAATTCACCAAACCAAATTACTGGAATTTATTTTTCCACATAATTAATCTGCCTGAAATCAATCTTACTGATGAATACTTTGCTAAATAACTGATTTAAAAAATATATGAAATTTGGTAATTATGATTTTAACAAATTAAGAGAAAGTTTGAAGAGCTTTAATGGGAACATTTTAAGAGCTTAATAAGAATATATGATTTTGGTCTCTTCTGCTGAAATATAACTTTATGAACATTCAATTCAAAATGTTAATATTAGAATTCTAAATATATTTATATATTTATTTCAAAATGTGAATTATAGATTCTGTAACCAAAGTTTTACTACTATATATGGAAGTTTTTCATATTAATGTAATTTAAAAAACACATTCATTTTGGATTTCTAATCTTTAACAGTTTTAGGATTCATTTGCAATTTCATGTGGCATTTTAAATTTCAATTGTTATATCTAGAAATTAGTTGCCACAATTTATTATGTGATGTGGTTGCTCCTGTCACTTGCTAGTTTATTTCTATTCATAGAGACCATTATATTTATCCCTTCAGGGCATCCGTGTCTGGCTTCCACACTTCGACACTTTTGCTGTTTGACATTGAATCTTTCTCCTAACAGCTAACAAGATGATGTTTGCAATCACTTCCTATTAGATACCAAAATGTTAGCATTTCCTACATGATGTGATTCAGGTCCTTCAGATTCTTTTAGGAGGCTTTTGGATGTTATTTTTTATTTTCCAAATTTAAAGTAAATTAGGTATAATGTGCTATTTTTAGCAGCTAACTGTAACTTTGGTTAGGTTAATTTTAAATTGTTATTAAAAGTACATATTTGTATGCCTGTATATATTTGTATGTGTGTATACATGTATGTATATATTTTGAAACATTTATATATGTTTAAAATGTATCTACTGTAAGATATATATAAAATATTTAAATATATATATTTCAAGAAGTTTTTGTGTCAGCCGTGACCAAAAGTGTACATTCTTATTAAAGCTGCTAACAGGCTCATCAAACCCTTTGGAAAACATTTTTAACAATTAGTATATTTGGCAAATTTGACAAATTAATCAATTGGCAAATTGATGACTTAGAAAATGACCTTCAGCAATTAATTTTGTCCAAATCGATCATTCATCAAATTGGTTAATCTTCAAACTTCATTTCTGTGAATGATTACGTGATAGTGTCCCATGTCATAGCATGATCGTGACTCCAAACAGAGAAAATTTATTCAGAATTAGATCCCTGGTTCAAGCTGGGCAAATCAGTATCTTTCTCAGAACTGTGGCTACTGGGACTAGAAAAAGAAGACAGTCTCCTATTGGGTCCTTTGATGTCTTGGCTATCGATGAGTCAGGTGGAAGGAAGAAGATACATGGATTTAAGAGGTGGAGAAAGCCAATTTGAGAAAATAAGGAGGATAATCAAATAGGTGTAAAAGAGTAGAAATAAAATAAGAAAAAAGTGCCCTGAAAGTAATTGAGTGTTGGGCCCAATTGTTGTGGAAGCTTATTTGCATTTGCGTCTGTGAATGCCTTGGATCGACCCCCGTGTGCTAATGAGAAATCTTCCTTTTTGATAAACTGATTAGTTCTGAGTCTTTGTCACTTTCAAATTCAAGGTGTGAAACAGGCCTTGGACAAGTCACAAAATAATAGTGATAGTAACGGTGATAGTGATGATGATGACAATAATGATCAGAATACAATAATATTCCAAATGCCTTACTGTTGTTTTAAAATTTTTGGATTATCAAAGTTTGGTAGTACTTTTTCAGCCACTACTACACAGCAAGCAATGAGCTAGGCGTTGGGAATACAGATCTGAAAAAGTCTCTTCAAGGTGGATAAGTAAACAGTCATATATTAAGTGTTATGACAAAAAATATGCAGAATTCTAATCCAAAGAAGATTAGAAATTGATCCTCCTTACTCCTTTGCAGCAATATTTCTATTAACAAATGAATCTTTGATGTATTTATATCAGCTCTAATAATTATCTTATAACACCAAATGTCTCATTTGTATTAGATGCATTAAAATCTGTTGGTAAATAATATTCTAGAATTTCACAACGTAGATATAACTCAGAAGTTTCACATACTGATAGTAATCAAGTTACATGTTCTGTTTAAGATAAGAAGTGATAAGAATATCCTTCCTAGTAGAACTAGACAATATTAATAATCCACGACATTATACAGCAGAATGGGTTTATAGGCACAGCATTTTCATTTTCTTCATGAAGTTATTGAATGGCATTCAATAGCTATGAGCTCTGATTTTATGGAGACTATATTAACTTTATCCTGTGTAGGAGAAATCAACAGACAACGTGAGTGTGGGTTTAGTGGTGTAGGTTAAAATGTTACTCCTTACCAAGTCCTCGGAAAAGATGGGTTGGATGTGTGGCAAATATGTGCCAATCTTTCCTCCTAAAGTCATTCATAAAACTCTAGTTTCCAGACTTCTTTCTTGCTTTAAGAAAATGGACTTACATGATTCCCTCATTTGAATGGATTTAACATGATTCTGGGCTCTGGAGACTGATTTCTGATTGCCTTAATATCAATTTAATGGCCACAAGATAGTACGACAATCTTCAATAAAAAAATCAATAAATACAAGTTTCGTGTAAGTTGAGACAATTCCTCCTTACTAACTGGCAAAGCTTTTTAAAAAGTGATAATGATCCAACATATAAGAAAACGGCTACTGATATACTCATGTGAGAATGCAAACTGGTAGAACATTTATATAAGACAAGTAGGCAATATATAGCAGGAACCATAAAAGTTCTTCATTAATTTCAACACAGAAATTCCCCACTAGGAATTTTTCCTTAGAAAATAGTCATTAATGTGGATAGACAGTTATGCACAAGCACAATTTGTAATAGAAAATTGTTGGTATAGCCTAATATCAAATGATAGAGTAGTAGTAAAGAGAAAAAAAGGTGGAGGGTGTTGTAATCAGTAAACAAAATATTTTTGAAGATTATTTAATAACACATGAATTTGCTTACAATAGAATATTCGGATATGAATTCAGCATGTCTGCATACACATATATGAAAGTACGATTCTAATTTTATGTAATCCATCTCTACAAATAGCAGGAAATGCCTCTAAGCTTCCAGGAGAGCAATGGCTCTGTTTGTGGTAGAGGTTACCATTGGGTACCAAAATCTGTATCCACCCTTTCTTCCCAGGCACACAGCTAGGTACATATCCCAGCCTCCTTTGCAGTTAGATGTGGCTTCATGGCCCCTAACTTCCCCTGTACTGTCTTTGTGAAGTGTTTAAAAGACCGTTGTGTAATTTGTGATAACTATCGATTTTCTTTCCCATCCCCAAAACGTCTGACGGTTTTGCCCCTATTGTCTGTCTTGTCAATTTGGATTCTGTCTCCTCAGTATGGGGCTTTATCCTGCAAGGGAGCTTCAGTAGGTTAGTTTTGAGAGTTCACTGGGCCCAGATGGTTCCTTTGACCTTATTTTAGCCTCTTGCGCTCAACTGCATATTGGAACCTTAAAAGCCATTTCCAGTTTGGACTGCCATTCTCAGACTGGACTTCTCTAATTTCCAGTGAGTACTTATAGGCCATTTTAAGGTTCTCTGGATAACAGGTCATCAGAGGTCCCCAAGCCTTCTCTTCATTTCCAACTGCGTGGTCACTGATGTCGTGCAGGGCTTGCCTTCAGTGGTTTCTTTCCAGTCACCCATATTTGGGAGTGGGTAGGAATACTTAGTATTTTTGTAGGTGTTATTTCTGGGGTTTTGGTTTTGCTGTCCCAGTTGATGTTTTAGTTTTGTGGATAGAGGTGGAGAAATAAGACAACAACAATAACAATAAACAACTATTGCTTGTCATCACAGCCACCATCAGCACAGAATTCTGAACAAATACCTTTTGAGTCCATACAGTGCAAAGCACTGTGGTTGAGATGGTGAAGATAGAGGAATTATGGACGTGAACAATAACAGTATACGAGATGACAAGGAATAGGCCATAGCACTGCGTGGGAAATGGAAAGGACACTCGTGTATTGAGACATCCGAGTTCCAATGCTATTGATTAACCACCCACTTTTATCTGATTTTTGTTGAATAATCTGTCATCTTAGTTTCAGATTTCTCAAATGTTAAATAGTTGGATTTTGGTTCCCTTTGGCTTAGACTTCTTATGGTTTTTTTATGAGAGGGATATATACTTTACATTGCATTTATATGGCCATCCATCTAGGATTACTCAAAAACTTGAAGTTTTCCTCTCCAGAATAAAGTCTAATTTCTTTACCTTGACATCTAGGATCTAGCATCAACATTCCAGCATTCTCCTTTACCCTGCCCACCCCTAAACTCTCTCTTCTGTCTGTGCTGAGGTTCAATTCCCAAATGTGTATCAACAATGTTTCCACTCCTCTGCTCTTGCTCCTACCTGGCTTTCTCGTCTGGTTCAGACAGAAAGTCTTTGCCTCTAGTCTGCCTGCTGAAACTCGACCCCTTCAACTCACCGACTACCTTCCTGAGGAAGACCTCATGCATTACCCCAGTGAAAGAATGTTCTTCCTTCTCAGACAGAACTTTTATGGATCACAGCCTGCCTTAAATTACCACCATCTGAATGTCTGTTTGGTGCTTCATAACAGGTTAGGCAGAGCAGTGCAGAGCAGCATAAACAAATCAACTTTAGCTTAGGGGTCACCCCAGGGTTTGAATTTTGATTTTGCCAATTTACATGACCTTAACCAAGTTACTTTAGTAAGGACAATAATATCAAATATACCTTGTAAAGTTTTAAAATAAATTTTAATCATTTATCTCAAATCTCATGCTCAGTTAGAACTGTCTGTTAGACATCCTCAATTAACATGCCCCAAATAATACTTATGATTTATGTATATGTTCAAACCACATATCAACCAACCTCGCCTTGTCCACTGCTGTAATTACAAAAATAGTCACCCAGTTACTCAAGCCAAATGACTAGGAAGTGTTTTTATTAGATTCTTCTCATTCTATCTCCGCCTCCCACCTCCGATTTATCAGCAAGCACAGTTTCTCTAGCTCCTAAATATACTGACTCTATCTCCACTGCTGTCTGAGACACCAGTATCTCTCACTGGGCAAAGGCAGCCTCCTAACGTTTCACTTTTACTTCTGTCTATTTTCTATCAAGTAGAACAACCAAAGTTACCCTTAAATATATAAAATATGTCACACACTCTCTTTCCCTAAAGCCATCTAATGATGTTTCACTACTCTTTGATTGTAATCCAATCTCTTACCATAGCCTGCAAGGCCCTACAGAACCCATGCCCTCTATTTCTCTGAGCCCACCTACTACAATTCTTCCATCTCTATTCTGCTTTAGCCACCCATGGCAATTTTGTTATTTCTCAAATACTCCAAGATTATTATTTCAGATCCTTTAAATTTCTGTTTCTTTTGCCTAGAATACCCATTTCTCAAGCTTACTTATTGCAGATCCCCCAAGCAGGTAGGTCTCTGCTAATTGAATTAACTTCAGCAAGTACTTACCATACTATGTGCATCATATATATTCTATATTATACCAGATATATACCTCTAAGGGTCATCAATAATAAATAAGATCCTGTTCTCATAGAGGTTACAGTGGGAGAAATATCAATTGAATATCACAATGGCAACATGAAATTGTGAGCCAACATAATTTCTTTTAAGGAAAGGAAACTTGTTTTTGAGGCTCACATCCCTGCAGTAATATTGACAACTGGAACACGAGCAGTTCCAACATAACATCTGTCACAGGCGAGAGAGAAAGAGATAAACGTTTTGTTTCATGAAGCATTATCACGACTTAATCTATATCCGTCACTCTTCACGGGCCTAACATCCTATCACAGCATATATCATGCTCATTACAAAATTTAAACTTCTGTTTATGTTATTTTCACCACTTGGAAAGCTGAGCGTATCCTACTATATTACAAATTCCTTGGATTACTTCTAATAGTTTTTCTGAGGTATAACTACTCTTTGTCAGATTCTTCTATAAGCTTTTATCATTATTTTGCAAATTATTATATACAATTTTTATTTATCATCTCTTGTGCAACATATTACTGGATGTAAGGAACTAGGTTAAATTTATTATATATGTAGTGAAAGTATCTTAAGTACTTAGGTATTTTAATGATAAATAATAGAAAATAAAAATTGAGCATTACACTTAGAAAATTCACCATATGATGTCATTCAAAAATTAGAATTGGAGGCTTGAACAGGATATTTTTCTCATTTCCCTTTTAAAAAGTAGCAAGTTCCTCATTTTCAAATTTATGTTACATTTATATGAATCAGCAATTTTTAAAAATCTATCAAACGTCTTGATGTTTCCAATTATCTGAACGTTAGAAACTATTATCCAACTATTTAGACATCAGCTAACTATAATCCATCTGCAATAAAAAGGTTTGAGGCAGCATTCTGCCTTACGTACTATCATATTTATACATATAATCATAATGCTATATATATTATCATTATGGCATGTATATATATATAGTCAGTATATATTTTATTATTGTGTATATAATGTGATCCTAGCACTGAGACAATCACTAAGGTCTTTTTGAGTCTTTTTTTGCTTTAAACAGTGGTCGTAGTTAAATGAGAAGAAAAACAGAAAGGCCATGTTATTTGTTTGTTTGTTTGCTTTTCTACTGAGCAAAACGTTCTTGCACGTGCTGTCCCCAAATCTGTTCTCGTCCTTGCAAAATGAGAAGTCCCCAAGAAGTGGTTAATTAGTTCCTTCCAAAGAAGGGAAATATATCCAATAAAGACAATATCCTATGAGAATTGATGCCAGGGAGAAAAGAGGAGCCTAAATTTACTAAAGAAAAAATTGAGGAATCCAAAGAAGCAATATACAGAAAATGAGACCAATCTCAACAATTAAGAGAAAGATCCAGGATAAAAGCTTATCTGGGCTTTCAGGAAGAGGCTATAAAACATCAACAAGTTTAGATATTAGTAAATATTGACCTGTAATCACCTTGGAAGTTATGTGAGTTTAAACAGTATGGGCTTTCAAATCTGACAAGATTGGTTCAGATTTTGGCCTCAGAATCTACTAAATGTGCGGACTTGAGCTGACCTGGTAAGTTTGTTGAGCCTCAGTTTCCTTATCTTTGAAAATAGGAATGGTGATACTACTTTGCACTGTTTGTATGAGATTTGAACAAGATACAGGTAATGGATGTGTCTTGGTACATATTATATCTATTCAAAATAGCTAGCATTTTTAAAAAGTATTTTTTATCCACTAGGCTCCATCCTGAATGTTTCATGCATGTTACTTCCAACCTCATGAGAGAGGTGCTATTAATATCACCACGTTATGGATGAGGAAACTGAGGCACAGAGGGATTAAGTAAATGGCCCAAGATCACAGATCTTACAAACAGTTTTGCTAGCATTAGAGCCAAGACAGTGTAGCTTTCATGTTTGCGCTTTCAAACCCAGTACTATACTGCTTCTCAAATTATGTTGGTTCACATAATATTCCTCCTTGAATAATTTGTTTACAGAAATAATTGAATAAACTATTTCTAATTCTATATCTTCCATTTAAAATCTTACTGCATCTAGTTTTAATTTTTTCCATAGTGCTTCATTTGGGTCATTCCCAATAAATATTGTCTTTTAAAGATAATAAAGTATTTTCCTAGAAATCCTGGATCAATGGCAGCATTACCAATGTCCTCCCCACCGGGGCTCTGGGATGAACACAGAGTTCCTGACTGGCGCTATCTCTACTCCATCTGGGGGTCCAGAGACATTTGAAAGCTAAAATTTATAGAATTAGGATTAGAACTACTACCTAAGAAAAATATGTAGATGATTCAGCACATTTTAAAATTTTACACAACCTTATTTCACTGTTTATTCACATATGAAAAAACAATTTACAAACCTAGAAATACTAATGTAAAGAGGGCTATGTTTTCGTTTTTTTATTATGTTCTCTTCTCCATTAAGAAGATATTTCTAAGTGAACAGGGTTCTCATTTCTGGGGATATGGACGATAGAGCACTAGTGTCAACTTTACATCTTTATAAAAAAATAAGAACAGTTCGTTTCCTACTTGTTTGTGTGCCGTTTGAGCACAGCTAGAGGCTTCTCCTTACCAATTAGTAGCTTCAGTGGAGCTCCACACACAGCTTGTAGGAAAATACATAAATTACCACGGGGAAAGCTCTTGTGCTGAGAGACTTGAAGCATGTCTATCACAGGCTACTGGGCTGCTTTCACTTCCCATCATTAGAGTTCAATTCAGCGAACATACTTCGAGCATCAGCATCTGGGACTGGACAGGCAGATCTGAAGAATATGCTACGTAGGTAAATGACAGTTGGAAAATCTAAGAAGACAATGCTACATTAATGTCTTCAACAAGTATAATTGGGACATAACTTGTCCCAGACACTATTCTAGGTACCGGTAAAGTCCCTGGTCCCAGGACCTGATGTTCTAGTAGAAAAGAGAAATAATATCTTTTTTTTTTTTTTTGAGGAACATTAGCCTTGAGCTAACATCTGCCTCCAATCCTTCTCTTTTTGCTGAGGAAGACTGGCCCTGAGCTAACCTCTGTGCCCATCTTCCTCTACTTTATATGTGGGACGCCTGCCACAGCATGACTTGCCAAGCAGTGCCATGTCTGCACCCAGGATCCGAACTGGTGAACCCGGGGCTGCCAAAGCGGAATGTGCTCACTTAACTGCTGCACCAACAGGCAGGCTGAGAAATAATATCTTTAACAAATTAATAAATGGAATAATCATGGATTGTAATATATGCTCTGAAAAAAAGAAAACAGGATGAAAGAATAGAAAGTGATGTTTATGTATTTAGGGATGGTATTGTAGATATGATTTTCACCATCTCACCTGATCCATCAGTTACAAGTTAGACGGCCTTTTCTACTTCTTCCCATCCACATCTCCAACCACAGGGGTCCTTGCCGTTCCTCCAAAATGCCAGGCACTTCCCTAAGTTAGAGTCTTGCACTGACTGTCCCCGTTGCTTGTTATTTCTTCCTCCAGATTTGACCCTCCCTCACCTCTTTCACATCTTTGCTCAAATGTCAACTTCTCAGTAAGCTCATTCTACCTATCATTTAAATGTCAGGTACTCCTATGCCCCTTACCCTGATACTTTTTCTTATTTTTTCTATCACCTTCTAAAATCCCATCTAATTTACTTATTTATTGTGTTTATTTTTATTATCTGCCTATTCCTGTTGGAATATAAGCCAGACCAGGGCAGGGATCTTTATCTATTTCATTCACTGATGTAGCCCAAATATATAGAATTGTGCCTGGCCCATAGTAGGCTTTCAATTAGCTTCAGAAGATGAAAGTAACCGCTTAGCAATCATAATAAAGAAGTGGGCTCCAAAAGAGAGGTGAGTGGAAACAGAAGTCATCTGACGAAGGGTTGAAGAAACATTTTACTGGTATCAAGAAAGGACATAGCTAAGATCAAGTTATGGTTTTGCTTAGAATTAAATGGAGCACTTTTGTAGAATAAAATTGCAAAATAGGAAATACATAGAAAGGTTCTTGGAATAAAGGATAATATGATATTTGAAAATAGATATTAAGAAAGAACAGCGGACGCACAGAAGACCCACTGGTATACCAACCAAAAGAAAGAATACTAAGTAGCTCTGCTTTGGCACAGCAAAGATTGTGTGCATGTGTTGAATATAGAACCAGGAGTGTGGTTTACAAAAGTCTGCAATTGGGGAGAGTAGTAATAAAATAGTCACAGCACAATTAGGCAATTTATTTAGGAGAGTATAGGAGTTTAAGCTGCCGTATCAGAGAGTATCTTTAGAGTGGCGTTAGGGAATCTGAACATTATCCTGCCAAAAACTGAGAGTTAACTGTTTTGAGGGTATTCATGTGATAAAATCATACCGACTAGTAACACTTCATCCATTCATCCACCTATCCATCCTCCTATCCATCCATCCATCCTTCCACTCATTAAGTCATGTAAAATAGACACTGAGGACCTGATATATTACGTAATACTGTGTTAGACTTTGTGTATGTAAAAATGAATATCACACAGAATTTACACTGGTAGGGTTCACATTCACTTGTGGGATTACAGATGTATAGAAAAGAATTTCAGTGAATATAGAATCATATAAGAAATTTTATGAAAATACAGAAGAAGTAACATTTTGTTATTGTTTTGGAGGGTGCTTTAAGATCGGTGGTGAGAACTGAATAGAATAGTAAAGGTTCAAATCCCACCTTAAGTGGAAAATGGGACAATTCATATAGAAAGATTAGCATGTGAAAATAAATTAAGATGTGAGAGTGCACAACACATTCTCAGAATGAATAATCCATCACATTGCAGAAAAAACATAGAAAGTATTAATGAGTTGAATTGCATCTAGGAGAGAGGCTATTGTAATTTTATAAGTCAGAGCCAAGGAGGCACTAGAATAGAGAAGAGTAGTTAGAATGAAGATGTGGAGAAGGTTTGTAAAGAGATTAAGGAGCTAAAATCCATAAGATTTAAATATTGATTAGATATAGAGGTGAAGGCAAGAAAGGCATCAGATATGACTTTGGTTCAGGCGACTGGGAGGATAGGGGCACCACATTCATAGAAAGGCAATAGCCATGGTCTGAGGCAGGGGGAAGGAAATGAATTTTAGTCAGTGTTGAGATCAATGTACATATGGGAAGTTCGTCAGTTTACCATGGGGCTTGTGGGTATTCTTTGGTGAGTGTCAAACTAGATAATAACATGAGAAAATTAAAATTTACAAATAATATTCTTTCTGTGATTTGAAGAAAGAGGATATAGACTAAAGTTCTGTGTGTAGGGGCATGGGGAAAGATTAAATTCTGAGATTCTTGAAGTAGTTCCGGCATGAGGTCATAGGCTTCAAATAACTAAAAAGAAGCAATAATTACTTCTTGAAATGAAATAGGAAGCTCTCTTTTATAGAAAATACAAAGTATGCTGAAAGCAGTACAGAAAAATGATTGTTCAATAGGTCTTAGCTGGCCATGACCCTCTAAGAAATACTCTTTATTTATGTTTACTATATAAATAAATGTAACAATGCTAAGAATTACCTTCCATATTTCCTTCTAATGCAAAAGGTCTCAACTCTTTTAAAAAAAAAATTTGTTGATACACATAATGATATAATAGCTGTCTAAAATTCCCTAAATGCTGCAGAGTGAGATGCTAAATGAGAGGGCTTGACCTGTAGCACTTACTGTTCTAATGTGATATTTATAACAGATAAAATGATGTACTGGAATGCTTCAGCAGAGGCACTGTTAACACACTCCCCTGCAGAAAGACGAACAGAAACTAAAGCAAAGCCAACAAATATTTTGTAGAATTTATGCTTAAAAATATTATTGATTTATCATATTTGTGTCTGATATAAAATTTTATTGTAATTGAAAGAAACTAGCTCAAAGCAAAAATGAAAACCAAAAATAGATAAAAATTCATGCCAAGTCAAAAAGGATGAAGAATAGTAAATAGAAAAGAACTTGACAGTGTGAGTCAGAAGACCTGGATTCAAAACTCACTTTCAACTACAACCAGCTGTGTGATTTGGGGAGCTTCTATCACTGAATTTTCTCACAGGTGGAAAGTAGGCTGGAGATTAGCTGCTACAATATTGAGTTCACAAAGGTAGGCTGTGAAGGTTAAAAAATTCAAGTAAACAAGTGTAGCAAATGATTGTAATAATGATCTCAATTTTTCATCTCTCCCTATATCCATGCTTATCGTTAGTATGCTCCTACACTGACTCGAGTCTTGTTCCCCTTGACTTACTTTAGCCAACAGGTTTTCAGCAAATTTGACATAAACACAAGTTTGAAAAATCACTTGCCTATTGCTGTTCCCGTTCTTGTACTCTTGCCACTGCCATGAAGACATAGACTAGTCTAAAAGAGGGAAGTGAGAAAGCCACATGGAGAAAAATCAAGGCCATCTTCCACCAGGCCACAGCCAGCCAACCTCAAACATAGGAGGAATCTTGGCCAATACATTAGACCGCCCTTATGCACATTTTCTCTTTCTGAGGCTTCAGTTACCTGAGGTCAACTGCGATCCAGAAGCAGATGATCCTCCTTCTGACATATCGTCAGAAGGTCAGTAGTAGCCTCATACTATGTCACAATGTCTATGTCATTCCCCTCACTTCCTCTCATCACGTAGGCATTGTATCATCTCACATCATCACAAGAAGAAGGGTGAGCACAATACAATAAGATATTTTGAGAAAGAGAGAGAGAGAGACAGACCACATTCACTTAACCATTGTTAAAGTATATTGTTATAATTGTTCTATTTTATTGTTAGTTACTGTTGTTAATCTTTCACTGTGCTTAAATTAAACTTTATCATAGGTATGTATGTGTAAGAAAAATCATAGTGTATTAGGGTTTGGTACTATCCACCATTTCAGGCATGCACTGGGGGTCTTGGAATGTATCGCCCATGGATACTGTATCATCATGGCCACCTTAAAGACTCCCAGATGTCTAGAGGTGTCTGAATGCACCCAGCTGAAACCAAGGAGACCACCTGCAAACCCATTGACATGTAGTCAATAATAAATGATGATTTCTCTCAGCAATGAATTTTCTTGGCAGTGTGTTACACAGTATTTTTGTGATAATAGCTGATTTATACAGTACAGAAGAGAGACTATTCAGGAAGAACAGAAGAACGATGGGTCTAATGAGGCATACGTGAGGAAGAAATCCTTGCCACATCGAAGACTCACAGCATACAATGAACTCATGAAAACCTGGGAAACTTAACCCCTGGTCTCCCATACCTGTTCTGGAGAAGAAGTAACAATCAATATCTGGGGTTCACAGCCAACCACACTGGCAGAGCAGAGGGAACTCAGGCCTAGATATCAGAATGGAAAGACAGCATTCAAATGTACCATTTGTAAATAATCTCATATTATATTTGTGGAATTCTTAAATAAGTAATCGTAAGTTTAGCATACATTTCTAGTTTCTTTTTTTAAGAAGCTCTCATTAAGAAACAACTAGACGACACAATCTCATCAGCCAGAACATTAAAATGATGTTTTCAATGTGTTTAAAATAATTATCAAGCTAAAATTCTAAACATGGTTTAATTATTACTTAAGACTGAAAGAGAAATAAATATGTTTTCATATAGAGAATGATAGAGTTTAATAGTCAGAGATTCTCTCTGAAAGAACTTAATGATTTTTTCAGGAAATATTCTGAATGCAGAATATTGGAAGGAAAATGCCTAAGTAATTATTTTTCACAAGTAATCTTGTGCAAATAAATTGACAAATATATTTGTAATTCTTAATAAGCACTGGACATGAATAATACAAAATATAATCAACTTGGTGACATTAAGATAGAGGAGGTGTAAAATATCAGATAAAAAATAATGTAGAAAGAGGAACAAGGAGGTCATAATTAAATTGAAGATCTCTTTTTTTCATTCAGTATGAAGGGCAAGAGCACATGGTTCAGAAGAGGAGAACTACGAAAACAAGGAAACATATGATAATTAAAACTCACAATATTAGATGACAGTAAAAATGAAATATATCAGTAATCATTGCATTAAAGCTACACATTGAAAAATAGTCTCAGATGGGATAGAAAACAATCAGCTCTAAGTTATTTATGAATGTAGTGACGCAATATACAATGACTCAAAAATTTGACCAAAAAAACACACTAGGACAATACTGTCCAAGGATAGCTGGTATGTAATACTAACAGTCTTAAAGCCATTATTAAGGATCAAGTCTTCTTACTAAAGCAAAATGACAAAATGAACTACTCACCAAAAGGACATAACAACTGAGATCTAGTCTCTATCTAACAGCTGAAATTCAAAATTAAAAACAAAAGACAATTTTAAAAGTAGGTTTTGGTGAATGCATAATCAGAGATGGAAATTTTAACATCCCTCTCTCAAGCCTTCTCTCAGAAGTTAACATAAATTTTAATAATAAATAATGGTTTGATTTTTAGAAATATATAATCTTATGTTCAATGATTAGAAAATACATGTCTTTCTATTTATCTATGTATTATCTATCATCTATCCATCTATCTATCTGAGACTCCATACCATTCAAGCACAATAGAGGTTTTACCAGATTAACAAATTAACGCACTTAAATAAAATGGATAATACCTTAGAAAGATAATTAGCTTGTTAAAACTGACTCAAGAAGAAAAGGAAAACCAGAACAGGCTTATAATCCTTAAAGAAATTAGATATACTAATATTTACCACGACTTCCCTTGCCACACGTAGTATAAGCATGAGGTGGAGATTGTTTTACAGGAAATTTTTACTAAAACCTCAAAAATCTGATAACCCTCATCTTATGCAATTGTTTCAAAGGATAGCAACAGAAGAAATGACACTTTATACAAGCTACTTTATACAGACACTTTATGTACCACTTTATACAAGACACTTTATACGCTGTTTTTATCCACCAAGACTCATATAGCTAGTATGACGTGATATAAAAAGCAGACATGAGGAATAAAAGAAAATAATATTACAGACTAATTTCACTTACAAATGAGGTACAAATAGCCTATATAAAATTTTATCTAACTAAATTACAACAATGTAAAATTTATTCTAGAATCACAAGAATGTGTTATTTCTACTATAATTCCTAGAATCCTCATCCCAATGTGCCAACATGAAAGAAACATCATAAACAGACATATTAGTATTAGACCTTGTTTTTTACGATCCTATCAACTGCTTCTCATGTGGTCACAATTTGGAAGAGTTTGGCAGTAGGGATTGGTTGCAATGATTATGACTAACTACTCAATAGCCTTTGTAGGCATTTCTATATGTATTTTTTTTTCTAATTTATCCTCAAAACAATGTGTGTAGTAAATAAAACAAAGAAATGGAGGATTTGGAAAAATAATTGAAAAAGAGAAGAATGGTTTTAATGGGATACTCCATGTCATTATCCAGCAGAATGACCTTGACGTGCTTGATTAACTCGGGTTTCAGATTCACGTTTTCCCTTTAACATCCTCACCCATTCACATCTTGGGTAGTTTCAGATTATGCGATGTCACTACCTGTTACAGTTTCATGAATACACATTAAGACATATTTACTAAAGTGCAATTCTAGAGGCAGAGTTTCAATAATAAGGACATTACACCTTCAATGTTACGAATATGCTAATTTTGTTATGAAAATCAAACAAGGAAACCTAATTTTATGTTTAAAAATAAATGTGCAAAACAAATCTGTTGAAACACATAAATGCAAGTGGATAACTAGTGGAATATTTTGCATAGTAAGGATACCTCCTGAGACCAAGTTTCACATTATAAAACTCATACGATAAATTCTAGGTACCATACTGCATTAAGCGACTACAAGAAGAAAGTCAGGTCATGAGTTTTAAGCAGATGTACATTAATCTCTGCTCTGCTTGCTCCAATGTCTATTTTTGAATAATAAGTCACCCGGTATTGTGTCACCAAAAACATTCCGTACGCCGAGTTTTTACTCTTTAACCTTTCTCTGAATGAGAAGGGAAACTCAAAGTTGTTATACATAGAGTAGCAGGTTTAAGAGATGAAATATTTGAAGTAATGTATGAAGCCATGGATACACTCTCATTGTGGCATACTACACATATAGTGATGTAAAAAGTTATTTTGTGACTGTATATGCTCACTTTACAACGCATGCTCCTGATTCTCTATAATAGCGATGTTCTTAGCACACTTGTCACAGCGCTTATTAAATCATCAATTACACACTATGCAACTTATTTTCCTCTTTGAATGTTAGTACATATTAGGACTTATCAGGACTCATTTCCTGTACTCTAGTCATATGCAATTAGTTTCCCTCTCTTCCTCCTTCTCTTCTTTCTTATTTCCTTCTATATTAGAAATTGTTAGTGCCAACTTTATCCATATATATATTTCCCCACTTGCCTTGTTCTAAGATTGGATGTATGTTTAGTTCTTGCAATGAATTGTGAGTACAAGTGATGGATCTCACTCAGATCAGAGGTGTCTGATCTGCTTTTCCCATGCTTTCTTCCCCCATCTGCTGACTGCATTTCTTTAAAGTCAGAAGATGGTGGAACCACAAGAAGAAAGCAATCTTGTCCTTGATTCATCAACTGGAGGTGAGATACTTAGAGAACATTACCCAGAAGAGTTTCACGACCTGCTTAGGACTACAATGTGATAAATAAACATTTGTTGTGTTAAGACAATAAGTTTTATTGTTGTTGTTTACTAGGGAAAATCACCCATTTGCTAATCTCCCTTTCTCTCTTCCTTCCTCTTGATCATCCCGTATGGTGTATAATGCAATGCATCAGAGACAGAAGTGCAAGACTCAGGTCCTCTCTTCAGGCAGCTCACAAGACAATACAGAGGAAACATGAAGAAGCCAATGATTACAATACATTTTGATGAATGCTATCATGGTGTTATCCCTAAAGACTTTGGCACACAAAGGACTCTAGGGGAGACATCCTAGGAAAAGTGGTGCTTGACCATGGTGTTAAAGGACAAGGAGGGTTTACTCAGAAGAAAAGGGAAGAAAGGCATTCCACACCCAGGAAAGACCAAGTGTTCTTCCGAGTTCCAGCCAAGGTACCTCAGGGTTTTCTTTTCTTCTGGACACTTGTTCAAGACAATAACCTAATAGTCATTCCTGACCCACCATTGCCTTAAACCCCCCACATGTAATGAATCATCCAGTCCTGTTGTTTCCATCTTGTTAATGCCTGTTGGATCTATTTCTTTCCATCTCACCTTCTGAGAATTTAATATGGATCACCTATATCTCTCATCTTAAAAGCTTTGGAATTGGTCTTTAAAATTCCATCATACCAACCTTTAATAATCTTCCATATGATAGACAGAGTTGTCTTACTAAATCTAAATATGATCATATCTCTTCTATAGTTAAAACTTTTCCTGTTGCCCTCACAAAAAGTACAAACTCTAGCATGGTAGATAAGTATGATTTATGTTATGACCTCAGCTCACCTCACTGATATCATTTTACCATGCACAATGTGCAGTCTAACCAACCTGATTCTCTCTGTTTAACCCTAAAATAGCATTTATTACACCGTAATATTCTATAACATTTGTATGCACCTGATAACAAATAAAAAGCAAGCTCACACAGCTTTAGAGTGAGGGATGTGCAGAAAGTGTCTGGACAAGGGAAAATAAATGCCTTGCCATGAAAGGCCTGTCGAGGCATATTAGAGTCTAGACATCCAAAGACTTCAGAATAATCCCAAAAATTTGCTTCCATGTCAGCACCAATCCCATACAAGTTACTGATTGTTAAAGACAACTCTGTGAAAAAGCATTCTTCTCGGGCCTCTTGATTCAGGTATCTTCCTGCTATGTCTCTAGAGTCTGGGTGGTGGTGTTGTTTTGAGATCCTGAAAGAAGGGGAAATTTGTGCTTACTTTTCCTCAACTCCCTCCTAGCGTCTTATCTCCCTAAGAGAGGAGGAGCTGCTAACAAATTAGTTGAGATCTAAGATATTGACTGGATCTTGTTGGCAAGAGGACAAAACTGCTGTGGGTTCAAGGAGATTGTGCTCTCTTGGACACTCTTGGTTTTCCATCTCATCCTTGGATGTACGGAGTGAGTCTGTTGACCGGGGCATGCACTGAAGATCTTGATAATTTGAGCCCCTTCTCACCTTGATTGACTTTCTCAGTGTTGCTAGTAAGAGGACTAAGATTTCATGCGGAGTGAGGGAATGGAGGATGGTATAAATATAAGGATTTGCGGAGGGGGTGAGGGTTTGTTTTTTTGAAATGCTGTCTTGCCTTGTTTTGAGGCCAGGTCAGAGGCTGGTCAGTTCCCCATCTTGAGCAGCTGATTACGTCCACACCCTAACTACTTCTCTCCTGGGATTCTCACACTTCAGGGCTTCTATGCATCTGCCCTAATTGCTGCAGGGCCAAGTACCAGACCCCTAGTCCCTACATCCTAGAGCCCACGAAATTATTCAAATTAGCCAATCCATGAAGGAGTACACGAAACCTAGCTAATCCCACCCAAGCTGCCACAGAAAACTGCCTCCTACAGTTCTATCTGGCTGTTTCTCTGTCCCCTGGTGCATCCCCACGTGGCCCTGCCTAGCAGGCTTCTCTTGTTCAGAACTACAAGTAACAAAGAATTCTGACTTTCATCTATCAGAGAGTCATCACATTGTGTCTTACCATCAAAAATAAAATCTTTAAATCTTATAAAACAGATGATAAGAGAGGAATAGAAGACTGTGCTTATCCTAAATCCAAGATTAATGTTCTAAAGCAATTTTTACATAAGGGGTTTTTGAGGGTTGTTCAGATTTGCTGAAAAACTACACTTTGTTTCCCATGTGGCTTCCCTTCCTTATATATAGTTCCTGTATCCTATCGAAAGTTAAAAACAAAGTCACTATATAAGGCAAGAAAGGATTTCAGTTTTTCTGTGTCCTTGATCACGATGTCATCGACAAAGTTTCACCCTGTGCCCTGGAATATTACTGTGGGGCTTGTAGACTGGACAAGTGTACACACAAGGACAAACATTTGGGGACAAAGCAGGATGTGGGGAGATTCACATCCGTATACAGCTCTGGTAGTTGGCATCAGTTGATATGAGACTGTTAGGCATTTTGTTATTCTTGTTTTTTATCTCTCTACTCAGTTGAATCTAAAGGATTTGTCCAGGAGAAGTAAGGTTCTGTTTCAGTAGAAAAATAGGTGGCTAAATGGCATTAGACTACCATTGGAGTACAGAAGGTTAAGCAAGCTCAGGGAATTTCAGGCAATATGCTGTAGATAACTACATAAAAGTTCACATCACTTCACTCCGGGGCTGTAAGAGAATTCCAGAAACATTTCTCTTGGTTAAGAAGGCACTGAGCCTCTGCAACATTTGAGTGTCAACTCAAATAATGACTGGATTGAAAATGTCTCCCAATACAGTGTAATTATCTAAATTATAGGTAACGAACAAATAAGCTAATTGATTTTTTATAATACACCGGCTACTAAATGAGAGTATATTGTACATAAATAGATGACTGAGAGGAACAGTATTCACCTTTATGTATCATCGGAAATGCTCCAGAGAAGAACAAAGACAATAACTGAGGCAATAAGTTCTTTACTTTTAATTATCACTTAAAATTGTCATTCAGCATGGGTCCAGAAAGGAATTCAACTATGAAATACAGAAGCTATAAAGATCAGAAGCTGAATGGAAAAATTCTAGAGGGTTCTGAGGAATCAAGTTTTATCCTCATTGGTAAATTTCTCTAGCATGGTATTAATAGATAGAGTATTCCATATGGAAAAAAAAACTGGAGAGAAGAAATTAAGGAAAATTTTCAGTGTAGGCCATTGTTTTTTGCTCCTTAAACAAATATTTATTGAGCTTTATTTTCATACTGCATCTCATTTGAAAGTTATGACAATCCTACAGACTGTCCTTTCTATAGATTGTCATATCCTATAGACTATCCCATAGAGAAAGTACTTTCTTTTGCTATTTTCAAGAGTAAAATTGTAGTCAGGGAGGTTAAATGACTTTGCCAAAGTTAGGTTGCAACATGTGATAGAATCAGAACTGAATTCTCCAAACCCACTGAACCTTCCATGACATCATCCTACCATTAAAGATAGAAAGGAACTTCACCTCAGTGTTCCTTAGAGAAAAAGCTTGAAGTTACAAAGGGACCAAGAAAGTCTAAGCATTTATTCTGCAATGAGCTCTTATTCAGTACTGGGGTATTTAGGATCTGAACTATGAATAATTGGATTGTGTTTTATTAGCCGTAAGTTTTTAAATCTTTACCTTTACAAAAACTCTTCATGCAAACATAAGTCTCGTGATAAGAGAAATCAAGGAGAAGAGTTTTCCCTATACTTGAGCCAGAATTTTAAGATGCATGTGTGGTACTAAGGGTGGTACTAGCAGTGGAGAGAATTACAAAGGTGGTGACATTCAGAAACAAAGTCAGAGATGTATGCTCCAATCTCTCCTCTCCTTGTGGAAACTCCCTTCTGGAATCCTCCTCTTGCAATGCAACAGAGAACGACCCTAATTTAAAGGTAGAATCTTTTCTATACAGGTTCACTATGACTTTTCCAATTCTAACCTTCCATTTTGTCTGCACTTCTCTACTCCTGCTCATAATTTTCTTATTGAGAATGGGAGCCCTTCTTAAATTATGACAGTTCTTCTAGTCTCATCAAATTAGAGTGAGCGACGGAGGATACACTGAACATGAAGAAGGAAGGCAGGGGTAAAATTTAGGATCTAAAATTTAGTGATTTAAAAATGGAAACAAACTTAGTTCTATAGCACTGAAATTAATTCTAATGTGACTTCTATGATTATAAAAAGGACTTTAGGGGTCTTATTTAAGGTTTTTCCTTAGAAGTAGGAGTGATATTAGTGAGTTCAATATAAACTTTTGCTTAAAATAAATTCATTCTTCAAAATGATACTTAGCGGTTTTTTATAAAGTACTACATTCAAATAACTAAAATGAGCATGAGATAGGTCTTAACTGTGCTTATAAGGTAATAACATAAGTCCGTAAATGACTAATAAATGGTAAGAAGAGTATGCAGAAAACTCATCTCTGTAATGATGGCACCGGATGATATCTGAGGATCATCAGTTTAATGGTTTTCTCATGATTTCACTACCTATTAACCATCACTTAAATATTGCTACAAGCAGTGCTAAATGGAATTATTTACATGTGTGAATTACAAAACAAAAACGCAATATGCAAGCTCAATGGCTTTTACGCAATAGGGTCACAAAGTCGTGTTAACAGGTGTGGCTGTCGGTATTTTATTTTGTTTGGATGCAGATTTATTAATCACACCACCGCAAGACTAATAATAATAGTATATTGTGGCTTAGAGGACTAATAAAAGCTTTCAAGGGAAGACAGTGATAAAAATTTTGTGGATAGAAAGCACAAAAAATTACATGAGAAAGAGCTAAATATAGCTTTAACATACACACTTAAATCACTGCAGTGTTAAACCAAGCGAAGTATATGTCCGTGAGTTTTAAATATCATCTAGTGTCATTGGATGTTCATTTTCATTAGAAAGTCATCTCATAAAAGTTCATTAAAATTCAATTTGAGTTTTTGGTTTCTTTGTTTGTTTTTAATAAGTTGCTCTTAGAAACATCGTGGTGTAGTAGAAAAGGACATGAACTTTGGAATTAACAAAGCTGTGTTGGAAACTGAGCTGATCTCTCACAAACTGTGTGACTTTGGAAAAGTATCTCAACCTCTTTGGGTTATAATGTTTTCAACCTTCAAATTGGGGATAATGAGCCCTATTTATTAGATTGAGAATTAAAATATAGTGTGCTTGATTCTTTGCATGACAACTTATAAATGTCATGTTATACATTAATGCATTTCTTTCAAGTTTTATAGGCAAGGATCACATATATAATTATCTTTTGATAGAACTTACAGCAGTACATATAGATGTATTTGCAATTGCTTATTATTATTAACACTGATCCCTACATTACTGCTTGATTGAAACCAAAAATAAAGAAAAGAAAAACAGCTTGTTAAATAAAAGAACATCGACTTTGAAAAAAAAACTTTATCTATGCAAGATTGGTATAAATGGCTTCCATTTACTTAGATAAAATGATATAATCTGCTGTTTTAATTCTGATGCTGTTTATCATGAAATGCAGTGCCATGCTTTTCTAAATGGGGATGTCTTTAGATTAGGCAAGTAGGATGTTATCCATCCTACTAGAACCCCATTGAGAGAATTAGACTCAAAAAAATATCTATAGAATTTTTAAAAATTTTGTCCACATATCACTAACATTTTCTAATTCTGCATCTTTAAATGTCTGTATATCTGATGCTCCTTTACTAGACTAGATATCCACAAGTACATCCCTAGGAAGCATATTTTTATAATCTCTTTCCCAAAGATGAATGGGTTAGCAAATATTTCAACACATTCCCTCACTCTTTGGCCCAGCACTTTTATCTGGATAATCCTTATTCACTTCTGGGACTCCACTCAGCCTCAGCCTTCCCCAGGAGTCATTCTTCAGTGAATCCCTGGATCTAGACTGGGTGCCTCTGTCCTCGCTGCTATCTTAGCATCTTATGCACACTTCTACCTCGACTGAAATCATTTCATGGCTTGCCTATCATTCTCACCAGACTCTGCCTTTTTTACTTGTTCACAACCAGAACCAGTGGGTCTCTGACACAGTTGGTATTCAATAAATGTTTGTTAAATGAATGGAATGGATGATTTAATGAAAAACGAGATGGTGTCCAGTCACTTAGACCCTAAGCAGGTCACCACATGTCTCTCTGCCCAGTTCACTATAATAATAATAGCTAACATCAACAAAACACTTATGATGTTCTGACATTGTGCCCAGTGATTTATGAGCAACATTTTATTTATTCGTATGGACTGAGTAATACCAATATTATCAGTGGCACTTTAGAGACAAATAAAATTAAGTTTAGTGATGTTAAATAGGTTGTCCAAGACTGCTTGTTTGGAACCCAAGTTAACTTGGCTTTAAAATGTGTGCTGTTTCTACCATGCCAGGATGAATTCCTTCTTTTATTGAAGCTCCTTAAATCCCGTGTGTATAATTTGGACATCCACATATTTATAAAACATGAAAGACGTAATAGTTTTCTTAGGTTTTGATCCATATGATGATTTTTTAAGATAGAGTCCCACCATAATTAAGAAAAAAACCAAGGTAAAGACTTTAATCACATATTTCATCTGCAGCTGTGCTTTCTCATTTTTAGCTAAACAGCACTCCGATTGGTAAAATGAGGTATTTTGTTAATCAGATAGTGACTGATTGAAGTGTCATTTGGTATTTTCTAGTTTACAAAGAAAGAATAAAAAATAGAGTCACTGTACACACAATTCACATTAAACGCTAGACAAAGCACAATTTCTATGTGGCGAATCCAAAGGTTGTTCAGAATCTTGTAATACTTCAGGATATTCACAGTGACAATACTTTTCATATTGTCTCCAATGTCTTGGAGGTGGCAGGTGAAAGATTTTTTTATTTTTAGTTGTTGAAATTCCAGTAACCTGCTCCTACTTTGTCCTTTAAAAAATGTCCCAAGCCCTGAGTTCTCTTGTTTAAACACACATACAAATGTCTTTATTGCATTTCACAAATATATAATTATTTATAGAGAAGGCATCTTCTCTGTGACATTTTTCAATCTTATTAAGCGATAATCACAGAGGGAAATCCACAGGCATTTGTCTTCAATGCAAACATTAGTATCCTGTTTGGGTAATTGAACTGTCAGCTTGGCCCCAGCCAGGCTGCCCCGGCCATTAGAACATTTGTTTGCTTTGTAGTAGTCAGTGTTTTCATTTTAATATGCCTTGTTAGAGCAAATAACACTGCCTCAAAACTACCATTAAGGAGAAAAAATGCTCAGCGCTACACATGAGAATAAGCTGCCAAAATAACGTATATATAATTGGAATGATAAGTAATCTGTCACTAAATCCGACATACCAGTTTTATTTCTCCTACCAGAAATCTCCAGCCTGACTTTCTTATACATCAGCTGTCTTTGTTAAGCATAAAAATTTTAAATTTTAATTTTTCTGTGTGTATTATATTGATGTTTTGTAACCTGATTTGTTCCAGAATCCTATCCCAAAATATTCACAGCTGGATGGAAATATAATGCATTTATGCAATTCGAAGAATTATTTATGCTTCTTTTGTTGGAAGATGTATCCTTAAAAAACAAAATAGCTAAATATATTCCATACAAAGGCATGTTTTCTTGGATCTTCTTTTACAAATGAATTCTGGGTTCAGTCTGACCATGGCTGAGACTGCCAAGCCAAGATGTCAAGAACTGTGGGGAGCATAAGTAGCTAATGTTACTTCAGATTGACCAAGAAGAGAGTCTCAGGTTCATCGCAGAAAGACAACAATGCAGCTGCTAATATAATCAGTTTGTAAGTGACAAAATTTAAACTGAAATTTATCGCAAAAAGACCTCCCTTCCTCAGTTGGGGGAAAGAGCTGTCTTTGTCCATCTTCCATCCTTCTTGGATACTTGCTAAACAGCATACCCTGAAGTTTGTTGTTGGAAATTGCCAAAGATGCAAAGTCAAAGCTTGATTTCAAGAGAAGAATAAAGCAAAGAAAATTAAATACAGCTTGCTTCTGTTAGTTAAGATCATTGTCTTTTTCTTTATGACTCTCTGTAGGAAAATTAAAAGGGAGCTTCTTGCTTTTTGATTACACATATTTAAGTGCTTAATGCATTCTTCAATGAATAGTTAATAAAATATAGTACTTGAAATGACTTAGTTTTCACATCTAGTTAGCCAACATTTGCAGTTTATTAGGGAGCTGATGTATATTTTGACCTCCAAAGAGCATTCCTAGGACCCCAGGAAACTATGTATGTGGTATAATTTTCAGATTGTTAGGAAGCTAATGTTCACACCCTTACCATCAAATCTGCCATAGTTTATGGGGTAGCCTTATATACTCAAACCCTAAGCATGGTTTTTGATAACTCTTAAAAATTTAAACTGCTTTCAGATTTACACTGCCATATATGATTTTTACATAATGGTAGGAGTGAGGAATCTCAGGGTAGCTTTGGAAGAGTGTAATTTAGAAATTAAAATTTCTAGGACTGAACCTCCCTCATCTGGAAGTGCAAACACAAGACCTGATTTTGAATATTTTCTTTGAGCAGCAACAACAGCTATGTCTTAATCCATTTGGGTTTATTTAACAAATATACCATAAACTGTGTGGCTTAGAAACAACAAACATTTATTCCTTATAGTTTTGGAACCTGGGATGTCCAAGACAATGGTGTTGACAGATTTGATGACTCGGTTTTTGCTGTAACATCACATGGGGGAAGGCAAGGAATCTCTCTAGGACCCTTTTCATAAGGGCACTAATCCCATTTGTGTGGACCCCACCCTCATGACCTAATCACCTACCAAAGACCCCACCTCCTAATAACATCACATTGGGTGTTAGAATTTCAACATATGAATTTGGGGGGAACAGAAACATTTAGACCATAGCAAGCTGTCACACTAAAGATATAGTCTTCCTGAAAAGCTGGTCCTAGGAGGCATCAGACAGCAATTGAAGATCTGGAAGCATTTAGTCAAGTGGGAAAGAGTACTATCCCTTATATATACAAGGCATATATAATTCTGGCAGGCTTATCTGAAGTACTAATTCATTCGTTTATTTTTTCATTAACTCTAACAAACTTTTGGTGAGGACCTACCATGTACTAGTTAGTGGAGATCAAGGCAGGGGGTGTGGAAGCAACGACCTGTCAAATTTAAATTGAGGACTGAGAAAAGGGCAAATGGGCTCCAAACAAGAGGTCATTCTAGAGAGTAGCAAAGAAGTAGTCCAAGGGTATATACAAAAAATATGTTTGGATGGACATGGTTAGGGAGAATGGAGGGATAAAGTTGAGGTGTAAATGCATATGAGTTCAAGGAAAAATGGATAACTACCCCAAAATACTTCCAGATACAAGGTCATGGAAAGCTTAATACTAACAAGTTGTTTTAAAATATTCAACAAATATTAACTATAAAAAGAGCAGCAAAAGCAGAAACACGAGCCATATAGTTAAGTAGGATCTAAAGTTGAAGTGAGTTGCCTCCTTGGGGATTAGACGTCAGGAATGGGAGCTCATGTGTTTCAGTCACAAGAGACTCAGTCAGAAAGAGCACTAATATGTGCGTTCGCCCTGGCCTATGTCCATCTGTAAATTTGCCTTAGACACACACTTTCCCACTTTTTAGAATAAAGGAGATGAATCATTTCAGATTATAAAGTCATACCTGTTCATTTGCTAAAATTTGCTGCATTCTGAAGCGTATAGACTCTCAACACCCAGAGGCAGTCATTATTTATAATTATATGGCTTCCCTCCCTTCAAGCATCCTGCTTCCTATAGTAGAGCATGTCATGCCTAACAATTTGGTCACTTTCTTCACTTAACATCACCAGTGGTTTCTTAAGTAATATAATTTCAGGTGCTACATAAGAAAAGTTCCTTTTTTAGCTCATGGAGGCATTTACTCTCTTTCAAATAATGTCTCCAGAAGACTCATGGACTGTGATTTTATCTATCAATCTTCAGCTGATCGATTCACATCAAAGAAAAATATCAGGATCAAAAACCTTTTCACTTTAAAAATACAGTTCCTGGATAAAAGCAACGGGGGAAAAGTTACCAAAAAAGGACTCTCTACTTTTACCTCTAGTTTGCTATTTTCTTCCTTCTTTTTCACTGAGTGTACATTTGCATCGGCCACAGGTTTGCCTAGAGTAACTCATCAAGGGTATGAATCCTGTGGTCTCCTATGACTTTTCAGGTCCTTGTCCTCAAAACCCAAGTCCATCTAGATATAAGCATAAAATGAAAAAAAATTATTCCAGAATAAAAATTCGTTTAAAAATATGCATGCATTTTGGGTATATATTATGTTAAAGGAGCTGTGCATTGAATTCTATAAGTAATCTGAGTGTTCTATGCACATAAAGCTGTATGTCTCTATTGTGGCTGTTAGCTAAAGCACGATATTCTCACCAATAAATCTTGCTGCTAATGAACTATTAGCAACTCCTACCCATGCTCGCTAAAATCTCATGCCAAGCTCCTAGGTACCATTTAAAGAATAATTGCCCTAAGCAGAACACTTTATTCCTTTCTGCCTAGATGATTTATAGATGAAATCCAGCCACTATTAGATACTTTGCAATGTATTATTATTAATAATAATCTTGGTGCTAATACTAATATAACATATTCAACAGACCTCTTTGGGAATACTCTTTTAAAAAACACAAGTATTAAAAAGATGACAGTTGGAACTGCAAGATAGGTGGAAATTCAGTCCAATTTCCTGCAGGTCTGTAAGAGCCTTAATGAACTTATCTTCTTGACGACTTGTGATTTAGCTACTCAGAGCCACCTTTGAGAAAAGTGATATTCCCCTGTGCTACTCAAGAGCATAAGATGAGTTTTGGGTTGCCAAAACTTTCATTAAAATTTTATGTAACCATTCTCTAGAGCATGAAACTTGCCTAATATCCTACCATCAATGAATTATGCATGTCGGTTTCTATACTTATCCTATTTTTATGTTTAGTCTTTAAGCATATTTATAGCAGGGGTCCCATAAGCTCCTTATGCTGTAAATATATTTAAAAAGAAGTATACTGTGTCAATGATTGAAAATACAAAAAAGTCTTAAGGAGGGTCAAATTTATATGCATTAATATGTAACCAAAACCCGCAACTGTGATTCACCATCAAAAGTTGAAGTCATTCAAAGACATAAACTGAAGATTTACTGAACTCTCTAGTATGTGCAGTCCCCAGACACTGTAAATTAAAGTTTAGGGTTTAGGGAGTAAATTTATACAGTTTAAACATTGAAAGTATCAAACAGGAAAGCAGTCGTTAATATTCAGAGCCAGAAGCAAGAAATTTAAGGTAAGAATTTACTGACGACAAAGTCCTCTTTATCCCTGTACATTCTTTTAACTCCGTTTATGTAATGCTGTGTTGGGAGGCCGAAGACCACCCCTGGGTTTGGTGATTTGCTAGACAGACTCATAAGAATCAGCATAAGATGTATTACAGCAAAAGGGTAAAGAGTAAATCCAGCAAAGCATGAAGGTACATGGGGTGATGTCCAGAGAACCAGGCCCTAGCTTCCACGAGTGTTCTCTGTGGAGTCGCACACAGGACGTGCTTAATTCCTCCGGCATCAAATAGTGCTAACACATGCGAAGTGTTATCTAGTAGGGAAGCTCATTTGAAATTCAGCGCCCAAGGTTTTTACGGGGGGAAGTTCACACAGACACCCTCTGCCTAGCATGCACAAAATTTCCAAATCCCAGAAGGAAAGCAGGAGTTCAGCATAAGCCACATTGCTCGTATAGTTAGGGTACAACGAGCCACTCTTCTCAGTTCTGGGAATGATGGGAATTCTCCTGGAATCCAAGTTCCCAGATACTAGCCAGGGACCAACCTTCAAGCAGGCCTTTCTATGTTAATTGTCCTCTGCACAAATGCCATCTTAGGTAATTAGTTGTTTCAATTCGTGTGTATTTTTGTCATATCACTTAAGACTATTTTCATCCTGATAATGCAAAATGTGTGTTCAAATGCAGAGTTGGGGAGAAATGTGCAGTAGCACCCTTATACAGAATTCCCACCAGATAGATGCAATAGATGTAAATAACCTCAAGAGAATAGATAACAGTAAGATGTAGTAAAATAGGAAGTGATGAGTTTTGAGTATGTATTACCTTTGTTTTTAATTTTACTGATTTTGAATAATGGTTGTTTGTTATCTGGCTCACAAAATTCCTGAAAATTCCCCTTCAATGAGCTGGGCTTGGCACACTCCAGTAACACGAGCACTTATCAATCCTCTGCTCTCATCATGTCTATTAACATCCTATCTATCAACTCTCCAAGTCAAGAGATTGGGAAGTATAATCCTTCCATGAAGGTAGGGGAGAAGGGTGAAAGGTTTTCTGAAAAAAATTCTAACCTACCACACAAACTCTTTTTTTGAGTAATGTTTTACAGTTTTCAGAGTGTTTTCGCTTGCCTTATTTAATTCTAATTTGATTTTGTGGATAAAGAAATTAAAGTCTTGGTTTTGTTGTTTAACCAGTATCATCCACTCAGTCATAGAATATAGTCAAGAGGCAGGAGAGAGAGATATTTCTTAGTTCTCCTTTTATTTAGGTGCTCCAAATTTAAACTCAGAGCAATATCTCTCAACAAAGAATAAAGCTAACTTTGCCAAAAGGCTTGTAAATTCTCACTGGACTTTGAGTTTTTAGTTTCTAGGCAAGTTCCTTCCATGTTTCTGTTTAAGGTCTCTTCCAATGCGTTATGCTGCTTGAAATGGAAGAACTTCCAAGTCTCTAGGCCATAGAGTCTGCTTCCAACTTATACGTGCCTTGCAGCCGCTAAAGTCTCCACTACATAAAAGTATTTATAAAGCTGGACCACTTAAACCAATCCTGGTTGATGACCACTACTTCTTTTTTGTCTCGGAGAAGTGTAGCCCAATCCTCAGGCCAATGACTATACTCCCTACTGAACTTGAAAAGTCCTGTTTTATATGAAATTATACTACACTGCCAATAAAATAAAAACAGTGGTGATATATCATTAGAGAGGATCCTTGTTTAATTTACATTCAGTTCCTATCATCACCAAGATCTTTAACATCTCCTTAAAATAGATTAGTTGCCTCAGAGAGTTTTCTCTCTCCAAGATTGTAGAAGCTCATAGAAATGGCCATCCACTTTCCTTTAGTGCTGAAGAATGTCTCCAGGAGACATTTCATTCGTGAAAAGCTTTAGGGCTTATAGATAGTCAATACCACAACTACCACTTCTCACTCTCGTTTAGTCTCCTTCTTGTCTCTGGACAATTTTCATTTGTGTCTTATCTCCCAAACTAAATTGTAAAACCCTTCAGGATAAGAACTTGATCTTATCTGTCCACTCTCTCATTTTTAGACTCCTTTAAAGTCTACATTTCTGTAGTAAAAAGGACAGGGACAGAAGAACAGGAACAACAACAGTCACTGTCTATAGTTTACTTGTTGCAGTGATTAAATTTACTCCTCAGCCAGGAATGCACGCGCATATACAGTATTCATTCAATCCACAACTATTTCATGCCGACAAGTGTTCCAGGGATTATAGCACAGGACACTCTCTGGGATCTTGCCCTGTTTATGACCTCCTTTTGAAAATTTTCCTTGATTCCAAAATCTAGGTTACAGACCTATCTGTGTTTCCACCATATGATGTGACTATATCTACCTTGATATTTACCACACTGTAATTATGGCTAATCTTCATGGCTCTACTAAATTGTAAGCCCCTTAAGGACAGGAGCTCTACTCTACCTGGCTTTTTGTTTCCAGAACCTATGGGTTCTAACACAACATAGGCTCCCAATACATGCTTATCGAGTAAATCAATGGGCATTTAAAAAGTTGTTGAGATGCTTCTGCTAAATGGGTTAATAGAAGTCAAGTTTTTTCACTTTGTGTGTATTTTTTCTCATGCAATTTCATCTGTGACAAATGCTGTCATTCCTCCCTCTCTTCCTAAATTCGATTGATTCTCCAGGGTACTGCCATAAGGCCACCCACTACTGTTCAGGAGCGATTATTTCATCCACCAAGCCATTTTCTGGAAGCTTATAACCTATTGCCTTAATAATCGATGTATTTTTTCATTCCATATTTTAGTAACTTTTAAACTACAAGTTTATTTTGGAAATTAGAAAGTATAAAGCAAAAATAAAGATAATATCTATTTCCTTAGTTGGAGATGATCATTGTAAACATCTTAGGAGTTTTTGTCTGTGTGAATATTTATGTATAATTAAGAGTAACTGTTACCGCACAAAATTGGGGTTCTCTTGCCCGATGTGCATAAAAAGCCTGTTAATTATGGCATCAGCCTTTGGGAAAAGAGATCAGCTTTATTCTGTGAGATTGATCTGGAGGGAGACAGGGGGCGTGTGCTCTCAGATCTGTCTCCCTGATTCAGGATTTGGGGAGATATTTAAGAGGTTAGGGAGAACAGGCTGGCACGTGGAAATGCTGGTGGCACAAGTTTTGATTGGTGGGCTATGAACATTTATGGTAAGGTTTTAAACATTTATGACAAGGTTCTAAACTTTTATGATAGGGTTCTAAACATTTATAATAGGGTGGGGAAGGAATTTTAACACTAGATTTTCCTGAATGAGGGACCCCTCACTTCTGATAAAAGTTCAAAGTTCTTCTCGTGTCCTGGTTCTTTGGTTCCATGGGGAGGAGGATCTTTGTTTCTGTAGTCATTTCAGATCAAGATTTCTTCTGTGCATCTTCTGGCTATGGGACTTTGCAGATTTTCTGAAAGATGATCATTAATCACTCGGTTGATAAGAGATGGGGTCAGTTGAACTGGTCCTGGAGGGCCCACGGTTACATAACTTTTTACAGTTTTGTGCTGGGTGTTTTTCCATTAGTATTATGTCATGCATACTTTCACTACCTTGTCTATCAAGTATGGGGGAAAAAAAGATCTAGAGAGAGATTTCTCCATTTGAGATTGTCACTGTCAGTAACATTTGCAGACTAGGCATGCCGGCAATCATCTTGACTCAGCATCCCAGTGGAAATTTAAAAAGAGATAAAGAGTAACTAAAATAAAGCTTTATGCTTGTTGAAATATGGTGCTTTAGTGTAGCTAAATCTGATAAAAATTTTCAAAGGGTAATTCCATAAAATCTCAAAGGGAAACTCCAAATTACCATAAGTATCTGAAATAGATAATCATTGATATTAGAATTGCTGAGATTAAGATAAATTATTCTATTTCCAGCTTTTTGGATTGTTAAAATTTGCCAGCTCTCTCTCAATAAATGGTAGCGTTTTACTGTCATCATCATCATATTCTTCTCAGTTGTTCCACCCTAACTAAGGACATCCTTCTGGGTTTCTCTTTCAAACCCTTGATTATCTTTGGCAAAATAAATTATGGTGATCTGGGTCAAGTAAGATATCCCTCATTAGGAACTTGTGTTTTTCAACTCTCTCTTCTGCACTAACCTTTGACTATTTCATGTGATGTCTAGATTCCTCGTCTATAGTGTGCAATTTGAATAATAATGGCAAGGCATTAGGGTCAGAGATGGAGAGCAGGGGTTGGGGAAACAAAGAGATATTTAGGAGACAGAATGCTAGGAATTAGAGTAATCAAATATTCGAGGTGCCCAGACATAAAAAGCACTTAGGGATTGATTCTTATTGCTGTTCTTGATAATATTTTGATTCATAATTTGAAGAAAATGAGACTATTTATGAAAATAAAATGTTAATAAAGATTTTTCCTACTACAAAAGTAAGATAGGATTGTTATTGAAAATTTGCACAACACAGAACTATGGAAAGAAGTAAAAATAAGTAAGCATATTTTAACCTTCCCAAAAGAGCTACTATTGGTCGTTCCAGTCATTTCTTTTTCCTATTGCAGAATCTTATAAACTACAAAAAGCTACTTGAACTTAAACTGAATGATAATAAAATACAGCCTAGATTTAGGGAACTGCAGGGATAAAGCAAATGTTTATATTGTATTATGCATGCCAGATATCAAAAAATATTTTGTTTTGCTTTCCTAAAATGTCCGCCTTTTTCCTGAAGGAGTCCGTCATCCTGAGCTACCGTCATATGAATAACGTGGTGCTTCAGATGCCCACCTGGGGCCATTGGGGAAGCAAGAATTCTCTACCCTTCTCACTGGGCCATCATTGAAAACATCACGGTACAGTCACTTCAAAGTTAACAAGAGCACTACTGATCTGATCTGCATAGGGACAGAGTCTCAAGAGCACATTTGATGCTATTTCTGAGACAGACTTGCTTGCGCATTGAGCACAGCTTGATGGTTAAGAGATAATGAACTAACTTCTCAATCACAATGTTGTTAAAATATGTTCATAGTAACACACTCACCTAGCCCTCTTTGTGACTTGAAAATAAACTATTTTCTTATTTCTGAAAAGTATCCTTTTCCTTTGCTTTTTTTTCTTTTTTTGCCAATGGGAAGGATGAGAGAGAGTACAAGGCAACCGGATAACTCTGACAGCATTCATGTACTTACATAGTGGAAACTGAGCTTCACTTTTCTTTCACCTTAATCATGATTCAGTGTCTCCATAAGCTCCAGTGAATAAAAAATGGATATGAAAGACAAGGGAGAAATTCCACATCCATGTTATTTCAGCTTTTCATCAATCCTCTCCCTGCCCAGCAGTTTCTCAGGTGAAGTAGAGAGGAAGTATCTACACCTCACCAACCAGATGCAGATCTGTCTCTCAAAGCCTTCAAATCTTCTCAGGAAGGATACCCCCCATCACCCTGGTAAATGTCAAATGCCCCCACTCCTTACCATCCAGCCCCTTTCTGGACTTTATTTTTTCCACAGTACTTATCCTCTTTGATGACACTTTATACACATTTATTTTGCCTTTTATCTGTCCCCCCACTCTAGAATGCAAGCTCCCAGAGGACAGGGATTTTTATCTCCTATTTTTCAATAGGCACATTGTTTAGAATAGTATCTCATGCATTGTATATGCTTAATAAATACTTGTTGAATGAATAAATCTTAGTTTTCATCAATGAAAATGTCATTAAAGTATTAAATTTGTCATGATAGGATGACACAAATGGCTACAGGTCTGTATATTTGTTCAGATTTCTTATATAGACAATCATGCAGTCCGTGACTAAAAACAGATTTCCTTCTTCCTTTCCCAATCTAGACGCTTTTATTTCTGTCCTTGCCTTAGTGAATAGCTAGATCTTTCAGTACAGTACTGAATATGAGGGGGAGGAAGATATCCTTCACTTGTTCCAGAGCTCATGGGCAAAGGAGCCAGTCTTTCACCACTAAGTAAGACGATAACTTTAAGTTTTTTGTAAATGCCCTTTAATAAGATTGAGGAAGTCTCCTCTATAATTAGTTTCCTGAAAGATTTCATCAGAAATGGATCGTGGATTTTGACAGTGCTTTCTTGTGTCTCTATTGAGATAGTCTTTTGTTTGTTTGTTAACATGGCGAATTGCATTATTGGTTTTTTCCCTACTTTTTTATTGGGGTACAATACACACGACACCAAATCTACCATCTTCACCATTTCAAAGTGTACAGCCTAGCAGTATTAAGTACATTCATAACGTTGTACAACCATCACCACCATCCAGCTTCATAACTCTTTTCATCTTGTGAAAGTGAAACTCCGTACTCATTCAACAATAACTTCGCATTCCTCTCTTCCCCCACCCACTGGGAACCATCATTCTAATCCTGTCTCCACAACTGTGACTACTCTAAGTACCTCATGCAAGTGGAGTCACATAGGATTTGTCTTTTTGTGACTGACTCATTTAGCTTAGCATAATATCCTCAAGGTTCATCCATTTTGTAGAATATGTCAGAATTCCCTTCCTCTTGAAAACTGAGTAATACTCCACTGTATGTATATAACACATTTTGCTTATCTATTCATCCCTCAGTGAATACTTCTACATTTTAGCTGCTGTGAATAGTGCTTCTATGAACACGGGTATACAAATCTAATAACACAGTAACTCTAGAAATCGGATTCTTTCCCTTCACCAGGTTTTGCTGTTTTGTGTTTTTGCTTGTCGCGGGCTGTCTGTGCTTAGGATTAGCCTGTGGTGTAAATCTAAGGTCTTCTCTGAGCCTTTCCCTGGACATGCATGGTCACTTTCTAATTTTCTTCTCATAGGCAGTTGCTTTTGAATGACCTGGTCTTTAAAATCTGGCTCCCTAAAGGGGAAAAAGAGAAAAATGAAGGGGGGAGCAGGGCAAAGGACTTCTAAATCCCCTGGACATCACTTCTGCCATAGAGGGAGAGGCTTGTAACAATGCGGGGAGCTGCAACAACAAGATCTTCCCACCTCTTTGACTACAGCTCTGTGAGCAGAAGCAGCAATCAACCATCAGATAACTGATTGCCAATATTTGAAGGACAGGGTCCTTTTTGTCCATCCTGGATCCCGCAAGCTGCAAGCAAGCTGCTCCAGGAACATGTGTACAGTAGCTTGCCACATGGCTGGCGTGGGGGGTTGAGAGTTGCTACTGTGCTGAGACTGAAATTAACCACAGTTTACTCTTCAAGTCTTCACCTGGAAGCTGTGAGCCTTCAATAGACTGCAGAGTTCCAAAATAGTTACATCAGGCAGATTCTTTCATGGCAATTGTTCTCCAGGAGGGGAGATGGGTTTCTGGTGCTTTCTACTCCACCATCTTCCCAGAGTCCTCTTTCACATTATTGATTTTTGAATGTGAAGTTAATTTTGTAGTCCTTAGTTAAATGCTATTTTGTCATGATATAATATCCATTTTGCATGTTGTTCAACTCGATTTACTAAAATTTTGGTTAGGCATTTTAAACCTATGTTTATCAGAGATATTGGTCTCTAGTCTCTTTTCTTGATATGTTTTCACCTGGGGATGATGGCCTGTTAGAATGAATTGGGAAGTATTTCTGGATTTTCCATTTTCTGTCAAATTCTTCCTGCTATGTGTTTATTTCACTTTTCCCTGTTTCTTTCTTACTTTTTCTAGTGCTGTTTTTGTCTAGAGCCTAAGTTTTTGTTTGTTTATTTTACTACTACTTATTTTAAATAAGAAGAATCCCTCCCAAATAAGTGGTATTTTGTGAACATGTCCTATTTAGGAGGAATCAGGGCAATATCTTGGCTTGTAAAAAGTCATCCTGGCTCACAAACTAACCTCTATTTGAACCAGCGGTTTTAGTGTATCTGATAGATAGTTACTCTTTGTCTCAGTTGACAAAGATGAGTAGCTATAAGTAGGTTGCAAGATTTAACAAATAAAAATACAGAATGCCCAGTTAAAGTTGAATTTCAGACATACAACAAAAATCTTTGTGTGTGTGTGTGAGAATGTTTCATGCAATATTTGGAACACACTTATACTACAAAGTATCCCTTTTATTAAATCTTAAATTCAAATTTAACTGGATATTGTGCATTTTTTCTGAAAACTCTACCCACCAGGCCAATTACCACTCACAAATTTTCCTTTGTAATGTGAGGAATTTGGCCAGGTGACACAGCTACAAGTGTCCCTCTCTGCCGTGCCTCCTGGAGCACTGCTCCCTTGGCATAGTGTGGGTTCAAACAGGGAATAGGGAAGCTCCAGAGCTGGACAACTCACCTTGGACCCACACAAGTACTTCCAGGTGCTCTCTTCTTCATATGCAGCCTGCTTTGGAGATATCTCTTCTCTTGAAGAAGTCTCGTCTTGGTGTCTTGCTTCACCCTGATAAATATTCCACTATACAGCCTCTTTATTTATTTACTGTTTTGTGAGGAAGACTGGCCCTGAGCTAACATGTTCCCAATTCTCCTCTTTTTGCTTGAGGAAGACTGTCTGTAAGCTAACATATGTGCCAATCTTCCTCTATTTAACGTGGGACGCCACCACAGTGTGGCATGACTAGTGATGTTAGGTCCACACCCAAGATCCGGACCTGTGAACCCCAGGCCACTGAAGTGGAGCGTTCTAACTTAACCACTACACCACTGGGCCAGCCCCCTAGTATGTGAATTTTTTTATTACACTTTGCTGCACTTCACGTAGTGTAGATTATGTTTTTAAGTACTTACTATTATCACTGAAAATGAAACATCCATTTCTGTTTCTCCCTTTTTTTTTATGGCTTTCAGAACTGGGTAGAGAAATGTTTACTTTGTCCATTTATACCTGGAGTTCTGTATATTCTATTTAATAGTCTCATCAGGATCTATTTAGTTTAATCTTCCTTCTATATTGGTATCATCATATTTTCCCTAGATTATATCTGTTTAAAAAAAGTCTGTTATTTTGTAATGTGGCACATCTTAGAGTTGTTTATGCATTTTCCTAAATTCTATTACCCCTCCACTCCACATTCTCTATTTCAGTCATTCCTGGTTTTTTATCTTCATTATTTTTCCCAATATTACATTGCTTTGGGTTGGGTTTTATTTTTGTTGTTTCTCTATTTTTTAAAATTGAAAACTTACTTTACTTTTTTTTTACCTATCTTTTGAAAAAGTGGAAATACTTAAAATAATTAACTATGAGAAAGTATTGGCACTATATTAATTTGGATGTGCCATGTTGTTGCTATTATTCCCCTTCCAAGGTTTCTTATTATGGTTTATATTTGTGTTTAAAAAAAATGATGAGGGGGGTTGGCCCAGTGGCCAAGTGGTTAAGTACGCGCACTCCGCTGCAGGCGGCCCAGTGTTTCGTTGGTTTGAATCCTGGGCGCGGACATGGCACTGCTCATCAAACCACGCTGAGGCAGCGTCCCACATGCCACAACTAGAAGGACCCACAAGGAAGAATATACAACTATGTACCAGGGAGCTTTGGGGAGAAAAAGGAAAAAATAAAATCTTAAAAAAAAATGATGAGGGGCCAGCCTCGTGGTTGAGTGGTTAAGTTCACGTTCTCCACCTCAGTGGCCCAGGGTTTCACAGGTTTGGATCCTGGGTGTGGACCTAGCACTGCTCATCAAGCCATGCTGAGGCCATGTCCCAAAGTAGCAGAGCCAGAGGGACCTACAACTAGAATATTTAACTATGTACTGGGGGGTTTTGGGGAGAAGGAGTGAAAAAAAGAAGACTGGCAACAGATGATAGCTCAGGTACCAATCTTAAAAAAAAAAATAGAAAAATGATGATGTAGCAGCGTGCCCCCCCTCAAAACTCTAGGAAATTAAATAATGTAACTTAAATATTATTATACTTCATCTTGCTTATTTCTTAGTTTCTGTATTATGTCTAAAGAATATGAGCTGTGAATATATGTATTCTAGAATATAATATTGTAGAATGAATGGCTATACTTTCCCCTTGATTACCTACCCTTCTTTGGAATGTAATCTCCCTACAGTTTTGGAGGCAGCAATGTACTATTTACTACCTGATCTCCTTCCCTCAGCATATCTTATATTTCAGAAGATGGACATCTAAATTGAGATGAACTCAGTGATAATTCAGGGACGGTAGGAAATCAATGAGAATGTTACCCCTGGTAATTTAAAATTGGGACATGGAGTAACTATGCCAGTGAGCTATGGCTTCTGGGAATTAGAGGTAAAATAGAAGAAGGCAGAATGTGGGGATATCTCTATTGGGAATTGCTGAAGAACAAACTATCAGAAAACTTAATGTCTTCAAACAACATTCATGTTTTAGCTTATGATTTTTTTTTTTAAAGATTGGCACCTGAGCTAACAACTGTTGTCAATCTTCTTTTTTTTTTCCTGCTTTTTCTCTCAAATCCCCCAAGAAAACAGTTGTATATTTTAGTTGTGGGTCCTTCTTGTAGGACACTGCCTCAACATGGCCTAATGAGTGGTGCCATGTCCACGCCCAGGATCTGAACCGGCGAAACCCTGGGCCACCAAAGCAAAGTGTGCAAACTTAACCACTCAGCTATGGGCTGACCCAGCTTATGATTGTTTAAGGTCAGCAAATCAAGTGCATCTTGGCTTGGCTCCATCATGAATCTTCGATCAGCTGTGAATTAGGTGGGCAGCTCTGTTTCTGGGGCATGGCTGGCTGTCAACTGGATCACTATTGGTTCTCCTCCCTTTATCTTATTTCTATACATTTCTGACATCTTTCCAGCAGCCTAGCCTGGCATGTTTTCAGGGCAAGGCTGAATCAGAAGCAAAGGAAGTCCAAAAGCATAGGAAATCATGCTAAACCTCGGGAAAGTGTTCTGAGACCTAGAGTCAGAACTTGTACACAGTCATTTCTGCCATGTTCTATTAGTCAAAACAAGATGAAAGGCCCCCCAAAGTCAGAGCGTGGATGAGGAATACAAAATTACAGGGCAAAGAGTATAGATACAGGGGGCAATTAATTTGTGCCTGAATATTAATCAGTTATCACAGTCTTCCTTCTAGACCCAGTCATTGGTGTCCTAATTGCAAAATTCACTCCTTCCCAAGATTCTCATAAGTCTCATTGTATCTAACCATGTCTGGAGGCTCAAAGCCCAGGAATTCATGGTCTATATTAGCTTTGAATGTGAATCTCCTTGATATGGAGAACTATGAACGAAAGTAAAAAATTATCCACCCCACCTCACCCCTCTATCTTCCAGCCCACAATAGAGTAGTGAAACAGGGAAAGACAAGAAACCTACATTAAACATTCCCATTTGCAACAAGGATGTACAGGCGACAAATAGCAATTACTGCTCCTTAGCCATTCTGAAATTCCCTGGGCAAATGTTTCATGGTCCTGCAGTTCTGGGAATGGAAAAAGCTCTTGATTAAGCTCTAGGTCTACACCTCGTCTTACACTGTATCTTGCAGCCATATTCAATTTGATTTTTATGATGAGTCTATTTTTCTGGTGACACAATATGCTACTGGCTTTAGATACTGTATAGGTCAGAAACAGAGTCGACAGGAACTAAAAAGTTACAGGGCAAATTTCAAGGATAAAGAGAAGCTATTAAGGGCCATCTAATAAATTTACCACAATATTCAAAATGGAGCTTGTGTTCACCCTGAGAAGAAGCCAGTCAGCATAACAAAGAAATGATTAAGAAGAAGGATCCCTGAGAGAATTAAAAGATGGACCTCGGTGAGACAAGTGCAATAAAGGCACAGGGTGTGTGGTTAGATATTTTAGTTTCTGAGCTGATTCCCTCATGAGTCTGCATTATACTCTTTTTCCTTAGGCTTCAAAACCAAACTTTCATTCTTTTCTGTAAGCTAATTTTGGCAACAACTCAACCAAAAGAGCATGTTCCTAAATCCTTCATTGAAATAGATAGAAGTATGGTCTTCTCCTATTTTAATCCTAGATATGTTGCAAGATTTCCCCTTTCTTATTGATCTCCTTGGGCATATAAATGGAAATATGCTGGCATGAAACCATGTTAAGTAGGTACACAAAAATTTATTTATATCATTATTAATAACATTTCATAGATATATTAATATATATCCCCATTAAAAGAGTATAGTGCAAAATAAAAAGGGTTAATTATGGTATTTCCAAGGTGGTCATACTATGAATTATTTATTTTTCCTGCTTACATATATATATATATATTATTTTTAATGAGGATCACTCACAGATCCTTAGTGTTCAGTTCAGATTCAACAATTCTACGTACCCTTGAAACCCCACAAAAACCAAGACAGAGGATATTTTTATCACTAAAGAGCATCCATCTGTGCCCCTTTCCTCTGTTCCTTACCCTTTCTAAGGCAACCATTTCCTGTATTTGATCATCATAAATTTGTTTCACTTGTTCTTGGAGGTTATATAAACGGAATGATAGAGTTGATCCTGTGTGTGCGTGTGTGTGTGTGTGTGTGTGTGACTTATTTTGATAAAAATAATGACTGTGGGACATATTCATTGTGTTGTTCCATTATCTCTTGAAATATGTTGTCTGCTCCATTTTCAATTTCCTTTCATTCTGGGGATCCCATTGTATACATGTTAAACCATTTGATTTCCTACAGATCTCAGGCTCTGTTCTATTTTTTCCCACTTTTTTCCTCTTTAAGTTTCTGTGTGATGCTTGCTATTGCTCTATATTCAAATTCTCTAATTCTTACCTATGATGAATCTAACCTGCTGTTAAGCCCATATAATGAATTTTTCATTTTAGGTATAATTTTCACTTGTAATATGTCATTTCATCCTTTATTTTTAAAGTTTCCATGTCTTTGCTAAAATTTCCCCATATATATTTATATGTTTCCCACGTTTTCAAATATATCCTTTAGAATTTTTATGACAGTTATTTTAAATTCCCTGAATGAGAATGTTAATATTTGAGCCATCTCTGCATCTACTTCTATTGAATCTTTCTTCTCTTGATTATGGCACTCTCTCTCTCTCTCTCTTTCTCTCACTCTCTCTCTCTGTTTTTGATTCTTTATGAGTTTTGTATGTTTGTTTTTGTATGCTGTTTATTTGTGTAAAAGAACAATATAGACAGAAATAAATTATATTTACATTTAGAACAAAAGAATATACCTTCTCATGATAGGCTGCTATAATCAGGGCCTCATTCAATTTCATTTGTATTGAGCTAGGTCCATGCTTTTTGACACATCTTGCTTGATGGCTTTAGTTGTGTTGGTTTATTACTGCTTTCTCATGCTTAGAGATTGAGAGCAGGTCTTTTTCTTTTTTTTTTTCTGTGAGGCTTGGGGTTTGAGAACTTCTGAGATTCTGGAGATATCTTTGTGCTTTACAGCTCAGCTGTCAGCTATCCAAATGGTGGAATACCTCTCTCTGCTTTCTACCAAGATAGACAGATTTTTCAATTTCCAGGGAATTTCATTTGGTCTCAAAACCTGCTTTAAGTTCTGCACACCTCAAAAAACTTTTCCACTTGATATGTTACCACTGCTTTGTTTCCACTCCTTCCCAGGTAGATTTCTGTGTGCCTTGGATTTATTTCCTCAGGTATTCTGCTCTGTTTCCATCTTCAGAAGGTGGTTTCTTTGTAGTTGTGAGAGGCCACAGAAACCTTAGTGACAATCTCTTTCTCAGCTCTCTTGTTCTGCAACCCAGTCTTTGTCATACTGCCTTAAATCAAATGGTGAAGACTCATGGAAGAGTTGGTGAATGAGTGCTGACTTGCTCTAGGTCTGGGGTTCTTTGGGAGAACCCAAGATTTTTCATGTGAGCCAAGGCACAGCTCTTAAAAGTATAATAAAGATTCAGCTTGTTGCTTCCTACTTCCATTAATGGCAAATTCATCACTCTCTCTTCATTCTGTGGAGATGTGTCCAGATCCTCTCTCTTATAAAAGACTTTCTAGATTACTTTCTAGAGTTCATATCATGGTTTCTTTGCACCTAGAACTCTCTGATTAGCTCAGAAAACTATGATTTTTATAGTTTATTTGGCTTGTTTTGATTATTATGGAAAAAAAGACAATCTCTTGTGACTTTCTATGTCCTAATTAAAAGCTAAATAGGGGCCAGCCCCATGGCTGAGCAGTTAAGCTCACGCACTCTGCTCCAGCAGCCCAGGTTTCACTGGTTCGGATCCTGGGCATGGACATAGCATAGCTCATCAAGCCATGCTGAGGTGGCATCCCACATGCTTCAACTAGAAGGACCCACAACTAAAATATACAACTACGTATTGGGGGGATTTGGGGAGAAAAAACAGAAAAAAGAAAGCTAAATATTTTACTCCATGCATTTTATTTATTTCCAAATATTCTTCCAAATTAGCAAGCATTGCTTTAGTTATCATAATAATAAGCAGAGAAAATAAATAGGGTAAAATTAATCAGGTGTTCCACTTTGCCTGAAAGAAGTGGTTTAAAATCTATAATATTAAATGTTAGGCCTTAAAAGAGAAGACATTTCCTTTATATTATGAGGTACTTTACTTGTTGAAAGCAAACATTTTCTATTGTCCTGCTTTTTGTTACTTTCATAAATGTTGAATTTAAAATAAAACTCTGGGTTTATCCTCCTCTATGATGGTAGAGACTGTGAAGAAACAATAGTATGTTAGCATCACAACAGCTGAAAGAGAATCTTACCATGACTATTTACATAATTAACTTAGATAATCAACGAAGAGTTGCCAGTATTCAATAACATATGACACTTTATAATTCAAACAATAAAATTTTTAGCATATTAAAGACTAAGGATCAATCAAAGCAAAGTAAAATGAAGCAAACCAACCAACCACCAACAACAAAAAGTTCTATACGTAATTTGCAATTTATAAGAAGCTTAGATTTATCAGTGTTATGTTCATGTCTGTACAGGCACACATCTCTACCTTATCCTTTTGGAAGAAATAACAGGGTCATAGACTTTAGGAAAGTTGCACAGGGAATTGAGTGATTAATGCAGAATCAATACCACTATGGAAGAGTCTGTCTGATTTATCTTACAATCAACATGGGAAAACCATTCTGACGTTATGACTCAGCAGATGTCAAGATGTAAACCTTTCACAAAATGATTTCAAGGCAGGAATCAACTTGCTTACTCTGCAGAACCAAGCAAGAAAGAAAATGCCAGTAAGGGTCTACCCAACAATGTGCCTCAAATATACCAAGTGTTCCTTCTCATACTCTCTCTCTCTAACCATTGTTAAGAAGAACACAAATGATGCAGTCAGCAATAAATTGGACAGAATATTAGTGCCCCAGAGAAATTACATTAGTTTGAAATGGCTAAGCAGGGCCATTTTACTAAAACTTGCTTGCAATGGATCTAAGCTGCCAAGTAAGGTAAGGAGATAATTACAGCCACTTGAAATTTACAACTATACAGTTTCAGGGAGTCCTTCAACTCTGAATATTGAAGGTTTTTCCCCCAGAAACAGCCCTGATCATCACAAAATTCTCATCTCATAAACAACAGGACTTGTTAAAATATATTAACAGATCAGTCAATATAAAAGCTGAGAAAATACAATGTAGTGAATCTAAAAATCACCAGGATGAGGTGAATTGCCCAGAGTTCTGGAAAACTAAATATGACCTCCTTTCAAAATTTTTTCAGAAGCCTAAACCCCTAGAAATTGACCTTATTGCAATGAATATCCTTTGTATTTTTTTATCTAATTATTTTCACACCATCCTTGTATACATACATATATACACTCCTGCTCTTATCCATGATCTCTGCATGGACAGTGCCTTCTCATTCCTCAGATTGAGTGTAAATGTCACCTCTACCACTGAGAAGCCTTTCTTGACTGACTTACCTCAATCTTAGCATCCTGTTTCTTTCCTGCATTGTCCTTGTCAGATTGCTCTACTTAAAAAATTCCTTTTTATTAATTCCTCCACCACAACTATAAGTGGATATGGTCAGGACCATATCTAATGTTCTGGGATGTTAGATATTTAGTATCTAGCACACTGCAAGGCACAGAGGAGGAGCTCAGTTACTACTGGTGAATAAATAAATACATTAAATAATACATCCCTCATGGGGTCTTCTGTGACCTTTTCTTGTAGAAGTACCCTCCCTCTTCTCTGAGTCTCTTCTCTAAGTAGCAATGAAATTATTGGACTCTAACTGCAAGTAACAGAAAACCCATGCAAATTAACTTAAGCTCAGAAGGGATATTATTAACTCATACAATAAAAAACCCAGACAATGATCTGCACAGAAATGGCAGGATCCAGATTTTAGACATGGTATCAGAATCCTAGAATTACTGTTTTCATCTTTAAGCTGTGCTTTCCATTGAATCGGCTTGATATTGAACCTGAAGTGAATTTGCTCACCCATTGTGCAGCAAAGCAATCTCTGAACTTGGGGTAGTGGAAGAAAGTATTAGTTTTATTATTGCACAGCACTGAGTAAGAAGAAAGGGCAGCTAACACTGAAATCCCAAACTCCCCGAAAACCTAAATGTAAGAGTTTTTATTTGGAGTTTTAGGTAGGGGAGGGAGAGCATATGGCCTTGAGACTACTTGCAAAGATGAGGGATCCTGTGACCTTGCTGGTCAGCAGCTTTCCCACCAGCCTGTAACTCCTTGCAGGGAGGAGATAATGAATCCAGGTGGTTGTCCTCAGCCATTTGTCTCCATGGTGGATAATTGACTCTGGAGCCAGGAAGCCAAGGAGTAAGCAGGGAATGGGTGTTTTGGTTTTAACCCCATATATGCTGGGTTTAATGTAGGGAAGCTGATATCAGGGCTGGTATCAAGCTTTATTTTCATCAAATTCTCTGTATGTAGGAAATGTGGTCTCCAGCAGATGCAGGTCTACCTTCAATCAGCTTAGCAACAACAGAAGGGAACCATCCTCCCTGTTATCTCAATGAGTGACCCTTGGAGGACTCTAATTAGTCTAGCTGGATTAATCTGTGAGGCCAAGGGAATGAGGATGTTGATTGGCCAGACTTGATTCATTGTCCAAACCTATCATCCAACAACCTACTCCCAAAAATCTCCTGGAATGATCTTTTTGCACATGAAGGAGGATTTATTTTACTGGACTATAAAAGCAAGAACAGAAAGTGCTAGGAAGGCCAAAAGGTAGTTAATCTGATCCACCACACATTTAACTCTTTACCCTGTAACTCTTCCAGAACAGGTGCTACTTTATACCCATTAATATAATGTGGAATAAGCAAGCCATGATGGCTTGTATATTAGCTTCTTGTTTGGTGTGTCTGAGTTTCCTTTGTATAAAACAGAGTTCCTAGTTTAACACTTTCTCATAATAAATGTCTTATAAATGAATTGATGAAGGAATTTTTTTCTGAATTCTTCTGCAAAAACTGAATTGAATTTTCTCATTAGATTCAGAATATAACTTCGTCTCATGAGAATCACTCTTTTCCTAGGCGCAGGGGAGGGGTGAGTGATGTACAAAGGTTTGTTTGCATGGTCAGTGACTATAATTTCAGACAAGAATATTCCCAAACAGAATTCTACCAGAGAATTACAGCCACGAAAATAGTATCAATTCAGAGAAACTACAAGGAAATAGTTTTGAAAAAACAAAATAAGTGACCACTATGTGGAATACTATTTACAAATTTTTATCCCTCTACTTCCCTCTTTAAAGGAAAACAACCCTAAAAAACTATGTTCTGAGTTCAAAGGAGATATAGGTAAGCTTAAATATATGAAGCAAACTTTGAAGATATCAGAATATCTAAAGATTCCTTTGGTTCTTTACAGTATATAGTACAGCAATAAACAATCCATTGGCGATATATACAATAAATAGTTAAAGCATGTACAATTTTAAGTGTATCTAAAATTCTAAAATCATTCTTACTACTTATTGTAATTTTCTAAGGCCTCAGAATGAAACAAACATCAAAAGCCTCTCAGGATCATTATTAATAAACAAGCAACCCAAATCAGCAATTCTCACTCATAATTTTTGCCTTCTCTATTAGATACTATAAAGGGAGAAATATTTATAACCAGGTAAATTACATATTTCAGAATTGCAGGGAAAACTTATTTATCCCCCAAATGATTCTTGTGAGAGATGGTGAATGTAGTCATGTGTAGGAATCTAAAATTATGAGAAATTTCTGCAAAACTATAATTCTAGTGTCTACATCTATTCACTTAATTATTACAAGTACTATCTCAATTTAATTAAGATTTTTTAAAGAATTTTTCAGAACAGGTTGATTCTAAAATTCACAGGAAGGTATAAACAAACAAATATAGACAAGGTTTTTTAAATCCAACTATTGTATTAAAAACAAAAAAGCAATGAAAAGACTTATGCCGTAAAAGCTATCAAAATATACCTTAAAGATATACCATAATAGATATTTTGCTCGCTTCCTCGGGTCATTTTATTTCTTGATCATTTTGCCATTTTTATCTCTTCCCTCACCCCAAAGTGAGGCATTCATATGATTTGGCTGTAATTGAATTGGCCCCAAGTCAATCAGTATCATGTTGTGGTGTTAGGATCAGTATGTTTTTAGGTTTGGCTTTGCGACAAGAGGTCTAGGGATGTACAGCTATTTGGCTACTGGAAGGGAAGTGAGTGGACAGTGAAGCCAACACCCTGGGTGGTAGGTAGAATTAACATAATTGCTGGGAAATGTGGCTAGCTCCCTATCAAACCATCTTCATGCAATCTCTGTATTATTGTTTAAACTCTTTAGAATTGGATTTTTCCTAATTTGAAACAAAATACATTGATATGTCATAAATAATGTTGACACATACAGAAATGAAAGCAATGTGGTCTATGTGAAAGAATTGAAGAATAAAAATAGGAAAGACCAATAGATCAGAGCAGAGTCCAGAGACCAGCCAAGGGAGCCATACAAGAACTTAAAAAAACTAGAGAGAAGTTAGAAAGAAGCTATTTAAGAAAACTGAGGAAAACAATTCCAGGGCCAATGTTTTCTATTGTACTAAAATATTTCATAGTATCAATAAATGTAGAACATTTCCAAATTTATTCCATGATGGTAGCATAATGCTGATTTCAATGGAAGAAAATTATGATACAGAAAAATTAACTATTGACATAATGCAGTTGGATTATACGTTAAAAGATTTAAATAAAATAAACAAGAAAAATACAGAAATATATTTTTAAAAACGTATTGTAACTAAATGGTATTTATTTTAGGAAATTGAGAATTGCTTGAAATTAGATAATATATTACTGCAATTCATTGCGTTAATAAATATAAAATAAAAAAATAAGATCCTAATTTATAAATTGCCATTGATAGAATTCACCAGGAATTTATAAAGAATTCATCAAACAAGCAACAGAAGCAAACTTTCTTCAGCTGAGAAACATAATAATGTTCAGTGCTGAATAAATGTTCATCACTGTTTGAAGAGGCTATCCAACACAATAAAAATACAACAAACAAACTAAAAGAATTGCTATTCTCCTCTAATTCACCTATGAATTAAAGTCTTTTCTAGTAAAAAAAAAAATGCACAATGTTTTCATGTTTGGTAAGCTGATGCAATAATTCATTTAGAAGAGTTATGGTCAAATTTATGAAAAATATTTTGGGAAAAGAAAATAAAATGCTGTAGTGGTGGCCTTATCAAATATTAAGTTATATAGCCATGAAAAATGTACAGGAAAAGATATATAAATCAGTGGAATAAACTAATAATATGTTTGTGTATATATGTACATATTTAGAGAGGACACATTATAAAATAATCATTTTAACATATTAGGAAAAAGGCTCTTTAGTAAATGAAACAGGGTTAGTGGGTTACTTATTTAGAGAAATTTAATATACACAAATACAAGTGTATTCAACATCAAAATATACATATATAAAAAATTATAAACATATTTGAAGGAAAATGGGAAAGTTGGTTTTTATTATCTAGAAATGTGGAAGGCTTCATTTCCTATGAGAAGAATGGAAGCCATAAAGAAAAATATTAGAATTTTTCAGAAATAATTTAGTAGGAAAAATTATAACTCCAGCGACATTAAAAATCTATGCACAAATAAAGATAAATGATAAAAGACAAAAAGGCAAGTGTAATGAATACATGAAATCCAACAAAGGTCACTGTTTTCCATATTGAAAATCTTTGTAAATAAACAAAGAGAGAAGTAGATTAAAATTATAGAGAGGAAGTTCCCAAGAAAATAATTTAAATGACTGAAGAAAGGATATAGATTTGCAAAGTCCATAATGAATAGGAAAATTCCAACTAAAACAATGAGATAGCATTTGTAGCTTATAACGTTGGCAAAATACACAATGATTTACATTCAGCATTAATAAGAATCTGGGGACTATGGTATTCTCAAATAATACTGCTGGATATAAACTAATACAAAGAGTTTCAAGGTCAATTTGATGTACCTAACAACATTTCTTGTGGATGAACCAATACATTAATTTGCAAAAGTTACAAAATGAGATATGTTTAAGGATGCCCATTATAGCATTATAAGCTACCTAAATATCTATCAATATAGGAATAATTAAATCAATTTTAATACAACCATAGTGTTCCAGTGGACACTATGATCTATAAAAAATAATCTGTGTTTGTATTGACTAAAGAGAATGTCTATGACTTGTTTCATTAAAAATTAGAAATACGGTATGATTCCATGTTCATAAAAATAATTAAAAATGTAAAATACTTGAATGTGTATATTTGAAACTTCAGAAGTATGAACATCAAATTGCTAGCATTTAGTTCTCCTGGTTGTGTGGTTGGAAGAAAAAGAAAATTAACTTTTTACTTATTACATTTTTTATTTCAACATTTTAAGCAATCGCATTATTTTTGTACTTTCAAATTTTATTCTTTTAAATCACATTTTTCTGATATTCTTTTTCATTATTTGTTCCAAATCCTATAATTATTATGTTAAATAGATGTTATAATAAATATATTAAGGCAACCAAGTAGAGTTTTTATTTAAAAAAAATTATTTGCTCTGTGTGTTTACATTTGTACTAATAAATAAAGTTTTAAATCTTTACCTTTGAGAAGCATTGCCTATCAATGTTTATATTGGCTAATTCATAATACATGTTCATTTTAGTTTATTGCAGTATTTAATAACTGAAGCATTTATTTTATAAATATTACATCACTTAATTTTGAAAATGATAATATATTGTGTATTGACTTTTCTATTTTTCTCTGTCTACAAGTACCTGTCCTATAATGAATTTTAACTTCAAAATAGCATGAAGTAAAAATTCAGAGTTTTCCTCACACTATGTATCTCATAGCCCAATTAAATATTAAAATAAAATTGAACTATATATATACATAGTAGTATATAGCTATGGGAAAATTTATGTCTTTAATAGATATTATAAAAAAAGAAGTAAAATTCTTTCAGTAAATCTAGATCAATCTACATGACATCGTGGTTTCGCTCGCATACCCATCTGAGGAAAACAAAAAAACCAGTAAAGTTTTATCATCATTTAATTATAATTAAAGTAGAGCAGAGATCTGGAATAACATCTATCATGGATTACTCCAATTACATTAATTTTCTTTAATTTTATTCATAAATCCTTTTAAAGTAAACTAGGGACAGAAGATAGTTATCACACACCAATAATAAATTGGTTAACCTTTCTGTAGGCAATATTACATATGTTTTTTTGATGGGGGGGTATTCTATAATTAGCTTGTGCCTTTCTTGATTCAGTCATCAAGTACACAAGACTCAAGAAAGAAATGCTCTCTAGACGTCCTGAATAGGATCATCAACATACGTACACGGCAGTGGTCAAAGACTTTGTTTCTAGAATCACACATACTAGAATTTGGTTCATGCATCTCCCATCCGCTAACTGTAACTTTGAGTGAATTACACAACCTCTTTAAGCCTCATCTTTCTTATCAGGAAAATTCAACTGATAGTAATATCTATCACATAGAATGATTTGAAGATTAAATGAGATTATGCATGCACATACCTAGCTAATGTGCTGGCATGTGCTAAACGGTTAGCACACAAATTTCTCTGCTTCATGTTCCTCTAACATCCTATTCGCATCCTTCTCCAAATCTGATGAGCCAAGATCCTAGTAAGAACATCTCCCAAAGAAAGAAAGAGAGAAAGGGAGGACAGGAAGGGAGAAAGGGAGGAAAAGAAGAAAGAAAGAAGGACGAAAGAGAGAGAGAGAAAGCTTTGAGTGCAATGGTCAAATTTTCTGAGGTGAATATTCACCAGAACTATTAGAATTATATTTCAATTATGGCAGTTTTTTTCATCCCAGAGAATCTTTGAAGATAGTTTATCCTGATATATAATTGTATCGAGGAAGTATTTGAAGGCCAGCAATAATAAATCCATTTCAAAATGGCCTTTTATTAATACTCTCAACAAACCTGAGATGAACTGAACGGTCATTGAACGCTCATTTTAGAGTTGGGAAATAAAATGAGGTTCTGAGTTACCATAATTTCCCCAAGACATGCTTTACACATAAAACCCCCACTGCGGTGACTTAAACTTCAGTCTCTTGAGTACAAGTCTAATCCTCTAATGATGTTTTCTCTTTGTCAGTGTCAGTATATTCAATGACTGTGTTTTTCTTAGAGTCTGATAGCACAAAATTTAGCTGTTGGTGCCAACTCAAAACAGCTTCTTCCTGTTACTCTTGCTTTTCTTTCTTAGGCTATTCTAAGATATATTTAAACAAGCCTAATTTTCCCCCGCTCAGAGTGGAGGATCAAGCTGACATTTTCTCAAACGAGCATTTTCCTCTCTTCAGATGCCATGAAATCAGTTATGGCCATAGAACCTGAATTTGGAACAGCAGTTAAAGGGGTGAAGAGTGAAATAAAGTGAAGATTTAAAGATTAAGCACCCTGGAACTGTAAAGTCCTTATTCTCCCAAATCATGTCCACATGGCGTGATGGACATTTGAGGGTCAAAATAACAGAAGAAAGCACACCTGTTGAAAGTAGACTGAAGCCCAACACTGCCTATTCTTTTGTAGTAATTAGAGTAAAAGTGTGTGTTTACAGAGCTCAGAAATTGGTAATACAGAAACACAGCAGGTGCCTTTTCTTTCTCCGCGTGTAAGCCTTTCACATAGATTTGTGGACCACTATAACAAAAGAAAATCCTTTGAGATGTAGTTATGTTTTTATTGACATCGTGAACTACCCAGCATCCAGGATGTTCTGGCAGAGAATTGATCCCTCCTTAATGTTTTTTATAAAGCCTTGTTTCTTTTCATCACTGTGACTTACAATAGTCCTCTTGAAAGGTAAATATGTGCTAAGATATTTTCTTAAAAAAAAATGGCTTAACAATTCTGAAAGCTACTTCCTTCTTTATAAATTTCACTTAATGCATGTATAATGGTTAAATTCAACATGCACCTCTATGCAACCCCTTGACTGGTAAAAGCCTTAAACGGCAATATTAAATATTTAAAATAAAAACAGATTAGGTCTACCTAAATTTGTAAACCTTCCTTACCAGTATATATGTAACCAGATAAACAGACAATTGTCCGAATACACCCCTCTACTATTAAATCTTGAATTTCCTATACATCGATGCATTGAAAAATCTATCAGGCACAGTTAAGAATATCTTATTTTACTTTCTCTTTTTATGTATTACTGTATATTTAACCCTCTTTGATCATAGCAAAAATGCATTTTCAGTATTTTAATAGAGGATGTCCAGACTACCAACTCAACTTCTTAAAAACTGAAATTAAAAGTTAAAGTACATACTACGTATACAAATATACTTGCATATAGACTATGTGCTGAGCTTGGTCCATCTATACATTAAAATTTGACAAACTGCCCACCTTGAAATGAAAAAAAATTTAGGATCATTTAAAAAATTTGACTTTGTGCCTCCGACTTTGGATAAGAAAAACAAGCAAGTGTTGTCACTATTTGGAAATCCGTTCTGCTATCATTGTTTCGTTTTGCTTTTTTTTGTGTGTGTGCGAGGAAGATTTGTTCTGAGCTAGCATCTGTTGCCAATCTTCCTCTTCTTTTGCTTGAGGAAGATTAGGCCTGAGCTAACATCTGTTCCATTCTTCCTCTATTTTATATGTAAGTCACTGCCACAGCATGGCTTGACAAGTGGTGTAGGTCCACACCAGGATCTGAACCTGCGAACTCGAGCTGTCGAAGCAGGGCACATCTGACTTAACCACTGCACCATGAGTCCAGCCCCTATTTCTCCATTCTTTATCATATCGGTTACATTTCCAAACCTGAATGCCTGACAAGTGCCTTCTAAGGCTACAATTTTTCCGTGTATTTTGCTTTACCCAATTGCACATAACTTTCCAACCTCTTTATTAATGGGCCTCATTGAAAATGTTCTTAAAAAATTCATTTGTTTTTGACTAATTTCCTCCACCAAAGGCCCAAAACATTATCTAAAGTCTCAGTTTCCACACTGAAGCTGTCAAATACATAATGCATAATACCCATATAAGCAGGTCAATAGTGAGATTACCTCTATAAGTGTGTTCAAGATCAAACAGTTCTTCAGGGTCTTCAGGGGCGCAAAGCAGGCTCATCTTTAGCCAGAGACAAAGGCTGATCTGTGGTTGGAGCCTTGTATCAGGCACCTTGGGGAATAGTCAGATCTGTTAAATACACATGGATTTGAAATTAACAGATGCCACTGTATGGACAGTCGACTTTTCGAGTAGCAAATAGTGTGAGTAAGACATTCAAAAATCCCCTTCTCAACACTGGTACTTCGCATCACAAACAACGTATATTTTAAATTTGCGTGCAGTTTTATGTGTTTCTAATTCTATTTTAAGTGTTTTCTGTGTGTCAAGTAAATGATGAGGACATGAGGATGATGATAATGCTAATGATGAGGGCAACAAAAGTTATCTTTTCCTTAGCTTATACTAGTTTATCAGTCAAGTATTTATATACATTTTTGGTAACTACCCCAAAACCTTGCAAGGCAGCCATTAATATGCCCATTTTGCAGGTGAATAACCTAATTTCAGAGTTAGAGTAACTTTACGCAGAGTCCTAAGCTAACAAACTCCAAGATCCAAGCTTTTTCTGCTGCATAACAATTCCTTCTATCTCTTTGGGAAGCCTCACATTGCAGGACCAACTCTCCTGAAGACAATATATACACAAAATGTTGAGCAAGAATTTACCGAGTACCCATGTGTACTAACCATTATGCTGGGCATGACGGGAAGTGTTAATAAAATATCAGATATAATCATACCTTTCTGTGAGTTAAATGAAGATGATCTTGCTTTTGAAACTAATTAGAGAACCCCTGAAAACAACACATTATGAAAACACAAATCCTAATAAGACAGTTTGGTTGTGAGACCTTAAGCCCCATGAGGACATGGATAAAGCCTAAATCATATTTTGGTTGCACAGAAGGTAACAGTTTCTCTACAAAGATGGTTGTTCATTGAATGAATGTGTGACTGAATGAAGGCTGATCTTCAACGTCACTCTGTACTACTGTTCAGTCCTTACTCCAAACATCAGTGTCCCAGTCCTGACAACACTGTCTTCTCAATCTCTTTTGAATGTGACCCTTTTCCTTTTCTTCTATCAGTTATAGACTCACATAAAGCAAGAAACAGTCAACAAACAGCAACAAACAACTCAGTCGCTCTAATCAATAAGCAAAATTTATTCCAAATTATTATTCATGAATTCATGTCCACCAAAATAGAGCTCAATTTGCTTTCTCCATTTTTCTCCAAATCAGAAGTTGCTTACTGGCAAATGGGATCAGGCCAGTCTGTGCTTGTATTTTATAAATCCCTATAGTTTCAATCTTCAAACTATCTTTAAATGTTTTAACTAGCTGCTCATATCTTAAAATTTGTAGATTTCACAGAACATCTTTACTGACTTTCAAAATATTACAAGATGTTCTTACACTGAATTCTCCTTTTTAAGGTAAAATTGCATTGCTGTAGCCCTACCTATATGAAGTACACACTCTCAAACTCATGCTTTGTTTTCCACTACTCACTTTATCTCTGCATTGCTGAGACAAAGGCACACGATGCTCTGAATTTTATTATCATGTAGCTAAAGTAAAATAAAATATTATCTGCACCAGGGCCACTCATTTGAGTCTGTGACCGCTGCTCTCCAGAGATGATCCTCTTCAACCTCCAATGGGTCCTGGCATTATTTCCTACTTCTGCGCTAGCACACATCCATTCTAACATCTTAGATTTGTGGTTTTAAGCAAATTAACATTGTGAAGCTTCAGTTTGTTGAGCTACAACATGAGCCAATAGGCCTGCCTGCCTTTAATATTCTAGTGAAGATTAAGTGAGGTGTTTCTCATCAAGTGCTGAGGACTCTGCTGGACATATAATAAATGCTCAATGCATACACACTTACTTCGATGATAATCATGACCTCTACCTCTTCCACAGCCACATGTAGAAAATCAATTCGCATGAGGATGTCCCACCATTCCCACTGTAGGGTGGAGTGAAAGCAATCTGGTATAAGAATGGAGGCATAAAGAGGAAAACAAGTCCCATTGAAATAGCCTCTGAATTCCCAAACACAGTCATGTGTCACTTAATGACGGGGATGCTTAATGAGAAATGCATGTTTAGATGATTTCATAGTTGTGCAAACATCATAGAGTGCACTTACACAAACCTAGATGGTCTAGCCTACTACACACCTAGGCTTATGGTACTAATCTCATGGTACCACCGTTGTATATGTGGTCCAGTCATTGACTGAAATGTCATTATACCTCCCATGACTGTATTAGATAATGGCCCCAGATAGAGAAGGCAATTTAGAGATAAGGGAAGAGGAGAAATGATGTTTTAACTTATATATAGACAGAGAATGAAAAAGAGTGGGCCACGAACAGGTTCAAGGAAGGGAGCCAGGCTTATGTATTGGGACAGGATGTGAGAACGGGCTCTGTGTTATAGAGGTGTATTGATAAGAGGCCAGTGGTGACAGAGAGTGATCTCCAAGAACTCTGGGCTTCTTAGAATCAGGCCTCCAATAACTGTAGCCATGACGAGAGGAAAATATCACATAAGGTTCAGCTTTCTAGTAGAGTATACTCTCATAGGCAATGAGGAAAAACTTCTAACATTTATTACGAGCTTACTGTGGACCCATTCTAAGCAAAGTATGCATATTAACCCTTTAATTCTCACAATCCACTGAGGTTTGCCAAAGAAATAGATTAAATTGTGATGCAGTGGGGAAAAAAAAGCTTGGGTCTTAGAGTTTGAAGGCTCAGATGAAGACAGAGGTGTTGATGGCTAAGAGTGACAATCGAAATATATTTGTTTGCTGAAATTGATAGGTTCTGATGTTTTATTTGATGTTGAGGGAGAGGTGGTAAGGGAGAAGAGGGAGCTGAAGATGATACTAAGGTTTTTAGTTTAGATGTGTTGATGGGCGTAGCTGTTATTATTCAATGTCTATATGATATAGAGTGAATTCAGGAGGAAAAGCAGCATTGTGGAAATAGGATATGAATTCAGATATGAGCACATGGAGTTTGAAGAGCTTATGGACAATGAAAAGCAGATGTCCAATATTGCTCTGACTGGTTGATTTCTGATATAAGGGATAGACAGTTTCTTAGTATAATTGTTGGTTTCTAGTTGTCACACTCTATGCACCACCAGACTTCCTATTCCCATAGTAATTGGGTGACCTTGGGCAAGTTATCTAATTGGAAAATGGTGATTATAATGCCTACTCATTAGGTTCTTTTAAGAATAAAATGGCACTGTGATGGTTCTGAATAAATGTTATTTAATCTGTGTAATTATTTTTAAAAATCATGAAGGATACATTATAAAATAAATCAGCTCTTAACAGGTACCAGAAAACACTACTGGATTTATGAGATGTGTGTAAGACACACCCTATTTTGCAGTGTGGGTTTAAGACACAAATATTTAAATTCTTTATTTTTTTTAATTATTTTTAAATTACTTTTTTATTTTTTATTTCAGTAACATTGGTTTATAACATTATATAAATTTCAGGTGTACATTGTTATATATTTCTATTTCTGCGATTACACCATGTTTACCACCCAAAGATTAATTCTCTCCATCAACACACACATGTGCCTTGTCACCCCTTTCACCCTCCTCCCTCCGCTCTTCCCCTCTGGTAACCACCAATCCAATCTCTGTTTCTGTACTTGTTTGTCATTTTTATCTCCTACTTATGAGTGAGATCATACGGTATTTGACATTCTCCCTCTGAATTATTTCACTTAGCATAATACCCTCAAGGTCCATCCATGTTGTCAAAATGGTAAGATTCCATCATTTCTTATGGCTGAGTAGTATTCCATTGTGTATATATACCACATCTTGTTTATCTGTTCGTCTCTTGATAGGGACCTCAGTTGCTTCCAAATCTTGGCTATTCCACTCCTGGGTATTTTTCCAAAGAACATGAAAACACAAATGCATAAAGATACATGCAGCATTATTCACAAACAAATTATTTATAACATTTTATTACTCAAGCTATATTTTCTCAACCCTTGTTGTATACTAAAATCACCTGGATCCTTTTTTTTTTTTCCTGAGGAAGATTTGCCCTGAGCTAACATCTGTGCCAATCTTTCTCTATTTCATATGTGGGTCACTGCCACAGCTTGGCTGATGAGTGGTGTAGGTCTGTGCCCAGGGATCTGAACCTGCAAACCTGGGCTGCCAAAGCAGATCACATGAGCTCAGCCACTAGGCCATGGGGCTGGCCCCTGGAGACTTTTTTTAAAGTCCTACTCCCCTACCCCAGATTTATTAAACTAAAATCTAAATCTAAACTAAAATGGTTGAAATGTGCTGTCAGTGTTCAGGACCACTGACTAGCCTGTTAGTCTGACTAGGGTCACTAAAACAAAAAGTCATTAATGAAGTTGCCTACATTGTTTCTCTTTATTACTGATAAGGCTGGAATAATTTGTATCCCAAGATTTGTAGCTAGCGATTTACTGTTACTTCAGGCTTTCTTCTTAAGAAAGAATTATTCTTAAGAAAAAGTCATACTTAGCCTTATGATATTTGAATCTGAATTCTATTGCCAGACCAACTTTCCTAATTTTAAAGAAACACAGAATTCCATTGTTGTCTGATGTGGAATATCCTTAAAATGTGTTCCCTTTCTGCTTTTGCCCAATCACTTTTAATAAAATGCTGATACAGGAAAAAACTCCCCAGAAAGACAAGAAGGAAATGTCCCCAGGAAAAAGTTGCTTAGAAGAGTAAGGAGAAGAGAGATGTACTGGCCTTTAATTGATTCCCAACCCCTTTGTGGCATCTAGTCTAGACTCTCATTCCACTCTAGTTTGTAAATATACAAAATATTTTATTATAACTTTTATACCACTTTAGGGAAAAACTTAAAGAATTTTTGACATGCCGCCCTGTGTGTCTTTGCATAATATCCATTATAGGCTCTGTGTCTTTTGTAACATGGAACAGAAATGAATTTATATATTTGACATATATCCCACAATTACTATATTGCCATTTTGATGAAAATCCTTAATGCTGTCAAGAATCACAATTCTCTTTTATTTTCCAGCTTTATTAAGACATAATTGACATATAACAATGTGTAAGTTTACCACAATAAGGTTAGTTAACACATCCTTAACCTCACTTAATGATCATTTTTTTATTGTTGTTATGGTGAGAACATTTAGGATTTACTCTCATAGCATAATTTCAAGCATACAATACAGTATTGTTAACTATAGTCATGATGCTGTACATCAGTCCCCCAGAATTTATTCATCTTATAACTGAAAGTTTGTATCCTTCAACTAACATCTCCCTATTTACCCCACCCCTAGCCCCTGGCAAACACCAATCTACTCTTGATTCTGACTTCAATGTTTTTAGATTCCACATATAAGTGAAATCATATAGTATTTGTCTTTCTCTTTCTGACTTGTTTCACTTAGCATAATGCCCTCAAGGTCCATTCATGTTGTCACCAGTGGTAGGATTTCTTTCTTTTTTTTAATGGCTGAATATTATTCCATGGTGGTATAAATATATATATACACCATGTCTTCTTCATCCATTCATCTACTGACTGACACTTAGGTTGTTTCTAAGTCTTGCCTGTTGTGAATAATTTACCACATTAAATGACAAACAACTGAAATCATTGGGGATAAATAAAACAAAAGGACAAAATGGCAGAAAAATTCTTGAAGTCCGAGAATATGTTCCTGCAAGTGAACATGTGGTCAGGTGCCCTGTAAGACTAAGTCTTCTGTACTAAGGATCGCCACATCTCATTGCAGTCCTTTTTCACTTAAACCATACCCCATGCCAATACTGGATTTTGATGCTATACAAACCATAGCTGTTGATGAATATGAGCTTACCGAATGATGTGCAATTTCCTCAGTTTAGCTATAGTCATGCGTTGCTTAATGACAGGGATAAGTTTTGAGAAATGCATCGTTAGGTGATTTAATCATTGTGCAAACATCACAGAGTGTATTTACGCAAACCTAGATGGTCTAGCCTACTACACACCTAGGCTCTATGGTACTAATGTTATAGGACCACCATTGTATATGTAATCCATCATTGACCGAAATGTTATGTGGCGCGTGACTTGTATTTTGCTTTTCAACCAACTGCTCTACTGTTAAAACATAAGTACATAAAATTTGACAATTTGAAAATAGAGAAGAAAAATAAATCAAACATTATGCTGTCACCCCAAATTATTTTGGTATGTTTCCATTGAGTCTATTTTCTATGATTTTGCATGTAATTGAAACCATGCTCTACAAACAATTTTACTTACTTTTTTCAGATAATGTTATTTTTTATCTTAATGTTTTCATAACCAGCATTTTAATGACTATACAATATTCCATTGAGTGAATTTTTCACTCACTTATTTCTGGGCATTTAAGTTCATTTTCTACTAAAACATCAACTCCTCAAATATTTTTTTTCTTTCTAATCAAGAGTGCTTGTAATCAAATGTCGCACAAACATGAATCAACACTTGTTAAGCCACTGTAGCGAACATCTTCAGAACCTCTTCAGAGCACTGCTTGCTAATACTGTCTCAGGGGAGGCAGAGAGACAGGGAGGAAGAGGGGGGAAGGGAGAATGTGCACTAGGATTTAAGAATCAATCTCAAGCTCAGCTATTCATGAAAAGTTCTAGACATTTGTACAACTCCTTCGCTCAAGTATTCCTGAGTATCCCCAAGGGTGACATAGGTGAGTCCACAAATCAACCAGACTGTTGTACAGTGTTGTGGAAATCCATAGCCATTGAAACTGATGTGACTGCAGCCATGGTCAATCACCTTAGGGCTAGCAGGTCTAGAGCTGTTTCCTGGCTGACTTGGGTTACATAGGAATTTTTTTTTTTTTTTTTTTTTTTTTTTAAAGATTTTATTTTTTCCTTTTTCTCCCCAAAGCCCCCCGGTACATAGTTGTATATTCTTCGTTGTGAGTTCTTCTAGTTGTGGCATGTGGGACGCTGCCTCAGCGTGGTCTGATGAGCAGTGCCATGTCCGCGCCCAGGATTCGAACTGACGAAACACTGGGCCGCCTGCAGCGAAGCTCGCGAACTTAACCACTCGGCCACGGGGCCAGCCCCGGTTACATAGGAATTTACAGTCAACAAAACATGCTCTTGAAACTTAGAGCCATGTCAGCTAGACAATATATTTTGAAACAAGAGTGCTAATTCCCTCCCAATGTGTTAAGCTCAATTATTGAAAAGGTCCCATGGCCAGGTGGCTGGGCTCTAAAATGTTATGGATTCATTTAATTCCACTGTAGCTATAACAATGTAAAAAAAAAGTTATTTTATCCGTTATGTAGGATCTGTCACTAAATCTGGCTCATGAAGCCAGACTGTTTACTTCAAGGTAAATATATTTCTCAGGAACATTGTTATGTCTTCTAGATTTCTGGCTTCTAACATCCCTACCTATGGTTCACATTTATCATGAATGTCTGTATTGTGCATATATTTGAAGATTTATCCTAGATATTCTTGATTTTGTTTCTTCAAGATCCATACTCTAATTTAGTCCTTTTAGAGGGAAAGGGGAGCAAAAGCAAAGAAAATTAAGACTAAAGAAAGTATATTCAAAAAAAGAAGGCATGGGGAGCAAAATGGCAGGGTGAGCTGACCCAGGATTCTCTCCCCTCCAAAATACAACAAAGGATTGGGAAAACTGAATTTCAGAGAATAAACCTAAGGCCAGCACATTAGAGACCTACAATACCAAGAAGGCGGAGATCATAAACCCTACTTACGGCCTCGGAGGCGCTGGAACGGTAGGAGAGAACATCGTTCCCTCCCCTAGAGTCTGCGATTGCTGCGGCGCGGGTCGGGAGGGAGCAGGGGAGGGGCCGTGAGACCGGGGATCATCCAGGACTCGTGCCACTGATTCAGTGGAGAACTGCTGATGGGGGGGGGGGGAAGCTTCCGTCGGCGGGGACCCCATAAACCCAGGGCTCGGAGACCAGAGAACAGAACTGACCTGAATCCAGAACGGCACCAAGAATAGGGCCCCTCCCTCCCCACAAAGCCAGTGGGCGCAGCCATCTTGCCCGAAGGTGGAGAGCTCATAACACACGGCTCTCGACCCCCATCTAGTGGCGACAGGCTGTAACTGCAACCAAATTCTACCACCATGCGAAAAAACTGCTCCTCTACCACCCAGTAATTTATAAAAGCCCCAGACCAGAAGGAAAACAATAAAAATATAGAATTAAGTCCTGAGGACTTGGAATTAGGTAAAGTAAGTGATAATGAGTTCAGAGCAGCTATAATCAAAAAACTTAATGAGGTAGAGAGAAAGATAGAGAAACAAGCCGAGTTCTGGAGTTACTTCACAAAATAGAATGAAATCATAAAGAAGAATCAAACAGAATTACTAGAGATGAAAAACACAATGGACCAGATAAAACAGAATACGGATTCCCTGAATGCCCGTGTAGAGCCCATAGAAGAGCAAATTAACATAATTGAAGATAGACAGGCTGAATGGCTCCAACAGAGGAAGGAAGAGAACTAAGAATTTAAAAAAATGAGTAAAATCTCCGAGAGATAATGGATTCAATGAAGAGTAAGAACATAAGGATCATAGGAATTCCCGAGAATGTGGAAAAGGAAAATGGAACAGAAAGTGTGCTTAACGAAATTATTGAAGAGAACTTCCCAAATCTAGGGATTGACGGAAAAATGTGTGTAGAGGAAGGTTTCAGATCTCTTAGATTTGTCAATGTAAAAAGACCTACTGCAAGGCACATAGTAGTAAAATTGGCAAAAAGGAAAGATAAGGAAAGAATACTCAGGGAAGTAAGAAAGAAAAAGAGAATAACCTATAAAGGAGCCCCTATCAGACTGTCAGCAGATTTCTCTACAGAAACCTTACAAGCTAGGAGAGAATGGAGTGACATATTCAAAGCTTTAAAAGATAAAAATCTTCAGCCAAGAATACTCTATCCAGCAAGAATTTCCTTCAGATATGAGGGAGAAATTAAATCTTTTCCAGACAAACAAAAGTTAAGGGAATTTGTAACTAAAAGCCCTCCACTACAAGAAATCCTCAAGAAGGCTCTCATACATGAAAAAAGAAAAAAGGGAGAAAGGGGACACAATCCACAGACTAGGGAGACCGGTGGATAGAACCAGAACAGGATAGCAAATATTCAACTATAGCATTAGGGTAAAAATAAGGAAACTACCAAAACAAGGACGATCTTAGCACTCTAACTAGAAATTAATAAGACGAGTTGGAATAAAAAATGAAAATAATTATTTAGGAGGGGAAGAGCAAAGGGTTTAAATCAGTATTGGTCAAGTAAGTAAGAGACCACCAGAGAATAGACTATATTATACACGAGATTCTAAATACAAACTTCAAGGTAGACACTAAAATAAAGTACAGAACAGAGTCACAAATCATAGATAAGGAAAAATCTAAGAAACCCAGCATAAGAAATTGCAGTATTAAATGGGTAGGCTAAAGCACACAGGAAAAGAAACACAGGAAAACAAGATAATGAGCGACAGATTGACAGCATTAAGTCCACATGCATCAATAATCACTCTCAATGTAAACGGATTGAACTCTCCAATAAAAAGACACAGAGTGGCAAAATGGATTAAAGAACAAGATCCAACAATTTGTTGCCTCCAGGAAGCACACCTCAGCCCCAAGGACAAACACAGACTCAGGGTGAAGGGGTGGAGGACAATACTTCAAGCTAATAGCAAGGAAAAAAAGGCAGGTGTTGCAATTCTCACATCAGACCAAGCGGATTTCAAAATAAGACAGGTAAAGAGAGACACAGAGGGACAATATATAATGATCAAAGGGACACTTCATCAAGAAGAAATAACGCTTATAAATATCTATGCACCCAACACAGGAGCACCAAGATTCATAAAGCAACTATTAACAGACCTAAAGGAAGATGTTAAAAACAACGCAATAATAGTAGGGGACCTCAACACCCCACTCACATCAATGGACAGATCATCCAGACAGAAAATCAACAAGGAAATAGTGGAGCTAAATGAAAAACTAAAACAATTGGATGTAATAGACATATATAGATCACTTCAACCTAAAAGAGCTGAATACACATTCTTCTCAAGTACACATGGAACATTCTCAAGGATAGACCATATGTTGGGAAACAAGGCAAGCCTCTAAAAATTTTTAAAAAATTGAAATAATAGCAAGCATCTTCTCCGATCATAGTGCTATAAGGCTAGAAATTAATTACAAGAAAAAAGCTGAGAAAGGCACAAAGATGTGGAGACTAAACAACACACTACTGAACAAGCAATGGATCATAGAAGAAATAAAAAAGTACCTGGAAACAAATGAAAATGATAGCATGCCATACCAACTCATATGGGATACAGCAAAAGCTGTATTAAGAGGAAAATTCATCGCAATACAGGCACATCTTAACAAACAAGAAAAAGCCCAAATAAGCAACCTTAAAGTACACCTAACTGAACTAGAGAAAAAAGAACAAATGAAGCCCAAAGTCAGCAGGAGAGAAATAATAAAAATCAGAGCAGAAATGAATACTATTGAAATGAAAAAGGCAGTGGAAAGAATCAATGAAACAAAGAGCTGGTTTTTTGAGAAGAAAAATAAAATTGACAAACCACTAGCCAGACTTACAAAGAAAAAAAGGGAGAAGGCTCGAATAAACAAAATCAGAAATGAGTGAGGAGAAATAACAACAGACTCTGCAGAAATACAATGGATTATAAGAGAATACTACAAAAAACTATATGCCAACAGAATGGATAACCTAGAGGAAATGGATAAATTCTTGGACTCCTACAATCTCCCAAAGCTCACTCAAGAAGAGGCAGACAATTTGAACAGACCAATCACAAGGAAAGAGATTGAAACAGCAATCAAAAACATCCCAAAGAATAAAACCCCAGGACCAGATGGCTTTCCTGGGGAATTCTACCAAACTTTCAGAGAGGATTTAATACCTATCCTTTTCAAGCTATTCCAAAAAATTAGGGAAGATGGAACACTTCCTAACACATTCTATGAGGCCAACATCACGCTGATACCAAAACAAGACAAGGACACCACGAAAAAAGAGAACTACAGGCCAATATCACTGATGAACATAGATGCAAAAATTCTAAACAAAATTTTGGCAACCAGAATTCAGTAATTCATCAAAAGGATCATACATCATGATCAGGTGGGATTCATACCAGGGACACAGGGATGGTTCAACATCCGTAAATCAATCAACATGATACACTACATCAACAAACTGAGGAATAAAAACTACATGACCATCTCAATAGATGCAGAGAAGGTATTTCACAAGATACAACAGCCATTTATGATAAAAACTCTGAACAAAATGGGCATAGAAGGAAAATACCTCAACATAATAAAGGCCATATATGACAAACCCATAGCCAACATCATACTCAATGGGCAAAAACTGAACGCCATCCCCCTGAAAACAGGAACGAGACAAGGATGCCCTCTATCACCACTCTTATTTAACATAGTACTGGGGGTCCTGGCCAGAGCAATCAGGCAAGAAAAAGGAACAAAAGAAATCCAAATAGGGAGGGAAGAAGTGAAACTCTCACTGTTTGCAGACGACATGATCTTATATATAGAAAACCCCAAAGAATCCATTGGAAAACTGTTAGAAGTAATCAACAACTACAGCAAAGTTGCAGGGTATAAAATCAATTTGCATAAATCAGTAGCACTTCTATACTCCAATAATGAACTAACAGAAAAAGAACACAATACCATTCACAATCGCAGCAAAAAGAATAAAATACCTTGGGGTAAATTTAACTAAGGAAGTGAAGGACATATATAATGAAAATTACAGGGCCTTTCTCAGAGAATTGGATGACAACATAAGGAGATGGAAAGACATTCCATGTACACGGATTGGAAGAATAAACATAGTTAAAATGTCCACACTACCTAAAGCAATCCACAGATTCAACGCCATCCCAATCAGAATCCCAATGACATTCTTTACAGAATTAGAACAAAGAATCCTAAAATTCATATGGGGCAACAAAAAACCCTGAATTTCTAAAGCAATCCTGAGAAAAAAGAACAAAACGGGAGGCATCACAATCCCTGACTTCAAAGCATACTACAAAGCTACAGTAATCAAAACAGCATGGTACTGGTACAAAAACAGGTGCACAGATCAATGGAACAGAATTGAAAGCCCAGAAATAAAACCACACATGTATGGGCAGCTTATCTTTGACAAATGAGCTGAGGGCATACAATGGAGAAAAGAAAGTCTTTTCAACAAATGATGCTGGGGAAACTGGAAAGCCACATGTAAAAGAGTGAAAATTGACCATTCTTTTTCACCATCCACCAAAATATACTCAAAATGGATCAAGTGAGACCTGAAACCATAAGGCTTCTGGAAGAAAACATAGGCAGTACACTCTTTGACATCAGTATTAAAAGGATCTTTTCAGACACCATGCCTTCTCAGAGAAGGAAAACAATAGAAAGAATAAACAAATGGGACTTCATCAGACTGAAGAGCTTCTTCAAGGCAAATGAAAACAGAATTGAAACAAAAAAACAACCAACTAACTGGGAAAAAATATTTGCAAGTCATATATCTGACAAAGGCTTAATATCCATAATATATAAAGAACTCTCACAACTCAACAACAAAAAATCAAACAACCTGCTCAAAAAATGGGCAGGAGACATGAACAGACATTTCTCCAAAGCAGATATACGGATGGCCAATAGGCACATGAAAAGATGCTCATCATCGCTGATCATCAGGGAAATGCAAATCAAAACTACACTAACACATCACCTTACACCCATTAGAATGACAAAAATATCTAAAACTAATAGCAACAAATGTTGGAGAGGTTGCGGAGAAAAAGGAACCCTCATACACTGCTGGTGGGAATGCAAACTGGTGCAGCCACTATGGAAAACAGTATGGAGATTCCTCAAAAAATTAAAACTAGAACTACCATACGATCCAGCCATCCCACTACTGGGTATTTATCCAAAGAGCTTGAAGTCAGCAATCCCAAAAGTCCTATGCGCCCCAATGTTCATTGCAGCATTATTTACAATAGCCAAGACGTGGAAGCAACCTAAGTGCCCATCAAGAGACGAATGGATAAAGAAGATGTGGTACATATATACAATGGAATACTACTCAGCTGTAAAACAGAACAAAATCATTCCATTTGTAATAACATGGATGGACCTTGAGGGAATTATGAAGTGAAATAAGCCAGCGAGAGAAGGATAATCTGTGTATGACTCCACTCATATGAGGAATTTAAAATTATAAACTAAGAACAGTTTAGTGGATACCAGGGGAAAGGTGGGGTGGGGGGTGGGCACAAAGGGTGAAGTGGTGCACCTACAACGTGACTGACAAACATTAATGTACAACTGAAATTTCACAAGATTGTAACCTATCATTAACTCAATAAAAAAAAATTAAAAAAAAAAAAGAAAGCATAGGCAGAGAACAGTAAGAGAAATAAGAGTGTTTCTTCCTAAGGTTGAGAACATAACTAATTTTATTCATTCAACTTAGACTTTTTCAATAAATAAACGGAGCATGCTATTCCAAAGAGGGAAACTAACATGAAAGAATTCATAGAGAATGCACAATGCAGAAATCAGATCTTTAATGTTCTTCTCTTTAAGGATGCTACTTAGGCATTAATACCCTGTGATATCGTGGTCCCAGAAGTCCCTTGGAGTTGATTCTGGCTTATACTAATGCTCTCAGGGCTCTTATTGGAGTAGAGGTTGAGGTGAGGATGTGTTCAGTGGCAAGAAGGTAGCATTAAAATATTTTTTCCTTATTTTGGATTATTCCTTTAAGATGGATGGCCAAACTTGAATCTCAACCATTGACCATTACTGATCAAATTCCATTGTTCCTATGCTATTTGGCTTGCCTTTATTTTATGCTCCAATATTTTATGGTACATACTTATTTGCATATCCATATCTAAACCGTGTTTGTGATTTCTCTATGCCCATTTTGTCTATGCTTCTAGGCTTTGTGCCTATTAAACAGATATGCTATGCTTTCTTAGGTCTGTAACGAAACTGAATGCCACTCATAGAATTATAACTGTAGTCTTTTGGAAAATCTTACACCAGTATTTTTCAAATATCTCTAATAAATTTCTCTTAATATCAAAGTATATTGACAGGATAACTCAGAGGTCGAAGGGACAGACTGAAGCTGCTATCTTCTTCTGAGTATTTTAAATTATATTGTATATCTTATAGTTTTTGCTTTCATATAAAAATAATAGTTTTTAAGGTATTTGTGTGTGCCTTCCTTTACTAAAAATGAGTTAAAATTGATGCTCCAATTGGGTTTATCAGAGTATGTTACAGATGCTCTTTCTTTAGTCTTCAGTTGCACTTGTGTGCTTGTATTAAAGTGGTGAATTATTTGTTAGCATTTCTTCCTTGCATATTCTTTTCCCTCAGATAATCTAGCTTATTGTGGGTGGTCAGTAATATCAATTAAGAAGGAGAGGAAAAAGGAGATAATGAGGGGGATGGGAAAACAGAGGTGGAAGAGGAGGAGGAAAAGCAGAAAAAGGAGAACAAAGAAGCATACCCTCCCAGCTATGATTTTCTCCACTCTGAGTTCAGAACATCTATGCTATTGAACAGCCTGTGCGGAACAACTCCATAATAACCTTTGTTGATATGCATCAAAACAAAAATACTACGTAACAGTTTAACTCCATGAGTAAACATTCTATTTACATTTAATAAGACAGTTTATATGTTAATTCAGAGAAATGCAGTACTTACAATTTTAGAGGACCAATTAACTGATTTGCGATTAATTCACGGAACGTTAATAGAGACTATATTACATTAAAATCTAAGAAAACTAAAGAACAACAGAAGTTATCTTGTCTACGTTAAGCCTTTTTCATTTGTCCTGGTATACATCTGTGGACTTCATAATACTTATGAAACAAAATGATTATTGGGTGTCTTAATTTCTGTCTTGTTTTCTTAATTGAAGGAAGATCTTCTCCACTGCTACCCAGACCCCTACAGATGTGACAAACTGGTTCCCTTTGCTTAAGGTGCTTTCTAATGCCCTGTGAGTTTCAGGGACTAAAAATGGAAGTTGTTAGGTAGCTGAACACGTGTCCCGTCCAGGACTGCATGGGATTCAAGGTCCATTAGCAACCTTCAACAGGATCTGGAGGCTCTTCAAGGACTCACAGATTGGAGGATATGCAAATACCTGAAGATGAAAGAAATAGAAACAAGTTAACCTAATGATGGAAGGGAGTGGTAGTTTTTGAGTTTCTGTAACTGATGGAGAACTACAAGTGGATTGCTTACAATATTACAAAAGGATCAAGCAATGGCAGAAGCTGCCTGAGAAGGCTGGCCACCGCAGCTGTGATTTTGAGAATGTCATTGGGGGTCATTGTAACGAAGCATAAAAATCTCAGTCTAAAGTGGAGAGTGCTCCTGTGAGAGGCATCTCCGAGCCCACTTGGAAACGTGATTTATCATAACCTGAAAGTCATCTCTTGACATTAACATTGGTAGAGACAACGGCCACCATGGATAAGGAAAAGATCTCTTTTACAGGTTTCTGGAACCAGACAACTCCAGGTGTCTTATGTGAACTTAGGGAAGTGGAAGATTTCCTCCGAAAGATTGGCGCTTGTTTACATTGATGAGTGGTGGCTCTGAGAAAGTCTATTTTAGGGAAGTAAAAGAGGTGACATTTTCTTTTCCTGGAGGATTCTGGAGAAGATTCATATTCACTACACTTACTTTGAATCTCACATGGCACATGAAGTCTAGAAGAGAATTGGAAGAAACATAAAAATTCATTTCTCAAAGAAATTAGGAAAAACATTGGCAATCCCTCCTATATCAATTTTTGTGTCCAAACATTGCCGCGGATTCTCAGTCTCTCCACAGAGACAACTAAATGTCAATTATTAAGGTAATAGTTAACAATAAGTGCAATAAGCACATACGCGGATTCTTTTCAATTCCCTTAAAAATTATTTACATTCATCAAAAAAAGTATATACTAATGTCTCGGACTATTTTGCTATATTAAAGCTGTCAATTTTTTGTTGATTTGGTTTCCAAACTATCATTACTTCTCCTCTCCTACACTTTTGTCTATTTTATTTCTGTAATCCAAATAGTGCCTGAAAGTATGTAGAAAAGTAGATTATTTCATTTCTGAATTATTCTTCTCATATTGGCAAATCCTATTATGCTCCTCAGCCATGGGCTAATAGCGCATGCTCTAGGCAGCCCATCTGGTTTAGCAGAGATGCTCTGATAGCCTGTCTTCAGGCTACTCTCTACAGTGACGTCTTCTCCACTGGGAAGTGACATAAGGAGATAGAAAATAATTGATTGCTTTCATTATAATGTTTCTGATTTTAGTTTTACTTATAAAAAAGATATGATAAGCAAGTAATAAATTAAAATGTCAGTTTGTCTTTTTCTTTGCTAGGGAAGAGGTAGATGGAGAATTGGAATTGTACAATACGACTTCACAATCTTCATGAATTTCTAGAGAACTGAAGGAAATCATATATGCTATGGTGTTTCACAATAAAGATCGATATTTGAGCCTATCTGATATACTGTATAAGCTTCTTACAGGAAATGTCTGAGCCCAGCCCATCTTATAGGATTCTATTAAATGCTTATTGAATTTTCTTCACAATCTTGATGCTTTAAAAGACATTAGTAACTAACACCGCTATCAAAGGAAAAAAAATACTGGAGAAAAGACAAAAATCCTAGTAATTGTGCTTATTGAAATAAAGGTGCTTAATATTCTGAACATGTAGGTCTTTATCAAAATTTTAAAAAATGTATTCTTTTGAAGTTTCAAGTTTAAGCACATTTTGAAAAACAGAATGTAGTTTTACCCACATCTTTGGCTTTGCTTTCATATCAAATTCCTTTCACATTAATTTGATAAAAATTTTGTGTAGGTTTTAGATTGCTATTGCGTATTCTTTCTAAGATATACTTAAAATGCCAAAATAATTTTGCAGTACAAGGTAACAACATTATTTGAAATAATAAGGGCAAGACAATTTTAAATTTGTGAAGTTGGTTTTTGCCATATTTCAGGACACTAAAAGACAAACAATAACTGATTATGCTAACAGTGCTGTCATCAGTTAGAATTTCTTGAATTAATTAATAATTAATTAACTAGTGAGTAAGAATACTTTGAACTGGGCGTTATTAATGCAGAAATGTCTGCTGTAGCTTTGTTTGTTTCTTAATAAGGTAAATTTTCATCTTCTCCCTAACAACCTTATTGGTCTCATTATATTGTAATTGTTTTTGCCCTAAAATGTAATTGTTAGAGATAAAATTTAATATATTCTTATCTTAAAAATCACAACTTTCAAATTAATGGAGGGAACTTAATTCTACCTAATTGAAAATAAAATAATATATGTTTACTATAGATACCCATTGGGTTAGAAAATAAGGACAGTATTAACAATAAGGAACTTAAAACAGTTCAAAAGCGTGCAGAGGAGGAGTTATGAATTTATGATCAACAATATGATAAATGCTTTATTATTCTATGAATATTGTGTTATAGAGATGTAAATGTGAACTTATTTTTTTAACCTGGTAGTACAAATGGAATGCTGCAAGAAAAAATAATATTGTGAGAAGCCAAAAATATGAGCAGTGTTTCTGCAGAAAGATATTTGCAGTAAGGCTAATTCTAGAAGGGAAAGAAAACAATAAAAGAAATGGAAACCTGAGAACATGTACAATTTTCAAAATGCGAATTAATCAGAATGGTGAGTTTTTTGTGCTGCTTCAGATGGGGAGGCAGTTGACTTAAATAGCAGGAAGAATTATCAAAAAGACAAAAATGGGACATTTTATAGGTCTTATATACAAAGTAAGGAGTTTGGACATGATCGTATTATTAAACTATTCTGTGGCGAATAACCAAATATTTTTGCAAATAGGGTATGTTTTAGAAATGCAGCTGTAGCTGTAGCTGTGGCTGGGGCAATGTAGGAGAAAGACTGGAGGATTTAAACACTTACCAGTTAAGAACAGTATCCACACTGAGGTGCTAACAACTTGTATACATTAAAGTGAGTAGTGCTATCTTCTAAAATGAACATTCTCTCAAATCTCAGTGGCTTAACAGAAAGTGCATTTCTTGCTCACTCAAATTCCAATGCCCCTAGATTAAGAAGTATATCATCATTCTATATATTCTGTATAGATGTGTTCTAGATATCATTCTATACCATCATTCAGGGATTTCGGCATTTATGTTCATTAAGGACATTGGTCTATAGTTTTCTTTCTTTCTTTGTTGGCTTTAGTATCTGGGTAATGCTGGCCTCATAAATTGAGGTTGGAAGTGTTCCCTTCTCTTCTATTTTTTGGAAGACTTTGAGAAGAGTTGGCATTAATTCTTCAGAGGTTTGATTAACTTCACCAGCAAAACTATCTGATCCCTGGATTTTCTTTGTTGTGAAATTTTGATTACTGATTCAATCTCTTTACTCATTATTGGTCTGTTCAGATTTTCAGTTTTTTCATGATTTAGTCTTGGTAGGTTGTATGTTTCTAGGTTGTCAAATTTGGACTCCCTTTCCCACTGGCCCTCTCCGTGTGGTGTTGTGCTGACCTGGGAAAGGAACAATGTGTTCAAAGTGAAACCACTGCTCTCACTCATAAAGTGACCCTTCTTGGTCTCTGTGGTCCAAGAGGTGCTTCAGCCTCACTTTGGGTTCTGGGATTTTCATAATGTTTCCTGTGGACGGATAGCTGTTAGTTGGTTTTCTTGTGAAGTGGAATGAAGTTGGGAATGACCCAAGTAGCCATCTTGATGATGTCACCTCCCACTCTGCTTATTTTAAAACCACTACACTACAACAAAATTGCATGAGTTTCTTCATAATTTAAGACATTTTTATTTCACTAATCTATTTGAGAATCTGCAGATAAAGGCAAAAAGTGTCCTTACATATTTGAGAAATCAGAAAACTCTCTCCCACCAAAGGAAATTTTCCCACTTATATTGGGAATGATAAGAAAATAGGTGATTTTAGAAGCCAGATAAAAGAATGATATTTCCAAGGAGAAAAGATTTGCTTGAGGAAAAGCTTGGAAATCTTCTTATTGACAAAAAGGAAAGAGAAGTAAAATTGTTGTTAAGAAGAGATAAACCAGGATTTACAAACATACACACACACACACAAACTGGAATGGTCAATGCTGCCAAGTGAAGATGAGGGATAAAATAGATTTAGGACTGAACATAAGACATAGGATTTGGTAATTAGTAAATAATTGCTGACCATTGAGATACAATATTTATTAGAACAGTGTCCTTAGAAACCAGATTATAGTGGGTTGATGAGGGGATGAGAGGTGAGAAAATAAAGGTGATGTCAATTTTCAATAATGTTGATTTTCTTTCTCACTGCACAATGCTGCTCCTACTGCTACTGTATGTATTGGTTCACGCTGATGTCTCCAACTCTAATCCATGACCCTGTGGATCAGTCTACCCTTCTCTTGTCTCTCATCTGTAACCTGTCACTCCAACAGTGAGAAACACAGCTCCCATATCCATCCATTTAATCATTTATTTTCAACATAGATATGTAGTAGTATCAACTGTGTTAATGTGTACTCCTTTGGGAAATGACTTCAGCAAGTAGAATACAGTGTTTATGCAGTTTCTTTTGCCATTAGTCTTTCAGGTTCCACTCATTTCCAAAATAACTTAGGTCAGTGCCTTATCCCTCCACCTCCTTCAGTGAGGTTGTTTCATACGTTTATAATACAGTTAGATTGTTTTGTCATAATTCCTATCCTGGAATTACCCTAAACTCTTGTGTGCGTGCGTGTGTGTGTGTCTGTTTTAATTTCATACATGCTTTCACTCATTTTCCTGGAAAGTTCTATGAGATTTAAAAGTTCCGTTATTGATGACCATTATTGTGTCAATAAACTAGATTGCGCTGCATGCTAAGAGTAAGAATGAACTGGACTGGAGATAATGTTGGAGCCTTAAAGTTAGTTTTCACAGTTTGGAATAGCCACTCTGTGGATAAGGAAGGGGATTAGCAAAGGAAGCTCAAAAAAAATTGCTGAGTTGCTTCAGGGCTTATGCAAAGTTGCAATCATAATTGAATAATGGATATAATTACAGAGTGTATGAGATTTTCTCCAGCAGCATTTCCCAGCTTAGGAGAAAGAGAGATGGTTGGATTCATCAACACTGGGCACAGAAGGTAAAGGAGAGAGATTACATAAAAAGTATTGGGGAGAAAGTCACTGCGGTGATTAACCATGAAATGGGTCTAGCAGGTAAATAGCAGGGAAATAAAGCCAGAAAGCTTTTCTAGTCTAATAGACTCAGAGTTCAAGTGACTGGAGGGCAGAGATGAGAGTAAGAGCAGATCTGGCTAAGTGGAAGAGTAGAAAGTATAAGAAACTGGCTGAATAAGGGAATTTCAAAAGTCAGGAATATGATTCATTATGATGCATGTTTAACTCACTCAATGTATCAAGATGGAAAAAGCATATGCTTACATAATAATGAGAAAAACAGAACATCTTCGCCTTCATAACAATTGCATTCGTGGAGCATCAACTTGATTTATCATTCATTTTGTTTAATTGTAACTAAACTGTTAAGCTGAAAAGCTATAAATCAACATCCCTAGTAGATTCATTAGTGGCCACGCAATTAATTAAAGCTAACTCAAATGTACTTTACAAAAATTACCAGAGGTTAAGACTCACATTTAAACCCAGGTATTAATTGATGTCATATATAAATCCTTCTGGACTTTAAATTTAGACAGAGCCAATGCCACCAGTATACCAGTTATTTACATGCTGACATATTTCAAATCTCATCTTACAAAGTATTACCCTTTGATTCCTTGAATTCTGCTGAGGATTGTAAAGAATGTTACGAAGAAAACATACTAAATTGGAGCAAAAGGAAATAAATCAGCCAAATATTTCTAACTTTAAGATAACTCAGTATTATTTTTTAAAGGTAAAAAATATAGTAATAAGTAAATTCTTCCTAGGATCTCAAATTGAAGCCACTGAAAACAAAGCTCTTTTGGAAACTCTTATCTATCAAATGTCCCACTAAGCTCCTTAAAAAATGTGCATCATATGTATTTGTGATTATGGTTGCAATTATGCTTTAATATATATGAAATCTTATTTATTTATTCATATTAATTTAAGTCCCTTGTATTGTTACTCTTTTTTTTAAAAAACCATCTTCTTTGGCTTAAAAAAGTACCCAGCAGACCTTTATTTTTGGATGATGATCATAATGATGAGTTGCCGATAATCATAAATGAAACCTTCCCAATTATTTTTACTGGGCTATATATAAAATCTAGACATTGTAAACATTAATGCACTGCAGTAGAAACTATGTTTTAAACAACATTTTTAGAGGGCTTACTTGCACTTTAAACTTGTGGATTGCAGTTCTTATCTTTGAAATCACCAAGGAAATCTGAAATTTTGACAATGCTATAATGGTGCAATCTGAAGCTAGTGGCAGAACTATCTTCATATAGCTCCATAAAGCTTTTCCACATTGATGTTTTCATAAACCATCTCCAGTCTAAATATGGACTTTAATTGTCTTTTACTTTCAGATTCTGGATTAATTTGCAAATATAGTAATCACCCTGATTGACAAGATTACAACTTATCATAAAGTGTTTACCAACTGAAACCCACTAGTTCTTTTTTATGCAAGCATGTTTCAATGTTAATGATATCAGAGATTAAATAATTGATGTTGCAGTCTTTAAGAGGGAGAGATTCTATTTATACTATTCTCACATTTTAAACAGGAATGGATGTTTTTCTGTTAACAATGCATGTCTCCGAACTCAAGACATTTGGTTCAAGACCAACATTTTCACAGAAGGAGAAAGAATGTTAAAATAGAACATGAAAAGACTACAATGAGTAGCCAAGGAGACAAATCAAAGCGTTGTACAATGATGTCATATGTGGGGTGAGGTTATTTCCTGGTGTTTTGTTTATCATTAGTTAAGAATTCCACAGAACTTTTCCCTAATTTTAAAAATGAAATATTGCCTTATAAGAAATATGTGGCTTAAAAGAATTTTGGTTTAGACAAATTTGAGCAACAAATTCCATGAAACACTATGAGAGCTGTGCTTCCATTATTCAAGAACCAGTCTTGGAGAGTAGATTTCAAGGTTGTAGTCATCAACAAGAAATGTGTGTAGGCACATGACAAGTGCCATTTATAGATCTGTTAGACTTGGGAACTTAGAAAGTCATTTAAAAGACTGAAGAAAGTTGTAAACACATTATCTAAACCTTGAATATTATAGACGTAGGAGAAACCAAAGGATGCAGGGGACCACTCTAGGGGACCATTGATGCTTTTTGAGTTTGCGGATTCAATTGGTGGCTTAATATTGTGTATGTAGGAAACATTGATCCAGAAAATCAGGTCAATGATAAAATAATCATTCACTTAACAATGATTGTCTTTTAATATGTATATAAATGAATGAAACTCTAAAATAGAAAAACTTATTGCTTCCGTCAGGAATTAAAACTCATTTTCTAGTAGTATCCACAACAGTAAACTCTCAATTTACTGGAACTAAAATTTCTGGAATCTAAATTTCATGAGATTTCATACCACTCAGCTTTAGGATAGTCACGCAGATCAAAAGAAAATAGGATTATTTAAAAACTACTTGGTGTTTAACTGCCTTCAAACACATTTACCCATAAGATCTAATCTAGATGTACATTGCTATATAACGAAAGTGATTGCTCAGAATAAACACTCTCCCTTTTTCCTCACTTAAAAAAGAGAAAATTGAAACCTATCATACATATGTCATAGGTTGACATGAGAAATAAAAAACACAAAATCTCAAATATTTATGCACCTACTGTGTGCAACACAGTGTGCTAAATATTCTAAGGAACCCAAAACTGGACAAAACACAAATATTTTTCTCAAGAAATTTAGAGATTAGATGGGCAGGGAAAATAGATATATTAATAATTATAACTTAAGGTCAAAATTGATAAGTGCCATAAAGCTAAACGTAAACTAGTATGAAATTTCTGAGATAAAATATGCTACTTCTGTAGAGTGTGAAGGGAGGTTTTATATGCCATGTCTTATTTACCATGACCTTCAAATAAGTATTATTTGGATATATGGTGATCAGAAGAAGGTATCCTGGAGAGAGTGAATAGTGAGAGCAAAGACATAACAAAAAAGTGGAACACTATATGGAAATACTCTACAAATGGCTAGATGAATGCCTTGTTGAGCTGGACAGATTCATGTATTCCTTTTCACTTTTACTGACTGTGGAAACTTACATCAATTATGTACCCTCCTCATCTGCAAAATGGAAATGATAATAACATTTTTATTAAACTTTGCTTTGAAGAAAAATAAAAACATGCACACAAAGTTCCTAGTACATATTATTATTGTTGTTATTATTATTTTTAATATTTTTTATGATGGGATTTAGAAAATGTTATAATTTCATCCAAGTTTGGGTATTTACCTTGATTACATGTGGAATAACTAGTGTTAATTTTGTTTTTATCTCAACTGATGTATTCCTGTCTAATAGGGAAGTTAGAAAAATAACTTTTGTATGATTACCAAAGTTTTAAAATTTAATTAAAATTAGTTATCATTAATAATTAGTTATCATTAATGATAACTAATACACATGGGTAACACTGCATGTCACAATGTATTTTATATGTATTGGTTGAATTAATCTTTACAGAAACCTTATTGGGCAGATGCCGATATATGCCTTTTTTACAGATGAGAGTAAAAAATCAAGTTCATGTTTCTGTATCTACTGATGCACGTGATAAATAACTCTAAGAGCAAGGGATATAGAATTTACCTAGCCATACTACACAGAAGGAAATCCCTAGGAAGATACAGAGTTAGTAGATATCATGTAGATTTATTATTCACAGTATTTAAAAGAGCATTATATAAGTAAATTCATTTCATGAATTCTGCACGTATTTGCTGTTATTTCTATGTACAAAACACCATTCTAGGCACTGTGGAGGATGTAAAAATTAAGTTTGCCTCAATCCAGTTAGGAATCATATATTTACATGTTTTAATATACAAAATTGCCATAATTGAGCTGTAAGTAAACTGCTAAGTGGGCAAAACCCAGGGAAATACGAATTTTGCTTAGTGTTAATTATAGAAGACTGCTTGAAGAATGATTGCATTTGAGCTTGCCATTAAATACCTGGGACCTTGTGAAGGATGTCCTACAGAAGAGAAATAGAATGAGCAAAAGTATGGAATATTAATGAAATTGTTACTAAAGAAAGATGTAAGGTTATATACGGCTGTAATTGTAAGCAGGGAGATTGTAGAGGGTTTGTGAGACCTTGCTAAATCTGAGATGGTTCCTGAGGCAATCATGATTGAAGAAAAAGGCTTTTCTGCCTCTTGATACTTGTGACAGAACTAAATATGAATTTTCTTTATATTATATCCTAGTAACCCTGATGGAATTACAAATGACGAGAGAAGGGAAGATTGTGAGAAATATTTCAGACGCCATTTCACAAATCAAGAAGAGAGATGATGAGGAACTGGTCTCAGGAAATGGCTTTGGGAATGAAAAAGATGTGATAGAGTCAACAGAATTTGATGTTACAACTAAATATAGGGAGTGATGGAGCATTAGAATGTACAGTGACACTGAAAACTTCAAAACCATGTAACTTGGAGGAAAACGATCAAACAAGGAATATAGGAGGTGTGAGTTGGATGAAGTTGAGTGAAGATAATAATGGCAGGATAATATTATTTATTTTATTAAATATATATGTGTGTATAAAGTATACTAACACATTTTTTTCTGTGTAAACTGGGAAAGATAAATGCAAGCAATTTTGAATAAGTCAGATGGTCTTGAATAAAACAGGAATTACACTAACATCAAGGAATATTTACTAGCATTAGTAGACATATAAAAGCCAGGTAAAAAGAGTGTCCAACATCACTGTGAGAAGTAATAAATTGGCCAAAAGTCTCAATTAGACCCTATTTACCAAGAGATGAAACTTCTATCTTCTAATATGAGATGATGAGGCATAGTAAAATAAGTAGCAAACTGGTGTGAGATATTTAATAATGAGCACTTGATGGAAATGGAGGGCAAAGGAGGGCACTGGACAAAGAATTATAGGCCAGAGACTCTGTTTTATTTAAAATAGGTTCCCTAGAGTATTTTTGAGTTTAGGATAGACTGCACCTAGTGATGGACTCTTGGAAGATAAGGACACTCAAGGTGGAATAAATAAAAGCAATTTCTGACTCTTATTTCCAACTCTTGCTAGAAAGATGACTGGCTGCATATGAGGAGATTAGAAAATAACCAGTCTATAATTAATTAATCATGAATAATGTTAATGACATGCTAATGGCAGGTGCCTGGCACAGTTCTTTGTACATTAAAAGCATCTCATGTATACATTACAAAAACCTTAGGAGGCAAATATAGATCACATGCTAATGGAACAGTCATGGAATCATACTCATCATATCCTCAGCCAGTACTGAAAGACCAGAAATTCAGAAAATGAAAGGTTAAGGTAAATGTTTGAGACTTTGTATTTATTGACACAGAGTTTATAGACAAAGTCATGATATTAACAGAGGAGATAATAGTGAGAAGAAAATGGGTCTGAAAGAAGAACCTTAGGAATTTTTAAATTTTTCTGAAGCTTTTAGGAAACATTGTAGACAATAATGAGATTTTTACCCTTAAATGTAAATGCCCTGTTGGGGTGGCAAGTTCAGAGTTGTTTATCTATTACTGATAAAAAGTTGACATGTAAATATTAACTTATCCTTCTGAAAGTCTTCAGGAGATATTGTGACCATGCCAACTTCAGGAATTTTCTTGACGACTTCCCAGGTGACACCAGATTGATTAAACGATGTAGCTGTAGGAAAGGGAAGCAAGAGACTAAAGAACTTCCAGAAAGGTTCAAGGAGGTTTGGATGGGACCAGCATCCCAAAGCCTGGGGAAAGAATATGTAAAAAAGAAGGCAGTGGAGTGACATCAGCACCATAGTGGAGTGAGTTCACCTGGGACTCTCTCCCCTCCAACATACAACCAAAAGGAGTAACCATATTCCAACAAAAAATATCCTAATAGCACAGGAATCCTCAGAGACCCACAGCAGCCAAACAACAGAGGGCAGAGAGGCTGGAGCCCCCCTCGAGGGAGCTGGAACGGGGAAGAAAGGACTTCGCTCCCTCCCCTAAAGACTGGGATCACCACTGACAGAGACTCCATGAGGGAAGGAGCAGGAGAGGGGTCACGCATCAGTAGGATCACCCAGGAGTCCCTAGTGCACTTCAGCCTAGATGGAAGACCTTTAACAGGGTGAAAGCTTTCAATGGGGGGACCCCATCAAGCCAAGGCTCCAGGAAACCAGAGAGCAAGAGCTGATCGGGAAACCTGGGTCTGTATGCAAGAGAAAGTGCCCGCATCCCCCAACCCACCCCACACTGTGCTGTGCCATCTCAGTTGAAGGAGGAGAGCTCAGAATACTTGGCTCTCGACCCCCATCTAGTGATGACAGGCTGTAACTGCAACTGAATAATAGCACTGCGCAAAAACCATTCTTCTACCATCCAGCAATTTATAAAAGCTCCAGACCAGAAGGAAAACAATAAAAACACCGAATTATGTCCTGAGGACTTGGAAATAGGTAAACTAAGTGACAATGAATTCAGAATAGCTATCATCAAAAACTCAATGAAGTGAAGGGAAATATAGAGAAACAAGTCAACGAGTTCTGGAGTTACTTCACAAAAGAGATTGAAACTATAAAGAATCAATCAGAAATACTAGAGATGAAAAATACAATGGATCAGATAAAACAGAATACATATTCCCTGAATGCCTGTGTAGACACCATAGAGGAGCCAATTAACATAATCGAAGCTAGACAGGTTGAATGGCTCCAGACAGAAGAAGAGAGAGAACTAAGACTAAAAAGAAATAAAGAAAATCTCTGAGAAATAGCCGACTCAGTGAAAAAATGCAACTTAAGAATTACCGGTATACCTGAGGGCGAAGAAAAGGAGAACGGAGCAGAAAGTGTGCTCAAAGAAATAGTAGCAGAGAACTTCCCAAGTCTAGGGAATGAGAGAGAAATGTGTGTTGAGGAAGCTTTCAGATCTCCCAGATATGTCAGTGTAAAAAGACCTTCTGCAAGGCATATAGTAGTAAACATGACAAAAATGAATGACAAAGAAAGAATACTCAGGGCAGCAAGGCATAAGAAAATAGCCTACAAAGGAACCCCTATCAGACTTTCAGCGGATTTCTCTGCAGAAAGCTTACAAGCTAGGAGAGATTGGAAAGACATATTCAAAACTTTAAAGGATAAAAATCATCAGCCAAGAATACTTTATCCAGCAAAAATATCCTTCAGATATGAAGGAGAAATTAAATCTTTCCCAAACAAAAGCTAAGGGACTTCCTAGCCACAAGACTCCCCCCCCCCCCACAAGAAATCATCAAGAAGGCCCGCATACCTGAAAAAGAAAAACAGGAGAAAGGGGTCACAAAACAGAGTAAGGAGACAAATAGATAGAACCAGAATAGGAGAGAAAATATTCAACTATAGCATTAGGATAAGTGGAAGGAAAACACCAAAAACAAAGACAATCTTGTCACTCTAACCACAAACTCACAACACAAGTTGGAATAAGAGATGAAAATAATAACTTAGGAGAGGAGGAGGAAAGGGACTGAATCAGATTAGGCTAAGGAAATCAGAGGACACCAGAAAATGGACTATGTTATGCACAAGATTCTGAATACAAACTTCAGGGTAGCCACTAAACTAAAAAGAACAGTACAGAGACACAAAAAATAAATAAGGAAAAAGCTAAGACACCCAGCATAAGAAAGTGCAGAAGTCAATGGGTAGGCTAAAACACACAGGACGAGAAACAAAGGAAATGCAGGAAAACCAGAAAATGAGTGACTGAATGACAGCATTAAGCCCTCATGCATCAATAATCACTCTCAATGTAAACAGATTGAATTCTGCAATAAAAAGACACAGAGTGGCAAGATGGATTAAAGAACAAGATCCAACAAAATGTTGCCTCCAGGAAACGCACCGCAGCTTCAAGGGCAAACACAGGCTCAGAGTGAAGGAGGGGAAGACGATACTCCAAGCTAATGGCTAACAAATGAAAGCAGTTGTTGCAATACTTATATCGGACAAAGCAGATTTCAAGATAAGGCAGATCAAAAGAGAGACATAGAGGGACAATATATAATGATCAAAAGGACACTTCATCAAGAAGAAATAATGCTTATAAATATCTATGTACCCAACAGAGGAGCACCAAAGTTCATAAAGCAACTATTAACAAACCTAAAAGAAGATATCAAAAATCACACAATAATAGTAGGGGGCCTCAACACCCCACTCATATCATTGGACAGATCATCCAGACAGAAAATCAACATGGAAACAGTGGAATTAAACAAAAAGCTAAAACAGTTGGACTTAATAGACATATATAGAACACTTCATCCAAAAACAGCAGAATACACATTCTTCTCAAGTGCACGTGGAACATTCTCAAGGATAGACCATATATTGGGAAATAAGGCAAGCCTCTATAAATTTAAAAAAATTGAAATAATAACAAGCATCTTCTCCAATAATGAGGCTATAAAGCTAGAAATTAATTACAAGAAAAAAGCTGAGAAAAGCACAAAGATGTGGAGACTAAACAATATGCTATTGAACAAGCAATGGATCATTGAAGAAATTAAAGAAGAAATAAAAAATATCTGGAGACAAATGAAAATGATAACATGCCATACCAACTCATATGGGATACAGCAAAAGCTGTATTAACAGGGAAATTCATCACAATACAGGCACACTTGAACAAACAAGAAAAATCCCAAATAAGCAATCTGAAACTACACCTAACTGAATTAGAGAAAGAAAAGCAAACAAAGCCCAAAGTCAGCAGAAGGAGAGAAATAACAAAAATCAGAGCAGAAATAAATGCTATTGAAACAAAAAAGGCAGTAGAAAGGATCAATGAAACAAAGAGCTGGTTCTTTGAGAAGATAAATAAAATTGACAAACCCCTAGCCAAACTTATAAAGAAAAAACAGAGAAAGCTCAAATAAACAAAATCAGAAATGAAAGAGGAGAAATAACAGACTCCACAGAAATACAATGAATTATAAGAGAATGCTGTGAAAATGTATATGCCAACAAAATGGATAACCTAGAGGAAATGGATAAATTCTCAGACCCTTACAATCTCCCAAAGGTAAGTCAAAAGAAGCAGACAATCTCAACAGACCAATCACAAGGAAAGAGATTGAAACAGCAATCAAAAGCATCCCAAAGAATAAAGCACCAGGACCAGATGGCTTTCCTGGGGAATTCTACCAAACTTTCAGAGAGGATTTAATACCTATCCTTTTCAAGCTATTCCAAAAAATTAGGGAGGATAGAACACCTCCTAACACATTCTATGAGGCCAACATCACACTGATACCAAAGCCTGAGAAGGACAGCACGAAAAAGGAGAACTATAGGTCAATGTCACTGATGACTATAGATGCAAAAATTCTCAGCAAAATTTTGGCAACCCAAATTCAGCAATTCATCAAAAGGATCATACATCATGATCAAGTGGGATTAATACCAGGGACACAGGGACACAGGGATGTTTCAACATCTGCAAATCAATCAACGTGATACACCACATCAACAAATTGAGGAATAAAAACCACATGAATAGAGGCAGAGAAAGCATTTGACAACATCCAACAGCCATTTATGATAAAAACTCTGGACAAAATGGGGATAGAAGGAAACTACCTCAACATAATAAAGGTCATCTATGACAAACCCACAACTGACATCATGCTCAATGGGAAAAAATTGAGCACCATGCCCCTGAAAACAGGAATGAGACAAGGATGCCCTCTATCACTCCTCTTATTTAACATAGTACTAGGGGTTTTGGCCAGAGCAATTGGGCAAGAAAAAGGAATAAAAGGAATCCAAATAGGGAGGGAAGAAGTGAAACTCTCGCTGTTTGCAGATGAAATGTTCTTATATATAGAAAACCCCAAAGAATCCATTGGAAAGCTTTTAGAAATAATCAACAACTACAGCAAAGTTGCAGGGTATAAAATCAACTTACATAAATCAGTAGCATTTCTATACTCTAATAACGAACTAACAGAAAAAAAACTCAAGAAAACAATATGATTCACAATCGCAACAAAAAGAATAAAATATCTCAGGGTGAATTTAACTAAGGAAGTGAAGGACCTATACAACGAAATCTACAAGGCTTTTCTGAAAGAAATGGATGACGACATAAAGAGATGGAAAGACAGTCCATGTACATGGATTGGAAGAATAAACATAGTTAAAATGTCCACACTACCTAAAGCAATCTATAGATTCAATGCAATCCTATCAGAATCCCAATGACATTCTTTACAGAATTAGAACAAAGAATCCTAAAATTTATATGGGGCAACAAAAGACCTCGAATTGCTAAAGCCATCCTGAGAAAAAAGAACAAAGCTGGAAGCATCACAATCCCTGACTTCAAAACATACTACAAAGCTACTGTAATCAAAACAGCATGGTACTGGTACAAAAACAGGTGCACAGATCAATGGAACAGAATTGAAAGCCCAGAAATAAAACCACACGTCTATGGATGGCTAATCTTTGACAAATGAGCTGAGGGCATACAATGGAGAAAAGAAAGTGTTTTCAACAAATGGTGCTGGGAAAACTGGAAAGTCACAAGTAAAAGAATGAAAATTGAACATTCTTTTTCACCATTCACACTCAAAATGGATCAAAGACCTAAAGGTGAGACCTGAAACCATAAGGCTTCTAGAAGAAAATGTAGGCAGTACACTCTTTGACATCAGTATTAAAAGGATCTTTTTGGACACCATGTCTTTTCAGACAAGGGAAATAATAGACAGAATAAACAAATGGGACTTCATCAAACTAAAGAGCTTCTTCAAGGCAAAGGAAAACAGAATTGAAACAAAAAAATAGCCTACTAACTGGGAAAAAATATTTGCAAGTGATATATCCGACAAAGGGTTAATATCCATAATATATAAAGAACTCTCACAACTCAACAACAAAAAATCAAACAACCTGCTCAAAAAATGGGCAGGAGACATGAACAGACATTTCTCCAAAGAAGATATATGGATGGCCAATAGGCACATGAAAAGATGTTCATCATCAATGATCATCAGGGAAATGCAAATAAAACCTACACTAAGATATCACCTTACACTCGTTACAATGGCTAAAATAACAAAAACAAAAAGTAACAAATGTTGGAGAGGTGGTGGAGAAAAAGGAACCCCCATACACTGCTGGTGGGAATGTAAACTGGTGCAGCCACTATGGAAAACAGTATGGAGATTTCTCAAAAAATTAAAAATAGAAATACCATATGACCCAGCTATCCCACTACTGTGTATCCGTCCAAAGAGCGTGCAGTCAGCAATTCCAAAAGTCCCATGCACTCCTATGTTCATCGCAGCATTATTTACAATAGCCAAGATGCGGAAGCAACCTAAGTTCCCATCAACTGATGATTGGATAAAGAAGCTGTGGTTATATATATAATGGATTACTACTCAGCCGTAAAAAAGAATAAAATCGTCCCATTCACAACAACATGGATGGACCTTGAGGGAATTATGTTAAGTGAAATAAGCCAGATAGAGAAGGACAATCTCTTTACGACCACTCATATGAGGAATTTAAACATGTAGACAAAGAGAACAGATTAGTGGCTACCAGGGGAAAGCGGGTTTGGGGGGTGGGCACCTACAACACGACTGACAAACAATAATGTACAACTGAAATTTCACAAGATTGTAGACTATCATAAACTCAATAAAAATTAACTTAAAAAAAAAGGAAGGAAGTAACAATCAATTTCTTCTTTGCTAAGAAGTCAAGAAGACCGAGGATTGAGAAGAGATTTATGGACCTTTACAGAGAAGAGCTTCTGTGTAGTGGTGGAAGATGAAGCCAAGTAATGATGAATTGAAGAAGAAATGACCTAGAGAATCATCTGGAACTATAGACAGTGCATGATTACCTGTGGCTTTTTTTTGGCGGGGAGGGGGGGTGGGGGGGAAGTTCTTAACATGACTGATTCTTATTTATTCTTTAATAGAAAGATCCAAGATGTTGCTCACAGATCTAGAGTTTCTGAGGTCAAGACAAAAAAAAAAAAAACAAAGGCAAGAGAACATACACTTCCATATCTAATAAATCCACATATTCTAAATCTTAAGACCTGGCTTGATATGAGAAGTTGACAGCATTCTCACTGACCAGGAGAAAAAGGTAAAGAAATGATAACTAAGGAATCCTCCATCCTTTCACATCTCTCACAACATCTTGCCTTACCATCATTTACCACCCTATACCTGTCTATATCTTTTATCTTTACATTTTGTTCATGGGTGGTGATGAAGAAAGGAAAGGTTAAAAATAGTAATACAGAAAATAATACTTTCAAGAAGTAGGAAGAATTTTCTAAATTTAGGAAAAGTTACAAAATTCTGAAGTTGTACCAAAGCTAGATATGTATTAACATCTCCAGTGTTATCATATAATTAAGTACATGATGACTTGAGGACAGAATTCTGAGGTATGCAGGCTATATTCCACTTGACTGCCTTTCAGCTGAGCAAATGTTTCTCTTGGCTTGAACACAGACCTTCATTTATTTTCACTGTGAATCATTTTCCTGGAAGTCACTGTTGCATAAATGGTGCTTCCCTGACTCCTGATCAAGCCAGCCAGAATCACTAAGTGTGCAAATGAGCTCAACAAGCAAGTTTCTTTTCCAAGATATTTCTTTGTCAATGTTTTCATTCTAAACTGTGAAGTGGTCTTTTTGTGAGGATCCCCAGGCAGTCACCATGGAATTATTCCTGATAACCCTTCAGGACTGCATTCATTGCTCGTATAGCCGTGTTCTAGACCTGCCTCGAAGCTTGTGGGAAAGCCTCATTCACCCAGAGATCCAACAGCTTCTCTTTCCCTCTCTACTCTTCCCACCCAATGGCAGCACCGGGAGAGATGCCAAAGAACTTCTAGAGATATGCAGAAAACAATTTAAAAACCACTCCAAAGTGACCTTGGAGACCAGATGAAGATATCTTTACAACCAAAAATAATGTTTTTTATTGTGAAAATTTCTTGTAAAATATCATTTCCTAGAAAATTGTAGGAAGAAAACAGAAAAAATGCTAAAATGTCCGCTGTTCATTTCTGGATGTATTGTTAGAGGCAACTGCAATTTTCCCTTTTTGTAAGCATTGGTAGTGTCTAGATTTTCCCAATGACCAAGAATTTGATTATAACTTTTAAAAAGCATTTTAAAAACCAACTTCACATAGGATGTTATAAACATAAGGGGATTGGTGGAATCACGTATATTGACTCATTTGGATCAAGGAATGGTAGGTCTGGATGGAGCTTCAGAGATCCCGTCTCGATCTTATTATTTTACAGACGAAGAAAATGAGTTCCAAGAATGGGGAAGGGAGCGAGATGGCTTGTCTACTTTCAAATATTTATGTTACTTGGGGTAAATATGTATCTCTTACCCTAGAGATTAACCTCAAGTTTAGGAAGATCTCTATTCTGATTGAGTTCAAACCTCAGTACACTGTAAGAATGAAATACTGCCTGGAAAATCCACTGATTTAAGAATTACTTAAATATTTACCAGAGTTTCTGACACATAATTGGTCCTGGGTGTCTAAGGTGTAGTTGGTGCTGAACGGATGAGTGATAATAAGAGTTGTTCAAAGAGACCACTATGGATCATTGTCACATGATGTATCGCTTGAAGACAGGGCTCCTTTTGTTTTCTTTAAGGTATGCTTTTGGGGAAGGAAGAGTGGCCCTGAGCTAACATCTATTGCTAATCTTCCTCTTTTTTTTTTTTTTTATCCCCAAAGCCCTAGTACATAGCTGATATATCCTAGTTGTAAGTAATTCCAGTTCTTCTATGTGGGACACCACCATAACATGGCTTGATGAGTGCTGTGTAGGTCCACGCCCAGGATCCCACCTGGTGAACCCAGGGCTGCCAAAGCAGTGTGCATGAACTTAAGCTTATGCCACCAGGCCACCCCGGGGCTCCTTATATTACAGTAAACTAGTGGGGAGGGACGTCAATTGGGAAACTGAGGACATGTGCTTTCTTTTGGCTGCTGCCTGGGATAAATGATGTTAGCTCAAAATAGTAAAAATTTTAAAAAAGTAGAAAAGAAATCATCAGTCATAAATAAAAAAGACTGCTACCAAATTAGTAATTATGTCAGACAAATAAAGCTGCCCAGCGTATGCTTTAGCCTCACTTGACCCATTTAGGAAAATTAAAGAGGGAAAAAAGAGGCAGTCTGAAGGAATATACTACCTTTCAGAGACATTTCTATCTCTGAATCTACGTCTAATTCTGTTTTTACGAAGTATCCAACATAAATTGTCTCTTTCAATATATTGCAGGGTGAAAGCACATGCTAATACCAACAAATTGGTTTTGTGTTTGGGAAATTTATGTGTGCACATATAAAAAATATTTGCATACAACCCCAGATGGAAGAGCCAACAGAGCATGAACCTTAGTTGCAAGGATAACCATGTATACATTACACTGAGAGATCAATTTGTTTGCAAAACAATTCAACCGCTGATTAGGGGAGGGACACATTCTAGGATTATGTGCCTTTAAATTCTGCAGTAAACATGAAAATTGGACTCCTGCTGTTTGCCGGCACATTTCCACATGTCTGGTTTATTCCCACATAGAGCTTCTTAAGCCATTCAAGGAATTTTTTATTTACTGATTACTCATCAACTTTAAAAGAATGAAAAGCATATAAGATATTTACAGAGTATAGTTTTAAGCACTCTTGGACTGTGCTCCATAAATGATAATGGCAAAAGCAAAATACAAAAATTGTGGAGAACCAACAGGCTGAGTAGGGGTCCTTGGTTCTAGCTATGTAACATTAGCAATTTGTTTATTTAATGGCAGTTATATCAGTTTCCTGATCTGTACAACAGACATAATAATACTACTTATTTCATAAATATTTGTGAGAAAATCAGATAATGTACATAAAGAACTTGTTATAGCATCTAGCAAATGGTAAACTCTCAATAATCATTATCATTTACATCTTTTTCTAAAAACTGACATTTTCAAATCTGAAGGCTGTCTGAAATGGGGTTTGCATTTTCAAACTATGGTATTTGGCTATTCCCCTGGCAGTGAGCACCACTGGCGTTTAAAATAGGAGAGATAGTTGGGATAGTTTGAGATGAAGCGGATTGTCGAGAAGGCTGAATGTTGCTGATGACGTAAACAGTGAGCACGAACTGTGTACGGGAGCAGCACAGTCAGAGCCAATTTGACAGACTGACACTTCTCAGAAATATTTCTCAAGAAAAAATCCCAGGGAGAGGATTTGAGCCCAGTTTTAAAATCACAGAATCAGAGAATGCTTTTTTTGTTTTTTGTTTTCTTCCCTGAATGTAGCCCAGGTCTTTCATTTAACTTTGTCCTCGACCCAGCCCCACCCCGTGTTTGATCACATTTATGCCCTTGGTAGAACAAAGACTAGAGGTGAAAAAGGAAGTAGCCATGTTATATAAAACTCTGTAAGATTCTTAGGCACAGACAGCACTGCTTCTGTAGCTCCTGGACAGAACTGATTGTAAAAGGGACAGGAGCACAGATTTGTCTTTTTGCCATTGACTCTGTGCACCCCTGGCATCTGAAAGACATCCACGTATTAGTGGTCTGGCCAGTCCCCAAGGAGGTGGCAGAGAGACTGTGGTGCTTCCTGGGCAGGGGTAGATGGGACCAGGAGAGGCAGTGGCAATGCCCAGGAAGAGTGCTAAGAGTCTTAGGCATAGTAGTCACTTGAGAAATATTTCTTTAATGGCTTCACTTGTTTAATGGCTTCAGCCCTGTACTGGGCTGAGTCGTGTCCCCCAAAAAGATATGTTTAAACCCTGAGCTCTGGTAACTGTGAATATGATTGTATTTGGAAACAGGGTCTTTGCCAATGCAATAAACTTGATACTGGCCCTGATATTAGTTCCCCTACATATATGGGGTTAAAACCAAGGCACTCATCCCCTTTCCCCGTTTGCTTCTTGGCTTCCTGGCACCAGACTCCACTATCCACCTCAGAGGCAGACAACCAAGGACATCCACCTGCAGATGCCCTTATCTCACCATCCTCCTCTCTGCAAACAGCCTCAGAAGGCCAAAGGCAGGCTGGTGGGGAAGTGCCAACTAGCAAGGCCATAGGCTTCCCCTCCCTACAAGCAGCCACATTCCTCACAACCTTTAAAACCCCTGACCTCCCATCTTCTGGGGAGACAAGATGAATTTGAGGGTTTACTCTCATCTCCCGGCTGACATCACTCCAAATAATAACTCTTTCCTTGCCGTAAGCCTGGAGTTCTAGTTTTTATTTGGCCTCTCTTGTGTGGTGAGTAAAGAACCTATGTTTGTAGCCAGCAACAAAGTTAAATAAGGTCATACTGGATTAAGTGTGTACTCTAATCCAATTACTGATGTATTTATAAGAAAAACGAGATTTGGACACAAACGTACTCAAAAGAAGAGTGTCACGTGACTACAGAGGCAGAGATTGAAGTGATGTATCTACAAGCCAAGGGATGCCAAGGATTGCCAGCAACTACCAAAAGCTAGGGAGACACGTGGAAGGATTCTCCCTAGAGCCTTCAGAGAGGGCACGACCCTGCCAACACCTTTATTTCAGACTTCTAGCCTACAGAGCTGTAAGAGAATAAATGTCTGTTTTTTAAGGCCCCCTGTTTGTGGCACCTTGTGATGGCAGTCCTAGGAGACTAAAACAGTCCCCAAGACAAAGCATCTTGCCAATATCTAGTAAAGTCAATGGTGCTTAGTGGGGAGTTAAAACATCCACTAGAAGGATCTATGGTGCCTGGTAAAATGCCAATACCAGGACAGAGCTTAGCAGAATCTACAAAATGTCACTGCTGTTGCCATATGAGGATTGGTCATCTGAGTTAAAATGCATGTGCAAAGATGACTTTCAAGGGGCTGCCAATGGAACTTGAATAAAAGGGGAAAATGTGGAGGCACTGTAGGGAGCTGGCATTTATGGGCAGGGAAAAACAAAATTCGTCTCCGAATGGCCTCATTTTCAGCTTTAAACTGGGGAGGCTGGGAAAATGTAGGCTGTGGTAATACAGAGCAGTTTCCACTTGATTATATGAAGAACTGCCTTACATTGTCTTTTCTCGCATGCGGATCTTTTCAAGTTGTAAATGTTTTAAGGTCACTTATTACCCAGAAATGTGCTTTTTGCTAGAATGATTATGCCAACTGTTCCACTTAAAAGGCTCTTGATCACTGAACACAGTGAAGAGTAATTTGGAAATGCTGACTCTGGAGAAATGTTTTGATAAGAAAAGTTGCCTAGGCAAGCCAGAATGAAAGCATTTCTTAGCCTCAAATTGAAAATATTTAAAAGAACCGCAGTGAAAAACAGTGATAACAGGCCTTCAAAAGCTGATGATAAACATACATGAGAAGTTACGATTAAATGAATTTTAGCTAAAGAAGATCTGCAAAGCACCTACTATAAGGCAATGAAATGGTTGATAGTAATAGGAGTATGATAGACATTAATGATGAATTGTATATATTTTTGCTTCTTAAAATTGTCTTTCTGCAACTGAGTGATTTGTAGTAAATACTAAGTCAACTAAGAACAAAAACATTACAGAAATGTGAAGACAGCCTTGGTAGGTGGTTAGAGAAGTTAGATGTGGACGGAATGACACCCAAACAATTGCCAAACACCCTGGATTGATTCCAGTGATTTCTACATGGACCCAGGTATATTGCTAGGAAGAACGCTTGTGGTACCAATAACCATAGATAACAATAGCAATAATAACCATAACCATAACATAACATTGTTGTTTTAGTGCTTCCATGAGCAGGGCCAGGTCCATTTCTTTTACATATTTTGACTTTACCAAATTTCTCTCACCCCAAAACCACCTGGCACATGGAGGTTGGTAATGCGGAGCTGGAAGTTAGAGCTGCATACTGTAGTTCTAGACATCTGCCTTTAATCAGTACACACTGATTTTCAGTGTGGAAACAGGTCAGGTGTTAGAACAAACATTTAGCTGGTGTCATGGAGTCCTTCAAATGATGAAAATTATGAGTCTTCAGTGGTTTACAGAGCATGTGACAGAAGCAGACTGTATGTGTCTCATACATAGAGACATACTCATTTTCAAAAAGACTTGGAAGCAGGTAGTATCTACTTATCTAAATGTCCAGAAAAGTGTTTCTGTCCTTGGGGAAGATTGGGAAGAAGAAAGGAGGATCCCAATTTTGTTGGTGTCTTAATCAGTTCTGGCTGCTATAACAGAATACCACAGACTGGGTGACTTAAATAACAGAAACTTGTTTCTCACAGTTCTGGAGGCTGGACAGTCCAAGACCAAGGGGACGGCCAATTCAGTTCCTGGTGAGAGCGCTCTTCCTGATCTCATGTACACATGAGAGAGAAAGTGAGAGATTTCTCTCCAAAATCTCTCAAAAAGTCCAAAATCTGCCAGGTTGGCCTGAAGGCAGACTGAAATTCCAGAGAAGAGTTGATGTTGTAGCTGAGGTCCAAAGGCAGTCCGGATGAAGAATTCTCTCTTCCTTGGGGGAACTCTGTTTTCTTTTAAGGCCTTTAACTGATTAGATGAGGCCCGCCCACATTACAGAGAGTAATCTGCTTTAGTCAAAGTCAGCTAATATAAATGGTAATCTCATCTAAAAATATCTTCACAGCAATATTCAGACTCTTATTTGACCGAATATCTGGGAGCCACGGCTCAGGCAGGTTGACACATAAAATTAACCATCACACCCACTTATCCCCGAACTCCATGAGCATAGAGATTGTGACTGCATGATTCCTTGGTCTATCTCTGGACTCTAGACAATGTACCTAGTATATACAGTATATACCAGGTATATAGCAAAAGCCTCAGTATTTCTTGAAAGATTGGCTGCTTTTGGAGATTGAAGCTACATGGTCCACAACCCAGACTATCACATAGCACAAAGCAGCAGTAGTGGCAGGCAAAAACATTAGAGAGGGCCAGGTCAAAGGGCAGGAACTGTTTACAACCTTTTTGTCTGATGTTACTCAGAGGTGATGCTGTGTCTACAAATGAATCATCAATGAGAAAAGACAGTTAAAGGCCTACAGGTACCTTCTATTCCCAATCAGGGCAAGGGCCAAGTCACAGGTACACTTGGATATTCTTAAAATTATAGTAAATAAAACTAGGCTAACAATTCACTTACAGTACATGAAAGAAATCAAGCCCTCATCCCCCTACAGAATTTTTACTTGATCTGAGTGAGCTTGATTCATACTATTTCTCATGCCGGTGGATATACTGATCTGTAGACATTGTGTGATGGACTTTCAAGGTCATGGATACGAGTAGATATCTGAGCTGAGATTTAAGTACTTCACATCTCTGCTTGCTCATTGCTATATACACAAACAAAAGCATTTTCTCACAAAACGAGTCCAAAATTCATGTCAGCCTTTATTTAGATGCAATTCCTGTTAAGCATTGCTATCACAAATGCAGTTTTTCTTTCTTTGACCTGATTTCTAACCCTGTTTTGTCCTGGGATCCATGACCTTTCTATAAATCATGGTGGTGAATCGTCTGTATCCATTTGGAGAAAATAGGGTTCTGGTGTACTCTGTATTCTTGCTCACGACTTGAGGTTAAGTGGAAATAGCTTTTGAGTCTTTAATTCTCATCCCTTCTGCTTCTGCATGGTTTGGGGAGGTTTTTCACAATCTACTTCTTAACTCTAAGCTTTTCCTTTGTTTGGTTTCTTTGGCTACAAAGTGCTAGAGACTGCATGAGTGACTGGACGGTCGAATCAGTTTAAACAGGGTAAAGAAAACCTGTTTCTAGCTTTGCATCATCTTCTTTCCTCTATCTTTCTTTTGCTCTATCACTAATCTTATTTTGCTTGTTTTTACTATAAAAATACCGTTATGGTTGTTTCTAAATATAAAAATCATATCCATCTAATAATAAAAAAAATTAACTGCTCTGAAAAGTGTAAAGAAAGTAAAATTCATTTCAAATTTAACTTCACTAGATAACCATAGTCAATACTTTGATATATACAATGAAGATAGGCAGGTCTCTCTCTTTCTCTCGTGTGTGTGAATGTGTGTGTGTATGCACATGTGCGTATACACATACTATGTTAGATATTCTCTTTGTGTCTCTCCATAACCCACACTGTCCCAAAAGGCTGCTCTCAATAGGTTTCCTTAGCCTCTGGATTCTAGTTGGCTTGGGCCAATCAGACGCTTCAAAAGGAAGTCAGAAGAAAGGATGAGAGTGAGAACAGAAGATTGAGCTCTTCAGTCCCTTCCCTGCTGGCTTGCCTGAAGCAGCTTGTGTTCCTCTGTAAAGCCTCTCTCAAGATAGATACTTCTACAACTCTCTTAACTTCTAGATTCTGCTAACCACTGCCTGCCGCCTCCCATCAGGCTTAGGGGTTGTAAGGGATCCACTGAAACTAACCCCAGGGTATGCATTATTCCTTGTGTTCCTTTAAAAAGTCCTGTTATTGAAAAATCCTCCAATTATCCTATTTTGAATGTGCCACCTATTGCCTGTCCTTATGAACAACTTCCCCTACACAACACACACACACACCCTATTTTACTGAAATGGGGCAAATGATGCATGCTACTCAAACATTTTATTATTATGTACCATAATTTGATTTTCTAATCTTTTCTTAATGGATATTTAGATTATTTCTTTTTTTTTTTCCGCTCTATAACCAATGAGGTCATTAACATCTTCATTTATATATCTTGCCAAATTTTTGCAAGGTAATTTTATGGGAAATTCCTAACAGTGGAGTTTCTTTGTCAAAGGGTATGTGTATTTTTAAACTTGATAGGTACTGTTAATTTTTTTCTTGTAGATTGTTGCATCAATTTGGATCAGAACGAACATTTCTGTCTCCTGCACGTGCTCACCAGTAGTGTATTTTATCAAACACTTCAGTCTTTGCCAATCTGAAATATGGAAAATATCATTGCCATTTTAATTTTTATTTCTTTAATTATGAGCAATATTGAACACGTTTCATGTGTTTTTTTAACCATTTGTTTTCTTATGCTGAGAACTCTTTATTCGCATCCTTTGCCCATATCAATTATGATACTTATTTTCAAGACAAAGAGCAGCTCCTTTGGTGGAAAAAATATGTAATCATAGAGCCTTCCTGATTTTACCCTAAAAGATGTTTTTGAACATTGCACTTTTCTTTTAGGTTTCGAAGTTGCGTTTTTCTAAATTTAATATGATTGGAGTTCCAAGATGAGGAGTCGCAGTTTATAGGCACTCTGCTTGGTGGAGGCTGCCTTGCTGCCTCTGAGATTGGATGGTGGTCTCACTTTAAATACTAGCCAAAGCTTTATGTATTCTCTTCCTATTATCAGCCTCCAGGCATTTGCCTGGCATTTCTTGACCTGTACTTTGCACTTCCAAAGTGAGTTTTAATGGACATAGTTTGTCACCATCTTTCACTGACCCAATCAGCTCATTTCAGTGGTGTACCCATGCAGTAAAAGCAAGGAGCCCCATGGAACACACATCTAAACATGTCAACAGTGAGGTCTATATTCAGAAATACCTAGAAATGTGTGCAAAATGTAGACCATCTTGTTACACTTTAAACGATCCAGGTAGGTTTGAACTGTATCCAGGTTTTCATGGGAAGTAACTAATGGAGTGGAGCATGAGGAATAACATTATGCCTTGACCAATGCTTAGAGCTTATTGCCAAGAAAAATCAAGTTCATGGAAGCATGTCAGGGAGAATTTAAGAAAACCAGCTTGGCGGTGAATTTTTTAGACTCTGATTAAAAGAGGATTTAAATGTTAAAATACACACACACATGTATAGTGTATTATGGTTTCTTTATTTTATCCAGAGAATTTCAACCTAGAATTACTAGCTGTTCTGACTAGTCCCATCAGAAATTGTGTTGTTTCTCCTAGTGGACTAGATTTGGCCATCCTGGGTGGAGCAGTGGTGTCTTCCTCAGTAGGAAAGGACGTATAGGAACTGAAGCCGGTTGGATACCTATGAAGCCCTGGTGAGTCACTGTGTTATCCATGGCCAAGGTGCTCCATTCAATGTTCTCAGTGATCTTCTGGAATAAGAATTGCCATCTCCACTCTTTGAAGTTAAGCAGCACCCTCCAGATCACATGGAATAAGGAATGTGGTGTTGGATTTTAACTTAGGCCTTTCTGACTCCAAACTCTGTGCTACTCCCGCTGTACTAGTGCTTCTCAAACTATCTGTGACATAGGACATTTTTTTGTTTTTCTGTCACAGACCAATACATGGTCCAACTAATGCAAGATTAGTATGGAGATCCTGGAACTCATCATGCAAATTCAGTGACATCCAAATTGATCTAGATCCTAATTAATGAGAAGAATCCACTGACCACAGGCTTAGATGTCAAGATAATGTCAAACTGCTAGAAAAAAATTCTAAAACTTCTAAACGTTGTACTTACTACCTTCTGGTAACAAGTAACTTGCAGAACAGCTCTGCTCTATAGACCCCATTCTGTGTTTCACGGCACTAGAAAAACTGCTAAAGTCTAATTTATTATCTACTTTACAAAAGACCACACATTATTATTGAATTAAAAGTATGGAAGTTAGAATTCTACCTTTATGGTGAAATAAACCTATAAAAAGTGGTCATTCAAAGCTTTCGTAAGAATAAATTATTCCCTGAGGAATGTGCTTGATAAGTAATAAACATGGAAAGCCGTTGTTTGTTTTCCATTAGGCAGAGGAAAACTAATTTCACAGTTTGCTGTAACTGAATGTTTGGCATTTGTTGCATTGAATATCTTTATTCTTATTCTGTGTTGTGGCTATTTAATCTTTTCCTTGGAAAATTACTTTTTATTTAATGAGATGTTTTGCTCAGTCCATTTGTAAATAAAGCAACCATACTTAAATAATTCAGATTCCTGTGGTTCTCATTTTACATCTGATTTCCTTCTTGGCTGATCTGCCAGTCTACACAGCTTGATTACTTTCCCAAATTATCTTGCCGGGAATACTCCACAGGCTCTTTCCTATGAAAACTATATTAAACCTTTAATAATTGAGCAAGTTTGGCACTGTCACACCTTCCTCAAAGTGCACTTATCTTGAAGGCACTATTCCATGAAAACCATAAAAAAAAAATCGCTCTGGTATCAGCATGAGCAGTATTGAAATGATCCCTGGGTATTTAAAGAAATGCTTTTAACTAATTAGAAAAACATTTAATATCTATCTACAAATTGTTTCTCTTCAAGGTGTTTTGACCTAAACAACATACATGTATAGTAATGTGTTCCTGCTTTAAAAATTATTTTGTAAAGAAAATAACATACATTTCCCTTCTTTTGTGAGTTTTTCTCTTGGTTGTAAAGAACAGTAAAAAGAAAGTTCTGTATAACAGCATATCTTTATTAAGATCATGTAGAACTTCTGTAAATAGTATAATAATCGCTCTTTCTGCTGATCAACAGAGCCATGAATGTGTATCTGTCATGAAAGTTCTGAATTTGGAGGGTCAGGATGCAGTTAATCTTTGTTTTTTAAGGAGATAGTAATAAAATATTTTGTATTTGCCTAAATCATCATTTGGACTAATGAAAGACTTGAAGAAAAAACAAAGAAAAATGTCTGCAAACATTATCTACTTGATTAAATGATAGAAAAAAACCCGAAACATAAATCAATAAAGGGAAAATATCCAAGACTAACCCAATTCCTCATGCTCTCTGTAAGAGAAGGGCTGTGATCTCTGCCCTATGTGCTGTATATTTCATGCTGGCAGTTGTCACCCCAGAGTAGGTGGCTTTTAGATGGTTGGGAACCACATCTCTCTGAGTGATTCTGCACAGCCAAGCAGAGTTCTTAAAGCTATTTCACACTGATTATACTATTTCTGTCTAACTTTTAGGTCTGTATTTGTTTCCTAGGCCTGCCATAGCAAAGTACCACAAATGGGTGGTTTATATCAATAGACATTTATTCCTTCACAGTTCCAGAGGCTGGAAGCCCGAGACCAGGGTGTCAGCAGGGCCGTGCTCCCTCCGAAACCTGTGGGGAGGATCCTTCCTTGCTTCTTCCAGCTTCCGGGGACTTGCCAACAATCTTTGGTGTTCCTTGGCTTGTAGCTGCCTCACTACAATCTCTGCTTTCATTGTCACATGGTGTTCTATGACCATCTCCTAAGGACATCTCTCATGTTGGAGTAGAGTGGGCCCTTAGTCCAACATGACCTCATCCTAATTACATCTGCTATGACTCTATTTTCAAAGAATGTCACATTCTGAAGTAATTAGGGTTAGAACTTCAATATATCTTTTTGGGGGCACACAATCCAATCCATAACAAGGACTGAATGACATCACTGTAGTTTCAGATGAATATTCTGGCTAATGCAGTGTTTTCTACTGTCAAGCAAGTATTTATTAAAGCCTGTAGAACTTCCTGAATGCCAGATGCTGTAACACACACGCACACGCACACACACACACACACTCATTACAGCATTACCAATCTAAGAGTTCTTAATTTTTCTTTTTGTAAATCATAAGTGACCTTGATAAAGCTTGGGTGATTTTCCCAGGGTGGAATTTGGAGATGGGGATTGGCGTAGAGCTTCCATAGCACATTGTTTATGTTCTGAGCGTTGTGCTGGCCACATTTATCAGCCTGTTTCCTTCATACCAAAGCACTAGTAGGTAGACTAATAATAAAATTCCATAGATGAGGAAAACATGACCTAGAAATAAGGCATTAACTTGTCCTAGAGAGTTATATGGATGAGCCAGTATTCAGTCTGTACCATACAACCTTCCAGTTCTCTGGGAGCAGAGAGAAAGCAGAAAGAGAGGTTGAAGAAATTGTACATGACATGATAGGTAGTATCTTTTCAGCAAAGTTTGCAGTGCTGTAACCTACCAAAGCTGGTAACTTCTTAGGTCGCTTGAAATTGCCCACAGCACAGTGACTGTCACATTTTCTTAATTTATCACTGGAACATCTTGGTAACTTTTATTTGCATAGTAATAAATTGCCTTAATTTAACTTCTAATATAAGAATCGAATAAGGTTAATTGAGGTCCCAGAACACATATGAAGAGTCAGAGACTTAAATACCAAAAACCTTTACCCCACCCAGAGCAATGAACATATAGCAGAACCGGTGATAGGGTCATGATTGCTGTATAATTACAACTGTGTACTAGTAATTATTGCACCAAGCCGTATTGACCATCAAATCAGAAATCAATATGTCAAAAGTTGTTTGTACTGTATGGCCTTCCTAGTAAGCTAGCCAATGCCACAATCTTTATAATTACTATTGTGCCTGTAGTAACAGATCATACAACGCTTCATCTCCAAATACTTTGTCTCCCACCTAGCCACATGCATGTTGCATGTATATATTGCCTGCTATCACACACCCTGGATTACTCACTCCCATCTCTCCACAGCAAAAAGGGTTATCTTTTCATTTCTCGAACATATGAGCAACCCAATTCCAGAATCCCATTTAAAAGCCCACTTCTCAGGGCTACCCCTGGCATCATTCACTGTATTTTTATCATTATTGTAGCAGGAAACAGCATACTCAAAGTAGATTATTTGAGAAAGCTTCACAAACCTGTGGACAGGGAATAGGAAAACCACAAAGAATAATGCAATACCCCAGGACCAGAAAGAGTGGAACGTCATGACCACCCCTAGGCTTGAAAGAGCAAGGGCAAGGAGTAGTTAACAAAACATCAGAAGTAAGAGAGCTCTGTCTGGAAGGTCACATCACAGATTCTGGATCTTTAATTCAGGGTTACAATAGCTCACTGAGAATTCAACAGGAGAGGAACAAGGGAAATAAATACTGTGACCTCATTCTCCTCTTCCCCTCCAGTTTCCAGTTGGGCAAACCCAGCCAGAAACTGGAGGACAAGGGATGCAGTCCATGCAAATCAGCTACCCAGGGCACGGGTCAGGGTAGGGAAAGATGGAAAATATGTCTGCAGGGGGAAAGGGAAGATACATGGTGCACACTTTCCAGCAAGGCAAAGCATTTCCATTGGATTCAGTAGGAGTCAAGGACACAGACTCTGTAGGGAAACATTTGTCTCCTCTTGTCAGATTTCCCCCAACTTTAGACCTTAACAACATCCACAGCATGGACTCCAGGGCATGCTGAGAAGACTGCTTCGACCTTCCCCTTTCTTCCATCAACAGGCCCCCAGCAAGTTTCAAGAGAGGCCAACTTGGCCCAACATTGCCCAGAGCAGATTTAGAGTCCTTCAGAGCTACTAGTGCTCCCAGGAAGCTCTCCAATCCATGTCCTTGGTTCTTTTCCCCCAGAGTAGTTCTCATCCGACCTCAATAAATTGGCTACTGGACCAATCCCAAGAAAGTGATGGTTCATTTTGACTAAGAGTTCAGCAGGACTAATCACACAGGGCCTTTCATTCCTATTTACTTTGGTCACTGCAGGAGGCCGTCCATCCTCACTCAGATCCTTATCCCTATGTGGATTTGCAGAGAGCTTTATATTGTTCTGACTCACTTTCAATTGTTCTGCTGCTTCATGAGACCTTTCTCTCTTGCCTCCTGGGACACCTGGTTTTTCTTCAGCAAAAGTCCTTGCATCTTCCCCTTACTTAAAACCTTTTCAAGAGATGACTCAGTTTTCTCGTGTTCCTAGTGTATCTCAGATCCCAGAGGTAAGAGTATATATATATATATATATATCTTCATCCTAGCTTATGCTTCCAGACCCTTCTTTATTTTTCTCCCTCCTCATCAAAAATGCTCCATAAAAGCAACTGCCACCAGGCATTCTTCACTGATACTATCAGCCATCCCTCCTTAATACAGATGTATATTATCCTCAGCATCACCCCCATTGAAGATTTTAGTGCATACCTTGCTATCCTTATGTCTAGACTATGGCTGTTATCATTTCTGACTTCAGTATTTAACACTTTGTCCTCTCAGTTCCTTCACCTCCTGAGTCCCAACCATCTTTTTCCTGCTGTCATAAATAGACTTCAGCCCATGTTCCCCAATACTTCTTTTTTGTGCTGTGGTAACATTGGCTTGTAACATTATACGAATTTCAGGTGTACATCATTATATTTTGATTTCTGTGTAGATTGCATCATGGTCACCACCCAAAGAGTAATTACCATCCATCGCAACACACATGTGCCTAATCCCCTCTTTCACCCTCCTCCCTCCCCTCTTCCTCTCTGGTAACCACCAATCCAATTTCTGTCTCTATGTGATTGTTTGCTATTGTTTTTATCTTCTACTTATGAGTGAGATCATACAGTATTTGACTTTCTCCCTCTGACATATTTCGCTTAGCATAATACCCTCAAGGTCCATCCATGTTGTCACAAATAGCCACATTTCATCATTTGTTATGGCTCAGAAGTATTCCCTTAGGTATATATACCACATCTTGCTTATCCATTCATCCAATAATGGGCAACTAGGTGGCTTCCAAGTCTTGGCTTGTGAATAACGCTGAAATGAACATGGGGTGCATGTATCTTTATGCATTCGTGTTTTCCTGTTCTTTGGATAAATACCCAACAGTGGAATAGCTGGATCAAACGGTAGTTCTATTCTTAATTTTTTGAGGAATCTCCATACTGCATTCCATAGTGGCTACACCAGTTTGCACTTTCACCAGCATGGTATGAGGGTTCTCTTCTTTCCACATCCTCTCCAACACTTGTTGTTTCTTTTCTTGTTAATTATAGCCATACTGACTGGAGTGAGGTGATATCTCATTGTAGTTTTGATTTGCATTTCCCTAATAGTTAATGATGTTGAGCATCTTTTCCTGTGCCTGTTGGCCATCTGTATGTCTTCTTGGGAGAAGTGTCTGTTCAAATCTTTTGCCCATTTTTTAAGAGTTGTTAGTTTTTTTGTTGTTGAGATATGTGAGTTCTTTATATGTCTTGGATATTAACTCCTTATCAGATATATAGTTTGCAAATATCTTCTATCAATTGTTACATTGTCTTTTCCTTTTGCTGATGGTTTCCTTTGCTGTGCAGAAGATTTTTAGTTTGATGTAGTCTCATTTGTTTATTTTTTCTATTGCTTCCTTGCCAAGTAAGACATGGTCCTTGAAAATATGCTTCTAAGACACATGTCGAAGAGCGTATTGCCTATGTTGTCTTCAAGAAGTTTCATGGTTTCAGGTCTTACATTCAAGTCTTTGATCCACTTTCAGTTAATTTTTGTGTATTGTGTAAGATAATGATCTACTTTCATTCTTTTGCATGTGGCTGTCCAATTTTCCCAACACCAAATATTGAAGATACTTTCCTTTCTCCATTGTATGTTCTTGGCCCTCTTGTCGACAATTAGCTGTCCAGAGATGTGTGAGTTTATTTCTGAGCCCTCGATTCTGTTCTGTTTATCTGTGTGTCTGTTTTTTTGCCAGTACCATGCTGTTTTGGTTACTATAGCTTTGCAGTATATTTTGAAATCAGAAAGTGTGATACATTCGGCTTTCTTCTTTTTTCTCAGTGTTCCTTTGGCTATTCAGGGTCTTTCGTTGTTCCACATAAATTTTAGGATTCTTTGTTCTATTTCTGTGAAAAATTTTCTTGGAACTTTGATAGGAATTGCATCAAATCTGTAGATTGCTGTAGGAAGTATGGCCATTTTAACTATGTTAATTCTTCCAATCCAAGAGAATGGAATATCTTTCCATTTTTTGTGTCTTCTTCAATTTCTTTCAACAATGTTCTATAGTTTTCAGTGTACATATCTTTCACCTCTTTGGTTAAGTTTATCCTTAGGTATTTTATTCTTTTTCTTGCAGTTATAAATGGGATTTTACTCTTAATTTCTCTTTCTGCTAATTTATTTTCAGTGTATAGAAACAACTGATTTTTCTATGTTGATTTTGTATCCTGCAACTTTCCTATATCCATTTATTATTTCTGAAAGCTTTTTGGTGGATTCTTTAGGGTTTTCTATATATAAAATCATGTCATCTGCAAATAGTGACAGTTTTCCTTCATTTCCAGTTTGGATCCCTTTTATTTCCTTTTCTTACCCAATTTCTCTGGCTAGGACTTCCAATACTATGTTAAATAAGAGTGGTGAAAGTGGGCATCCTTGGCTGGTTCCTGTTCTTAGAGGGATAGCTGTCACTATTTCTCAATTGAGAATGATATTAGCTGTGGATTTGTCATACATGGCTTTTACTATGTTGAGGCACTTTCCTTCTATACCCATTTTATTCTGAGTTTTTAACATAAATGGCTGCTGTATCTTGTCAAATGCTTTCTCTGCATCTATTGAGATGATCATGTGATTTTTATTCTTCATTTTGTTAATGTGATGTATCATGTTAACTGATTTGCAGATGTTGAACCATCCCTGCATCCCTGGAATAAATCCCACTTGATCATGGCGTATGATCTTTTTAATGTATTGTTGTTTTTGATTTGCTAGTATTTTGTTGAGGATTTTTGCACTGATGTTCAATAGTGATATTGGCCTGTAATTTTCTTTTTCTGTGTTGTCCTTATCTGCTTTTGGTATAAGGGTAATTTTGGCTTTGTAGAATGAGTTAGGAAGCTTCCCCTTCTCTTGAATTTTTTTGAAGAGTTTGAGGAGGATAGGCAGTAATTCTTTGAATTTTTGGTAGAATTGACCAGGGAAGCCATCTGGTCCTGGACCTTTATCTTTGGGGAGGTTTTTGATTATCGTTTCAATCTCATTACTGATGATTTGTCTACTCAAATTCTCTCTTTCTTCTTGATTCAGTTTTGGAAGGTTCTATGATTCTAAGAATTTGTTCATTTCTTCTGGATTATCCAATTTGTTGGCGTAAAGTTTTTCATAGTATTCTCTTATAATCTTTTGTATTTCTGAGGTGTCCACTGTAATTTCCCTTCTTTCATTTCTGACTTTATTTATTTGAGCATTCTCTCTTGTTTTCTTGGTGAGTCTGGCTAACGATTTGTCAATTCTGTTTATATTTTCAAAGAACCAGCTCTTGGTTTCAATGATATTTTCTATTTTTTTTTTTTGTCTCTATTTCATTTATTTCTCCTCTGATTTTTATTATTTCCTTTCTCCTGCTGATTTTGGGGTTTGGTTGTTCTTTTTCCACTTCCTTCAGGTGCACTGTTAGATTGTTTATTTGAGATTTTTCTTGTTTGTTAAGGTAGACCTGTATTTCTATAAACTTCCCTGTTAGAACCACTTTTGATGCATCCCATAAATTTTGACACGTTGTATTTTCATTTTCGTTTGTCTCCAGGTCTTTCTTTATTTCTCCTTTGATTTCTTCATGACCCAATTGTTATTCAATAACATTTTGTTTAATCTCCACATATTTGTGGCTTTTCTGATTTTCTTCTTGAAGTTGGTTTCCAGTTTCATACCATCATGGTCAGAAAAGATGCTTGTTATTATTTCAGTCTTCCTTAATTTATTGAGACTTGTCTTGTGGCTTAATATGTGATCTATCCTGGAGAATGCTCATTTGAAAAGAATGTGTAGTCTACAATTTTTGGATGGAATGTTCTGTATATATCTACTAAGTCCATCTAGTCTAAAATGTCATTCAAGGTCAATGTTTCCTTATTGATCTTCTGTTTGGATGATCTATCCATTGGTGTAAGTGGAGTGTTAAAGTCCCCTACTATTATTGTGTTACTGTCTATTTCTCCTTTTACGTCTGTTAATAATTGCTTTATATATTTGGGTGTTCCTATGTCGGGTGTATAAATATTTATAAGCATTACATCCTCTTGTAGGATTGTTCTCTTTATCATTATGTAGTGCCCTGCTTTGTCTCTTGTTACAGTTTTTGTTTTAAAGTCTATTTTGTCTGATGTAAGTATTGATAACCCCAGCTTTCTTTTCATTGCCATTTGCATGGAGTATCTTTTTCCATCCTGTCACTTCCAGTGTGTGACTTTCTTTAAGTTTGAAGTGTTTCCTGTATGCAGTATACACATAGGTCTTGTTTTTTCAATCCAATCGGCCACCCTATGCTTTTTGATTGGAGCATTTAGTCCATTGACATTTAAAGTTGCTATTGATAAGTATGTACTTATTGCCATTTTGTTACTTTTTTTCTGGGTATTTTAGTAGTTCTTCTCTTTTCATTCTCTTGTTCTCTTCCCTTGGGGTTTGATGGTTTTCTTTAGTATTATGTTTGGGTTTCTTTTTCTTAAGTTTTTGTGTATTTATTATAGATTTCTGGTTTGTGATTACCATGAGGTTAACATATAGCGACCTACATATATAGCAATCTATATTAAGTTGATGGTCTCTTTAATTTGACCTCTTGCTAAAAGCTCTACTCTTTTATTCCCCTCCTCCCACTTTTTGTTTTTGACATCATATCTAACCTCTTTGTGTGTGTGTGTATCTGTTACCTGCTTATCATGGGAATAGGCAATTTTTGTATTTTTGTGTTTTCACCTTCATATTATCCTCATAGGTGGTTGATCTGCTACCTTTACTGTATTTTTGCCTTTATCAGTGATTTTATTGCCGTTTTTTTGATAATTTCGTTATTCCTCTTCGTGGTCTTCTTGTTCCCACTTAGCTAAGACCCTTTAGCATTTCTTATAAGGCTGGTTTCTTGGTGATTAACTCCTATAATTTTTGCTTGTCTGGGAAACTCTTTTTCTCTCCTTACATTCGGAATGATAACCTTGCAGGGTAGAATATTCTGGTCTATAGGTATTTTCCTTTCAGCACTTTAAATTTATCATGCCACTCCTTTCTAGCCTGTAAGCTTTCTGCTGAGAAGTCAGCTGATAGCCTTATGGAGTTTCTTTTGTACATAATTTGTTGTCTTTCTCTTGGGGCTTTTAGGATTCTCTCTTTATTTCTAATTCTTGACATTTTAATTATAATGTGCCTTGGTGTGGATCTCTCGGGGTTTATCTTGTTTGGTGCTCTCTGTGTGTCTTGTACCTGGGTGTCTGTTTCTTCCTTAGGTTAGGAAATGTTTCAGCTATTATTTGTTCAAATAGATTCTCTACCCCTTTGTCTCTCTCTTCTCCTTCTGGGACCCCTATCACATAAATGTTAGTGCACTTGATATTGCCCCAGATGTCCCTTAGCCTTTTCGCATTCTTTTAAATTATTTTTTCTTTTATTTGTTCAGCTCTGGTGATTTCCTCTAGTCTTTTGTCTAGCTCACTGATCCATTCTTCTATATCATCTACTCTGCTATTGAATCCCTCTAGTGAACTTTTCATTTCCAGTATTGTATTCTTCATTTGTAATTGGTTCTTTTTCATATTTTTCAATTCTTTGTTGATGTTCTCACTGAGTTCATCCATTCTTCTCCCAAAGATCAGTGAGCATCCTTGGCCTTTTGTTTGAACTCTCTGTCAGGTAGATGGCTTATTTCTGTTTCATTCAGTTCTTTTTCTGGGGTTTTGTCCTGTTCCCTTACTTGGAACATCTTCCTTTGCCTCCTCATTTTGCCTCTTTCTCTGTGCTTATATATATGCACTAGGTAGGTCAGCTACATCTCCCAATCTTGGAGAGGTGTCCTTGTGTAAGAGATGCCTTATGAGGCCCAGAAGTGTGCTTCTCTCCTGTTACCAGTTCCAAAAGTTGCAGGAGTGTTCCCTGTGTGGGCTGCATGTCTCCTTCTGTTGTGGCAGGGTTGCTCGTGCTGCAGATACCCTGGGAGGCAGTTCATGCCCTTGGTTAGTGGGTTGTAATGTTCAGCTGTGTGTCACTGCTATAGAGCCATCAGTCACTTTATTGTGTGTGGGGAGCCCCAGCACAGTTGGCTGCAAGGTCTAATAGCACATTCATATTGCAGTTTTTCTGTTAAGTGAGTAGGCCCCCAGTGTGGATCGTTGCTAGGCTCAGGGGCTTAGTATTGCTGAAGGCCTCCAGCTTTCAAGGCTCTTGTCAGCTCTCTTAGGATTGCAGCTAAGTAGGGCTGGCCCAAGGCATGAGAGCACTCAATTGTTTCAGTCATTGGAAGGTGAGGCCAATCCCCTATGTGGCTATTTGAGAATCACAAATCTTCTGCAGCTGACAAGCCCCACCGTCCACGCAGTCACGCACACCATCAGCACAGTTCTACTGCATGCACATGCCCCAACCTCCTAAAGTGGATCCAGTTGCCTCATTGCCAAGGCTCTACCCACTCCACCAATGCCAGACACACTCCACCCACTCCTCATGCATGCCCTGCCCTGCAGAGGCAGACCCCTTGCCCTGCTGCTCCTGGCACCCAGCCTATGAAGGCCCACAAGGTACCCAAGGGCTTGCTGTTGGGTGGGGCAAGTCTCTAGGGCAGGCTGCCTGCCCTGACTGAGCTGGATTAAATCAGTACTCTAGTGGGTGGGGCAGACCCTGGGCTAACAGGCCAGCAGAATAACCCCAATGGTGTCTGCCAGCATCTGAATCAGCACACCTGTACTAGGTCACAATAATGGCTACTGCCAATGTCTCAGTCCATGGAGAAGTCTCACCTCTTACCAAGATGCACTCAGCCTATCAGGTGGGTCTTTTTTCACCAAAGGACTGTGCACCTTTCTTTCTGGTGATTTTAAGTTGCTTTCCCAAATGGGTGAATTTGTGCATGGGCATTTTAAGAGCAAGTTTTTTATTCCCTTATGTCCTATAGCTTTTCTAGGAATATTCCCTATTGTAGTTAATAGCCAGCAAAGTCAGATATTCTGATACTTGTCTTGCTTGTGCTGAGTCCAAAGGATGCTTATAGCATTAACATTCCCTTGTGACGTTCCCACTCCTCCAGGGAAGGTTGTATTCCTTAGGATTGCTCCCGGCCAGCCACGAAACACCGCAGCTTGCAAAGGTGGCACTTTTTCTCTCCAGAAAGGAATTTCTGCTTCTTCCATTTCAGTCAGGACTGTCCCTTGTTGCTGAGGTTCTTTTTATCCATTTTCCAGTTCTCTACCAGTTGTAATTGTTCCCATAGTAGTTGCAAATTTGTTGTGTCCATGGGAGGAGGTGAGTTCAGAGTCTACCTACACTGTCATCTTGACATCTCTGTCTCCAATACTTCTTTTCCTACAATTCTTCAATGTCACTAGGACTTTCAATCCACTTATCTACTGTGCCAGTGCCCTTGTATTTTGCATCCTATATCCCATTACTATAATTACTTCCTTTCATACACTCTCAACTCTCTTGCCCCTCTATCCTCCCATTATATTTGCACAGAATAATCTTTACCATGATTGAACATAATTCTTTATATTCACACTATACCTCTGTCTCAACATCAAAATGACTAGAATAGAATACACAGAAAGCAGACAGGTATCACTTTAAATTTATGACACAAATCTCAAGTGGACTCTCAGTACTGCCAGCAATCCTGCTGTATTATCTTAGTGAAAACACTTTCCCACTCTGTAAGACTACTACTTCACCTATAACCCTCCCTTCACTTCTCCAGTACCCTGTCTTTCTATCTGAACATCAGCTGATGCCTTTGGATCTTTCTAATAAAACATTAAAACAATCAGAAAAGAATGTCTTTATTCTTCTCCCCTAAATCAACATCTGACTTGCATCTGCACTCATATATTCTGCCTTCATCTTCTCATAATTGTTGAAGTGTCCCTGCAGTTACCTAAGTTCAACTCTTTCATCTGGGCATTGAATTCCATCTCCTCTTGCCTACTCAAAAACATTGCTTCCACAATCATCTCTCCTCTGTTCTTCATTGTAAATGTTTCCTAATCTATTGGACTTTAAAGCAAGCAAATGTCTTTTGTGGTTCCTTAACTCCCTCCAACTACTGCTCTTCTCCTTTTTATAATAAAATAGCTCAAAAAGAGCCACCTAGATTCACTGTCTCCATTCCTTTGCATCTCTTTTCCTCTTGAATCTATGCTAACCAAACTCTGTCCTATATCTCTACCCCTAAACTTTCCTTGTCAACATCAACAACACTCTCTACAATACTAAGTTAAATGATCGTTTCATTATCTCCAGTCTACATAACCTCTCACTCACATTTGGTCTTCTCGAAATTACTTAATCACTTACCTTCTGGAACAACAGAATCTCCGGGTTTCCCTCTGTCTTCAGGGGCTCTTCTTTCTCAGGATCTTCTTTCTTGACCTCTTAATGTTGTGCTCCCACAAGATCTCATCTTCACACCTCTCCTTTTATCTATCCAAATTTATTCTTTAGATTATTTCATCCATCCCCATGGCTTCAAACACCATATATTCACTCATGATTCTTAGATATATACATTCCCAACCTGACTCTCTAGCCTGCATGTCCCAAACAGAACTGTTGATTCCTTGCTACCTCCTCCTCCAACCTGCTCCCCACCAGTCTACCCCAGCTTAGAAAACCACACCACAATCCATGTAGTTGTTCAGACCCACTTCTTCTCTTTTCCCAGAACCCGGATTTAAACCATTAAAATTTTGCAGATGTGACCATTTATTGACACCTACATGGCCTTTCAGCTCATAAAATATACCATCACTCCTCACCTGGGTTATTGAAGTGGATAGTTTACTCATCTTCCTACTTTTACTCCTGGCTTCCTATACTCTGCTCTCCACTCAGTAGCCAGAATAATCTTCTTAAAAATGTCTATCTGACCTTGTCACTTTCCTACTCAAACCCCCCGAATGTTTCCAACCATATTTATGGTAAAATGTAAACACCTTACCATAACCTCTAGTCTACCTTCAACCACTGCCCCCAACTCACTGTGTTATTTTTGAGTTTTGGCTGTTCATGTCCATACCAAACTCTTTTCCTCCTCACAGCCTTTGAGTTGTCATTCCCTGTCTTGAGAAGATTCTTTCTTAGGTATTCACTTGACTTGTCTCCTCCTTCTATTCAGGACACTGCTCAAATATTACTCTTCAGTGAGACATTCCCAGACTGCCCAACTGAAATAGAGCCATCTTCTCAAAATATAAAAATTAAAATCAAGGTCATTTTTTGTTATATTCTTGAGCTAAAGAAATAATGGTATTCAATTCTAACTATCCAAGAGAGGTAAGATAAAACCAAGTAAGTAACAAGGATTGTGACATTGAAGAAGAATAATGATCCTAAGAAGTTGAAATCAATTTTACATTTAATTTTTTTATACTTCACAATACCACATCAAGAATCAAGGGACATGTATTGCAATTATCTACAAAACCGTATAAAACATAATGATTATAAAAATCAAGATTAGACTCTACATCGTGTGGCATCAAAATTTTATATAAGAGGTAAAATTCAATAACTACTGCTTCAATTCTTGTGACATTGAAGCCATGATGCCATTGATTTGAATTTTGCTGTTATAGGCCTGAGCCATGTTTCGAAGGAGAGAATATTTCTCCTTGGGTCTTACTTTTACTTCTAAAAGCAATCAAAGTACTGAAGCATTTATGAATGGATTAGAAGTATCAAGCATCAATCACTTTCAGAATCTTATCAACTAGGAAACTAATTCCCCTAAAACATATTTTTGTTGAAATACTATTAGAGTTGAGTCTTATATCAAAATAGCAGACATGAAAAATATGTCCACTTTTCAAACTGAGGGAACACATGCAATGTGTCTTACTCTGCAATTGCACTAAACATTGATTCAGCGGCTGGATGCAAGGTTCACTTAATCTGGGGATGCTTAGTGAAAAATTAATGAGGCTATTACTTTTTTAGCTTTGCCTCCAATCCAATAAAAAGACTATTATTTCCCACAGTCAGGTGTCTTATTATTAGATCACTAACATTTTCAAAAACGTTTCTGCATAAAGATGAGTTTAAAGCAATTCATACATAGGCACAAAACTTTCCAGTTTTAATATATGAGGGATAATAATAAAAGTTTATCAGAAGTATTTACTTCCCCCATTATGATGCCAGTTTTCTTACTTCATGACTCTACATAGTTATAGTTATTAGAATAGAAATAAACCTCCTCTTTAAAAGGAGAAATAAAAATACATACAACCTTTCTCAGATGTCCATGAGTATAAAACAAAGAAAATAGATTTAGGAAAGATAATGCCCATGTGGCTCCAGGCTAGGGAAATGAAGAATGGTCTAGCAGGTAAGAATGTATATTTCAATCATCTTGTATTTCAGAAAACGTTTCCCAACACAAATTCCACTTTGTGAAATCTATTCTTTTAAATTTTTTCAATCATAGAGTTGGGAGTAGGGCACTTTTCTTGTAGATCTGAGTCTGTGAATGATCACTGTAATGAACAGCTCTCTATACTGTGTGCTCCTGTTCTGTCCTTCTCTTCAGCCAGAACGTGCTGAGCATATGATGTGCTGTCAACAACAACTTGTCAATCACCTTATATTTTGTCACCCAAAATAAATTTCAACAACAAAATATGATCCAGTAGATCGCTGTTTCTCCTAGTGCAGTTCACAAAGCATTAGCGATACAGTAGGAAATTTTATACGGCATGCCAACAAGCTATTTTTGTTTCATTTTAGAAATTTTCATATATTTTAAAATGTATTAAGATACTCCCCAACCTTCTTATTTCATGGATATTAAATTTATGTATATTTATTAAATATCTAAAGTGAGTTATTTAAAAAAAGATTAAAGTTTACTAAAGATTATGCTAGTAAGCATGAATGGCATGAATGGCATCCTCTTTGTCTTTACTGCAGCAGTGTTGGCCAGTGTTGAATTACATTCAAATCAACTCATTTACTAGCCATTGTGAGCTCTAATAGTGGTAAATTTTCGTGCTAAATGCGAAACTATACCTTCACTGGTGCTTGAGTAAGAGTGTAAGACAGAGAAAGAGGTAAGTACTATTTGAGCATATCAAGAGTTCCAAGAGATGAGCAAAACAATTTTCTGGTAGTTCAGAAGAACTGAAAATCACATGCAGTTGGAGGACCTTATGAAAGGCTTTATGACAGAGGTAGCAATCAAGGAAACTTGAAACTTAGATTCTCACCCTTTGGGATAAGATGAGGAAACCGTATTCCAAGCAGCAAATGGCAAAAACAAAGCACTTGAAGTCATTCTCGAAGGGAAGAAAGTCATCTTTAAATACTAGAGTGGGGTCAAAAGGGATTAAATTTAGTTATATTTCTAGAGGGCTTTAAAGAAATGACACTTCACTTGTTAGAATGGAATTTTTCTTATCCAAGATTTTTTGCTAACCTTAAGTTTTCTTATTTGGGATCTCATGTTTGACTACAGAGGCTTTTTTTAAAATGAGTTACTCATTTGAAATCTATACTTGGAAGTGTTGTATTTTCTAAGACTCAACAGGGATTGACTATATTTTTAAAGATCAATTCCTAGGGGACAGCGTTTTTATACATAAAACTTAATCCCTTGACATACTCCACAAAGACAAAAATCCTTTTGTATTCATGATGCTTATTTCTAGTTCTGACATTTCTGTCTTCCAAGGTGGCTTCCTTAATCAGAGTACAGTAAATGGCTTTAGTTCATCACCAAGTAATTTTTAATTAGAAGTGCTTTAAGAAAACTCTTCTTAAAGTTCAGCTGCAGAGTTTATACCAGAGATGCTTGACAATGAGCTGTCAATCGATGGATTTATTTTTCATCTTGGTGTTGTTTTTCTATGACAGTATCCTGGGTAGGCAGGGAGATTATGCAGATTCTAAATTAAATTGCAATCTGCTTGTAATCATCTCTTATTAATGCGATACATTGGATATATTGAGAGTATAGATTTTCCAAGAAATTGTATTGATGAATTGGAATTCTCCTAGGATTGTTTCTATCCAGCTGAAGCTGACAGGCAGTGATGCTGGGAAGTGTTCTACAAAGCTTGAAATATTGAGTGGAATCCATGAACTCAAAATAACCCCTCTTACCACTGTTTTTCCTGAGATTAAACTCTTAGCCAAATTCTATTTCACTTGTGGTTCTTGGCAATGATAATCAGAATTCCAAATAATTTGGGGGAAATACCATACGCACTATTTTTCTTTTACAGATTCCTAATACAAATTAACTTATTTAAGGAATTGAGAATTTCTAAAGTTAATTATATCATTATTTATTTCACTTATACAGAGAAAGATGCATATTAGAATCTCCATTCTATCATCTCCCAATAAAATTTTGTTGCTGTACTATTATTCTCATTTGTGTCTTCCATCCCTTAAACCAATATATGAAGGATGCTACTAACATATTTAATTGACTGCAGTTTTTCATTCGCCCTAAGACTCAGAAATCAGTCAACAGGAAAAATTGCCAGCAAAACAAACTCTAAGTGTAAAAGTAGATGTTTGTTTGTTTTGAGAAGTCACATCTCTTAGATAATCTTTAAGCTATATCAAAGACAGGACAAGATTAAGACAAAATATGAGTTGGGGATTCAGGAAGAATATTAGGTAATAGAAATCAAATAAAGTGAACGTAGCAACAACACTATTGAGAGTAATTTACAATGACATTGCACAATTTTCTACCCTCAGTAAGGAAAGGAGGAATATGAGGACATATACTTGATTTGTATTGGCACAAAGAAAAACTAAAAATACACGCATCTAACTAATGAAATTGTTACCAGCAGGAAATCAGATGCTGGACAGTAGAAAAATCCCAGCTTGGAGCAAGACTTCTCAAAGCAAAGGTTTTACAGTATTTTGATATTTGAATCACGTGAATGTTTCAAATTAAACTTAACAATAAAAACAAAACAAAACACTGCTGCATTTTTAACGCAAACAGAGTTTCTTTAGTTGCTCATAAGAAAAAGTTCAAAAGTGTAATAGATAATAGTGCATCCATGTTCAGAATTTCTTTTCTTCATAACGAAGACAGTAGTATATAAAGAGAAGGAAAGAGAAGGGAGAAAAAACTGGTTCCGACTCTGTGGAGCAAACGTTGCTAATTTATGGGAATGAGAATATCAATTCCTGTCGAATATATGAGAGTTTGCAGTGGTTCCCTGTGAATGGACAGTCACACGCAGGCATAGCAGACAGACCCAATACAAATGGAAAATAGAGAATACAGTAAATAAAGAGGACATATTAATGGAAACCAATCTCCTTCTTCAAACACGTGGGCAACTAAATTTTTGAACTATGTCTGTTTTTTGAATGACATCAGAATTTTTTAGCTATCTGTAAAGAATCTAATGTAAAAGATGAATCTTCTTCTCAGGGGAAAAATACACACATATACACATACACAAAATTGTGCATACAATTTAGAAGTTAATGCTGAAGCCCACAGATCTCAGGGGACAAGCCTCCATATTTTAATAGGCAAAAGTAGATAGTCTGAGCCCTAGAGAACTTCAATTAATTCTCAGATCTGCCACTGATGGCTAAGGGACCTTGGATAAATTACTTCATCTTCCCGAACCTCGGTCTCCACATCTTCAAAATGGAATTGCCTACCCCAATATTACCAGCATACAGGAAAAATGCAACAAATATTAAGCATTACTTTTACTATAATATGGCAGCTGTCAAAATAGAATTAGGAATTCCACAGCTGAGTGAAAAGATAGTTTGTCAAATCATATCAGGGGAGCTGATAAGTCCCGCTTCAACAGCTCCCAGACAAATTGAGCCTCATTTTGATATTCAGATGTAAGTGTTCTGTCTTTTCATGTCTATACCCAGATATCTTTCCTCTCATAATAATTTCAGGGAGACTATGCAGCATCCTCAATCCGCTGGTGTTAGGCCAGGCTTCACCTGTTTCAAGGAGAGAAAACTAGAGTTCATTCAGTCAGGGAAGTAATTCCATGTTCTGGGGCTTTGTTTCTATGACAGTCTTACGGACTGGTTGGCGGTGCTACAATCTAATTGAATTCTTGACGCACACACCAGCTTTGAGAGTCTGGAGGTAGTGCCTAAACGTGCAAAGAACAGTGCAGGTTGGGAACATTTGTTAAGGCAGTGCTATTTTGAAAGCTATAGAAATATATGATTATACGAAATCATGATTTCTGTGTCACTGGTACCTTCAAGATATGGGCTGTACTACTAAAGAACAGTGTGCTAAGCTGTCCTTTATTTGAAGGGGAAAAAATCAGATCCCTTTGGAATAATGCAAAGATTAATCAAAAAGCTGTCACATTTCCCTAACATTTTAAACTGTCAGGGGATTCTTTTTATGTGAAGATAATATCAGTTTCTAACAAGGCGAAGACTTAGAAAAGCCCACTAAGCTTTAGGTTATCAATACCTTTGCAGTCTTTGGCCCACTTTGTATAATTATATAAAGAGAAAATTGAAAATAAGTTGATAAATTGAGCTCAGCATGAGCCTGAGCATTTGCTTCCTGTTCATCATCCCTTCAGGAATTTTACTCTAGTTGTTGCTTCCATCTCATTCCGCCTCCTTGGTGGTTTTCAAAGATGAGCCAAAAATGAACTTAATAGTTAATGGCTTCAGCTGTGAAGGCAGTTGAATGGCTATGTAGCTGACATAAAGAACATGAGGGATAAGCATACTTCCATTCATTTTCTGTTCTGCCATACTTTTAAAAAAAAATACTTGAGATTTAAATGACAAGTAACAAATTGATGACATGTACTCCTGACTAATTAAGTGAAGCCCTCGTTCTATATGGCTCTTGACCTTTAATAGCCATGATAATATCAGCATCATATCAATAACCTACTATTACGCATTTAAAGTGTCCACTTCACTGCCACTGAGTATAACAATTGAGAGGAAACAAACGAAGGATAAGAATGTTTAGCTAGTGCTGTTTCAGTGATGTAAACCTTGCAAATCTATTCATCATTGCCTCTCTTTTTCCTGAGAATGGCTTTTTTATATCAATTCACTCTTTTAAAAACTTAATGACTTTCGAATTTGCTTTATTCAGTTAGTTCTGTATAGCAATAATCACATCCCATGCTCATTTTAGGATACAGTTCGAAGATTTGTTATACAGATTTGTGCTCTCCCTCTCAAGCTCCTCTCTCAATGCGTGACCACTTTGAGGTCACTAGGCTTGGGTGAGAAGACCATACTCTGAATCTGGTCGTTTCCCTAAGACAAAGCCATTTAGCCCAATTTTTTTTTATAATTTAAGGCCTCAAAACATTTGGTTTTGCCAATATTTCAGGCTCCCAAATTTACAGAATATCTATGGCCTTTCGTTTCTGCCTACATCCCTGCCCATCCTCTCCTAGCTTCTCTCTTTCATGTAATACTTTGCGAAGTACTTCCAACAGCAACTGATCCACAGTCCAGTAGCGATTTAATTTCTTTCATCGATTAAAGTCTAAACATCATCACTCCGACCATTTTTAAAGTCTTTTGATAACTATAGTTTTATTTAAAAAAATAGCTGATAAAAGATAAAATGAAGATATATGCAGGTCAAAAAAATATGGAACAATAGTTTCTAAGCCCTGAAGCTCTGAAATGACAACAGCTGGAATATATCATACTCTTTGAAACATGAACAAAGAGGCATGCATATTGCAAATGGTCACTGATGTTTCATGTTAATAATAGATTACGGTGTCTTTTTAAAAGTTTTAAACTTTTGCCTTTAAAACATTAAATTATTAAAGATATAGCCGCCTCTACAATCCATACATAATTAATAATTATGACATATATTATAGTTATGAACATGCTGTAGATGAATATAGATGGGATTCACAAACCAGTCTGAGCCTGGGAAACAAATCTTACTAGAAAGGGAAAGATATTCACGATAATACTGCCTGGAGCTGGAAGATAACTGAACTTGTTGCCCAAGTTCAATATCTCAAAGATTGACGTGGAAGGCACACAATAAAAGTTTTAATATTCAGCAGCTTTGAATAGTAAAGTGCTTAGAATGATCAAGTATTCTGATTAATATGTCCACCATGGGTATTGTGTATGGAATACTAGTTTTTAAAGAATTAGGATATGACAGAATCTAATTTTCATTTATGGAATGTAAAATGATTTAGCTTTTCTTTGATGATGACACTTGAGGATCTCACAGAATCCACACAATAAACATTGGTCCTCATTATTTTGAAGATTTAGATAAATGCTGGATAACAGATAACTTCAGTTAATAAACGGTATCATTGTTTTTGGAATAATGCAGGCCACAGTGCTCATTCTAATCCTGTGTTTTACTTGCAATGTATCCTTAAGCAATGCTTCCTCTCTGAGGAACTTTCCTTGTCATTACAATTAATTACTATTTTGTAACATTATCTAGAACGTTCCTTGATCGAGTGAATTCCATGCTTACGTTAGAGAAACAAATTGTTCATTTTTAATATTAATTTATCTTGTGTTGTTCTAGCTAAACTACCCTGGGTATTTTTTGGACCGGGAAGTGAGTAACCAGATTGAGCAGACTCAGTTCAGTGGGCCTGAGTGTTGAAGCTCATAAAATTTAAGATCAATTGTGTTCTGCCTTATATCTATATCTTCTAGTACTGATCTAAATGCATGCCTCACTTGAAGAAATGGGACAGATTTTCACTCTTAACATCTTCCGTGCTTCCTCAGATTCATATCTTTGTTTACCAAATACTTCCCTTCAACAGGATTTCTTCCTTTCCTTCCCCAGTCTTCTCCACCTCATGAAGTTCTACACATCTTTCAAGGTCAACATCTAACATCAGGTCCTCCAAGATCTTGCTCACATTGAAATGTTGAATGCACTCAGTGTTCCAGTACAGGGTTAAGGTGTGAAATTGCAAGATGAACAAGACAAGGTCCTTTCCTTAGGGAAACCTATGGTGTGGTGGAGACGCACACAGAGATAATTTCAATATAAGGTGGTGCATCTAGTGGTAGAAGTGTGCAAACACATTATCCTTTCCCTATTTGAGCCTCCAAAGTAGGTTGCTGATAAATCTCTTATGTAGATGATCTTATTCAGTAGTAAAGTACTGTAGAAAGAGAAGCTTAATTAAACTGATATTTAATCCAAGACTTTTCACTTACTTGGTATGACATTGAGCCAAATACTTAAATTACTATTTTTTTAAATTCTAATTGTGGAAAAGTTCACATAACATAAAATTTACTATTTTCAAAATTTGTAAGCGTACAGTTCTGTAGCTTTAAGTACGTTCACCTTATCGTTCAACTAATCTCCAGAACTCTTTTCATTTTACAACCTTAGTATTTTTCAATTAAGAAAATAATAACAGTTACAGGTTTGTCCAGGAATTAAGTAAGGTAACATACATAAAATACCTAGTTCAGAACCTGGCACATAGATAATGTTTAAGCGACAACGTTTTTTTCTGTACTTCCTCTATAATGAGACAATCTGTTGTCTGAGTGGGCCTATCTCAGATACAGATCTAATCTAAGTCTAACGTAGCACTTTTTCTGATGTATTTGTAACAGGTACCTTGTAGGTAATCTAACAGAATGAATGAATAGACAATTGCACTGGAAGGAGAATGGATGGATAACTAAAGGTAGGAATCTGAAAAATATTCAAAGCAGAAGTCCCAAACCAGAAGTGCTGCCAATAAAAGAGACCAATGAGAAATACATTAGAAAAAGGACATATTGCTCAGATTTTGGAACTGAAGTATGATGAATTAAAGGAAATTCTGAAGCCAGGTGTTATTTTACTATGGTATCTCCCTCAAAACAAACACACACAAACAAACAACATCATTAAATCACAGATACTCAGGAGTTAAACAAGACCACACCATGACTTAGATATTCAAATGCAGCTCTGTTTATTTCCAGAACCATCTTGTCCCATTGTCTCTTCCTCTGAAATACTAAATTATAGGTTATCAAAAAAGTCACAATATTGACTTCTTTTTTGCATATAAGAATTAAAGACATCTAAAAGAAATGCTAAAAATCACTACCATTTCTTCTCTACAGAATATTATTAAATATAAAGGAAACAGCAAACACAAGTAATTAATTCTTTTTTTCTTAATAATACCATCGAAATAAAGCAAAGAGAAATGCTTTTAGGAAATCTCTTGAGTGAAAATGCCTCACAGAACTCCAAGTAAGACTTCCACACAGGATGGATTTGGGAATCAGCTATGTGGGCATGATAGTTTCGATGACAAGAGTGTGTACAATCTCCAAGGAAGAGAATGCAAATGGGAAAGAGCAGATGGCCCCATCAGATAAAAGTAAGATTTATACTCTAAGAAAAGCAGTAAAAAAAATCACTGAAGATCAATAATTTAGAACAAAATGCTTTTATGGAAAAGCAGAGGAAAAAAGCTCAGACAGCACAGTCCTACCTACATCCTATACATCTGTGTCCAGAACATGCCTGTGAAGGATGCTAGAACATCAAATAGAACAGAACATTAAAAGAAAAGACTTACATGTGGTGACTATTCAACTTCTACCCAAATTATTTAATTGTATCTCAGGGTCTTGGTGTATTAAAAAATGTAACAAGGAGGTGGAGAGGTATCATAAAATCTGCAGTTGAAAGAAATCTCTAGCTCAGAGTTAATGAAGGAAACTGGAAATCGATTACACTTGGGTAGGTAATTTGAATAAACGAAAATGCCAGAAGGATTGAAGTTTATATAATCAGGATGGTAGAATGAGTCTGACAGTGGGTGACTGCATTTTAATAATATGAATACAGGGAAAAAACAACAAAAACAAAAGAATAGGAGAGAGAGAGGGAGAAGATGAAAGTTACTAATGCTGTAACTATTTTGAAATTAAGAACTGGTGTGCAATTACACAAAAAAATGTTATGAATGAAAAAGCCGGGATTGCCTATGTTGGAGAATGGTATTTGCTGGGCTAATACGGAAAGAATCTAGAAATGGAAATGTCGGCACTCTTTAAGTCACTTTTTTAAAGAGATGCATTTAAACATTAGCATGGTGAACAATAGCTTAATTGAAGGGTGCATTAATGTATTATCAAACTAATGGGACAGTTCATGCAAAATTGAAAAGTAATTATCCCCTATGTATTTTTGATTTGTATCTCCCAAAATTTACAATAAGACATCATTGCACTATCTTATATATATACTTACACACACACAAACACATATGCAAACATGTCTATGTACTCACATGTATATATATATGCACACATAGCTTTACTTATACATGTGCTTATTTATATTGATGCATATATGTTCTTATTGGTAAAAACTGCTTTATTACACGCTTCTTTTGAAGATGAAATGATGTCATACAAGTAAAGCTCTGAGTAGTGTTGACACAAATAAACCATAATCAATCTATAAATCAAAATTGGGATGAGTTTATTACGAACCAGATCTGAGGACTAGCCCGGGGTCTGCCTTCCTCAGGAACCCAAAGAAGTGGGGTGTACAGACTGGTTGTATACTGTCTTACAACAAAGAGCATGCATCACATGACAGGAGTGTCCCTTTTACAATAGTTAGGAGATTGCTTTGCTGGCATGGCAGATTGGTGAACACAGCAGGTCGGTGGTCACAAGGTGGGTGGTCACAAGGTGAGCATAGCAGGTCACTAATTAATCCTTAGTTTAGGGAGAGATGCTTATCCTAAAAGAAATGCCGATATGGGAGAGGTTACATCCCCGTCTTTAGGGGCATCATTCTTGTCTGTGGGACATAGTAAATATCCAAAGCAGATGTACAGTGCATGTTCAACAGGCCATGTCGGCTGTTTTGGAAAAACAAGGTCAGGCTGAATTAGTTTTAAAAAATGGCTTCCTCACATACTCCAATATAGCCTATTGCTTTTCATTTATTTATCGGTAAGAATACATATGAATTGGCAAGATGTTTGTAAGAAGTTAAAGAGGGAATTTGAACAATATGCAGGAGGACATTTCTGAGTTATATCAAATATGGTACTTTTACTGTATTTGAGCTAAACTTACCTCTGGGATTCCTGAGGATCAAGGCCAGAGGAAAATTATGAGGAATCAACTTATTTTCATTGGCTAGTGAAAGAAAGCAAAGCATACATTTCCTGTTATAAACTATGTAAAGATACATTATTTTTATTATTATACAAATGAGTTTGAGCAAGATAAATTCATCTGTAGTACACTGATGAAAGTATACTTGAAGCACATATAGTTGGACATAAAACAAAGAAGAAAACCAGCAAAACAGTTACTGGATCGTTCCACCCAGAGCTGGAGTGGGCTGAGGGGGTGGAAATAGTATGATACTGCACCTAAATTTTAGAGTAACTGAACTGTTTTGGGAAATGATGGAAATAGAGTCCTTGCTGTACTTTGCATATTGAAAGTAATCTCTTCCTTTAACCTGTTTTTTAACTTTAGTACTTTATTTGAAAGCAAAATAAATTCCATGGAAGTAGGCAAAAGAAGTTGTGATATTGTGATATATAAGAAAAATATGCATTTGGTCATTGAGATAACCCAAATACATTTCACATATACCTTTGGTTTTCCTCCATGTTCCTGGCTCATTGCTCCCAAAACCCTTGGAATTTCGGAAGTGTTGACAGTGATAAAGGTGTCTTCTGTCAAGCTGATGAGATGACTTTTGGAAAGCACCTAAGGATGGTGGGCTGGTTGCTAGTAGAGCCAAACATAGTTATTAGAAGGTTAGAACTTTCAGCCCATTCCCCTGACCTCCAGGGAGGGGAGGGGCTGGAGATTGAGTTCAGTCACCAATGGTCAATGATTTAATCAATCAGGCCTAGGTAATGAAGCCTGCATAAAAATCCAAAAGGACAGGGTTTGGAGAGTTTCTGGGTTGGTGAACAAGTGGAGATTTGGAGAGTGGTGTGCTTGGTGACATAGAAGCTTGGTGCCCTTTCCCTATGCTTTGCCCTATGCATCTCTTCCATCTGGCTGTTTCTGAGTGATGGCCTTTTATAATAAACCGATAATCTGGTGAGAAAAAGGTTTCTCAGAGTCCTGTGAGCCACTCTAGCAAATTAATCGAACCCAAGTAGAGGGTCTTGGGAACCTCTGATTTATAGCCAGTAGTCAGGAGCAGAGGTGACAACGTGGGCTTGTGATTGGCATCTGAAGTGGGGTGGGGGAAGTCTTGTAGGACTGAGCCCTTAACCCTGTGGGACCTGACACTATCCCTCGGTAGATAATGTCAGAATTGAACTGTATTGCGGGACCTCCAGCTTGGTGGTGTTGGGGGGGAACCTCCCCCACACACGTTGGAAATTTGGGTCCCAGAACATCCTAAGAGAAGCACAATGCTAAAGTTTGCAGAATACATGAAGTATAGCAGCCATCGAGCAAAACAGGAAGATTCTGCCATGAAATATTCAGAAGGTTTTCTGCTGAGAAACCAGAGTACTTGGGCAATACGTTGCAATTTATAAAGGATTACAGGTGATAATTCACCAGCGATCACCCTGGCAGCTCCTGGCATAAGAAATCTATCTGTTCTTTTTCCCTTCAATGGCTGTGTGTTTTATGAAGATGCACAGAAAGAAAGATAATGGAACTCTATGATTTAGCCTTGATGTATAATCTGTGGATGTAATGTTAATTATGTGTCTTTTTTCTGTTAATTAAATTGCTGCCTTTAAACTTCAAGTGCTCATGCAATGGTGGGAGGAAGGGCAGGGAAGGGTAAGGCAAGGTCTTACTACAGTAGACATTCTTATGAGTATTAAGTAGAGATATTCTAATGTAGTATCATGGCAGCAATAATTGAAATGGAGATTATGTGTAAAGATATTCTTTGTATTGCTTCTACGATTTATTGCTAGAATTTCATTCATAGCGCTCAGTGTATTCATAATTACTTTATTCAACCAATAAATATTTATTGAGTATCAACTCTATGTCCACCATGGTTATAGAAGTTATGGATGTAACTGTGAGTGAAGCAGAAAAAAATTCCTGTTTTCATGAGTCTCTTATTCAAAAAGAGAGACAGACAAGAAACAAGACAAACATGCAAAATATATTGAATGTTAAATGTGGATAAATACAGGAAGAATGGAGGATAAGAAGTATGAGAGAACTTAGACAAAACTTACTAAAAAAAAGCATAATTTAGGTTAAAACTTGAAGGAAGGGAGAGAACAAGCCATGTGGATGTTCAGGAGAGAAATATTCCAAGGAGAGGAAATAGCAAGTTCAATGCTCTGTCCACCATACTGTACAAAAAGCTCCACAAGAAGTGGTAATAACGTGATATTTTTTACTGTCTCCACTGTCTCCTCTATCTCTGATGCCTGGCACTGTTTCTGGCACAAATGAGGTGTTTAATATGTATTTATTTAAATAAAAGTGGATTGAATAACCCTTTTTGTCTCACAGACTCCTACTTTGATCTCTATTCAACTGTTACCCACTCAAGGAGCCTTTACCAACCCTTCACTGTGTGAGGTCTTTTGTCATATGCACTCGTAGCTTTGTATGTACTTTCCTCAAGAATATGTACCACAATTAGAATTAATTTGATCTAATGAGTATTTACTAAACTTTACCAGACATCTGGTTTTACACAACATGATATCTCCAGATATCTCCAGTGACTAATGCTTGACATATAGTAGGTCCCCAATAAATGTTTACAGAATGAATGCATGATAACAATGTTCTCATTCTTTCCTAAGTATTTACATCTTCTGTTCTGAATTATTAGTCAATGAACTTCCATCCAAATTTACACAGAAAATCGAAACAATCTCATTGGAACTTTTCGTTTGTGTAGTATCTACATCTGCACCATTCTCATTCTTTCATCTTGCCAAAGTAAGCTTCCATCTACAGATGTTTTTATGTCATGCTTACAGTGATGATGGCAATGTTGACAAATACAGTTTGTTTGGCACTCACTATGTGCCAGACGTTTCTCACTTTTTTAGGAAACTTACATGATCTCTCATGTCATTATATGTACTCTCTCAACTCAGCTTTTAAAGGTTCCTATTTACCTTTCATTGAACATAAAATAAAATGCTGATTGAAATCCATAGATCCTTCAGATATTGCTTTATTTATTTATTTTATTTTTTGAAGAAGATTAGCCCTGAGCTAACTGCTGCCAATCCTCCTCTTTTCGCTGAGGAAGGCTGGCCCTGAGTTAACATCCGTGCCCATCTTCCTCTACTTTATACGTGGGACGCCTATCACAGCACGCCTTGCCAAGTGGTGCCATGTCCGCACCCGGATCTGAACCAGCAAACCCCGGGCGGCTGAAGCAGAATGTGTGCACTAAACCGCTGTGCCACCAGGCCGGCCCCCAGATATTGTTTTCTTTTCATTCACAGTTCAGTATCTCAAAAGAGTGTAAGGAGTTTAAGGAATGATCCTTTACTTCTCCAACCTCACTACTCTCTCAGATGGCTGTCACTGGAACAGCTTGGTTTAAGTCTCCAACGACTTTCATGGCATTGAAATAAATGAATATTTTTCTATCCGCATCTTGCTTGCTTTTGTGCTGAAATGTTTTCTTTACTAAGAAGGATAAAACTTTTTCTTCCCCTGTCTTCTATAACACAAAACTCATAGTTTTCCTCCTACGACTCAAGCACCTTGTTCTCTGACTGCTTTGCACTTGTTCAACCTGGCAATTAAATGGTGGAATGCTTCAGGCGGGACTCAGTCCATGGAAACTTATCCTTCTCTATGCTCTCTTCTAAATAAATTTTACCTACGTCTATTTTTTTAGGGAATATTTATATATGAAGGGATAATAAAATTCTGTCCTCTGTCCAGACTTCTCTTTTGAGATCTAGACTCCTATTTCAAACTTTCTACTTAATATCTCCACACAGTTGACTTAATGGCATCTTAAAGTTAACATGTCCAAAGTTGAACTCATATTTTTACAACTAAAATTTGGTCTATTCTCAGTATTTCTTGTGTCATTGAATAGCAGTATTATCCACCTAACCATTCCAGACAGAAGCCTAGGAATAATTAGTAAGATCTTAATTTTTCTCACCATGTATTCTCAATATCACTTTCAAAATTTAGCTTTAATTTTTCTGTTTATCTCTAGCTATACCAAGGCAAAAATATCTCTTGCCTGAAAGACTGAAATATCCTAAAAACCAGTCAATCTCTTTCAACTTTCCTCCAATATATTTTATAAACCACACAAAAAGTGATATTTGTTGTTGAAAATTTTATCATTTCCCTGTTTAAAACACATCAATAATTTCCCATTGCTCTTAACATAAAGGTGAACTTTTTTTTTTTGCTTGAGGAAGATTAGCCCTGAGTTAACATCTGTGCCAATCTTCCTCCACTTTATATGTGGGTTACTGCCACAGCATGGCTAACCAGTGACCAGTGACCATGCCTGGGATCTGAATCCGTGAACCTGGGCTGCTGAAGTGGAGTATGCTGAACTTAACCACTACGCCATGCAGCTGGCCCCATGATAAAATTTCTTAATGTGCTTAACAAGCTTTGTGAAGTGTGGGTCCTACCTTAAAATCTAGCTCCATTCCATAACCCACTCTTTCTCTGAATTTCACCTTTAACCATGTTGGCCTTCTTTCATGTGCTTTGATCTTTACTCTGTCTCTGAACCTTTGGATGAGCATTTCTAAGTGCATGAAACATTCTTTCACCTTCTTCACTGTAGTAGATGCATACATGGTGGTCACCCATAAACCAGACAGTTAAAATTCACATCTTTTTGTAGTCCCTTCCCACATGATTCTGGATCAGCTGTGTAACTTGGTTTGGCCAATGGGACATTAAAAAGCTAAGGCTTAATCAACTCTTACACATCAGAGTTTGTCCTTTTTGGATACTCTGTGAGGAAGATAGCCACCATGCTCTAAAGAAGCTTGGGCTATGTTATTGAATTGTAACACCTCATATAGAGAGCGAGAGAGAAGTTACGTGAAGGAGCACCAACGCACCTAACTTGGGAGTGAAGGTTTCTTAGACCATTTATCCTGATCTAGGTGACAACTAACTGCAGTCAATTGATTGTCTCCAATAAATATTATGTAGAACAAACAAACTCCACAGCTATGATTCTTGACCTGTAGCATCACAAAAAATAAAAAAATTATTATTGTTTTAGGCAACTATAATTTATTTTGACTGGAAGTCAGGAGGAGATGTATGGTTCTTATAAAGCAATAATAGCTAATATTTACCTAGTTAACTCACACTTCTCTTTCATAGCTAAGCTTAATCAGTGAAGATATTCCTGAGTTTCTAGAGAACTAAATTATAATAATAATAATACTCAGTACTAACTCAGTAGTTAATGCTTATATGGCACCATGTGGATACTTTCCATGCATTACCTCATTTAATCATTGAAATAGTGGCAGGTACTAATATCAAAATAATGATAGGTACCAATATCAGTCTGTTTTATTGATAAGATAAACTGAAATTTCTTGCTATCATAGCATTTATAACAATTCTAGTTATACACATAATTGTATGATTGGTTAGTTAATATACAGAAGATTAAAGATGACGGGGGCCATGACTATCTTTCCTCTCCATTTTATCACCAGGACCCATCTGCACCAGGTTTGTAGGATATTTTTAAATTATGTGATTGAATGATTAAACTACAGATTGGTGATCAACTCTCAGGCGAGGTCTCCCAGATAGTGGTGGGTTTTTTTCAGGTATTTCCTGACATCTACTTGATCCCTAAAATTTCCTAAAGTATCATAGAATTTTTGTGACAATGTAAATTGCCATTATAATAATATGGAAGAATAAAAAATATTCTAAAATACCTCCTGTTGCAAAATATCTAGAATTACTAATTGAAATGTAATAAATATCCTTTTAATAGCATGGTTAGGCTCAAAAAAATGGAAGAAAGAAAAAAATAAGGAAAGAAAAAAAGGAAGAGAAAAGAAATAAAGAAAAACAATGTAAGCTAAGCTGATGTAAGCTAAGCTGATGAAGATGCCATAGTTTCCTTGGGAGCATTTCATCACCATTTTTTTAAACAGCTTTATTGAGGTGTAATGGATATACAAAGAACTACACGTATTTACTGTGTGCAATTTGATGAGTGTGGACACATGCAAACATCCATGATGTCATTACTACAATCAAGATAACAGACATATCCAATTCCATCAGCAGAAGTATGGATAAAATAAAAGGTGGTCTATATATACAATGGAATATTATTCAGCATTTCACCATCTTAACAAAACAGTTGGTTATAGTTGTTCTGAGGGTGTCAAAGGATAAATCCATGGAATGTACAAGGAGTGAAATGGAATCACCACCTATGTATGAAGATAAGACTTATGAAATTTTGTGAGGGTATATATTAGAAATAGCTACCTGATAGAAAAAGGATACAAGGAAATTGGACTGTTTGAGCCTAGTTGTCATTCAGACAGTCAGTCAGAAAAAACTTGCTCACCTGGAAATCTGAAGTCACATGCGTGTTCTTACCTAGACTTTGTGTTTTAATTTACACTCTCTGGAAGATATGGAAAACTCCATCCTAACAAATGGCCATATAGTAGCAGTAGTATTGCAATAGCAAACCCAGCCATCCTCTATAAGGACATATCTCCAATGAAAACCAAATAGCATTCCCACAAGTGAAATTCTTCCAAAGATGAATTTGCAATAACACATTTAAAAAATGCATAATGCTTCATCAGAAGCAGTAGATAGATTTAGATAGAAAAATATAGAATATTTTTACAATAATTAGAGGCATAAAAAATAAATAAAAAACTTAATAAAAGTAAAGCACTATGTAAAATGAGGACAGGCAGATTTGAAAAAGCAAACAGAAAGTCATAGAAATTCTACAAATGAAAGTTATACTTATTGGAATCAATAAACTCAATGCATGGTTCAAATAGCAGTTTAGATACAGTTGAAAGAGAATTATGGAACTGGAAGATGGATGTGAAGAAATTACCAAGGATACAGCACCTAGGGAAGAAGAAATAGAAAATGTGAGATATGTGAAAAATTTAAAAGATATAAAGGAAAAATTGTAAGTCTATTCAGAATACCAGGAAAGAATATAGAAGATTAGAAAGAAGTAATACTTTAGGAGATAATGGTTGAGAATTTTCCATAATTAAAGAATGGAATGAATCCTCTGATTCAAGAAATACAGAAAACCTAAGCAGGATAAATAGATCCATATATAGGCATATTAGAGTTGAGAATAATGACAAAGACAAATATAAGTTACGAAAAGCCTTAGAGAAAAAAGATAGACTACCTGCAAAGAAAATAGTGTGACTGTTAACTGATTTTTTTGGAAGCTGCAAGATAGCGTAATACTATCTTCCAAATACACTAAGAGAAAATAACTCTTAGACCACAATTGTGTAAAAAGTTAATTCATCATTTTAAAAGATGTTGAAATAAAGATATTTTCATGTAAAAAATAACCTCAGAATTTTATTAGTCATAGTCTTCCATAAACAAATTTCAAAAGAGATTCTTTAAAGGGACAAACAAATAAAAAAGAAACCATAAGAAAACTGAGATATGAGAAGGCATGGTGGGCAGAGACTCTCATAAATATATAGGTAGACATAAAAAAAAAAAACTAATGGTATAAATATCAAAATAATGTGCATTTTGTTGACAGGGGAGAAACCAAGATACTAGAATGACAACACTAGACAGCAATAATGTGACAGAGGGTGGGGATAAGAGAGAAAGTATTTTCAGTTCCTTCAATTGTGTTGAAAGACATAATGAATAAACTTTTAATTATGCATGTCAGATTTAGAAAAGTAACTTTAAAAGAAGAGAAATAAAGTGTGTACTCTTCACATCCCCAGGTGGGGAAAAATGGAAATAAAAAGATTTCTAATTTTTAAAAATAGGAAAAAGTAAAGTAAAAAACATATAGAAAAATCAGGGTTAATGAATCACAGAACATGAAAGCAATCTAAATATATTAATAAATGATAAATTTAAGCAAAATCAGATCAGAAATAGAAGTGATCATATTTGTTAAAAATATATCCAACACTATATAGTTTATGAGACATTTTAAAACACAAAGACATAGAAATTTAAAAAAAAAAATAGACCCCCAAGAGTGTGAGCAAGTTTTAATGATTTAAAAGAGTACCTTTCAATATTTTAAAGTAACTCTAGCAGTAGAGACAAATTACTTCATATTCAGGTGATCTTAATTAGCCCTTGAACTGTGATGTGTATTTGAAGCATCATCTTTAAAAGTGCGTATTTTAGGGGCCAGCCCCATGGTGTAGTGGTTAAGTTCAGCATACTCCACTTTGGTGGCCTGGGTTTTGCAGATTGGGATCCCTGGACATGGACCTACACCACTCGTCAGCCACACTGCGGCAGCAACTCACGTACAAAATAGAAGAAGACTGGCATAGATATTGGCTCAGGGCTAATCTTCCTCAAGTCAAAAAAAAAAGTGCATATTTTATTCTTGTGTGTGTTTGTTTCCATATAAAACAATGTTTCCCCAGATTCTTTCCTGCTTTATTTTTCTTCCCATCTGAGCTATTTTTGTTTTCTTTATTTGTTTACTATCTATCTCACTCCAGTAGAACAGAAGCTCTAAGAGGTCAGAAGTTTCTGTCTGGTTAATTTATTGCTGTATCCCTGGTGCCCAGAAGAGTAGCTGGCAAAAATTAGGTATTCAACACACTTATATTAATACGATTATTGGTTAATCTGCAAACCTGGTCACCAGTAATAAATCATTTCTGGGTGATAAAATGTGTATTATGCAAATGTATGTATACTCAACCTTTGGAGCACAACTGATTTCTGAATGAGGTACTACCCACGTTATGGCATTCAAATAGACATTCACAAAGAAAGAAAGGAAATAAGTGCAATCTGCCTTTAGTTTGCATATTTCCCTGTTATTTTGTGTTAATTATTTGTACAGATACAGTTCTGAACTGTTAATAAGGTATTTCTAAAGAGAAAGAGCATCTTAATGTTACCAAGGAAGAAGTCAGTTGTTGCTTTAGGTATGACAAATACATTCTTTATTGCCATAGCCATTGGAATTTTAATTCCTTTTGATTTTAACAAGTATTACATTGCAAGAGTGTTGCAATTTGCAGATATTACTCTGACACTTAAAAATCTGGAAAATATAATTGCTGAGGAAGACTGGCCCTGAGTTAATATCCATGCCCATCTTCCTCTGCTTTATATGTGGGATGCCTGCCACAGCATGGCTTGACAAGTGGTGCATAGATCTACACCCGGGATCCAAACGAGCGAACCCCGGGCCCCTGGAGCAGAATGTGCGAACTTACCTACTGGGCCACTGGGCTGCCCCCTGCTTTAGCCTTTAATGCACTTTGTTCACGGCCCTGCAGTGTTTAGTATCTCATTTATACTCTTTGTATATTCAATTCCTGTGCTAGAATATCTTATGAAGATTAACATCCAAAGGAAATATATTTTGGGAACTATTTATAACCAGGAGCCCACATCTGCATAAATTAAAGCTCAAAAACCATGTCATACATATTTTATATAAAAGCGATCTTTTCTCAACACAATTAAACCCGTTAACTCAATGAATAAATTATGTTTGATTTTGTCATTTTGACCTAATAGATGAATACGTATATCTGTAACTAAGTAATAATTTAGTTATGGATTTTTCTTATCCATTTCCTGGTTTATTATCTTTTTTTCTTATTGACAAAATGAAGATGATGATGTGTGTTCAATGGCTCTTTGGCCAACCATCTCATTTGAACATACTGTCAAGGGAGTATTTAAAATTTTAATGGCAGGGAGGTCTGTATTTGCCTTTTGGTCCTGACTGGCTTCCATTCCCTTTTAATTTAAGAAACAGCCACTTTATTTTCTGATATTGACCCACCTACCTCTACTCTGAGTTTTCACAGTTTGGGAAGGGTGAGTCCCACCCTCTGGCCCCAGGGGTTGGCACATGACCCAGGCTTGGCCAGTTAAAGAATTATCATCTCTGATCTATTGAGATTGATTCGAAAGTAAGCACTTAATTCAAGATGAGCCAACGAAAGCCATCTACCAACTTTTGCTAGAAATATTTAAAAGAAAAGGTTTTTTTCCACTCAAATTATTAGTCGAATGGGAGTTAAGCCTGTTGCTGTTAGTAGCTGTGTTTGCAAAAATCTACCTGAGAAAGAATATAATACAAATGAAAGCAGAACTAAGAGATGGAGAAATCCTGATATCTGTAGCTTCCCTCTCTCATTCTGGGTTCATTTCTATTCCTCTAACATACAAGACATGGTTCTTCTTCAGGGGCTGAGGGCCTCTGCACTCGTCAGTTCTCTGTCTATGATGCTATTCCAGTAGGTATCCATATGGCATTCTCTCACTCCTGCCAGGTCTTTATTTATATATAAACTCATCAATAAGGCTTTCTGGCTGTCACATACATGGCCCCCCCCCGACATTCTTGCTTTATTTTTCTCCATAGCATCTATCCTTATACGGTCATGCACTACATGGTGACATTCCGTCAATGATAGATTGCATGTATGAGGAAAGTCCCATAAGATTAGTACCATGTAGTCTAGCTGTAGGCTAGTAGGCTAGACCATCTAGGTTTGTGAAGCACACTCTATGATGTTCACACAATGACGAAAGCACTTAACAACTCATTTCTCAGAATGTATCCCCCTCATCAAGGGACACATGACTGTATAACAAATCATATATTTTTTAGAATTTGTCTTGTTAGTGGTCTGTTTCAATCAGTAGAATAAAAGCTACTGGAAGGCAAAACAAATCTATCTTTAGGGCTTAGTGTGTAAGGATGGTGTAAGAAGGGGGCTGACTCAGGTTGTTAACATGCGTACACACACACAAACAGAAGAAATTATGAGCCGTTTGAATGACTACATGAGTGTGCCATTCTTGTGTTGATTTTGGGGTGAGGGGCTGGATTTTTTGGGATTACCACTGATATCGAACCTGAAGCGAGTTCACTCACCCATTGCGCAGCAAGCCAATCTCTGACACTGGGTGTAGCGGAAAAACATAGGAATTTTATTATTACACAGTTCTGAGTAAGGAGAAAGGGCAGCTAATGCTGAAATCCCTAACTGCCCAAAAGGCTAAAAGTAAGGGTTTTTATTTGGGGTTTTCGGTAAGGGAAGGGGAGCATATGGCCTTGCTGGTCGGAGCTTTCCCACCAGCCTGTGTTTGGCCTTGAGACTACTTGCAGAGTGGAGGGCCCCCGTGACCTTGCTGGTCAGCAGCTTTCCCACCAGCCTGTAGCTCCTTGTGGGGAGGAGACAACAAATCTAGGTGGCTGTCCTTGGCCATTTATCTCCATGGTGGATAGTGGATTCTGGAGCCAGGAAGCAAAGGAGTGACTAGGGAATGAGCATTTTGGTTTTAATCCCATATATGCTGGGTTTAATGTAGGGAAACTGATATGAGGGCCGATATCACCACTGTAAAATTATCTGTTGAGCCCTTCACTTGAGTAGCATGGCTTAAATTCATACACTCCTTACATTAGCCATATTTAGAGCCTCAGGAAATTGGTGGAGGAGCTTGTGCAGCACAATCTTGATTACAGTCTCAATCAAACTACACCAAAAAATTTGAAGAGTAAGAGCTAATCTAACTCCAAATTTACAATAATGATATTTTACAGTTTTGAATGAGTCAATGAATGATTGAATGAATCAATCATGAATATATAAATTTGTATACTCTCACGGTTTACACTTACACTTTGAAAATAAATTGTAAAGCCTGTTTTAAAAAAAAGCCAACACTAATGACATTTCTGATAGTAAGGGATTTTGATGTCTTGATATATTTTCAGAGGTATTGAGACTCTTTTCTGGTCATCTTTAAACTCATTTCTTCAAACAGAAATCTTATTCACATTCCAACATAAAATATTTTTTTTAAATATTTCATACTCTTTCTATAATAAGAGACCAGGAACAAAAATAGCATGTCATTGTATACTAAAGTACTGAACACTTTGAAAAATAAAGGACTGTAATTTCCGCTGCTCTCGTTATATGTCATGCAATACTTGAAATGCATATTTTTATGCTATTGGAATAGTTTTTCTTGGTTCTAAAAACAAAATGTAATAAGTTTTACAAACCAGCTCTTCTAACTCCTAAATCCACTTGGTTTTTCAAATACAATCTAAAATATAGGTAGCTGACTGCTCCTCTCCAGGAAAAATATTTTCAGAACAAGTATAAAGAGGGGCTGGCCTGGTGGTGTAATGGTGAAGATCACACACTCTACTTTGGTGTCCCGGGGTTCTCAGGTTCAGATCCTGGGTGTGGACCTACAGACTGTTTTGTCAAGACATACTGTGGTGTCAGTGTCCCACATACAAAATAGAGGACGATTGGCACAGATGTTAGCTCAGTGACAATCTTCCTCAAGCACAAAGAGGAAGATTGGCAACAGATGTTAGCTCCGGGCCAATCTTCCTCACCAAAAAAAAAAAAAAAAAAAGAATAGAGAACTTAAGTCTATAATATAAGGGAATTAATTAATGAATTGGCAATCATTAGAGGTTTTGTTTGTCTCGATTTGTTTTGTTTTCTTTATATATTGAACATTGTCCCAACAGGATATTTCTACAATGTTCCTACTTTGAAGATTATATAACCTAAATGATGATGACTTCAAAACAGCCATCATTAAAATACTCAATGAGTTAAGAGAGAATTCTGACCGACAACTCAACGAGTTCAGGAGCTATGTCATAAAAGAGTTTGATACGATAAAGAAGAACCAAACAGAAATATTGCAAATGAAGAATACAATAGAGGAGATTAAGAAAAATCTAGATGCACTGAACAGTAGGGCCGATAATAGGTATACCAGAGGGAGAAGAGAAGGAGAAAGGGGCAGAAAGCCTATTCAAAGAAATAATGGCTGAGAACTTCCCAAATCTGGTGAGAGAGATGGATCTTCAGGCGACAGAAGCCAATAGATCTCCAAACTTTATCAATGCAAGAAGACCAACTCCACGGCATATAGTAGTGAAGCTAGCAAAAGTCAACGACAAGGAGAAAATACTAAGGACAGCCAGGCAAAGGAAACTAACCTACAAAGGAACCCCCATCAGGATATCAGCAGATTTCTCAGCAGAAACTTTACAGGCTAGAAGAGAGTGGAATGATATATTCAAAAATCTGAAGGACAAAAATCTACAGCCGAGAATTCTCTACCCAGCAAAAATATCCTTCAAATATGATGGAGAAATAAAAACTTTCCCAGATAAACAAAAATTAAGGGAGTTCATTGCCACAAAACCTCCTCTTCAGGAAATCCTCAGGAAAACCCTCATTCCTGAAAAATCAAAAAAAGGAACGGGGCTACAAAACCAAGAGCAGAGGAGATAAGTAGAAGGACAACAACAGAGAGTAGCAGCTCTTCATCAGAACAGATTAAACCATGGGACGAGAAACAAAGGAAATTGAAGAAAACCGGAAAACAAGACACAAAATGGTAGTGGTAGGCCCCCACATCTCAATAATCACTCTAAATGTAAATGGATTGAACTCCCCAATCAAAACACACAGAGTGGCAGGATGGATCAAAGAACAAGACCCAGTGATATGCTGCCTCCAGGAAACACACCTCAGCCCCAAAGACAAACACAGACTCAGAGTGAAGGGATGGAGAACAATACTCCAAGCTAATAATGAACAAAAGAAAGCAGGTGTCGCTATACTAATATCAGACAAGGTAGATTTCAAAGCAAAACAGATAAAGAAAGACAAAGAGGGACAGTATATAATGATAAAAGGGACTCTCCACCAAGAAGACATAAGACTTATAAATATATACACACCCAACACAGGAGCACCAAAATTTGTAAAGCAACTATTAATAGAACTAAAAGAAGACATCAACAACAATACAATAATAGTAGGGGACCTCAACACACCATTAACACCAATGGACAGAACATCCAGACAGAAAATCAACAAGGAAATAATAGAATTAAATGAAAAATTAGACCAGATGGACTTAATAGACATATATAGAACACTTCAACCAAAAACAGCAGGTTACACATTTTTCTCAAGTGCACATGGAACATTCTCAAGGATTGACCATATTTTGGGAAACAAAGCAAACATCAATAAATACAAGAGAGTTGAAATAATATCAAGCATCTTTTCTGATCATAATGCTATGAAACGAGAAATCAATTACAAGAAAAAAGCAGAGAAAGGTGCAAAAATGTGGAGACTAAACAACACGCTTCTGAACAAACAATGGATCATTGAAGAAATTAAAGAAGAAATCAAATATTATCTGGAGACAAATGAAAATGAGAACACAACATACCAAATCATTTGGGATGCAGCAAAAGCAGTCCTAAGAGGGAAATTCATCGCAATACAGGCTCACCTCACTAAACAAGAAAAAGCTCACATAAGCAACCTCAAACAACACCTAACAGAACTAGAAAAAGAAGAACAAACAAAGCCCAGAGTCAGTAGAAGGAGGGAAATAATAAAAATAAGAGCAGAAATAAACGATATTGAAACAAAAAAGACAATAGAAAGGATCAATGAAACAAAGAGTTGGTTCTTTGAAAGAATTAACAAAATTGACAAACCTTTAGCCAGACTCATCAAGAAAAGAAGAGAGAAATCGCAAATAAGTAAAATTAGGAATGAGAGAGGAGAAATCACAACAGATACCAATGAAATACAAGAGATCATAAGAGAATACTATGAAAAACTATATGCCAACAAATTGAACAACCTGGAAGAAATGGACAAATTCCTAGACTCCTACAATCTCCCCAAACTGAATCAGGAAGAAATGGAGAATCTGAATAGGCCAATCACAAGTAAGGAAATAGAAACGGAAATCAAAAACCTCCCCAAAAATAAGAGTCCAGGACCAGACGGCTTCTCTGGAGAATTCTACCAAACATTCAAAGAAGACTTAATACCTATTCTTCTCAAACTGTTCTAGAAAATTGAGAAAGATGGAGTACTCACTAACACATTCTATGAAGCCAACATCTCTCTGATCCCCAAACCTGACAAGGACAACACAAAGAAGGAGAACTACAGGCCGATATCACTGATGAACATAGATGCAAAAATCCTCAACAAAATTTTGGCAAACCGAATACAGCAATACATCAAAAAGATTATACACCATGATCAAGTGGGATTTATACCAGGGACGCAGGGATGGTTCAACATCCGCAAGTCAATCAACGTGATACACTCCATCAACAAAATGAAAAATAAAAACCACATGATCATCTCAATAGATGCAGAGAAAGCATTCGACAAGATCCAACACCCATTTATGATAAAAACCCTCAATAAAATGGGTATAGAAGGAAAGTACCTCAACATAATAAAGGCCATATATGACAGACCCACAGCCAACATCATACTCAATGGACAAAAACTGAAAGCCATCCCTCTGAGGACAGGAACAAGACAAGGGTGCCCACTTTCACCACTCCTGTTCAACATAGTACTGGAGGTGCTGGCCAGAGCAATTCGGCAGGAAAAAGAAATAAAAGGAATCCAAATAGGTAACGAAGAAGTAAAACTCTCGCTGTTTGCAGACGACATGATCTTATAAATAGAAAACCCCAAAGAATCCATAGAAAAACTATTAGAAATAATCAACAACTACAGCAAAGTAGCAGGGTATAAAATTAACATGCATAAATCAGTAGCATTTCTATACACTAACAATGAACTAACAGAAAAAGAACTCAAGAACTCAATCCCATTCACAATCGCAACGAAAAGAATAAAATACCTTGGGATAAACTTAACCAAGGAAGTGAAGGATCTATACAATGAAAACTACAAGACTTTCTTGAAAGAAATTGATGATGACGTAAAGAAATGGAAAGACATTCCATGCACATGGATTGGAAGAATAAACATAGTTAAAATGTCCATACTACCTAAAGCAATCTACAGATTCAATGCTATCCCAATCAGAATCCCAAGGACATTCTTCACAGAAATTGAACAAACAATCCTAAAATTCATATGGGGCAACAAAAGACTGCGAATTGCTAAAGCAATCCTGAGCAAGAAAAACAAAGCTGGCGGAATCACAATCCCCGCTTTCAAAACATACTACAAAGCTACAGTGATCAAAACAGCATGGTACTGGTACAAAAACAGGTCCACAGATCAATGGAACAGAATTGAAAGCCCAGAGATAAAACCACGCATCTATGGATGGCTAATCTTCGACAAAGGAGCAGAGGGCCTACAATGGAGAAAAGAAAGTCTCTTCAACAAATGGTGCTGGGAAAACTGGACAGCCACATGCAAAAGATTGAAAATTGACCATTCTTTTCCACCACACACCAAAATAAACTCAAAATGGATCAAAGACCTAAAGATCAGGCCTGAGACAATAAGTCTTTTGGAAGAGAATATAGGCAGTACACTCTTTGACATCAGTTTCAAAAGAATCTTTTCGGACACTATAACTCCTCAGTTGAGGGAAACAATAGAAAGAATAAACAAATGGGACTTCATCAGACTAAAGAGCTTCTTCAAGGCAAGGGAAAACAGGATTGAAACAAAAAAACAGCTCACTAATTGGGAAAAAATATTTACAAGCCACTTATCCGACAAAGGGTTAATCTCCATAATATACAAAGAACTCACACTGCTTAACAACAAAAAACAAACAACCCGATCAAAAAATGGGCAGAGGACTTGAACAGACATTTCTCAAAAGAAGATATGAATATGGCCAATAGACACATGAAAAGATGTTCATCATCGCTAATCATCAGGGAAATGCAAATCAAAACTACACTAAGATATCACCTTACACCCGTTAGATTGGCAAAAACATCCAAAACCAAGAGCGACAAATGTTGGAGAGGTTGTGGAGAAAAAGGAACCCTCATATACTGTTGGTGGGAATGCAAACTGGTACAGCCACTATGGAAAACAGTATGGAGATTTCTCAAAAAGTTAAAAATAGAAATACCCTATGACCCAGCCATCCCATTACTGGGTATCTATCCTAAGAACCTGAAATCAGAAATCTCAAGAGTCCGTTGCACCCCGATGTTCATCGCAGCATTATTTACAATAGCCAAGACGTGGAACCAACCTACATGCCCAGAAACTGATGATTGGATAAAGAAGATGTGGTATATACACACAATGGAATACTACTCAGCCATAAAAAAAGACAAAATTGGCCCATTCACAGCAACGTGGATGGACCTCGAGGGTATTATGTTAAGCGAAATAAGCCAGTCAGAGAAAGACGAACTCTATATGACTCCACTCATAGGCGGAAGTTAGTATATTGATAAGGAGATCTGATCGGTGATTACCAGGGAAAGGGGGGTTGGGGGGAGGGCACAAAGGGGGAAGTGGTGTACCCACAACATGACTAACAAAAATGTACAACTGAAATCTCACAAGATTGTAATCTGTCATAATATTAATAAAAAAAAATAAAGTATTTTGAGTTGCTAGAATATCTTATCTTTGACTTTATGACCCAGCATGTGTCTTATGGCAAATCAATTTCTGATCAGTACATCAATTTCTAGTCCATGAAGATAAGAGGAGGATAACTGAACACATAAATACAACATGCAAATACGTTGTTAAACCAAATTTTAAAAATTGCTTTTTAAATTGTTAAAGTAATCTCACAAAAGTATAAATAGCTACTTGACTATATTAAATAACATAGAGTCATTGTCTAATAACTTTCTATTTCATTAAAAATACTCAAAAACAAAACCTGTGAATATAAATAAAAACCTCCAAAGGCTACAACAATATGTTTCTTCAATAGTGGGAGTATGAAATCCTAAATATTTATTCATTTGTCGGCAATGACATCTGTAGTATGAATTATTTGGTTTTCTTTCAGGATTCATAAAATTTCATCTTCAGGAATATAAATATCTGTTATGGGTGGGTGTTCAAATCTTTCTTTAACTTTGTGTTCTCATACATTTTATGCAGTTGAAATACTATTTATGTTTAAAGAAAGAGAAGTGCTATATTTCTAGATTTAAATTCTGTTATCTCCAAATCTGTTCCAAATCTGCTCCTTTTTACACTGTGCAAAAGAACTAGAAAAAGAATCTATAAGAAATATCTAGATTTTATTTCACTTAAATCTACTTCTCAAATACTGCTATGTCTAAATGAATTACTACAGTTTCCTCCTGATGTAACTTTTCATTGTAAACAGGGATAAAGAAAAGAGAATTGATATTTATTGAGCTCCTAGGAAACCTCAGTTTTCCTGAATTCAGTATATACTTCGTAGAAAATAGAAGCGATTGTGTGCTAAGCATCCAGACAAGATTTGACCACATTTGCTCAAATGTCATGGAAAATTTTAAAGACAGCAGATCGTAAACTTCAGAGAAAATTACAGAATCATTTTTGTAACCCATCCCAATATTAGCATATTATATTTTCCCTCTTTGAGGGAAAAGCTTTAAACACGACACCGCATTAATTCAACTATAGTAGTTTACACAACACCACTTTAATTAATCTATAGTAGCACCTATAGTAAATGGAGCATCTAACGTAAAGTGGGAGTATAAAGAGCACAGCCATCATTTCATTAAAGAATGTCAAACATGTATTTTTCAGGTTTCATACTGAATATTTGATCATAGGAAGCTAACTCCATGGTTTTGCCAAAATAGAAGCAGAACAAATTAAAAAATAAAATATAGTTCCAGAACTATCTTGTTCAGAGCATCCATAGATATAGGTAATTTAGGTCCAGAATCATAAAACCATGTCTATAAGCCAAATCTAGCTCATTGTAGGGTTTTTTTTTCAAGTTTTTAATGTCTTTTTTAATTGAGATGAAATTCACATAACGTAAAATTAACCATTTTGAAGTGTACAGTTCAATGGCATTTAGTACATTCACAATGTTGTGCAACCACCATCTCTATCAAGTTCAAAACATTTTCATTACTCCCCAAGAAAATCCTGCACCCATTAAACAATCATTTCTCTTTTGCCCTTCCCCCCAGACACTGGCAACAACCAAGCTGTCTTCTGCCTATATGGATTTCTCTATTCTGGGTATTTCATGTAAATTGAACTGCACAACATGTGAGTTTTATGCCTGGATTTTTCACTTAGTATAATGTTTTTTGAGGTTCCTCAATGCTGTGGCAGGTATCAGTGCTTCATTTCCCTTTATGACTGAATAATATTCCATTGTATGTATATACTAAATTTGTATATCTATTTGTCCATTAATGAACATTTGGAGCCTTTAGTTATTTGAGTCTTCTCACTCTTTTCTTTGATCTATCTAATTAAAGGTTTACCAATTTTGTAGATCTGTTCAAAGAACAAACTTATGAATTTGTTCATTTTCTTTCTTGTTTTTCTGTTCTCTTTTTGTTTATCTTTAATCTCATCTTTATTACATCTTTCCTTCTGCTGACTTTGGGTTTAGTTTACTCTTTTTTTTTAGTCAAATTACTGATTTAGTTCTTCTTTTTAAATAAATGCATGTCTAGCTTTAAATTTCTCTCAAAGCACTGTTTTTACTTCATCCTATAAATTTTGGTTTGTTGTATTTTCATTTTCATTCATCTATAAGTATTTTCTAATCTCCCTTGTGATTTATTCTTTGCGTGTGTTGTTTAATTTCCACATATTGGTGAATTGTCCATTCTTTCTTCTGTTGTTAATTTCTAGCTTGATTGCATTGTACTTGTATAAAGGACTTTGAAATATTTTAATCTTTTAAAATTTGTCAAAACATGTTTTACTTAGCATATGATCTATCCTGTAGAAGGTTCCACGTACTCTTGAGAAAAATATATGTTCTATTGTTGAAGGAAGTGCCCTCTCCTTCTGTGACTCCCACTATTCCGTGTTGGTGTGCTTCATAGTATCCCACAGGTGTCTTAGCTCTGTTTACTTTTCTTTATTGTTTGATCCTTCTGCTCCTCAGAGTGGGTAACTTCAATTGACCTGTCTTCCAGTTTGCTGATTTTTCCTTCTGCCCACTCAAATCTGCTACTGAAATTCTCTAACGAACTTTTCATTTCAGTTATTATACTCTTCAGCTCCAGAATTTCCATTTGCTTCCTTTTTGTAATTTCTATTTCTTTGTTGATTCTGTTTCTTTGTTTCTACTTGTCTATATACTGTTCTACTGCTTTTCTTTAGCTACTTGTGTATAGTTTCCTTTAGCTCTTTCGATATAGTTAAAACCATTGATTTTAAGCCTTTGTTTAGTAAATCTAGTGTCTGTGTTTCTCCAGGGACACAGTTTTGTTAATTTCTCATGTAAAGAGATTCTTATTTATTTTCATTTCATAGCTTTTGTTGCAAACTGGACATTTTAAATATTATTATGTGGTAATTCTGGAAATCATATTCTTTTCCCTCCTCAGGGTTTATTTTTATTGCCTTCTATGGGCTGTAGTGGTTTGTTTGTTTAGTGAATTTTCTAAACTATTTTCATAATGTCTTTATTCTTTGTCATGTGTGGTCTCTGAATTCACTGTGGCTTTAGCTTGTGGTCAACTAGTGTTTTTACAGAGATTTCCTTAAACAACTCCAGTCAGCAAATAAAAATGAAAAATAAAGAAAAGAAAAGAGAAAAGAAACCTCTCCTAATCTTAACAGATTTGCCCTGGGTTGGGGCATTACCTCAATGCTTACCCAGGTCATTTACAACTCTGCCTAAATCTCTACTTCCTGCTACTCTGAAGCTAGGAATTAACTATCCTGAGGCAAAATCTTAGGATCTTCTCATGTCTTTTCTGAGCCTGTGTCCTGCTCTGGGCTTGAACATGGCTTTCTAAACTTTCTGGTATATGCAAATGCTTTGAAGTTCTAGTTTCCCAAAGAAACTCTCTCATCAGCTTTTTTCCCAGGCTTCTGCATGTCTATTGTTTGCCTCAACTATAACCTTCTGTAGGTGGGAGTGGGCTGCTCATTTCTTTTACAATGTTTTCAAGGACTGTCCTCTTCACAGTTGTTTTTCTTCAGTGAGTCCCACACTCAGACATGGTTTGTTGTCTTCAAGACTGCACTGAGCCAGGGAAGTGAGTGGGACACAGGAAAGTAAAAATGTCACAAAGATTTTTCTATCATTTTTAAATTGCCTTTTGCTTGATTCAGCATTCAGTTGGTTGCTGAAAGCTTTAAATATTTTCCAGCATTCTGACAAAGTTGATTCTGACAGGTTTTGCTTGATGTTTTGGTGTTTCTCTGGAGGGTCAAGCCCTTGGAACTACCTACTCTGCAATTTTTGCTGATGCCGTGCCTCACTGAGTATTTTTGTAGATAATTTTTATGGAACACAGCCACACTCATTGTTTTTTTTACATATAGCCTATAGCTGCTTTTGAGCTACAGTGGCAGAGTTGAGTGTTTGCAGCAGATACTTTATGAACTCTGAAGCTTAAAATATTTACTATGTGGTTCTTTGTAGAAAATGTTAGGTCACCTCTGTTCTAGGCTAAAGGAGTCCAGTGGTATATATCTTCCATCACGTCAGTGGGAGTTGTCTAGTGTAAAAAGGCTACAAATTTTTGGGAACTGAAAATAAAAAGAATCAGCCATTGAAATGCTGTCTTGTTTAATGTGGTGTATAACATTTGTCATGTGGCAAATGGTATTACAGTGGATTACTTTAGCTTGGTGCTTTCCTACCATGTAATGTAGAACCCTATGATTCTGCAGATTTGCCTTAGGTTGACAGCTGCAGTGAGGTTCTGTGAACCCTGCTGTATTTCAACCAGAATAGTCCTGCTTTTATCTGTCTTGTTCATCTGATTGTGCATAAAATTTCATTTATAAAGATGCTTATTTTGCTTTAAAAAATGATTAAGAAAATCACTTCTTTGATTAAGTTTTATCATTAATTCTATAAAATTTATAGCTAATTAAAGAATTGTGAGAACTGAATTCATAATTGTCATATCCTTATTTTACATTATTACTCATTTGAGACCCCACAAATCATTTTCAAAGTAGATAGCAATCCATATATTGTCACCCTATAGAAAAGAGAGTTTTGATCAAAGATTTAAATTGGTGCTTATTTGTACAATGATTTGTGAGTCTTCATAAAGTGAATAAAGTAGAAACTGTCCTCAATTACTATAAATTTAATTATTGCAATTCTATAATTAGATACATGACAAATATCATAGATTATTCAAAAAAAATTTCCATTTATCCTTGTCTGTAAGCAGGGAGGAAATAAAAAAGAGTGAAAGAGAGATTGAGAGCTCTCTCTAATGGAAGTAAGTGTGACTCATTTAAGTCAAGAAACCTACTAACGTACCGAAGGAGGTTATTTTAGGAGAAAAATGGTTGAATTTCCCATTTTATAGCCTTGCTGTTATTTCAGCCTTTGTGCTTTTAAGAACTTGGACATTTATTTTTCCTTCTGCAAGTGTTGGAAAAGAATAAACAAGTGATCATATTTGAGAAATAAATGCACCCACCCACCCACCCACATATATATACCTGCTCTCTAAAGAATTGTGAATCTCAACCAAAGAATTACAGGTCTTAACCATTTAGAATGATTCACTATCAAAATGATTGTAAGGGCTTATTGTTCTTATTTGTGTGAAGATTCTCAATTTTGTTCCTTTCTCCAGACTTTGGTATTCTTCAGATAGTAAGAATTTAAAAATCTGTATGTCTCAAAAGACTGCTTTGTGAACTCAATGCTACACTGATTGTTAGGAAACCAAGTCGCAAGAGTTTTCTCAAATTGCAGCCACAGTATTTGCTTATCCCTCAATAATAAAATTGCTATCTGCTGAATATAATATATACATAAGCTAGGAAAATAAAAATTCAGCTCTCTAAGGTGTGGAGATAAATATAAACACAGCCATGGAGTGGTGAGGTGAGCTCATACACAGGACATTTAGAAGGACAATATGGTCCCCAATTCTTTTATCTCTAATACATGAATGGACTAATGTCACACCGCTTTTCCTGCCTTATTATTGCTGCATATCCTAGACTGGTAGAGACTTTTGCAAGGTCTGTTCATGAACTAGAAACAATTTTGATCTTCTCTAGAGTCTTATTTCCAACAATACTCGTATGTCGTCCATTCATGTTATTATACACTAACTGAAGGATCAGTATATTTCTTCTGCAAATATTCTGTAAACATTTACTAAAGACATTAAATAGTTGAGGCTTTGTGGGCCGTGGGATGGCTGTTGCCACTATTCAAATCTGCCATTGTAGCACAAAATCCACCATAAGCAATACACAACCAAATCACTGTGGCTGTGTTTCAATAAAACTTTATGGATAATGAATTTTGAATTGCGTATAATGTTTAAGTGTCACATGATGTTATTTTTCTTTTCATATTTTCAATCATTTAAAAATGTAATCACTACTTTTACTTAGATTGTAGGCCATACAAAAACAGGTGAGAGGCTGGACGTGGCCCATGGTCCATAGTTTGAACCATTATTTCCTCTGCAGTTTTATGTGTATTAAAGTTTTATCTCTTATTTGATGATAATCTCTTCAATAAAGAACAAAATGGGCATATCTGCAGGAGAGTTATTCTGAGGTGGGAAGAAGGGTTCAAAGCTGGTCAGCTAGGTTCAGGCACTGCCCAAGAGATCCATTTTAACAAATTCAACAAAATTACATATTGAAAATTATAAATTATGTGTTTTCCCTCTTAGAGTTAGGAAAAAATAATCAGAAACACAAATATTACATGTACAAATTGCTAAGGATCTATCTGTTCTTTGTGAGAAATTTGAAATGAAGACGTCGCCAGGCTCTCTTCCTTGACCACACATTGCAATGAAATAAGACTGGCTGTCACTTGGGGAAAGTGTCCTGACATTAGGCTAAGACAATCCATTACACTGATTTCAAAATAAGGGTGATCTTGTCAACATATATAAATTCACACAGTCCATTGGCTAACATATCTTGCATTTATACATCCACACAACGAAGTATTTGTTGGGCACTTACTATGTGTTTGGCTTCATGTTACGAGCATGAGACAATGCTTGCCTTTAAGATGCTTACTTTTCAATAAAGGACTGGTAACAAAAAGAGAGAGAGAGAGAACACTGCGCCTCCCAAATAAAGAGATAAATTTATAAATATTATGAAGAAATTGAGTAATGAACTGAAAAAAATAATAATAAGATTGAAGGACCCTTAGATGGCACAGTTAGATGGAGCCTCTCTCAGGAAATGACAACCAAGGTAAAATATTTCACCTGACTCCAATTAAAGATGATCTTTCCAGTAATGATAATAACAATTTCAGTGGTTTGCAGTGCGACCATCTATGTTAACCACATGGATTATTCTTTTTAATCTTCATAAAAATTCTATGACAGAAGATATTAAGGGCCGAAGGAGTTAAATAATTTCCCAATATCATAGACTAGAGTAAGTCATGGTCAAATCGTCATTTGAATCAGGTGACCTGATTCAAAATGGATGTAACCTCACCCCATTATTCCAATAGGACACGGACTAGTCATAGACCATTGTCTAGCAATGACTTTTGGATGCACGCTGTAAATTCTGGTTTTATATGTTTTGCATTTCTGGCACACTTCTATTCTAAACAACACATTCCTACAATAAATATATTATATATTCTCTTGGGTTAACAGTCTAGTGTTAGACTCAAGCAATTCAGCATACATATGCTATAACCCACTATTTGTTTATTTTAAAGTCTAAATTTTGGAGGGCAATCTTATATGCCTTATTTCCAATGTTTTACGAGAAGTTACTCTAAGACACAGTAGTATATTTTTTCATCTTTTATTCAAATCCTGTTACTCTTGCCAAGTAGAGTTCTAAATCTCTTTTTCTCATTTACTTTCTGTGCATGATATTGTCTTCATTGCACAGAGAATTTTTAATGTAGTTGCCAATACTGCATAGTAGTCATTATCCTCAAATTTACTACAAATGAATCTTAATGCTACCTCAAGTATTGAATTGCTTTTATTATTTATTTGTATGTTTCATTGATTCTCCCTGTAGTGGCAAAAGCTAGGATGCAAGTTAACTCTCCCTGGGTTACTATTTAAAGTTGCAGTTTTATCTATTTCGTTGCGCCCTGGTTTGAGTGTACATTGATTTTAAGTGAGGTCACAGCTTCTTACAATTCTTCTAGTTTACCATACTTGGTGCTTAGTATAACAATATTGATTTACTAACCAAACATTTTAACTTCACTGGGTAAATATATTGAGCAGCAGGCTTGGGAGCATATGTTTCTATTATTTCCTTTAGATAGTAGGCAACAGAAAATCAGTACAAACACTAGGTTCTCACTTGTAATTTATTTATATGATGCGCCTGATACTCAGTGGAGGCAAACAGCAGCACTGCACGTCCTGTAACATCTCCAGTTGGGCTACTGGCTGAACAGCAGGAAAGTTGTGTATAACCTTGGGGCATGCTAGGTTACAGTACAATCTCTTAGCAAGGCAAACTCCACCACTTGGTACCTTGAAAGCGAGTGTGCATACCACACATGAGGATTTACTATCACTTGCTTCCTGCTAGGGCATGTCCCCTGAGGCTTTCATGGGACAATTTCAGAACTAAAAACATTACACCAGAACATGAGATAGTGAGAAATAGCTTTTCAGAGTTCTCCCCCAGGAGGAAACAATGAGTGGATTGAAGGTGGACTATCTTTTTATTTTTTGGATTATTATTATTTCTCCTCTCAGTTATTGACATTATGTAAAAACAAAAATTATCTTTGTCTTAAATTACTTACATGATACTCTGAAAACAGGATGCTCTTGCATTCTCCTTGTCTGGCATCTCACAAAATTTATTTATTTTTTTTTTTTTTTTTTTTTTTTTTTTTTTTAAAGATTTTATTTTTTCCTTTTTCTCCCCAAAGCCCCCCGGTACATAGTTGTGTATTCTTCGTTGTGGGTTCTTCTAGTTGTGGCATGTGGGACGCTGCCTCAGCGTGGTCTGACGAGCAGTGTCATGTCCGCGCCCAGGATTCGAACCAACGAAACACTGGGCCGCCTGCAGCGGAGCGCACGAACTTAACCACTCGGCCACGGGGCCAGCCCCAACACAAAATTTATTTTTTAAAGATCTTGTGTAATATGAGTTCTTATGTTTTAAATGCATATTAAGGATATACATTTTGCAAATAACACAGATAAGTTCTCAAGAGTTTTAAAAATCTATATTAATCCCCATACTGTAACTGATTTGTACAAAATATGTAATATGTATATGGGAAGTTGGTGATTGGTGCATATATGCAGGCTGAATTGTGTCCCCCCAAAATTCATATGTTTAAATCCTAAGCCCCAGTACCTCAGAATGTGAATACACTTGGAGATAGGGACCTTAAAAAGTTAGTTATGTTCAAATGAGGCCCTTAGACACACAGATGTCTATCAGTAAAGACCATGTGAGGAAATAGCAAATGAGGACCCGGCAAGAAGGTGGCCATCTACAAGCCAAGGACAGAGGCCTCAGGAAAAATTAAACTTTCTGACACCCTGATCTCAGATTTCAAGCCTCTGGAATGGTGAAACAATAAAGTTCTGTTGTTTAACCCACTCGGTCGGTGGTATTTTGCTATGGCAGCCTGAAGTTTTAACACATGCTGTCTTCCAAAACAAACCTTTCATGTGGTAGAATGAAGGATGACAACAGCCCTGGGCCCTGAGAGTTCAGAGCAGCGAAGGGGCACTCAAGCAGGGATGCGGCCAGTAGTCTGTGAGCTGGTCTGCCAGCTGGAATAAAATCAGTCCAGGGGCATGTGAATAGTAAGTCTCCAAACCACCTCGATCATCCAGGCCAGAGTGGGACTGCCCATCTCTCTTTGTATTCCAACCGTCATTCCAATTTTCCCTCTCGTGAGCTCTTTTTCCTCCTCAAGGATTCTATGGATGATTTTTATTTAGCAGATTACGATTGCATAACAAATATATAAGGGAAGAGAGAAGCATCCCCGGGAGTATCTCCACAAGCCAAGGAAAGTTTTAGCAGCTCCTTACTGTTTCCTAAAGCAAGAGAATCCGCGATGATTGGACAGTTTATTGACTTATTGCTGTGACTTTCTGCCCATTTTTACTGAGGAATTAAGCAGGTAGCAGCAAAAAGACTGGGTATTTTATGATCAGAGTCAACATTTTAATGAATTCACCAGGTGAAATATACAATACTTTATAAACAAAAAGATGAGGTTCACCCCCCTGTTATTGTAATTTTACTGAGTGGGCAAGATTTTCCAGACATGTTATTTTTATGCTCTAGTGATACTTGTTTCAAAGGCCATAAGTCAGTGATTTGAAAGAAAGAAAGAAAAAGAAAGGACGAAAGAAAAATAGGAGGAAGAGAAGGAAGGAAGGTGGGAAAGAAGGGAGGGGGTCAGGAAGAAAGGAAAGAAGGAAGGAAGGGAGAGAGGAAGGAAGGGGGGAAGAAAGGAAGGAAGAAAGAAAGGAAGGAAAAGGTGGATTTTGAAATTAGGTAGCCTGAGTTCCATCTTGCTCTACTTTATCAGCTCTGTGGTATATCTGGTAAATAACAATCTTCCTGAGTGTCTGTAAACATGGAGAAAATAATAGAAACTACCCACAAAGTTGGTTTAATATGGAGTGAGATAACCCCTACAAGGCACGCAGCATAGTGTCTGACATGCTAAGTGGTAAACATATATGGGCTGTTGATATATTATAATTTCACAAAAGTAATTGCTAGTAGGTTAGATTAAAATAACTATACTATTCTGGTTGTGTGCACTTCCAGCTTTATTGAGGTAACTCTGTGACAGGATTCTTCATTTTCATGATGGTTTTGGTGAGTTCACACGCAGATCTCAATGGAGATTTGGAAATGGGTTGGTTCTGAGGTCTCTCTGCTCATTCCTGTTTGCTGTGGGTCTTGCTCCTGACACTCTCCTGTCACCGCCGCTAGTGTCCACTCTAGATGCCACAACTACCTAGGCCCATGTACAGATGCCTTAGTTCCAAAATGACCCAGAGATAATTGTTGTTATGCCTTTGAGTCAATTCTGACTCTTACTGACCCTGTGGACAACAGAGCAGAACTATGCCCGGTCTTTTTGTGCCATCCTCTCATCTTCCAGTTCTTTCTCAGACAATGCTCTGCTGCTGTTCATAGGGTTTTCATGGCCAATTTTTTTGGAAGTGGGTGGCCAAGTCCTTCTTCCTAGTCCGTCTAGTCTGGAAGCTCTGCTGAAACCCGTCCACAATGGGTGACCCTGCTGGTATTTGAAATCTGGTGGCAGAGCTTTCAGCACCACAGCAACATGCAGCCACTGCAGGATGACAGCAGACACATGGTGTGGTTCTCTGCCTGGGAAACAAACCTGGTAGATGGTGGTGAGAATGTCAAATCTTAACCACTAGCCACCATGGCTGGCTCCAGAGATTATAGCCTCTTGTTATTAACTCATTTCGTTTATTGTAGTTTGTTCTTCCCAGATTCAGACACAGGACACATTTAAAGATGGGATTCTCAGACCTCTTAGTTTTACTACCTCTCTACCTCCTTAAAAATTATTGAGAATCTCAAAGAGTTTTTGTCATGTGGTTTATGTGTATTGACATTTACCATTTTAGAAATTAAAACTGAAACAATGTTTTCAATTACTTAAAAATAATAAGGCCATTACATGTTAACAGAACATATTTTAGAAAATGCCTATTATTTTACAGAACAAAACCACTATGGTATGCTGCCCTGGTTTCTGGGTCATTCTACACACCCTCTCACACATACTCCCACACATTCACACATAGCTTCATTCTCTCGGGAAACTTGGTCCTTTCTGATGTTAGAATGTACTGAGAAAGTCTTCCAGTTCTTTCTCCTCCTCAGGCAAAGAACCCGTATTGCTTTTAACACTCTTAGAAGATGCTCAAATCTGAATGGAATAAAAGCGCAGCATTATGCCTCCACACCTCCAGGCCCCCAAGCTTCCCACGTAGGGTTGAGTTCTCAAGCGGGACTGAAGCTTTCTGCGGCGTCTTTTGGGAGCTCCCTTGCATAACGTCTTTGCCACTTGTTCATTCGTCAGAACAGTTTGCTGCTAAAGCTTTTCTCTGGAATAGTAAGACTTTGCTACAAACGGTCTGATTTTTTTCTCCCAGTAGCTTTTGTCTGTTTTGTTGCACGCTGTTTCCTCAGTGTCTGGGATCGTACCTGACATACAGTGAGCACTCGTGGACCTAATTGAGTTAGATGAAGTATGATGCTTCATTGTAAATGGAAACAACTTTCCTTTGAATCAATTCGAGGACAATCTAGATGAGGAAGATCACCTTCTTAATTGAGAAAGATAAAAAATATATAAGAAGTAAAACAGTTTGGCTGAAAATGCCAATTGTACTGGTCAAATGAGTCAAGAGAGAACTCTGAGCCAAAATATTCATAGCTTAACTTAGACCAGACTCAGTCCGCTACAACAATAATGATAGTGGCACATAATGGTCACAGAACTCATTTTCAAAATAGATACAGTACTAAAGAAGGGCTTGTTAAGCAATAAGAAATTGAATATTGAATCCTATTTTTTCATTTGACTTTCATTAAATCATTCGAAATAGCTTTTTAAGCAATACCCCCTTATCAACCTATGAACACAATGAATCTTTTCCCAGACAAATTTTTAGAAAATGTTAATACTGAACTCTTATGTATAAATCATAGATTGTAATGAAAGCACTCTGTGTTTGTATGATTTTTGCAAAAACTGTTGGTCCAATAACTTAAAGTGCAAAGAAAAAGCATTGAATCTGTCATAACTAAATAGAACACAGTGGATTGAAAAGTCCTCGTTTTTATTAAACTCTTTTCATAGTATTTTCAGCAGAACTCTCAGTCACTACAAACACTCTGTAGACGATGTTAGAAGGAGCAGGCTGTCTGCAAAGATAGAAAGGAGAAATCTACAGGTACACCAGTGAGGCACGGATTGAGGGCACTTCAGTTCTCCAACTGACTGACCCAAAGCAGGTGGGGTGAAAGCGCTTGCATTCCATCTACTCTACCCGTTATTGCAAAACTCTATAAACTTAAACAAGACCTAAAGATTTGAATCAAGGAAATATAATTAAAACAAAATCTTCTCCTCCAGAAAACTTCTCCACAAAGGTAGTAGAGAAAGACAACCGTTTTCTTATTGAGTAAGCGTTAAACCAGAATGTGATATGACTCACAGGCAATCCACTAAGAGATTGCCAAGACAAAAAGAAATCCTCGCTCTCATGCGGCCAAGCAGATACCACCTGTTGCATACATGTTCTCAAGATAAACAACAACTAGACCTGAAGTAAAAGGACTTGATAGCACCTTTGGTCACTCATAAGTCATCCAAAATTCACCTGGTAATTGGGCTGACCATCGATGTTAGCCAATTGGCTTTATTCAAAGGCAAAACAAACTTTTCATATCTTTATGCAAGAAGTAGTTTTGCAGCTTAGAGCAAGGCGCCCACCAAAGTTAGGCTCCTACCCTCCCACAGAAACTGGGAGATAGGGATACCATCTCCCTATGTTTACATTTCAAAGTGATGGCTCCCAGGCCCTTGAGAAGGACAATCCTGGGTTATAAAGCTGACAGAAAGCCTATCTTATTTTCAAAAGATTTTATATACATTTCAAAGAGGGAGAAAGTACCTATTACCAGTTTTCTAAAGTAATAATTTTCTAAGGTAAAGGAAAGAAGAGAAATCTCTTCCCTTATTTTCAACATGGAGAATTAAGCATCTTAATTTTATTTTATTATATTATATTTTATTTTTATTTATTTTTTTTGAGGAAGATTGGCCCTGACCTAACATCTGCCACCAATCATCCTCTTTTTTGCTCAAGAAGAGTGGCCCTGAGCTAACATCTGTGCCCTTATTCCTCTATTTTATATATGGGACACCTACCACAGGGTGGCTTGATGAGCGATGTGTAGGTCCGTGCCTGGGATCCAAACCGGTGAACCCCGGGCCACCTAATCAGAGCACACAAACTTAACCACTATGCCACTGGTCAGTCCCTAAGCATCTTAATTTTAATTTGTATTTATCCTTATAGTGTTACCATTACTTTGATAGTATATTGCAAAAAATTAAATGAAATAAATTCACTGGCAACCCCTCAGCAATGAAATGTTTCTACCAATAAATGTTGTAGTGGTTATGTATCATCTCTTTTAATAGTAAGTTTGCAGGTGATTTATACTTCAAACTGCAAAACATCCATGTATTATTGGCATAAATACACCGCCATGGAAAGGGCTAACCAAAACACCCACAACAGGGTAGTTTGATAATCATAAAGAAAAAACAATCATACTTAATATCAAGGATAGCACAGACTCAAAACGACTCTGATGGTGAGCAAGTAATAAAATTTCCTACAGAAAAATGTGGAAATCCCAATCATCTATAGGAACCTTGAAAAATCATCTGGCATTTGTAAAATCTAGATTTCTTAGTAGAATACAGAATTAGAATTTTCATGAGTCCTGAATAAGACCCCAAATTTAATTTATGAGTAGCAAATTGTATTATGTCTTAATAACTCACTTAGTAGCTTGCTTATAAGTAGCTCTTGACTGCCATTAAAAATAAAAGTCTATGAAATTGCATGAATTTAATCTATGAAGAAGCTAGTGTATTATTTTTTAAAATAAAGTTGAGGCTCAAAAACAAGCCAAGGACCAGGCTTCAGAGGCAATGCGTAGCACACGTCATGTGAGACCAGGCTAGCCTGTCATACAGAGTAGGATTCCCAAATACCTGGAAGTAACAATCAAAGGATGCTGAAAGGGTTTCTTGATTTAGAATCTCTCAGCCCACGCATCCTAAATCAGTTCTTATAATTATCCTGTCATTTATTTCTTCAATCTATTACCAAAAATTCTGTTTGGAAGTGGAAACTTCACTATTAACATCTACCTGGATACTAATAGCTATTAAGGCATTACTGATCATTAATTCAGAAGTTCAATTACTTCATCATATCCAAAAAAGGTAAAGTGGAAAAGATATAAGCTTTGTAGTCAAGTAGATTTGGGTTCAAATACTGCTTTTCCAACTTCTTTACTCTAAGATGAGCAATTCGAGTCTTTGGAATCTGTTTCCTCACATAAAAATTGGGTTATACACTCACTTCAAATGTTTTTTAAAATTTGTCATGATTAGACATGATATGTGGCTGGTTCAAAAAATACTGGCTTCTTTTTCTAGCCCTCATCTTTCACTTAAGTGTGAAGGAATAGGACATAAAAAAGGACATTTTGATGAGAAGGTAGTATAATGTATGAACAATGGAATTTTACCATCATTGAGATGAGGAATCTTTATAAATTAGGAGCAATTATATGGGTATTGAGTGCCTTTGGAAAGGTAAATAAAAGAATTATTAAATAAGAAAAAAGGCACCAAACATGTACCAGAGAGATCTTGTTCTTCTGAAGCATACTGGCTAGGAATACTTTTAAAAGCAGATCACACATGGATGGAAGTCCCTGTGAATTTTTTCCTTATACTGCCTTAAAATATACATGCAGAAAGTTCACAGTATCTAGGTAATCAGCCCCCAGATTAGGAAATATAATATTACCTCCATGTGAAACACCATTCTCCCATCCCCCCCTTTCCCCCAATATCGTGTGTGTTTCAAGACCTTGGCCACCTTGTATATAACACAGGTCAAGTTTGTTAATTGTGCTGTTCAGATCGTCTATACCTTGACTGATATTTTGTCTGCTTATTCTATCAATTGTGGAGAAAAATGTGTTAATATTTCCTTTTATGGGTAGTGCATTTCTATGTTTTCCTTTTTTTGTTATGTCATAATTGATTTATATATTTTGAACCTATATTTTGGATATATACAAATTCAGGATTATTATATCGTCATGTTGGATTGATGACTTTATCATTATAGAATATTCTTCTTTATCTCTAGTAAAGATATCCTTAGATATCTTCTTTATCTCTTTTCCTTTAAAGTCTCCTTTGATATTAGCTTGGTTAGACCATCTTTTATTCAGGTCACAACTGCATAGTCTTTTTTCCACTCTTTAATTTTCAATTTTTGTTTCATTAGCCTATCTATCCATCTACCTACCTACCTACCCACCTAACTACCTATTTATCATCTATCTAAGAGTATCCCTTGTAATATAGTTTTTCTTTGATCCATTATGGCAATTTTAGCATTTCATTTGAAGAATTTAGTTTATTTATACTTAACGTAATTACTGTAGAATTGAGTTTATCTATTTCTTTTGGCCCATTAGCTTTATGTTTCTTCTTGTTTCCTGAAAGTCAAAGACAGAGGCCTCAGAGAACGTAAACTTGCTGACACCTTGGTCTTGGACTTCTAGACTCCAGAACTGTGAGGAAATAAATTCTGTTGCTTGAGGGACCCAGTCTGCGTGCTTTGTGATGGTGGTCCGAGCAGACCAACAACAAATGACATTCCTTCGCCTTCAGGATTCGTTTTTTTTTTCCTTTTAACAATTTTGTCATCATTTTTATTGCTGTCCCTTTGAAGGTAGGATAGCTTTTAATTTCTCTGGCTGTTTTTAGGATTTTTAAATTTGTCTTTAGTTCTCAGTATTTTAGTATTATATGCCTATGTGTTTCTTGGAGTTTGCTAAACTTTTTGGATTGTTGAGTTAACCTCTTTTATTACCTTTGGAAAACTCTTGACTATTATCTTTTCAAATATTGTTTCTGTCCATTCACTGCCTTTCCTCTCCTGGAACCTCAATCGTATGCTTGTTAGAGCATTTGAGAGTATTCACATGTCTTTAATTCTCTGTTGTTGTATTCATCCTTTTCTTCTCTCTTTGCTTCATTGTGGGTACTTTTTCCTAAGACTCGTCTTTGAGTTCACTAACTCTGTGTTTTACCTTTGTTCAACCTGCTGTTAAACACATACATTGGCTTCTTAGTATCAGATACCATGGATGTTTTTGTTTCTAAATTGCTTATTTGATTCCCTTTTTTTTACACACTCCAGTTCTTTGGTGAAATTCTCCATATGCCCATCTATTTTGTCCAACTTTTTCTCTACACTCTTTAACATAATAGTTATAATTATTTTACACTTGTTGGCCACTAACTGAAATGTCTGAATCAGTTGTAGAACTGTAAATTTACTTTTTCTCTCATTATTGGTTATATATTTTTGCCTTTCACGTGTAGTGATTTTTTTTTATTGTGTGTTAGGTATATATGTAAAACAAAACTGCTGGTTTCCACTTTTCCTCTACTGTTCAGATAATTAATCTGGGTCAAGGATAGGACAAGGATTCCCTAAGGCTCAGTTTATCTCTGATTTGCTTCTAAGACACGCCCATTCTAAGTCTCTAATTGAAAGCCCAGCAATCTCTCTCTTCTCAGCCCTAAGAATCTGTGGGAGATCTGGCTCTGTCTTTCAGAGGTCCCCATCCAGCTCTCCACGCTTTCTCTCCATACAGCTGATGATAAGTGAGCCAGCAGTTTTTGAGAAAGGTCTAAATTAATTAAGTGCCACAAGTGTGCAGGACATCTCACTCTGCCTTCCTGATGTGTTTGCTGTATTTCTGAAGTCTCCTGCTCTGAATAGCTTCAAGATCTTGCAAGGAGGAGGCCAGTAGTGTACTTCAAGCAAGTCTTTTGATTGTATTTGTGTTTCTAAGCACTGGGAGATGGAGGGAGATTTCACTCTGACTTTGAGAAGCTTTCAGTGTCCCACAGGAATCTGGAGTTGAGTAAATATCCTCTAGGGAAAATAGGCCATAGATTTGAGTCTCCTCATTTTGAATTAGTCACACCAGCAACCACTAAAAGTGTTTTTGGTTTACCTTTCCCTAAGCAGAGGATCTTCATTTGTGCAAGATCATTTCTGAGTCTGTGTCCGATATTAGCAAAATGCCCCAAGAAAACAGTCAGCTCATCATCCCTCATCTATTACTCATTTCTTCCACAGTTCCTTGATGCTTACAACAATATGATTTTTTTTTAATGAACTAGACTTTTTCTAATTGTTTCAGTGGAATCACTGACTTATTGCAGTCTAGTACACTCCAATCAGAAGTGCCAGAAGTTTCTGGAGATCTGGGGGTATCTATCTTCTCTTGTGGATCTATCTCTAGAATTTGATCCTGTATTCATGAAAACATTTTGGATATATTTAAGTGAGAGTTAAAAAAAAGTAATTCTTTCACAGTTGCCAAAGGATTGTCCATTTTCCTTTTTTACTTGTTGTGTTTTTTTTTTTTTGCTGAGGAAGATTGGCCCTGAGCTAACATCTTTTGCCAATCTTCCTCTATTTTGTATGTGGGTCACTGTCATAGCATGGCTGCTGATTAGTGGTGTAGGTCTGCACCCAGGAACCAAACCTGGGCCACCAAAGCAGAGTGCTCCAAACTTAACCACTAGGCCACAGAGCTGGCACCTTACTTGTTCTTTTACCTTGCATTCATCTTTACTTTGATCTATAAATTCAGCTAAGCAGAAAGATTTCTGTGTATTTAAAATGAGTCAACTTCAAAAACTTAACTTTGACTTATAAACTCCCATTTCCCTCTATCTGGACTAGAAGCAACTTCTGCTTTTTGGAGATTCTCTTCCATGTTCTGAAAGCCATATAAATGTTCTGGGAGATACAGTACCATGTTTTAGGTGGAGACAAAGTATGCTTTTTTTCCCTTCTTTGTTTTTAGAGATCTAAATATTTTACAGATGGCTCTCACTGTTATCCTGTGTATTCTCTAAATCTGACTTGTTCCTCAGCTCCAATCTCCCATTTCTACGTGCTGGTTAACTCTACCCAAATCTCCTAACATTGCCTTAAACTCAATATTAGTCATATTACATAAGTTACATATTTTTATTTTCAACCTGTTGACTTCCCAAAACTATAACAATAAAAAAGTAGCAATAGTAACACTTTCTCTGATCCTGAACCAGCCTCCCCAAAGCACAGGCTGGATATCCTGGCTTCACCTTCTCTATCTGCCTATATCAGTCATAAGCCAAAGGCTATCCTTCTACCTTTTAGCAGCTCTCCTATCAATCTGCCACAACACTAATTTAGTTCCTCATGAACTTTTGGACTAAAGTATTTTATGAGCTATCAACTTGTCTTTTAACCTTAGTCTCTCTCCCCCTTCCAAACATATAATCCTCTACCAAATTATATTGCTGAAGATCAAATTTAATCACGAAAAGAGAATTTCTCTCTTTCAGTCTTGTCTACATTGGCTCAAGTTGAAACTGTGTCCTTTCCAAATGTTTATCTCAGTGTTCCTCTTCCCTCATCCTGTGCTCCAGCCAGTTTGAAATTTCATTGTTTCTGCTCTGTGCCCCGTGCTTTCTGGCCACAGTATATACACTCATTTGATCTTGCTACTTGAAAAATTATTCCCACTACTTCCAGTCACAGGTCCTTATTCCACCCAGTCTTCAAGATCCTGCTTGAACTGTTTTCTATGCTGTCTTCCTGACTTGCTCCTCTGAATTCTCATAGTTCTAACTTACCACAGGAGTGTATCCATACTTCCCTAAGAGGACTTATACTAGCTACCTGGTATTAATTTTCCTGTTTTGTTTTCTCTACCAGACTTTAAACATATAATGCTAAAATAACAAAAACACAAAAAATGTTAAATAAATTTGTTTAACAACATTTCACTTATTGCAAAAGAACATACAGTAATCACAGAAGTTTCAGAAAAGTCATTCTGTTAGTTTGCTAGGGCTGTCATAACAAAATACCGCAGACTGGATGGTTTGAACAACAGAAATTTATTTTTTTACATTTCTTGAGGCTAGACATCCAAATCAAGGTGTTGGCAGATTCGGTTTCTCTGACACTTCTCTCCTTAGCTTACAGATGACCATCTTCTTGCTGTGTCTTCACATGGCCTTTTTTCTGTGCACACACCCCTGATGTCTCTTCCTCTTCTCATAAAGGTATCAATCCTATTGAATTAGAACCTCACTCTTATGACCTCATTTAAAATTAATTACCTCTTTAAAGGACCTATGTCTAAATACAGTCATTTTCTGGGGTGTTCTGGAAATTAAGACTTCAACATATGAATTTTGAGGAAATACAATTCAGTCCATAACAGCCATGAAGAAACAAACAAATATCATATGCAATCTCACAAAGAGATATCTATCCACTATATGCCTTCCGTATTAAAGTCATATATCTGAACAAATTTTATTGTTTTCTTTGGCCAGATTTTGTATGGAGGGGACTGCAGAATTGAAAGAGAACTTTTTTGAAGGCCCTTGAAACATTTTGCAAATTGACCTACAGAAAATATTTTATCAATTTATTTTCATGCAGGCAATGGGAAACCAACATTGATTATTATAATTTTTAACTCCTCTTGACTAACTGATGAGAAAAAGTGATACATTGTATCCATTTGAATTGATTTACTAAATATGCATACTAACATTTTTATTGATTTATCCAACAAATGTTTACAGATTGCCTACTAAGATACAGTGGAGGACAAAACCAGATATAGTTCATGCTCTCCAGAAACTTTTAATATAGGATAGCAAAAAATTCAAAATGGCACAAAAATGGCTTTATGATTACCAATAATAATAAGTACTTCAAAGTGTTAGGAAAGTGTATAGGCTAGTGACTTAACCTAATGGGGGGTGAGTGCAATTTTCCCTGAAGAACTAATATTTATTCTTGTTAAACTAGTGATTTAAATTTATTCTTTTGTGAACTAGCTTTTCATTTCCTTTGCCTATTTTTCAGTTGGTGCATTTGTCTTAATCTAATTAACCACGTTAAATAAAATTTACATGCAAAATAAATCCAGCATAATGCCACAATCTGAAAGAAAAGGATACATTTTTTCTTATGAATTACTTTCAGTTTAGTGCATGTATATGCATTTTATAAGTATTTATTTAACGCAATAATACAGTTTTGGACCTCATTCTTTATCTCTAATAACGATAATCTGTAATTACTTAATTTGATTAGTGACTTCTTCACTCTTTCTATTTTCTTTCCAGCTAGAATGTAAGTACAAAAGTGCATGGCTCTTGTTTATCTTGTTCTATATATTATTTATGCTTGACACAAGCTGGCTATTAATAAAATATGCATTGGATGATAAAGGATAAATATTTTCAGTCGATGCAGTTGTGATACTTGACATTTTTGAAGGTAGTGCGATTGCATAGACTGAACATATCATTAATTACTTTAACTTTTTCATTTATTTCACAACTTTTTTTTTAAAGCTTGGTACCTGAGCTAACATCTGTTGCCAATCTTCTTCCTTTTTTTCTTCTTCTTCTCCCCAAAGCCCTAGTACATAGTTGTACATTCTAGTTGTAGGCCCTTCTGGTTGTGCCATGTGTGATGCTGCCTCAGCATGGCCTAATGAGTGGTGCCATGTCCGTGCCTGGGATCCCAACCCACAAAACCCTGGGTTGCTGAAGCAGAGCACATGAACTTGATCACTCGGCCACATGGCCAGCCCCTCACAGTGCTTTCAAATAGTACATATTTAATTAACATGTTAATTAACAACATGGTGCATATGGAATTGTTTTTTGTTTTCTTCTACATTGTCTCCTTAATGTGGAAAATTAATTTATTAGCAAGAAGATGGTCATCTACAAGCCAAGGAAGAGAATTTACCAAATTTTTCAGGCAGTTCAGCATAGAAGTCAAGTTTGCAGACTTCAAAGATAGATTGCTTCCAATTCCAGGCTGCAGCATTTACTAGCAATGTGACCCTGTGGCCCTACTTTCTCATCTATGAAATGGGGGCTATAATGATACGTACCTTATAAGATCTTCAGATGAATTAAATGAATTATTCTATATTGTGCTTATAACAGTACCTGATGCACAATAAGCAATACATAGTTGTTCACCACCTCTGTTGTGGTTGCTGTATCATTGCATATTATGTAGTCTATAGCAATTGTGGCTTTTAAAACAAAATTATTGTATTTTTTACAAATTATAATTATTTACAAAATAATTATATAATTATTCATAAAATATTGTAATTTTTTTTTTTTAAAGATTTTATTTTTTCCTTTTTCTCCCCAAAGCCCCCCTGGTACATAGTTGTGTATTCTTCGTTGTGGGTTCTTCTAGTTGTGGCATGTGGGACGCTGCCTCAGCGTGGTCTGATGAGCAGTGCCATGTCCGCGCCCAGGATTCGAACCAACGAAACACTGGGCCGCCTGCAGTGGAGTGCGCGAACTTAACCGCTCGGCCACGGGGCCAGCCCCAAAATATTGTAATTTTTAAAAATAAATTATTATAGCTAGCAAGCACTAGGTACCAAAGGACGCCTAGAGCTGTAAGAAGCTTGGAGCTGAGTACATTGTGTTAAAATAATTTAGCAGGATGCAAATTGACAAACTCAAAAGTAGAAAGAACCCAAGAGGAAAAGTTAGTGCTTAACTATGTGAAAGAAATACCATGACATGGTAGCCAAGTTTTGGGGTGATGAATTAGAGCCACAGAATGAGTTAATATTACAAAAATATTTTGCAGTTAGGGCTTTAGAGTGGGGCCTTAGGTAAGGCAATAGGACTACACACAATCTCAAGTAGACAGATTTTAAAGACAGTGACTTCTCTTACAATTTCTCCATGTTATCCTTCTGAGTGTAGTCATAACTTATGCACTGACACATGATTATGCCACATTCCTTTTCAAAACCATTGTTCTATTTTGACTGTAAGATCTAGGATAGATTTAATCTATATCTGATATATATTTAATACTCCACTGCTTTTCCCTTTGATATTCATTAAGAACGTGGTTCTGTTGTGAGATACCATGCATTAGCTATGTGACTTTGGTAATATCCCTTCAAGTCTTGAAAACAGAATTTCATTTGAAAAAATGATGATGCTAAACGTACTGTCTTCATCGGATTGCTATTGAGTTCAATGAGACAATCCACGCAATGTGTTTAGTAGAGTACTTGACAAATACAATGCCAGCTATTCTTATATGAGAGAAAATATACATGTAAAAAAGCATTGGCTCTAGAGTTAGACTGCCTCAGTTTAAATCCAGCTCATTCATTGACATGATGTGAAATTAGATAAAGATACTTATGAGAGACTATATTACTGGTCCTATTTCTACTTTTCTCCTTGGGTAGAGAGAGTGGTTATATTTCCCTTCCCCACTGAGACTGAGTTTGTCATTCAAGATTGGCTAATGAAATGTGAGTCATATGGGTCACTTCAGGGCAAAAGACATACAGACCCACTTATGCTTCCCAGCATTCTCTCCTTCCCTCTCCCTCAGACAGTGGTCCCTGTGTCAGCCTAGATTCTGAAATGAAGATGATGCGGAGCAGAGGAAAAGAAGCTAGCGCAAGTGAGGAATTAGCTTTTGTTGTCTTTGTTCGCCTGTCCTAATTGGTTCGAAACTTAATCTCCAAAACCTCATGTTACTCGTGCATCAGACAAAAATGATAATTTTTCTGTTAAGGTTTTTGATACCAGTCAATTGAAACTGATAATTTTCTGTCTCATTACCTCATCGAAACATTTTCTTCACATGACTATTAAGAAACTGCCCTCCAACTTTCACTTTCTGAACTTCAAAAGTCTGGGTCGTTTTCCACAAAAGCTACAATGGTATGTCTAAATCTAAGATGGATTTCTATGAGACCCAACCAAAAGGAGCATAAAGAGATGGCTTTAATTCCCACCTTGGTCTGCATCTAACTAATATGTGATCTAGCCTGGGACATCTTTTTTAACCTTTCTGGATTTCTATTTTCTTATCTATAAACTAGAGTTAGTATCAATAATCTCATGTAATAATTGCAAGTTCTTAAAAAATGGTTAGGCAGAAATGCCAGACATGTGTACTTTAAAACAGACCCTGGAGCACCGTGAGAGAATGTTTTACACAAAATGTGTGTTTCAGCAAAATCTTCAGATTTTCAGAATCCACAAAGGTCCAGATTTCTTCGCATCCCGAACATACCTAGACTCAACTGATTCCAGGTAACATAAGAAGTTCCTTTTAGATTCAAAATAAATCCACATGACCACAGGGAAAGGCAGATTCCACTACTTTTATACCAGCATATTGCTTGGTAGTTTAAACCTATGTTTAAATATCCATGTTGGCTTTTGTCACAAGGATTTCAGGATTCACTGATGTTTATGTGCTTTGATATGGAAAAACTGCCTGTTTTTATTAAACACATTTTTGCAATCTAATATTTGGTTGCTACTTAGCATAATCATCTTTTTTAAATGCATACATTCAGAATGGATATTACAGTGCAATAGGAATCCTATCTTTAGTCTCAATAACACCTTATAGATGTAATGGGTTTTGCAAATTTGCCAACAGTGGTTGGAATCACGACAATCATTAAACACTGTTTTCTTGACTTGTTATTAGCTTCTGCCGGGATCAGTTTCTGCTGCAGTCTTGCTTTGTTGCCTCCAGAAGATTCTGAATGTGTGGTAAAAGGCACTCAATGACAGTATCATTTTATGGCCCTGTATCATAAAAGCCCTAACTAGATATATCATAGGCTGTCCAATCACGGTTTCTGCCCAGTTTTGTTAACCTCCATATGTGGCCAAATCTGGTCACAGATCTTAGTTTCCTTTGCGGTATGGATCTGTTCTTCCTGGAAAGAATGCTGTGTATAGTCACTTATGTCATACACTGTCAGATTTCTCTGTTCACATTTATTAATTTGTTGAATATTAACTGAGGCCCACAATGTGCAAATCCACAGGTTAAGTGGCAGGACTATCTGGAACAGAAATAGTTCAGATCCAAAGCTTATCAACTCTACTTGGATATGTCTGGAATAACTCTAGAAAACAGGAAATCCTTGGGCTGAGTCTTACAGAGTGAGGCATTTTCAAATAAATGAAGGGGAATAACTTTCCATGGAGAAGGAAATGTACGTAAAATAAACAGATAAAACATGGGTATGGGGCATCTGGGGAACTGTGACTAGATCAGCATGGTAAGAGTGTACATTGGATATTTGTAAGGAAATAGCTAGAACCAAAGATTGATAGCAGCCAAAGGATAGGTTAGTGATTGCCTTATATAAAATGATAAAAAAAAACAACTTAGATTGCATGGTTTATGCAATATGTAGCTACTCAAGGCTTTAAAGGAGGGAAGTAACATTAACTTTTGTGTTTTAAAAAAAGATTACTCTGGGGCTGGCCGTGCAGTCTAGTGGTTAAGTTTGTCGTGCTCCACTTTGGTGGCCTGGGTTCAGTTCCTGGATGCAGACCTACACCACTCATTGACAGCCATGCTGTGGCAGCAACTCATGTACAAAATAGAGTAAGATTGGCACAGATGTTAGATCAGGGAAAATCTTCCTCAGCAAAAAAAGATTACTTTGTAATAGTGTGAAGGATGTAATGAAGAGAGGAGGTGGGACATAAAAACCAGAAGAAAGATGATGGCTGGATCATGCTCACAGTTGAGAAGAAGACAAGGAAGAGAAACATGCATACAGAATTAAGGAGGTCTAATTAAGGCTTGGTGTAACAGGAAAGATGGAGAGGCAGGAGTATTTCAACTCCTGTACTGAATGACTTAATGGATAGAGGAGATATTACCTAGGACAACATGGCAGAAGAAGCAACATTTTTGGAGAGTTTTTGTTTTGTTTTGTTTGCCTTTATTTTTTATTTTTGTTTCTTTCTATAGAAGATGGTTTGAAAAGATAAGCACTAACGGTGCCTTGCATCCCTGAACAGACATATTGCTTCTCCTATCGGGAAATAGGATCTATCTATTCCTGCCTCAATCTGAACTGGCCTCCTGACCTGCTTTGAGCTCTAGAATGTGGCAGAAGTGATAGTACACTTTCGAAGTGCAATTTCTTCCAGTTTTGCTCTCTTGGAGCCCTGCGCCATCATGTAAAGTTGTCCAACTACTGCACTGGAGAGAAAAGACCTAGAAAACCTTAGTGATGTGTCTGTGTATGTGTGTATGTGTGACAGCAAGAGGTAGAATAGCTCCTAGATATTCCAACCACCCCAAGGGAGACAGAAAACAGGCAAATGAAACCTTCTTGGGTACCCCAAGTCACATCTTCCTAATCAACATCACGTGGAGCACAGACAAACCGTTCAGATTGAGTCTTGTCCATAGTGAAGATTCACAAGCCAGTAAGTTGTTGCATTTTAGGCCACTTAATTTTAGATTAGACTTTTTGCATTCAGCAATTGATAAGCAACAGAGCCTTCCTCTCTCCATCTCTCTCTTTCTCTCTGAGACAAGATGATAGAGATGTGAAAGGAGGAAAATATTGTGATAACTGGGTTATTTCGAACACGATTTCCAAAAGGAGATCATCAGTGTCTATTGTTTCTCTTTGAATAAATTTCTGTGAAACAAATTTCCTGCTATAATCTCTAAAGCAAACCATAAAGATATAAAACAGCACTCATATAAAAAACTCACAAGCAGCATGCCTTCGATGTTCAGGAGAAAACCCTGTGTAACGTGAATTTGCATGAGCTATATGAATAAATCACAATATCTATGAATAATGTCTTTATGTATTCAAATAAGAGATATTTGCCAACATGTATCTCTGGAAGGAAAACTACAAACTACAAGACAAATAGAAAAGTTAAGAACAAAAAGCAAAATATTTTTGTCTGATGTATGCTACTTCATGCTTTAATTACTATTCATTACAGCTACAGAAATGCAAATTGTGAAGCTGAATTTTTTCCCATAGCTGTGCAACTGGTAAATGACCTTTAATCTCTTTCAAATTACATATGAATTTTTTTAGATGTTAAGATTAATTATCCTGTTTTTAAAGTCAGAAAGGTTTAACTAACATATATCTTTGGGTTAATGTATTATTTAACTACTGTATTTATCATATTCTACCCTCTCTAGGAATCAAATAGCTTTAGCATGGTGGTCAGTTCCTGTAAATGTAAACCCAATACATAAAATGTTGTGTCCTTTGTTCTAAAGGAAATACATTTGAAAGAACAGACTTTTTCATTATGGAGGAAAAAGGGCAAGAGCTTATCAGAATCCACCTGGGGAACTTTAAAAAAATTATTCCTACACCCACTAGTGGTAGAAGTGAGCATTTATTTGCAAAACATCTATAGCTATGCTGTATATCCCCACAACCACTTTGATGGTAATATAATATAAGGAGAGGATAAAAGAAAGGTGTTCCTTTTATCTTTTTTAAATTAATTGTTTTGTTTCTATTATGTTATCATCTGAATAAATGTCAAGTATCTTAGCGCCCCCTCAAGTCTCCCATTATCTCATTAAAAACCTGTCCAAATTCATCTTCTACCCAAAATGCCTAGGTCAGCTTTGGTTACCACAGCCTCCTCTATCTTTGTTCTTTGTCTTCCACCAGTTCCAAATAACTTATCCTCCCTTGTTTTCAAGGACTCACTCAAATCCTACTTCTCTTTCAGTGCAGCCCCCACACTAAATATTAACCTTGCCCTTCTATTAGTTTGTAAATCCTTACCCTTCTTATAGTAAAATTATTTGCAAAACAGAATAATCAGTCCCATAAGCTTCTACTTCCTTGTCGACTCCTCTGGCCAACGAAACTAGGTATAGCATTTCTAGAAAGTGGGAATTCAGTAGTTTCCTAGTCTTGGAAGGGTGAGTGTGGAAGAAGATTTATGTGACAAGATGCTTGGATTTTCTGACCCTTTGCATGTGTGACCTTGGATATGAGCCTAGACTTTCAGGCTCATGTATAGAATCAAGATTGTAGTTTCTAAAGCCCTTCCAGCTCTAATGTTCCATGACTATTAATCTCTGAGATTTTCTGCTGGAGTTCAGCTGTGTGCTTTCTAGTGTCAAGCTATATTGATACATGGTTACAATAAACATTTATTATGTCTCTATTATAAGGCAGGTATATTTTTGTGGTATTAGAGACAGAATAGAAATGAAACAGGGAGGCCTCTGTTTTCAAGAAACTTAAATTTGAGCGGGGAGGTCAGTGGGGCAGAGAGAGACAATAAACTAAACAATCAGATAAATAATCACAATAATTGCCCGCAGGTTAAAGATGATATAATGATAGATTCTGGGGTGTTAATTTTAGATTGAGTGGCAGAAAAGTATCTCAGAGAAGATGTTATCTTGGCCAAGTTCTGAGTGATAAAATGTTAGTGACGTAAAGATAGGAGAAGAACATTCCAAATAGTACCAAGGTTCTAAGGACTTGTGAGAGTAATAAAACTGTGGAAACTGGAACATCATTGGGAGAGGAAGACAGTTAAGCAGAAACCAGATCACATAGAGCTTAAAAATGATGCAAAAGGACTTTGCCTTTATTTAAAATGCGATGAGGAGGGAAGTGACATTACCCAGGGAGTTCACTTTTAATGATAATCACTTCTATGTCAATAATCTTTTTTTCCCCCCTAAATAACAATTCCAGGAATTGCTTTTAGGCAAATATTTAATACCTGTGAGTGTTATCCTACCACAGCAGAATAATTTCAGTCCAGATGTCTGACATCTACAGTATATTATTAACATTTTTTTCAAGCTTCACAAATTGAAAGAGGGGAGAGAATGCTTAATTATATTCCTTACAGATTTGAATTGAAATATAAATGGATTTAAATTTTTAAATGATAGCATTTTCCAACTTCAAAGTAATTAGCTTGCAGCTATTTTTCACATATATACACATTAAAAATAATGAATATTTGATTTTTCCAGATAAACCAAAAAGTTAATTACCTTTTCTTAGTCCTCTTAGAGTGGTATTTTATCCTACTTTTATCTGGAAAAAAAAATACAAATCTGTACTGATCCTCAGACACAAAGGATTATATAGCATTTCTTTCTCAATTCTCTTGGAATTGATATAATTACCTCTATAATAATTGGAAATATTTGTTGTTTTATTTTATTGCAACTAAATGTCAATTTGTCATTACTTCTCAAACCCTTTGGAAAACATAAGTCAGATTTACACATAATGTATATCCAGAGTGTGAGAGAAATTGTTCTCAGGAAGCCTTTGAAATATTTACCAAGTCTATGTTCTTAGCATCCCACGATAGGAATTGGTTCTTAAAATTTGGTTAGGAAATTATTACAGCTTCATCTTACTGAAAAAGTTTAATAGTATTTTCATTGCCTGTATCTTTTTCTTCCATAGGTAAAGTAGCACACACACACACACACACAAAAGATCTATTGTAGCTTGACTGTATTTGAGAAAAATAAAAATGCATAAGATTATATCTGCTTTAAATTGTATATTATCATCAAATTCTATCTGTTGAATTTAAACCTGTAAAACCAACGCTGTTTTCTGATGATAAATGACTATGTGGCAATTTTTGGAATCAACATGACGTATTTATCCTGGAGACTTTTTGAGTTTTAGCAAATTGATCAACAAGATGAAATGAGCATCTATTTCATGAAAGATCTATGTTAGATGTTCAACTGAGGGTTTGAGTAAAGAATTATTCAAGTGTTTAAGTCATAGGCTTGCCCTCTAACAGCTTTGTAGTATTATTGAGAAGAAAAGGAAAAACTAAAAATACAGGAGACAAAGCACTGGGTGGTATGGAAATCGAGAGGCCTGGCTTTTAATCTCAAGTCACCAAAACTCTCATGTCCTCTGTTTGCTCAGCTATAAGAACAAACTAGTCAAATTAAGTGATGTTTAAGTTCTCTTCAAATTCTAATATTCTAAGGGTTTCACAAGAAATTTAGATAGTTCAAATGTACTGACATTAACCCCAGCCCCTGCAGATCGACATATCTAAAAAAAACACAAATGGATTCCAGCAACATGACCAAATTATTTATCAGACATCCCACATGTCACATTAACCTTTACTACAAATATGGGAATGTGATCATGAAAATGTTTAATATTTTTAAGAAGAAGAAAACAAAGACGAAGAAAAAGAGAGGGGAGGGGGAAGGTGGAAAGGAGGAGGAAGAGGAAGAAGAGAGGAAGAGAGCTCAAAAGAAAGAAAGAAATCTTTAAGTGACATACAGCGGAATTTAATGTTCCCAGCTGAACAGGCTTACCTTCCAGAATCTCCTGCATGAGGAGATGGCCATGTAACTCACTTCCAATCATTCAAAATTAACCAGAACTGGGTGACTGGCGTTTCTGGGAAAGCTTTTAAAGAGCACAGGCTCAGCCGACATACCTCTTTAACCTTTAATTCTTTCTTCCTTCTTCTTGATTGGAAGAGAGACTCAGTGCTTAGAAGTGTAGCAACCATCTTTGAGAACAAAAGCTACAAACTAAGGAGAATAGAAAGAAAGTCCAGAATAAGCCAGGGACCATTACTGTTTTAGGGAGCATCTGTACTAGCCTGAAACAGATAATCAAATTTCTTGTTATGTGAGAAAATACACCCTTATTTGTTTAAGCCACGATGGATGAATTTTCTGTCACTTGCAGGTGAAAGCAATTCCATCTATTGCATGCCAGGAATGAAGAGAAGACTCAAAGACAGAGTTGTAATTTACATCTGAAAATACGGTAGCAGGGTGGTTGGGGAGTGGGGGGTGGGGCGTCGGTAACATATATGTAATTCCTAGAACCCAGGGTTAAAGATGAGCTGTGGTTCACACAAAATGAAGAGTACTAAAACTAAGAACTCCACAAAAGTCATGTCTTTCTGTAGACTGACAATTCAATATAATGAGGACTAGAAAATCTCTGTGCTGTCACACATACACCAAAAAATTAGCAAGAATCTTGCCATTCGTTGCTAGATTTAGGTGAAATAAATACATTTTAATGAAAATTCAGAAATGCAACCCAATATCTTGTTTATGAATTCCGAAGCCTAAAATCTAACATAAAACTTTTTTGAGGACTGCTAAAAATTTCTACTAATCTGACAAATATAATCATCAAAATCTTCTTCAAGCAAAATTTCCTTGATACAAGGGACAAAGCAACAGAAAGAAAATAAAATTGGAGATGGGCCTAAAAGAAAAAACTACAAATCATATAAGGGAACAAATCATCATAAGAGATAGCAGGAAAAAAAAAATAGGAGATTTGATATCACAAGAACTAAAAATAATAGAACAATCTGAATTAGCTAAATAAGTTTATGAGAAATAATTAAATAGGTAAATTAAAAACATGGTAAAAGTAAATATATTGAACTCATTAGCTGAAAATAAGACTTTAAAATTGGACAAAGAAATCAAAATATAGTTAAATGCTGTTTAAAAGGCACAGGAAAATATAATGATAAAAAAACCTATAAAAAATCAGATTTGGCAAATAATAAAATAAAAATTTAATATTGATGTATTAATATCAGCAAATTGTGATTTTTCCAGTAAAAACAACTAGTAAATATGAAGAAAGTTGGTATACAATGATGAAAAGTACTATTTATTCAAAAGACATAAATATCCTAAACTTGGACTCCGTAAAGGTATGATACAAATAAGTTAATAAAATAAAATTTAATATATAATACTTTTAGTAAATGATGAAGGAAACATATTAATGAAAGGAATTTTTTAACAAATTATTGACCTTAATTTAATTGCCATGCATAGGACCTTCCACACAACAATTAGAGAATCACATTCTAATCAAATATGTATGAAATATTTGCAAATATTAACTGTGTCCTAGGCCATAAAGCAAATCTCAACAAATAAACCATAATCAGTATTCTACAAACTGGGTTTTCTGATTACCATGTAGAAAACTAGAAATTCCTTACCCTGATGGTTACTGACCCAATGTACGGGTCAAATATTGATACCTTGACTATATCGGAATGTAATATTTCTATAAGATAATCACAAACATATTTAAAATATATTGTTCAGGTAATGACTGTTTTATTGAGTTTAATTTAAATGATGTAAGATTTGCATCCAAAATGTAAGCAGTCCTGACAATCTGTAAGAAAAATAAAACCAAATAGACAGCTGAGCAAAGGATATGGATAAGTAAGGAAAGTGGATATCAAAATGACCAAAAAACATATGGCTCAACCTGGTCAGTACTCAGGAAAATATATATTTCTTATACACTTAAGTAACCATAAGATAGAATTTTACACCTGCCAGATTGGCAAAAAACTTCAAAGTCTGATGTTAACCAGCGCAGGAGATGATGCAGAGGAATGAGATTTTTTATATACTGCAAATGGGAATGTAAATTGTATTTTAGAGAACATTTTTACCATACCTAGTAAAGTTTAAGATGGACATACTCTAAGATTATGTAAGGCACATATTGTAGAGAAATGTTAGCATGGGTACTCAGGGAGACATATACAAAATTGTTCTTGGTGGTGTTGTTCATAGCAGCAAAAACTTAGAAAAAATCAGATTGGCACCTGAGCTAACAACCGTTTTCTTCTTTTTTTTTTCCTAGTACCTTAGGATAAATTTCTCTCTTTTAACAAAATAAACAAAAATATCTCTATGTTTACACCTTCTTCACTGAAAACGTACATTTTACTTTCTTTGTATATAAACTTTTCAAAAATATGTCCTTTCTCATAGGAAATTTCTCAGCATGGACAAAACATGTTTATCAATAAACTTAAGCATCCTTTAGTTTTTCTGAGATAATAAACCAAAGGCAGACAAATCTATGCCCAATCATCAATTTTTAATATTTTATCTTATGTGGAAATGACCTAGATACTCAATAAATTTCTATCATTTAACTTAGAAAAACTCTAAAGTTTCAAGTTACCAAAAAAGATTTTGGAAGCTGATTTTTCAAGCATATATACCATAAAACATAATTATTGCACCCAAAAACTCTTACCTATTTTTATCTGTCTAATTTATTTGTTTGCAGCAATTATTTAGATTACTCTCAAAAACTGCATGTGACGTTACAGTACTTAGCCATCATCTTCCATTGTTTTAAGTACATACACCATAACACAAAATTACTGTTAAAAGTTTCTCCAAAAACTGTTATCCTTTTTCTAACATCTATTGAGTCTACCAACAATTATATTTAGATCATCTACAAACTCCTCATGAGACATCAAGCAAAATCAGCTATTGTTCTCAGTTATTACTTTGGCTGACAAATTTTGTAACAGAGATAACATGCCTGCGTCATATCCAGTGTTGATACCTCTGAAAACATATTTATTTTAAGCAAACCAACAAACTTAAACAGGCTTTCATTTACCAAAGATCATTTTGTATCGTGTTAAATACCTTTGTCTTTTAGATGTTTCCTCATATTAATCAAAGACTGCATTCCATCTAGAACCTATTTCTTTGCCACAAGAAAATGTGCCCAGGGCCAGTGGTACTGGGTCATATGAAAAGTATTGGGGGCTGTCCATAGGACAAATCACCTAGGTAGCTGCTGGACTGCTTCCCAGGTAATCCCAGTTGCCCTGGGGCTGCAGAGTCATGGGCAAGAGCCTCCTGGCTGGCTCGCCAAATTGTTCCTGGATACGAACATAGTTTCTTTACCTGCCACACAAGAGGGGCCAAATAAAACTGGAATGCCAGGCTTATGGCAAGGAAAGAGTTTTCTTGAAAAGCAGCCAGACAAGGAGATTGGAGTTCGCTAGAACTCCGATCCTCCTTGTCAAAGAAAAACAGGAAGGGGTTTTTATTTGAGGTTTCAGGTAGGGGAAGGGGAGCATGTGGCCTTGCTGGTTGGCACCTTCCCTCCAGCCTGCTTTCAGCCTTATGAGGCTACTTGCAGAGAGGAGGATGGCGAGATAAGGGAATTCACAGGTAGGTTCCTGTGTTGTCTGCCTCCATGGTGGATAGTGGATTCTGGTGCCAGGAACCCAAGGGGTTGGGGTCTGGGAAGCTTCAGCTTCTTGATGTTCTCTGGATGTCATTTTCCCTGTAATGAAACTTCAGAGGATTGGTAACTAGCCAAAATGTTAGCATGAGGGAACCTGGGCTCTAACACTTTGTAACTTCTATTTGCCTTGTGAAGTTCAGGGATACAAAGGTTTAAAAGTAGGATATTTACCTATGAAGGTAACTTAGAGAAGCAGGGGGAGGGGATGAGTGCTTTTGGTTTTAATCTCATATATGCTGCGTTTAATGTAGGGGAACTGATATCAGGGCCGGTATCAAAATAACCATTGAAACAAAAATGGATGAAGAGGTCGTGGTAAATCTACATAATGAAAAGCCATAATTGAATTATGTTGAAATTAATTAAAGCCATATGTAACCATTGAAACCACAGTGAGGCCCCCCAAAAAGATTGCAAAAATAGTGTTCATCAATTTACATTGTTAAATACTCAATTTTTTAAGAGTTAATATGTCTACCTGTGTGATAAATAATATACTATAGGCTGAATGGGCACAACTTCTAGACATTGGTGACTACCGTGGAAGAAAAGAGAGAACTTCCAGAATGGCAGCTGAGGATCTCTATGGACCGGCTTCCCAAGAAACAGACATAACTGGTGAAAAAGAAATTTTTTTTAAAGTCTCTGAAAATTTCCCTGAGGGTATACATCAAATGAAGAAACGTATTCAAGAAAATCTACTAAATTTCAGTAAGAAGAGTAAGAGTCTATGTCACTGCTCTCTCCCTAATCCCACCCCAGCTCCCCATGATGGCAGAAGCTCTAATTTAGGCAGGTATGGCCAAGAAAAAGGGTCCTCCTTCCCATCGGCCCCTGGGTAAGGGAGAGGCTATCGCACTAGGAAGGGCAGGCTGCCAGCATTTCTCCTCCCCCATCCCCCAGCTCCAAGTTGCAGAAGTTAAATTCCTGGAAACTTTGCCCAAGATGTTGAGGGCTCCCTTTCTCCACTCATCCCCCATTTATAGGGCAGAAGTTGTCCCTACAGATAGGCTAGCCAAAAAACCCAGAACATATTATCTCACCCCAGGACACTGCTCATAAATCAAGTGTATCACTTCCAGAGAAGCAGGCCAATGTCCCCATGCCTGGCTCCAGAGCAGGAGCTCACAGATTTTAATCAGGGAAGAGGTTGAAAAAACTGAGGTCTCAAGCCCTCGCCAAAAGACCTAACGTTATTTCAAACAGACTGTGGAGGATTTCAAGCCTAAGGGTGATTTCAGAAGCAATGGACGCTTTGGTGGTATGGAGTTAAGAGCAATAATCTATTTTTTTTTCTTTTGGTAAGGAAGATCGGCCCTGAGTTAACATCTGTTGCCAATCTTCCTCTTTTTGCTTGAGGAAGACTGTTGCTGAGTTAATATCTGTGCCAGTCTTCCTCTATTTTGTATGTGGGACACTGCCACAGCATGGCTTGATGAGTGGTATGTAGGTCTGTGAAGTGGAGCGCCTGAAGTTAAGTACTACGCCACCAGGCCGGGCCCAAGAGCAATAATCTCAATCAAAGGTCAACTAGTTTACCAGAGAGAACAAAGGAAAGAGCAGCTAAAAATGACTCTCCTGGAGTCAGAACAAGTTGCAAAGATTACCTTAAAAAATACCTTTGCAAATGGGCCCCAGATGAATTGGATCAGACTATGGAGCAATTTATGTCCCAGTGCTCATCACAGAAAATAGATCATTCAGGAGGCAGTTAGTGGAGCTTAAAAGCTGGGGTGATACCAGCAAGGGCAGACAGCTTAACAGAGATATCAGGGAGAAATAGCCAAAGAGAGTCCTGCTAAAACCCCTCCATCCCTGTGTGACTGTGTGCGTCCCCAAGGGCACCCTCTGTGGAGAAACAGCAGAGGCTTCACCTGGAGGAGACAATAGATTTCAATAAAATAGTCCAGCCATGTCACTAACTAAGTAAACAACCACAAAACCAAACCTCAGGGCACGGAAGCATCAATATCCAGCATTGCTAACAATACATCCTCGAAATGACTTGTTTTCAACAACAAAAAATATGAGAAAGGCAAAGAAAACAGAAGTGTTCTCCATACATGGGGAGAGGGGATTAAAAAAAAAACCGTGATAGATACTGCCTGTGAGAGAGCCCAGAAATCAGATTTGTAAGACAGAGACTTCAAAACAGTCATTATAAATAGCTCCCAAGAACTAAAGAAGATCATGTTTAATGAAGTAAAAAAAGGCATGATGACTGTGTCTTATCAAATAGAGAATAGCAGTAAAAAGATAGAATTAGAAAAATGAACTGAATGGAAATGTCCTTTTAACACGTTCTCATGTTCTCTCTATCCTGCTGTTAATCCCAACAGATTCCAGTGGGTGGTTGTTTAGCGTCTGTCTGGACTGAACTATAAGATCCAATGAGACAGCAACCGTATCTCCTTTCAATCATTTTTTTTGTTGGTGTTGTTTTTTGTTTTTTTTGCGGAAGATTAGCTCTGAGCTAACTACTGCCAATCCTCCTCTTTTTGCTGAGGAAGACTGGCCCTGAGCTAACATCCATGCCCATCTTCCTCTACTTTATATTTGGGATGCCTGCCACAGCATGGCTGGTCAAGAGGTGCCATGTCCGCACCCGGGATCCAAACAGGTGAACCCCGGGCTGCAAAGTGGAACATGCGAACTTAACCGCTGCGCCACCGGTTGACCCCTTTCAATCATTTTTATATTCCTATCCCCAACATCTGTCACAGTGCCCGGTATATATAATGAAACTGTATAAATGTACTTAATAAAAATAAATGATGTTGTAGTCTCAAAGAGAGATTCAGATATTGGACATTTTGCATTTACACATCTACCAATCGGATTCCAGTTAAAGGGAAGTAATCCTTAATGAACACTTTCATAGGCCAGACACTGTGCTAGGAAATTATGAATGAACTTTATTTTTCATCTTCATAACTTTATGAAGGCAATAGTATTGCCCTTCTTGCAAGTTAAACAAATAGAGGCTAAAAGAGATGAACTTACTCAAGGTCAGAAAACTGCTAAGTGAAAAGGCCTAGAATTAAATTTCTGTCTGCTTTATGTTCTAGGCCTTTGATTTTTATGCAATGATATTTAGTAGCTAAAAAAATTAAAACTCACTCAACAATAGAAGAAATAGCAGAAATGACAACAGTAAAGCTGTATTTACCTTTTGCGTTTGAGCTTAGTATGTCTTCCTAACTGCTTGCTTATTAACAAGTCAGCCCTAAATCAGCTGGGATGAGCCAGAGGGCTATGGATTGAATATTTTTGTCCCCCGAAAATTCATATGTAGAATACCTAATTTCCAATGTGATGGTCTTTGGAGGTGGGACCTTTGAGAGATAATTAGGCCTTATGATGTCATGAATGGGATCTGTGCCTTTACAGGAAAAGACATGGGAGAGATGATGTCTCTCTCTGTCATGCGAGGACACAGAAAGAAGGTAGCCATCTGTAAAGCAGGAAGAGGGCTCTCCCCAGAACCCTAATGTGCCAGCACCCTTATCTCAGACTTCCAGCCCCCAGGACTATGAGAAATAAATATTTGTCATTTAAGCCACCCAGTCTATGGCATTCTGTTACAGTAGCCTGAATTGACTAAAACACAGAGGCTTCCAGGAGTTTACTGTGATCGCAAATTAATGAACTCCGTAATCCAGCCCTTCCTAGGAAAGACAGTGAGATAAAGATCGGGTTGATGCAGAGGGTGGGGATGCTCTGTGACTGGTGATGGTGGGGTTAGATGAAGATGAGGAGTTAGGACATGGAAAAGGAGGAAATAGAGATAAAATATTCACTGGAGTTTGTGTTTGTGTTTGTGTTTGTGTGTGGGTGGAGAGAGATATGCTCTTTAGTTAAAGGAGAAATTCCCAGGATACCACCACTAAGTAATTAATACCATTCTAGACAGTAACTAGGAAAGAAACATGCTTGACAAAAATGATATCAAGTGAATCAAATGAAAGAAATTTGCATTAATATCCACAAAATATATGGTAAACTGATTTTCTTAAATGTTGCCAAGTCTATCTCTGATATTTCCTGTATAAGCTCTTACTTAAATTGTGGGTTACCCTATAAATATTTCTTGGCAAACCTGCACACTATCTCTATCAGTAGGGGCATATTTTGAAGGTATGGAGAAGTGGTTTATTACTGTTGTTGTGATATAGATATTATGCGTATATGTCTCACCTTAGGTGGTCATCAATGGTGATTTTGAAAACATAGTTTCATATTTCTGGGCTCCAGTTTCCTATTAAGTAAAATGAAAATTCAAGTTCAAATGTACTGTAAGGTTTGCTTCCAGGATATTTATTTCTATGTTCATTTAACTTAATTATCAGTCCGTATTCACTGAACTGGAGAAAAGTAAAATGGTCCCTAAATCAGGGGGTGGGAGTAAGAGGAAATTCAAGAGAAATTCAGAGTCTGGGTCTAGGGGAGCAGAATTTTGAATGAAGCAAGGCAGTCAATAATCAGGAGCATTTTTAGAATTAATTTAGAGATTCTAAAAGAAGATTTTTTCATATATATTGCTCTATTTCACTGTACTCCATAGTTATCATTCTTTACTCGAAGTTACCATCAGATTTATCTAAAGAGCTTTTTGTCAAAAACACAGAGACCTAAGACCTCACTACTGAAGATTCTAATTTATTAGGATATTATCTTTCTTTGTTGCTTATTTTAAAACTCAGATAAGCGGCCAGCCTGGTGGTGCAGTGGTTAAGTTTGCATGTTCTGCTTCGGTGGCCCAGGATTCACTGGTTCAGATCCTGGGTGTGGACCTATACACTGCTTGGCAAGTCATGCTGTGGCAGGCACCCCACACATAAAGTAGAGGAAGATGGGCACGGATGTTAGCTCAGGCCAGTCTTCCTTAGCAAAAAGAGGAGAATGTTAGCTCAGGGCTAATCTTCCTCAAAACAGAAAAAAGCAGAAAAAATTTCTGACACACATTATTACTTAAGATTCTCTCCCAATCCCCTGACCCAGGGGATTTGGGTCAGGAGTTGGTGTTTTCGTTTTGAAATGGATGTCATTAGCCAGAGGGTATATTTAAGACCTATAACCTGGCTTCTGGGGAGTGGGGCAGGGGGAACATGTTCTACAGGTTACAATTCTTTAGACTTTTTCATGGACATAGTTTTCCTGTCTGGACTATCACAAAGAGAGAAACGGTAGTGTTCTACCAAACAATGACACTCAGGCAGGAATCCCTTGGTTTAAAGCAATAATTTTCATTAGGTGAGCTCATGCAAATATCAGTTTGTATAAATGACTTCTTGAATTGCATTAGGAAAGTAATAATGTCCTCAGTTACCCATATCTGAAGTGCTATCATTAAGTAGCAGTTCAAAATAGAGAGAAAATAAAACAATTCAATTGTGTCATTAGCCTCAGCAGCATATTTTCTAAATATTAAGATATTTTGGTATAGATGCTTGAAGTCCCCTCCACCCCACCATTTGTCCTATAGTATCTTAGCTTTAACAAAAGTTGTAGGCAAAATAAAATTAAACTATGTTTCTAAGATTCGCTGAAAGATTAAAAGAGTCCTGATCAACTACTTAAAATATAAAATTGTTCTAAGATAACAGACACAACTAAAAAAGCAAACAAGCTGGGAAAAGTATTTCAGGAAATGTGGCAGAAGTTTAACATAATTATTACAAAAAACATACATACAAAATTGCACAGAATAATAATAAGAAACAAATGTCTAAATAGGCAAGAAAAGAGAAAAAGATATTCAGTAATAAGAATATATAATAGGGGGCCAGCCTGGTGGCACAGCAGTTAAGTGTGCACGTTCTGCTTCTCAGCAGCCTGGGGTTTGCCGGTTCGGATCCCAGGTGTGGACACAGCACCACTTGGTACGCCATGCTGTGGTAGGCGTCCCATGTATAAAGTAGAGGAAGATGGGCATGGATGTTAGCTCAGGGCCAGTCTTCCTCAGCAAAAAGAGGAGGATTGGCAGTAGTTAGCTCAGGGCTAATCTTCCTCAACCAAAAAAAAAAAGGATATATAATAAATTTGAAAAATATTTCTGTAAATTATTAATCTCATTTTAATGAAATGAATGTGCATTTAAATGAGATATAGTTTATTCCTACTAAATATGCAAAATCCAATTTCTAGTGCTGGTGAGAATATGTGAACTTAGTATAGTCAGATAGAATTTAGCAAGTGACAGTAAAAATTCTGCTGATATTTTCTAAAGTAAGTTTGCCATGCATTTCAAAGGCCGTGAAACAGGTCATATGTTTTGCCTAGCCGTTCATTAGAATTGCATCAAAGCAATAATCAAGGAAGTTAAAAGTTATTGTAAGAGATAGTTATGAATCTGAAATGATTTAAAACATTCATACAACCTAATGTCCTGCAAAGAAGCCAAAATATGAGCATCCTGTTGGTGGCTGTGCCAAAATAGTTATTCACAAAGATAAAGTCTAGAAAAGAAGTGATACAAAAATAGAAACAAGAGTAATGTTAGGGTTGTGGTATCATGTAGGATCCTCTGTTCCTATTCTCTAAGTTCTATTTAATTGTGTTGTATGTTCCTAAGTTTGATAAGGTTGACATAGACAAGTACGGGAAGAGAGTAGGGGTTCCAAGTGGTGTATTCACTATATTCACTTGCTGTATGAGATAAGGTCAGTAGTAAAAAGGTGTGAGAAGAAGACAATGAACACATTTCTTAAAACTTTATAGAGCTGTCAAACTGGTCAGAAATCATTTGCTAAAATGTAGTGTGAGCCTTTTCTTTGTTTCTTTTTTTATTGTTTCTATCACCTGTGGATTTGGCATAATGAAATTATGCTGATTCACTGTTATACTGCAGAGAGGTTTATAATGCATATGGAAAAGTCTCAATAATGTTTGGAGCTTCAGGGTCTGTGAGAGACTGTGGGAAATTGCTTCTGAGACCACACTGAAATGTGAACCTCATTTAGAGAGACTGAGTGGGGGGATACCACAGATAAAAGCAACTGAAATACAGTATTTAGAGTGACAGGTCATCATAGAAGTTAAAAAATGCATTTAGCTCATCCAGGTGTGCTGTCTTTACTCAATTTTGAGGGGCTGTTAGTAAGCAAAGCACATATTATATTATACTTCTCAGTGTTTTCATTATTTGTCTAGAAATATTCTCTTGAAACAGAAAGTGTATTAAACACATAAAAACAAACCAAGTTAAGTCTCACTCTGCCAGATGAAAGTCAGTATTAATATCTAACAGGAGAGGAAGCTCAGAGAGAGTTATCTCCTTCATTGGATGGATAGAAAACTGGCTCTATACACTGTCAAAGCATATTGCCTCAGTGCAGAATGATACCCCACCCCAGGAAGTGGTGTTTTTAGACTGAATTCCAAAGAAAATCAGTCTTTCTTGGGCAAGTTTATATAATAAGCATTAAAGTGTGCAAATACAAGAGGAGAAAGGATTTAGTTTAATTTTCCGTTAGATACTTCTTAATTGCATATCTCATACATGTTCAGTCTTTTGACCAGGGTGAAAATTGGTGATTTTACAAAGTGGATGGCGATTCCATAATTTGCAATCACAAACTGGAGTTGGGTTGTCAATACGAGAGGATTTTGTCTTTTCACTTGTTGGAAACGTCAACAGTGAGAATCTTCCTGAGGCTAATTTGAGAAATACGTAAACGGGAACAGAGAGGTTAAATGGCTTGTTCAAGTTTACATGTCTAATTATGGTAGAAGGAGGACTAGAAACTTTCCTTGTTCCTTTCCTTCTTTTCTAATTGAGGTAAAAAAACCCATAACCTTAAGTTTCTCATCTGAACCATTTTTAAACATACAGTTCAGTAGTGTTAAGTATTTCACGCTGTTTGCAAAATATATCTAGAACTTTTTCATCTCATGAAACTGACACTCTGTACTCATTAAACACTAATGCCCCTTCCTCTACGCAGTTAGCCTTTCTGCTTTCTGTCTCTATGATTTTTACTACTTTAGATACTTCGCATGAGTGGAATCATACAACCTCTGTCTTTTTGTGTCCCTACAGATTTCTTTAGATGTGTTTGTTTTCCAGTGACTGATTCATTTGGGCCCCTATGGATGCTTACAACAGATAGGAAAATAAATAATCACACTTGAGAAACAAAACAATACAAAAAAAAATGTAGTACTGAGCAAGATTTTCCTATTCAGACTAGGAAATAATTGAAACATACACTCTAAAATACTGATTTATTCAACAAAATAATATTTTGAGGGAGGATAGGAACCCAAACGATGAATTAGGTATTGGTGTTTAAGGGAGATTAAAATAAATATATCCCACTTTTGCCTTGTGCCTGGAAAGAACCTTTTTAAATACTTTATTGATTTTAAAGTAAGCTTAATGTATTTTAACTGAGCTTAGAGACTTGAGGGAGAACGCAACTAATGATGGATTTTTTAATAATGCTTTCATAAAATATTAAAATAGGTCTTAGTTCCACTCATCTTTCACGATGACAACACTTGCTAGATTAATCTTAAAATATTCTCTCTGTATTTTAATCCTGTGTGAAGATTTCAAATATGCATTGTAATGTATTTTAATAAAATATATAAATGATGACATTTCTGTAAACAGTACTATATGCATAAAGATACTGCTGAGCTCCCTGACCATTATGGAACTGAGGGTATCAATTGTCTTGCAAACTTGTAACGAGTCCTGCTTTTCATCAGGCTAAATATTTTTAAATCCTCTGCTTTGGCAAAACTAGACTATCTCACACACTGTGAGAATTTGTAATTAGAGTTTATTTAGAAAACATATTAAGTGCTATTAGAGAGGTTTTGTGCAAGTGCAAATGAATATACTGTACTCAACCACCATCCGATAGATCAAATACAAGAGACTAATGTCCTAAAGTAAGCAGCTTTCAGTAATGAGGATGTGCTCATAATTGCAGAATTGTCATTATAAGAAGCAGACTTGTTCCATGTCATTTATATTAAATGATTTGTTTAACTTCTTACTAGTGACATAGCTAGATGACAGCTGTTAAACTTCTGGCAGATGATCTTTGAGAAAATTGCATGGATTCTAATGACAGAAAAAATAAATCTGAAATGGAAAAATATTACCTGATTATGTGAAAGACTTTCCCCAAAGTGTTGCCTGCTAAATATTTGGAGGGTCTACCTCTGGTCTTTGCAGGATCATTGTGAACCTAAGCAAGTAAGTGACATCTGGATCTGGAACTGTTGGGCCAGGTGATAAGGAAAGGGTGTAGCTAAATTCAGGTTATGCATGAGATCAGGCTGTGTACGAAGATGGCTTAGACTAGTGGGGTATGGGTAAAAATGGCTGGGATGAGCAGAAATGAGGCAGGACTCCCTCTGGGACATCATTGCCTCTTCTGGGAAATCAAGGTCAAATGGGTAAGAGTCTTTGTAAGCAGAGGAGTAGGTAGTACACAGATTTCTCTGACCTACTGGATTAGGGAAAGGTTCTTGCAAAGATGACCCAGGACTCTCAATAATATATGAAAAAAAGATATTTCTCTAAATGAGGCATTTATCTCCAGAGCCCTGTGGGTCTCTAAATGTGAAGGAAGGTTGTTCTTTAATGCTAGACTTACAGCCCAAGTCATCCCCTCATCCCACAACAGAAAGTCTGACATGGGATCCAAAAGAGAATCATGGCCCCAGGAGCTCTAAAATATCAGTCATGGGGGACCTCAGGGTTCTTCTTTTGGAAGTAATTCATTCGTATGCAACTGGTTTAATCTTCCTGGGCTTGATCTAGGACTGAGGCCCATACATTTATAATGGAATCACTTTTATTTTTCCGTCATAGAATTTTCATGCTAAGAGGGATCTTACAAACTGGCTGGTCTATACTTCTCACTTCAGAGAGTGTTAGTCTAAAATACAGGTACGATAATATTCCCAGACACAGAAACCAAGTCCTCTGACCTTTTCTTATTAGTCTATGTTTCTCCAAGAAATGAGAGTAACACGAGATCTTAAAAAGTTTAGAGGTGAGTATTAGACTTAATCCTCTAAGCATTGCAGCTCTTATAGGGATCTTGATGAGAGAAAGAAGACATACATTTGGGCAATGACTTAAAAAAGTTAATTCAAACATAATAGAAAATAGAAAATAGGTCAATGAAAACCTCTAAAGTAGAAATTATAAAAGTACAAAGAATTATTTTGAAAATATAGTTATGCTAAGTTGAATCCAAACTATTTACTAAAATGTTTATTTAAATGAATTCCATACTGCAAAGAAATTGCTCAGATTCAAAAATGTGAACTTAACATCTGTCTTAATTATTTTGAAACTATAAAACAACATACTCATAAAAAGAAGTGGAAATCATAGGACAAAGCTGTTTGAAAAACCTAAGGGACAATGTAGAAACTAGTCCAAATCTGTCATTTTACGCATAAAAAGCTAAACCTCTTAGATGTAAAACCAGTTGTCCTATGTCATGCCAAGCCAGAAGGAACCCTAAGTCCCCTGATGTCACTGAAACAAAATTTATCAAGGTATTTCTCTTTTAAAAATGGAAATGAGGGGCTGGCCTGGTAGTGTAGTGGTTAACTTTGCACGCTCTGCTTCAGCAGCCCAGGGTTCACATGTTTGGATCCCCGATGCAGACCTACCCACTGCTCATCAAGCCATGCTGTGGTGGTGTCCCACATACAAAACAGAGGAATATGGGCACAGATGTTAGCTCAGGGCCAATCTTCCTCATCAAATAAATAAATATTAAATAAAAATAGAAATGAAGAAGAGGAGTACAAATGGACGAAACACAAAGACAGTGTCAAGTCAGGGAGGATGAAGACTAGGAATTCAATAAGCTAGAAGGACCTGAAAAACACCAGAGATCAAGAGAATCATGTCGAGGGAGTTAAGGCAAAAAGTCATTGGAGCTCTTAGTTGAGGCTGTTGAGAAGTTTTCCAGCAAAATCAGAATTAGTACAAGTGTCAACAAAATACAAGAGTGCAAAGTCTCATTCTGGACAGACAAAGTTTTCTCTCCATCCTGACAGAAGTGTGAGATATGCCAGCCTGCACATATGACTAAGAGGAGACAGGCTCAGAGTCTCTGGGTCAGAGGGCCAGCTCTATCTGAGCAGGGGCAGAAATGCATAGAATTCTTCAGTCTATAAACCGTTAGAGGACTCAGGAAAACAGAATCTACAAATTCTACCCATTATTATTTACTAAAGTAGAAACAAAATACATTAAAGAAAAAAGTTCACGTTTTTTTCTTTTACCCCAATAGAAAAGAAAATGAAATATCTATACATGTTAATGTATGTTTGCTGTAAGTATTCATGTGGAAATAAATCCTCTCTACCAATAAGAAACTAAAAATCCTCTCAGATATAGGGAATATCCAAATAACTATAATTATTTTCTTGATTTTTTGCATAATATGAGGCCCTTCATTCAGAGCAAAACCTTTTAGTTTTTATCGAATCTGAAAGATACCCTCTTCTATTAAAATCCTAAGAATCACCTGGTTTAATTTTTAGCCATAAAACTTTGTGATGAATCTCCAGGTTTTCAATTTTAAAAGGGCAATAAACATATATCATTCAATACGACTTTTATGTCTTAACTTTGGTGTAACAAACACTACTATAATGAATTCAGAAACACCTCTTGCCAATCTGCCATCTCTGGGGTGAGTTGTTATTAGAAGACACCAAAAGAAATACGACACATAACATATTGATTCAAACTCCATCATTTCAGCATCTATTACTATTTGGCCAGGCCTGGACTAAATTTTACACACACATCCATGCTCTTTCCCTCATCTTAGAAATAAATATTATGCTAAGCAAGTTAATAGGATAAACTAATTTTGGTAGAAAATGATCATTTCTTTGTACATAGAATTTTAGCCTTTTAGAATTTTAGCATATGATGTATTTATAGGCAAAGAAATACTCCATGTGAAAATCTATTATATATGAGGCAAAACCTCAACTTGGTAACTTGTACGTGGTTTAAGCAACTATGCTTCTTGAGAAGCTAAATCAGCTGGCTTGAATGATCTGTTATAATTCATTCCCTCAGTTGATACGGACTTTTCAGGGTTTCTTATGATTCCAAGTTGCTTCTTACTTTGCTTAAGATGAAAATTAATTTAGAAGTATTTTAGAGCTATCAACTCAAGTATTGTTTAAGTGTGGAATACTTAAAGCAATTGGGTTATTATTTTTTTCTTTCAGGATATCCTGCATGTGGATAAACAAAATGCCCTCTATGAAATCATAACCGTTTGTGAATATGTTTGCTTTACGAAAATAATGAATCAGTGCGGTTTCTTTGTGATTGAAACATTCTTCCTTGATATTGTTATCTATAGGGAAATTCTAAGCAGCTACATCTTATGTCATGATTCAAAATCCTAATATTAGTGAGAGACATATGGAAATCAGCCTGATATCAACTTGTTCACTTACTGTCTCAAAAGGTATTCAGTGATGGTGTTAACAACGGAAAGTCCTCAAAAAGAAAGAGAAAACGCGAAGTTTGAGAGTTCAATGAGCCTAAAATTTCTAAAAATCTGGATATTTTGCTCAATGAAGTATTTTTGGTATGTTGTTTTTATTTTCAGTGCACAAATAGTTAGTCATAGTTGCAGCCTACGTGCTGCGTACTTTACACAGCCAGGAAAACAAATTTAGCCTTGCTCAAATATTTCAGAACCCCAAATAATTTACTTTCTTTAAGGTAGAACTGGATAAAAGAATGATAGAGTACAAACATATCAGGCTATTATCAGATGCTATGATTTATATGGTCTTCCTTGATTTTGTTCGCTGTAGGAACCAATACACATACTTTCAGATTTAGCAAGGGATTTTAAAAAGGAAACATAAAATCCACAAAATATATATCTCCATGAAATTTTATACCAGCAAAATCCGTGAGCACTGAACTGAACAAAAGGCAGTCTATATTTTATATCATATTTAATTTAACTCCTCCGTTGCCCTTTAACACATAACACCCAACAATAAAGTTTAATTTTCTTCTGTTTCAATAATTTTAACGTGATAAAGAACAAAAAGTTACAACTATTTATATTGCCTTAAGAATAGAAATCAATTTGCCCTAGTCAAAGACAATATAAAACTAATTAATTGAAATACAATTCTTAAAAAACTTTCAGTATCAGTAAATGAGGTTTAGAAAAAGAGAAATCCTCTACTCTCTTTGCTTAAATACTGGCTAAAACATCTTTCAAACAAATTCTGTGTCTATAACTTATGCAAAAATTGTGTTATGTATTTAAGATTTAGAAAAAAAGATGTAATCTAAACAGTCAAGTATTGATTATGTATATTGATAAAGAAGAATGAATTGCCTAAAAAGTGAACAATTTTTTTAAAAATCATACACTTCTGAGTGTATGGGAGATTAAACACTATTAAAGCCTCTTTCACTTCAAATGTGGAATTAGAGCCTATAAGAAACAGAGTTTTATTACGCATTATGGCTTGCAGGAAGTAAAGGAAATTATTAACCATCCTTCCAAAAAGAGGTGGAAAATGATATCTGAGCAGGGATAATGACATGCAAAAGTTAGGTGATACTGAGGGAAAATATTTATATAATCCATACTGTTATCCAAAGACTGAGCTATAAGTCAGTGGCAAAATGGGAGAGCTGTATTTAAAACTCCTGCTCCGCCACTAAAGTAGGGACACTAAAAGAGTGCTAAAATGACCCCCACTTCAGTAGCAGCACCATAGACCCTGGGAGAAGCAAAGGCCTGAGAGCATCATTTAGGCTGCCGGGATTCCTATGAGCTCAGTGAAATAAATTTGCATTAACAATTAAAAAATTATGAGAAACAAGGAAACAAGCCATTCTGAGTGAGATCTAGGAAGAAAATGAATAAACTGACCGAGGATACAAACTTTTAGAATATAACTGATTTCAGATTAAAATATAGAACAAATGGATTCAGTTATTTAAAATATGAAATAAGAAATGCCAACATTGATGAAGCAGCAAGAGTCTACAATAAATGACCAAAGATTTTTTAAAAATAATCAAATACAACTTTTAGAAGAAAATACAATTATTAGTATGAAAAACTAAATGGATGGGTTAACAACAGACAGGTTAAGCTAAAAAGAGAATTAGTGGGGGCTGGCCTGGTGGCGCAGTGGTTAAGTTCATGCACTCCACTTCAGTGGCTCAGGGTTTGCTGGTTTGGATCCTGGGTGTGGACCTACACACTGCTCCTCAAGCCATGCTGTGGCAGGTGTCCCAATATAGAGGAAGAAGGGCACAGATGTTAGCTCAGGGCTAATCTTCCTCAGAAAAGAAAAAAAAAGAGAATTAGTCAACTAGACCACAGAAAGGAGTTAATACCCAGAATGCATCAGAGAGTCATGAAGATGTGAAATATAAAAATAAATGTAAATTTATTTACATATTATTTACAGAATAAAAAGTCTAATCACCATCATGAAGTTCCAAAGGACATAATAGAGAAGTGATAAATGAAAAGACATTGAGATTTTTTCTTTGTTTAAAATTAATGATGTGCATTTATCAAAAGATAAATATACATAGTAAACCCACAATATACAAGCAAAATAAATGGAAAAGAATCATTCCAAAAAATATTCCATTGAAACTGCAAAGCACCAAAGACAAAGAGAAGATCTAAACTTGGAGCCATACGGGAAGAGGGATAAATGACAGAATATCAGTTCACGAACAAAGCAAATACAATTAAACTGACAGCTGACTGCTAGATAGCAAAAAAGAAACAAAGAGACAGTGGGATCCAATCCTCAAAGTTATGAGAGAGGGCCAGCCCTGTGGCCTAGTGGTTAAGTTCAGTGTATTCTGCTTCGGTGGCACAGGCTCAGTTCCCCGGGTGCAGACTTACACCACTCATGAGTGGCCATGCTGTGGTGGTGACCCACATACAAAACAGAGGAGGACTGGCATGGATGTTAGCTCGGGGTGAATCTTCCTCAGCAAAAACAAACTTATGAGAGAAAGTCATTCTCAACCTGGAATTCTATACCTAGCAAAGCTATATTTTCAAAATAGTGGTTATTATTTTCAGATAGCTGAAATAATCATGATATGCAATGAAGCATAACCTACCTAGAGGAAAATTCATAGCATTCGAGCCCTGTATTAAAAAGAACACAGACTGAAAATTAATAAGCTAAATATCTAGACTGAGATTTTAGGAAAAACACAGAATACACCCACAGAAACCAAAGGTAAAGACATATTAAAGATCTGAGAAAAACTGAATAAAACAAAAAATAAAGATGTATAGTAAAGAGAATCAACAAAGTTAAAAAGTGATTCTTTGAAAGGCTAACAAAATAAGTGAAACAGTGGCAAAATTTATTAAGAACAAAAGAAGAGAAGCATAAACATGTTAATAAATTAATTTAATTATAATAAGAAAGGGCACATAACTAGAAAAATGCCAGTGATTAGAAAGATAATAAATTACCACCATGAACAACTTTACACTTAAGTTCTAAAAATTGATACAATGTATAAATTCCTAGAAAAATTTACATACTGAAACTGACAAGAAGAAATATAAAGGCAGAATAAATATAAAGCCTGAAAAAATAGAAAGTTAGAAATATTTTCACAAAGGTAACATGTGACTCAGACAATTTTACAAGCAAATTCTGCTTTCAAAACACTTTCAAGGGGCTGGCCCAGTGGCGTAGTGGTTAAGTTCGAATGCTCCACTCCGGCAGGCAGCCTGGGGTTCCTGGGATCAGATGCCCAGTCGTGGACTCACACACTGCTCATCAAACCGTGCTGTGGTGGCATCCCACATACACAATAGAGCAATATTGGCACAGATGTTAGCTCAGGGACAATCTTCCTCAAGCCCAAAGAGGAAGATTGGCAACAGACGTTAGCACAGCACCAATCTTCCTCACCAAAAAAGTAAATATATAAAATTTCAAGAATCAGATCATTTCAATTTATACATCATTTGTGTAATAGAAAATGAGAGAAGATTGTCTAACTCATTATCTGAGACCAATGTAAACTTGATACCGAAATCATACAGGAACAATAAGAATAAAGAAAATCACAGATATTTCATGAATTTAGATACAAAAATTCTAAACAAGATTATTGCAAACTAAATCAAATAACTTGGAAGACAGAATAATGGCCCTCTGAAGATGTCCATATCCTTCCTGGTCCTCAAAATTGGTATATATGTTGCCTTACATAACAAAGAAATTTTATAGATGTGATCTTAAGAATCTTAAGAATCCTTAAGAATCTTGAGATGGGCATGTGTGGCTTAGGGACTTAGGCTCCAGAGCTGCTCCCCAGTGCCTGGGTCTAGGTCACTGGAGCTGCCACTGCAGTAAGACAGCACACATCCTGGACCCCTGAGCCACCATAGCTCCATGCACGCCTGTGTTCCATAGCTTGGTTCTGCAATTGCTCTAAAGGCATCTAGACTCTGGCTCCGTGGCCACTCCACAGAGGCCTGTGCATCAGACACTGGTGCCACTGCCACCACAAGTGTGCTGGTGAGCCAGTCCAGGTGCCAAGAGGGAGCCTCTCAGCCATGAATTTTCCCATGGGAGAAAAAGAGATCAGGAGGGCTCCAGCAGCGTTTGCCACCAACACACCCAACAGCCCTCCTCGCCGCTGTGGACACCCTCAGTCTTGGCTGCAGAGGATCCTTGCAATCTTCTCCAATACTGACTTCAGCTGACGGTGTTACACAGAGACTAGACCACTCGCTGCACACATCCCAAACCAGAGCCACCGCACCCCACGCTGGGAGAATGTTATCTAGTTTATAATACGACTAAAACTCACACTGCTCATTCATTCTTCAACCGAGCCAGTATAGTTTCCGCTACACTGAAACTGTGTGTATTTGAACATTCGTTACAATCGCTATGTTATTAAATCTGATGGGGACTACTCTATTCTCCTTTACATAAGCGAGTTTGTCCTTCTTTTGTTTCTTCTTGAAATACTCCTTTCCTTGCCTTTATGAAAATACTCTCTTCTAATTTTCCTTCTTTTTCGCCACCCTAGCATTCTCAGTTTCTTTTGCCAATCTCTCTTGTTTTCTCTACATTCTTACTCAAGTTGACATCATTCATTGTTCACACTTTAATGTCATCCAAATGCAAATGACTACCAAATTTACATCTTCAACAATTTTCTGTTCTCTGAGCCCTAAACACCCATTTCCTACTACATATCTCTCACCTCATTTGATATCGACACTTCCACTCTAGAATCTCTTGTGGCCGCTTAATTCAGACTTCCTCCTCCTGGTAAGAGATATTACTATCAATATATTTGCTTAAACCAGAAACCTGAGATTCATATTTGATTTCTTTCTTTTCTTCGTCCTCCAAGTCATTAGTAAATCTTATCTGCCTCCCCAATAAGCCCACATCTGTCCATTTGTTTTTGTCTCTACTGACTGTGAGATCTAAGTCCATCAATTAATCTTTAGTAATTTTGAGACAAAATTTTTAGAACAATGCTATTGTATATTATCTATAACAGCAACATTGTGCAGGATATGCATAGGCCAAAAACAGTCCATGGAAAATTATTAATTTCAGGAATAGGATTATAGATGATTTTTCTCTTCATTTTTTTTGTTTTTTATTTTTATAAATGAGATAATAATTATAACCAGGAAAATAGATGACTAAAAGAAATTCAAAACTTTCTTGAAACCAGATATCCTGGGGATCATTCTTTTTGATAACTTAACCAATCTCACATATATCCCCAGCTCAATTGGTTTAATGACTAGGCATAGATGGCAACATGAGAAAGAAAGCATTTACATTCTCACATGTGAATTGAATATTAATAAAGGTCTAATTCCAATTTTTAAGATTTGGGTTTAGCAATATAGATTGAAAGGAGTTCCCTTTGAAAATCAGGATGGTGACTTCTGTGTGATTGGCTACGTGCATGTGGTTCAAGTATTAGGAAAATTGTGAAATTAAATGATTTACAAGATCAAATTTGTTTTGAGTATTGCTCTGTGCTTCATTATATTCACTAAGATTGCATTTTCCATCTGATAGTGGTCTTATGATGTTTATTTTATGTTTATGCATGTTAGCTTTAAAAGATCAATGTTGATTCTTTTTATTGCCTATAATAGTTTTTTAATGGAAAGCATTAGCTTGAATTATGAGTAATCTAGTATATATTTTGGAATGCATTGCTTTAAATGACTGCTGATAATTCTGTGACAGTTCATTTCAGATGCTGAAATATATGACAATTATGTTAGAAATGAATGATATTGCAGGCACTTGATAAGTTTATTAAATATCAAGAAATTTGAATACTAAATGTGTTATTGATGAAACAATTCACTTAAAGTGGTGAGCCAGTGTGGAGGAATGGAACACATATAGACACTGGCAAAAGACAGACGTGACTTTGAATCCTACCACTTATTGTCTGTGTGACCTTCGGCAGGTTACTTAAGCTTTCTGAGCATGTCTATAAAATTTGGAAAATAATTCTTACTTTTTAGCATTGTAAGAATCAGAGAAAATTTTTATAAAATGCCTGGCTTAAAGTAATTTATACCTTCCTGCCTACTGTTAATTTATCAACTTAAATGATGCCGTACATGCAACTTTGACGTTCTAGATCACCCACCATATTATTAGATGAGCATACTGATTGGTCAGTCAATCCTCATTGGCTGTGTTGACATCTGTTTCTGCTGGTGACTTCATAGCACTTTAGATGAAGATGGCATTGCATATTGAAAGAGGGAAAGGAAAGAATTACACATATAAATACCTTTAGCCCAGTGTAACCAGGAGGAAGCCAAGGTGTACTCAAGAGCCTTTCTCCACAAAGCCTTCACCAATACACAGGGTGATATAACCTTGTCTCTGCTCATAAAGATAAGACAAAATCATGCCCTCGAGAGCAAACTTACCTGGCATTGTCAGTTTCGTCTCTCTCATACCTGCTGCCTCTCCCTAAAATTGAAGAACCAGTCTGTTTCTATTTTCCAAGGCAATACCTATTCTTTCATTGGTATTACAATCCTTTTCCCTTCGCAATCCTGAATGTCTTCATTTTCTTTATAATTGCCAGCATAATCATTCCTCTAAGGAATTATTGTTTGTAATCTTAACAACCAGTGTGTCTAGTCAAAATGGTACTGCCAATTTTTCCTACCCTTTAGAGTAATCTAAATATTTTTATGATTTTAAAGCAAGCAAATCTTACCCCCGCCCCATAACCAGCACAAATTACAAGCTTCTTCAGCCCTATTGTCAAGATGACCATTCACAAACTGGGTTATCTAGAGTGGTTTTAATCCTGCAGCAGATTGTAACTTGTATTTACTATGATGAGCTGGAGCGGGGGAGACTATACCCAAATCTTTTAGCAAAGCATGTAAATATTTCACTGAAATACGCTACTCAGTTAACAAAAAATAATGGGGCAATAAGAAAGTGAATACAATGCTAGCTAACTTATGCCCAGATGATGTAAATAGCACATTGAAGATAGTTCAGAAAGCATCATTGATTCTTCTTTTAACAGCTTCAACCACAGTCTGAATCATCAAGGTATATACGCATATCTGTTCATAAAATCTGCATTGGAGATGCATGAAGCAGAATTTGAAATAATTATTGATCAAGGAAATATTCAACATAGTTAACTATTTCAAGGTGCTTCATAGTATTTGAAAATGAGAATGTTCCATTTCATTATGAAAAAATTCAATCCGATCAATAATATAAGGCAGATTTCTCATTTACTGGTAAAACTTTAAGTATAATGGGAAAATTTTAAAACTGGAGCTAGAAGAGGCATTTAAATGTCATTTGGGTTATTCGCCTGCTATAGAATTGACGTAATTCAATTTACGTAGATCATTATTGATTCTGGTTCTACAAGATGGGAATGAAAAATAGTATCTGCCATATTTTAAGGTCCACAATGCCAATATTTTTTCTCTCCTATATAACCTCAGTTTGTGGAAATGCAAGAATGTTTTCTTTCAGTCTATAGTAGACACCTCAAATTAAATTACAATCAATACTAGTTAATAAAATTACAGTGTAAAAATATATTTTCCGAACCTCAACTTATGACTGGCTAATAATAACAATATGGATTATATTAATATTCTACACCACACAAAGCATGGACAATTTCTTGGAGTTCTTTGGGAATTCCCTGAAGAACCATCCAGAGATAATCTTTTGTTATGTTTTTATGCATTCTTTCAGAGCTGTTTCTATTCTGTATTTGATTTTCTTACATTTTATAGAATTTATATTGCTACCGTGACTACTTAAATTAGTTTATAGCAGTGGTTCTAAAATTCAGTATGCATGCATCAGAATCAGATAGCAAGCCTATAAAGAGCATAGCTCCCTTAGCCTCATACATATGCCCACCTGCTCACTCACGCTCATTTCAAAGATTCTGATTCTGCAGAAGTGAGTTGGAGTCTAGAAATATGAATTTTAAAAATAAAACTTCAGATGGTTCTGAGGTGAGTAGATTGGACAATTGAAAACCACAGCCCTATAATTTTCTTTTTTGTCCTATCCTTGTGAGGATGGTGCAGCAAGGTTACCATAAATTTGTGCTAATTTGTTAAGAGTAATCTTTTTCAGGATTCAAAAGAATTTGAATGACAGAACTTATCTGTTCGATACAATTTTCTGATGAAATCATCTTTATTTGGTGATTTTTGAAGGGAGTGAATCATTCATTACATTTTCAAGTCCTTTTATACGTGTGATTGAATCCCAGTTCTCTCCCACTCCTTGAGTCAATTTTCGTAGATAATATTCTCCTAGAAAACTGGTCATTGTATTGTAAAATTTATTTGTATTTGTGAGGTAGAAGTGGTTATATCTGATCGGAGTAATTTTGGCCTTTATTTTTATAAGTCTCTTCTTTTTTAATTCTTTTTGTTTACTTCTTTCTATGTCCAGTTTCTTCAGTTTAACACTTAATTTTTTTTGGTATTTCTTTTGTAGTCTGATATCTCCTAACCCTGGACATAGTATAGCTCTCTTTTGGTTTAGGTCTATTTTAATGTCTATCAATAAATTTTTTTTTACTCCTTAGATATCATTTTGTTAAATTTATTTCTGCATTTCATATAGATTTTATTGCTAAAGTGAATAGAATATTTTTCTCATTTTATTTTCTAAATGTTTATTTTTGTTATTGTAAGGATTTTGATTTTTAGGCAACTATGTTTATGTAAGGTTTTTTGTTTTGTACCTAGAAACTTTGCTGAATTCCTATTAATTCTGATGCTCTGACTAGCGATGATCTTGGATTTTCTATGTAGACAACAACACATGTATATATATATATATATATATAAAAAAGATTTTCATCTTGCATTTTCAATTTTTATTCTTCTCTTTTCACGTTTTCTTTCTGTTTTTTTTAACCCTGGCTACTAGATCCTCTAGTACAAGCTGAACAGCAGGGAGGGAAGAGAGCAACTTTACCCTGCAGTGACTTTAAGGCAAGCTTCAGAATTCTCATGATTAATATCTTTGTTGTAGTACTTTTTACAAAAAATAAGATGGGCTATTTCTCTGAAATTCTTTCACAAATAGTGATTCTCTGTTCTATGAAGTTTGAATCCAATTGATTTAAACTGCCTGTGAGATCAGCTGGACCTGGAACCACTCAGGTCGTGAAGTTTTTGATTACCACTTCAGTGTGTTCTATCTCTTCACTTCCTACTCTTCTGAGTGGTTTTGCATTAAATACACCTCTTTGAAAGATCATATATCCAGGCTTTTTTTTTTTTTTTTTTTTGCTCTAGTAGAATAGGCACTAATAAGTACATATCTGTTTTTCTTGGTTCTATTTTTAGCTTTCCCTCACCTCTGTTGAGCTGGCATAATTACAATTTTTTTTTTGTCTTTTTCCTGATAAATTAAAAGCAATATATTCAGAATCTCTCCTTTGGAAGTTATCCTTTACATTTTTTTTTTTTAAAGATTTTTTATTTTTTCCTTTTTCTCCCCAAAGCCCCCTAGTACATAGTTGTATATTCTTCGTTGTGGGTTCTTCTAGTTGTGGTATGTGGGACGCTGCCTCAGCATGGTCTGATGAGCAGTGCCATGTCCGCACCCAGGATTTGAACCAACGAAACACTGGACCGCCTGCAGCCGAGCGCACGAACTTAACCACTCGGCCACCGGGCCAGCCCCAGTTATCCTTTACATTTTAATACACATACTTATTGGGGGTTTTTTTCCTAGAAGTGTTTAAAAGTTTTAGCATTTCTATCCCTCATTGAACCACATGAACAGCATTAGCAAATTTGGACAACTCACTCACTGTTTCCCAATCAAGTTTTATTTTAAAAATTTTTTCTCTTTTTTTAAATGTAAAAAATGAACTAAATATATTTTCATAGTCACTGATCAATTTGATTTCCTAAAATAGCTTGTGAATTTTTTGGACCTTCCATTCTTCCTAGAAACCTGTACCTTCCCTTGCTTTATAATTTTCCTCTCTAACTTTTTGTTGTTGTTGTTGTTGAGGAAGATTGGCCCTGAGCTAACATCCATTGCCAGTCTTCCTCTTTTTTGTTTTAACTCCCCAAAACTCCAGTATATCCTAGTTGTAGGTCATTCTAGGTCTTCTATGTGGGACACTGCCACAGCATGGCCTGATGAGCCCTGTGTAGGTCTGCACCCAGGATCCGAACAGGTGAACCCCAGGCCACCAAAGCAGAGCATGCGAACTTAATCACTCAGCCATGGGGCTGGCCGCTGAGTAGAATTTTTTATAATTCATTTGGTGAGATTTGTTGAATGATATTGTCCTAGTGTTTGTATGAAGATATCAGGAAAGCTTTTGTATTAACTTATGAATTACATTAGCTTGACAGCCAAGCGAGAGTATCAGCTATGCCAAAACAAGATGACTAACTTCAGTTCACAGCAAGTGTTGATAGTCCAGGCCCAAGATGATCATATCTCTTCCCAATTTTGTATTCTCTTGTGACAGGTAATCTGGAGGGTTTGATAGTGGAAAAGTAGACAGACAATCTGTTAACTAGGATTGGTGAATTTTATCAAAAGGTATCAGGACTCTGTTATCCATCAGCTTGGGCTTCAGAGTCAAGACTGGCAAAAGCCAGGCAGAGCTCTATTTCTCAGCATGGCCTGAGGAACCAGGAGAGCCGTGCCATCAGTTCGCAGAAACAGAGATCTATGCCAATGCCCATTTATTGAAACAAGAGCATAGACCAGGTTGCTCTTCAAGGTTTCTGACCAGCAGCTACTGTAGGTCTAGGACAACTCAAAAAAAAATAAAAAGGTCTAGGACAACTCAAAAAATGACCACATAGGAGCCCAACTATGGGGATTAAAGAATCTAGGCAAATTAACTAGGTCCTGACATAAGTTTTGGAGCTGAAGACAAAGCTTGGCTTTAGAATTTTGCCAAAGGCCATTTCTAATTTAAATGTTTACTTGTGGACTCACTAAGATATCCATTTTGTGGTACAACAACTTTGTACCTGCAGAAAAGCCTGTCTGATTAAATCTGAGCTTTCTAGGCTGTTTATGTTCGTTGAACACACTGTGCTTGAATTTGTAGCACTCTCCTAAATATCTAGACAAAATATGAACAATTTGTTTCCAAAGGAAAGGCCACAGTTTAAGGAAATTTTATCCCAAAATTGAATTTCTCTGTATTCACAAAAAGAAGAGATCTAAAATTGCTTGAGCATGTACCATATGCCTAGCATTGTTAGAAGGTACTTTACATATGTGGTTTTATCTAATTTTCAATCATAATCTATGAGAATTTATGACTGCTACTAGTCTGCAAATGAAGAAACCAAGACTGAAAATGACCAAGTAATTTTCCCAAGGGCACATAACTCATGTCTGATCAACTCTGAAACTCTTGTTGTTTCTATTCCACCAGAATGTTTTCCATAATCAAAGCATGTTGGCATGACTGGGCCTTAAGAAGTTCAGTCATCTATTTGAAGAGCTTTATGTGCCTTAAACACAAAAACTATTATATGAGCTAGAAGCAGCTTTAACATTACAGTCTTATTTTAAATAAATAGTATACACAGTATGGAAAAGTGACTACCCACTACATATCAAAATCATATGCCATCAAGTATTTTTTAAGCAGATGGATAATGATAATATTGTTTTACCTAAAACTAAACAAATCATTCATGTCAACATGTTTTTAATGTAAATTCAATTTAAATCTGACATGTTGATGGTTGGATATGAAGATGCTAACATTGATTTTTATTTTATTTTTTAATCATTTTTCTAGATGATTAGGGTAAACTAAGTAGCTCCTTGGATTTCCATGCAGAATATACATCAAAAATACATGTGACTTCACAGTTGAGGATATTTATCACCTTTTCTCCCAATTAAATAGGGAGAAGATCATATATTCTGAAGTATTTTACTATAACATTGCTTCCAGATTTTAAAGCATGGTAGAAAAATGTGATTTAGCATAATACTTTGCATTAGTGTTCTTTTAAACTTCAAAGACACAAGAAGTTCTCTTCAAAAAAGCACAAGATTTAGGTTTTAAAAATTCTTTTTAATCTCCCCCATAGTTCTGGTAATCAATACCTGTAAACCCAGCATAGTGCAGGAAAAGTCAGCAGTTAAAAAGAAACATGAGAATTAATAATATTGATGTTCCCTGGAAGGCGTTGGTTCCATATCTTCAACTAGAGAAAGAATCAGCTCAATCTGTAGACAATGGATGAAGACAGTCTCTTTCAACTCACTGATATTTTTCAAAGGCACGACTTACAGCATTCTCTCTAAGAAATCATTCTATTTTGTCTTTATGTTCCTTTTTTTTTGGAAAATTTTAATGTAATCCTTTAGTTTGCTGATTGTGAAGAAATGTATTAAGATGCTGAAAGCATTTCTTATTTCTTGAAGCATAAAAATATGATAGAATGTCCATTCATGAATTATTTCAGTCATTCAACAATGCCATTATACATTAAGTACTATAAATTCAATAGCATTTCATGTGTGAGGAGAAAGGGCTACAAAGATCAATAAGATCTGATCAATGACTTCAAGTCAACAAATTCTATTTTCAATTCATCATAAATAAATTACTATTTTTAAATTATTCTAAGATCCCATCAACTGTAAAATGGATATCTCTTGAAGGATGTTAAAATGGAAAAATCTGTGTACCTTGGAACTAACACAATATGGTGTAATAAAATATGGTATAATGCAGAGAATCTGAAATCAAAACTCATCTAGTTTTTTTTGATATACTCTTATTTTGTTTAATATCAAACTATAACATTTTTCGTAGGCCGCTAAATAATTTTTGAAAATATAATTTTAATGACTTCATATTAATCTATTATATGAGCCAACCATAGTTTACTAGTAAGGCCACTGGTCGTTGCTTTTGTATTTTTCCGTATACTAAATATTGCCTTCTTGAACATTATGCTCACCATTGAATACTTCCTCAGGATAAACTAATTTTTTTGCTTATTAATCTGAGGTCAATAACTATAACACTATCATAACACATGATACTCTGAGCTGACTTTCATATATTTTTACTCTGAAACATTTTTGTTTGCATAAAATATTTTTATGATTTTTTTCCTTCAGGAAGGGTGTTTAGATAAGGCATTTTCTAAGCCTGCCATGTCTGAGAACTATTTTATCTACAGAGTGACTGGGTCATATTTATTTTTCCTCTGTAAATGTTACTCAGTTTTCTTCTGACGTTTTATGTCACTGAGATTTCGGAGGCCAGCTGCATTTTTGTTTCTTTCATTCACCCAGTGAACATTTATTGAGCATTCACAGGGTGCCAGGTGCTGGGAAACAGTAACCAAGATGGCAGGGTTATTACCTTTACGGACTTTTTTGTCACAAAGAGTCTACGTTTTTGGGGTAGCTACATTTTTTCAGCCTATATATTTAAGAAATAGTATTTCCTTGTCTTTTAATCCTTAAATTTTATGTTAAATTTTTGGATGGCAAACAGATTTTATCCCATCTTCCAAATTTGATGGATTGTTAATGGCTGCTTCCCGGAGGTTGTTGAAGAATTATGAGATTGACTTTGAATTCACCACGAAAAGAGCTCCATGATCAGTGGTTGTGATATATCTCATGGTTACTAAGTATTTTCCAGTCCAACTTAAGGAAAGATCTCCTTGATATTTTTCCTGGATCTTGTTTATTCATTTCAATTTGTAGTTTCTTTTTTCTTCAAGTCAGCTCTCCTATTATTTATTTCTTTTATGATTGATTCTTTACCATCTCTGTTCTTTCCTTTAGGAATACAGATTTTATACATCACACATCTCTATGATCTACATACCTTGTATTTCACCTTTACTTATTTTTATCCCTACCTCCTCCTTTTGAATTTTGGGAAATATTTCAGAATTATCTTCTATATTCAATGATCTTTCTTCTTTCTCATTGTAGCCACCCACTGGGATGACTTTTGTTATTTATTAATAAAATACTTTGTGTATCAGTCAAGGTTGGCAGGAAATGTATGGCATTCTCAAATTTGGTATGTTCAGGAAAAGCTTTAAAAAGGAACTAATTACAGATGTTTGGTCTGGATATAAGGAAACCACAATGGGGAATGGATTACTCTGGCACTAGTAATAGCAGTGTGCTATTCCTCCACTCTGCCAGCCCCTCCCATGCCTGAAGTGAAGTGACAGTAAAAACCTGGAACTAGAGCCAGCCATGTGGAGTGGGTCACCTGGTATTAGCTAACAGTTAAGAGCAGCAGAAAGTCCATAGCAACCCCATAGCGAGAGAGCCAAAGAATAATCAGTATAAAGATCTTTTAGAATAAAAATATAATCTTCTCTATTTACCAAGGGAATATAAAATAAAAAATTAAACTTCAAAGAAAACAGGCCAACAGTGTGACATAACTTTACATTAACAGGCAATATATGTTAACATGATATGGCAGAATTGAGACGAAACATATTAACCATATTAATAAATCAAAATGAGTTTAACTTACTTAGATCTGTCAGATTGAAGTACACAAATCAAAACCCAATTCTTTGCTGTGTACATGAGATGCATCTAAAAATAACGTGATCCAGAATGGCTAAAGATAAGTCGATGGGAAAATATACCAGGAAATGCAATGAAAAGAAAGAGAGGGTAATGCCTCTGATATCAAGCAAGTCTTTCAGTCCAAAAAGCATTAAGTAATACAAAGGAAGTAGGATTGCCGGATTTAGCAAATGAAAATACCAAAATCTCAGTTACATTTGAATTTCAGGTAAACAGTGAATATTTTAATGTATGGATAGTCCATGCAACATTTGTAGTACTACTTAAAAATTATCCATTGTTTATATGAAATCTAAATTTAACAGGGATTCATGTACTTTTCTAACAATCCTCCTCTTTCCTCACTAAATAATGTTTACTGGAGCAAGCACAACCTATGGAATGTAATCATAACTTTATTTTTGTCTCTCACTGTCCCTTTAAATCTGCTGTTTTCCCAACAGGCATTCCTTCATCCCAATAGCATTTCTAACTCCTCCAGGGTTGCAGCCTGGGAAGGAAGAACAGATAAGGAGAGAAGGAAGTTCTGACTTGACTGATAGTGTTGTAGTTATTAGCATGCAGACCCTCTTGGAATATGTTCAGAACTGACTAATCATTTCATGCATGGTTTCTTCAGAGATCCTCTTGCCATCTCTGGGGATATCTCATTTACAGTTTACAGTTTCTTTGATATGGCTGAATGCATCTCACTTCTGCTGGAAGGTACTCCTTCCTTCACTCATAGGAATACAGCGCTGCCTTCAGGTTATCTCTGCTGATTTTGCCTTGCTCCTCCAGGTGGGCTTTAGAATAGGATCCAAGACCGCTTGCATGTGGCTGATAGCTGTATCACAGGAAGCGCTCCTCCATTCTTAGCTCCCATTAATTCTGCGAGGCTAACCACCGCAGCCACCTCTCCTTTGCTCAGCCATCAAAATAGCTAGACAGCTCCTTGCTAGCCCTTTGGATTTTCTAGGGGAAAAGACATCAGTTCGCTCTGCTCTTTAGGCTGCAAAGGACAAGTGCTATGCTCTCTGAGCAGATGCCATAAAGCTTCTTTCTAATGCTTTCTAATTCTTCTCTTGTATTTTGCTATTGAAAATATATTTGAAACATATATAATATCTTTTAAAAATCTACAGAAAAAGTTTAAAAGCAAAACTATATTTTAATGTGAGGAGTTACAAAATGATGTAACTTCATACTGCAAGCTTTGAAGGAGTATAATGAATAGCTGACGGTATGGTTGCATAATTTGACTCAATATTTCGAATCTTTTGAATGAAAGGCTTCCAGAGATCAAAGTGCCCACAACACAGTCTCAGTTTTTCTCAAGTTTCTTTACTGGAGGTAAAAATAAGACACAGCATCATGTGCTATTTTATAAATACCATCTTTATTATGAAAAGAATATGTTTATTATAGCAAAATGGAAAAAACAAAGCAGGAAATCAAAAATACGTAAAATAATCCTCACTAGAAATAACCACAATGACCATTTTAGCTTATACCTTTCTGTCATGTTTTTAGGTATAATTGTGCATATATTTTTATACAACGGTACACATACTGTACATATAATTTTTCAACTAATTATATAACATAAACATTTCTCATCCCTTTAAATATTCTTTTTCATCAAATTTACATTTCAATATATAATATCCTATAATTTATTTGCTCATTCCCCTATTTTAGGCATATTACAAATAATCCTGTGATGAATATCTTTGTATGTAAAGTTATCCTTCAGTTCATGTAATTTCCTTAGGAGAAATCCATAAGAGCTAATATCTGGGTCCAATGGCCTAAAATTTATAAAACGTCTGAGCGTATTGCCAAATAGTCGTCCATAAGCACTGCGTGCAATTGCACTACCCGCCAGCAATTTATGAGAGTGTATCTTCCGTTAGACTACCATCAATACGTGGGATGACTATAAAATAGTGATAACAAACATTGCTAATTTGATTTTTATTTTGGTGACTAATTCTATTCCAACATTTTTTTAAACTGTTCAATGACATTAGTATAAAAAGTCCACAAAATAGAATTTGTGTTTGCTTATAAAAGTTTGGGAAATGCCCAGAAAAACAAGTTTTCTTTACTATAAAGTTTCTCAGAGCTTTTAACGTGCTTAACATACTTTAACATGCTTCTTTCTGATGGAAGTGTTTTCTATAATAGGGATTTGTATTTTTAAAAATAATATTAATGAGGCCAAATTCAAGTTGAAAACCAGCATCTTTTGGCCTAAAAGTTGCCAGTTATGCTATTAGTCATTGTTTAAATTATCTTTCTTTTAATGTTGTTCTCTTTTGCTACACAATTGCCTGCATGCTGAGAGTAGCTGGCAATACATCTGTTCGGGAAAGGGAAAAAAGCCCAAGTTTTGCTAATATAATATAAAATATTTTTCCATATTTTGCTTTTTCGACTGGTTGTATAGTCATCCATTTTTTTGCTCCAGTAAAAGATCAAATCAGCTCTAAAATATTTCTTAGAACGTCCCTAGGCACTTCACTGTTAGGTAATTGTAACTCAAATGGGGGAAGGAAAACATTAAGGTTTATTTTCTGAAAATACTTTTCCCATCTTTCTAACCTGCAGTTTGTTCTCACTGCACCAACTAAAGGAGCTGGATATTATTTAAAGGGTAATATGCTATTACAGAAAAGATTCCTAGAGAAAATTGACCAATCTTTCAGGCATTCTTAGAATTTCAATCTTGTTATAAAATAAAGATACACATCGAATGGTGTTTATGTTTGCAGTTCTAGTTAAAGTTGCACATTATAGAAAGTGGGCAAATGAAACAGGGCATTTGAAAAGTTGTGAAGTGCTGTCTTTTCATAAAATGTTGAATTTGCAGGTGTTTGACCAAACTATCCATGAAAACCCAGATACAACTTTTTGAAATAATGAGTGATATTTCTTCATACCCCATCAAGACATAGGGCAAATGGGATGGAAACCATTCAGGTTGTACATAAAAAGGCCTGAGGGTGCTTTTTCTTTAATGCTGATGACACAGAAAATGTCTTATTGATACTGAGAAATCATGAACATCTTCTAGCAATAGTGAGGGGAGATTCTTTTTGGAAGGCAAGAAAATAAATTGAGAAAAGTTTGTTAATTGAGACATTAATTAGTGAATTAATTAATTTTATAGAAAGAAGCTACTTTTTTTTTCAAGGAGGCCATGCAAGTTCCTACTTTCCCTGAAGCTAAATGGAAACCAAATGTCTGTTTAAGGAACAATTTACAACTCAATTTCTAGGGTCGGTGTCCATTCAACCGCCATTTTGCTATTTGTTTTCCATATGTCTTATGTCTTTCTTGTTCCTCCATTCCTCCATTATTGCCTCCTTTTGTGTTATATATATATATTTTCTAGTGTACTGTTTTAATTCCTTTATTGTTTCTTTCATTATACTTCTTGAGTTGTGTTCTTAGTCGTTGCCCAGGGAGTTACAATTAGCATATTAATTTATAATTTAGTTCAAATAAATATCAACTTAATTTCCATACTACACAAAATCTCTGCTCCTACATAACCCCATCTCATCCCTCCTCCCTTGTGCTATAATTGTCATACAAATAACACATTTATGTACTATAAGCCCTCCCCACAGCTTTATGATTATTGCTATATGCCCTTGTCTTTTAAATTAGATAGAAAAGAAATGTTACAAACAAAAATGCATCTGTTCTGCATTCTATGTTTCCCTATGTAGTCATTCTACTGGTGCTCCTTGTTTGTTTCATTTCTGCCTGAAGGACTCCATTTAGTATTTCTTATAAGGGAATTCTGCTGGAAACAAAGTCTCGGTTTTTGTTTATCTAAGAGTATCTTAATTTCTCCTTTATTTTTGAAGGATAGTTTTGCTTGATATAGAATTCTCAGAGGACAGTCTTTTTCTTTCAGTATTTTAAACATGTCAACCAACTGTGTTCCGGCCTCCATGGTTTATGATGATGAAATAGCTGTTTCTCACCTCTTGAGGCTCCCTGAAAAGCGATGAGTCACTTTTCTCTTGCCATTTTCCAGATTCTTTGGCCATTTTCCAGTTTGACCACGACGTGTCTGAGTGAGGATGTCTTTGAAATTACATTCTTTAGAGTTTTCTGAGCTTCTTGGATGTGAGATTAATGTTTTAAAGACTTTTAGTCACTATTTGTTCAAATATTTTTTCTGTCCCTTTCTCTGTCTCTTTTTTTTTCTCTGTCTCAAATATTTTTTTCTGTCTCTTTCTTTCTAGAACTCCCACTTTGTGTATGTTGGTTTGCTAGATGGAGTTGCACGGATCTCTAAGGCTATATTCATTTTTCTCTATTTTTTCTTTCTGTTCCTTAGACTGAATAACCTCAATTGCCCCATTCTCAGGTTCACTGATTCTTCCTTCCTCCAGTTCACATTTGATGTCGAGTCTATCTAGTTAAATTTTCAACTCCAGAATTTCTATTTGTTTCCTTTTATAATTTGTCTCTTTATTGATATGCTCTATTTGGCAAGACATCGTTCTCATGGTTTCTCTGCACACATGATTTCTTTTAGCTTTTTGAGCATATTAGAAACAGTTGATTTAAAGCCCTTGTCTAATAAGTCCAATGTCTGGACTGCTCGAGGGACAGGTTCTTTTAATTTCTTTTGGTTCTTTCCTGTGTATGGGTCATACTCTTGTTTCTTTATGTGCCTCATAATTTTTTGTTGAAAACTGGACATTTTGAATATTTTAATGTGGCAACTCTGGAAGTCAGATTTTCCCCCCTTCTCAGGGTATTATTTTTTTAAGTTTTTGCCACTTGTTGTAGTCGTTTATTTGTCATTGTTATTGCTGTTTGTTTAGTGACTTTCCTGGACTAATTTGGCAAAGTCTACATTCTTTGTTGTGTGGCTACTGACATCTCTGCTTGATTAGCTTAGTGCTGTGCTAATAATTGGACAGGGATTTCCTGAAATTCCTTGAAGCAGTGAGTCTCCCAGCCCTTGCTGAGATACTGTGTGTGTCTGTTGGGATATGCCTCCGATCTTTGACAATGCTGCCATAATCTTCGCTTCCTGCTTGCAGAGAGCCCCAAGGTCAGCCAGAGGTGAGACATTAGAACCTTCTTATGCCTAGGCATGTGCACCATCTTGCCCATGTTTGTGGTATTCTAGATTACTCAGAATATTCTAGAACTTTACAGAGCCCCCTGTGGAGTCTTATTCTCTAGTACTTCCTTTTAAGTTTCCTTGGTCAGCCTATTATTAGCCACAATGGATATTGTTGCCTCAGGCAGCTGTGATGCTAAACAGTTGCTATGATTATTTGGGACAAATACCCCAAGGATAAAGCTGTTTGCACAGGGCAAGCTCTGAGTCAGGTTAAGGAAAGACAAGCTCTGAGAACGGAGCTTTTTGAGGAGCTTCCAACCTGGTCCATATGTGACAATTATCTAAGGATGGGGCTTTTATTCCATCTCGTGTTGCCCTCTCCAGTGGCTGCTGGCCCTCTGATTTTCACAGCTGTCATCTCCGTGAAACTCCTGTTGTTCAAAGCTGCTGCAGATTGTGAGAGGAGGATGGGAACCGAACTAATTAAGACTCCATAAACCCTACTTTTCTTACTGAGATGCAGCCAGTTTTCTTGAATAAACTCTCCTCACATTGTTGCCAGCCTTTGGTTAATTTCTAAATCTCTGAAAAAGTTGATTTTGACAAGTTTTGCCTGGGTTCTTCTTCCTTTTGTGGATTTTTGGAGGTCCTTATTCTGTTATTTCACAAGTACTTCCCAAAGTTCTTGCATGTTTATGACAGGTTATTGTGAAAGTTATATATGAATTTAGATGGATATATGATCAATTGACATATTTTCTTTCTTTGACTATCAAAAAATGTTAATTATTTTTCTGGCATTAAATGATACTGTCAATAAAAATCTGGTCATTATCTTTTTTGCTTTTTCCTTTAAGCGATGTAATCATTTTGCCATTTTGTCCACACTTTTTGTTTCTTTTCCTTCTAGAGCTTCATCTCAAATGAAGCATTCTGACATCATTTTCCCTAATACATGGTATCCTTTCGATGTAATTTCAAGTATTTTTTGTTTTTTTAAATTTCAGCGACATTTTTCTGAGTATATATTATAGCATTTGTTCTGTTTCACTATTTTGCTTTCTTCTTTGGGGACACTTGTTAAAAATATATGCTCAATTCACTTTCATTGTCTTCTTTATCTGTCACTTTATTCAATATTTTTATCTCTTCCTTTGTTTTCTTGGTGTTTGAATTGTCCTTTTTCTCTTTTTATCTCAGAGCATTCATTCCTGTGTTTCTTTCAGTTTAGTGTTTATTTCCGAAATGAAATTTTCTTTTATTTCTTGTCTTTCTTGAATTCTATCACCTTATTTATGAGTTTTCTAATTATTATGTTATTATTTCATATTTTGGATTACTTTTAGGTTGTTTTGAAATATAAGTTAGAGATTTATCTGTTTTATGTGCATATATTTGTTGTGTGATCTCAATGTCTGTAGGGACAATATTCTGCTCCTTTTCCTTTCTTTTCTTACATTGACTTTCTGTGAGATTCAACCATGATCCTTTTAAGTTACTCATTTGTACGCCATCTTTGCTTTCTAAGATTTTGATGGGTAAGACTAGATTATCTCTCATCTGCTCTGGTGTTCCTTCTTCTCTTGTTTCTCTAATCAGTTGAGAAATATTACCTGCAGTTTCTGTGATCTTCTGGATCTGCCCTCTTTCTCTTTTCTGTATATTAGATATTTTCTGCTTTTTCTCTTTCCTTTTCTATTATTTTCTTTATCTCTCTTAATTCATACTACTCCCAACCATGTCTCTCCAATGGAAGAAAGATTCTTCTGGTTAGTTTTGAGAGCTCATGGGGCCCAAATACTGCATCCCCTTCGGATTTTACTCTGGACCAGTTGCATTAACCCATATATTAAAGTATGCCAAAATACCACCCAGTTTTAGAGGCTCTTCTCAAATTGGCCCCTGGTTCTTCCCATGAAGTTCAGTTTGCTCTTTGAGGGTTCTCATCTTCTCAGGTCCCTCAGAGGCCCCAGTGAGTCCCTGAGACTATATGGGGCTTGTGGTTGTCAGTGCTTTGTTCTCACTCACACACACTTTGGGATTCAGAGGAGAAACTTGTTACTTAACTTTTTTTTTTTTTTTTTTTGAGATATGATCTGCATGCCTGGATATTCTGCCTTTTTGATGGAGACAACTGGAAATAATCCAAAAAGTATTCTACCATCGCCAGCTCTTTTACAAAATATACCCTACATATGGATTTTTTCGTTCAGTCTTTCCCTTCCAATACTCTTTAGAAATTATGCCTGGGTAGTCTAGCTTTCAGAGTTGTAGACAGGGAACCTGATGCCAACATTTGTTTTCTCTTTGCTTTAAGCCTTTTTGTTTGTTTGTTTCTGCCTATAAGATTTGAAGTTTTTATTTTTGCTTTAAAGTCAAAAATCTCACCAGCATATGTCTAAGTGTACTTAGTCTCTTTTAATTCCTAGTGCCTGCTATTCATCACATCTTTCTTCTTTCTACTCTTTTGAGGCAAAATTAAATTATATATTTTCAAGAAAAATATATTGGAACAGAACAGAGCAGGAAGATAGCTGACAGAACTTATATTAGCTCTCAGGACTGCAGAGGCATCAACCACCTTCTGTGAGAATCACAGAGAAAAATGTAAATCATTGGGATGTTTTAGTATACCTTTCTTTGGTTATTGTGCATAACGCAAAGTTTGTGTTCACTGGTTATTGTTCTTTTATTGCTTCTCTTTTAGTCTACTCTCTTCTCTAATTCTGGAATTGGTTTTATACATATATATATATATATGTGTGTGTGTGTGTGTGTGTATGTATATATATATACATTACATCGCCTGGCTCTATCTTCTAGTCTCTTATCTCTTCCCTTACCTTCCCTTTCATTTGAATGTGAGAAACATTTCTTCATCTGCAACTTTAATGCACTGTTTGTTTTTTGCAGTAATCAATGTGCTATTTATCCTCACCACTGTATTTTTTTAGAGATTAGCCCTGAGCTAACATCTGCCACCAATCTTCCTCTTTTTGCTGAGGAATACTGGCCCTGAGCTAACATCTGTGCCCATCTTCCTCTACTTTATATGTGGGATGCCTGTCACAGCATGGCTTGATGAGCGGTGTGTAGGTCCACACCCAGGATCTGAACTGGCGAACCCCAGGCCACCAAAGTGGAATGTGCAAACTTAACCTCTGCACCACCGGACTGGCCCCCTCACCACTGTATTTTTTATTCAATGATAATCTTCTTATTCGATTGTTCATAGATTGGGTCTTCTTGAATCATATTGCATGTGTTACTTGGTTTCTTTTTATGTTTCTAATTTTCCCCATTCTCACTATATGTGTCTTTCAAATGGCACCTCTTGTTCTGAATATTATTTTCCTTGTTTTTAATTACTGAAGTTAACAAATTCCTCTTGTTCCTAGTCTGATGGTTTACTTTCAAAAGGTGGTATATTTGCAACTATGATGGGTTAGATATTTTTATAACAATCTGTTCAAATTATTAAATTCCGTACAAAAGAAAATCTGTGTTTTCCTCATTTTGACAGTTTAGAAGATTCATTACTTGAAAGAATTAGAAAGTAAGCTACAAACTGACAAATTTACTGGATAAAAAGATTTACTGTCACGGGAAAGGACTTTTCCTTTCTATTCTTCTCTTCGTTCTGTTTGTGTGGCTATGATTAACTGAGACATAACCCCACCTTTCCTAATTGTCATTACTACTCTCATCTGGAGACTTCCGGAGCTCTCCTTTACTTAAAATACTCTCCGAGCCAGGGGTAAGCTGGGTGTGACCACAGCATCTGATGCACTTCCTGAAGTCTTATAAAGGATCAGGCTTAGCCCCAGCAATTGTTTCATGATCTCCCAACCAACAGTCTGTGTTACAGCTGAAAGGGTAATAGCCTGAACTCGAGAGGAACAAGCCAGGCTGTGTAACGGAGTGGAATTCTAATTACCTGTACACAGAGAACTAACTAATACAGGAAGAGTTAGTATTACCGCCCAAGGGGGGTCATGTGCCCACTGCAAGACATGTCAATAGTCAAGAGGCAAGGTGGTAAGAGAGAAAAGGTTTTACTACAGATTGCTAGCAAGGGGGAAGATGGCCAGCTAATGTCCAAAAGAATCATCTTATAGAACAATGACTACAGGCCAGTTATTTAAAGGGCTGGTCTCCAGGTGGGGGAGGCAGCTGGTCTCTGGGTGAGGCAGACACCTGGTCTCAGTTTCTGATAGTCTTTTATTTTGCTGGATATGCATCAGAGATGGGAAACAACACCCTATACCCTGATCTTTCAGTTGTCCTTGATGATGGCCATCAGCATGGACTCTCTGCCTGGAGGTCCTCACATTCCTAGAGAACTCAAAAGAACAAAGCTATCATCTTATTGCAGCTGGGAGGGACCATAAAAATCTACAGAGGCTGTCTGGGCTAGTTAGGTCATCTAAAGTTACAATATAGTTTCTTTTCTACGATACGGCATCCCTTATGTCAACCTCATGTTGAGCCGGTATCATTAGTGATAAGGAGAATGGTTGTATTACTAAATTTCATATGACAGTCAAATTTAACGAGAGCCTTACTGCCCTCTCCAGCTGGCAGATTGACCATTAAAGTAACGCCTCCCACTTTCCTTATCTACTGGCCCAGGCAATTCTTGAAGGAAAGTGAGCTCTGCCACCAGTCTTTTGGTTGCTGCCATCCAGTGAATTTCCTGAAATCCATAAATTTAAGACTTACTAGGTACCAGTACAACATAATTTTAAGAAGCCTAGGTTCTAAATCCTGGCTATCCATTAGATTCTAGAAGTTTTTCTTTTCTTTTGGTTTTTAACACTAATGTCTAGGTCCCACCCCAGACTAATTAAAATAGAATGTCTATCTGATTGCTATTTTAAAAATTTCTCCCAGATGATTCTAATGTGTGGTCAAGATTAAGAGTCATTGTTTTGGGGCCTATATTTGTATCATTTCTTTTTCCTTGACAAGTAGTATGACCAAGCCGTATCATCTGGGTTATCTGTAAAAAGGAAGTAGTAAGAGGGCCATCATGATAAGGATCATAAACAGATTCCTATACCTGAAGAGGTGTCTGTGTGGGAAGATGGGGCTGGGGGTAGGAAAGGCCAGTTATATTCTTGAGAGAGAGCTATTTGCCTGAGATAAGTTAATAATAATTTATTGTATTCAGTGGATATAATGTATTGTTATTAATCTTAAAGTTATCCTTACCTTCCAAGAAGGAGGATGCTCTCAGAGTATTAAAATCTGTTGATTTTCTAGTGGCTCACTTAAAAGGCAGCATTTATGGGACTTAATAAAGGAAGTGGAGCTGGAGCAAATAAAAAAAAGAATAAGGTATAGTTCCTATCGTCATGGAATTTAGGGCCTACTTGTGACACTAGGGGGAGACATATAAAGTGTTGTGATAACTGCTTTGACAAAGGGAAGTCCAGAGTGGTGTACACTTAACTCAGATTTCCTGTTCGTATGTAAGTGGTCGGGGAGCAGGGAAGGTATGTGTGGGGCATCTACAAAGTCTTAGTATAAAGAGCATTGTATGGAGAGCACTGAGTGAAATACAGAAGCTGTGGAACCCACGTAACCCAGACACTTCCTAGTTACATAATCCTGGCTGAACACTCAAGTCTCCCTGAGTCTCCTTTCCTCACACTTAAAACTAGTATGATAATAATTGGCATGTGCAACTTTTCAAGGATATTGTGAGAAACGTCATCACATAATAATGTAAGTGAAAGCAGTCTGATAATTACGAAGTACTATATAGATCTCATCTCCTACTACTATTACTTATAACTTCACGCTTTCTTTTAGTGTCATGGCACAAACCATCTTTGTAAAACATAATATAGCTAACATAATGAAAAATTGGCAATCAAATATAATAGGGAAGATGTGTTATATTTCATAAATGCTAATCACCTAATGAAGAGTTGTGTATATCTTGACTTTGATTTTCACAAAGTATTCAGTTGTGATTTTTGGTTGGTGATGGGTTCATACTTGTTATTCTGCCTCACGTATTTCCTTAGGGGGAACAATACTATTGTTCCAGTGTTCAGGAGGAAAGAGGGGGACTATTACAGATTCTTCTCTCCATTCCACTCCGCTACTCCTCCTATGGGAGAACTCTAAACAATTGGCACAAAGTGATTGGCAAGCTGAGAGGATGAGACAAAGATGCTTTCTGTTGCTAATTTATCTTTTCTTTTTTTTAACCTCTTGCCCCTCACATGCCACCAAGCCTCTACAATGACCTGGTAAGAGCATGTGGGTTTGCGTTGTACTGTGCCCTGGGTATCAGAATCATAATTTTGCCTAATTATCATTGAATCCATAATTATAAAGCATAAGCAACACACCAGCTTACAGTTGTTGCTTCAAGCAAAGTTGCTGTGGTAACAGATAACATAAGTAATCCTGGTTGACAACAGTAAACATTTCTTTCTCCTGTTACATAAGCTGTGGCTCGACTTGCCTCTGCTAGGTTTAGCAAGATGCGTATTTTCATTCTGGGGCCAGGCTAGGTAGCTCCTATCTGGGACATGCCATTCTCCTGCCAGTGGCCAAGAATGGAAAAGAGCTTAACCTAACCACACAATCACCCTTAAACTTCCACTGGCCATGGAAAGCATCCTATTTCTTCATTTCCTGTTGACTGCAGCATGTCCTGTGGGGAAATCCAAAGTCAATGAAGCTAGGATATATACTCCATGTATAGGATGCATGTGCAAGTCACACGATTGTGAGCAGAGAGGCATGGTACATGAAAGGGAATAATAATTCCACCTAATACTGGCCAGGTGGCATTTGCTCCAGAAAAATCTAAAATCCAATCAGTCATAGGAGTGAGGGTCACCCAAATAAGAGTATGCAGAACGAGAAGTGGGAATAGCAGAATTTTGAAGTTAATTTTTACAGAGTCAGATTTACAGAAAATAATGGAGGGGCCAGCCCCGTCGCCAAGTGGTTAAGTTTGCACGGTCTGCTGCAGTGGCCTGGGGTTTCGCTAGTTCGGATCCTGGGCGCGGACATGGCACGGCTTGTCAGGCCACGTTGAGGCAGCGTCCGACATGCCACAACTAGAAGGACCTGTAACTAAGATATACAACTATGTACCGGGGGGATTTGGGGAATTAAAGCCGGAAAAAAAAAAAAAAAAAGATTGGTGACAGTTGTTAACTCAGGTGCCAATCTTTAAGGAAAAAAAAAAAAGATTGGCCACAGTTGTTAGCTCAGGTGCCAATCTTAAGAAAAAAAAATAAAATAAAATAAATGATGGAATTTTATTTTGCATTTTCACTTTTTCCCTGGATATTTTATCATGGGAGAGACTCCACATTATTCAAAGTGAAATGATCTATTGTAATGCATACCAGTGTCCTAGGTTGACACTGCTCCCTGGTCCCAGGAAGATAAACCACATTTCACATTTGCTATTGGGGGTGTACTGAGGATGGGAATAAGGTTGCGTTAGCCCAGTCTGATCTGTCTCCTACACTTCTTCTCATTTTCTCTCTCCTGTGTAAATAGACAAGGAAGCTTTTCTCCTGGGAGCAAGAGGAGGCAAGCAATTTACCTGCCACTCTTCTCTACCTGCTCCGTTAAACATCCCTTCCTAAGAGGAGCGTGTTATCTGTCTCACTGTTTCTCACAATACCTTCCCTGGATTTCTCTTGTCTTGACAGGCTGTAAAACAGGCTATGACCCTGAGGCAGTAGGCTAGTGAAAGTGCTCAGAATTTGTTCTACAGGTGCAGAGGCCCCAGATGCTCCTCTCTAACGTCTAGAGCAGAGCTTTCCAATAGAAGAGAATGGAATGTGAGCTGCATGTGTAGTTTTAAATTTCCTAATAGTCACATTAAAAAAGTAAAAAGATCAGGTGGCATTAAATTTAGTAATATATTATTTTCAACCCAATATATTCAACCTATTATCATTTCAACATGTAAGCAATATAAGAATTATGAATAAAACATCCTATCTTCTTTTTTTCATTAAATCTTTGAAGTCCAACGTGTGTTTTTTGTTGTTCTTGCTTTAGTGAGGAAGATTGGCCCTGAGCTAACATCTGTTGCCAATCTTCCTCTATTTTGCATGGCTTGACGAGCTGTGTGCAGGTCTGCATCCAGGATCCGAATCGGGGAACCCCAGGCTGCCGAAGACAAGCATGTGAACTCAACCACTACACTACTGGGCCAGCCCCTCCAACATGTGTTTATACTTAGAGCACATCTCAGTTCAGATGAGCCACCTTTCACGTGCTCATGGGATACATGTGCCTAGTGAATCCCCATTGGATGGTGCAGGTCTGGACTTCTGTTTTTGTTTCCATTGGAGGTTAAAAGACATTGTAATTTCCTGGATCGCTCTCTTAAAATGGTCCTGAGGTGCATATTACAAAATAGCATACCAGCAGAACTGTATTCTATTACTTACAAAAGGGAAGCTTACGGTCTACCTTGATCCTTATCTGCTTCTCTGTATCTGTTTTCGCTTCGTTCAGCACACCAACTATTAAAATTGAGAAGCCTGACTTATATTTCACCTGGATGAGAGACATTCTACCTTACCAGGCCGGTGGATCCGCAGTCTCCTGCAAGATCAAACCAATATGATTTCTGAGCTCAAGACTTGTACATTGTAAGAGTTGACAGAAGGGTGAACTACTCATGGGTAAAGCTTGCAACGTTTTTAAGAGCATGGAATATTTCGAAACAATTTAACAGAAGAATTCAACATCTATTTCATCTGAGGTAGAAACACATGGTCTTCCTAATTGCACTTCTTATACTTTCAACAGCAATTTTTTTTTTATTAATTCTTACTCTAGCTAAAGTGGAAAACTCAGGTAAAGGTGTTATATATACATAGTGCAATAAAAAAGGGACATTTTCAATTCCAATAACAAAGTTTATATACCATCGACCTTTAACTTGATATATTTGATACCGTCCAATAAAGATAATTACTTTCCAGTTGTAGTGTAATGTCATGGTGTGTGACCATTCACAGTAATAGAAATCTTTATCTGGCTGCCAATAAAATGGCAAAAAAAAAAAAATCCAATTAATGAAGTTCCAAAGTGTCATAATAATAATTACCATATCAAAGGGATATCTCACTTGATTAAGTCATTTTATAGAGACTTTAGCAGCAATTTCAACTATTCTATCGGCTATCAAATGTAGATAAAGAAAAGAAAGATGCTTTGAATACCCATACGTGTTTTTACCCACTTTATGGACTCATCTAAGTCTTTAAAACACAAAAGACTAATTGTGTGGCTCAATTATAAAAGGCTCCACTGCAACGCTGTGGAGCACTGTAGTGCTCTGTCACTTAAAATTCTGATCTCTATTATTAACCACAGATTTCAATGGATGGATGGTGCTCTTATTCTGCTTTTCCACATGGTTAATTAATTCTAGAAGTATGTAAGACGTGTGCAAAGTAGTATGAAATAATCATTAAAATTATAGGAACTGTAGCCAGAATACATGACTTCAAATCCTAGCTCCGTCACTTCCTAGCTCTGTAATCTCGAGCAATCTATTAAAACCCTCTGTACTGTGATTTCCTTACCTGTAAAAAGGAGATAAGAACATTAACTAACCCACAGAGCTGGGTGAGGATTAAGGTAATTAACAGATGCAAAATTATTCAGTTCTTGGTATAGAGGAAGTGATGGGTAAACTTTTGGTGATGATGTTTATTAGTCACAGTAGTACTATTAACGTCGTTATCTGTAAATCTGAACATATAGTATTTGGATCACCTTTAAACTAAGAAATCAAAATGTCTGCATTCTGGGATTTTTTAAAAAAGATTTCAACCTTATTACTCAAATTTAAGTTCTCTTTCTTCATTTTCTATCAAAAATTTCACTGTGGAAAAGTAGTTGTTATTCAAAGAAGATGAACTCAAAGATATGCTGCCTATCCACTCCATGGTCCATAAGAGCTGCTCAACAAATATCACCTGCTTTTCTTGTTATTTTATTATTATTTATCCACCTATCTAGATAGTCTGAGCTCTAACCTTTGAAAAACTTAGAGATCCATGAAGTTATAAACCAGTGGCCAGTTTATTACCCCACTGAAATACTTCACCCCTTATTATGATCAATATAAATAAAGATGCTTCATTAATCCATTCACTCTACAAACAATATTTATTTAACACCTAGAATAAAGCTGAGCACTAAGGTTGGTACTAGGCCTAAACACGAGGGCTCTGTGCTCCAGGAGCTTACGGTCATGTAAACCAATGGTTTCCAGAACACAGTTAGATTTTGAGATTTTGGACAAAAATATTCACATTTCTGTTTATCTTTTTATCTCATCTTTTTAAATGTTTATTTCGTATAGTGCAAATTCAGGTCTGTTGAACTCAAAAGTACATCAAATCTCAACATCTAACTCTGTTCTGGAGACCATTGGTTTACATGACTGTATATGAATGTATTTCAGAAATAAAAATATCCACGTATTGAAAGAATTAAAAAATTATACGGAGTGGGGCATGTGATGTACCTGTTTGGAGATCATGATATAAACAAGTCTCATACAATATGAAAAGTATGGTGACAGAGATCCATAAAGTAGGAAGAGATGGGGAAGAAGACAACTTTAAACATGGAAGTTTAAGGAAAGCTACATCCTGGTGATGGTACTTGTGATTTATGAAAAATGAATGGGTAATTGTCCACCTAGAGGGTGAGAGAATGGAAAAGCTGAACGAGGCCTGCAGCTATTTAAGGCTGAGTGTGTCGCATCAAAATGGCATGGGGATATGAATGACAACGATGGCTTCATGACTGATATGAAGAGAATGCTGGGACCAGGTACTGTCAGTAATAAGCAGAAGCTAGCTCATGGAGAACTCTGCATGTCATGCTTACGAGTTGAGATTTTGTTCTGTGGGCAATCGAGAAATTGTTGGAATTTAAATAATGGAATAACATTCAGATTTGAATTTCAGAAAGATAAAAATATTAAGATTTAACATTTATCTAGTGCTTACTGTGAGTCAGGTACTGTGCTGGGCGTTTCTTGCGCATGCTATGATTAAATTCAACGTTCGTGCTCTCTGGGGTAGGAACTATTAGTAGGTCTGCATATAGATAGTAAAGAAGAAAGACTATCACTTACTGGCCCAAGACAGAGAACTAATAAGTGATATAGTGCTAGGACTCAAATTCAGGTCTGTTGAACTCAAAAGTACATACTTTTTGTTGTAATAGGAGGGTGGAGTATGGTGTAAGACTAGAGACTGTTAACGATCAGTTGCAAACACACTGAGAAGAGATGATGAGAGCCCAGGCAACAGTCCTGACCTAGGAGCAGGCATTGAGATCAGGAGTTCAAATCAGTTCAGCAAATATTTAAGGGGTGCCTCCCCTGTGGGCAGGCAGAATTCAAAGTGGCCATTGCTTCTACTGGCAGCATTACTATCAGATACGTTGTCCATTATGACATTCAATATCCCCCTCATACAAAAATTGAGAGATTTACTTTCATGAAAATGCCTGCATTTCTTGATAAGCAGGTAAGATTCCTAGTATAAGACCACAGGAATTATATAATTTCACAAGTTTACCTTTATGTGTCAGGTTTCAGGAAGCTGGGGGTTAAAGTTAGTGACCAATTACCTTACTTATAGTAGCCTAAATTTTCTGTGTTCTTAATTTTACCCCTCTTGTATATTCAAAAAAGTTATTCTTTATGGCAATTCATCTTTTATTAAAAGTCATATCAAGTTTGGAGAGCTGACCTGGTGACATAGTGGTTACGTTCACATACTCTGCTTCAGCAGCCCACGGTCAGTGGGTTCAGATCCTGGGCACCGACTTACACGCCACTCATCAAACCATGCTGTGGTGGCATCCCACATACAAAGTAGAGGAAAATTGGCACAGTTGTTAGCTCAGGGCCAATCTTCCTCAAGCAAAAAGAGGAAGACTGGCAACAGATGTTAGTTCAAGGCCAATCTTCCTCATCAAAAAAAAAAAGAACAAGAAAAAGAAGTCATATCAATTTTTGGAAAGAAATATACCATATGACATAAATGGCTATGGAATAAAAGCTATAATTAAAAAACTGGTGTCCTGCAATTATAAACATATACAGCTTTCCCACTTTGAATTGAGATAATTTATCATATAAAAAAGGAAAGAAAAACAATCAAAAAGTTAAAATATTTTGTAATCACATGAAGTGTTCCAAACTCCAAACAAAATCCGTTACTAAGACTCTTTAATAAACATATCTTCTTGGGGCTGGCCCCGTGGCCGAGTGGTTAAGTTCGCGCGCTCTGCTGCAGGCAGCCCAGTGTTTCGTTGGTTCGAATCCTGGGCGCGGACATGGCACTGCTCATCAAACCACGCTGAGGCAGCGTCCCACATGCCACAACTAGAAGTACCTACAACGAAGAATATACAATATGTACTGGGGGGCTTTGGGGAGAAAAAGGAAAAAATAAAAAAATCTTAAAAAAAATAAAAAATAAAATAAACATATCTTCTTCACACCGTGACCTCTATATCTTTTATTGGAAGATTAATAACAAGTATCTTAGCAACCACACCTGGACCCAAGGCACATGGGAAAGTCTTGGCAGCATTCAAGGTCAAAATTCTCTAAGCTTAGACCGAATGCCAAGAAACAATATGCCATTATGCTTCTAGAATGTATTAAATTTGTATAGATGGAAAGAGAAAAAGAAAACAAATAAAAGACAGGAAAAAGGAAAGAAGAAGGAAGAAAGGAAAGAAAGAAGGAAGGGAAAATGCCTAACAGATAGGTAAATAGCTATTCAATTATGATAAAGCTGAAGGATCTAGTTTAAGCAAATATGAATTCAGGTATCCATCTAATGCCAGCAAATAGTAGGCTGACTTTTAGGCTTATGATCATAACTATGGAAAGAATTAGTATATAATTAGGACAGTTAGTGATTCTGAGTTTGTTACATCCACTGAAAACATAAAGTCTTCCTTTAGAGTTTTTCTCCAATTTCTACATGTAGAAAAATGAGAGTAACAATAACACATATAAATGTTTTCCATCACTTTGCTGTACCAGGTCAGCCCTTGGATATTAACAGTATTCAATGCCTTACTAGCAATGTTATAAGAATGAAATTATAGCAAAGTCGTTGGAAAACATTTATAACTGTTGTAAGTGTGGAACACGACAGACGATGCATATGGTGAGATTTCTCCAAGATTGGGGATTGGCCCACAAAGTCCAGAAAAGATTATAGAGGCGAGACATTCTAGAGAACATTGCTGAGATAGAGTACATGTGTATTAATTTGCCTGATGAATCCTAGGGCAGGTTAAAATTAGCAACCCAAATTTAATCATTTTGACTTAAAGAAAAAATTTAAAATTATACCAGCTCGGAACCCATTAAAAAATTATGTCATCTATTCATTCTGACTCAGTTTTGATCATTATATTCACATTCTATGAGTCAGAAAAATGAAATGCCTTAAAATTCTTGCAATTAATGTAATGAATAATTTTGAGAATGGATCTTACTAAAATATTAGATATTTAATGTTGAATTACTGGCTCATACAGGGCATGGAGAAATGGTTTGAGTCTCTAAGAGGGAGTCACAGAACTTTATCCTCAGGCAGGAGCACTTTGCCATAAAGAGATTTCATTTTTACTTTCAAACGTGATTGCAGGGGTTAAAAAAAGCAAAGTGTAAGACTGAAAATAAGACCCTAAGAACATTTCAGTAGAAAACCTACACACAGCCTTATGATTTTTCCCCCGGAGAAAACACTAAACAGTAGAATAACACACATGCATTTTTTTTCCTAGCAGAAAGAGATGTTAGAAGTTGTTCTATTAATGTTCCTTATTCTGTAATAAAGACCAAAATGCAGAAAATGATGAAACGGGACAAAAATCCTCCTGCCCTGATTCCAAGTCAAATGCTGTTGTTTTTCCCTCTCGTGACATTCAGTTAAAGTACGCAAAAATAAACGAATAATATAAGGTAACAAATTAACACAAAGATTTAGGAAATTAACCAGGGGAAAAGGGCCCTAGATGATCAGAGAAGTTTTACGGAGGAAGAGGGACTTGCGCAGGATCTTGAAGAATGTAGATTTCAGGTAAGAACTAGACTACAGGGGGAGGCCAGCTTGGAGAGTGAAATATTTCTACTCTATGTCATAGACGGTAGGAGAGGGCGAATTTTCTATTCTCTCTCCCCTAACTACACTGCAGCAAAGATTTTAGTATCCCTCTCAGCCAGATATTCCCATTAATTTCTTATATTTTTAAGTAAGAATGAATATTTCCAAGACACTTTCATACATATTACGTCTTTGGCTAGCACAATTACGCTGTAAGTTACAGTTGGCATTTTATCTAGGAGAAAATCAGAGCTCAAACATTTTACCTGATTTATGCACAGTCATACAGCTGTTTAGTCACAAAGATGGGTTTGAATGCAAGTCTTATGACTCCAAGCCTGGTGTTTTTATATCGTATCACAGGTAGGACTTATCCACCCTGCCACTGAAACAGTTCTTGGCCAATGGAAAATACTGGAAGAAGGTTCAGGGACATTTTGGAAAGATTGCCATTCCTTTTGGTCAAGGAGATGATTGTAACTTTAATCTGGATTTGACTTTAAGGAATTCTAGTTCAACTGTCCCATAAATCTGTTTCCCTCATGGCTGCTTTCGTGTCCTCAGGCTTTTTTGTTGGCAGAAAGCTTAGAGATTAATGTCGCTGGGACGTCTCCAATGTCCCACATGCATTATATGGCTCTTATTTGCACCATCTAATTCTATCTAGTCAAGGGTAAGGAAAGGATATGATAGGAATTTACTAAGTTAAAAGTAAGTGCAGTTTACTGATAATGATATTATAACTAATAGTTATAACTAACTAACTAATGATATTGCTCATTCTATATCAGCTAAGACCACAAACAATGTTTTTATTTTTCAATGAAAACCAAGTCAGCTGCATGTCTGTACTTCACTTCTTTATCGGGGTCCAAGTTGAGCTCATCAATGATTTTGCGAATCTAAGATAAAATCAGTCATGTTGTTAAAGCAACAACAACAACAACAAATAGTGACCAAACAGTTAAAATATAGTCACATAGATGATGTTTTATGGTATTGTAGTGTAGGAGAGGAAAAATAATCTTCTCTCTATCCTTCTAGGTTCTTGGCTGAGTTACTCCCTATAATAAAAGGGATTAACAGGAGAAAAACAAACAGAAGTTTAATAACATATATACCTCTGTTATTGAAAGTTCAGTCTCTGAACTTGGTGCCAATCCACATAACAAGAACAGAGTCTGGGGTGAAGAGGAAAAAATCAGCTTTTTAATTTTCTTCGCCAGACAAAGGGAGTACCAGCCAGTGAACGCCCTAGGAAATACTGGCTCCCCATTAAGAAGCGGGTAAAGCGTTTTTAAAAGTTTGTGAGGAATGTGGCTGCTTGTAGGGAGGGCAGAGCCTGTGACCTTGCTGATCAGCACTTTCCCACCAGCCTGCATTTGGCCTTGTGAGGCTGTTCTCAGGGAGGGGGGGATATGAGATAAGGGAATCCTCAGATGGCTGTCCTTGATCGTCTGCCTCCATGGTGGATGGTGGATTTCGGTGCATGGAAGCCAAGGCACTGGGGCCAGGGAAGCTTCAGCTTCTAGATATTTTCTGGACATCAGTTTCCTGTAATAAACTTCAAGGATCCGTGATTAGCCAGATCTTTACTGTGGGCTCAGTGTGAGGCCAGCTGGGCTTTAACATTTTCTAACTTCTGTTTGGTTGTAAAGCTTGGGGAGTCAAAGGTTAAAGAAATAGATATTTACATATGAGTGTAACTAAAGACGCAGGGAAAGGGGATGAGTGTTTTTGGTTTTAACCCCATATATGCTGGGTTCAATGTAGGGGAACTGATATCTGGGCCGGTATTAATTAAAAGCCTGTAACACTTCCCATATACATGGGAGATACCCAGGAACCTGAGTTACTCTCCAAAATGGCCCAAGCCATCGTCTTAAATACCATCCCCAGCTAAAGACAAAGGAAGATGGGGCGTCAGGCAGTGAGGCAATGATGGGAGGCTATCAGGAAAAGCACAGAAAACAAGGATAAGGTTGTTATGCAGATTTAGGTCAGTGCCTTCTCCATTGATAAGAGTTTCTAGAAATGTTGTCATCCTCCTCTTCCTGATACAGAGGGAAGGCACTGTTACAAATGAAGATTTTCCTTATAAACGTAAATGTCTCTTACAAAGGGATGACTTCTACTGGTTACCTCCTGTGTCTGCTGTTTCTTAAAAGTAACCAGCTCAAGATAATTCTTATGCCAGAGACATATTTTTGAGTGGCAAATTCTACTCCGCTTCACTTTACAAAGTTATTATTAACCTATTAACCAAATTGACTACAGTGATTGGTGGATTTTGCATTATACAAACTTAAGCACTCCTTTAAGTGCTGTGGCAGATGCACAGGCTTTCTACTCAGATTCCCCTTCAAGAAAGGACTCACTTCCCAGATATGGGGAGAAGAGTTTAGTTGACAGTCTACAGCTGTTAACTTTCCTGAGTCAGCCTCAGATTTCAAGCTAAGGTTACATTATTTCTTGGGATGGCCTCTGGCCAGTGACTAAGTGAGGTGGTGGTAGCCAAGGGCATTCTGCTTTGGAGGCATCCTCTAGCTAATGACTGAGCAAGGTGATGGTACAAAGGCCTTGACCTTTTCTCTCAGTGCAGGACTCCTCTATCAGGCAAGGCATGCTCCAGAGCTCCTGGTAGGCTGGCAGAGATCAGCTAGATCTGAATCACTGTCTGACAGGTCCCCTGCCCCATCCTGATATCTACCATTTCCCTTCACAAGTGTTATTCTCAGTAACCATAAAATACAATAACTTTTAAAATTCACATTAGAAATGATTGAAAATTCTAATTGGAATAAAGACTGAGATTTTCTAAAAATTAAAATGTTATATCCTCGATGAAATCTCTGATATCTTCAGGCATACTTACTCAAGCTCCCTGGTTCCACATATTATTCATCCTATATTACAATGTGTGTCATGGTGTAATTGTAATTATTTGGTATGGTCTCCCCCTCTAAATCCATCAGATGAAACAGTATTTATTTTTCCACTTATCTCTCTGTTGGGTGTATTAGTTGTCTCAATACACAATACATGTTTAGAAAGGGGAACTATTCCTCAGGGAAATTTGTCATTTTATAACTGTAGATAGTAAGAGATTAAGGGATTAAGGATGGAGAAAATGTCTGCGAATTTTAATCAGTCTTTCTCTGCTGGATGATCCACCCTTACTTTACCCTCATAAAGAGATGCTAGTAACTAAAGTATTTACTGATTTTATGCTCAAATCCTGGTAGAGAAACACACAACTATGTCATATTCAGTGATATTTGGTACCTCTGTGGAATGTTTAAATTAGAAACTTTTCTTGACCTCTACATTTCAATGAATTTTGCCTATAAAAAGGGTAAGCATGCAGAAAGGGGAAATCCTATAACACAATAGAATTCTGAGGAATTATGCAAAACCAAAGCACCTACATTTTAGAAAATATTCCTAAGAGAGTTACAAATTATGTGAGAAAAGGTAACCAATAAATCAGTTACCTTTGGCTATGGTTTGGTTTCTGAAAGCCTCTCTAATAAGATTGTCAGCTTCCTTTGGTAATTTTGTTGAGCTATTGTAACGTATAGTATATATGAAAATAACTTTTGTAAATAAATGAGGTAAATTTATTATATAATCCTAAATCTCTAGATGTAAATAACAAATCAAAAATGTGTACCCATTTTTTGGAGGGGAGGCACTTTGCTCTTTAAATCACACTTTAATTGAAACAGCTAATAAGACTGTCATCGACTAACTGCCCCAAGTAACTCAAAGGAGCTTTTGGAAGCACTTAACTGTTTCTTAGTTATTTTAAGAGGTATAATCACCAATCACCCTGAGCTAGTCCAAATCCCACAGCAAGAGAGATGCCTGGGTAGACAGGCTGAGAAGTTCCCAAGAGTTACCTTCACTTTATTTTAATGTTAAGATCTCTGCACCAGGAGGAGCTTAGGCCTTATTACCATGAGATGTGATGTATGTGGAAGCACGTATTTCAACTGTGCCGGCATGAGTGAATACCCTCCTCTACATGTGAAGACGAAAATTCCCTTTTGAAGGTCTGTTCCCAATTTGAAATAAAGAGCCCCTGCTTTCCCTTTCTCGGGGAGCCACAGTTTTGCAAATAATTCCCCATGGTCTCCTTATTTGTTGCAAATAAATTTTACTTTGTGTGACAACTACTTCTGGTGAAGGCTTTGATTTCAACTCACCAAGAAGCAGACTCCCTTTGGTTTGGTAACAAGACACCTTCCTCAGGTTCATGCCATGAAAATTGAAAGTTATAAAATTCAATTATAGTTTTGGGGAATAAAAATAATGTCATTTACTGGCAGGCAATAATAATAAAATAATGAAATAAAACAAAAAACCTGTATTCAAAACTTTATATATTTAGGAAGAACAAGAGAATAATAAACATGATGCAAGTAAAATCATTAATAATTTTTCCTTTCTGAGCTATCATGCCATTGCTTTGTCTCAACATCTTTACTAATGCAGCACTATATTAGTGGATGAAGGAAGGCAAGGAGGGCAAACCTCATTTTTCCATCAGGGAGTCAAAAAGAAGCTGGTAGATAGCCAAGAGGATACCTATTCATGGCATGTATCCAGGTTAGGGATCCAGAACGCTAAAGTGGTTCAAATCAAGATCAAGCTAACACAGATACAGGCTCAATCTGAAGACTAAAATGATATAGCAAGGCTGAGTGGAGTCAGGAGCCACAGTCAGGGATAAGGCTAACAAAGAAAGGAGATGCAGGTATCCAGAGTAATCAAACTGAGACAGATGAATGAAGACCCAGAGTGGAAATCTACGTTTGATGAACAGATATATAGAAATGGGCTGAAGTTGAAGGGAGCATCCATAATAGGAGTAAATTAAATTCTGGAATTTGAAGAGTAAATTGCTATAGTTTCTTTTTGACCCAAATGTTTCCATCTCTAGTTTTTAAATTCATGGAACATAGCTTAAAAACAATGCCTAATATAATGCATATTATTAGTTGTATTTATCAAATCTCCATATTCTCTTTACACTGAGAGTAATTTGTGGGGTCAGCCCCGTGGCCGAGGGGTTAAGTTTGTGCGCTCCACTTTGGTGGCTGAAGGTTTCCTCAGTTCAGAACACGGGCACAGACATGGCTCTGTTCATCAGGCCCTGCTGAGGCAGTGTCCTACATAGGATAACCAGAAGGACCTACAACTATACAACTATGCACTAGGGGGCTTTGGGGAGAAGAAGAAGAAGAAAAAGAAAAAGAAGATTGGCAACAGATGTTAGCTCAGTTGCCACACACAAAAAAAGAGTAATTCATAAATGTTAACATGTTTTTTGTATTTCTTTGAAAGCAAAACTTATATACATCAGGACACACCCATTGACTTGTCTCAATTATGTTTGAAGGTGCACAATCTGGAAGACTTGTTTCAAATTTAGGGTCTCAGACATTCCAGAACTTACATTGTCTTTGTCTTGTCAGAAAGTAACTTCATCAAAATTCCCTAAGATTATAATATTTTAATTTTGATGAGAAATGTGCCTGGAAACTGATTGCTTAAGAAGGCTTCCTTTAGAGGGTATATTCTTAAACCTACTGAGATGTAGCTTTAAAAAAAACACGTACATAGGTGTGCTACAAGAGAAAACAGCACTACTAAATTTATCATCAGACTTCTGTTCAAAGATATTTTTTTAAAACATGAGTATGAGGTTATTTGTCTTTTTTCTCTCTCTGAAGCACTTTGATTGGTCAATGAAACTGCTGAATGGGAGAGTTTGAGCCAAGAGAACTTGAGAAGAATCCTTATTCTGTCATTCTTTTCTTTGTGACTTCAGATCAATTGCTTTATCTTTCTGTATATTTTTTTTTCTGCTTTATCTCCCCAAATCCCCCCGGTACATAGTTGTATACCTTAGTTGCAGGTCCTTCTAGTTGTGGTATGTGGGACGCCACCTCAACATGGCCTAATGATTGGTGCCATGTCCGTGCCCAGGATCTGAACCGGCGAAACCCTGGGCCACCACAGCAGAGCACGAGAACCCAACCACTTGGCCATGGGGCTGTCCCCTCTATATTTTTTGTTTTGTTTTCTTTTTGTTTCCATTTGTAAACCAAGATGACACATTCCATCTTTCTCCTTCATTGGGATTTGGGGGTATTAAGGCATTGAGTGATTAAAGCATCTATGAACTGATTTTTATTTTTCATCCTGTACAGGTACTTTATTAGAGCAATACACCAGACATTAGAGTCAGGGTGACTGATATTATATTGTATTATAAGCACATGTATCCATAGTATCATAGGTCACCAGTGGGCCATCTAGAGTTTCTAATACTTAATTTCATATAGAAATGTATAAATATATTTCTTTATCCCTCTATTGTTTATTAATTATAAATTAACATAACTTTCCGCAAATTACTATTATTAAAAATTATGCAAAATTCAATTTAAGATTATAAACTAATTCCTTAGATATTAATTCACTAAAAACAAAACCAAAACTAGAATAATCTAATACAAATCTTCTAAGGTTAACATTTAAATATGAGAGTTATTCAAGTTTCCCTTGATTTCTTTCCTAAGATGTTTTTATTGCCCTCCAATATCTCCTGTTGTGTATTTTTTATTGAAAAGTGGGACTTTGATACTTTGTATATTTTAAACTTACATAATGTCATATGTCAATTATATTGTAATAAAACTGAAAAAAATAAAATAAAACAAGATATAAACATTCATTCATGAACCAAGTTGTCAAAGGCAACAATACTACCCAGTGTTACTGCCAGTGAAAGGGAACCGATTATATGTGTATATGTGGGACTTTGAATAATTGTGGTAATCCATGAGTGATTTAGTAGTTAAGTCACTAATTACAGTTATAATTGCTCTTCAATCACCAATCCTACATTTATCAGATCTTTGGAATTTGTCTTTGTAGTTGGTCACTTTTGTTGCTATTTGTCAGGAAGAGATAGTGGACTTACATAGAACAAGTTCATTACAATCCCTTGCAAGGTCAAGTTAGTTACCTCTTCCTTCTACTCCGGAGGCTCTTTGAACATGGCTCTGTTACAATTCTTATCCCATAGTTTTGTAATTAGCTCTCTACCTCTGTATCTCGAAACGGACTCTGAATTCTGGGAGGTCAGTCTAAGTTGCATTTGTCTTTGAGTACCCAGGAGCCAAAAAAAATCTATCTGGCATATTTTGGTCCCTCAATCTTTGTTAAATAAAGGAATTATGACACCAACTAGGCGAACCACAATTCAATTCAATTCCAATGCTAACTACCCAGAATTACCATCAGACTCCGCAGGTTTAAGGACTCAGTCCCATGAAAATGCTCTCATTTCAGATGCCAGTTGAAAGTATCACGTCTCCAGGTTACTCACATTTCTATCTCACTTGACAACAAAGTCAGGGGCACCACCCTCATGTTCAATAATTTACTAGAATGACTCATGGAACTCAGGAAAATGCTATATTTACTATTATAGTTCATTATAATTGAATATAAATAATCAGCCAGATTAAGAGGTACATAGGAAGAGGTCCAGAAGGGTCCCGAGCACAGGAGCATCTGTCCCTGTGGAGCTGGGGCTTGCCACATCCAGGAACATGGATGCATTTGCCAATTTTTAAACACCATAAACCCTGTTGTTTGAGATCTTTTAATGGAGGTTTCATTACATGGACATGATTGTGGCTATGGGGGATCAGAATTTGCCACACTAAAATGTTTCTCTCTGGTGTGATTATTTTTAAGCAAAAGACTTGGAAAGAAACTTTGACATTCCCTCAAACAGGCTAAAAGAATTTAAGACAGAAGGCCTGTCCCAGGAAGGAGTTAATACCATAAGATGACTATAGTGTAATATAAACTAGGTGTGGTAGACAGGGAGGAACCCAGCAAGGCCCATCTAAGCAAAGTCTTCCCCATGTCCCATTGTCTTTTCAAAGTATGGTAAACATTTGTTTACCAAGCATTTGCTTTTCCATCTCCCTGTGAATTGCCTGCCTCCCCTTTGAAGTCCCAAACAACTACCTCCAACATCGTACTTTGTCTTTAGCTGAGGATGGTATTCAAGGTGGTGGCCTCAGCCATTTTGGTGAGTTACTCAGTTTTCCTGGGTTTCTCCCACGTACACATGTTATTAAACTTTGATTTTCTCCTCTTCATCTGTCTCATGTCAATTTAATTGTTAGACCAGCCAGAAGAACCTAGAGGGTGAAAGAATATTCTGTGATTACCTCAATCTCCAGCTCCTCTCCTCACTCAGAGCTTAGGGGGTGGGGCTGGAACTTCTAACCTTCTAATCTAGGCTTCTTCTTTCTAGTGGCCAGCCCTCTGAAGCTATCTAAGGGACCTTCCAAGAGTCACCTCATTAGAACAAGAGATACTCCTATTACCCTTGCTGCTCAGGAAATCCCAAAGATTTTAGGAGCTCCAAAGGTGCCAGGAACTGGGGACAAAGACCAAATATCATATTATACCACAGATGACAAGGGACTTATTACTAGGGAGATACAATTTAATTGAAAAAAAGTTGGTGGTTGGAATCCACAAAGATTCAAATTCTAGTCCCACTCCTTACTAGCAACGTGATCTTGGGCAAAAAGTTTAAATTGCTTAGTGCTCAGTTTCCTCATTATTAAAAAGAGAATAAGCAGAGTTAAACGACTGATGTGAAACATAGAGCACAGAGCTGGCGCATGGCACACACTCAAGAGAGAGTTATTATTATTTAAATCAGGGGTCCGCAAACTTCTTTAAAGGGACAGCTATTTTATGCTTTACAGTTCAGTGAGTTTCTACTGTCACAGTGTGGAAAGAGCGATAGACAAAATACGAACAAATGAGCGTGCCTTGTTCCAATAAAACTTTATTTACAAAAACAAGCAACAGTTCACCTTTGGCCTATAGACCATAGTTTGCCCAGACCCCTGATTTAAATGCTGCCAACTCAAAATTAAGATAATGTTCTATTATGTCAATTCTAAATTTACATATTGAGCACATAGAATGCACTTTGCTTAAAGAATTGTGTGTTATTTTCATAAACTCTAGTGATTTGCTGTTTTGGGTTGAATTGTGTCCCTCCAAAAGAGAGATGTTTAAGTTCTAACCCCCTCAGATTGTGACTTTGTTTGGAAATAGAGTGTTTATAGAGATAATCAAGTTAAATGAGGTTATTAGGGTGAGCCCTGATCTAATATAGCTGGTGTCCTTATAAAAAGGGGAAATTTGGACTCAGATGCTCACAGAGGGAAAGTGATGTGAAAAGGCAGGGAGAAGGTCATTTACAGCTAAGTAATGCCTGAGGCTACTGAAACTAGGAGAAACAGCCAGAACAGACCTTTTCATAGTGGCTTCAGAGGAAATCTGGTCTTGCCAACCCCTTGATTTTGGATTCTTGGGTTCCAGAACTATGAGACAACATACTTCTGTTGTCCTAAGCCACCAGTTTGTGGAACTTTGTTATGGCAGCCCCAGGGAATCAATACAGATTTTGGTACTGGGAAGTGGAGTGCTGCTGTAACAAATACCTAAAAATGTGCAAGTCTCTTCGGAATTGGGTAATGGGTAAAACCTGGAAAATTTTGGGGGCACATGACAGAAAAAAGGTAGATTTTCTTGAAGAGACTGTTGGTAGAAATAAGGACGTTAAAGGAGAGTGAGGTGAGAAATCCTCACCAGTTTAGTGGAGAAATAGTAGTAATTGAATGTTCCAATGTGTAATCTCCAAGCCTTCGTTAATTTTAAGAATGCAACTTTGTTGTTTGTTTGTTGACCAGGCAGAACATCTGCTGAAGCAACTGCAGCCACAAAAGCAGCTTAATCTGGTGTGTCGTGTCAAGATCACTAGACCCTGCATAGAGCACGTCCCTGGAAGAAATGCATTCTCACCAGAAGTGTCCCTTCCAACCCGTGATTTGCATTTTTATTCAATTTGCCAAAGGAACTATTGGAGACAAATGTCGGAAATCCAGAGCTCCCTAAGTAAAGACCAAAAATTATAATATGAAAAGAAGCAACATCATCCTAATTAATGGAGTGAGTCTGCCTTATTCATTTGTTCAACAATTACTGAGCATTTATTATGAACTAAGATCGTACTAGGTGAAGTGAGCAGGACTGACATGGTTCTATATGGTAAATGTCAAACTAGTGGAATACGAGAGGGTTATGGGAGTCCATATTGGGGGCAACCAGTAGAGTCAAAGGATTCTCAGAGGAAGTGACGTTGAAATTGAGACTTGGAAATATGCAAGAAAAATGTGTTAGCCTGAGCACAGTTAGCCAGAGTACCTCTCAAGTTGTATGAGGGAAAGGTTTTTCAAGAATCAATCTCGGAATAGGTGGAGATTCATTAGAAGGAGCCAGTGTGGTGGTTTCAGGGCTTTATGAGCAGACGAAGGCCTCTAAAACACCCTGTTAATGACATGGATGCTCACAGGCTACCAATCCCATGGCCATGTCATAAAAATAGAAACAAATTAAGAGCAGCATAGCAAGAAGAAAAGTAACAAGGAAAGCACAGATGGTTAAGTAGATTAAAATTACAAAAAAATTGAAAAAAAATTAACTGTTAAGAAAATATAATAAAATGTTCTAAATCAGGTGATTTTAATAATTAAACTATTAACTTAAAAGGAGCTAAATTATGCTTTAATATAAGAAGTAGAAGACAACAGCAAATGAGATAAACAGGAAAAATAATAAGAGGATAAAAGGAAGATCAAGACTTATCAAAAAGTAAAAAAAAAGTGGTCAAGAATAAAATATTTTCAAAAGAAATATAATATAATATATATATAAAATATAATATATATAATATAATATAATAATATAATATAATATAAAAGAGATAAAAATTCAGAAGTAAAATAATGACAAGAGTACAAGATAAAGTATGATGATAAAAGAAACACATGGTAAGAATCAGAGTTAATATGACAACATCCCGGGGGAGAAGGAAATCCAAGCATCCTGGCAGCCAATTCTATTTTGCTTAATAAACACCTTAATTAAACAGATGTCCAGATATTCAGTTGTATTCCTTAAATTTGTTTTCTTTTCTAGTTGGCAAGAGCCTGAGGGCAAAGAGTTACACAAAGTCTTTTTTTCTCTCACCTTGGGTGTGCAACAACAGGACAGTCTGTAAGTTGGGCAGAACCTTTAATATGTCAGTGAGGTTCAAGCCCCTGACAGGATGGCAAACAGCGTCAGCAAAGCCTTGGAAATTTTCAGCCCTCTGGCCTAGGGCATGCTCTGCTGCCTACTTTATTTTGTAAAGAGAAAATATATTGAAATTCAATGGATTGTTTTATTTGTTCAAATAAGCAACACGCCTCCTCCAGAAGGGACCGTGCCTCTTTTCTAATGACAATTTGATATTTATTAATATGTCATTATGATTAGTCTCACAGTCTCACTCTTATTTCAGTCTCTTGGTGGGATATAAAATTCTCATGTTCTTACAAGAACTACTGCTTTGACCGTACAGGATAACAAGTATTGATTTCATTTTTTCCCATGTTTCAGTCTCAATAAAATTCGAATTCTCCATATTGAAGAAGATGCTTCTTAAAATCCATCATTATTGGGGGTCTCTGCTGATTTGGAATGATCAAGTAAATATCTAGGCCGTTCCTCTTTGAATTACAATTGGAAGCGTGGTGTGGCTGCTAAGCATCACATGTGCTTTGAAATTGGGAATGACCGGCTGGCGGAGGAGTGTTGTGAGTGCAGTATCTACAAGTATCAGAGAGCGAAGCTATGATTAAGAGAGTCAGAATCAGCTCAGACTTTCAAAGGCACATGTCTGAGGTTCTGGGCAGTCTTTGAAATTACAGCTTGCAGAATGCTTGAGTCACCTCCACGCTCAGGTAAGAAGAAAAGATGAATTAAAACAAAACAAAACAGATTTTAACAATCTAATTTTCCTGATTTCCTACTTAAGCAAAAAGTTCTCCATCAGGCATGGAAGAGGTAATTAAAGTCAAGATGTTCAGGAAATTAACCTTGATAGCATTAGAAGGGAAGACAGAATGCTCTGGAGTAAGTCACGTTTAGTACATCATGCTTAATATGATTTTGAGGAAAGAATTGGAAAATGGAGTGTAACAGTTAAAGCATACTGTTCTGTGTCACCTTGGCATTGTTAATGCACTTACACGAAATTGTAAATCACCTCTACTTGTATATTAATAGTGTATCATTCACCTTCCTGCATAACCCAGATTGCACCTGTGTCTTAATTGACTCATAAAAGACATATGTATTTATAGTGAAACACAGTCTTCCTCCTAAAGGAAGCATCTGGATGACATTCATTTCTTGTTCAATTGTTGTAAAAAACAACATAAAATTTACCCTCTTAACCGTTTTTTAGTATACAGTTCCATAGCATTAACTGGATCACATTGTTGAGAAACAGTTCTCTAGAACTTTTCGTCTTGCAAATCTGAAACCCTTTACCCTTCAAACAACAAATCCTCTTTCCCCTTCTCTCTCTAGCCCCTGGTAACCACTATTCTACTTTAGATACCTCAAATAAGTGGAATCATACAGTGTGTATCTTTTTGTGACTGGCTTGTTTCACTTAGCAAAATGTCCTCAAGGTTCATCCAACATGTAGCATATGACAGAATTTCCTTCATTTTTTTTGACTGAATAATATTCTATTGTACGTATGTAACACATTTTGTTTATCCCCTCATTCGTCAATGGACATTTGTGTTGCATCAACTTCTTGGTTATTGTGAATAGTGCTGCTATAAACATGAGTATACAAACACCTCTTCAATTCATTTGTATATATACCCAGCTAGATAATATGGTAGTTCTGTTTTTAGTTTTTTGAGGAACATTCATACTGTTTTCCAAGTAGTGCACCATTTTACTATCCCATCAACAATGCATAAGGGTTTGAATTTCTTTACATCTTCACCCAAAATTGTTATTTTGTGTTTGTTTGTTTGTTTGATATTAGCCATCCTAAGAAGTGTGAAATGGCATCTTATTATGGCTATGATTGCATTTCTCTGATGCTTAGTGATGTTGAGCATATTTTCACATGCTTGTTGGCCATTTGTATATCTTCTTTGGACAAATATCTATTTAAATCCTTTGTACATATTTTAATTGGGTTGTTTGATTTTTGTTCAGTTGTAGGAGTTCTTTATACATTCTGGATATTAACTTCTTATCAGATAGACAATTTGCAAATATTTCCCCCATTTCATATATTGCTTTTCACTCTGTTAACTGTGTCCTTTGATGCACAAAAAGTATTTTAAGTTTAATACTGTCCTATTCGTGTATGTTTGCTTTTGTTGCCCCTGGCTTTGGTATCATATCTAAGAAATCATTGCCAAGTCCAATATCATTATGCTTTTCCCTTATGTTTTCTCCTAAGAGTTCATAGTTTTTAGATTTACCTCAGTTGTGATGATCATGTATGTTTTTCCCCCTTCAATCTGTAAAGATGGTGTATTACATTGATTGATTTTTATATGTTGAACCACCCTTGCATTACAGGAATAACGCTACTTGGTCATCGTGTATAATCTTTTTAATATGTTGTTGCACTTGGTTTCCTAGTATTTGAGGATTTTTGTGTCAATATTTATCAGGGACATTGGTCTATAGTTTTCTTGCAGTGTCTTTGGCTTTGATTTTATGGTAATCATAGAATCAGCTTAGAAGGGTGCATATTTGGGGAGTGAACAGCAGAACACACTTCAAACTTCAGAGGCCTGGGAGTAACTATGTGTTGTTAGCAAAGAGAATGTTTGGGGAAGTAGGTGGACAGGGGCAGGCACAGAGAGAGAAACAAAATAAAATTGTTTCACTCCAGCGTCTGTGTATAACATACAGTGGTTCCCAAAGACTGGGCTATGGACCAGTTCAGACACTCAGACTCTTCCAGGTTTATGACAAAAAGGTAAAGGATCCGGGAGAAAAGTGAATGTAAATTCACTTATACTCTTCAAAGAGATAAATGGCTTCAAAGAACTAAAGTTTAAAATAAGTAGTCTATCCTGAGATTAAAACCTTCTTAATTTGTTACAGCAAATGATATATTTTTTTATGGTATAATGGTGATAGCATTTACCATTGAGCTATACACAGGATGTTCATATAAATTCTGGAAGTTCTTAAGTGTGTGGGATTCAAATGTGGCCCCATCGTTGCACTAAGCACTGTCAGGTGTGGTCACGTGGTGTTCATTTCCCCCTTTCCAAAGAGCATCCCCATCTCCTTTCAGCAAACATGTCTTCTTCTTTGTGTCTGTATGTTCTTCAGCAGGATGGTAAACCCAGAGACCTGCTCCCCACACCAAAAGCATTTGGCACCAGTTCTATTCTCTTCCTCTCCAAGTACAACTGTGGTGCAGATGCGTGACAATTGCAAGCTTCTTTTTTGTTAGAACGACCCTGACCAGATGCTTGCTGCAATGGTTCCTGCTTCTTGGCTCCCTGGAAGCACTCCCATCTACTCTCTGTACCCAGTTATCCTTCCAGTATTTAACCTTTTGTTTAATTTATCAAGAGTTTTCCTATTTTCAATTGCTAGCATAGCGGATATATTTACTAAACAGCTATGTAACCTTGAGCAAATTACATCCTTTCTGGAGATGATAATAGTACCTGCCTTAGAGGGTTGTTGAGAAAATTAAATGAGCTATAGATAAAGTGTTTAGCACAGAGTTAGCTATTTTACTATCCTTGTTGTTGTTACTGCTATAGAGAGTGCGCAATCCCAAGCCACAAAAGACATAACAAAAACATGGGTGCCTGCCCCGTGGCTGTCGGGCATCCATATAAAAGCTAATAGAGTGAAAGGATAAAGGCTTAGGGGTTTCCTTTCATGTATCCAACAACCACCTTTAAAATCAATTTCCAAGCATAAAACATAACCTTGGTTTAGAACTAAATGGAATTAATTTGCAGTACCTGCTCGTAAGCCTTGCTTGTTAATGCTGGTTCTCAGTCATCAATTATCTTCAGTGGTTTTCCTTATTTCAAAATCCCCGCAGAATTCATTCAAATAAAATTCTCCAGGACATCAAAAGTGATCAGTTACAGTAGACTTCCTCGACAGTGAGTTATCAGTCACAAAGTACTTTCTCAAACTGCATAGAAATTAGAGAAAGAACATCTTCTTTATTCTCCTCAATCTAGTATCTAGCCTAGGGAGGAGCCCGAGAAAGCAGAGCATGTGATGGGTTGCTGAATACATGATAGAATTTATTAATAATCTGATTAACCAATCAATCAATCTTTTCAGACAATCCCTTTTCCCTAGGTAGTAAATTAGCAAGTGAAAGCAAAAAAGGTGAACTTAATCTGAAAAAGCAACAAAATGTTATTTCACCCACTGTACACATTTTTGTCCTTTAATCTCATGGTCCCTTTCATGTGCTGTTGGATTCCACTGGATGATTTGAATATGCGGATGGATTTTTTTCCCATAGAAGTAATTAAGCTGTTTGAGAGAGTGAGCGAAGCTGAAGAGAACATCCTGATTAAAGGCGTCCGCCTCCAGTTCTAGAGAGCTGACCTTAAATTTCCTCTCATCTCTAGGGTGCAAACTGCACATAATTGGGAACCTTCCTTTCAGGAACCAGATAAGGCATTTGTTATGCAGGAGTTTTTTATGACACAGAGCTCACCGGATCAGACACACCTAGCATCTACAAGGAGTAGAATTCACCTGGGCCCTCACAATGCTCAACTGTTACACTAGCAGCAGGTAGATAGTGGTCTTTTGGCCCAGCAGCCTTAATATCATGCCTATAAATATAGAGAGACAGTTTTGGATTCCTATTTTAGCTTGCTAAATGTCCTCAGATTTTTCCTGACACAAGATCTTTTTATTACACACAGAGATCAATAGCTTATATTCACAAGCAATCTGTTTTGTTGTTATGGCTCAGAATCAAACCCTGTTTGCTGCATTTTTCCTTGAAAACTGACAAGTTTGGGGAAGGGAGGAAGGAAAGTTGGCCATAAGAAAAAGAAAAAAAGAGAAAGAAAGGAAACCTATATTAATTACTTATCTGTCATGCTTTCATGACTGCTTTTGGCTCCAAGTCTATATGGATTTCACGTAAGAACACAGAGTAAAATGAGCCTGGCTGTTTTCCCGGCTGTCAACTTTGGCTGGCATAGCCTTCTCTGTCTAAGCAGACACAAGGAATGTGTCACGTTGGAGCTATCAGCATCAGCCGCAGTGGGAAGGTTTACGAAAGAACTTCATCTTTTGCATGAAAATTCAGGTAGTGCTGTTTTCTGCAATATACCAAAGAATATAGTTGTCACTTATTTATTTGAGGTGCTTCCAACAAAGGAAACAAAATAAGTAATGCCCAAGTTCTGTAATCGTGGTAAAAATATGAACAGTGGCCAGCGAAATGGAGACATAAGGCAAAATGAGTTAAATGTGGAAATGCACTTAGCATAGTGGCTGACACATAGCTCCATAAATGTTAGTTAAAATAGTGATAATGCATATTGTTATAGTATTCAACTTTTATTCTCTTACACTAGATCTGAGTGATCACCTTTTATAGTTCCAATTACCTCCCCTATGGTGATAAATCCCAAATCGACATCTCTAACCCAAACCAATCAACTGAATTCTGGATATAAACAACTGATCGATTGAATCCAAATTCTCTCCAATGTACTTCCCACAGTCACCTCCAACCCATCATACCCAAAAGTGAGATCATCTTTTCTTTCAATATTTTTTAGCCTGGCTCATCAAAGTTGGAAACCTGGGAGTCCTCTTAGATTCCTTACTCACTCCTCATGGCGAGTGGGTCACCAAGTCATTGGATTTCAGCTCCAACATCTCTCCGGTTTACCACTTCCTGTTCCTTACGCTCCCCATTTTCTCTCCTTGCTCACATGCACATGTTTCTTAAAGGAATTATGACAAAATCTCTGGCATTCTTCCATTTGTTATCCTTAAAATTATAACATATGTTATAATGTATCTGTTATATATATGATAAAATATATAATCATATATATATAAAATATATATATATATATATATATATGGACAGGGTCAGCTACATAATTTGTGGGGCCCTGTGCAAAATTAAAATGAGAAAACCGTTGTTCAAAACCTGGCAAAAGGTACTATGAAAGGGACTAAATATATAAAATTTTCCTTTTTCCACAGTCTCTCTATCTCTTTCTTTTCTCTCCCTTCTTTATAGTGATTGATTTTTATTTGCTATTCAATGTCACATTCCTTCCAGTATGGTGATATCCACAGGGTGAGAGAAGAACCTCACAGGCACCCAGGGCTAGTCCCATGATTTTGCATGCAGCACTTTCGTGGCCCACCAGCATCTGGGTTCCCTCCTACCGACTGCCAGATGTACGTGCCATGCCCTAGGCAATTGCCTCTTCCTTTGGACTGACCCCCAACACATGGCAGATCGGTGTCCCCCAAGGGATCAAAACCTCCTTGCTGGGACGTTGCTCTTACCTGGATCAAGAGTGGGTGGCAGTGTCTCCTCTGCCTAGTCACCTCTAGAATGAACTCATGATAAAATATTCTTAGAGAATTCCAAATTTTCCTGCTAAATAAAATATACAGCAATGACTAATTATATAAACTTTGGAGTCACAAAGCTTTGCCTCTACCGTTCACCAGCTTTGTGATCTTGGATAAATTTCTTAAACTCTCTGAGCCTCCCCTTTTCACAGATGAGTCTGCAAAATGAGATAATAATAGTGCTAACTTTATAGGATTGCTCATAAGGGCTAAATGGAGCTATCATTAAATTGCTTAGCTAATGCTAACTCTAGTTGATATAAAATAGTCTACCTTATCCTATTTATTGCTTTTTTCTATGAATTCTAAATGATCTATTAGTATTTCCACTACTCATTTATTTTATTAGCATTTTTCTGTTATTGATTTTACTTGTCTCTTTATTTTTAACTTTTTTTGGTATCATTTTCTTTGTAGTGTGCCTTGAGAAAATAGCATGTAGTTAGATTTTTTTTTAAACCATGAAGGAATTTCATGGGGAAATTTCATTTAAGTAAATTTACTGGGATTAGTGATATGCTAATTATGACCATACATTTTTACCATTACTTTTTTTTTTTCCTATTTCAGAGTTTTCCTGGATTAAAAAACTTTTGATTAATTCCTTTTTACTACTTAGCAGTTTGGAAATTATACATTCTTTGCAATTCTCTTATTGGTTTCCCTTAATTTTTAATAAACATCTATTCACAGATATGTTTTTCTATCTACACCCAACCCTGAAATAAAACCCTTAGTCCGTTTTCATTTACTATCTCCGCCTTGTCCTTCCATGTTTCTTAAATTTGAGTAGCACTTCCCTATGCATGATTTCCTTCTCCTTTTGGAATTTACTTTTTGCTCTTTTGGAGTGCATGCTTCATTTTTTTCCCCAGATGAATTTTATGAGTCATTACATGTCTGAAAAATACATTCATTTCCCCTCTAATTGAATGCTATTAGATCTAGGTATCTCTCTCCTTTCTCTTTCTGTCTTTGAAGACACAGCTCTACCGTTTTCCTTCATTTTGTTTTGCAGATAAGAAATCTACGACTGTCTAAGTCTCCTTCCTTTTTAGGTAAACAGTTTTTGTTTTAGGTTTTATCTTTTCTTTTTGGAAACTCTAAAGATTTCATTTACATCATAATTGAAATTCAAAATTTCACCAGCATAAGTTCAGAGGTGAGTGTCTGGTTTACTTTTGGTCAGCCTCTGACAGGCCCTTTTAATGTGAAGACTTAAGCCTTTATCAAGAAACCAGAACATCAAGCATCAACAGATATGTCAAGGGGGTAAGTCTTTTCTAAAGATGGTAGTGGGCATCTAGTCAGTTGTAATTAAAACTTTCACAGCCTTGCCCCTGTGTTTATGCCTCAACAAATCTTTAGTTATTCATTGTGCTCCAGGCACGTTCAAGCATATTGTGCTATGAAGCAAATGAGAGCATTATTATTTACAGCTACTAATTTCCATCCCTTTCCCCGGGGGTAAGTTCAGGCTTCTCTTGCTCAGCCCTCTCTGCGTTGGACATCTCTTGGAAGCTAACTCGCTCCAGAACACTCAGTGGCATATCACTCCTCTTTATTAACTTGACATAATTTTTTCAAGCCCTCATTTTGTACAAACCCTTACTTGGGTAAGAATTTCATGTAAATGATCAAGGAATCCGAATTGTATGAGGAAGTAAAGGCCACTTTAAGACCCTGCCACTAAAACCTTATAGAACGTTTTGTTTCTCTCTTGTCCTTCAGATACTAAATCATGACCTGACTTGATTGTTTTCCTGGATGTTTATTTTTCCAGTTGGTTATACCCTCATTGATCTGATTCTCATTTTATGAACACCTCTATCTACTTCTATTTCTTGTTTTGCGTGTGTGCGTTTACTGCTCCTTGGGAGATTTCTGACTTCCTGAGTCATTGGCTCTGGCTGCATAAATTGGTGAGCTGAAGCTGCAGATATGGAGCTGTCCCAGCCTCACTCTCACGGTTATAAATGATGCTGTCTGGCTAGAGGACATTGCATTAATGGGCCTTATGGATAGGCCTGCTCTATTTCAGAACTGTGCTTTTCAAGTCACTCACTGTGTCTGACACAGGGGAGACATAGAAGGCTGTGGTAGAGGGAAAGAAGTTGCCTCCTTTTTGGGTGAAAAATAAATTTTAAATAACCTATAAAGTGACTAGGTATATTAGCAATTGAAGAGAGTTAACGCAGGCTAGCGAGAAAACATCCAACAAACTAATTTTTTGCCCAAACAACCTATTAAACCTCAGTCTCATTTTACTTTATGTAATAAACAAATTTTTTAAAAACGTTCTCCTGTTATTTTTCAATCTATGCTAAATTATTTCTCTATTGAGGGACTAGAATGGAAATGTATTGTTTATGATAAGGTTCACATACAATTTAGTGAAAGAGAAATGAGAGATGCTATCTTGGGTTAGAGAGGGATGGAGAAGACAGAGATGAGATAAATGGTTAACTCTGGTTCAACATGAGTCAAAGAAGTGGCATTAACGGTAGCCATTAGGAGGTATAATGAAGAGCCATATGACAGTGACTTGCCAAGTCAATACCTTTAATTTACCTACATTATTACTTTACTTACTATAGTTTCTTCAAGGTAAAATTATGAAGATAAAATTTACCTTTTTCTTTTCTTTCCTTTTTTTGTTGTTGAGGAAGATTTGCCCCAAGCTAGCATCTATTGCCAATCCTCCCCTTTTTGCTTGAGGAAGATTTACCCTGAGCTAACATCTGTGCCAGTCTTCCTCTATTTTGTATGTGGGTCACTGCCACAGCATGGCCACTGATGAGCAGTATAGGTCCATGCCTGGGTACCAAACCCAGGCCACTGAAGCAGAGTGTGCCAAACTTAACCACTAGGCCATGGCGGCTGGCCCAAGATAAAATATATCTTAAGAAAATGTATAATTATTGATAACTGAAGGAGGTGGATGGAGTGAAATAGCTTGGGATTTCGAGCTTAGGACATCAGGACTCTGTTTCCCGCCCTTGCACTGAATTACTACATGTTCTTAAGCATGCTAGTTCACCTTTCCGGACCTGATAATCCTCATCTGAAGAGGAAGGTGATAATAGTCATCCTCCATTGATGTTAAGAAGATTAAAGCAATGATGTGTTTTGGTACCAAGCAGAGTGCCTGGTACATTGTAAGTGATGAATAAACATCTGCTGCTTCTTTCATTCCATCCTTTCCTTTCGATCACTTCTCATCAGTCCTGCCTGCCATTGGCTTCCTTTTTAAAATATGTTTCATGTAGGTTTTTATATTTCAGTCACATTTATAGTCAACACTCAAGATTCATATTATCTGTCTTTGAAATTCTCTCAGTTTCCCCCTGAATGTTGAGATAGTGGAGTAAATCACTGTACAAGATGAGTTTTGTAAACCAGTGCAGCATCTACTAATCCAGTCCCTATAATGTGAAGAGAAAAACACTGAGCCATTTTTACCCTGACAATTTCTGAGGCGCCACTGCAAAGACTAAAAGAATTTGAGAAAGCAGATCATTTGAAGCTAATGGTATTCAGTCATGTTCTCAAATTAGAGAGCTTCTACTGAGTATCAATTGCAACTCACACTTCAGAGAGGGTAACAAATCCACTCTATTTCAGGTCATTTGATATAAGAGAAAGAAATGACTAGGAAGCTTTATGTAATTTTCACTTTCACTGCTGAAGCCAAAGAAGGAGAATGATAAAGGATCAGAGACCAAAATCTAACCTGATCGGTGAAGTTCCTCCTAGCTAAAGAACTGGAGACTATGGAAAAATTCCTATCCAAGGAGCAATAAATTCTGATGGTTCTGCTCTTTAGACAACAGAAACTTAAACATTCAGAAGAGCGGGGCATGGTCAGTCCCCAAAAGGGCTTACGTGGATTCCCTAGGTTGGTCTCAACTGTGATTTCTCCCTGGGGTCTTGGGAGTAGAGTGTGAATATCTATGAAGTGATCAAGCCTCTTCTCACAAAGCACGTGTGCCCATGCCCAACTCAGGTCCTTACCAGGGAATTACAGTCAGCGAGCCCCACTGGCACGTTATTGAGGCAATGCAATATCAAATAGGTAGTTAGGACCATTTGATTGGAATGTTCTCTCTTGCCCCTCAAAGGCACATTATTTTGTAGAGAAAGCCTTTATGCTAAGCCTGGGACTAAGTCTTTTCTGCAGATCTGATATGAGAGCAAAAGTGTTCATTTCTAGATGAATTTTCTGGGGCGAAATCACCTGGTGGCACTATGGAAGAAACAGCTACGGATTGCTTTTATAAATTGCTGGGTGATGACATCATCAATTGACATCTGCCACAGATCACTAAAGGCAGACCCCCACACCGCAAGCAAGTGACTTAGGTGTGGGTGAGACTACAGTGACTCTTCAAGGCTATTTTGGCTTTGGAATCAATATGCCACTGCCCCGCCAACTCCCCAAATATACTTTAATATCTTGCAGGGGTTCTCATTGACAGGGCTCCCAGGGTGACTTCATCCTGACATATGAAAGCACAGCGACACCAAGGAGATGTTGCATAAACGGTATTCACAGAAACCACACATCTCTACAGTGATCATGTGACGTCATGTGTAGCATAACCACAATTAGGAAGTGTTGGGGCCAGCCGGTGGTGCAGTGGTTAAGATCACATGTTCCAGTTCGGCGACCAGGGCTTCGCCAGTTCAGATCCTGGGTGCGGACATGGCGCTGCTTCTGAAGCCATGCTATAGTAGGTGTCTCAGGTATAAAGTAAAGGAAGATGGGCACAGATGGTAGCTCAGGGCCAGTCTTCCTCAGCAAAAAGAGGAGAATTGGCAGTAGTTAGCTCAGGGCTAATCTTCCTCAAAAAAAAAAGGAAGTGTCATGACAGGTGCACTATGAGGCATCATTTGGGTCCTGAGCAAAAAAATTATAAGCCCATAGTGTTTAAATGCTCACTTTTTAAAACATGCAATTTATTCCCCAAGACAAGAAAACTTCAAGTATTTAATCTTTGCTGGCTTTTTGCTTTATTTCACTTTTTCTTCCTTTCTTTCTTCCTTCCCTTTCCTTTCCTTTTTTCTTTTCTTTTCTTTTCTTTTGTTCCTTCCTCCCTCCTTCTCTCCCTCCCTCCTTTCTTCCTTCCTTCCTCCCTTCTTCCCTTCCTTTTCTCCTTTTTATTTTTCATTTCCCTTACCTTGAACTTGCGCCTACTTTAAGCCAAGTAAATAATGATGATAGTCAAAAGTACCAATTATGTGTCCGGCATTATGCTAAGCACAGATGGGGATATAGCTCTAGCTGAACAAAGTCTTTATCCTCAAGGAACTTACCAGAGCTCACAGTGCAAATATGTACACAAATATACAGCAAAATAATCATGGCAGTGTATACCAAGGGACGTTATGGATACTTAGACAGAAGAAGGTTTACTTCCTCCTTGCATAGAGAAATTTACATAGGAAAAAAATGGCCTTTGAATTGAGCCTTGAAGAATGGGTAAGAGAAATAAATCAAGAACAAGAATTCCAGACAGATGGGATAGTATAGATAATGGGAGTAGGTTGACAGGTTTTTAAGGAATAGTGACTAGAGGCTGGTGATATGATTAGCAACAAAATCAAATCAAACAACACCGGGAAAATCAGCAGAAAATAGATGATTTGGGGATAATATGATAAATATTATGTATATATAAAGATTGGAGCCAAAGACCCAAAATGTCAAAATTCAGAGACAAGAACTACTATTTTGGGAGCATAGGAAGCCAGGGCTGCATAGCTTCATAAAGAGATAACCTTTTAGGAGAGAGTAGATATAGATCACGAAGAGTTGTGAGAGGAGGAGTAAGTCAGGACCTTGGGAAGACAGACTCTTTGGAAATAGGAGGAGGAAATCAAGCGGAGAGCCACATAAGTGAAGAATTATGAAAGTCAAAGGAGAAGAGGGGGGCAGGCCCAGTGGCGTAGTGATTAGGTTTGTGCACTCCACTTTGGTGGCCCAGGGTTCACGGGTTTGGATCCCAGGCATGCACCTGTACACCGTTCATCAAGCTCAGGGCCAATCTTACTCACCAAAAAAAAAGAAGAAGAAGAAAACAGGAGAAGAGGACATTATATCAGATGCTGCAAGGATCAAAGAGGATGAGGACTTAAAAAGGATTAGAGTGCATAATTAGACAGAGAGTGGAGCATAGGGGTTACATGTACACATTTTGGGTTCATATCCTTGCTCTACTTCTTACTAGCTGTGTAGACTAAGGGCAGTTACTTAGCTTCCCTGGTCCTCCATCATCTTATTCATAAAATAGAATCACTGTTGGGAGTAAACATGGAAAATAGATTGAACAATACCTAGCCAATAGTAGGCAATATAAACACGTTCTTCATCTCCTTTCTCTTCCTGCAAACTCTTCTTCACTTCTGTCTACACAAGTTGCCTTGAGACTGATCTAAATGGTGGCCTCAGCCTGAGGCCACATGACCTTTCAGCTCTAGTATACCCAACACTGATCAACTCTGCTTCTATAGTGTTTTGCTTTTTTTATTTCTCCTAATTCCCAACAAAGAGAATCTAACTGGCTCAACCTGGTTAGATCTCTACCCGATGCCAATCAGCCTTGGCCAGGGATCAGGGTCACGTGGTACTGAACTGTGCCCCATAGGAGCACATTGGAAGGTGCAGACTGTCTAACGTTGAGGATATGGGCAGAGTGGGCATGATTGCCATTTCCAGTGCAGAGGGAATAGATGAAGGTTAGAAAGGGTCAAATGTAAATCCTATGCACTTGCAGGCCAGCCAGGCAGACCCTGGGTGGCCACAATCTAATTATGGCTTACAGCTCTAGTCAAGCTCATGGCTTCATTCCCCAAAACATAACAGAGATGGAGGACGTGTCAAGTCACATCATGCCTACACACATTCCCTTTTCTGGAGCTTCTGCTGTGAGCCATTACTGTGAGATTGCTGAACTCTCCAGCTAGATGACAGACTCTAAATACAGACAGATCTGCGTTCCAAGACAGGCTCCGCCACTTATTCTATGTGTGACTTTGGTTGAGTTCCTTAATATCTTTGCCTTAGTTTCTTTGTGTGTTAAATGGGAACATATTAACTAGCTCACAGATTTGTTATGCCTAGCAGTGTCTGACGTATAGTAGTCATTCAACAAATTTATATCCCCTTGAATAGTAAACACAAGATGGAACTATCTACTATATGAGACAGACTGAAACAGAAGGAATGATGCTTCAGCCAGAGTCCCAAGACTTCATTTGTTATTTTCTCTCTGAAATTCTCTAGCTATGTGATGTTTGAACCTCAATTTTCCTTTGAACTTCAAATTTCTCATGTACAAACAGGGATATTCTTTAACCGCTATGAATATTTTACTAGATGTTCAAAGGGCCAAGTGAGCTAAGGTGTAAGAAAACACCTTACAAATTAGAAAACACTGAATGCAAAGTGTCAGTAAAACCTTACTTCAATCATTATTCTCGAATAACTGGAACCTTAAGATGTAGTCCATATAGATTTCATTTTTAAAACATCTTTAAAGTAGATTCTTGGATAAAACATGTTCATCTTGATCTCCTAAACAGAAATTTGTTATGTTGTGGGCCAAGTATGATGAATGAATAAACTTGGTTTGCTTCATATACTGTTTAAAAAATATAGTCAAAAATGTTTTTAAAATGGGAGATTTCATACAAAAACCTATATTTATATCTTCTCTTAAAAATTAAAGGAATATCTTATTATATAGAGATAGCATTTAACACGGCCAATGACTTGCTGTAGGTGATTAGCAGCTGCCTAGTTTCAATAGTGCATGCACACTGGTTTGCCACAGTCTCCACTACTCCTTATTACCACCTCACACTGAAGCTAAGTGTCTTACTCTATCATCACACACTATTCTATTCTACTTATACCACATTGTTCTTTACATGTCAAATAGGCTGCTTTATTATTTACTGTGTCTGATCATTGTAGAGAAGGTCTGTAATCCCTGTCCTAAAATATGCATAGCTAACTCAATATTCTTACATGGAGAATCCATTCTAGTTATAACACCAAGGACAGAATCTGAGCCTCCAATAAAAGTTATGATCAAATGCAGGAAAGTTAATTATTATTATTATTTAAAAATAATTCCAAATAAAAAGGAGAAATAAATGTTGCTGTCTTTCTGTTAAATAAAAAATTCGTAAATTTGAACATAACACTCCCACCAAATGCTGAGTAATACAGGGTTTTCTATGTTTGACATGTAGTTTTTCTTCTTATGAAACCAGTGGTGTTGAGCTGAAGGCACCTATGAATGGGATTCTTAGAGTTGTAATCTCTGATATTATATGTAACAGTATCCATGTGTTGGCCTTTGTTTTAGAAGAGGCCCCTTAGCTTTACATAAATTCCTGAATAAGTTGGTGACACCAAAAGTTAATGAAAAGTTGTTTGCTATCACTAATCATCAGAGAAATGCAAATCAAAACCACAATGGGGTATCACTTCATACCTTTTAGGATGGCTGTTATCAAAAAAAACCAAAGATAAGTGTTGGTGAGGATGTGGAGAAAAAGTAACCCTTGTGCACTGCTAGTGGGAATATAAATTGGTACAGCCATTATGGAAAACAGTACAGAGGTTTCTAAAAAACAAACATAGCACTACCATAAGATCAGCAATCCCACTTCTGAGTATTTATCCAAAGGCATTTCAATCAGAATCTTGTAGAGAGACCTGCAGTCCCATGTTTAGTGTAACATTACTCACAATAGCCAACATACAGAAACAACCTAAATGTCCATTGATAGATGAATGGATAAAAAAATGCTACATATGCATATGATGGAATATTATTTAGCCTTAAAAAAGGAAAAGAGTCTTGCTGTTTGTGACAACCTGGAGGATATTATGCTAAGCTAAATGAGCCAGACACAGGAAAACAAATACTGTATGATCTCATTTATATTTGGAATCTAAAATAGCCAAATTCGTAGAAGCAGAGCTACAGTGGTGGTTGCTAGGGGCTGGGGGGAGGGTGGAATGAGGAGGTGATGATCAAAGGGTACAAAGTTTCAGTTATGCAAGATAAAATAAGTTCTGGAGCTCTATTATACTCTATAGTCTCTTTCGCTAACAATACTATAGTGCAGACATATTTAAAGCTTGTTAAGAGGGTAGATCTTATGTTAAGTGTTCTTATCACACACAAAAATAATTATAATAAGAATAAAAGGGGAGCTGGACCCATGGCTGAATGGCTACGTCCACGCACTCTACTTTGGTGGCCCAGGGTCCGCTGGTTTGCATCCTGGGCCCAGACCTAGCACTTCTCATCAAGCCATGGTGTGGCAGCATATAAATAGAAGAACTAGAATGACCTACAACTAGGATATACAACTATGTACTAGGGCTTTGGGGAGGAAAAAAAAAAGAGGAAGATTGGCAACAGATGTTAGCTCAGGGCCAATCTCAAAAAGAAAAAATGAATAAAGCAAGCAAGAAGAAACTTTGGGAGGTGATAGATATGTTTATGGCCTTGATGGTGGTGACAGGTTCACAGATGTACTTATTCCCAAACTCATCAAATTGTTTACACTACATATTTACAGCCTTTTACATATCAATCATACCTCAATAAATGGTTTAAAAAAATCACTTTACTATAGAGAACTGGATAAGGTACTTTAACTAGGCTGTCTGAGCCTGCATTGAACTTTAATAATTATGGAAAGAGAGTATAAATTTTCTCAGTCAATCCTGATTTTGAACTATGGTGGGTTGAAGGCAGGAATATTACAGGGAAAGAAATCTGTGCATGTGTGTGTAGGTATGTGCCCGTATGTGTATATATGCGTGCATGTATCCTTCTGATTTCTGAAAAAGTAGTGGGAATAGGAGAGAAATCCTGAAATAGGATTGTGTCCAATGAGATCCGTCAAGTCTTGGGAGCAGAAGCACTGCTAGCTTCCCTTTTATTCTAAGCTCTCTTTCCAAGGATGCTTGTATAGCAAAGAGCCTTGGAAGATGGAGAGAGCATCTCCTTCCAGAGCAGAGGGCAAGTTTGTATACTGTGGAGTGAAACCAAATAACGTCTCCCATCAGAGCAAAGTTTACCCTTTCTTAGTTTGCAAGTAAGGTCAAATCTCCGACCCTTCGCAGTTTTCGACAACACTCAGCCCCACCCAGTCTCCTTTCTTAGAGCCCTTTGTCTCATCTCTTAGCCTTCTCCAGCTTCTCTGGGGTCAGCAGTCCCGCCTATATTGGGCCACTATCTTTGGCCACTCTTTCCAGTGAGAACCTGGAGCTAAATTATAACAAAGTTTTCAGCTGATTCAAGTCCCTAGTACATCAGGGCATTACTGACATCTCAGAATTTTAATATTCCAGTCGAGAATGGGAAAAGAAAGAGGGAAAAAAACCCATCTTTCTCGAAATATTGATTCTTGAGTTAAGGGTAGGAGGGAAACTCATAGAATCAGTGGATCTTGTACACCTCCCCCAAAAGTATATGGGGCATGGGATGGCAAATTTGCTCAGCCCTGAGAGAAGTCGGGTAACGGGGTATCTTCTCGAACTCTATGAAGTTCTCACTTGAAGCAAAAGGCTATGACTCTACCATACACAGTGGGAGAGTCTTACTGAGTTTTTTCCACTGCAGGGCAGCCTACGCTTCTGAAACACTTTAGTGACTTAAACTTGGGATATTAACTGGCTGGTTACCAAAGGCTCACTCTAACACGGCTATTCTTACTCCACTTATATTAAAGCGCAGGAGAGGGTGGAGTACGCAAAAGCAAAATGGAAATAGGAGATAAAATTTGCATTAGGAGGATGTATTGTGTTGCTTTCTGCTTACTTTGATTATGATATGCTGGGAGACTTGCGAAGGCAATGGAGAATATGAAGCTTTTTAAAAGTGAACTTAAAATTCAACAGGTTTTAGGTGTAAGTTGAAGCTAAGAAGATAGATGTCTGTTGGTGTTTTACATACACATATATGTAAAGAAATTTTGCAAAGATATCTTGTATAGGTAACAGAATATTCTCAACAAAAATTTTATTTCTCATTTTCCTCTTGTATGTCTGACCTGTTTCGCTTCTTATTTAAATCTTCATGTAAAGATTTGCCTCTGAAGGTCTGCAGATTGTAACCCAGGAATGTCAAGATGCCTAATCAGGAGCCTGCCTTCCAAATACATGGACAGTGTAATCAACTGGAGAAATTCTATCAAGACTTAGAGTCCTCCCCCACTGTCCTTTGAGTGGTGCCATATCCCATTGTTCCATTTTGCAACTCTGCCTATGTTTTATTTATTTTTGCCAAGTCAAAATGAATTAAAATTTAATTTTATGTTGAAAATTGATTTGGAAATTCAAAACACCTGAGGTAACTGGAGATGCTCTAGGGACCAGAGGCTGGAGGTGGAAATCAGGCAGGGAGGAGGTAAGCTCAAAAACAGGGATGGAATGCACCGCATTAGACTCAGGACTGCTTCCTAGAGCATACTAATTCCTTCCTGAGGTGGGCAAAACCAGGGCTTCTGCACATCAAATAGATACTATTTTCAGACCCCTTGGGAGTAATAAAAGTAGAGCCTGCAAAGTTAATATAGGAAGCATCAGAGATGCATGCGGCCGTATATACCATCCTTCACTCAAAGAAAAATCACATAGAAACAAAATATCAGGTCACAGCTTCTTTTCTCACAATCTGTGCTCCTTATCCACTTTGGACCATCAAGTGAATGCTTCCACAGAAGTTGGAGGTGTTTAATAATTTAACAAACATATGAGTCTGTATTATTATATTATTAGACAATGTAAAATAAAAACACATTTCTTTGGTAATTTAAGCCAGTCTATCGAGAGACTCTTGTACTTCAGACACAGTGCTAGGTGCTGGGAACACATTGATGAATAAAATAGGCAAGATCCCCACGCTTGTAAATCTTGCAGCCTAGTGGGCGAGGTGTACATAGGTTTTGGGAGCAGGGAAGAGAGGAAGCAGGGTGAAAGTTTAACTGCCCAACTAGATCTGAACCAGAAGAGGCAGGTACAAGACTCTGGTGGCAGGAAGAGAAGAGGGAATTGGAAGGATGCAGTAGGAAATTGTAGTGCTCAACCCTATTCAGTTTTCTCTTTTCCTGGACACAGGACAAGTCACTCTCCTAATCTCCTTGCGGCTAGACAGAACAGTGTTCTTGGGCAGGGTCAGCGGGCTGTAGGAAGAAATGGGGAGTGTTACTCTCAAGCCAAATCACAGAATAACCATGACTTGCCTCTGTGGTGGTCTCTTTCCTGTCTCGGCAACCTAAGAGAATTGTTGCTGAGATAGCAGAACCCTAGGGTTGAAGTAGCCCAGATTGTTGAGTTGCTATATGGATGACACTCTCCTGGACAGTCACCCTGATTTTTAGTGGACTCTATGAAAAAGAAACACTTTTGGTTATGTTAAGCTTTGAGATGGTAGTGTACTTTCTGCAGCATAACTTAACGTGCCCCAGCTACTACAGGTGGGCTAATGAACACAAAACACAAGGATATCTGGAGCCATGTATTTCTTGAAGGTAGGAATGAGGTTCTAGAAAAGAGGGCCTGGGAAGGAAGGGAGAGAATAGGCAAGAATTTTGCATTCTCGAAGCCAATAAATGGAATTATAGAAATCTCTTGTTGTTTCACAGAAGAGCATATCTAATCTCATTTCAATTTGTTTGCCAAATAAGAAACAGATTGGAAAATTACTTAGAGTAGAACTGTTCTTAAGCTGTTAAGAAAAGAAATATTCTCTAAGATCAAAAGAGGAATATAGATAAACTAAGTTGGGTAGAGAGGCTTTTTGTTTGATCCAACAGTGCTACCATTTTATCATATTAGTGATTTGGGATTTCATTTGTATGAAATGTGCAAGTACAAAATTTTGTATGTCTCTGTGTGTGTGTGTGTGTGTGTGTGATATAAAACTAAGTTAATTTTATTCAGTTACACTAGGAAAATTCCAATGTAGTTTTTCAACTCTAAAATGAAACAGGCTGTGGGTGAGTAGGGTCAGATATCTTACAGAGGAAAAGAAGTATGTAATGGTCATTTAGCAGCTATTAGTGTCTAGTTCTTTTGGCACTGAGAATCCATTTATTTGTTTATTCATTCAATAAATATATACTGAGTAATTATGATATGTCAGACAACACTGGAAGTTCTGAGAATTTATCTGAGACCAAGACAGACATGGTATATGTCCTCTAAAAGCATACATTCTATTGGGGAGAGGGGAGAGAGAATATAACTAATAAATTAAAAAGAAAACATCAAATAGTACTGAGTGCTACAAAGCAAATAAAATAGAAAGATGGGATACCAATGTCTATGGGCTTCTTCAAGTAAGATGGCCATGAAAGTTTTTCCAAAGAGGTCTTTTATAAGAAGAGACCTTAATGGCAAGAAGGAGGTGCCCTTGCAAAGAACTGGGGAAACTTGTTTTCAGGCAGAGATAATCATAACTACAAAGGCCTAAGCAGGAAAGAGCATGGTGTAGTCATGAAACAGGAAGAAGCCAGGTAAAGCTCCAGCATGATGAGCAGGGGAGAAAGCGACAGGGTACAAGGTAGGAGGCTCCATGTGATGGTTAATTTTATGTGTCAACTTCGTGGGGCTAACGGATGCCCAGAGGGCTGGTAAAACATTATTTCTGGGTATCTCTGTGAGCGTGTTTCCAGAAGCGATCAACATTTGAATCAGTAGACTGAATAAAGAAGATCTGCCCTCACTATGTGCGTGGGCATCATCCAATCCCTTGAGGGCCTGCATAGAACAAAAAAAAGGGCTGGGGAAGAGTGAATTCTCACTCTCCCTTCTTGACCTGAGACATCCATCTCTCCTCCCCTTACCTATCAGAGCTCCTGGATCCTAGCCTCCAGACTCAGACTGACTTACACCAGTGGCTTTCCTGGTTCTCCAGTTTGCAGATGCAGATCATGGGACTTCTCAGCCCCCATAATTGTGTGAGCCAATTCTCATAATAAATTTCCATATATGTATCTCTATATATCCTATTGATTCTGTTGGAGAATCCTGACGAATCCACTTCTCTTTATGCAGCATTTCATAGTACAAAGTAAATTTTGAATTTCCTTCTCTGTGCAGGGAGAAGTCATTGAGAGATTTTATTGGGAGGGGGTGTCACATGATTTGAATTCATTTTATTTTTTAACTTACTGATCACTCTGCACGGAATGAACAAAAACAGCTAAGAATGGGAGTCTGGAGACCAATTAAAGGGGTTATTGTAGTAGCCCAAGAAATAGAGTAGTAGTGATAGAGATGAAGAGAAATGATACATTTTGGAAATAAAATCAACGGGACTTGATAATGAACTAGAACTAGCAGTTGGGGAAGGACTCAGGGATAATTCATTGGTTGTTGGTTTAAGCAACAGAGTGAATAGTAATTATTCATTTACTGATATGGTATGACTGAGGGCGGTGAAAGTTTTGGTTGAGGAAGTAGTGGAGGTGGGATGATGATAGAGTTTTGTTTCAACTTTGTTAAATTTGAAATACCAATGCAACATTTGAGAAAAGATGAGTTGGCAATTAGATAACAATTGTCTGAAATTAAGGGAAGAAATTATGATTGGAGAAAAAAATGAAGAGACAAAAATATGTGTAAAACCTTGGGGTTAAATGATACTATCCAGGGAATGAGTGTGTCTTGAGTGAGAATGTATGTAGAGGAGAAACAATCTTGCATTGAGCTCTATGGCCTACCTATATTTAGACTACTGAGAAGGAACAATAATGAAAACAGGTGAATATATATTTTGAAAGCCAAGAAAAAGCATTCTAGATTAATTGTATCAGTTGCTATTCAGAGGTCATGTGGAAAGAACGAGAAATGATTACTGCATTTGGCATCATGGAGTTCATTAGTGACCTTAGCAAGAACAACTATCAAAAGACTATACAAACGGAAGCTCAAATTGAGCGTACTGGAGAATGGGAGTTGACACGAGAAAGTGAGGAGAGTGACTATAAACAATTCTTCTAGGAAACGTTGCTGTGAAGCCAAGTGGAAAAGTCATACCGTAGCTGGAGGGGAAATACGAGGTCAAGGAAAGCTCTTATTATTTCTTTAATGGAAATTTCTAAGGCATCTATTAATGCTTATGGGAGTAATCCAAGAGAAAAGGAGAAATTAATGACTCAAGAGAAAAAAAGGATGATTATAGGTGAGAAATTCTTGAAAAAGAGAGAGAGAGTAGAATTCAGAGCCTAAATTAATCTATGATAGGAGCAGGTACACTTATTCCATTGGAACAGGAGGAAAGCCAGACAGTAAGGGTACAGATATAGGTGGATCACTGGAGTAGAGGTGGGAGGGTGGACAATTTCTTGTCTAATTGTTTCTATTTTATCAAAAAAGTGTGAGATAAGGTCACCTGCGTAAAGTAAGGGAGAAAGGTGTGTTCGAGGCTCTCATAGTGAGGCAATTATTCACAATAGTTTCTCAGTTGAGTCCAATATACTCTAAATATGTTGTAAATTTTGAGATTGTGGTCGTGATTTTAAAACTAAACTAAAAGCACAGTTGTATTTTCCTCTAGCAATGGCCAGATGTTTAGGTGCATAAGCAGAGACATAACCATTCTTCTGGGTTTAATGCACTGTCAAGTGAGAACAATGGAGAAGGAGAGCATGAAAATAAGACTGGAGTAAATTTGATGGTTGACTGTTGCCTCTTGGCTGGGTTAAGGAAGGAGCCTGGACATGAGAAGAATGATGGATAATGAAAAGGAGTAGTCGATGCGTTTGGAGATCTCACTGAGGTTAAAAGAATTCTAGAGAAAGACTGCTAGAGTATATGACTCGGAAGAGTGGTAGAAAATGCTTTAGCCTTCAATGTCTGCTCATTTCTCCAAATTTAGTTAAAAATTAAAAACAAAAACAAAAAGTTGGCGGGGCACATGGCCACATAGAATGATGATATTACACAGCTCCCCTTGCAATTAGGTTTATATGTTCTGACTAAAGGCATGTGAGTGAAAGTATCACATACAGCTTTGGGGAAACTTCCTTAAAGATGTGACGGCTGGAGCATAAGCAACCATCCTGGAGCAGGAAGTGGAAGCTTTGTGTTGATGTAACAGAGGAGCAAGATAGAAGGAATCTGGAAATCTAATGCTTCTGGGAAGCTACCCTACCAGCTTCTGTCTCTTTGAATTTATTTCATACGGGAGCCTCTATCAGGGTTATGGCATGGCACAGTTAATTGAGTTTTGTTTTATTTTTTAACTAAACGCAGCCATATTCATTCTTTCTTACTTATTTATTTTTTTTTGGAGGAAGATTAGCCCTGAGCTAACTGCTGCCAATCCTCCTCTTTTTGCTGAGGATGACTGGCCCTGAGCTAACATCGTGCCCATCTTTCTCTACGTTGTTTTTTTTTTTAATATGTGGGACATCTACCACAGCATGGTATACCAAGTGGTGCCATGTCCGCACCCGGGATCCGAACCAGCGAACCCTGGCCCACTGAATCGGAATGTGAGCACTTAACCGCCGCGCCACTGGGCCGGCCCCTGCATTCTTAAATAATACAGAGGGATGAGAAATTGCCAGAACTCTAATATTTGAATTTGACATTTTGGAAGGGATTCAATTTTTTAAAAATTGTTTGCAATTGATGATACAATTTTATTATTTTACTTTTGGCAATTAAACAACTGTACTGCAGAAACACATTGATCTCCTGTTTTCATATTTGTCAAATAAAATAAAAACAATGCAAGTTAGACGATGATAGATATTGGGAGATGAAAGGTCAAGAGTTATAACCGTGAAAAAGAAGGAAAAAACCCATCAGTGGGGAGGTAAAGGCCATGAAAGTGAGAGGCTAAATGGATGGGAAGACAATTCATGGAGATCCCAAAAATGACAGACTTCTGATAACACTTAAGCAAGGAGGGAAAAACAATGACTCAGGTGTTAGAATCATCACTGAATGAGGGAGAGTGACCCAGAGGTTATAGAGCACAAAAGGCGAGGTCATAGATGACTGAGAAAAACGTGGCTTATTTAGAAATAAATTGGGTCCCGGAAGAGAAAACGTTGTGTAGAGTCCTTCCCATTTTAAGGAAGAATTATGTTAGTTCAGGCACTAGAGTTAGAATGCCGGGCCACGGTCCTGATTGCCACCTACTAATTATAGACCTTGATCGTCATTTAACCTATCTGTGCTTCGTTTTTCTCCCTGGTAAAATGGACAATAAAAGTACCAGCCTCGTATGATCGTCTAAGGGGTAAGTGAGATAATTCATGTGAAGTTAGTGTATCGTTTACAAATCGTTAGCGCACAAATTGAGTGTACTCTTCAAAATATACCACTTCCGTACCAGTTTTGGAATATAGCACAAGGGGTGAGTGTCTATCTCCCTTTCTTTAAGTTTCCAAATGCGGATGGAGACTTAAAACGCCTCTCCTCAGACAGGAGAAGGGTTGCAGAAACACGGTGTGCTTCTTTGAAACCCTGCCTACTCTGTTTCACGGAGAAGTCTTATTTGATTAGCGAAACTGGAGGAATGTCTCTGAGCATGTGTAATGCATCCCCGTTTAAGCTCTTTGTCTGTTAGAGACTTAAGGACAGGTGTTCTCCCATTGCTCCCACTTCCATGAAACACGCAAACATGGGTCTAGGCAGAGGCCAAGCCTGGAGACCTGGGTGTACTCCGGGGATCTGGGCTCTTCTGCGTTTGATGGGCATAAGCCAGGCTGTAATTCTCTGGGAAAATGACAGGTAAGTGTCTGCACTGGAAATCCACCAATCCTCCAAGGCAACTTCCAAGGTGGGAACAGGGGGTATCAGGAAGCTGAGCAGCTCCTCTAATCCAGCCTAAGCAATAACCGAGCTTTCATTGAGTTCTAGTAGATTCTCATAGTTACTCTTCACCTGTTTCAGAACTGACTGGGGAAGTGGCTTGATTATCTCCTCCAATTCATGAGACCTATAATACACAAGATCCTCACAGAGGAAGAGGCTTATGGGATAGACAGTCTGAGATGGGAGATGATGAGTCCCCCAAATCAAAAAGGGAAAAACGATCCAATAGATAATGGAAAAAACTCTACCATATGGAATCAGGAGGAAATCAGTACATTAAAAAGTTCTCAAAAGGCAGTCTACAATTTGCCAAAACTCATAGAACTGTGCATCAAAAATGGTGAACTTTACTGAAATGAAATAATAATTTAAGAATGCCAGGAATGCCGAGATAGATTGCAGATTGATGAGGAAACTTTACAATTGCACGACCTAGCCTTGCAAAAGGAGGTGGGGGAAAAACTGACCTAAGTAACTTTGGCAAGTGTTTGGGTATCTTAAGGCTACATATAAACCTGCTTAGCATTGTTATCTCCATATGAGTATACGGAAACCAAAGCTTTGAGAGGAGAAGAGTGTGGTAGACTCTGCTAATATCCATTCTCCCTTTCTTCCTTATAATCAGAACCCCAATTTGTTAAAGAAGGCGGTAGGCACAGGCAAAAAAATTCACCTTCTCTGATTTCCTTGCAGGTAAAAGTCATCACGTCGCCCAGTTCTATCCAGTAAGATGTAAGTAGAAGTTACTCAGAGGGGCTCCTGGGAAAGCTTTGGAAAAATGAAAAGATTGGACTAGCATATTCCCTTTTGCCCTTAACTCTTGATCATTCATTTTTCCCATCTGGAATATGGATGCAATGTCCGGAGGTCCAGCAGCTGTCTTTAATCAGGAGAATAGTAATCACACAATAAGGATGGAGGAGCAGCAAAATAAAAGGAGCTTCATTTCTTGATAACATTGGACTGTCTACTTCCATCCTTCTTGTTGCAGAAAACAAATAACCATCTTCCTATTTATTTTATTTTTTTTTTTCGGTGAGGAAGATTTGGCCCTGAACTAGCATCTGTTACCAATCTTCCTCTTTTTGCTTGAGGAAGATTGTCCCTGAGCTAACACCTGTGCCAATCTTCCTCTATTTTATATATGGGATGCTGCCACAGCATGGCTTGATGAGCAGTGTGTAGGTCTGCACCCAGGATTCAAAACTGCAAACCCCAGGCCACCAAAGTGGAGTGTGCAAACAACCACTACACCATCATGCCAGCCCCCTCATCTTACGTGTTTAAGCCACTATGCTTACAGTCTTATACAATCTTGCCAAAATCAGATAGCTAGTAAATGGGGAAATCAGGATTTGAACCCAGTTCCATCTCACTCAAAGCCCTCACTTTTAATGTAAACACTGAATTACCTCCCTAACTTAAACTATTCTGGTATTGCTTGCTTTCTCACTCTATTTTGACCACTCAAACATACCCCAAGTTATTGCAGTCCTATTATCTTAAGACAATTTTAGAAACTCTCATTATTTCACAGCATGAATTTGATTTGGAATTTCAATTATTTTAAAACAGAATGATTTGCATGTATAATTCCTGATTAAGATGGTAGGAGATTATTAAATGGAGAAATGGAGAATTTTTCAAGCATTCAAAGAAACTGATTGCTGGAGTCTTTTTCTTTTCAGAGAATCAGTGGCCCTGAGCTTCAGATCTCTTCTGGGTTATTAACATGATGTTAGAGGGAAAAGGAGCACTTGGAAGGACTGGTAATGATAGCATTTCTCCCAACCTACACAGATCGTACAAGAAGTTAACAGAAGGTATCCAGTTTCAGACTCATCACTAATGTCAAGCCTATTGAACTCAAATAGGCATGAGAGGGCCGTTCATAGTGAGGGTCATGGAAAAGAGCCAGCCCCCTCCATGAATAGGATGCAGACGGCCCCGCCCTGCAGTTCTGCTGACTCACCACGTGCAGAGGACAGACAAGAGCAGGATGACCAAGCTGCTGTGTTGTACAGGGAGCTGCAATGGGAAGAATGGGAGTGACAGCGACAAAATGAATGTGTGCACCACGTCCTAAGTTCAGACTCATACATGGGGGATCCTCACCGTAATGATGGCTATAATCATATTTTCAGGAAAAAAAAATGGTGGCCAGTAAAAATAATGTCGACTGTATCTCTTTCTTTCACAAAAAATACATATTAAAAAGGGGAGTTTATAACCCAAACTTGGGTCTTACATCCAACTTAAAAAAAAAAAAACTTACGGGGCCCGGCCAGTGGTGTAGTGGTTCAGTTCAGTGTCCTCCACTTTGGTGGCCCAGGTTCGTGGGTTCGGATCCAAGGCACAGACCTAGACCACTTGTGGGCCTTGCTTTGGTGGTGACCCACATACAAAATAGAGGAAGATTGGCACAGATGTTAGCTCAGGGACAATCTTCTTCAAGCAAAAAAAAGAGGAAGATTGGCAATGGAAGTTACAGGGCTAATCTTCCTCAGCAAAAAAACAAACAAACAAAAACTCACTTTAGGTAATACATTCACAGGGTTCAAAATTCAAAAGGTACCAACGAATTTGCAATGAAAAATCTCCCTCTCACCTTATTCCCCAGCCACCCTGTAGGTAACCAACTTTAGCATTGTGTTGTGTATCCTTTTGGATACCCGTGTAAATTCCAGCACATAAGCACCATCACCTACTACCCTCCCCACTTTTCAAAGGCATCATATTATGCACATTTTTTTGCATCTGCTTTTACCATTTAAAAACACATCGTCGAGATGGCTCCATATTAGTACATAAAGAGTTTGCTCATTTTTTATTACAGTTTTATTTTTCTGATATTTGCCACATTTGACCTTATCTCTTTGTATTTTTTTATTGAGATATAATTGGCACATAACATTAAATCAGTTTCAGGTGTACAACACAGTGATTCAATATTTGTATATATTGCAAAATGATCACCACAATAAGTCTAGTTAAATATGATAGTTTTTAAATTGCAAAATATGGCATTATACAGATAAAACTGTTTAATACATAAATGTATAGCTTCAAGAATAACAATAACACAAACACCCACCATCCAGGGTGAGAGATAAGATATTGTGAGGGCTTTAAGAGACCCGCTGGGTACTGTTCTCAGTAACACCTCCTCCCAACCCAGCCCCTTCAGAGGCAGCCACTGTCCTGACTTGTGTGAATTATTCCTTTTGTTTATAGATTTGCCACCCACTTCTGTATCGTTCCAGTATATTATTAGTTTCAAAAACCCTCCATATCAAGTGCAAAACTAGCTGGGTAAGGAAAGAGGCATCTCGTCCCTCTCAGATGGAGATTCACAGGAGACCAGGATCTCTTAGGGGGAGGTCAGTGGCAAGGTCAGGAGTGCGTCCTGGAAAACACAAGACTCACCACAGCCAGAGAATCTGTCAGGGCTGATGGCTGGGACAGGAACCGGGCATCTGGCAGACATTCCATCAAAGGGAGTGAGCCGCTCTCTTATTTTGAGCTCCTGAGCTCCACATGGCGGATCTTGAGTACCCAGCGGTACTCGAAGAAGACATCTGTAGGGTGAAATGAGTGACTCAGCTGAATCAGGCTGCCTGCTATTAAAAAGGAGATAAGGAACTTCATCAGCATGTGGTCAACCAGGACAGGCTAGTATTACAGGCCCTTGGTGCTGCCAGCTCTAGTGTCTATTGAGGATTTTGCCATTCCCGGATTCCTTATTGGAGATCATGTTCTTTTGGCGCTGTGGCGAGTTACTGTTTGACGTCTGCTGTGCAGCTCCCAAAATTTCATGGCTGTTGCCTCCTCCCACTATTTTCCCCCTTCTTTTAGAATTTTTTCTTATTAGGGTATAACAGACATATAACATTGTGTTAGTTTCAGGTGTACAACATATGATTCAATATTTTTATACACTGCGACGTGACCACCACAATAAGTCTAGTTACCATCCATCACCATACATAGTTACAAAACTCTTTTTCTTGTAACGGTCTTTCAGATTTTGCATCTTAAAAAAAGTTCTTTTACAGTAATTCCATTGCGTATTTGGCTGGTAGCAAGATTAAATGAAAGCATTTAATCCACAGGCTTTATGAAGAAGCCTGTACAACCTGTTAAAAGAAATAGTAATGATGTACTTGATTTATGTATATAAATTTAACTTAAATACTATATAGCATAAAATGTTATAAAGTCGATAAAATAAAGCAGGTTAACTCCATAGTCAAACACACCCAAAACTGTATTTAAAAAAGAATTCTACCTTCATTTTTACGGACTTTATATGTGTCCCACCAAAATTCATATGTTGAAACCTAACCCCCAATGTGATGTTATTAGGAGGTGGCACCTTTGGAAGATAATTAGTTTTAGATGAGGTCGTGAGGGTCGAGCTCCCACGATGGGATTAGCATCCTTACAGGAATAGAAAGAGACTAGAGCTGGTTCTCTCAGCCATGTGAGGGTCCAGTGAGAAGCTGGCCCTCTACAGGCCAGGAAGCAGGTCCTCATCAGACAATGGACATGCCAGCACCTTGGTCTTGGTCTTCTCAGCCTCCAGAACTGTGAGAAATAAATGCTAATTTTTAATCCACCCTGTCTATGGTATTAGTGTTATAGCAGCCTGATTTCACTAAGACACTCAATCGTGTCCATTTTTTCTTCTCTGCCCTTTCCTTATTCTTACTGCAACAAATCATAAGATAATTAAACACTTATGTCAGGCTCGTGGGATTGAGAAAAGTTCCTTTGGGGGAGAGTTTGAGAGACTCATGAAGAGATTTGGGGCAACTCATTATTTTGTCAAAGAGACTCAGGGATATTTACTCCATTGACAGATTTTCTTTTTCTTAATTGTAAATTTCATCGGAAGCAAGCAGCAGTCTTAAAGTACAGGTATTTCTCTCTAATTGTGATTATGTAGCGGATAACTCTTGAGGATCTCTCTGTAGCCTATGCCTTTCTTCTCCATAAACTGTTTCCATAACTGTGGTGTATATAAGTATACTTTCTTGTCACTTATCTGATCTCAAGGACATAGGTATTAGCTCAAACCATTCTGCTTGCAGGTACCTGGAACAGAAACCCACTTCATACTTCCTGAAATTACATGTTCTCAGTTTAGGGAAGGATGGCATCAGAGTGTCCAAATTTCTGGAAGAATTCATCTGGCCTCATCTGGGTCATATTTTCCATCCCAGTCAATAATTGTGACCAGTGAGGGGTATGAAATAGTACAATAGGAGGGACCTTCCCCAAGCCTGTTTTAATGGAAGATTGAAAATGATGGAATACAAGAAATCATTAAGATTAGAAGACTCTCATTAACCAAAATGTCAAAAAACTGTGAGAGGTGCCGGCCCGGTGGCGCAGCGGTTAAGTGCACACGTTCTGCTTCTGGGCGGCCCGGGGTTGGCCAGTTCGGATCCCAGGTGCGGACATGGCACTCGTTGGCAAGCCATGCTGTGGTAGGCGTCCCACATAAAAAGTAGAGGAAGATGGGCACGAATGTTAACTCAGGGCCAGGCTTCCTCCGCAAAAAGAGGAGGACTGCAGTAGTTAGCTCAGAGCTAATCTTCCTCAAAATAAATTAATTAATTAATTAAATTTAAAAAACCCACAAAACTGTGAGAAACTATCTTTATGTCAGAAAGCTGGCATAATAATATACTGAAGCCGAAGGAGAAGAATTTATGGAATGAGATGATCAATAGCGTCGAAGAGCATAAACCAAAACCATTTGCTTGTTTATTTCCAAACATGGAGTTTTAATAGTTTGAGAGGAGACTGAAATAATTATAGTATGCAAATAAACCAGAGAGAGAGCATTTATAAAGCAGAGGCCGGAAGTTTACACTATGCATTTTATAAATTCGGCAGTGGAAGAAAGTAGAGTAAGAATTATGACCCATTTGTAGAATATTTCTTGTTTTCAGCGTCCAAAACATATTCAGTTGTGTTTTAAAATCAACAGTAAAATTCTTAAAGAACTTTCATATTATTGAAGATCATACTTAACACCATCGTATAGGAAGATTTGGTAAAATGCAGATCCAATTCATGCTCACAGTTCTCACATGCTACCAAAAGCTTCCCACACGTAAAATGAGACGATGATCAGGTCCTCCTAATGAATGTAGGAACTAGGTTTCTTGAGTACCTTCAAGGAAGTTAACTTCTTTCTTATGTTTAAAGTCGAGTCAGAGTTCAAATGAGATTTAAGATTTCTGTTAGGAATTAACTGTGACACAGACCAGAATGCCCACATTATAAGGAGCAAGTTTGAGTGTAGAAGTTAAGATGTTTTGGTGATAAACATCAGGAATGGGCTCTGGCTTATTGAAGTAAAAGCTTACTTGTTAGAAAGATAATGGGGTGATTCATAGAATCAAAGGAAAGCTGAACTAGCTTCTGGAAGCACAAGAACTCGGGTGGGTCTGAGAGACTCAGCAGTGGAGTTGAGGGACCATCTTTCCAAGGTCCTGCTTTATAAGTCAGCTCCAAAGGCCTTACATCTCTAATCTCCACGCAAGATTCTTAGTTCTTGAGAGCGAAAATTTAATTGGCAAAGTCTGGATCAGGTGAATCTCTCTACCTCAAGATTAATATCTCGTGGCCAGAAGACACAATCACAGTAACTCAGAATAATTGTGAGCTATTACAATTTCTGTCTACTATTTGAACTGGCTGCTCTCTGATTCTTCCATTTCTCTCAAGCCACTTTGAGTGCCATGTTTTATTCATCCTTGTACATGACCTATCCACAATCTTGCTATGTGCCTCAAAATAAAATATTAATAATTAAATTTAATGAGGACTTGCTATGGCCCAATTTCTGTTCTAAATGTTTTACATACATTATCTCATATGATATGGTTATTATTACTTCCATTTTACGGAATAGTAAACCAAGGCATGGCATATATAACTTCATCAATTCACAGTTACAATGTAGTGGAGACAGGATTTTAACTAAGCTGGTAGCTTGATTGCTGAGCTGTGAGCTTAACTATCATGCTGTGTGTGCTCCAGTAAATGCTTCTTAAACAATCTCTTGTTTAAAAAAGCAGTAATTGTGTGTTACAACTTATATGTGGAATCTAAAAATGCTGAACTCGAAAACAGAGAGTAGAATGGTGGATACCAAGGGGTGATGAGGAAAATCGGGGAGTTGTTGTTTAAGGGTACAAACTTGCAACCAGTAGATAAATAAGTCCCGGAGATCCACCGCACAGCATAGTGATTATGGATAATAATACTGTATTATAAATTTTGAAGTTGGTAAGAGATCAGATCTTAATTGTTCCCACCACAAAAAAGAAACGATAATTACGTATTGTGATATAGGTGCTGGCTAACGCTACAGTGGTAATCGTATTGCAATATGTAAATACATCAAGTCAACATGTTTTGCATCTTAAACTTACACAATGTTATATGTCAATTATATCTCAAATAAGTAAATAAACAAGCAATAATTCTGATCTCTTCTTAAAAAGGCTAATATTGTTTATTTGAAGCGGACTAAAAGTTGTTTTTCTCTTCCCCCACATGTGAGCAAGACTGATCATTAGATCCTCTTTCTAGAGATAGGCCTCTGTGGCCATGAATGAAATATTCAGGTTTCTCCATTTGTGCACAAAATCAGATCCCTTTTCATCTAACAAGGACATTGCTTCAGCAATTTTGCCTCTCTCTTCTCTATCAACAGTGTTTTTCTTTCTCTCCTGGATCATAGTCATCAACACCCAAACATCTATACAATGTCTCTTGATTCACTTCCTCACCAGCTACCATTCCATTGCTCTGCTCCTCTTTATAGCAGAACTTCTAGAAAGAGGATTCTGTATTTCCTGTCTTGAGGTAGTTTCCTCCCATTATGAAACTCTCGAATAAGGTCCTCCCCACCCCCACTTCTGAACCTGCCCCTATCAAGGTCACCTATGACATACTCACTGGAAAGTCAATCATCACTTCCAGATCCTTAATCCTAGACACCATTGATCACTGTTTCTTCCTTGAAACACCTCACTCGCTTGGCTTCCAGGACCCATATTCTCCTTGTTTGCCTCCTACCTCACAGGCTGTTCTTTCTCAGTCTCCATTGCCCATTTCTGCTCATCTCCCTGACCTCCTAGTGATGGAATGACCCAAAGCTCAGCCCTTGGACCTCTTGTCTCCATTATCTACACACATTTCTGTGATGATTTTTCTATCTTATGGGATCTTTACACTGATGACTCCCCAAAATCTGTCTCCAACCCAAACCTCTCCCCCAAGGCTATGCTCTTAATATTCAAATCCCTGCTTGTTATCTCCACTTGGATGCCTAACCAGATATTTTACCTCTACTAAACTCAAAACAAATCTTCACCTAATACCAAATTTATGTTTCTAGTTGTTCACAACAAAGGCCTTGGTTCATCTTTGACTTTTGGAAGAGAAAAATCCAGATGGTCCTGGAGGCTCATTTCCTGTCAACTTTTGGTAGTTCCACAGACAGCTAGCTCAATGAGACTGCACCAGTCTGTGAAGAGAAAGGCCTTTAGCTGATGTTGTCATTCCCAGCATGCAGGACTGTTCCTGGGCCCTGAATGTGCAGAAATTGACACTCTGCACACGCACTCCCTAGCATTCTTCCCGGCCATGAAATTTCTTCATTTGTTCCTTGTTACTTAGATAAACTGTGCATTCCTAGCCTTTTTTAGCCTAATCTGTAAATATGTAACAAGCTGTGGGGTCAAGGCCCCTTTTCTCTTTCAGAACTCTCAGTTTCACATCCAGTCTGTTGGCTAAGGCAGGCTCTTTCTGCTGGAAACTTGGTGTATACAGAACACCTATGCTTGGCCAATGTTGTGGAATAATGAGAGTTCAGGGAACTGTGAGTGTTTTGCTAATTCCCTGCTTGTAAGATCATCTCCCATAAACTCTATGTTATCCCTGCATCGTGTGGCATTAGCGACATATGTGCATGACACCCTTGAATGATAGACCCTTTCTCCTGTCTCACATTCCTCAACAAATCTGTCAACAACTGTTATGAGCTCTGCCTTCAATACGTATTCAGAATATGGCCACTTCTCATCATACCCCTACTGCTGTCTGATCTAAGATGCTATCATCTCTCAACTGAATGATTGAGGCTCCTGAATGGTTTCTCTGCTTCCATTCCTGCTTCCTGTGCAGTCCATTTACAAGGCAGCAGCATAGAGACTCTTTTGAAATGGAAGTAAAATCATGATACCCCTCTGTCAAAATCCTCTAATGACCCCTCCATCTCACTCAGAGTGGAAGCCAGAGTCCTCTAGACAGTGGCCCAAGGGCCTGACTTGATCCACATCCCCCTGAGCTTTGGGGTCTCATTTCCTACTACATAACCCTTCGTTCACTGTATTAGTTAGCAGGGCTGCTGTAACAAAACACCGAAGACTGTGTGGCTTGCACAACAGAAATTTATTTTCTCACAGTTCTAGAAGGTGGATGTCTGAGATCAAGACGTCAACAGGTTTGGGTTCTTCTGAGGCCTCTCTTCCTGACTTGCAGATGTCTATCTTCTTCTAACATCTTCACATAGCCATCCCTCTGTTTCTGTCTGTGCCCTAATCTCCTCTTCTCATAAGTATACCAGTCATATTGGATCAGGGCCCACTCTAATGATCTCAATCTAACTTAACTTCCTCTTTAAAGACCATATCTGCAAACACAGTCACCTTCTGAGCTAGCAGGGATTAGGGTTCCACATATGAGTTTTTAGGGGAACACAATGCAGCCCACCATACTCACTCTGAGCAGACCCACTAGCCCTCATGCAGGTTCCAGAGCTTGTGTCTAGAGTGTCCCTGCCTCAGGCCCAGGCCTGGATGCTTCTATCTGCCTGGACAACACTTCCTCCAGGTGTCTCTATGACTGTATTCCACACCTCATTAAGGCTTTATGAATATATCATCTTCTTTAGAAGGATCTGTCTACCCAACTTTTTAAAAATCATAACCCTTTAACCCACACTCCTCCTCCCTTCACTTCCCTCTATAGAATTCATTATTTTGTTTACCATCTGTGTCTCCTAATTAAAATATAAGCTCCCTGAGGACCTTTATAAACTGTTGCATCTCGAGTCTAGAATAGTACCTGGCACATAGTCAGCATCCATTAACTATTTGCTGAAAATCGAATTCATCAATGTCAAAATTGTTGGTTTCTGAATATGACATAAGTGTGCAAAAATCTGCTCATTTCCAAATCCAATTAAAAAATAAATTGTTAATAAAAAGTCAGAGTTCGTGTAGTGATACAATGGTATTAATAAATATAGTTAAGGGTAGAAACAAATAGGACAGAATATAAAAAGAGATACTGTTAAATGGAAACCTCCATTACATTTTCTCTTTTCAAACCAACCTATTCTATGGGATTCTATAAGAGCAACCTATTCTATGGGATTCTATAAGAGTAAGCATAAATTCACTTTGTTTTCTAACCTTCAAAAAGACTTTTCTCTCCAGATGGAAGAGTACTACTGAAAAAAAAAATGACCTCTTTGCAAATGGGCAAGAGCTGTTGCCCAGGCAGCAAAGCAGGTGTGGGAATCCTGAATCGAGTCTCTGAAATCCCCTCTCTACTTGAGGGAGAGTAGTGGCTGCTGGAGCAGGCATAGCCCAGAGTTGTGCCAAAGGCAAGCGCGGAGGCACTTTCCTTGTTGAGTTTTGCTTCTGCTTTATGCTTCCTGAAGCTGAGTATGGTTGTTAATACATCAGAAAGATCGGGGGCCACAGAGAGGAGGTGGAAGAGCTGGAGCCGTACTCAGTAAATACTTTAAAGTGCCCCAGGGATCAAGAGAAGTGCCTGGAGTGAGGGAGACTGTTTACCAAACAAAGCTTGTATCATCACATTTCATATTTTGCCTGGCTCCGAGGATGCGAGCTACATAAAAATGCATTCGACTGTGGCATTCCCCTGCTCCGATGGCTTTAATTAAACTTGCTTTGTGCTTAGGAAATGAGCAAACTCTTGCAGTCAAGGGGAGAAAAACATGGGTTATTCACATGGGTAGATTTTTCCCTTTAACTCACAAAGCTCAAATGCTTTGTCATATTCAGTGACTCTGGTGGCCACAGCACAGTGCCAAAATCCATTAGCAGAGTCTGCTCACCATGCCTGTGGAATGGAATTGCTGCCTAATTCTAGTGTACATGAGTGATGACATCAGAGAGGAAGGTCACTGGAATCTGGCCCTTATCAGAGAGCTGTCACTCTGTAAAATGGCCTCACAGTAATGAGTAGAAGCGATGGATACTATTGTTGGACCAATGAGGCCGTGGCATAGGGGATTCCTGAACTTTCTAGCTTACAATATTCCATTTCATGTGCAAATGACTGGCTGGTGTTGGAGGTTAGAGCCCATAACAAACTACCTTTCACATGTTACAAAGAAATAACATTATCTATTGAATTGTCAGGCATGAGAAATTAATCCTTTGGTGGCAGCAGGGTGCAATATTTCAGTTAAGAGGTAAGGGGAATCTGTGAGTGGAAAGAAAACACAGCCCTTCTTTGCAGAGATGGTGATGATTTCACTTCACATGAGGGGAAAACACAAGCCGGTAAAAAGTGATTAAGACACATAACAAAACTGACTCTAAAGCAGAAATCTGAAACTCCAGAAGCCGCAAATCTGTTTGAGGCCAAAAATAACTTGGTGACATATGCTCTTAAGTTAAAGTCACAGAAACTGTGAATTGCTCTCCTGCAGCAGGTCAGACTTGCCCAGTCACAGAAGACCACAGCCTAGGTAATGAAATTCCAAACCTTTCAGAAAAGTCAACCATTCCTTAATAACCTCCCTTACCACTTACGACTTCTTGGATTCCTTGAATAATATAAATTTCTTAATTCACTCATTATGCTCTCACTCTGCTACAGTCTCCTCTTCCTGGAATGTCCCAGTGTCTTCTTGTCTTTGCATGTGCTGCTTCTGAAAGAAAGTTTCCCAAGCTGGGCAGCTGTCTCCATTGATAGATTTGGGGGCTTCAAATGAGCCTTGTTCTGTAGTCATATCACATCGCTGTCACTCATACTTAGAAATGAGTCAAACAGCCTTAGGGTAGGTCATAGAGCTGAGTGATTAATAAGTCATAACATTCATCTGGGAGTTTCATGGCATGATACATAGAAGCTGCTGGACTCAGGTTCAAGTCCTAACATTCCAATCTGAATTACCTTTGTGCCTAGCCTCTGCATTGGTCTGCCTACTATTTGGCATGTTCATTTTCTTACATCTGGACTCCAATTCCTGAGGGTGGTATATTTCCAATTTTTGGCACAGATTGTACCAAGATTGTCACTCTTTACCTCTCCTCAAAGCTCTGGAAAGAGACAGGAATGCACTTTGAGGTGAGTAAGAAGTGCCACTCTCCAAGCGGAGAATTTGTTACCTTAGATACACATCCATGAGAAGTGAATGCAAACTGATACACAAGACATGTTTCGAGGGGCTCCCATCCCAACATTGCCATGCCTTAAAGGGGCATCTCTATCCCCTACACCCTCCTTTGCCTAATGAACATTTACTTCTACTTTTACTCACAAGCTAAATATTACTTCCTCAAAATGGCTTTCTCTGATTATTGAGTCAAGCATAGAATTCCATATTGTACCCTTTCACATCATCTTAATCCCCTTTGTGGTCTTTTCCTCAATTGCTCTTATAAATTTTCAACACTTCATGTGGGAAAAACCTGCCTGTTTTGTTTACTGCTGTCTCCCTGCATCTATCATGACAGCTTGGCTGTAATGAACAAGCATTTGTTGTTGAATGAATAAATGAACAAATTAAAATGCAAAGAAATGCAAGTCTCCGTTAGAGTGGGAACACGCAGATATTCAGAGCAATAATAACACCTTCCCTAAGAGGAAGTTCTGATAGGAAGCAAGCAATGTCTCTAGGAGTAGAGGACAAGGACCATCTACGCAGTGGCTAGAGTGCCTATAGTAACATCTGCGGGCAAATCACTTTACCCCAAGTCTACTTATTTATCTGTTAGCTAAGGTTGTTATAAAAATGACAATACCCAGTGCACATGGAAGTACCGTGCATTATATCATATCAGTTATTTTGATGATGCTTCGTTATTCTGACTATTGGTTCTTAATCCCCAAAACTGTAAGTATCTGAACGATTAGCCCCAAAGACTAATCCTAGTTATCAAAGACTGATAAAGAGCTGCAAGGTGAGACTTAGGTTACAAAACGCAGGAGTCCTTCTCTCTGTTTGTCTGAAATCAATATGTTAGAGTCCCTGTGGAGGTTGGGGAGCTGAGCGCATCACAGCTGATAGGGGAATACATCACTGACGACGGCTAAAGCTTTTGCCACAACACAAAGAGTTTTGAAGAAGTGAGGACATTGAAGGTTTGACCACAAAACCTTGAAAAGATGAAAAGAAAAGAAAGAGAAAGCTTTGAATCCAAAGTTAGGTACGTGATAAAGAAGTAGAGAGTAACAATCCATCAGAGAAGCAGTCAGAAGGCAATCAACTTTTAAAGCATTTCTCTTATGCTTCAGGGAAGTTTTCTGAGGTCCGGGTCTTGGGGTGTCATTGTGAAAGTGATAGGTACCCTGACCTGAGCTACACAGGGCTGACCTAGCCTTTATTTACAAGAGCTCAAAACTTGCACATTAACTCCCTGGATTTGAGCCATCCCTCAACCAGATATTAGCATAAAGAATTAACAAACATATAAAACGCCTTCTAATATTTGTCCTCACATCTCATCAACTGAAACATCCAATTCTCACTTGTCTTAGGCTGGTTTATGTTATGGCCACCTCATCCATTTTTGTGTTCTTAAAACAAGATGTGAAATTGTGTGGACTAGGACCAGATCTAACTGATAAGAAAAGCATAAATACAATGGCTAACAGAGTAAGGTTACATTAGAACTTTGGACCATAATTCGACTAAGTAATTGACGTTACTTAAGTACGTAGGGGATAGGTGGTTGCGATTCCAAACAGAGTGTGCGGTGAAAACATCACAGAGGTGACTTTGTTCAGGAATGAAAGGATTCCTCAAGCCAAAAAAACACAATGTGCAAAAACACAGATGTGAAGACTCCAGATTATTGCATATTTCTACCTGTGTCAATAGTTCAGTATGGATGTAGCAGAGAGTTCCCTGGGGAAGGTGGTGGAGAATGATCAGTCTAGAAAGGTAAACAGAATCCTCACAAGATCATGTAAAAGGGATTATATTTTAAAAATAACTACCCAAAAGGATTAACACAAGAATCAAATGAATAATGGATGAAAACACTTTGAAAAACATAGAATTTAAGAGTATTATTATTCATTGTATGAATTAGGGCAAGTTAATCCATCCTCCCCAATCAGAAGTTTCACTCATTTGTCAAATAGAAAGAAATAACAACTCTTTAGTCTGCTTTGAGACTAGCATGGAAGAAATGAGATATTTAAGCATTAGAAAATGCTTTGACAAATCCATACTGCTTTCACATGTATGGTATTATTATTTATCTTAAGAAAGGATAAATAAACATGCTATAAAGTAAACATTTATTCACATATTTCACTGGACTTTTAACTCTTAAAGAGTACCTGGGGTGAGGCAGGGGGATCAATCTTCTATTACAAGGAAGAAAAGATTGCCTCTCATGGGACTATATATTAAAAAGAAATGACAAACAACAACAAAAAACCCTAAAAAATAAGACAAGAGCTTTTCAGTTGAGGTTCCAATTTAGGCACAGGTTTGGAAGAGTCCTGTTCAGAAGAATGGTCTAGATATCAAATAGATTCCTAACGTGGAGGTGCACCTCAAAGTTTCCTTCTCAGTACTGCCCACGGACCAGGCCTGAAACAGAGCAAGATGAGTGGGGAACCACCCTCACTACCAGCTACCACTAAGTTCTCCACCCTTCCCAGATTGCCATTGTGGAGTGTGCACCTGTTGTACTAATCCCAAAGAGATCCCTATCCACATGGTACTAACTTATGGAATGACCCTTGGCAATTCCTCAAATTTTCTCTTTTCTGTTTGTGTGTTTTGTTTATCTCAGTAGGAAAATTCAATGCCAATGTTCAAATTTCTTATTGTTCAAATGGTGGACATAAATGAAAGATATTGTTCTTTCTGTGTTTCTTTGCATTTTTTAAAACAAACAAACAAACAAAAAAACAATTGTTTAGTCCAGAAGAGAATACTTCAGAGAACTTAAGTGTTTTGGTGGGTGGAGGACACTTACTAAACATTTACTATGCTAGCCCCAACACATTAAAGGTGATCCCAAGCTCTGAGGTGTTTTCTTGGAGAAACAAAAATTAGACTGTTAGAGCTCCTCTTAGTACCAGGTTTTAACAGACGTTACTCAGGGTTGATGTCAAGATAGTGGTACAGGTGGACTCTGAACTCACTTCTCCCCGTGCACACAACAAATTCACAACTACTCTTGAAACAATTACCCCTGAGAGAGAACTGAAAACTGGGTAAAAAGAACCCCCAAGAGACAGTCCTGACTGAGGTGGAAGAGGCAGAAATTCCTTTCTGGAGAGGGGAAAAAAAGCCCCCTTCAGGAGCTGCAGTGCTTCATGGTGGCTGGGAGCAATCCTAAGCTTTCCTTCCCTGGAAGAGTCGGGGAGCTGAGTAGGGGAGCATGACTGCTATAAGCATCCTTTGGACTCAGAACAGCTGAGACAAGCGTTATAATATCTAGCTTTGCTGGCTACTACCGATAACGGGGAATACCCCCAGAAAAGCTATCAGACATAATGAAAAAAAAAGCCTACTCTTAAAGGGCCTATATACAAATTCAGCTGTTTAAGAAAGCAATATAAAAGCACCAGAAAGAAAGGTTCACAGTGCTTTGGTGAAAAGAGGCTCACCTGGTAGGATCTGGGTGCATCTTGGTGAGACGTGAGACCTCTCCAAGGACTGAGACATTGGCAGCAGCCATTATTGTGACCTAGTACAGGCATGCTGACACAGACACTGGCAGATGGCATTGGAGTTCTTCCCTTGGCCTGCTAGCCCAAGGTCTGCTGCACCTATGAGGGTACCAATTTAATACAGCTTAGCAAGACCAGGCAGCCCACACTAGAGATTGGCCTCACCCAACAGCAAACCCTCAGGCAACTTGTGGGTCTGCATAGGCTGGGCGCCTGGATCCTCTGTAGCCCAGCAGTGGGTCCACCTTTCAGGGGCAGGGTATGTGCAAGAAGCAGGTGGAGTATGTGGGGCATTGGTGGAATATGAGGGACCTCTGCAATGAGGGGACTGGGTCTGCTTCAGTGGGTTGGGGCATACACATGGGGCAGGACTGTGTCAACAGGGCATGTAGCCCTGTGGGCGCTGGGGCTTGTCAGCTGCAGAAGAAGACTTGTGCTTCTCAAACAGCCACACAGGGGACTGTCCCCATTTTCCAAAACCTGAAACAATTGGGTGCTCCTGTGCCTGGAACCAGCCCCACTCAGCTGCAATCTTGAGAGAGCTGATAATAATCTTGTAGGTCAGAGGTGTACAGAAATTGTGAGTGCCTGAGACTAACAACTAGCCACTCTGGGGGCCTACTCACTTAACAAAAAAACTTCAAAGAGAATGTGCTATTAGACCTTGAAGCCAACTGTACTGGGGCTCCCCACACCTGATAAAGTGACTGAAGGGTCCATAGCAGTCACATGCAGCTGAGCATTACAACCAGTCAGTGAAGGGGACAGCCTAGTCTCCCTGAGTGCCTTCAGCAAGAGCAACCCTGCCACAACAGAAGGACACATGTAGCCCACACAGGGGACACTACTGGAATATTTTGAACTGGTGATGAGAGAAAAGCACACTGCTGGGCCTCATGAGGCATCTCTTACATAAGACCACCTCTCCAAATCTGGAGCAGTAGCTCACCTACCTAATACATAGATATAAGCACAGAGAAGAGGCAAAATGAGGAGGGAAAGGAATACATTCCAAGTAAGGGAACAGGACAAAACCCCAGAAAAAGAACTAAATGAAACAGAAATAAAGAATCTACTTGACAAATAGTTCAAACAAAGAGTCAAAAGGATGATCATTGATCTTGGGAGAAGAATGGAAGAAGTCAGGGAGAACGTCTACAAAGAATTGGAAAATATAAAAAAGAACTAATTAGAAATGAAGAATACAATACTGCAAATGAAAAATTCACTAGAGAGACTCAATAGCAGAGCAAATGATACTGAAGAACAGATGAGCAAGCTAGATGAAAGACTAGAGGAAATCACCCAAGCTGAACAGATAAAAGATAAAAGAATTTCAAAGAATGAGGACAGTCTAAGGGACTTCTGGGATAACATCAAGCGCACTAACATTTGTATGAGAGGTGTCCCAGAAGGAGAAGAGAGAGACAAAGGGGCAGAGAATCTATTTGAAGAAATAACAGCTGAAACCTTTCCTAACCTAAAGAAGGAAACAGACATCCAGGTACAGGAAGCACAGAGAGCACCAAACAAGATAAACCCAAAGAGGCCCATGCCAAAACACACTATAATTAAAATGATAGATAAAATTATAGAATTAAAAATAAAGAGATAATCCCAAAAACTGCAGGAGAAAGGCAACAAGTTACATACAAAGGAAACCCCAGAAGGCTATCAGCTGACTTCTCAGCTGAAACCTTACAGGCTAGAAGGGAGGGGCATAATATATTTAAAGTGCTGAAAGGAAAAAACCTACAGCCACAAATACTCTACCTGGCAAGGTTATCACTCAGAATGGAAGGAGAGATAGTTTCCCAGACAAGCAAAAATTAAAAGAGATTATCACCAGGGAACCAGTTTTACAAGAAATGCTAAAGGGACTTATTTAAGTGGGAAAGATAAGACCACAAATAGGAATAAGAAAATTATAAAAAAAAAAAAGCAATAAAATCACTGGTGAAGGCAAAAATACAGTAAAGGTAGCAGATCAACCACCTATGAAGATAATATGAAGCTCAAAAGACAAATATTAAAATTACCTATTTCCATGACAAGATAGTAAGGGATACACACACACAACAAAAGAGGTTAGATAGGATATCAAAAACACAAAATGTTGGGTGAAGGGAGTAAAAGAGTCGAACTCTTAGAAGGAGGTCAAAATAAAGAGACCGTCAACAATATACATTGCTATATACTCAGGTTATTATATATGAACCTCATGGTAATCACAAACCAGAAACCTATAATAAATACACAAAAAATTATGAGAAAGGAATCCAAACATAATAGTAAAGAAAGTCACCGAACCACAAGGGAAGAGAGCAAGAGAAGAAGAAAGGAACAGAGAACTACTAAGACACGCAGAAAAAAAGCAAAACAATGGCAATAAGTACATTCTTATCAATAGCTACTTTAAATGTCAATGAACTAAATCCTCGAATCAAAAGGCATAGGGTGGCCAATTGGACAAAAAAATAAGACCCATATATATGCTGCATACAAGAGACACCCTTCAGACCTAAAGACACTCACAAACTGAAAGTGAAGGGATGGAAAAAGATACTCCATGCAAATGACAATGAAAAGAAGGCTGGGGTAGCAATACTTATGTCAGACAAAATAGACTTTAAAACAAAAACTGTAACAAGAGACAAAGAAGTGGACTACATATGATAAAGGGAACAATCCAACAACAAGATTTAAAACTTGTAAATATCTATGCACCCAACATAGGAGCACCTAAATATCTAAAGAAATTTTTAAGACACATAAAAGGAGAAATAGACAGGAACACAATAATAATAGGGGCCTTTTACACCAATAGATAGATCATCCAAACAGAAGATCAATAAGGAAAAATCGGCCTCCAATGACACATCAGACCAGATGGACTTAGTAGATATATACAGAACCTTCCATCCAAAAACTGCAGAATACACATTCTTTTCAAAAGCACATGGAACATTCTCCAGGATTCAGCACATATTAGGCCACAAAACAAGTCCCAATAAATTTGAGAAGATTGAAATAATACCAAGCACCTTTTCTGACTACAATGGTAGGAAACTAGAACTCAACTACAGAAAGAAAATCAGAAAAGCCACAAATATGTGGAGATTAAACAAAATGCTACTGAACAACAATTGGATCACTGAAGAAATCAAAGGAAAAATCAAAAAATACCTAGAGATAAATGAAAATGAGAATACAACATGCCAAAATTTATGGGATACAGCAAAAGTGGTTGCAGCAGGGAAGTTGATAGCAATACAGGCGTACCTCAACAAAGAAGAAAAATCTCAAATAAACAATCTAACAGTGCACCTGAAAGAACTGGAAAAAGAAGAACACACAAAGCCCCGAATCAGTACAAGGAAGGAAATAATAAAACTCAGAGCAGAAATAAGTGAAATAGAGACTAAAAATGCAATAGAAAAAAAATCAATGAAACCAAGAGATGTTTCTTTGAAAAAATAAATAAAATTGGCAAATCTTTAGCTAGATTCACCAAGAAAAAAAGAAGTCTTAAATAAATAAAATCAGAAAGCAAAGAGGAGAAATTGCAATCGACACTACAGAAATAGAAAAGATTATAAGAGAATACTATGAAAAACTATACACCAACAAATTGGATAATCTAGAAGAAATGGATAAATTTGTAGAATAATACAACCTTCCAAAACAGAATCAACAAGAAATATAGAATTTGAATAGGCCAATCACCAGTAAGGAGATTGAAACAGTAATCAAAAAACCTCCCCCAAAATAAAAGTCCAGGACCAGACAGCTTCCCTGGTGAATTCTAACAAACATTCAAAGAAGACTGAATATCTATCCTTCTCAAACTCTTCCAAAAAATTGAAGAGAAGGGGAAGCTTCCTAACTCATTCTACAAAGCCAACATTACCCTGATACCAAATCAGAGAAGGACAACACACAAAAAAGGAACATTATATGCCAAATCACTGGCGAACATCGATCAAAAATCCTCCACAAAATACTAGCAAATCGAATAGAACAATATATTAAAAAGATCACACAACATTATCAAGTGGGATTTATTCCAGGGATGCAGGGATGGTTCAACATCTGCAAACCAATCAATGTGATACACAAGATCAAACAAACTGAAGAATAAAAATCACATGAGCATCTCAATAGACACAGAGAAAGTGTTTGACAAGATACAGCATCCATTTATGATAAAAACTCTGAAAAAAATGGATATAGAAGGAAAGTATCTCCACATAATAAAGGCCATATATGACAAACCCACAGTTAATATCATTCTCAGTGGAGAAAAACGGAAAACTATCCCTCTAAGAATAGGAACCAGACAAGGATGCCCATTGTCACCACTCATATTTAACATAGTGTTGGAAGTCCTGGCCAGAGGAATCTGGCAAGAAAAAGAGATAAAGGAATCCAAATTGGAAAGGAAGAAGCGAAACTGTCATTCTTTATGACATGATTTTATATGGAAAACCCTAAAGAATCCACCAAAAAACTTGTAGAAATAATAATAAATGAATATGGTAAAGTTGCAGGATACAAAATCAACATACAAAAATCAGTTAGGTTTTTATATACTAACAGTGAAGTAGCAGAAAGAGAATTTAATAATACAATCCCATTTACAATTGCAACAAAAAGAATAAAATACCTAGGAATAACCTTAACCAAAGAGGTGAAACATCTGTACACTGAAAACTATAAAACACTGTTGAAGTAAATTGAAGAAGACACAAAGAAATGGAAAGCTAGTCCATACTCTTGGATTGGAAGAATTAACATGGTTAAAATGTCCATACTTCCTTAGCAATCTATAGATTCAGTGAAATCCCTATCAAAATGCCAACAACATTTTTTAGCAGAAACAGAACGAAGAATCCTAAAGTTTATATGGAACAACAAAAGACCTCGAATAGCCAAAGGAACCCCGAGAGAAAGGAACAAGGCTGGAGGTATCACACTTCCTGATTTCAAAATACACTATGAAGGTATAGTAATCAAAACAGCATGGTACCGGCAGGAAAACAGACACACAGATCAATGGAACAGAATTGAGAGCCCAGAAATAAACCCACACATCTAAGGACAGCTAAAAAAAAATAGACTCATATTTATATTATTATGCTCAAGAAATAATAGTTATCATTTATCAAGCACTGATTATCTGCTCAGCACTGTTGAAATAGCCTATATAAATATATTATATATATAATATCTCATTTACTCCTCACATCAAAACTATGAGATAAATAGTTTGAAGATGGAGAAATTTAGGCTCAGAGAAATTAGCAACTTTCAACATCACATGGCTAGTTATCTGACCAAGATGAGGTTCCATCTGAGGTCTGACATCTCCAATTCCCACGGTCTTAGCCACTAGGCTCACAGCATCTGTTCAAAGAAAAACATCAGTAAACAAGGCACCTCACCTCTGATGAATCTGGTGCTTTATATTAATGTAGGAGGCAAAGATGTCTATCTCTGACGTCATGGGGCTTGCAGGAGAAAATTTTGAGTAGGTGGTTGAGCCACTTACTAGTTTTCTAGAGTTAGGTCTCAGTAGGTAATATTTGTATCTGATTCAACTGCCACAAATTCTTAATTAAAAAAAAACCCAGATCCATCCATACGTATGAACAAAAACATCTCAAATCTAAACCTATTATTTAGGAGTTATTTACCGTTTGATTACCCATGGCACACTTCTTCTTTATTAGCATAAAGAATTCCAAACAATTTACTAGTAAGAGTTTTTAAAGCCAGGTCTAAAAATCTCTCTCATAAAATCCATCAAGTATTTCATGGATAATTAAATTAATAGATTATCTATTTATCAAAATGGAAAAGGTTTAACCCCCCTATATACAGCAATTCCCCTTCTAGGAATTCATTTTACAGAAAATTTCACACATATATTTAAAGACATATAGAGTGTCGTTCAGTAAAACATTGTTTAATTAGCAAAGGCAAGAAAAAATGCAAAGATCTGTCACTGGGGAGTGGTTGAAACCATTCTTTATTTAATAACTATTTCTCCTGAGTTACTATGTGCCAAGCACTGTTTTGGGCACTAGGAATGTATCAGTGAAAAGAGCTGATATTTTTTAAATGATGGTACATCGCTATAATGGCAAACAATGCACCCACTAAAGAAAGTCAGCCTTTCTGTGCTGGTGAACTCAACACTATGTTTAGCGAAAACTAAAACCAAGTTAAGGAACAATTTTTATAATATTCTATCCGTGATACAGAACGTGTCGGGGAGGGCGTGGGTATGGTTGTGTGTATGTATCTGGATGTGGGTTTTTTCTGCTTGTTTCAGTTCTGCTAAAGTTGAGGGCAGGGGAGGTGGGCTCCTTTTTCTGGGATAAACTATTCTTTGATGCCTTAAATCACAATGAGATGGAAATTTCAGGACGCTGAGAGAGAATATTCAAAAGATTTCATGAAATTTTTATTTTCTTTCAAGTGCAGAGAATAAAAAATAGATATTATCAACTCTACTGTCAGGCTTCTTCCTATTGCTAGGGAGAATTTTCAATCATTTCATTGTCCTTGGGCCTTTAATTTGTCACTTACCCCTTGATGACACATGACAGAGCAGGTACCCATGGCTTATAAATAAATCAAGTCACCAGAGGGCTTGACTGGGTCTGATCCCAGCAAGAGAGGGCTAGGGGATGCAGGTGGTTGTCCTGACACTATCGTGGATTTCCCAGGGATTGGAGTGGGGGGCCCTCGGCAAAATTCCATCTCACTCCCACCTATGCTGAATTCCGTTACAACTTGCCTTTCCTTAGTTTTGTATTCAAAAGGTAAGTTGGTTCCTAACCTACTTAGTAAGACATAAATATCAAAAAAGAGCAAGGAAGCAGATTCTTAAAAAAAACACAGCACACACTTGGGGATTTGAAAATGTGCTTCAATCCATCTCCTTCAGCACGGTTATGCAGATGACTTAGAGGAAAGCATTCAGCCGGCTTGTTTGGCATGTCTTGCTTTAGAGAAGCCATCATAATCTATCTCCCTCTCGTCATTGTCGAGAAGAAGGAAAGAGTGTTATGTGGCTGTTTGGCAGTAAGAGGGGGATGGTTTCTCAGTTCCCATTTGGGAATTTTCCTGAGAATTCTCACTCTGTCTGTGTGTTTCTGGAAATGTTTCTGGTAGTTCCCTCTGAGGAGGGGGCCTGGGGATTTAAGGCTTGGGCTGCAAAGGAGGTCATTTCTTTAAAATCAACATTTTAATTTGCAACAATGTCAGATTTACAGGGAAGGTGTAAAGATAGTACAGAGTTTTCACATACCCCTCATCCAATTTCCCTTATTTTTTTTTTTTTTTTGAGGAAGATTAGCTCTGAGCTAACATCTGCCGCCTATCCTCCTCTTTTTGCTGAGGAAGACTGGCCCTGAGCTAACATCCATGCCCATCTTCCTCTACTTCATATGTGGAATGCCTACCACAGCAAGGCTTGCCAAGAGGTGCCATGTCTACACCCGGGATCCAAACCTGCAAGCTTCGGGCTGCCTAAGCAGAACATGCGAACTTAACTGCTGTGCCACCGGGCCAGCCCCTCCCTTATTTTTTTAATTGTGGTAAAATACACATAAAATTTACCACTTTAGTTCTAAATATACAGTTCAGAGTATTAAATACATTCATAATGTTGTGTAACCATCTGCATAATTCTTTCCATCTTGTAAAACTGAAACTCCACACCAATTAAACACTAACTCCCCATTCCCCCATCCCCTCAGACCCTGGCAACCACCATCTACTTTCTATCTCTAAGATTTTGGCTACTCTAGGTACCTCATATAAGTGGGATCATATGCTATTTATCTTTTTGTGACCGTTTTATTTCATTTAGCATAATATCCTCAAGGTTCATTCATATTGTAGCATGTGTGAGAATTTCCTTCCTTTTTAGGGCTGAATAATATTCCATTGTATGTATCTACCACATTTTGTTTAACCATTCATTCTTTTATGGACATTTGGGTTGCTTCCATGTTTTAGCCATTGTGAATAAGGCTGCCATGAATTATTAAATTCATACAAATACCTCTTAGACTCCCTGCTTTCAATTCTTTTGGGTATTTACCAAGAGGTGACATTGCTAGATCCTGTGATAATTATATTTTTAATTTTTTAAGGAACTACTACACTGTTTTCCACAGCAGCTACCCAACTGTATATTCCCACTAGCAATTTACAAGGGTTCCAATTTCTCTACATCCTCGCCAACACTTTTTATTTCCTATTTTTTTGTTAGGCCTCTATTTTTAACATCTTTCATCACCATCGTATATTTGTCACAACTAAGAAACCAACAGCAAAGAAACCACAACTAAGAAACAATAGTACATTCCTAGTAACTAAACTCCACATTTCACTCAGATTTCACTAGTTTTCTTCACTAATGTCCTTTCACTACACGACTTCCTTTTTACTTTCTACTTTTTTGTAATGATTCAAATTGTTAACCTTGTACATTATTTTTTCCAATTCATACAAATGTTAAAATACAAAAAAAATCCAACATATGTACTTATGGTTACATTTCATGATTCAAAATGTGTTCAAGACTTAGTTATCAGAAACCTAAAATATGACTAAGATACTTTGAGGAACTCACAGGAGATGGTTGAGAAGGCAAAATGAGGTCTGTCCCCTTAAGTTGCTTGCAATGTATATTTTCTAAATTATATGTAGTTTTGAAAACAAATATTTTACCTGGAATTATAAGAATTGTTACAAATTCTGTTATAATGTTAAAGGGCGTTCATACTTCATATTTCAGGCAGCATGCAAAGCATTTTACACACTTTACATGTATTCTCTCTCTTACACCTCACAGGAACTGCTAACAAATAGGTGGGTATTGTTTCTACTTGCCTATGAAAACGTGAGGAATCAAAGAATTGGACGACTTATGTAAGGAAAAACAGTATGTAACAGAGCTGGAATTTGAACTCCTTTCTTTATGATCCCAAAGTCTTTCTCTCTGTTCACCCTGCCATGTGGTTTCCGTTAACAAGTTAAACTTGACCCTCATAAGGTCAAATCAGTTGACTTTGCTATTTCTGAACTCAAGCTAACTGACAGGGCAGGTAAATTAAGGCAAGAAGGCAGAGGACGGTCAAATAAAAAAGGAGATTCATCAAAAGGCAAATCAGTGCGCATTAATTTTTCACATTTTGCATAATCTTTAATGGCCCCTTTAAATCACAGTGTGCTCAAGAAGTTAGGGATATAAAGCACGCTCCACTCCAATGTTCCCTAATGTGCTTGTAGCTCATCCCCGGAACTACAGCCCACAATGATTTGTTCCCATTTTCATTAAATCTCGGGCTTTTAAAAAATTCTATTTCTTCCTCCTGTAGGTTCACCCATAAAATATGTTGAGGAATCATATCTTCTCCGGAGGCCGTTTTTTCCAGGTACTGTATATTTCAAAATGATGGCCCAGAGGGGGAATACAGATTAAGTGGAGGAAGATGTATTGAGAGGGAGCTGCAACTATGGTGAAAAGAATAAAGCAGAGAGAGATTTGAAGAGGAAATAAGCTCTTGGCTTAAAGTATCGTCTCCTCTTCATACGGATGAGGGTTGGTGCTTTTCACCAGGGTTGTATTTTCCTGAAACTCTGTATTTATTCACAGGTCTTTAAAGCTTGGAAAGTAAGGACTCAGCTAGAAAGTTTGAAAACTTACTGAAATTTAGACTTCTCCAGAAGCCTAGCTTTTTCTGGATGAAGTATACATTTAAGATTTGGTTCAGTACGTGTCTAGTTTAGGTTTAGTGACTATTTCTGGCTGGAGGGAGTGTTAGAATAGTTACTTACAGATTAAGACAGTATACACCTTGAATGTAAGCGTGCCTAAGGTACCAAGGAGGACAGTGGAAACACAGAAAAATCAAGTGCCAATGTTTAAAAGCAACATTAAGGGCCGGCCTAGTGGCATAGCGGTTAAGTTTGCATGTTCCGCTTCAGCAGCCCAGGGTTCACCAGTTCGGATCCCAGGTGCGGACCTATGCACCACTTGTCATGCCATGCTGTGGTAGATGTCCCACATATAAAGTAGAGGAAGATGGGCAAGGAAGTTAGCTCAGAGCCAGTCTTCTTCAGCAAAAAAGAGGAAGATGGGTGGCAGATGTTAGCTCAGGGCTAATCTTCCTCAAAAAAATAAATAAATAAAATTAAAAAAAATTTTTAAAGTAGTGTTAAGTCAGGAATAAGTCTTCTAAATCTTGCTACTGCAGGCTGTCAGTTCTTGAGAAAAAGCAACCCAAAGAAAGATTTCAGATTCCTCGTAGTGTAAGTGAACAAGTAAATAAATACAACTAAGATGAATAAAACTCCTATCTTCATTATATTTGAAGCTGCTTGAAGGCAAGGAATATGCCTCCTTTTTCATGTATCATCCACCTTACCATGAGACCTTCAAACATCTTCTCCCCTGATGAACCCATTATTTGTAATACAACATCTGCAATAGGAAAGAATAGCTTTACAGTCATGCGTAGCTTAACGATGGGGATACATTCTGAGAAACGTGTCATGAGGTGATTTTGTCATTGTGTGAACACAGATCTAGATGGGATAGCCTGCTACACACCTAGGCTATATGGTACTAATCTTATGGGACCACCGTCGTACCTGCAGTCCGTCATTGACTGAAACATCATTATATGGTGCAAGACTGTATTCATTTGTATCACTTAGAGAAATAGTCAAAGAGTTTAAAATCAAAATACTGAGATCCTGCTGGCTATAACTTATTCGCTCTATAATTTCCAAAAAGTAATTTACAATACAGTGTTATGATGACATAAGAGAGTACTTTTTTTTTTTGAGGAACATTAGCCCTGAGCTAACTTCTGCCACCAATCCTCCTCTTTTTGCTGAGGAAGACTGGCCCTGAGCTGACATCCGTGCCAATCTCCCTCTACTTTATATGTGGGACCCCTACCACAGCATGGCTTGCCAAGAGGTGCCATGTCTGCACCCGGGACCCAAATGGGCAAACCCCAGGCCGCTGAAGCAGAACGTGTGCACTTAACTGCTGCGCCACCAGAGAGAACTTTAAAAAGTATATGCCAGCATATAACATTTTGTTATGGATAGTCAATATATAGTTAAATAACTTAGCTGGCCCTTTGCTGCTTGATTATTTATATTATTTCTACCCAGAATATGGATACTATTACAATGACTGTATAACAGTTTAAACCAGAGCACAGGTACCATTTATCAAAAATTATTCTGGTCTTGGGGCATGCCTGGTGCATAGTGGTTAAGTCTGCACACTCTGCTTCAGTGGCCTGAGGCTCACAGGTTTGGATCTAGGGTACAGACATAGCCCTACTTGTCCAGCCACGCTGTGGTGGCATCCCACATAAAATAGAGGAAGATTGGCACAGATTAATACGTGGCACATGACACAGCACGTACTTACTAGTAAGAAGACTGGGCTACAGTTAATACGTCAGATTTAATCTGGTTTTCAGATTAAAAGGGATAATAATGCTTTAATTGCCATTCTTCCAAGGTAAGCTTTAGAATGAAGTAATTCATCCTGAAAACTTCAAATAGTGCATAACAGTAGTTGGCAGTTCATTCACTTTACTATGTATAATTATCTACTCTGTCCCTCGCCTTTGCAAGACACACCATTGTCTTAGGATGAATTATCCCAGATGCAGACCCTGAGCCAAGCATTTGAATGTTAGTGATTTATAAGGTAAATGTTCCTAGAAGAAAATAGTAAAGGTGGGGGAGAAACAGGACATAAAAGAATAAAAAAGCCAAGGAGAGTGCAATTTCCAAGGAAGTTCCAGCCTTAGCCTGATCCCAGGGGGAGCCATGGTGTATACACGTTAAATCTCAGGATTTGTGCCCCTGGAGGCAAGGGATCACCAGTCAGTCATTGGCCCCTGGCTGCAGCACTGGGTGTGTGGGTGGGAGACTGACTTTGTGGGAGGCAGCTTGACTTGGCAGAGGTACCCATTCTCTTTCCCAGTTTATTGTCTGCCTGCCTGAGCCAAGGATCATTTGGTCACAAGTAATGGCTAACACCACAACCTTGTTTAAGCAAAAATAAATTTATTAGACTAATACCCAACTACCTCATAAAAGACTAGACAGCCCTAATAGCCTGTTCATACTCGGGACTGAATAGGGAAACTAGAAAGCCAAAAGGAACCAAAGCAACCTTTCATCTTCTATCCATCCCTTTTCCTACAGTGTCTCTGTTTCTCTCTAAAGAAACCCTCTTTCTGCTGTTCATCAGCATTTTGGACCTGCAAAAGACTAGTTGACTTCCCACGTATTGGTGAACTTTCACTTCCAAGGAAAATGCTGACTGACTGAAGGCTTCTGGGTCTCTTAGTGCAGTCTTGAGAGAGGGAATCTGATTGGGTCAGGTAGCTCTCTGTGTTTCCATGAGCTGTAGCTGGGGAGGAAAGAGGTAGTATAACAAAACATGATGAAGAATGCACCCACCCACCCGTTCGCCCGAGGCTTGGATGTGGCGGCTCTCAGACAACAATGAGGGCTGGGCTGGTACTGCCAAAGCATCTCTACTCTACTATATAACGGACAATTCCTCAACAGATAGAAGAGTGTGTAGGAGGTGGCAATTAAATGCTTTGCTTTTAAATGTATTTACTTTATAGACGTGGAGGGAAACAAAAGCAGATTATGAGTTCTGTTTACTGATATCTTAATTATCCCCCATTATACATAATGTCAATAAAATCTGGAAATAGAGAAATGCATAATCTAGCATCCTCGACAGTTGCCCTAATAGTAAAATTATCCTTAAATAACTGAGTTTTATACATAGTTAGTAGCACTGTAAATTGGTAGAATCTCTTAGAAAGCACTTTGATAATAAGCATAAGAGCTATAAAAATGTTCGTGTTCATTGACCTCATAATTCCATGGAAGGGAAGCTATCATAAAAAGTTCAAAATATGAGGAAAAGCTTTATGCACTATATGTTTCTTACAGAAGGATTTACAGAGAAAAAATAGAAAATAATCTGAATATGGTTCAAAAAGTGGCTAACTAAATAAATTCCTGAAACATTTTTGAGTCATTAAAGTTCTGGTCATGTGGAGCATGAAACATCATGGGAAATGTTGATTTACTCAGAAGTGAAAGAGCGGAATGCAATACTGGAAGGGAACTCGGTAAAGAATGGGGGTGAAATGCATAGGAAAAGCAATTACTCCAAGACACGAATTGTGATTGAATCACAGCAATGAAATTATATGTTTTTTCCCTATTTCCTGAATTGCTTTCAATGTGTTTCTATTATTTTTATAAAATAAAAAAATAGCTTCAAAATTGCTTGAAGTATCTCTGACCACCTTCTACATCAGATATAGTTTGTATTCTCTGGAGCTGTTTCTTAACTCTCTTCAGTGGCCTACCAGCTCTCTTGAAACCTATTACTTTTTGAAAGGATTTCCTAAGTTAAAGACTGTATCTCTAAGCACTTGGAAACTATAGAGAGGAAAATAGAAAAACCAGCTTAAGTAACTACTGTGGAGAACTTTTAGAAGGATCTGGAGAAGTGGCTCTGTTTAAAAAAAAAAAAATTACTGGAAGTGGAGGGGGCCTGTGAATCCTCAGAAGTGCCTGAAACTGTCAGTTATAAAGCAGAAATATGATAGAAGGATCTACAGCATTCAGTACATGTCTTATAAAGCATCCAGAAAAGCTACCCAAGGGATAGTCATCAACACAGGCCCAAGTAACCATCAGCAATGTAGATTTTCTTTTTCAGGTGACTGTTAGCCTGATTCTCCTGCCTGTTTATAGGAAGCTGAAGTATTATAAAAACAGACAGAAGTAGAAGAATTCACATCTCCCACACTCGGAATAACACAATGGTGGCTTTCTTATTGAAACTGTTTGGAGAACATAGTGCTATGTCTCTCTAGCATGAAAGCAGGATTAAATTATTATGATGTCATCATGGGTTGCAAGTTGCAATGCAATAATTTCCTAGTTATGCTCTGCAGAACATCAGTCCCAAGAGATGCTCCTTTAAGGAAAACAGTTAGGGGGTAAGCTATACCTGTCGTATGCTACATACATCTTTAACAACAAATATATTCCTAAAAATGTCCCACAATACAGGTAGCTATTTTATCAGCATTTTCCAAACTGAACTGCCAATGAGCTCTCCCTCTCCATGTAATAACACTGTCATCATTGAGTAAAAATGGTGTCCAGTGAAATATAGTTTGGCAAATGCTGGGGTGATGTTGCCAGATTGCATAGACTACTACACCTCGGTTCAAATCCAGCATCTACCACATGCTAGCTACAGGAATCTGAGTGAGTTACTTGAGCTGTCTTGTTTTGCCAAAGATCTTTAAATGGTTTTGGTCCACCTAACATATAGTCAGAAACATACAGGAATCTACTAGGGACAAAATCTCTTGTATCTGGTAATTTCTGAAATTTTGCACTTACTCACACCTATAGAAGATACTAGTTTTTTATCCTAGCTCTTGCTTCTCTTGGTCATGCTCCCCAGATCTCACTATTTATCTTGACCTCTCTTGTCTTTATTATTGACTTTGATAGACATTTCCAGGTCTGTTCAGGGACTACAAATTCTGGGCACAGGGCGGGGTCAGTGCACCACAGGATGTCCACACATCTGCACCACGGAACGACAATGCAGCAGCTAGAACCAGCAAGAGAAGGCCCCTTCCTCCTGCAGTGTACCTCTAGAGCCCTCTACTGAGAAAGTTCAACATCGTGCTCAGTGGAGAGGAGGAATACTTAAGGAATCCAGTCCAATATCACAGAGCTTGCAGTGAAGGGCAAATTTGGACCTGAGAAGTAATCAATTAATGACTGGAACAGTAGTGGTATCTTATCATGGTTTTAATTCTCATTTCTGTAATGATTAATCATGTTGCCAACTTTTCTTTTGTCATCTGTATACCTTTTCGGTGAAGTGTTTATTCAAATCTTTTGTGCTCTCTATTTTAAATTGCTTTGTCTTATTATTTAGTAGTAAGATTTCCTTATATTTCCTTATATATTTTTTATACATTCCCTTATTAAATATATATTTTGCAAACACTTTGTCTGAGTCTGTGGTTTGCCTTTTAATTCTCTTAGGTGTATCTTTTGAAGAACAAGTTTTTAAATTTTGGTTAATTTTAATTTACCTATTTTCTTATTTATAATCTGTGCTTTTAATGTTCTATTGAAGACCTCTTTGCCAACCCAAAGTCACTATCCCTTTTTCTATATTGTCTTCTAGAAACTTTACAGTATTAACACTTACATTTAAGTCTATGATCCATTTCAAGTTAATATTTGTATATGGTGTGAGGTAAGGGTCAAAGTTTATATTTTGCATAAAAGATAGGTGAAGATAATTCCCATAATGAAAGTGAAAGCAGGTCCCAGGATGATAGCTGCACAGGAGCTAATCTATCCAGTTTGGAGCAAAAGTATACAGGGCTACAAGAGGAAAATAATGAAAGTAATAGAATATCTGACATATTGGACTATGTTGAAATAAGTTTTACATTTTTGGTAAAGAACTTAAGAGAAGAATTAATGATAGGTCCATAGAAAACTAAGTAATAAAAAAAAGCAACTATCAACTCTGGGGAAAACAAAAAGATTTACAGGAAGAACTGTGTGATCTTAGTACACTATGTGACACAACTGTGTGTCATATCTTCTTAGTGAAATGACTATTGATTAAACCACAAACTGTCATACAACTATATTGGGAAAAACGAGGAAGGAAAATGTAGGTAATGTTTGTATGTGGGTGCTAAAGACTTCCTTCTCTGGAAGACTGGCAAGAGATACTGTCTATACTTCAAAAAAAATCACCGAAAAGTAATGTGATATCTTATTTAGAAAATACAGACATAAATAGCAAAAACTACAGTTAAAAAGAAGAAAGTAGTTGCTAGGGAGTGGGCAGGAATCAGGGCTTGGAAGAAGTGAGGCAGAAAAGTGCCATTTTTTTATGTCTTGTGTTACTATTTGTACTTTTAAGCCATCTATATGGATAAATTTGATACCGAAAAAAGAGTTAAAGGAAACCTATGAGCAAATATAAATAATGAGTAAAACACAACTTCTTATCTCTTAGAAACTTTCACACACAAAAAATCCTAACAGAACACTTGATAATAAGGGAGATTCTTTACATTTTTTTCTATAAATATACAAACCTAAAATAATAGCCTACTAATAGCGAAATTGATTGGCAAATAAAAGACTTAATTTGTTCAACCCAGGTTCTAACATCCTAATTTGATGTAGACTCTGTATGAAACCATGATAAGATTCTGAGATTCAGTCTTTGTGCTCATTCACAATAAGCCTCAATATCTTGTAGGGCTCAGCAGATCACTGGAATGTCAATTATTATTTCATTACAACTTAGTGAAAATATTGGGCAATCAAGAAATTTAATATAGAAAATAACTTTTGATTATTACTAGTAACAAAAAACTTTTCCCTATAATTTTCAGATTTTTCTCCTGTCTGCAAATATATACTGGAAACTTCTGGTAAAATTATAAATATTTAGCCTTAATTTTGAAGGAAACATTGTGCATCATAGAGGATTAATTATATGTGAACAAAGATTTATAAAAAAAGTTGACCTCTTTGAAATAGTTAATAAGATATTTGGCTTTACATTTGAAAAAGCTAGATATTCTCACTGAAATATATAACATCAAAGTACTGAATAGATCAGAGGGTACAGATTTCCTTCCATCATCATTCAAGCTACTGAACCTAAGTATCTAAGGAATTCTTAGGAAAAAATCAAATTTCAGCATTTTCACGTTTGCAAATCATTTCTGAAACTTTATGATAATGGTGATGCTAAAACCCATTTATATATTTTTGCATTTTAAAATATTGAAATGTTTCTACTTAATAGAAGCATGAGATCAGTATTTTTGTAATTTTAAAGCTTCAATTATCTTGCATTTTCTGGAAAACAGGTGAGATTATTAAAATGGGTGAAAAACTGTTTATTCAGAATCAACTTAGTGCTTTTGTTGCAAGGAACAGATATATGCTCAGGACAGGAAATCGAGCAAGGTGGGCAAAGTTCCAAAGCACCACACAGCCAGTTCTTATGGAGAATTGGAATGTTAAGAAGAATCTAGGCTTGTTCTCAAGTCCTGGCTATCTAGCCAGTTACTAATAACAGGCATGCAGTGCCCCTAAAGGGCTAAAACTCCACCATTAAAACGATTGAGCTGTTTTCCAACTTACCTCTCTATCTTCAATCCACTAGTGACTAATTGAGTTATTCTGATTGGTTAAGCCAGTCTTCACGCAGAACCAGACAGAGCACGACACCAGACCAATTTATATGCTGTTGGCCAGGCACTAGAAGAAAGCCATTACAGGCAGTCTTTGAGTCAGGCCCTTGGACATAGTTCATTTTGGTGAAGGTAGGAGGTTTATAGTACACTAAGCTTGGTGACCGATGGGTGAAAAAGGAAGCAAGCGATATGGCAGGCACTATGGGTTTCTCAGAGACGAGCATTTAACAGATAGGCATCTTGCTTGCCCTGCCCAGTAATAAAATTCTACATCCTTCAAAGCTCAGTTCAAGTGCAAACACTTCTGATGATCTTTTTTGATCTTTATTCAGAATCAATGGTTCTGTCGTGAACATGCTGGTCACAGCTTTTATGCCTCTATTGATCAGCAACTTCACTGTTGTTTATTATAGTTTATTATTTATGTTCTAAACACTTGGAATTTGTAGTAAGATGCCCCAAAGCAGAGATCTGTACAGACCTTGGGAGTTTCTCCCAGGCCTTCATCAAATTGTCTCAATTTGCTTCTTAAATATCTTTTACCTGTCCTCTTTCCTTCACATCCACTGTGAATGTGTTAATCCAAACTATCAACATATCTTATCTTATTGCAATGTCTCCTAACATGCTACTTACCTCTAAAATCCATTATCTGTCCTTATACCAGAGGGATCATTTTAATATACAAATCTGATCACACTATCTCCTTTCTTAAAACCTTTCAGTTGCTCAAAGATACCCTTCTTTACTATCTCATTTAGGACTTTGTAGAGACAGGTCTTTACTTCTCCAGTCTTACCTCCCACCACAATTTTGCTCACTCTAGTCTAGCCACAGAAACCTTCTTTTAATCACTCGGACTTACCACATTCCCTTCTGCAGTGGGGCCTTTGCACATGCTGTTCCTTCCGGAAATGCTGTTCCCTTTCTTGTTCACAAAGTAAATCACTCTCATCCTTTAGGTATCAGCTTCACCATTACTTCTTTTGAGTCTCTGCTATTGGTAGTGTGTCAGGATATGGGCCACTGTAACTAGAAACACTCTGGAAATGATAGACTAATTCATGATTTTAATAGTTAATAAAGTAAACTTGGGCCAGTTTCAGAACTTCTCAAAATATCAGCTTTTTCATCTATAAACCTGGGATAATATCTAATTTACAGAATTGCTTTGAGAGTTAAAAATGATCCTTGCCTAGCAGAGTTTCTGGCACATGGCATGGCTCAATAAATGCAGTACTTTTCTTTTTAGTTATTACTCTAGCCTTGACAACATAATTCAGAATAAAAACGTTATTAAAATTGTGTTCCATTGTATTTGTTGATATGAAAGCTGTGCTACTATAACAAGAGCCTGAAAAATATACTGCTTCATCAAGACAAGTCTATTTCTCTCTTAAATCTAATCATCTTGGAAGGCTTCTCAGGGTGGGTAGGCCAACTTTATAGGGTTGAGGACCCACGATCCTTCCATCAGTAAACTTTAGGTGTTGCCCTTGTCTGCACAGTGAAGACAACTTTCTACCCCACCCATAATCCCACTCTCAGAAGCACCTTCCTTTTAAGGCAGTGATCCAGAAGCTTCACGTATCACTTTCATTAACATCCCCCTGGCCAGAACTTATACTTAGTTCGATGGCCACGTTGACTAGCAAAGAACAGTGGGAAATGTGTTCTCTTCCCAGGCAGCCATGTGCCAAAATAAAAGTTATGTTACCATAAAAAAAAGAAGAAAGAGAATGAATATTGGGAGGATAGATAGCAGTTTTCTACATACCTTCTGAATTCGAAGGCTGTAAGCTAAAATAATTTCCCACAGGAATGTGAAAAGAAAAGACTTACTAATATATGACATTTTTGCCAATAAAAATGCAAGACAATGAAACAGCAGGATTGCATTCTGTTGGTCAATGAAAGGACTCAATGCTCATGGTCTCCAATCTGAGTCATGACTGTGGCACCTGAAAACCAGAGGTGGTGATGGCTGCAAGGCATAGGTGATGTAATGGTATGACTGGGGTTAAAGTGCAGCTGTCAGCCTCTTTACAGTTTCCACTTTGCCTTAACAAAATATTCAGGAACATTAGTTTCTCTCTCTCATCCGCAACATAGGATATACAATTGATATCAAACCTGAAGTGAGTTCACTCACCCCTTGCATAGCAAGCCAATCTCTGACACCAGGTGTAGTGGAAGAAAGTAGGACATTATTATAGCACAGCGTTGAGCAAGGAGAAAGGGCAAATAATGCTGAAATCCCAAACTCTCCAAAAAGCTAAACGTAAGGGTTTTTATTTGGGGTTTTAGGTAGGGGAGGGAGAACATATGTCCTTGTTGTTCGGAGCTTTTCCACTAGCCTGTGTTTGGCCTTGAGACTACTTGCAGAGAGGAGGAAGCCCGTGCCCTTGCTGGTCAGCAGCTTTCCCACCAGTCTGTAGCTCCTTGCAGGGAAGAGATAATGAATCCAGGAGATTGTCCTTGGCCCTTTGTCTCCATGGTGGATAGTGGATTCTGGAGCCAGGAAGCCAAGGAGCAAGCAGGGAATGAGCACTTTGGTTTTAACCTCATATATGCTGGGTTTAATGTGGGGAAACTGATATCAGGGCTGGTATCACAATTAAAGGGCTAAATGAACAAATGGGGTAGATGTTGTGGCTGTGCATTTGTCTTTATCTTCATCATCAAACATCCCATCATCATCATCCAATAAATGTTTAATGAATGCCTTGTATGGGCCAGATTGTGCACTAGAGACTTGAATATAGCTGTGATCAAAATAAGACCCAAAGCCTTGCCTACATGGATCTTACTTTCTTTGTGTGTGTGTGTGTGAGGAAGACTGGCCCTGAGCTAACGTCTGTTGCCAATCCTCCTCTTTTTGCTTGAGGAAGATTATCACTGTGCCCATCTTCCTCTGGTTTATGTGGGACACCAGCACAGCATGGCTTGACAAGTGGTGCTAGGTCCATGTCCAGGATCCAAATCCAGGAACCCCGGGCTGTGGAAGTGGAGCGCACAAACTTGACCACTATGCCACGGGGCCGGCCCCAACATAGAGCTTACTTTCCAATGAGGAGAGACCAAAAAATGGATGCAATAAGAAACGTGTCATGGTAGATGACACAATAAGCAGCAATGAGAAAAATAAAGCAGCCAAAAGGTGTAGAGACTTCTTAGAAGGAAGGTTGCAATTTTAAATAAAGTGGTCATGAAGGCCTCACTGAGAAGAGGGCGTGTGAGTCAACACCTGCAGGAAGTAAGGGAGCATGGCCTGCGGAGATGCAGGAGAAGAGCATGCTGGGACAGGAACAGCAAATGCAGATGTCCTGGCTAGGAGTGTCTGACCTCGTTAAGGAAGAGCAAGGGGGCCTATGTGAGCAGAACAGTGAGGGAAGACAGAGTGGGAGCAGATGACTTCAGAGAGAAAAGGAAGAGGGAAGGGATGGGGATGGCCTGGGCATGCATGGCCTCATAGGCATGGTCAGGACTTCAGCTTCTACTCTCTGGGACATGGGGCACCCTAAGAGGTTTTTGAGCCAAGGAGTGACATGATCTGATTTTCATTTTAATGGAATAATAATACTAATATTAATGGACCCTCCGTGTATTCAGTACTCTGTTCTTGGAACTATAACAGTGCTTTATGTACATCACTTCATTTCATTCTCACAGCACTGCAAAATAGCTTATTACCCCCATTGTACAGATGAAGTAACTGAGTTTCCCAAAGGTTGACTAAATTTCTGTATTAATAAATGGCCTTCTGATGAGCTGCCTCAGCTATACCTGCCTGCGAAGTTTTCATTGTTATTCACATTGTTTTATTTCTATCACTACTGACAGCTCACTTGAAAGGTTTATGTGTATTTGTCTCACCATAAAATCTTTCCTCCATACATTGTCCACTGATAACGTAAATAGACGTGATAAAGAGGGATTCTACTTCGTTATTATGAAGAGTAGTATTACTTATGATAGTAATTTTGACTCATTAACATTTGATGAAGACAAGCTCTGTGCCACCGCCCTCCTAATCTAACCAGTGCGTCATAAATAACAAACCCCTTCACTTGGAATACAACTTCTGAAGGTGTTTACTTTTCATCCCAGGAATGAGACATCATCATTATATGAGCTTTTCTCAAGACTCTTCCTTCCAAACCTCACCTCTTTCTTGAAGCCTCCCTCCACAGATGTTGACTTTCCTGATCTGCATCCTCCCTACACATATGGCCCTGTGCAGTGTTAAGAGTTTCCATATACAGGAGTGACTGTCATCAGTGGATATTCTGAATGTTGTTACTGTTTTTATTACTATTATCTTGGGCCAGCCTGGTGGCATAGAGGTTAAGTTTGCTCACTCCACCTTGGCAACTCAGCGTTTACAGTTCAGATCCCGGCCTGGACCTACATACTGCTCATCAAGCCATGCTGTAGCAGTGTCCCACATACAAAATAGAGGAAGATTGGCAACAGATGTTAGCTCAGGGCCAATCTTCCTCACCAAAAAAAAAAAAAAAAAATTATCAATCAGTTTATTACTATCATCTCTCTCTTAGCAGTAGATCAACTACTAACTTTTGTGGGGCCCAGAACAGAAGTACAAATGGAGACTTCACATCTTACACCTGTTTAAAAGTTGTAAATCAAGCCAACAAACTAAGTAAACTATGTTCCATAAGCCTACATTGACAGTAGTCAGAATGTATTTATTTACCTTTAGTTCTTTAAAAATTATTCTCTGAGGCCCTCTTTTGTTCTTTGTTTTAAGCATGATGTCAACTTGTACTCATTCGCAACATTAGATAAGAAAAAAAGTGAAGTGGAATTATATTAAAAGTGTACAAAATTTAATATATGTTATTAAAATCCAAGTTAAAATAAATGCAAAACGTAAAAAGTTAAAATTATTTTTCATATATGTCCAAAAAGTTATTTTATATAGTCAATGTATTAAAATTAAAAGGCAAAATATAAATTGTATAATTAGAGATATATTTTATATTAATTATATTGTAATAGAAACCAATAAATAAGAATATATTAAAATATGTAAATTAAGCTAATTCCGTTGTTTACTTTTTAAAAAATTCATCAACTCATAAATATTTTAGAAAACTAAAACTATTCACAATTCTAGCCTTCAATGTTCATCGAGTTGCAAATATAAATACAGCTGATCCTGATTATTTGCAGATTTGGTATTTGCAGATAGGCCTACTCCTGAAAACCTCTTTGCAACCTCAAAATCAATACGCGCGGTCTTTTTGCAGTCAATCCCAGACATGTACGGACCAGAGAACAGCGAAGATGTGAGCCTCCTGGGGTGCAAATTCCCAGCTGATATCAAACAGGCAGAGCTCTGTCTTCTTCTTTCAACCCTCACACTGTAAAACAAGTATCCTTTTTGCTCTCTATTTAGTGCCAAGTTTTTCTCATTTTTGTGCTTTTAGTTGGTGATGTCACTGTTTCAAATAGCTCTCAAGCCAGTACTGTCTAGTGTTCCTAAATCATTTGTCTTCTTAGTTCCTATTCAGAGGAAACATGTACCAGATAAGTTTTGTTGAGGCATGAGCAATAGAGCTTTCGGCCATGAGTTCAACGTTGATGAATCAAGAATATATATTAAATAAGGTATCTTTAAACAGAAACACACATAGAACAACATTATGTATTGATCTATTAACAAAAATGTGACCAGAGTCTGTTAGTCATATGGCCAAGGTTACTGGTTGAATAAATAGGCTAATGGTTTCGATAATTACTAGTATTGGAATCTAACTCTATTTTTCACCAAGGAGCAATGATTCAGTATTGGATAATTCAGTGTTCTGGACAACTTTATATAGAACATAGCTACTGCAGACGAATTTTCTAACATTTTGTTTTATTCAGCAAAAAACATGTAGGTGTTCTATGTGTTAAATGAGATGGGTGAACATCTATTATGGCTTTTGTGTAAATGATTTTTGGATTATGTAAAAAATTACATAGAGAAACTCTTAGTTCCCTTCCATTTAACTAAAGGTAACAGAAGACAGATTCTAGGTAACCATAGAAGAATAAAAATTCACCATTCTAAGGGCCAGACTGGTGGTGTAGCAGTGAAGTTTGCACGTTTCACTTCCGTGGCCAGGGGTTCACTGGTTCAGATCCCAGGCATAGACCTACACACCACTTATCAAACCATGCCGTGGCAGGCGTCCCAAATATAAAATAGAGGAAGGCAGGCACAGAAGTTAGCTCAGGGCTAATCTTCCTCGAAAAAAAATTTAATCATTCTATGATAAAGTAAATAAAAAATAACAAACCTCAACAAAAAATAAACCTCAACAAAATTATCTATTAGTAGCTATGAAATAAGAAAAGGGATTCAGCCTCTGCCACAAATTCAAAAGTGGTGGCCAAGGAAAGAAACAGCATAGTCTGACAAATTTCTTAATGCTAATACCACAGTCCAAAAGAAATACAGGGAAATAAGCCTGAGGCAATAATCATGAGAATTCCAACTACTGGCCCTTGATTTCAAGGGAAACAGGTCTTAACTATAGAATCCAAGAAATAACAGGAAAAATAAATGCCCACCATTTCCCAGGAAACCATTTTTTTTTTTTTAAAGATTTTATTATTTCCTTTTTCTCCCCAAAGCCCCCCGGTACATAGTTGTATATTCTTCATTGTGGGTCCTTCTAGTTGTGGCATGTGGGACGCTGCCTCAGCATGGTCTGATGAGCAGTGTCATGTCCGCGCCCAGGATTCGAATCAACGAAACACTGGGCTGCCTGCAGCGGAGCGCGCAAACTTAACCACTCAGCCACGGGGCCAGCCCCCCCAGGAAACCATTTTGAACTGGTGAACTATCACAACCCCAACATCCCTGCCTCCTGAAGTAAGATAAACCCACAACTGCGGAGGGAGGTGGGGATGAACTGTGGTATAGATATTTCACAAAATACCAGGGTCTAACTCTGATTCTCTCTTCCCGTTCACAATACCAGCACCCGTGGTACACTTGAGTTATAGGAAAGTGGACAGAAAGCAATACTCAACCTTACAATTACAGGTCAGAGGGGAATATAAATAACTGAGATGAAGTAGAAAAAATTTCAGGGAGGAGCCACCAACAAAACATCAAAGCGAAGAGTCATTCTGAATGGAGTTGATCATACTGGAGAGAAATTGGGTGGCATCTGCTGTCAGATTTTCAAACATAACTGGGATGTGCAGAGAAAATACAACTCCTTTATTTTGCCTATAACTAAGCTGGCCATTCCCACAATTACTCATGCAATGATTAGCTCAGGGGAAGGGGAACTCATAAGTATTCTATACAATTTAAAACTTCATCTAAGAGAAGAGATCTTAAAAGTTCTCATCACAAGAGAAAATTTTTCGTAACTATGTATGGTGATGAATGTTAATTAAACTTACGGTGGTGAGCATTTTTCAATATAGACAAAGATTGAATCATTATGTCACACACTTGAAACTAATACAATGTTGCATGTCAATTATGCCTCAGTTGAAAAAAATGCTTCATCAGATCCAAAATTGTAAAAGTCCCTTTCAGGTAGTGTTCAGTCTCTGGGATATAAATCTCATTTGGTCTCCCTCTTCCCATGAAGAGGAAAGAAGGTTGTGGTTTCTTGAAGGTATGGTAGCAGAGAGGCTTGACAACCTTTACATCTCCTGGTCTAGAGATGATCCCTCTTAGCTATTTTGGTACTGTGTGCCCTGCTAATGCTGGCAGCTTCTCGAAGTCTACAGTTGCTGTATCTATAACTCAGTGTCTCTGCACTTCAAGGCCAGTATAACCAGATGCCTGACTTGGCAGCTATTTTAATGCCCTTGTCTGTTAATACTACCATCTGTGTCATTTCCGGATCTGGTTCTATTGATTGATTTTTCTTCTGGCTATGGGTCATATTTTATGTTTCTTTGAATGCCTGGTTATTTTGATTGGATGCACACATCATGAATTTTATGTGTTTGGGCTTTGGACATTTTAATATTATTGACCTTTTTTTCTGGGATACAGTTAAGTTATTTAAAACCAGCTGGATCATGTTGAGGCTTGTTTTTCAGATGTGTAAGTCAGGTCCAGGGTAGCTTTTAGTCCATGACTAATTTGGCCCATTACTAAGCAATGCTCTTTTGAGGAATCTGTGTAATGTCTCATGTATCCGGATTTCTTTCCACTCTGGATGATGAAAATAGCAACTATTCCCAGCCCCAGTGTGAGCTCTGGAGATTGTTGCACCCACTAGTGCACATTGGTACTCAAAGATTCAAGGGCAACCCTCTGTAGATTGCCAGCACTCCCTATTTCTCTCTCCGTGAAGCTCTCTAGAACTTTCTTCTCTGGTGAGGTTGTCTACAAATTTTAGCTGCCTTGGCCTTCTCAAACTCCAAATTTTGTTTTATTAACTTGACCAGACTCCCAGGCTTTGTTCAGCCTTCCCCTCCCTGTGCTGGGTTTTGAAAAACTCCAGGTCATAGGTTGGGACAGTTACAGGGCTCATCTTCTTTTGTGTCCCATCTCTCAAGGATCTGTCTCCTGCAATGCCTGTTCCTGAAGATCTAAAAACAATTTCATATATTTTGCCTAGTTTCCTAATTGTTGAAGCAGGAAGTGTAAATTTGTTTCCCTATTCTGTCATAGCTGGCAGAGGAATTTAAGTGTTATTTCTAATTGTAGAATGAAACTTAATGTTCTCTAGAAAATGAATTTCAGGCCTCAGTGGGCAGATGAGGGAAGTAATGTTTGTTTTGTGGTTGTTTTCTCTTCCCCAGTTGGGTTTTTCTAGCTCCATAGAAATGGCAGCCTACTCTGTTTTCCCACAAGTCCATCTTTCTCATCGTTTATTTCTACTTCCTACAGTTACTGAAACATTCCATATGGATCACCGACCATACTAGATTGTGGTATTTTTCTGAAAATAAAATGACTCATCATTTTGGCATTGAATAAGAAAGACCTAAATGCTATCATTTGGGTCTGTCTTTTCTTTTGGTGATATTTGTTCATTGATTTGCTTCAGAAGTGCACTTGATGAACATTTTCAAAAGGAAATATGCCCTCCATCCTGAATATTCCATTTTAGAAGGATTAGACAGATAAAGTTTCTAAAATTGATTCTGATGCAATCCACAGTTGAGAATCATTTGTTTATTTTATTGGTTATCCTTTTAATGTTCTGTTGATCAGTACTCTATTTTTCAGAACTGTCTTTAAGAAGGAATTTCCGTAATATAATCACAAAAAGTGCTGATATTAGGGACTAAAAAATCATAAAATGTTCTCTTAGAGATCAAAGCATGATCATTTTGCATAATTTTTACATTAAATCCTTTCTTATTCTTATTTTGAAAATTAAGAAGTCTATTGCAGAATATCTATAATTATTCTTTTACCTGAACACTGGGAAACTAACCTTTCTCATATCAGACTGGATAACAGAGTTTATGAAAATTTAGATTGGTAAACAGCATTTCTTCACTTAAAATAAAGATCATGGAGGGTTCCTTTACTTGATGACACCTCACACATATAATGATTGCGTTATAGATTCATTTATTCATATAGGATATTACAGGCACTGGGCTTGGTGCTGCTGATATAGATTTGACTCAGACCTGATCCCTGCTAGCAGACAGCTAACAAATCAAGCAAGATCAGAGGATCGTTAGTGGAAGCAAATGGAGTTGAAGATGGCACTAGTGGCTGGCCCAGTCGTGCAATGGTTAAGTTCGCACGTTCCCCTTTGGGGCCCAGGGTTCGCCCGTCCGGATCCCGGGTACAGACATGGCACCACTTGGCACGCCATGATGTTCTAGGCATTCCACATATAAAGTAGAGGAAGATGGGCACGGATGTGAGCTCAGGGCCAGTCTTCCTCAGCAAAAAGAGGAGGATTGGCAGCAGTTAGCTCAGGGCTAATCTTCCTCAAAAAAATAAAAATAAAAAAGATGGCACTAGCGAAAAATATCATTTAACAACAAAAAAATTCAATTTAAAAAGTCTGCTTTGAGACAACTAACTTTTGAGATAACTTCTGTGTTATTCAGCACATTTTGGAGTCAAAAGAAAATTTTGTCAGAATGTCTGAATACAGCAACGACACCAGCATCATCAAACATGTTTATTTCAGATCTTTTCCAATACCTCTCAGATGTGCACTTTTTTTCCCCCCAGCAGCCACAGAGATGTTATAATTGGAAGAAAAATACTTTGCAATTACAGGTTTGAGTTGTTCGCTTCTGCGACAGGTATCCATTGTACTTGGTACTTGGTATGTACCTGGAACGCACAGGGAGATGCCTTCTGAAGAACTCAAAACTAATATTGCTCTCTTTTAAGCAATGGGCAGTAAGCCAAGGTAAAGATATGCAAAAATAACTTAAACAGACAAAAGGAACTCATGGGCCAGAGATTCCTCAATCACCTGATAGACTGTAATAATTTTTTCTTCAAATGTGTCAGTCAGAAGACGAGACTAGCTTGCCTCAAAGGAAGCAACAGAGAAATAAAGATCTCAGCATCCACCCCAAATCCATTCAGAAGATAAAACCTTAGCTAGCAAATTTTATAAGACTATCTTTTCAGTGAGATGAGCGTATTAAGCTATTAAACAATCCATTTACCTAATTCCTTCTACTCTGATTCTCTTTAAGCAACATTCTGATCATAATTTTGTTTTACATATAGGTGCGTCTTCAGTGAGAGAGTGTGTGGATCTTGTGGACCAAAATCCTTCTGCCTCTTGCACAGTTTTTTCTCATTATAAATTAATATATTTTCAATGTGTCTCAATAGGTAAGTTTTATGAGCTCAGTTGATATGAACCTTTGTCTAAGAAACGGGTCCACTTTTCATGAGAAGAGTATATTAAGTTTCTGAGCAAAAAGACTGAGAGACAAACCTGGTAAATTCACCTCAGCAAACAACACACACTGCTCAGTATGTCTAACAATATCCATCTTTCTACAGTCTTGAACAGTCAGGTAGAATGGTCAATGACGTTCTTTTTATTAATTCACGCTTACAATGTCCTGCTTAGTTTCGTTTAACGCAAGGGCCAAATTAAATACAGCTTTGCTTTCCAGCTGCTCCTTTAAAACAGAGTATGCAACTAGGCTCAGAGAGATGCCTTTAAATTGTGTCCCTTAAATGTTAATGGAGTGCTACAACAGAGATAAACCTTGGAAACATTATGTTAAGAGAAAGAAGCCAAGCACAAAAGGCCACATATTGTATGATTTCACGTGTATGAAATGCCCAAGATAAGCAAACCTATGGAGGCAGAAAGTAGATTAGCGTTTGCTAGAGTCCAGTGGGGGGCAAAGGGGGATGGAGGTATGAAGACTAATGGGTACAGAGTTTTGTGAGGGGTGATGATAACATTCTAGAATTATATGGTGATGATGGTTGTACGTCCTTATGAACACACTAAAAACCACTGAATTGTGCATTTTAAAAGGGCGGATTTTATGGTTTGTGAATTATATCTCAATTAAAAAAATGTTAATGGGAGCCATATCAGGGTTGTTGGATTTCAAGAGATTTTCCTTTTTAGTTTTTACATTTCTATACAGATTATTTATTTTAATGGTGAACAAAATCAGAAATGAGTGATAAAGCAACTTTCATTAGAAGCGGGGGAAAACTAGTTAAAACCAGGCCACTTAGAAATTTCAATATACATAACTGGCCAATACCACAAATGGCCTGAAAAAGTAAAAACTTTAAAACTCCATTTCAATTCTCTTCAGCTGGCATTGGTTCTTATCAGCAACACACTTGGTACAAAGTTGTGTAAATCCTTGGTCTGCCCCCATATGGAATAGTATATGCTGATCTAGATATTTATATGGGATTACTAAAATTTAAGGACTTATTTAGTCATCCATTTCTTCAATAAATATTTCTTAAGTAACGACTATATGACAAGAACTGTGTGAGATACAGAGATGAAACGCAGTATGAAGAAGCACTAGGTTCTTCCCCAAAATGTTCCTTATAAAAGGGTCAAAGATGAAGAAATCGATAGGAAAACCTACTGAATTGACCTGTCATAGCTTTCGCTAAAACTTTCTATTCTAAATGCAAATATTAAGGAAAATGAAGGATTTTTTTTTTTTTTACTTTTCTTCCCAACAGCCCTCAGTTTATACAGACACTGGAAGTAGATGTGGGAGATAAACCCGTTGGTGAATACTAACCTATTACAATGAGAGAGAATCTTGCAAGATGAGTTAGCACGTTCTGTGATATTAATCACAGAAACCAGGACACTGGTAATGTTCAGCAGTTAATTAACCATTTTCTGAACTTCACACATCTTGTCCCACACAGTTGGAAGAGGCCATCAAAATGATAATCTGTATCAGTCATTCCTCTCCACTTTGAGAGTTGCAGAACCTCTTTGAAAATCTGATTATATTACCTCCCTCCTTTCTAAAAAATGCATATAGGCATGTATAATTAAAAAATTGCATAAATTTCAAGGAGTTGGTATTTTTCTCGAAAACCATCCATGGATTCCTGAAGTATCATAGAGGTCTTAAGTTAAGAACAGCTCACTTACAAGAATACCTTATTAGTATCGATTAATACATTTTTAGTTAATGCATTCAATCCATTAAATGCATTATTATATATAAAATGCTTAGAAGAGTCTCTGTCTCACAGTAAGTAATCAATGAGTGTTAGAAAATTTTATTTCTATTGTAGTTATGTTGGGTTTCTCATGTACTAGACATTTTCTCAAATGCTAGACTCATAATAGCCAACATTTTCTGTATTTATTATAGGCCAGACATATATTTAATTTACTACTTCTAATTACCCTATATTGTACATGTTTTAATGCTTAGGGCTGTACAGATGAATAAACTGAATGTATACAAGTCATCTTGCCCAATCTCAGTAGGACTTGTACTCAAATCTAGTACTTCACTACCACTCAGTACTTCACTTCGTTGCCAGTAGTGAATTGGTTGGGCTTGTACTCAAATCTAGAACCTCACTACAACTCAGTGCTTCACTTCTTTACTAGTAGTGAAGTTGTAGGGCTTGTACTGAAATGTAGTACTAAACTACCACTCAGTACTTCACTTCATAATGAAGTGGTAGTGCTTGTACTCAAATCTTAGAACTTCTGATTCCAGAGCCCAGCTTTTCATTCCCTGTGATACATTCCTGTGGCTGGCTTCATGCAGCCCATTCAAAATTTGTCTGGGATGATTCAATTAGATCACCAAGGTGAAGATATATCTCTTATAGGAAGAATTTCAGTTAATATCAACTCAGATCAAAGCTACAACCAGAGAGAGGCAAAGTCCCCACTTGAAGGAAATGTCATAAATTTGCATTGGCGGTGAGCTCTAAGGGCTACCTTTTCAGAAAGTCAAGGAATATATAAATTATCATAAATATCCCTTGTCAAATGAACTCTCCGCGCTACTCACCTCACTAGAAAAGGCTGAATATTTCAATTCCCATAATTTTCACATTAAGAATTCTAGGGCACATTTGAAAGGTCACATAGTTTGCGAATGGAATGAGGCCTTGCACCTTGTTCTTGCCTTATTACAGTGTAAGTCAAAGGTAATACAGTCTAAAATATTCTTAGTTAAATCTCAGAGTGAGGCATTCAAAACCTAGAGAGATAATTAACACTCATTTTCCTTAAGAGTCAAGATAGGTTTTTTAAACTTAGATGTCTAATATGTCTTGGTTTAAAATATTTCTTAGATGAAAATGTATCTGAATCTTAAATGCTCAAATACTGAAAAAAAAGAGAGAGAGAGAGATCTATTTACATTTGAATCCTTAGGAAAGCAGGAAGATTTATGGAGGTATGTTCCTAATCAGACTATGTTCTAATCCAGTGATGAAAGTAAGGTACCAATGGAAAGATAACCTGGCTTATCAATCATACTCAGTCGAATATCCAAGAATCTGAAAAGTTAAGACTTTGGGATTTAAAAGTTTGGGCAAGAAAGGAATAGAAGCTTCTGTCTTGAGCAGAATTCTGCCTTTTGGAATTTCCAGTAGTTTTTTTCCTTACTATTAAAACAAACAATATCAGTGGAACTCCTCTTTTCTTTTATTTCATCCTACTCTCTGAAAAACATATTTGCAATCCCACCTATCCAACCAACCAAACTGTTTTTATGTTCACTTATTCCACCACACATTGCATTTTTAAATAGCCACTGGAACAAATACTTTTTCAAATAGCTATGTGAGATTCAAAAAGATAAACGAAGTTAAAATATGATGTGAATCCTAGAGAAATACCTCTGTATAGAAGTGTGTGGGGTAGGGGCAGGGAGAGGTCCTGAGAAGAAAAACAATGAATCCTCCCACTGGAATCCTGCTTGTCAAACACATTCGTTAGTTACAGAAAGCTGCCTGCCACCTGGGAGGGAGGTCAGCAGACAATGTGCTCTAGAGCCTCAAATTTCCTGGCATCCTTTCCCCCAGTTTCTATGCTGAGTTCTGCCTTGGGCAGAGTCTGAGCTGGACTGGAGAAGGATGGAGCAAGACTGCTGGAGCCACTTCTCTGAACTATTTCCATGATCTGATGGGCGTGTAAGTAGGTGAGTTGTCCTAAAAAGCTATTCGAGCTGCCAGAGTTCTCAAGACAAGAAAGACAGAGGCATAAGAAGGGGCCTGAAAATAAGGAACTAGATGCTTTTGTGGGGCAGAGAGACAAATAGAGATTGCCATATCCTACTTCTTCACCCTCTTCCCACCCAGTGTGCCATGGCGCTCTGGTGCGAGCCAAAGGGATCACAAATGTGCCCAGATACAGATCCCCTCAGCCCAGGGAGCAACTCGATGACATTTACCCCAGGGGATCACACAAAGATGATCATTTTCTATGAGCCCTATGGTGCAAAATAGATTGGGAAGCACTGCCCATATAACATATGGTCCACACCTTTATCGTAGCTCTAGATAATTTCTATTAATCAAGCACATTAACAGTGCATTCTGGGGACTTAAATTAACTGCTTGAGTCCTCATAGCAAGTTGCAAAGTATTTGTTAGCCTCATTTTATATATGAGGAAACAGAGGCCCATAAGTGTAAAGAAACATGCTGAAGGGCAGCAGGACAGAGCAGGGAACAGGGGAACTCAGGTTCATCTTATTCTAAATTCTGTGATTTTCCCACACTCGTCATAGACCCAACTCTAACCAACTGCTCTTAGAATCCTTTCTTCCCCCCTAAACTCTGAGCTTCTTCAGAAGAAGTAATGTGTCATATTCATAGTTGGCTACTTAGAGCCCGGCAAATACATCCATGTTCCTTAAATGTTGAGACTTGCCATGTGAAGCCACCAACCATTCAGAGAATAAAGTGTTTCCTATAGACAGACCAATGAGACATTTCCCTACTACACAGGCTGCAGGACTATTTCCCCATTCGTCCTCTCATCTAAGCTAGTAAAAGCACACGTTGCCATTTGCCCTGAAGTATTGCTCTATGCTGAAATCTGCTGAACAGGCTTCCCGTAGAGAGCATACAAAATGGAAGAACTTCTGCCAAGGACTTATGAAAGCCACGGAAAATGGAGTTATGGGTGTAACTGACAACGCCTTAAAGGAACACCCACAGACACTTCCAGCGATAAGCAAACGGCACAGCTGCACACCTGGATAAGATGTGGAAGCACCGTAAAAGGGAGAGAGAAAGAAACACAGACCCCAGGGAGCCATCTCAGAGAGAATGACAGGCTGCTGGTCGCCTTGCTGATTCCCGTGCCTCCCGCCGCGGTTGCTTTCTGCTGGACCCATTTCGGGTTCCGGACTCGTTGAACCGTGCCAAGGCCTTTGTGGACTTTGGTTTGTAACCCCTTGCATATTGAATGCTATGTTTGGTGTTAATTAATATGTTTTTATGATATTCATATGATTTAATGTGGGATAATGATTGAGTCTCTGTAAAGGAACGCCGGGATGTTACTGCCCTTCCAGACCTCAGTTGCTTGTGGAGAGATCCTTTGAACTTGACCCTAATAAATTCTGGCACTGTGAAAGGGGCAAAAGCGAGTGGAGAATCCATTGTTAACCGCTCATTACACTTCCCTTTCCATATAGTCACCCACCACCCTCACAAACACACACACACAGACACACTCACTCAACAGAAGAAAGCTATTCCTCTCCTCCATCCTGAATTTTACTGTATGGCTCTGCCCCAGGATGTGAAGCTTCTGGACCCCAGACAAAGGGACAATTCACAAATAAACAGCTCCTGAGAGAAAGTCCCATCACAGCAAAGCAAAATGAGCTCAGGTAAGAAATCCTGCAAAGATAGTACCTTATTTCAGCCAGGTGATAAAGGTAAGGCAAGACTCTAGGTCTTATCTACCTTCCTCTCTTGTAATTAGAATTAAATAGTGAGGTGGTTGTCAAGGAGATGCATATTAACGCGTTTATGTGCTTTGAAAAATGAACTCAGATATAGTCAGTCAGAAAATAACTCTGATTCAGCTGAATGGTTGACCAATAAGTCAACCAACCAATCATTGACCCATGGTCTTGGCTTTTTTTTTCTTTTGGATTAAAATATGAATATTTTCCATAAGCTGCATGAGGGAAATTTATGGTTCAAAGTTTTAAGGAAAATATATTTAACAAATATAAACAGGATGTTGGGAATTAGACATTACAATTTGTAATTATCAAGAATTTAATTAAGCTACTTCAGGGAATTGCTGCCTTGGCATCCATTTTGTTTGGCCAAGTGGCCTTCAGGGGCCTTAAACTGACATTGGCCCCTCATGCAAGCACATGCCTGAGATAACGGTCTGCAGAGTCACGAGTAAGTGTCAGGTCCTGATGTGACTTCCCCATGGCCCTTGTCATAAACACTCTTCCCTACCTCCCAGGGTCTTCCCCTTATGTGCCCCTTAGATAAGACTCCATCGAGCTTACCAAAACCCCACTCCTTTTGGTTTGAATTGACCAATTCAGTCTTAGCCCTGGGCCTCCAAAGTGCTCCACCTATAGACCCTGATAAAGGCAAGTGTCCTAGGTCCTGCCTCGCTCTCTGCCTGCACCCTTCCTTGACCTCCGCTTGTGACCCCTCAAAGCATGCCATGTGCTTCCTCCGGGACCTGTGAGTCATGAACTTCTCTAATTCAATTCCCAGTGGTCTTTTGTGGAACCTTGGCTCACCATCCAACACCCTGGGACTCTACTTAACAAATGTTAATTTAATAAAGTCTCAACAGCAAACAAAATTAGATGTCAATTTAAAGGTATGGAGGGGCAAACAGTTATTTTAAATAATATTTTATGAGATGTATAAACAAAAAAATGTGTAGACAACTTGCTTAGACCAACTCTGAAATTGTGTTTAGGTCTGAGAGCCACATTTTAAAAATGATGCTTACAGATGCCTTTTCAGAACACAGCACCCCTATCCTTCTTGGTTAAAGCGACTGAAGAATGTTTAGCTATTTACCTAAAGAAGAGCTGATCCTGATTATCTTACAGACTGTTTTTGAGGAAATGGAATTAATCTCCTTTCAAATTTTCTAGAAGACAGAACTAGAAGCTGTAGGTTAATTACTTTTAAGAAAGCAGATTTCAGCTTATTATAAGTTAGAACTCCCCAACCATTAGAGCTGTCCAAAAATGTAGTGGATTTCTGACTCCGAACATGTTTGAGCAAAGACTGGAGAAACACTCAGAGGCCAGAGAGTGGTAAGCTAGGTCATCTCTTGCTTGCGGGCATGAGAAAATGCAGCAGGTACAATGACTAGCTCATTTTGAACTTGGCCTTAAACCCTCCAGAAGGAAAGTAAATCAAACTCTTTTTTGTAATGGTCAGTTTTTCTGTCCTTTCTGATGATCCAGTCGTGGAGAATCAGTGACATCAGTTTTCTTTATCATTTGGCAATGCCTACAGGCAAATGAATTTGATATTATGAGATCCTTGTAGATGCCCCAAAGCAGGGGAGCTTGGGATTCAGTGACCTTTCCACTGCAAAGGAATTTCACAACAGGAAAGTACCAGGCGGCATCATTTCACAACTCTTTTTTTGTGTGTCATCAAAGAGATTTTCTGACTTCAGTTCTCTCCTGTTTGGGGTATGAGTGTTATTTATCCCACAAGCTTGAAACAAAAATTCACAGCCAACGTCTTCACAAGGAGCCTTTTGTTCACTCCAGCTATAAGTAAACTTTTTCTGGCTGCAAGTCCTTGACTGCCACCTCTGGAAACGTTGCCATCACTGGTCCTTATTTCCCCCTTCAGAGTCCCTGTTTCTGACTCCTTTAGTGTTTTCTTCTCTCAGAAGCTATTTCCACCATATTTTTTTATAAAACTGATGAAGGGAAAAGGAAAAGGATGAGAAAGCAGGAAGAGACAAGAAGAAAGTGAAAGTTATCTTCCATTTTTAAAAGGGTTCTTTATACTGAAAACCTAAGTCGTAAGTGTGTGCCCTTGAATGATGCTATAACTCCATTAGTTTTCGAGAATGGAGAAACTCCTGAGTGATTTTCTATGTTTGTACAAATAAATTCCATAATTCACATCTCTTCCTAACTGACTGGCTTAATTGGATGCATATCAGTGGGTATTTAAGTGCCACAGGACTGTGGAAGCTGATAAGTACATTTAGTCAATCAACAAATATTTATTGAACTCTCTGTAGCCATACTTTAGGCAGTAGGAATTGGGAAGCGAACGAATCTCTGTCATCATTGGGCTTATTTTCCAGTGGGCAGGTGCGCTAAATGTGTTTCATCACACAAAAAAATCAGTGCTGAAGTTTGGGAAAGAAGACATGGTGTAAGCAACTCCTGGTTCTTTGAAGTTAAATTATGCATACCTACTTACAGGTAAGGGCGAAATACTCACCTGCTTTACTTCTAGATTTTATTCTCATTTCCTCTCATTTTAGGGACTGAAGGTATGTTGTGGTTGGAAGAAAAAGCAAACTGGAATTGGATAAACTTAACTGTGAGTTTTCTTCATAATATATTAACGGTCAATCCACAGTGTTCCATTTTCCTTTTCCTTTAAGTGGGGATAATAGTAGGTACTTCACACAGTGATGAGGATTTAGTGAGATAAAATATGTAAAGAGCATCTTGGGAGTGGTCAATAAATGCTGCTTCTCATTCTTCTTTCCCTTACCTTCTTTTTCTTCCATTCTTTGCTACCATGAAAGGCAAACATGGAGATATGTTCAGCACTGAAGGTGGGGCCATCTGATGAGATTTCTTTCTTTTCCCTTCATATAAGCCCGATGAAGAACCCAAGAGACAAGAGAGCATGACATTCAACACAAAATAATAATTTAATTTTAAGTATTTCTTTTAACAGTTTTTTCTCAGCTCAACTTAAAGTTTGTGGGAGTTGTTTTTCATTTACAAGTCAGAAGGGCTCTAACTTTGACTGAATGCTCCTGTCTGCATACTTATTAGGATCACTAAGGCCCTGTCCCTAGGGATGACAAGGAGGGACCTGTTAGATTTTGATGATTAGGAATAGTTCTTTAATGAGAAGTATAGAAGGTGCTGTGTTGCAGTGGGCTGCCTGGTTCAAGGTCAAGCCCCCTCATGGCAGGCAGCATGAATCTAATAACTGGTCAATGTCGGGATAAAAAGGCCTTGCTCCCTTGATCAGAATTAAGCCTGGTCTTGAAGGACCATTCTAGGTGGGGTTGGCTAAGGCCATGTTGTGACTGCTTCACAGCTCAACTTCTCCTCTGCCTCATCCTGCTTCCCTTCTTCCACGGGTGTTGCTTGAGAGAATACACTCCAGTGAATTTCCTATACACTAATCGCCATCTCAGAGTTTGTTTTGCTGAGAAAGTGACCTGCAGCGAAATGTCATCTTTTCTGTCCCACTCTTTTCATGAGAGTCCTGCTCAGATCCATAATCTGGTGTCAATTCCATAACTCAGAATCACAAGGTAGTATATTTATATAACGGAATTCTGTACAGCCATCAGAACAAATAAATGATGGCTACCTAAAACAACCTGTATGAATCTCATGAACCTGTTATTGAAAGACAGAAGCCAGCCACAAAAGAGTATTTATACGATGCAAAGTAAAAACTGCATCATTATATAAAGTTAAAAAGCAGGAAAAACTAATTTAAAGTTATCAGAACACAAGAAAGTGATTACACTTGGAGGGAGAAGTAATGATTAGGAGTGAGCACGAGCGAGGTTTTATGGGGCTGGTAATGTTCTGTTTCTTGATCTGGCCGCTGGCAACACAAGTGTATTCAATTTGTGACTATTCATCAAACTGTAAATGACAACTTGTGCAGTTTCTGGTAGGTATATAACATTACAATAAAAATTTATTCAAAACAAAACAAAACAAAATGGGTGCACCTGATAACATAGCCTTTAGGGAAATAGACTCCAAAAATGTAAGGATAGACTGGCATTTTAAGAAACTCAGAATATTCTTGCTGCTTATCCTAAGCCAGGCAATAATCATAACAAACCTGAACAACAGGCAAGCATTCAGGGATAGATGGTTTCGTACACTGCAGAATTGTTTAAATATACTTCCTACAAAAATATTTCCTTCGTCTTCATGATCACAGATTATCATGGCCTGGCAGGTGATCACCGCTGAAATATTTCGAAGGCGCTTAAGATGGAGAAAAATCCAACAAACACCATTTGAATTCCGTTTAAAGAAAATTTCTCTCTGAAGAGCAGAAAAGCAAAGAGGGCAATTGATGGTAATTTATGACACGACAAAATCAATTAGCTTGTTATTGGATCAGCTTGCTTTTAGATTGAATGTGTTGAAGATAATAACACACTCAGTTAACTCCTTTCTATCTGTCCAGTATGGCAAGTAGAAGTCATGTAATGTCATGGCTCTGCAAGAATGAAAGTTTTAGCTAAGAGTTGTCTTTGTTAAGATGCTTCTCAGATGGGAAAAATAATTCACCATGAACTAGCCTAAGAAAAATTGGAAATTTATCTAAAGTACACTGGTATACCCAAGAGATTAAAAATATATGTATATTGGTGAACAACCAGACTTTAGGAAAAATGGGAACCAGGAGCTGGAACCAAGGCTCCTTTTCACACATTCTCTCTCTCACTCTCTCTTTCTTTCTTTCTCACTCTCATTCTCCTTCTCTCTTCTCCCCTCCCTCATTTTCCTTCTCTCTTTTCTAGAGGAGTCACCTCTGTTTTGTGCAATACTGTAAATTAGCACAGTGGATAGTCATGATTGAAGGAATAAAAAGAATGAGATCTATGACATTCTAAAGTACTTTGAAAATGCAGAAGTTTAGTCTCACATATTTCCATAGAAATTAATAAATAAAATAAATATATAAAACCCATTATGGCTTCTATATATACCCTAAAATTATTTAGATCATGAGTTATAATGATATTTTTGTTTCTTTGGATTTATTCCCATGCACAAAACCATACTCAATGAAATTTTAAAAAAATTGAGATATATTCAACACCTAGATGGGGCAAACCTCATATCCTTGACTTCCTAGGATGTATGAAAATGCATGACTAGAAGTTTGGGACATTTTTCCACCCTAGCAAACATCCACACTGATGCTTTTAAAATGTGCATTAGATAACCTCACCCCTCTCTCCATGTAACTCACAGTAATATCAAAGATCGTATAATGGCCTAGAAAGCCACCATTTCTCAACTGGGCTTCCCTGAATAAATTCAGCCTTGATGTTCTAAGGCATCCCTTGCATATAACAGATTTACTTATTTCTTATGCATCTGGAATGGTACTAGCTCTGGGCCATCCTAGAAATTATTGACAAAAAAAGTCACTCAAATCATTTTTATGTGCTATAATTCTCTTGCAGAGTTGAGAAAGGCTGCCAGCCTCTTGACTCTCCAACTGTGCTCTCCTTTACCTCTCTTAACTCATCATCTTCTGTTTTCCTCCTCCTTGCTCATCCTAATCCAGCCTTAAGGGTTGTCCTGCAATTCCACAAACAAGCTAGATGTGCTCTCACCTTAGGGCCTTTGAACTTGCTATTCCCTCTAGTTAGGATGCTCTCCCTCTTGATATCAGTATGGTTTGTTCCCCTTCCTCCTGCAGGCATATTCTCAGCAAGGCACGCCCCACTGTCCCCACTTCCACCCTCCCACACACATACAGGGTAACTCCTTTCTTGCTTTAATTTCTTAAAATCACATATCACACACTATATATTCTATTTTTGGACTGTCTGACTCCTCTCTTATATCAGAACAAAAGCCTAATGAGAGCAAGTCTTTAATAAATTGTCCCATTGCTATGTCTCCTAAAACTAAGCTCTCCATAGATATTTGTTGAATGAATGAATGAATTCTGATAGAAAACAGTCTTAATGGTTATGTTTTTTCCAGCATGTTGAAATAGAAAAAAAATGTTACCTAGACATCATGATTAACGTTATAGGTCAAATTATAGAATATCAGGTTCTCCACTGGCAGTGATGAGAATGATTCTGTTTCTAGAGAGAGATAGAACACATGGTTTTTCATGGGCTTTTACGATCTACTAGTTTTCTACAAAGGCGTAAGGAACTTCTCTGCATAAATCTCATTCATCAGATGCAGCATCCAGCATCCCTTTGCCAAGACTGCAAGCCTCTCCTGGTTCACTGACTCTCTTTGAGTCCGAAGTCAGGCTGTCCTCTCGGGTCCGTCTGCCCAGTAAACCCATGAAGCTAGGTTGTACATTCCCAGATTGCTGGAAACAGTATGGGGACTGCCACCTTCAGGGGCAACCAGGAAAAAGCATGCAATACCCTGTCTATTCTCAGATCTATAAACTTAAAGGCAGTTTCTATTCTCCTGGTAGCTACTCTTCAGAGTTGATCCCCAATGCATTGCATCCATGCCCTTGCGGAAGTCCCCTTCAATGATGAATCTGTGCATGGAAAGTAACAAACATGTCATTGTGAGAGTTCTGGGCCTAAGCCTTAAGAAGAGCTGGAAGTCTCTCTCTTTGTCTTCTTGGAAGGCTTGAGTTGCCGTGTTAGAAGCCCTGCTAACCTGCTGGAGAAAATATATTGAGACAGCACGAAGAGGAAGAGGTCCTGAGACTATCTGCAAAGAGAGAGAGACATGTACCCATTCCAGTATCCTAGCCTAGCTCAGCCCAGTCTTCTGGCTGCCCATCAGCAAAACGATCATGCGAGTGAACCATCTTGGGCATTTCAGCCCAGTTGAACCCCTAGATAATTTCAGCCCAGTCAACATCATATGGAACATAAAAACTATCCAGTGAACCCAGGCAACATAGAGAATCACGAGAGATTATGATTGATGATAAGTTGGTAGTTGTGTTAAGCCACCAATTTTGGGGTAGTTTGTTATACAGCAATAGAGAATTAAAGACTATTACAACCACTAATACCTCATACACCTAACTGAGTGAGGAAGATGAGGTATAGGGCCCTCCTTAAGGGACATATAGAATTATAAGGACATATAGGTCACCTGTCTCTGTCTCATTTCCCGCTTCTCAGCTTAGAAGAGGTGGAGGTAGCTGCAGAGAGGGTTGGGATGGTTATCTCAACAATGATTCTTCCCACGTCTTCCTGTCTTTCATCACAAGGAAGATTCTGAATTTGAAAACATGACTTCTTCTCTAACTATGTGACTGCTACTTTTGCTGACCATGGAGAAGTGCAGCCTTCCTATGTCATATCTCAGACAGGGATGGAGAACAATAAAAGTTTTTAAGTCTGAGTGTGGCAGGGCAACGTCATTAGCATCTTATAGATAATCCTGCCACATCTCTTTAGACTAGACACATGTCAAACCAAGTCCTCTTGGACTGACAAATTATTCTGACCGAGAAAGCTGCCCTCAGTTCTGACATCCTGGAGTGAACCAAATATTTGGATCATTCTATCACATATCCATTAGATGATATTACCAGCACAGACCGCACGTATCCTTAAGGTATAAAGTAAAATATAAAAAACAACCTTAAAACAAGAATTTGTCTTGATGTTTCAATAGCAGAACTGAAAGATTTCAGGATGATAGGCTCCACTCAGTAAGATTCCCAAGACAGCATCATTAAAGTTTAGCCCAAGTGGGCAATCAGGGAGTCAGAACTAGAATTTTGACTCTTTTTCTCAAATTTGCATTTGCTTTCTTTTATTTCACATCTAATTCTATAGGTTCTGAAATAGCTCTTCCAGCTGATTTTGTCTAAAAGGAAATAAATGTAACAATCTAATCTGCTCACATTCAAACTTGAATGCACAAACTCCTTTATAAAAAGATGTGTTAAATAATTCAATGAGTAGATTATTCTTACAATGAATTAAATAAATGGACGTGGTATATCTCTAATACCCTCGTGTAAAGCCTGTTTTAATTCTATAATCCCAACTGGATGCAACATACTTAAATGAGCACTATTAACTTGGATTTTTTCCTATTCTGTTTAGAAACATAATAACAGTTGAGAGACATTTATTAAGAAAACATCAACTCTATTTGCACATTCTTAAAGAGAATATTAGAAAAACAGAATTTTAATTTTCATGTGTATAATTTGTTAATATAATTAGAATGGAATACAATTAGGTACTTTCAGATCTTTCAGTGTTAATTAAAAAGCTAATAACTTGAATGGCTATAAATACTGAATTAGTGGGACTAATGCTCCAGGCAGTTAATCCTTTATTTGTCGTTTACTGAAGATCACTTAACTGGGATGCCATCTTTATGTCAGGGATCCCCTACCAATAAAACTTCACGTATAGTAAGGTCCCTAAATCTGAGATGGTATATCTCGGAACTTTTTGCCAATACACTGCACCCACTCTGGGGATTTTCTAACAGCCAGCAAACACTGCCTTGACTCAGTCCATTAAGGAATTTTACTGTCAGCAATTTTCCTGCCTCCCTAAACCCTAGTAGTGATTTCTAGGTTTTAGAGAAAGAATAAGTAGCTCCCCCACTAGAAAAATATAAGTGAAGGGCTCCAGCTCTATGGTTTCAGAAACTTATCAATATTGGGTTTAAATGGAAATAACATTTAAGAGTAGACAATATGAGAATCACAGCAATTAATATCAGCAATTGATGGAAATACATCAAGTAGTGTTTGATTTTTTTTTAAAGATTGGCACTGAACTAACATCTGTTGCTAATCTTCTCTTTTTCTTTTTCTCCTCAAAGCCCCCCAGTACAGAGCTGTATATTCTAGTTGTAGGTCCTTCTAGTTCTGCTATGTGGGACACTGCCTCAGCATAGCTTGATGAGCAGTGCCATGTCTGAGCCCAAGATCCAAACTAGCAAAACCCTGGGCCACCAAAGTGGAGGATTTGAACTTAACCACTCGGCCACAGGGCCAGCCCCTGCTTGATATTTTTTATAGTGATAAAATTCATGAGTACATAATCCTTAAAACAAAAGAAAATCTCATTAGTCACCTACGGAGGATGCTAGGGCACTAGCTCATTATTCTTAAGACTAGCAAATAAAGTGAAAGAATACAAAAAGATTTATCCTGACTTTATAAAACATCTCAGAGTACCTCCTCAGGTACTTTTCTGGGAGTAATACACAAATAACGAATGATAGAATTTCACCACTTCGCCAAACACAGTAAAAATGTATCTAAGCAGTAATCATCAATGGTTGCCAAAACCATTAAGTTAAAAGATGACGGAGCAATCTGAAAACACCTCAATCCACTGATCAATATTATATCTATCATTAACCTTTTGCTGCAACAAACTTGTTCAAAAAATCAAAAAACTCCGTAGCATACAACAGCATTTATTTCTTGGTTACAATACAATTGGGTCTGTCAGTCAGCTGATGTTAAGCTGACTTTAACTCCAAACTGTGAATTGGTTTCAGGTTTATTTCTTCTGACTTCGCAATGTGTGCCTGACATGAAAGAAGCAACCACTATTTGAAACACACAATGATCATGGCAGCAGGCAGGCGTTCCAGAAGGCTAAGCCAGACCTTGCAAACACATTTGATGCCTTGGCACAGATGTTGTGGATGTCATATCCATTTACACTCCATATGCTAAAGCAAGTCAAATGGCTAAGCTCAACACTGATGGAATGGAGAGGTGTACTCCTCTTGAGGGGTGGGGAGAAGGAAGCATGGGAAGGAGAGAGATTATTCATTAAATAATAATAGGACCCACTACAACATCCCCCAAAAAGAGAGCCAAGCAGATATTATGTGGCTACCGTATGTGATCAAATAAGAAGTAGGCAACCCGACCTCTGAAGTATTCTAACAAAGCCTCTTCATCAACCTATCAATCTACAGGAAACAGAGGGATCCCGGAAGATGTTAACATCGCAAGGAAGCTATTGACAAAATCTAGAATGTGGAAAGCACTACAGAGCAATGAATTGTTTTGTTCTACAAATTCTCTGTTTTGTTCTACAAATAAATTGAAAAAATAAAAGATTGGAGGTGTAACATACAGATTAAAAGATACTAACATAAATATCAGAGAAATACAATGTATTTGAACAAATCGAATGGAAAGAAACTATGGTCAAGGGGAGTGGGGAGGTCAAGGTAGGAGTAGGGAGGGATATAGATTAAATTTTTGTGGGTGATGAGTACATATTACATTATCCTATTCTCTCTATTCTTTGAGTTGTTTTAATTTTTCCATAACAAAAAATGCAAAGATAAGAAAGAGAAAAAGAAAGAAAGAAAAAGAATTTCTTCTTACCAAACAAAAGTTTATGTGGTTAAGAAGCAGATCCTTTTGGAGATGGTGTTCTCCTTGAATCTCCTCACTCATGCCCTGTACACAAGTCAAAATTTTTCGTCTCACTGTGATAACGGTGGCAAAAACTAAGGTCTCTCAGTATGCATTTCAAAGAGAAAAAGCTGTCAATTATAAAGCTTTTGTTCCCCCAGGAAATAAACAATAGATTCTAAGAACCTCTTCTCCTCTAAAATACCAAGAGAAGACTTCAAAAATAGATGTTTCAATTCTCCCAAAGAACGCCTCTTCATAAGCTCACCACTAGTCTTGTGGGCAGGGTACTTTATTTAGTTGGGTGAGCTGCTCCTTGGTACGGAAATCTCCTCAAATCCTTTTGTAGCCACAAGCTATTTGTTTCACGTCCAAGGAAACTGCTACTGACCAGTTATAGTCATGTTTTCAGAACTGAATGAGAATTGCTCATTTCGCTGAGAAAATATCAATTTTCTTTGAAATTATAATCAAGGTAACATAATTTTAGGAGCCACAAAGACAATGCAATTTCAAGAGAACCAGCATTTTAAAAAAGACCAGTTTTCAAATAGGGAGCTCACATTATCTTTCCCCAAAGAAAATAGGCCATGGGTACTTCTATGTGGTATTTCAACCCACTGCAATCTACCTGAAGGAAACCATTAATTCTTCCCAGCGTTTTAGAATAATAGCATGATGATGAGACCCCCAGAAAGCACTCAGAGGAAACATTGGTGGCAAGTGCCTGCTCCAGTTGTTTAATGTTTGTCAAACTTGAATTGCATTTGAAGGATACATTGCTGGTAATGGATTTCCAGTTCTGTTTCCACATGGGCAAAGCTTTGTAGCCATTACAACCTGTAGTTTATTACCTTACATTATGTATGAGATGATTTTTGTGAGCAGGTACACAAACACAAAGGAGAAAATACGAGAAAGCAATTTCTTTTATTGCTCAATATACAGCAGTTAGGAATGATTTGGAAATTTTTCAAAGAGCTCATTTTGGGAAATTCTTAGATATACTCAGGAGTGATTATTTTCTGCAGTGTTACTAAATAATTTGGAAATAGCTAAGATTGACATTAATTCCTAAGGGAGTTATGTCTAGTTGTGGAATTGACACAAAATGTCATAAAACACACATAAGATTTTTAATAAGAAGATCTTCAAGCCCTGTTTCTAACAATGATTAGCTGTGCGTGATTTGGGTCATATAATTTAACTTCTCTGGGCCTCAGTTTCCTCCTTTCAGAAAAGAAATAATACAGCCTGCCTCACATAATTGTAGTGAAGATTACATGAGTCTAGCTCATTAGTTACTAAAATGTAGATTCTCGGGGCCAGCCCGGGGGCACAGCAGTTAAGTCTGTACGTTCCGCTTCAGTGGCCTGGGGTTCACCAGTTCAGATCCTGGGTGCAGACGTGGCACTGCTCAGAAGGCCATGCTGTGGCAGTCATCTCACATATAAAGCAGAGGAAGATGGGCACAGATGTTAGCTCAGGGCCAGTCTTCCTCAGCAAAAAAAGAGGAGGATTGGCAGCAGATGTTAGCTCAGGGCTAATCTTCCTCAAAAAAACAAAAACAGAAAAAAAGGAGAAAAAAAAAAAGTAGATTCTCAAGATTTTGGGCCTAATCCAAATTATTAGACAAGAGCTAATAAGTGTAACTGAATTTTGTAAATTGAAAAGCATTACACGAATATAACCCAAAAGAACAACAGGGTTGTTTTATTTGTTTTGTAAAATTTGTTTTCAGATGTCTTGATAGGGGTTTGCCAAAGACTGTTATACAGGTTTTTTTCTTATTAGTGAAAAGACTGTGTGTCAAAACTGAAACCATTCTGTCTTTTTATCTTGATGCAGGATCAACCAGTTCCTGGAATCTTATTAAATAAGAGCTTGAACTTCTGGTGCAAGAAACAAAGAACTGTTATTACTGGTGATACGGAATGGCTTCAAAATAGTGGTATGTTTTGACATGTAAAATGCTGTTGATAAATTGCAAAACATGAAGGGAAATCTTACATATAAAATCTCTCCACCATAAAGTGAGCAACTAGCCTCATACACAAAGTGCCAGGGAAGCTGTGCCTTACTTTCTTTCTCTACCACTGGTTGACAGCCACACGATCTGTAATTTATGTACAAATGAGAATAAGGAGAGGGAATGTGTTAGTTCTTTACATTTTTGGCCCACAGTTGCCATTTTTAATCCAAAACACTCTCAAATCTGGCCAACTTTTCTCCACACTTTGGAAGAATCATTTTCTTTTGGCTGGAGACTCACTGTCAGGATTTTCAGGCCTGGAGAGAAGGTTTAGTTTACAAATTCAGAAAGGAGAAAGATCAAAAACTAGGCAAGAACAGAGGAGGTCTTGCGACCTTAGCTCCCCATGAAGTCACACTTCAAACTTCAGAATGAGAGCTAGCTGCACTGGGCAAAAAGGTTGATTTCCTTTCAGATGCGTGAAACAGTTCCCCAGTTAGAGAACACACTTCCAGCATCAATATATGTGTTCTTCAGCAATGTTTTGATCAGAGACTCCAGTATACTCTGTGCGAGCATACGTAAAAACACATTAGCAACAGCAAGAAAAGGCTAAAAGCCATGGGAACCGATTGAGGGTACCAGAATATGAAGAGGGAGCCAAGAATGTTGCCATGTCAGATGCCATCTCAGAACTCCATAACCTAAAGTGAAACAGCACAAGTCCTACCTCTATAATATCTTTCATTTCTATGAATTAAAAAGTCTAGTTACTGGGGCTGGCCCCATGGCCGAGTGGTTAAATTCACGTGCTCTGCTGCAGGCGGCCCAGTGTTTCATTGGTTCGAATCCTGGGCGAGGACATGGCACTGCTCATCAAACCACACTGAGGCAGCGTCTCACATGCCACAACTAGAAGGACCCACAACAGAGAATATACAACTATGTACCAGGGGCTTTGGAGAGAAAAAGGAGAAAAATAAATTCTTTAAAAAAAATTCTAGTTACTGACAGTTTTGAACAATTATGAGACTCCAGTAAAATGTTATTCTTTTATTTTCTAAACTTGTTAGGGTAGACTAGTCTCTGTTTTCTTCCATTTCTCTTCATAATAGAAATTTATTTCACTATAACACTTAGGCTACGAATTGTAGAGATTATGGTGTGGCAAAAATCACACGGATTTTAGAGTTATACGTAAGCTCAAAGCCCAGGCACTATTAAGCAATGAAGAATTAGTGTCTCTGAGCCTCAAATTTCAAATTTCTCATCAATTAAATGAAGATAGTAACATCTCAGAGAGTTATAAAATTGTTTTAAGAATTAAATAGACAGATATACACACATATAAGGTATACATAAAATTTTATATAAAATATTTGTATATTTTACACTTATATATACAGACAAATATATATGTATGTATGAGAGAGAGAGTGTTACATATATGCCTAGAGAGACAGAGAAAGTGACAAAGATACTTGAGAACTTAGCCCGGGGTCTGGGACATGATAAAACTTCCATAAATAGTATCTATCACTATTAGTTCTAGCATGCATTTATTCATTGCTCATTCACAAATATTTTTGAGTGGCATCTATATGGATGCTGGAGATAAAAAGTGTAAGTAAAGTGCTCAGTGCACTCAAAGAGTTTATTTTGTTGTGTAGAAAACATGCAAGTGACAAATTCAGAATAGTGCTTCAAAAGAGGTAAACAATGAAGCATAAGAGAATTATCTAATGCAATCTTAAGAGCTAAGGGAAACCTTCCTATATAAAATGGCATGTACAGTATGAAATACCCGAAGCAGACAAAGGAGGAACCAAGAGAAATAAGAGAGATGAGGGACGGATAGAGTCCTACATGGAGGGGACAATGAGGCAAAGAAAATAGCAATCAATCACCCTTTGTTAGAGAGCTTTCTATGGGTCCACACCATACTAAGTAATTTACATATGTCATTTAAACTTCAGGATCAGCAACCAATAATTATAGAACTGATACTCTGTCTACCTGATCCTAATGCATGGGCCGCTTACCATGATGCCATGGCATAGTTGGGTCTAGCATATCATGGAGTTGGAGCATGGAGTTGGATGAGTGGTAAGACTGGAAGGCTGGAAGAGAAAGGATGGAGACACCAATACCTTGAACGGCCTTGTCAGTGGGACTTCATGGAAGGGGAGAAAGTGCCTTAGACATGTGGTTTTGAAAAGACACTGGATGGCTTAGCACATGGAATTGGCTGGATTAGAGACAAACCTGGAGGAAAAGGAACCAATTAGAGGGTTGTTGCTGTAAGTCAGACAAGAGATAGTGGTGGGCCAAAATAAGACAGTGACAGAAATAATAGTAATATGTGGACAGATTCAAGAGGTTTCCAAAAAGTAGAATTGATAGAACGAAATTAATGATTAAATGAGGGGAACAGGAAGGAAGAGAAGAGCTTTTGGAGCTTGAGCAACTGGGCAGATTCACTGAGATAGAGAAGCAGGAGAAACAACTTTCAAAGTCAAAACCGTGTAAGATGTAAAGCGCTTAGTACATCAGAGCCATCAACACATGGCAGATTTTTTTTTTTCTCTTGCTCTATGTTTTTGGTTCTTTCTGCCTTTCTGAAGCTACTATCACATACATCCTGGTTCTAGTTTCACCATTTAACATTTTATCAAAGACAGATGTGTATTACAATTGTCATTATTCTCTCGGCAAAGAAAAGTCCTTATGGTAGGCATCTTTTAAACTGATCACTAAAGTGACAGATCTCATCATTGTCCTTTTATATGTATAAACATTTCCCACACAAGAGAAAATATCCCGTTTTAAAAATATATCTGTATTAATTTTAATATATTTCATATAAGCACTTTTCCCAAGCAAAGTGCATGCCACATGCAAGATTATAACATTAATGGTATGCGTAGTGTATGCCTCACACATAATGTGTGCTCAGTGAACTTGCGTCGAATGACTGATAGCTCTCAGTTCCACTGACCAGGCAGGTGCTCAAAACCCATCTCCTCCTAGCCAGAAGAGTGATGGATTGGCTACTTGTCTACAGAGTATTCAAAAACAGGACAAAGTGAAAGACAATATGAATTATTAAGTCTTCTCAAATCTAAAAGGCTGTGATGCCACTGCAGGAAATATCAAGAATCATGTGCCCCTCTGGCCATATAACCCCACAAAATCATTTTTTCACAAGTGAACCTGGAAAAAGAGAAACTAAAAGACACTCTGTAGGTAAAGCCTATAGATGTCTACAGATAAATCACAAGTCCTGGGTTACACAAAGCAGAAAGATTCAAGATCCTTTTATCAGTCCTGAGCATCTTCCATTACTATTTTTCCTTGAAGATATGGTTTATTCAGTTCTTACTCTAGATAGGCCCTATGCTAAGAGTGCAACATTCATTATCACACACTGCCCTCGTCCCAGAATTACTGACATCAGTTACTACTTGTATTTGACATACCAAAAAACAAAACAAAATATCTGAGAGTTAGAGAGAGAATAACTTTCCCAGTGTTCATATTTGAGAACTTTGATTCCTGTAGTTTTTTTGGTGTACTCTGTGACATATTTCAAAGAACCCTAAAATTACTGTAAATATCTGTGTTCTTGTTCCAATTCAAGTCACTTTTTATAAATGATAATTTGTAAAGGTTTTCTCTGAGTTCCAGCTTTCTCATTAGTAAGGTGAGACAATATCTGTTTACTTCAAAAGTTTGCTAGGAGATCAAAAATGATATGGTGTGTATAAGTACTTTGTCAATGGTAAGAAATGCTTACACATAGATGGGACCGTGACAGCGTTATTAGGGTACAGATTGAAGTTAACCCCAAACTGTAATCTAAATTAATAGGATCGCCACACAAGAAAGATTGACTGTGCCTCATTAAAGCATAAAATACAAAATATAGTACTTTCGGTTTTTGGTAAATCGTTATAATGGCTAATTTTTATTTGTTTGATAAAATTTATTAATGAATGAGACCAATAATTATAACTCAAAATAAAACCTGATAAAATTGAGACTGCCTTCTCCTATCCTATTTGAGATTGCTCTTTCATATAATATTATGTTCTAATAAAGCAGGAAACAAGGCCCATCTCGAAAATCCCATTCACAATGTAGACACATTCTAGGACAACTGCCGGCCATTCTATGTATTTTTCACTTTCAAAAATTCTCTTTCCCAGAAGGTAAGTTTTCCGTGAAATGAAATCGGAATTTGCTGGAAATATTTAATGAATCATCTGCTATGTTTCCCTAATAGTTGTGACCATACATCGTGCTACTTATGGTAAATAAAAGAAGGCCATGAGAATAAATTGATTACACACAGACACACACACCTATATTCGATAAAATCTGGATGAGTTGAATTTTCTATATGTTTCTTATTCAGATCAAAAACATAATACCTTATAGATAAGTCCAACACACCTTGGAGAAATCAAAATGGACCAAGGGGCCCAAATCCAGAGTGAGAACCAAACTCTTTATCTGTTTTTTGCAGGGCTTTATCTTACCATAAATTCATCTGCCAGTGTCTTTTAAACTTGCGAGCGAATGTAGGCATCTGGAGGTAACCATCAAACCCAAGCATTTTCTCATACAATCTTTGGTCAACACTTATCTATCATAATTCAGCAAAGAATTCTCATTATTTGCCAGATACACCAAAATGTACTTTCAGGAATCTTTTACCCAGTGGAAATAATTCTATCACCTTTGGAATGAGGCTTATCTGTTTACAAATTAGAAACATTCTTACTTAAGGTTCAGATAAGAATTGAGAGATTTAGCCCAATCTTTTTTTTTTTTTTGCCACTGAGGAAATGGAATTTCAGAAAAGTGATGTTTCTTATTCAAGAATAACTAAGAATCAATGCCTGAGCAGACAAACTTAGGTCTCTTTACTCTGGGTGTAACGCTCTTTGTACTAAAGCTCCGTGGCTTGGCTGTCCTCTTCCCTCATGCAGTGATAGTCTCATGGGAAAAAGAGAGAATGAACAATAAAAGAAGCAAGTAAATATAGTACTTACAAAATATAGTAATAATAAGCAACATTTACTAAGTTCTTACTGCATGCCAGGCGTTGTTCTAAGCACCTTTTTCATTATTTTGTACACTTTCCTCATAGCAGCCCAAGAGGTGGATACCATCAGTAACATTTATAGGTGAAAAAACCTGAGGCACAGAGAGACTAACTTGTTCAAGGTCACAGAACTAGGAAGCAGTGGAGTTAGAATTTAAGCCCAAGAAGAGAGAAAGGCACACAGCTATGAAGTGGAAGACCAGAATAAGGAGGAGCCAGACCCAAACACAGCTTGGTAGGCAAAGTCTTTGAGTCAGGAAAAAGCCGGATGCATCAAAAAAACTAAGAGAAGACTAGTGTGGCTGGAATATCATTTTTAAAAGGAGGGAAGGGTGACACTACATAACTAGGGAAATTGGCAAAGGGCAAATTATCCAGGGCCTTGAATGCCAGGAAGAAAAGGTTGAGTTTTTAAGCAGTGAAATGGAAAGCCATTGAAGATTTTTTTAAAGCAGATTTATAATACGATCTGAATTACATTTGTAACGTTCACTCTGGCTGAAAAATCCAGGTTGAGATTTGACAGTCATTTCTTTATTCATTCATTCGCTTAAACTGCAATTGCTAAGTCTGATTTTAGTGCACAACCTTACCCAAAATTTGCTTATCCCAGCGCAATATCCCTTATTCACCAAACCAAATATATATCCACTAATAGCAAAGGGTTATATCTAGAGGTTTCCCAATAATTCCTGAATCATAGCAGCTTGTACAACATTAGATACAGGTACTTGAATTATAAACTCAACTAGTTACCTCTATTAAATCAACCAAATGTTTTAAGGAAATACATTGTTCCCCCAGAATCAACTGGTTATTTTGACATCATGTCGTATTCCTTAGAATGTTAGTCTTCTTGCTTTGTATTTCCAGGTAAGAATATAAAAACTGTTGCAAAATGGTAAATATATGTTACTCTGACAGGAAGACGCCAGGCTCCAACAATGAGTAGTGCTTATAATATCACCTACAAAGATCACACTGAGATATAGTATAAAGCTAAGAGTTTTCAGTCTTGGTATAACTTTCATCTTATACACTTAGCAAATAGGCAAAAGCAACCAAAAATCACGGGTATTCTGAAATATCACATGTTTATCTCATGCTCTCCAACATTTCAATTGAACAAGCATTAAATATCTACCATGTACAAGGTACATTCTAAACCACTGTGGAAGAGACAAAAATAAATGGGATGCCTTCACGCTTCTAAATCTCCTTTAATGACATGAGGTCTTGATATAATGGAATTTTACTTCATGTTGATAGACAGTAACACCAAAAATGAGATTTTGCAGCAAACCTTTTGCAGAAACCTAAAAGTAGCTTGCCCAGTAAAACTGCACTGTGTCCCATTTGCTGAAGCAGGAGGATCTTCAAACATTCAAAATACTAAAAAAAAAGAAATTTCAGAGCCACAAGCGTATCGAAAGATCATTCATCCTTTTGTTCACCGAACCATGAGATCATAAAACTCTCTGAATAGAACGAGACCTCGAGGGCATCCAGTCCAATGCTTTCTGGCTTCACAGGAACCTAAGAATCACCTGGGGTGTTTTCAGTAACATAGATTTTCTGGCTCTGGCCGCTGGAGCAGGTCTGAGTGGAGCCAGGCATTTGTACAGTCTCAGATCATTCTGGTATATAACCAGGTTTGAGAACACAAATCTAGCCCAACTCTCAGATCTGTTATTTAAATATGGTGTGCGCTATCTTTCCTACCAAGTTGTCATTTGTTTTTTAGTCTCTGCTTATCTGTATGTGTGGTTATTTGTTAATATATGTCTCCAAAAATGACGTCGTAAGCTCCGTAAGGGTAGAGTCTAGGGCCGTTTTCTTCTCTATTTCATATATAGTACTTAGCTCAGATCTTGACATTTAGGAGACAGTCATTCAGGTTTGTTGAATGCATACTTGATTGAATGAAGTCCTTCATTAGTTTGACTTGAAGTCTCTTTCCGAAACACCCATTTATTGTGCCAGTTTTTAATAGTTCCAGGAAGCTTCGTAAGTCCATATTCCAGACACTGGGAATATAAACAGAAGTAAAGTATTCTCCCTTCTTTCAAGGCTCTTAATTATTTACCTAGAGAGAAAGATGCAGATACTTTTAATCAAAAATGGTAAGTGCAGGGGCTGGCCCCGTGGCCGAGTGGTTAAGTTCGTGTGCTCCGCTGCAGGCGGTCCAGTGTTTTGTTGGTTCGAATCCTGGGCGCGGACACGGCACTGCTCATCAGACCACGCTGAGGCAGCGTCCCACATGCCACAACTAGAAGGACCCACAATGAAGAATATACAACTATGTACTGGGGAGCTTTGGGGAGAAAAAGGACAAAAATAAAATCTTTAAAAAAAAATGGTAAGTGCAATGTCAAAGATAATATGGAATAAAGGTGGGAATTGAAGATGGCAACTAATCTAGCTGTCATGGAGGTAGAGGAAAGGAAGCAATGGATTTTAAGGAAGGCTTTTCAAGGGAAGTAATGCTAAGTTGAGTCTTGATGGCTTAGCACTTGAATTCTGGAATGTTCACACACCCTAAATCAAACAGAACAAATTAGGTTCCTCTTCTTTAGGTAGCCTTTTACACATATATAGAAGGTCTGTCTCTCAAACCTTCTCTAGGACAAATATCCAAGCTCCTACAATTATTTCTCACAAAAATATTGTATATTCCTTATTGATTTTGTTCCACAGCAAACTGATTTAAATATCCTGAATTGCATAATCTAAAGAAGACTCTAAGGGCACGAATACAGCACATGGCTTTCAAGTTCAAGAGCCATAGCTGAACTCGAAAGGCACCTATTTTGCTTATGAGTTACACAGTTTCTGTAGTTGCAGTGTGAGTTACAAATAAACAGCACTGATACGTAGATTATAAGCGAAACCCAAGCCTCTCCCCTCAGCATGCTAAATAAAACTGCAAGCTGAAAGCTGACCTGCACAAATGGGTTTAAAGTGAGAAACTGACAGTTGTTAGTTTTACCCTTGTGGCTAACTTCACAGGCTAACTTCCACAATTGACAGATATATAGGAACCATATAAATATCCCCAGGTAAGCAACGCTATCTAATAAGCCAGGGAAAGATGGCTGTGAGTTCATGTTGTCATAGAAACAATTCTTGCCTATTAAACCCATGAGAAGGCCAGAGAAGTGCGGACTTACCCGTTTGGTTAAGTATAACACATGGAAAAATGCTGAAATGTGAGATGGCAGAGATACTAGCTGTAATGGTAAAACACGACGCTCATTCTAAAAGATAATTTTTCCCTTATTTTCTAAAAGCATACACTTAGTAAGGTACCTCTCTACTCTTAAAAAAAAAAAAAGAACTTTTAAACTGGAAACGATAAATTCCATTTCTTCAAAGAGATTTGGGAAAATCTACTGAGCTCCTCCAAGAATTAAATCAATCTGAGATCACATCCATATACTGGAAAAGTACAGCCCCCAAGGTGATCAAACAAACCCAACAGCTGCTAGATGTCCATTAAAAGAGTGCGAGAAAGGCGCTTATTTGATGCATTTCTCCTGAGAGGTTTGTACCGAAAATGAGCCTAGGAATCACATTCTCTCCCGTAAAGTAACTCTGACAGGCCTCAGCCTGGGAATATACCTGTAATTAACAAATGAAAATGACTAAGCTCATTTCCTGGGCTTACTTCCTCCCACACTACCTTAGCTTGCCGGCCTACACCTGATAATTATCAGGCTTTTGAAAAAAGGGGATCTGAGATGAAGAGGGTGTATCAGTTGTTTGGCAAGGCATGAGCTTCTAAGTAGGTACATAGAACTAAAAGTGTAGATGATAATTCCTTGAGGGTAGTATTCCTTTGGCATAGGAAATAGCATATGGTAAACATTTTGTATATACTTATCGCTTAGTTATATTCACTAAAAAAATATGGTGGCTTCAGTCTCTAGTCTGGATAAACTGCTCATCTACCAAATGGCCATCCAGGCAATGGCCAAGAATAATACCATAACTTGTATCTAGGTCTTCACACTTTGACAAATGCCTTTTTATCTTATTATTAAAATTCACAATGTTTTCTTAGAAGGACTGTTCCCTCAGAATAAATTCCATAAAGTGAGAGGTTAGGTAGCTGTTATCTGAATTCTGAATTTTGTATTAGCAGATTAAAGAAAAGATATTCATGCTGCAAATGAAGTTCCAGATTATCAGAACTATAAAAGCACTCAGATGATTCTCTATAGACTATTGTTAATTAACCTATGGGGAATATTTTTTACAGTCACTACTGAAAATGAATATTTTGGGTTCCCCTGATCAAACAAATCCAACCAGTAATAGACACTATTTCTTAGGAAGGGATGTCTCAATTTAATGCTATTTTGCCTGATTATTATCAACAGAGTCAGAGAAACTTTCCTAGAGATAGTGATATTTGAGATAGGTATGGAAGAGTTCAAGGAAATGAGGCAGAGAGAAATGATTCTAGTCAGATGGCTAACACAGCAATTGTCAAAGTGCGTGGTCCCTGAACCAGCGGCATCAACAACACTTGGGAACTTAGTAGACAGGCACGTTCTTGGCCCCACCTCATACTTACTGAATCAGAATCTCTAGGGTGGGCCCAGCAATGTGTTTTAACAAGCTCTGCAGGTGAATTTCATGTATCCCAATATTGAGAACCACTGAGCTAGAAATTTGAAAGAAAATGCTATGTTTGAAGGCCCTCAAGTTCATAGTATGGCTCAACTTCAGACTAAGTGAGGATGGCGGTAAAGCTTGAGGATGAAAAAGTAGGCCAGACAGCAAGGTGCGTCACGTGCCCTCTTATGGAATGTGTACTGTGTCAATTAGGATGACGGAGAGCTCCTGAAACGTTTGTAAGCAGGGGATGAATAAGGAATTACCTGTTAAAATAACTCTAGGGGCAGTCTGAGAACTAGACTGAGTCCCTGACTGGATAAATTTGCCCAAGGAAACAAGGTAATAATTGGTTGGGAGATTAAAAGATGTCACCATAACCGAAGATTTCTAGAGGCTGGAAAAGGACTAACTCCAAATTAGGATGGGCTGAGGAGGGAGAAGACAAAGATCTCTCTTAGGCTTTCATCAGTGGATAGATGTTGAAGCTGCTAAAAGCACTTAAAATACCTAAGAGGTCCCTCTCTCTCTCTGTCTTATTTATATGCACATAAAAAAAATTAAACTGTGGGAGCAAATGAGAATCCTAGACAAACTATATAAGAGAGAAGAAAACTGAGGGGAAAAAAAGCCCTGAAATGGCTCAAAAGAACTTTCTGGGTCTGTTGGACAGTAAAAGAAACTTTAGTCTCTGATTTTTGTACCACCATGGACCTGGTCCTGTATTGTCTATCTACAAAAATCACTGGTTTAGTTGTAAACATATGGTTAACCAGGAAGAGCTAGAGTTTGCATAATTTTGAGAGAGATCTAGCTTTTTCAAAGGTAAAGGTAAAAAACCCCAAAACTATTAAATACTCTAAAGCAGGAATGCTTTAAAAAAATGTAATTTAACTTAATAAAAAATAGAGGGATTAAGAACATTTGCACAAAGCCCCTGAAGCTAAGGGAAAAAAACTAATTCAAAGGACAACTTTAAATATTGATAATTTGGCAAATAAAAAATTAATAATCATAAAAAGACAACTAGGGAAAGCCCTTTCTCCTCTCCTTCCACTGGCGCTCAACATCCCTCTGAAATTAGCACTGCCTACTTATAGAGCCTCTTCAATACCAATACCCCCCACACCTTCTTTTCAAAATCTAAGCTTTAGTAAATTTACTGAAGAAAGGAACTTTCCATTAAAAAGAAGTCCGTTTATAATAAGAATTTATTTCCATAATGTCACTTGGTCCTAGGGAGGGTAGGAAGGACACCATGGAGCTGTCAGTGGAACTACCACCAGACTCACAAACCAGAAGACACTGTGGGGGGGGGGAGGGGTGCGGGGGAGAGGAAGTTACACACAGGGCTCACCTTAATCCTCATGTTGGCCTATCTGGCAGATGATGTCGTTTTTTGTTGTTGTTTTTTGCAAGCAAATCATCTTGTGGAAAAACTGTGCAATCTTACCAAAACACATTTTTGCCTCTGATCCTCTTAGCTGCCTTCCCATCTCCCAACCCCCTCCACCCGACAGCTTCTAAAGGACACACACACATTTTAGGGTAAGGAGAGGAGGGGCTGTAAGATGCGTTCTTTCTTTCCACTAAATGTCTCTCCTCCCTCTCCAAATTATGGATAATGAGGCCAGAAGTGTCATTACTGAAGGAGTTTGGAAAGGTAATCACTGAAATAATCTCCAAAATAGTGGTGACTGGAGTGCAACAAAACTCACTTTACAGCCGTCAGAGCCACTTGGAACGTGATAAACATCTTGTGTTTGCAAACCCAGACGCTGCACCAGAGGAAGTTCCATGTTAGCAAATTACCACGAGAACCCGCTACCTTCAACTCGTTTTGATTTCATAATGAGAAATCCCATTAAACAGGAATAACTTTAAGCTGCAACTGTTAAAGTTTCGAAGGGGGTGGGCGATGGAAGAAAGATGGCAGGAAGGCTCGAGGAAGTTTCTCTGGGATCCTGTCTTTGGAAGCCTGTGATTGGCAGTCAGCTCCACCTTCACTTGTTCCCGTTGATCCCTGGAGGGTTGAAGTTTAAGGGAACATTCACCTGTTCTCAGATTAAAGCAATTCGCTTTGGGACTGCAGGTGAAGACTACGCGGAGAACGGACATTTCTAAAACTTAGGCACAAACGTCCTTGGACTATATAAACCCCACTCCCAACTCTGATCCTTTCGTTCTCAGCGGCAGAGAACAATTTCTCTTTTCCGACTGCCTCTGCACCTAGCGCCTGGCATCACGAACGCGATGTTTCCCCTCCACCTTTGACCTAGAGGCCCTAGGCTCTGCCGCCACTTCTCCCCATCCCTTTGTGACGTAAGTGGCCCCGGGGACCCTAGTGCTGGTGGCTCACAAAGGCAGGTGTAAAACGCAAGAGCACTCAGTGCTCTGGGTGCTTCAGGCTGGCTTGGGCTCAAGTCCTGCTGCTCCAACCCCAATGGCCCCCGGAAGTGAGCTTTGACACCTCCATCATTCACCATGGCCAGCCAGTTATGCTTCCCTGTCGCTCCCCACCTCTCGTCCTCAAAACCCTTGAAGCCACACTTCGGAGTTCAACTGGGCCTCTGTGTGGCGATCCAGCGCAGCGACGGACGGATCCACCACGCTGTGGTGACCGAGATCAAAAGAGAAAATGCTTGGGTCGCCGTAGAGTGGGTTGAAAAAGGAGTCAAAAAAGGCAAGAAGGTTGATCTAGAGACCATATTCCTACTGAATCCAGCTCTGGTTTCTGTTGAACAGCCCCCACCGTCCAGGTCATTGCCCTCCTTGTCTCTAGGGCCCTCTTCGGCCATCGGGGACCAGCGCAAAGCCACGCGGTGGATTGCAACCATCCCCCAGAAAAACGAAACGCCCTCAGGGGACAGCCTGACTGTGAGAGTCCCCAGCAATCCTTGCCTGATGAAGCAGAAAAAGTCTCCCTGCCTTCGGGAAGTTGAGAAACTGCAAAAGCAGCGGGAGAAGCGCAGGCAGCTGCAGATGGAGATCAGAGCCCAACGTGCCCTCAGAGTCAACACGGGAAACCCCAACTACGAGATGTTGCGCATGATCGAAGAGTACCGCAGGCACCTGGACCTCAGCAAGGTGTCCCTCCTGGAACCGCGGGAAGACCATCGCATCTGCGTCTGCGTGAGAAAGCGGCCTCTCAGCCAGCAAGAGACCACCATGAAGGACCTGGATATCATCACCATCCCCTCCAACAACGTGGTCATGGTACACGAGTCCAAGCAAAAGGTGGACCTCACTCGCTACCTGGAGAACCAGATCTTTTGCTTCGATCATGCCTTCGATGACACCGCCTCCAACGAGTTAGTGTACCAGTTCACTGCCCAGCCACTGGTGGAGTCCATCTTCCGTAAGGGCATGGCCACCTGCTTTGCCTATGGGCAGACGGGCAGTGGGAAAACGCATACGATGGGCGGAACTTTTTCTGGAAGGGACCAAGATTGTTCTAAAGGCATTTATGCCCTGGTGGCGCAGGATGTCTTCTTCCTACTCAAAACCTTGACTTATGAGAAGCTAGACCTCAAAGTCTATGGGAGCTTTTTTGAGATTTACGGGGGCAAGGTGTATGATTTGTTGAACTGGAAGAAGAAGTTGCAAGTCCTTGAGGATGGCAATCAGCAAATCCAGGTGGTCGGGCTACAGGAACAGGAGGTATGTTGTGTGGAGGACGTGCTGCACCTCGTGGAACTAGGGAACAGCTGCCGGACTTCAGGACAGACCTCTGTCAACGCCCACTCTTCCAGGAGCCACGCCATCTTCCAGATCATTCTAAAGTCGCGAGGGAAACTGCACGGCAAGTTTTCCCTCGTTGACTTAGCTGGGAACGAAAGGGGAGCAGACACTGCCAAGGCCAACCGGAAAAGGCAGCTGGAAGGGGCGGAGATCAATAAGAGTCTCCTGGCTCTCAAAGAATGCATTCGGGCTTTGGGTCAGCACAAGTCCCATACCCCATTCAGAGCCAGCAAACTCACACAGGTGCTCCGGGACTCCTTCATAGGCCAGAACTCCTCCACTTGCATGATTGCTACTATTTCTCCAGGGATGACCTCTTGCGAAAACACCCTCAACACTTTAAGATATGCAAATAGAGTAAAAGAATTAACTCTTGATTTAAGGCCCCACCATCGTTGTCTCTATCCAGTTGGACAGGAGGTGCCTAAGATGTTGGAAAAACACATTAGAAATTCAGAAATGTCCTTTCAGAGGGATAAATTTATTGAAAGACCTTGTATACAGACTGAGGAGGAGGAAGAGACTAAAGAAATGAAACCAGTAGCCACTCCATTAATGGAGGATACAACGAGTTCTGGGAGGAAATCAAGCCAATGGCCAGGGACCAACATCCAGGACACAGCCGATGCGGTAAACTATGATGTTGATCTTTGCATTGCCCAGTTATTGTCCATTTTGGAGCAGAAAGTAGATATTCTGGCTGAGATTCAAAAGAAACTGAAATTATTACGAGCTGACTTCCAAAAGAAGAGCAAGTCTAGTGAAGCCACTGGCAAGGGATCAGACCTGAAATGATGAATACAGGGCTACAGTTCTTACCTCTCTTACAAAGAAAAATTGTCCAAATTATCTAGATATAAAGGTCTTCCTGGAAAGCTTAAAACATCTTAAAATACGCTTGTCAGAAATGTCCTCTTTCTTCTTCCTCTGTATTTCTGTAGTTTTCATTCTTTAGGACAGTAGTTCTCAAATGGGAACCATTTTGCCTCCCAGGGACATTTGACAATGTGTGGAAACTTTTTCAGTTGTCAAAACTGGATGTGAGGGAGGCCGTGATACTGACATGTAGTGAGCAGAGGGATACAGATGCTGTTAAACATCCTACAATGTATTGGGCATCCTCTTGCAACAAATAATTGTGTGGTTGAAACATCAATAGTACCGAGGTTGAGAAACCCTGCTATACAAGAAACTAGCTGTGATGAAACCAGATACTCTAAATTTGTGGCTAGGAGGGCAAAAAATACTGTGGATTAAAGGGACTAGAGTTGGAACACACCATGGAGTGCACAAAACTGTGACCTTGCTAAATTATCTGCTGAGTTTTTGTCTCTTTTCAACTGATTTATTTCTCCCCCACTCTTTTCTTTTCTGAGAAAGAGTTGCTCTGAGCTAACGTCTGTTGCCAGTCTTCCTCTTTCTTTTTTTTACTTCCTAAAGCCCCAGTACATAGTTGTATATCCTGGTTGTAATACCTTCTAGTTCTTCTCTGTGAACTGCTGCCACAGCCTGACAGATGAGTGGTGTGGTTCCATGCCCAGAAATTGAAGCCTGCCCTGCTGAAGTGGAGCACACCAAACTTCAACTGCTAGGCCATCAGGGCTGGCTCTGTTTTTTCCCTTTTGAATATTGTTTTATGCACGCACAGCTTCAGTTAGCAAATACTTGAAGGAGGATTTACACACAGGGTTTATATCTTACTTCTCTGTGGTCCCCTTTCTCCAAACTCAGTCCTACTGGCTTTAGTAGGCCTGACCTTCAATCTTGGACACTGATGAGACTGTGGCCCTGAGAGACTGCAACAATATTTACTTGGCTACTGTTTTGTTTGGGCTTACTGTTCAGGACCAAGAATCAGCAAATGCTCCAAGGGGAAAAAGCAGCAGTGTATGTAATGACAATCTCAGTGTATTTCTCTTTTCTCCGTGGTTTTTTTTTTTTTTTTAAATAGCTTTGGGTTTTAGCATATTCACAGAGTTGTGCATCCATCACCACAATCAATTTGAAAACGTTTCATTTCAACAAAAAGAAATCTTGCACTCCTTAGGCATCATCCGTAAAACCCCCTATCCCTTAGCCTTAGGCAATCACTAATCTACCTTCTGTCTCTATAGCTCTCTGCAATTTTGACCTTTTAAGTCCTGATTGCCTTTTCGTTCTTTGAGCCTTCCTGTGATATTTTATTCAACTTGGTTATGCCCTTAATAAGATAACTTGTTACTCTATCTTGATAATACTATATTTGTTGACATAAATAACATAAATAATGGTTTTATACATGACTTTGTAGATGAACTACATATTGATAAAATTTCTTGTAATAAATCCTAATGAATCTCAACCAAATTAAGGAGATTTTTATTCTGTGTTGAAACTTAGCAAGTAAGGGAGAGCAGCATGTCAATACAGGTAACTAATGGTACTCATCATTGGAAAGTGGATACAGAGACTACAGGACAATGTTGAATGCTTCATTTGCCCCCTGGAGAGATAGATATTGGTTATCAGTGGGCTTTTATCTAATTTTTGCTTATCTATTGCAGGTTTGGAAATTGAGGAAAAAATGAAGGAAAGTGCTGAGAGCAATTCACCTACAGATTTTCTTAACTCTTCCTTTCGAAGGGCTGTGCAAACAAATCTATTCATGTTTGTGTGTGTGTGTACACATGTACACACATATATACAATTGTAAATTTTTCCCATGGATTCTTACATACGCATCTGCAGAACACAGCTTAAAATCTCTCCTTCAGTAAAAACTCGCTTGCTAACTAGTCTTCGTATAATTGCTGCTGTTGAGTTGCCATTCTTCTTTAACAAGTACATTAATATTTTCACTGATGTTAATTTTTTCTCAGAATATACATGGTACTTGAAATGATCTCAAAACACATAGCATAGGGGGCCGGCTCCGTGGCTGAGTGGTTAAGTTCACGCACGCCACTGTGGCGGCCCAGGGTTCAGATCCTGGGCGCGGACATGGCACCGCTCGTCAGGCCACGTTGAGGCGGCGTCCCACATCCCACAACTAGAAGGACCTGCAACTAAGATATACAACTATGTACAGGGCGGGTTGGGGAGATAAAGTAGAAAAAAAAATAACGAGATTGGCAACAGTTGTAAGCTCAGGTGCCAATCTTTAAAACAATTTAAAAAAAACACATAGCATAAAATTTAATATGAATGTCAGAAAATAAGATATTATGTAAATGAAAAACTTAGAAAATAAATTAATTGGGGTCCACTAAAAGAGAATTGCTGACAGTTCACACAGATGCCCTGAAGTTAAAAAAAAAAAAGGATTGTAAAGTAAATTAATGCTTTAACAAGATTGTTTGTAAAATGTCAGGGCTCCTAAAGAGAGAAAAATAAATACTTTCACTACTTTGGAAACATCCATTGGCATACAAAAAGTTGACATGCTAATTACAATCTATGCTTATCTATTAATTAAAGTAGCTTTTCTCCATTCCTGTAGCCGACAAATTTATTTTCAATTGCTGCATGAACTTGCAATTAATACAACTGCTTTTAAAATACTGAATTTAAGATTTCATAATTCAAATTCTCCTTCCCTCAATTAATCTGGGATAGTAAGGTTTAACACTATTATTACCTTTTTCAGTAAAATTATTTTTAATAATCTACGTAATAAAACAGTATGAGAGTCTTAGATAAATATTTATATGCTGGTTAAATGAATGAATGAATTATTTTTTCTTTGCAATTAAATTACTGATTTAAAATATCATTCTAATAACAGAAATGCAGTGTCTAGTATGTGCCCCTTAAGAAAGAAAGGTCAAAATTGTCTGTTGTTCAAAGTGTAGAATATTATCTTCAAGGCAAACCTGTCATTTATGAAATATTTGTGTAATTCTTTTTATTCTCAAAAAGAGCAACTGCTGATAGAAAATCTTAACACATCATTTTTTTGAAATCTGGTTTTTTTTTTCCTATTGAAGGCATTTCCTTTCTAATCTTAAATAAAAGTGATCTCAGAAATTTAAAAGAATAAAAAGGACAGAAGGTTTTAATGTCTTAAAGAAGATATTGAACCAAATCCATAATTGAGGGAAAAAAATCAGACAGACCCAGGCAGCCTTCTGTAATCATGTGTTTGGAGCGATGCTGAACGTGAATGAAGCTGTCTACCACTCAGAGCTAGAACGCAAGGGCTTGAAGGGTGACGAAGGAAATGAATGGAATAATTGGGAGGGCAAAAATGGGAGAAATCATCAAAGCAACAAGTACAAATGGTTTTACTCTGAAATAATTGAAAATAAAAGTTATGACATGGTACAATTAATATACCATGCTCAGGTTCTATTTGTCATGAGGCGTGTGGGGACCAGAACAAGAAGGCTACATTGGTCCACACTAGTGAATCTAAGTTGTTAATCTTATGTGGACCCTCTGGACAGGGTTCTAAATGCCAAGATTGAAACCAGATGCACTAAGTGAGCAACAATGTCAGATTTCGAGTCAGATATTTCACATCTGATTTAAAGCTTTGCCACCTAATAGCTATGTGATTTAGACCAGTTATTTGACCCTCTATATTCTTCATTTTCAAATCTGTTTAAAAAAAATGAGAGTCTAAAAATACAACACTAATCTCACAGAGTGATTTCAGAGAATCAACATAAAAAGTTTCAAAAAAATAAGGTTTTATTGATAATCTTCTACGTACTAGATGCTAAAGACAGACGCAGGGATATTTAATTGTTCCTACTTTCAAGGAGCTTATCATTTAAATGAGGAGACAAAGCCTCATACAGTTGAGAAATATATACAAAGTATGTTATCCTGGTATAAAAAGTGCTATGGGAATATAGAAGTTGACAGTTAATTTAGCCAAAGGGGCAGGGGAAAACTTCAAAAAAATGATCCATTCATAAGTCTGGAATGATGAAGGAGGAATCTGATAGACCTAAAATGAAAGGACAGACATTCAAAGCAGTAAGCAGGCTGACTTTTCTGGTGTAAGTAAAGAAAAACCAGCCAGAAGCTGGCTCAACATTGTCTTTCTCAATAAAATTTACACTCCTTGAGGGCAGGAGCAATGTCTTACTCAGTTTATATCATTAGCATCTCACGTGATCCCTGACACTTTATATAGACTCAACACTCTTGTGGGGATATTTCTATTTCCCATCAATTTCACCTACTTAAGAGTAGGAGAAAGAGTATAGCTGTCTTTGTCTTTTAAAAAAATCAATCTATTTTGAAAAGTGATTCTGCTCAACAGCAAGAAGTAAAATTTTCTTGTGGGCAATCGTCACAAGTGAATGCCTAGACTGTGGCATTTGTTTGTGTTGGCCAACAGTAGGTATAAGGAAGGAGTCATATCTTCACACTGGCACCCACCTGGCCTCAGCTGTCCAACCTGACCTCTAGCAAGAAACTCCATGGCACACTTGCCAGTGCTGTCATTTTTCTTAGCCACAGGGCTCCTCCAGGTCTTTTGGCATCCACTGTTACATCTCTGCCACAGTCAGTCCTACAGGAAAACATTTGGCACTTAGCTGCCACCTTCCAGAGACCTGCCCTGAAGCTCGTTAGGTTTGGATTCAGCCATTACTTGGCCACATGCAGCTCTCTCTACACTTGTAGAGGAGTTGTCAGCATCTAGGAACCCAACCAAGGATCTGAACATAGGTTATCTCGCTCCTTGGGTCTTTAAGTCATTGCTGGGTTTTACCACTACCCTTTAGGATATGGCTCAAAGGGAAGAGGACACAGATCACACCTGTCCCTCTCTTATCCCTCTTGTGTCCTCTCCCCTTCAATAGCCCTTGGGATCTTATTTGGGCAGGCGGGCAGGTATGCAGGAAAAACTCTTGTTTATGGAATAAACTTTATGTCATGAGTCCTACAAGTCTGTATCTTAGAAAACCAAAAACTCGTCCTCCTGCACTTCTGAAAGCCTTTTCTCGCAAGACCATGGTCTCTTCTGTCAGTTCCAAAAGTCTACTTTAATACTCAAAAATAGAATATGGACCCATGTCTTTTCTCTTGAATTTCTGTTAATAAACCTCTCCTAAAAGATGTAATCCCATAATTTCCTATCTGCTAAGGTAGAGACTGAGGATACAAGAAAATGTGTTCGAAGGGTGAGAGCAATGAAGGAGAAGGTATAGATCTGTGAGTCAGTAATTCAATATATGCCCACACATGCCCTTTGCTTCATCAGAAATAAAGGACTGAGAGAGGAGACAAAGTTATTCTTATTGACTCCCATGTCCCTAGCACCTGAAACATAGGGGAAAATAAATATTTGTTGAATGATGAATTTTACATAAGGTGGCTCAAATATTTCCCACCAACACAATCATCCAGAAAATTATCCAGAGAGAAAAGGATCAGAGGTGGAAATCTGATAACATGAATATTTAAGGAACAGGAGAGTGGAAAACTGTCAGCGAAGGAGGATAAGAAAGAGAGGTCAGAAATGTAGAAGAAAAACCAGAAAAAAAAAAGTGGAACAGAAATCACGAGAGGAGAGATTTAAAGGGAGAGAGTAGTTTATTACTTTTAAAAAGAAAGCAATTATTGAATAGAATAAAGACAAGAGTAGGTTGGTGGGTTTTGACAATTTGTAGGTCATTAATAACATTTGTGAGATCAGCTTGAGTGACATGAGTGGTCCAGAAGGCATTCTGCAATGGGCTGAGGAGTCAGAGAGCAGCCTGAACAATGAGCGTAAAAGTGTTTCATAAATCCTCAACCACTTTACAAACACAATTTTGATATACAGCTTGTTAGATTCAGGGCCTGGCTGTTGCTCATTCACCAAACTTTCTGAATTCATTTATTTTATTTTGGCATCAGGCAGAACCTTCCTAGGGCTTCTGCAGCGTGTGTTACAATCAGTGGAGAACTTAAGGAAAGAGATGTGAAATTGTAGCATCTTCTTGTACTTTAAACTAATCTTCATCCATAATATGCCCTAGGTGTAAAAAATACACACTATCATTAACAATCTCCTAACATTCTCCATGGTTTCTCCCAGGTCATCGTCCTGCTGCCAACAGCTTAGCAACTTCTCCTCAGCTTCTTGAAAACTTCTGATTTGTTTATGCAAATTGATATAAATTTGAATATGGCCTTGACTCCAGCCATGAGGTTTGGAATACAGTCCGTCACTTGGCCATCCCTCAGAACTGGACCCAACTGCATTACTTTCAATATCTCTTCTTTCTTGGCTTCTCTGTCTCTGATTTCCATTTTGTATAGATTCCCCGTCAATCAAGTCAGCTTACTAGACATTACATGGACTTAAACTATAATTAATCTTACTCCTAGAGGCTTCTTTCTCTGACCTGAGCCCATATTCCTCAAATAACCTTATTCTAACTCTCTTTGGAATGACACCTACATGTCAAAACATCGCTATATAGGCATAAAATGAGCAGTTTCAGATTAGTTATATTTAAAGTGATTTAGAAAGTAATGTTTTGAGTATATTAATTTGTTTTTTAGCAAAAACACTAGCAGATATTAATATTTAAAAGATGCCGCCATTGCTTGAGATTTTTCTACCGGAACCTTGTAACTTATCTGTTCAGTGCAAGGATTGTTTATGAAGAAAAATAATCAAATGAAATAATTTCATAGTTATTTTTATTGGCAAAACAGTGACATCTATTGTTCAAAGTTATATAAAGTAGAATTTAAAAATCAAAAGCAATGCCATCTTTATGTGATTACAGAGAGGGAGAAATAAGACAATAAAAATATGGAATATGGTTCTTAAAGTTCACTGCAGATGACAAGCAATGTGTTGTTCTCCTCAAAAATCACTCAAATATAAACTATTGAAATCTGACAAAGCCCAAACTGAATTCTGAATTTAAGGCAAGTTTTTGTTCTCATCTTGCCCCTGCTGTGAACTAAATCTATGAATTTAGAAAAGTTGTTTACCATCTTGGCTATAGTTTATTCTTTATAAAAGTATGGGGCTTGATCTGAAGCTGATCAATTTCCTTTTAGCTTTTACTTTTCTCTAAGTGTCATTCATGACTATTTGATTAAGCAAAAATTTTAAAAGTTGACAATACCAAGTGTCCATGAAGGTTTGGAGAAATTAGAATTCTCAAACACTGCTAGTAGGAGTAGAGATCAGTTCACTGTCTTTTCAAAGCACTTGGGCAATCTCTTGTAAATTTTAAGATAGACACATCTGTTCATCCAGCATTTCCATTTGGCAAACACTCTAGAGAGAACTCTCACATGTATATACATGCAAACATTTTCAAGAACTACATCATTGCCGTATTGAAAGTTTTGGAATAAATGATTTATTATAGGAGAGTAGATAAACTCTTGCATATGTATCTATAGATATACTTTACAATGTAAACATATAATGATTGAATTAGAGTAGCATCAGTCGACATAACTAAATCTGAATCAAACAATTAATAAAAGAAACAAGTTCCAGAATGATATATGCCAAGTGATCTTTTATATCATGAAAAAAACCTTCATAACAATTCTGTTCATTGATATGAACACATTATATGCAAAAAAGTGTATGACAGTCGTGGGAATAATAAACACCACACTCAGCAGAATGGTCACCTCTGGAAATAAAAGATGGGTACGTGGGACCTCAACTGCATCTGAAGTGTTTTCCTTATTGAAAAATAGGAAGCAAATCTGAAGCAAAATAAGGGAAAATTAGGAGTTATAAACAAATAGTGGATAGAGTGATTCACATTATAAAATTATACTTTTCAGCGTTTGAAATATTTCATAATTTGGTTATAAATTATATTAAAATTTTATGTCTAAATCTTACACAAAAGTGATTTTCTATCTAAATGTGTCTCTTTCTAAACAGAGCCCAAATAGATAATTGAGATGATTTAGGGGAAAAAGAGTTTAATTTTACGAGAAAACATGTTTGTTAGATACCATTTTTTTAAAAATGATTGGCCAATTCAATGAAAGGGATTATACTTGGGGTCATGTGTGAATACAGCATTATTAAGTTTATTTATCATCAACCTGCAATGAGAGAAATATGAATCCCAAAATATTGTCCTTTAAATGTAACTCTGAACACAACCTGTAAGCATTTTCCAGTATATGATATGGCAGGTAATGTTCCAAAACACTAGAAACCAAAACCCTAACATGACTTCAAAGCTTCTGAGTCATGGTTCCATCCAGATTGCAAGATGCTCTCTTTGCCAGAAGCTCTAGGAATTGCTAATGGAGAAGGGAAAATTGGATGCCGCCCACTGAAAGCAGTATTTTCTTCCACCATCAAAATAGTTCTAAAATAGTAAAAATGATCAAATTGGTCACCATTTTTTAGAAAAAAGAATCAGACTTTGAAAATGTAAGACTTAAAAAGTGTCATTTTGGAGAATAACAATAAAACAAGCTTTTGTTTAGTCTCCTTGCTCTCTTAAAGCTCTCTCCTTTAAAATATATATGCAATCTATAAATTCACTTTTTTCAATGAATATTTGTGAGCTTGTATTATATGACAGCACTCAGTTGAGTTTTCATTGGCCCCTCATAGCCTTCTTTGAAAAATATCATAGAAATCTTTGAAGTTTATTTATGTAGGGGGAGGGGTGAGGTGTCAAGAGAGGACATGAAATCCAGGACAGGTCCTGACAGAACAGGACCAGAGGCACATACACAGCTCCCAGGGTTTGATTCCCAGCTCAACTTTTCCCCTCATTTCAAGACCCTTCACCCCTATTTCCCTTTCTCCAGCCCTGTATTCAAGTAAGAAGGCTGGTTGTTGCTTTCTACTCATGTATGAATATGAAAGCATATGACAAGGCCACGATTTCCTGCTCTGGGGTCATATGGAGGAAACATGTCACAATCTCATGACATCTCCTCAGTGTCTGCTGAGGCTGTAGGTCATGGAAAGAACTGTGAAACAGAAGAGAGAGAGACTTAATGGTCAAGAGGTCAGGTCCACATTGACATGCTCATGTGAATAAAGAGCACTTGAGCTCAGAAGCTGGGCAGCACAGATCTATATGAAGCAGAGAGTGAATATAGTTTCTGGCCTCTTATCATGCTATCTCCAAATAGTTCCTTGTCCTCTTTTTTTCTTTTTTCTTTTTTTTTTGCTGAGGAAGATTTGCCCTGAGCTAACATCTGTGCCAATCTTCCTCTATTTTGTATGTGGGACACCGCCACAGCATAGCCACTGCTGAGCTTACCATTTTCAATTCACCCCCAAAGATGTCCACAACTTGATCCCTCAAACCTGTGGATATGCTGCTTTACCTGGTGAAGGGGACTGCACAGATGTGATTAAGGTTAAGGACTCTGAAGTAGAAATATTATCCTGGATTATTGGGGTGGCTCCAATGTAATCGCACCAATCCTTAAATGCAGGGGAGCTTTTCCTGCTGTAGTCAGAGAGAGAGATGAACATCGACATAAAGTGGGGATAAGAGTGGAGAACTAACCCTTACTTGCTTACTTGTCTTGTACTTTACATACATTATCTTACTGGATTTTCAAAACAACTCAGCAAGTTATATGATATTATCCAAAGTAAGCAGGAAAAAAACATGATCTCAAAACTCTTTAGTAATTTGTCACATAGTTTATAAGTGTCCATTTCAGCATTTGAACACAGCCTACATTCTGCTATCAAGGCAATAGACCAATCTAAACTAAGATATATTAAAGGAAGACAGATTGCTAACCTACAAAAGTTTAATCACAACTTTTCAGTTTAAATAATTTACTTAAAATTCTGATCATTCATCTGAACCTGGTATATTAATTCTGCTTCTCCTAGAAATGCACTCTCAGTAAAAGGCACCATGGTGTGGTGTCCCAGTTACCCAATTGGAAGCCTCACTGTCTCTTTGATGCCCCTCCCTTTTTCATCCCCACCATCCACAGTCAAGACATCACCAGGTCCTCCTGTCTCTTCCTTTTAGCTGTCTCTAAACTCATCTGTTCCCACATTCACTCCTTTGGTACACATGGACTCCTCTCTCTCACGGCTGACTGCAAAAGCCTAATAACTGGTTCTCCTATCTCCCATCTCACCGGCCCCACACCTACCATCCACTCTCCCTCATTACAATCAGAGTAAGCTCTTTAAAATGTACATCTCAGCCTGCAGGTCTCTTGCTTAAAGCCTCTGAAAGGCTCCCCATTTTCTTCATCTTTCTTAAGATAAAGGACACACTCTTGATCTAATAGACCTGCTTAGTTGGCTCCTGCTTTCCTCTTCAGTTTAATCTATCTCTTATAACCACCTCATACTTCCTTCTGTCCTTCATAAATTTCATGTTCCGTTGACTTTCTTTCCACTGCTAAAACACTCTCACTCTAACTACATATCTATCTCTCCCCCTGCATGTGTACCCACACAGTCACCTTCCCTGGACTTTCCCACATTCTATCTCTCTGGAAAATTCTCACCTAAAATCTTCATATGGATGACTTCTTCACATCCTCTGAAAATCCTTCTTTGAGTTCCTAAGTCTGAATTAGTTACCCTCAGATGTGTTCTTACAGCATCATGTACATCAACACACTTATTACCCTGTAACTTTCCTTTCTGTTTATGGGTTCTGCCTCACTACAGAGCTAGAGCCTACAATAGAGGAAAGGAGTCGTGTCTTCGCATATTTTCATTACGTATTTGCCTTTTTCTTAAGGAATAAATACTTATGTATGCATCTTATATAATTAGAATTTCCACATACAGTCTCCAATTTAAAGCTATTAAAACACAAATATTATTTAAAATTGCCATAGCTACTAGCAAGAACAGAAGTTACTGAATTTTTATAATAGAGTTGTGTTTCAGGTTATGGTAAATTTTATATTGAACATAAATATTATCGTTTCTGCCATCAATTTTCATATTCTGATCTATGTCTATATAGTCAGCTAGATGACTCCCAAATCATTGTTTACATTATCCTTCCCATAAATAATTATGCAGATATGTATGTTTGTCTTCCAAAAAGGTGAATAATTTGGGGTGGTTTTCATTCATAAGTACATCAAGTTTGAAATTAAAATCATTAACAACAAGAATTTTGGTTTAAGTCAATCACTTTGTGTTGCTAATGCAAAAAGATGTTTAAACTTGATGGCCATAGTGTTTCTTTCCAGGCTGTTCCCTATTGTATAGTGTAAGATAAGGGAAAGAAAACTTATCAAACTAATCTTTTATGTTGAAGTTATGTTTCTAAAACAAGTAACTAATGGATTTTTAAAAAATCACTTAGTGTGAAAACAAGTGGTTTTCGAATACATGCTTTATATTTTATTTTATTTTATTTTTTTTAGGAAGATTAGCCCTGAGCTAACTGCTGCCAATCCTTCTCTTTTTGCTGAGGAAGACTGGCCCTGAGCTAACATACCTGCCCATCTTCCTCTACTTTATATGTGCGATGCCTGCCACAGCATGACTTTTGCCAAGCGGTGCCATGTCCGCACCCGGGATCCCAACCAGCAAACCCCAGGCCGCCAAAGCGGAACGTGCGCACTTAACCACTGTGCCACCGGGCCAGCCCCAACATGCTTTATATTTTAATTGTTTGCTTTTGAATCATTAAACACATGCTGATTGACCATACAGCAATCAAATTAACAAAACAGTTGCAAATATTAGTTTAGGCTTAATGTGTCTCTTTTTAGCCCACTTACATTCAGACCTACCAGAGAGCCCAAAGTTTGGTTCTCAGATTTTGTCAATACAGTAGAGTCTAAGTTTGAGGCTAGTTGGACATTGTAATGAAACACAGCCATTGTCATAGGAGAATAGTAAGATTATCATAAGAAGACAATCCTGGGTATATAGACCACATGATCAAAATCATAGAACACATTCTATGTGGCAGACCTGGTGCAGTTACTGTCTGCTGCTAAGATTTCCACTACAGATGCAAGGAAAAGTGTTCTCGCACTTTCTGTTTGTCTGATTGTGGCAGCCAAGATGGAATGGGGGAACACAGAGCAAAACATGGTGATACTGGGAAAAATAGGGAGAGAGAATTTTTGCAACTCAGAAATAACTTTGTAAACAATGAAGAGCCTGTTTCATTCCAAAAAATAATCTAAAATTTGAGTTAAAAAAACTATAGCAAAAAGAATACCATAATGCCACGTCATTCCTCATTGTTGTCATAGGGTCAAATAGAACTGGTTACAGAAGCAGTGTAGCTGTCATCAAAACACCACTTCTTGACTTGTACTGAGTTTCTGAGTTTCTCGTTATGTAAAAGGTAGGATGGATTAGACAGGTTGTCCTCGTGCTACTTTCTATTAAGTTAGTTGTTTCACTAAGTTTTGGGAATGGGAAAAGATTGTGATTTTGCCTTGAAAATTCTACCAAAATTTTTAAGAAAAGCATTTTATAATATTTAAAAACTCCATTTTCGTGTATCACGTTCTCTCTCACACTAGTACTATGAGGTTGGTTAGCAGTTGTTTTAGTTGAGTTTCCCCAGAATCAGACCCTGAAATGAGGTTCTGTGTACAAAGATACAGGAAGTGAAGGAAGCCGAGCCAGGGTGCCGTGTCAGAAAAAAGGGTAGAGGGTAGCTTTAATCTCATCTGCTTGGAAATTTTAGAGTATAAATCACACCTCAGAATTCTACTGATCTGAGGTAAGCGATCTGAGCTTCCATATGCCCACTGCCTTCAGACATTAGCTAGGCATCTCCAAGGGGAATGTAATTTTCCAGGTAACTCAGTCTGCTCCCATTTGCTGGCAAAATAGGTTTCAGTAGCCCAAGGGCAGTCTTTTGCTTGCTGTTGAAAGCAAGGGCACACAGAAACTGGGAGTGGGGAGGGAAAGAGGGATATAGCAAAATAGTATTGGACAAAAAAGTGATCCAAAGGGATGGGCACAGAGCACAAACATTACACACCACAGTCGGTCATGTACCTCTCATGTTCAAAGTTGAGAAAACTGAGCTTCAGAAAGGAAATATGATTTATAGATAACAATACACATGTAGATGTGTAAAACAGGTTATACAAGACCCTGGCTGTAAAATCCTATGTTGCTCTTGCTGGTTGTTCCCCCCCTTTACATCATACAACATGATAATGTTATCTACCTTCATAATTAACATATAACCTTGCATTAAAATATAAACTGATATTTTATAGCACTCCGCACCCACCTTTTTTTTTTTTTTTTTTGGCAGTGGGAGCCAATTTTGTCCAAGTTGCAAAAACCTGTTCCTGCTGCAGGTGAGCTGCCATTTCATTCCTCTGGTGTATGCCAGCCAGGTTAGCGCAGCTTAAAGTATGCACCTCATCTAAAGTCAGTCAAACTAAACCAGTTTTGAACCATGATGCTGGCCAAGCCAAAATATGTAGAGAGCAGGGTTTAACTTGTGGATCTTGAGTACAGGATCCCTAAATGAAGCTACTGTTTCCATGAACTGTAAATCTTCTTCAATTCAATCGCAAGCAATTATTTTTTTCCTAAAGCAAATGAGGTATGGTTTGATTTGAGTCTTGGTGTGAACCACAAATGAAAGTGAAAGGAGATCTCAAGATCCTTTAGCATGTTCTAAATTCTGTTAAAGTGAGTCCACTCTAATTAGAACAGTGACCCTCACCTCACGATACTCAATGTCCCCTTTAGTAACATTTTTCTATAATGCCACCTCTATTATCCTGGAATGAAATTCATCAGATACTATTGAATACCAACACACAAAAGTTCTAATAAAATCAATATAAAGCCCTAACCATAACATAAAGGAGAATGAAGAGAACATTAAGTTACAATTAAATAACATGTATTTCTATGTCTAAATGTTTGGACATGACTAAACCAGAAGATTTAATTAAATAGTTGATGCTTGCACCTATGTATAAATGACTATTCATATCTCGACTACAAATGAAGACCAATAAAGTTCTGGGTATTGGTGATCTGAATCTCAAATATACTTTGTTCTCAGTAAAATATTTTCCAAAACAACAAATAATTCTTGGTATAAATTTCCAATAATATAAGTAAAGCATATCCTTCTTTTGATTTTCACCATTGCTGAGTGTCTGGGAAATGCAATGTACATAAAAAATCAGCAAAAATTTTGTTAGGTTCTGGGCTCAGATAGTTATTAAAACATTTTTAATCTATATGGATGACCATTAGGACATTGAACGTCATACAGAACATAAGAAAATTCTTCATTATGCTCACTATCTCTTGCATTGAAGGGGTTCTAGCATCTCTTGCTAATGTTAGTGGAGCTTCCCAATTATCGTGATAATTAACCCAGAGTCTTCCAGAGAGTACCAAATTGCTCCCTAAGGAGCAGTACTTTTCTCCTGAGAACCAATGTTCTAAAGACATCATGAAAACAGAAGCCAGATGATTAGACTAACAAAAAAATGTTGAATGAATCAGACGAAATAGATCTCACTTATTTCAAATGACAGCTAACATGGTACCCAGGAGAGAGTACAATTTTGAAATCAGCATCAGCCAAGGCTGGACAGCCTGGATCAAAGGGCAAAATAATCATCTGTTATCCATGAAGTCCTCTGTCATTCAATCAGCTCAGGCTGACAAAGCAGTAAACTAAAACAATCTTTGTGGCCTTAGTTACCACACATGTTGGTTGTAATAAGAGGTCAAGATGAATTAGGTCAATGCCTTTCTCCCATTCAAACACTTTCATTCATAGCTCCGGCATGTGCCAGTTTCTTCCATTCAGAGATCACCAATATCCTCTTTAGCTGTGACTGTGATCATTTAATGGTATGGGTGGATTTTAGAGAAAAGCGCTTTTGATTTTAAAGTCTTGAAGAGATTAGCCAGTGATAATGACACCATCAATTAATGCATAAACACAGGACTAGAAATCAAAATGGAGCTCAGATTTTTAAAACAGTTTCCGTGTCACAGGCTCTGATACCTTGTCTTTTAAGGTAAATGTTAAATAAATATCTATTTGAAGTCATTTTCCTCTCAAAGAATTTTGAGCAAATAGCAAAAAATATCTTTCTAAAATATAATAACATCATGATAGGGTTTGGAAAATTTAAAGTAGACTGGTTTTTAAATATTAAGAGAATTATTTCCATTGAAAGTCAATAAAAGTGAAAGAAAATGTTGAAAAAGAAGAAATTAACTTCTTACATCTTACTAAACATCACAGGGAACAATATGAATGCATTCTCAAATAATATTGCTAGCAAAAGCAAGCATTGTTGAACCAAACAAAATCACAAGAAATGTATAAATAGCTAACGGAGGGAAGAAAAAAAATCTAACGTAACTGAGCTAGTAAAACTCAATAGTCTTGGAACATCATAAACAGGAATTTGACTAAATGAATTGTGTAGCCATTTGAAATGAGGCAGGAATATTCAGATTATGAGTTTACTGAGGAAATACAGTGAGTGAAGAGTTTGATGTAGAAACATAAATTTTACTACATGAGCAAATGTTTCCCCATATATCCAGCATATAGGTTTTCCATTTTATTGTTCATCTCCCCTCAGATTGAGCAATCAAAATATATTTCTTTGACAAGACGGTTGGCTGATGGTTCTTAGAAATTAAATGAGAAGCTGAAAGGTCATGATTCTAATCCTTAACCCCTGACATGTGCGAGCTTGGGCAAGTCATTTAATAATTCTAGTCACCAAAATGAATTTATTCTTAACTACCTTTAGCTCATAATAATTTATATTATTTCACTAAAAATTACATAAGCAAAGCATCCATAACCCTTATCTCTTTAATTCATCAGAAGAGTATTATCTTCATTTAAAAAATGTTGTTTAAAGGGATTTTCTTGACCAAGATTTCTATAAAATGGTAAAGAATCACCTCTTACATATATAAAATTCTTATTTCTTTTCTAGCAAGTTTGATCCTAATATAGGTAGAGATTCCATTAATCTTTGAACAAATTTTTAGTAAACTCATCAAATGTGACAGGTACTTTGCTAAATGTTGGGGAAACATACTCTAATCATTGAAATAGCTTTTAAGTTATTAGGTAAGTATATAGATTTTATATGAATAAAAATTTATAAAGCAAAGTAGTGTAGGTTAAATACCATGAAAAATCTATGTATGGGGCAGAAGGGAACACTTCTGACTGAGGGAATTCTAGAAGGTTCTCTTGAAGACCTAGTCCTTGAAAAATAGGTAATATTTCACCTGACAGAGAGACGTTTGTGGACGTAGGGGAGTGGAGAGAAATTATTACACGGCAAAAGATATTTCTGGCAGAGGAGGGAATAACCTTAGGAAAGAATATTTTGGTAAATATCAGGAATTTACACATTTCCTTGATGACAGAATATATAGACGGAGATAATATGGGATAAGACTGAAAAGGTGAGGTATAATAAAATCATTCAGTGGCAACAGCAAACTCTGAATATTCAATATTCAAATGTGTGAGGATGATGTGAGGAGATCTCTATGGTTTTAGCATGACTTTAAAAAATTGGATAGTATTGTTAAGAGACCATGCAATTATAATGGGGAAGAAATAGGCATTTTCATAATATGGTGAAAAAATGCAAAGGATTTAGTGACACGTGCCTTTTATATTCCCTTTATGGAGAGTATCAGGGAAGTATGAAAGAACACAAGGGTGTGATTTAAATTTCAAACACTGACTATGAGCTTTCAAGTTTACAAATCCTAAAAGTTAGATGCCCTCCTCAACATACAAAACAGGAAAATACCTCCCATGGCACTGTCTTTCTCTAAAATCTCTAGAAATCTTCTTGGCTTTCTTCAGCAGCCGAAAGCCTCCCATCTAAGTGCTTCATGCAGAAGATATATGATTTTTGCATTTGTTTATCCAATTTTCCATGAGCTTAGTCTGAATAGCTATCTAATTTATTCTCTGAGGATAGAGTAAAACAGCTTGTCTCATTTGGGAAAATATGTGGACTGAATTATTTATTTCTAACTTCTTAAGAAGCTTATAAGATGCAAGATGAAAGGTCAGGATTAATTAAGAAAAATGGCATGAATTCCAACAGAAGAAATGTATGTTAATTGGCAAAAAACCTGCTGTATCCATTACCCTATTGATATTCAGCAAAACTCGACTGGACTGAAAAAAGAACGTCTTAGTTTTAACAAGTTGTATGTTGTGATAATGTTGATTTTAGTGTTGAAGTGCATACAATTTGTGAATAATAATATTTCTCAAGAGTGGCTCTCACTGACAGTTGCGTTTCGTTTCATTATCAAAGGCAGTGCAAAGCCACTCAAGATGCTGGCAATGAACTGTTAAAGCTGGTGGACTGGGTTGTAATGAAGGAGGCAACATTAGGGAAGTTGATACCAATACCTCATAACTCCCTTGTTCTCTAAACAATGCAACTTTAATGATTACACCTTTTATGCTAATGAGAATTTAGCGACGCTTCCCATCCATTTAGAAGTAAGCATTTGTGCTGACTGCTGATCGTTGAGTTAATGCATGGCAAAGACTGAGTGCTAATCTGGGAATCAGAAAATATGGGCTCTGCCATTTGATTTGAGTCTTTACTTTCTCTTCTCTGTCGTATACATATGCCTTGTAACAGAGGGCATTCTGACTTGGATGTGTTACATGACTGCTTCAAACAACATATCCCAAATGAACCCCATAATCTTCCCTTCTATGATCAGTTTTCTCTCTAGTTTCCCAATCATTTATTTAATGTCAATAAATATTTTTTGCCATGTATTGTCTCAAGTTTGGAGCTATAAAGAGAAATATGTGGATGGACTGTCCTTTGGGGTCTTACCACCAAAAAAAGGGAGACAGATATTTCAATACATGCAATACACCATAGCTTAATATGTTGCATGCTATGATAGAAATACATAAAGCTCTTCTAGTCCTTACCCCCTATATCCAAATTGCTGCCTAATTTTGGTAATTGTCCCTTCAAGTGTCAGTTTTGCTGTAGTAGAATGAACATGAAGTGGAAGAGAGCAGAAATGGGGCTTGAACATAGTAGGTACTCGATAAATGTCTGTTGTATAACCTGGTTGAATACCTGGAATAGTAATTAAAGCCCTCTAGGTATTGAATAAACATTTGTCAAATGAATAAAAATGCATGCCTTTCATTCAGCTCTGAGGAAATAAGTTATCACTACCTTTTGCCTGAACTATGGCAGAACATCCTTAATCCCTGTTTCTCCGCTTTCCAGCATCCAAGAACAAAATCACCGCATTCATTGGCCCGAAACAAGTAGTGTCCAACACAGGGGTGAACATGTTTTCTCTATAAACAGTCACACGGTAAATATTTTCAGCTTTGTTATCCATACTGTCTCTTTAGCTACTACTCAACTCTGCTACTGTAAGGTAGCCAATCTATGAACAAATGAGCAAGTTAGCCTATGTTCTAATAAAACTGTTTACAAAAACAGGCAATGGGTCTGATTTGGCTGTAGTTTACTGACCTCTGATTTCATAGCTATCTGATGTTCACAAAGCATTTCCATAAATGTTATTTTGTTAGATTTGTATGGAAACGTTAGAGTGGTTTTGCCCACTTGTTCAACAAACAGGAATTGATTTCCTATGGGTAAGGAATTGAGTTATGTCCTAGGAATAGGAGAGGAACAAGGCACAATTTCTGTCTTAGTAGAAGAACTCATAGTTAAAACTAATGAAAAAAGCCTGTAAACATGTAGTTACTACACACTGAGACGGGCATTATATTGATAGAACACATAGAATGCTAAGAGAACAGAGAATGAGTGCTGATTAGCTTGTCCTTGTCTTATGCTACAACACTACTTAGGTCTTCAGTAAAGAGACCACAGAGTTTAGTAGAACTGTCTCAAGAAAATACATCACCCTTCAGATTCCACTTCTCCCAGGGTGCAAGGTGCTGATTTATCATCTCAATTGTATTTCTACTGCTAGCGTAATTCTTTGAGATCAGTAGCTGGTGGAAGCAGCCTGCCGCCACCCACAGTGACTTCTCTAACACTTGTGGGATAAAACACATCCAGGCCTAATCCTTTGGCAGCAAGCACGCACCTTGCTCCTGAAGACCCAAGATTACCATCAAGAGTGTGAATTTTGGAATAAGAGAGGTCTGAATTCAAATTCAGACTCCCATCAACTATTAACACAATGATGCTAGGGAAACATCTCTTGTCCTCAGATCCTTCACCCATAAAGTAAAAATAATAGTAATATTTATTATAGAGGAATTTGTGAGAATTAAAGGAAATAAATTGATCAAGTATGTGGTATTTTATCAATATTTGGCATCTGCTAGTTCTCCTTGCTACTACCTAATGCATAAGCAAGCTGTACCTTGGTTCTGGTTTCATTCTAGACCCTGTTCGGTCCCGCAGCTGCCTGCTGCCAACTAGAGGGCCAGGGCTCGAACAGATCCTCTTTGCAGCCATGTCTCCAGCCTGTTTTCTTATTCTTGCTCTATATCTAGGAAAGATAAAATGAATTATCAAGATCTAAAATATAATTTTCTTATATAAGAAGAACAAATCATTTAAGATAATGATAGCAAAGACGTTAATAATAGTAGTAGCAATTAATTCTTTTTGAGCACTCATTAGATTCCAGGCACTGTGCTAAATGGTGTATCCATTATCTCGTTCAAACATCACAAATTATTATTAATCCTAATATTATTCCAGCTTTGGAGATAACGAATTTGAAGTTTAAACAGGTTAAGTAACTTGACTCCGGGTAGCAGTGGACTTCTCCAGGCAACTACTTTTAAAAGTTGCAGCCCAGACAACTGTGAGCTCATCTATTATTCCATCACGAAAGGCCTTTATACGACTAACTTGGAATAGTAAGCTCATTTATTATCTACATAACTACATATCTGCAATGCCTATCTATGTATCTATATATCTATGTATGTGTCTATCTATACCCTTATTCTGATTAAAATAGTTAGCATCCATCATACTCTTTCCAAATATAAATATGCCATTACAACACACAAATGAATCCATTGATGATTAAGCCTAGGAAATGTTCAAGTGGTGTGTTTTCGTTCTTTCCTTATTTTAACATTACTGTTTTATTTATTTATTCATTCTTTTTTTTTTTTTTTTTTGGTGAGGAAGATGTTCCCTGAGCTAACGTCTGTTCTAATCTTTCTCTATTTTGTATATGAGATGCTGCCACAGCATGGTTTGATGAGAGGTGGGTAGGTCTGAGCCCAGGATCCAAACTCACGAACCCCAAGCCGCTGAAGCGGAGCACGTGAACTTAACCATTATGCCACTGGGCCAGGTGTTTTATTTATTTTTTTAATTTGCTCTATGCTGTTATCTTAGTGTCCTTCAGAGCTATAAGTTTTCTCCACACACTTCTTCCCATCTGCTTCAAAGGACTGTGGAAGCATTTTAACTTTCAGTTGACGTACACACATGCCACATGGCTAGACCGGAGTTTACAAAATTTAACACTTTCACAGATCATATGGAAAATGCATTTCAGAGAAAGGGGACAGGTGATCATTTTACTTGTTTATAATTTTACTCTAAGGTAAACAACAGCCCATGCTTAATAGTAAATGGCAACTGACAGCTCTCCTGCTTCAGTGTTGAGGAGACAACTGGAATTGCTTGGGACTATGTTAAATTTGCAGTGGTTGTTAACCCTGTCTTCAAATTAGAATCACTGAGGAAGTTTTTTTAATCAAACTTTCTATTTTGAGATACATGCATGTGTAAGGCATATTACAGAGAGTTTCTATCTTGCTTTACCCATTCCCAAAACAGTAGCATCTTGCAAAACTATACTACAATATCACAATCAGAATATTGACTTTGATAAAGTTAGGATAGAGGACATCATAATCATGAGAATTCCTCATTTTGCCTTTTTAATATCCATGCCCATTTTCCTTTCTCCCTACCACCTCCTTAATTCCTAGCAAGCATTAATCTCTTCTCCGTTTTTCTAGTTTTATCATCTCAAAAATGGGATACGTGTGGAATCATACAGGATATACCTTTTGGGAATGACTTTTTTCATTCAGCTTAATTCTTTGGACATTCATCCAGATTGTTGGTTGTTGCATGCATTGATAGTTAGTTCATTTTATTGCTGAGTATATTCCATGATTTGAATGGACCACAATTTGTTTAACCATTCACCAGTTGAGGAATATCTGAGTTGTTTCCAGTTTGGAGCCATTATAAGTAAAAACGCTATCAGCATTTGTGTACAGGTTTTCATATACAGTTTTCATTTCTCTCAAATAAATGCCTGATAAAGCAATTACTGGGTCATATAGTATATGCCTGGTCAGCTAAACTTTAAAGAAAGTACTGATGTGTTTTCAGAAGGGCTGTACCACTTTATAGTCCCACGAGCAAAGTAGGAATGATCCAATTTCTCCACATCCTTTGTGCTGTCACTGTTTTTATTCTAGCCATTCTAATAGTGAGGTCTCATTGAGGTATTAATTTGCAATCTCTAATGGTTAATAATGTTTAACACATTTTCACATGGTTATTTGCTGTTTATCCTCTTTGGTGAAATAGCTTTCGATTCTTTCTCTCGTTTCCTGATCTAATTGTTTACTTTTTTGCTGTTGAGTTTTGTGAGTTTTTATATAATCCTGATACTAGTCCTTGGTCATATACGTAGTTTGCAAATATTTTCACCACTATGTAGCTTGTCTTTTCACCCTCTTAATGGGATTATTCACATAGTATAACTTCTTTAATTTTGATAAAGTCCAATTTATCAGTTTTTTCTTTTATGGATCATGCTTTTGGTGTCAAGTCTAAGAACTCTTTTCCTACCCTAGATCCTAAAGATTTTCTCCCATGAGTTTTTCCTAAAAGTTTTATAGTTTTACATTTTACATTTTGAGTTCATTTTTATGTAAGTTGTGAGATTAGGTCAAGGAGTTTTTTTGTTTGATTTTCTTTATGGTTTGTTTTGGTTTTGCCTACAGACGCTCAATTCTTCAGGACCATTTATTGAAAAAGCATTTCCTCCATTAAATTGCTTTTGCAACACGGTTGGAAACAGATTGGACATATATCCTATTTTGTTGTTTTATTTCTGCTTTCTGTATTCTGTTCCATCATCTGCATGTCCATCCTTCCACCAGTACAAGTCTTAATTACTATAACTATGTAATAAGTCTTAAAATTGCGTAGAGAGATTCCTCTCACTTCATTCTTCTTTTCTACAATTGTTTTAGGTATCGTTATAACTAATTCCTTTGCCCTGCCATTTAAGTACAGAATAATTTCATCTATATCTACAAAAAAATCTGGCTCAGATTTTATAGAAATTGGGTTAAACCTGTATATCAATTCGGGGAGAATTGACATCATTGTTAAGTTAAGCTTTCCTATCCACGAACACAGCATGTTTCTCCATTTATTTAGGTATTCTTTGATATTTTTCATCATTATGTCATAGTTACCAGCATACAAACCCTAAGTATGTTTTGTTAGATTTACATCTATTTCATTTTCTAAGCAATTGTAAATGATATTGTATTTTTAATTTCTGTGCCCATGTGCTCATTGCTAGTGTACAGAAATATAATTGATTTTTGCATGTTTACCATGTATTCTGTGACCTATTAATTCAGTCATTAGTTTTAGGGGTTTTTTGGTAGATTCTTTGGAATTTTTTTATATGGACAATCATATCAACTGCAAATAGTGGCAGTTTTATTTCTTCCTTTCCAATCTATATGTCTTTTATTCCCTTCCCTTGACTTATTACACTGGCCAGAACTTCCAGCACAGTGTTGAATAGGAGTAGTGACAGAGTACTACCTTGCTTTGTTCCCAATCTTAGGAGGGAAACAGTCATTCATCATTAAATATAATGTTAACTGTGGATGGACTTTTTAATAGATTTTTTTTATCAAGTCAAAGAAATTCTCCTCTATTTTTATCATGAAAGATTTTTAAATTTTGTTAAATAAGTTTTCTTAATCAGTTAATACTACGATGCGATTTTCTTCTTTTAGCCTGTCAGTATAGTGGATTACACTGATCGATTTTCAGCCTGATTGTGTGCTGTCTATAACTGGATCCTACTGTACATATACGCTTCTGCTTCTTTCTGGAGATCTCAGATCCAAAAGGAAATAGTAGTACCAATTAATTTTTAATAATTTAACAAAATTAGAAAATTCAATAGCATTTGGAGTAGATAAGATTACTTTTTTCTTACAGTCCTAGAAAGAGTTCCACGGAAAAGGTAGGTGTTCAAATGGGCTTGAAATGATAAGTTTCAGTTTGACAAAAGGAGATGTAGGTAAAGCCTAGACAGAAGCAACTGCATGAATAAAGTAGAAAGTCAGCCAACCTTTACTTTAACCGTGTCTTTGCTCAGCTGTTACTCAATGTAATTTGCTTACTTTCTTCATCTCAGTCTTTCTTATTATCTTTTCAACACTTTATGCCAGTTATCTCCTCTCAGCTTCAACCTCAACCCTGTATCCTCAGCATTTTCATGCTGGGGCTGGGACTCTGCAAATCATATTTCTTTTGCCAGCTGATCCTATATTTGGCTCTGCCAAAAAGAGGCACGAGAGGGAGACTCTAAAGCCGGAGGGAGCTTCTAAGGCCTGGAGGAAGCAAAGGGGGCCACGCCTTCTTTTCCTCTCATTCTTGGCAGCATCGCTTCCTCCTCTCTTCTTCACTCTGCAGTAACAGTTCTTTGCAGAAGCAACAGTTAAATCTAGATTACAGTTTTTCTCAATTTTACAGAACCAGATCTCATTGTGCCCTACTCACATGCACCAGCTCCAGTCTGGGACCCTCCTCCTTAGAGGTCTAGGTCACAAGTCTGTGAGATCCTCCTCCAGCTCAGAGGCTCCAGCACCAGCTCAGCCAAACCCTCTCCTTAAGGGTCTCACTTTCCCTCACTCCATGGGACCCTCTCCTCCTCCAAGCTGCTTAATTTTAACACTTCCAACCTCTTTCCTTTGTTTCTGCAGCCTTAGGAGTTGTGGCTGTCTCCTGACAATGCTCCCACTGTCATAGCCTATAGTTCTCTTTTAATCTTTTCCGATACCTGGTTAACAACTTTATGCCTGCTCATGTAATCGTGTGGTTTCTGTCTACCAATAGGATTCTGATTAATTCAAAACTATTTGAGATCCAATTTTCTCTTTAGATTCATCCATAAAAGCCATATTTTCTAAACAAGGCCCAGGAAATATTTACATTATTCTTTTTGACAGCTTATTTACTCAACATCTATTGAGTGCTTATAATGTGTCAGGACCTGTGTTAAAGCTGGAGATACAAAGAAGAAGACCCAGTTTCTCTTTCCAAAATGCTCCCAGAGCCATGGGGAGATAGAAATGCAAAGAGAATTGCAGTTACAGGATTGCAAGTGTTATGATAAAAGATACAGAAATAGCACCCTTTAGGGAGTGGTAAATATTCAAGGGGCTGAGAAGAAGTGGTCCTAGCATAAAAAAATACACAGATGGTTAGCAGACATCTAAAAGGGGTGGGGTGCTCATGGAAACACAAAATTGCTTGGAACTATCTGCTATCGACAAATGGTATTAGTTAACTAAAGAGAAAATTGTGAGGATGGCACTGAAAAAGGAAATTTGAAGAGTTATACCAGATCACAGAGGTCCTTGTTAATATGATGGAGAGTTTTAACTTTATCCTTCAGGCCAGACACATTAAAACATTAATTCACTGCAATCATTTAAAAATTGGTAGACTTCACACAAATTTCTGGCTTCTCTTGAAATATCAGACCATCTGGCTACATTGGGCCCACATTTCTGTACTATAACTGGCTGGAACAGAGTAATTACTGTCCTCTTTAGGTGGAGCCCATGCTTTCCAGGTGGCCAAAGTTGGCTTGTTGCTTTTTTCATTAAAGTATTTACTGGCTGACCTCTGTAGGCGTTTGCCACCCTGCTCTACTAAATGGGAAATACGTAAGGAAGGGAATACCATGGTTTCCATGTATGGTTTAGAAAAATCACTGGAGGTAATATAGTACATGTCTAGAATGGGTATGAAGACTGGATGGTGATGCTATCAAAGGAAGAATGCCTAAGGTCTTTAAGGAGGAAATAGCAATGAGGGTGGAAATAAATGGGCTAGATTTTAAAAATAAATGAAAGAGTAGGATTGACAAGATTTGCGGAAGGGCTAGACAACGAGGATGAGGGCGGGAATAGGGATAAATGCAGTCATTATTTCCGGGGTTTTTGCCTTTGGTGTCCAGGAGTAAGATGTCAAATATATATCAAGAATAATGGAAGAAAGGGATATTTGGGCAAGTTTGGATTTGGATGTGTTGAATTTGAATATTGAAAATTCCAGATTTCCATGTGGAATGTCCAGTAAGCAGGTGAATATACAAGTCTGGAATTTTGTCAGAAGACTTGATCTGGAGACATGAATTTCTCAGTCATCAACTTATGCGTGGTGTGATTAAACCTTTAGTTAGGAATAAATGTTATTTCTGTTTTGGTATATTAAAATTAAAGGTACCTATCCCCTTCCAAAAGAAACTGAAAAAGTTGAGATAAGATGTTTCATAAGAGAGACGTTGGTACATGGAGAGCAGGAGGAAATACAACATAGAAGCAACAAGTGGACAAAGAGGTCTCATAAAGGAGACCATGCCCAAGCAAACTGCAAACAGTCTATTGCTGTTTTGGTGAAGACCCCCATAAGTCCTTTCCCAAGCCATAAAAGGGACAAGGTGGTTCAGTTTTCCTAATGAGAAATTAAGTTTGCGACAATATTCCCTTCCATGGTTTTACAGAACGTGAAATATATATGTTTTCGTAATAAACTTGAAAGTACTGAGACCACACCATTTACCAGAAACTGACTTTATTTTGAAATCTCTATATTTCCAAATTTGTATTTATAGGTTTAATATTCCTACTAAAAATAATATCATATCACCTGGCAGTTTATTATTAACAATAGAATATTCAGACTGTTGTCCACATCTTTTTGGTCTATGATGATTACTCTGATCAGGTATATTGCAATATGCTTATTTTCTAAAATAATATTAGAGTTGCATTTTAGGGCTGTGTTAATTTTCTCATCATTACACAGTATAGACTATTGAAGACACAAATCAAAGAATTTTAGAACCTTGAGAAGCCACAGAGGGTACGTGGAACCCAGAGATTTTAAACGTACAGGCCTAATTTACACAATTGGTAAGTGTCAGAAATAGAACTAGAAAACATATCTCCTGTCTTCAAGTTATGCAATAGGAATATCATTACACCTGCTGCTGAAATTCAGAGCTATAAAATTGGTTGATTCTTTGATTATATGATTATCTGCTGCTCTAATTGTTATCATTTGTGTTTTCCACCAAACAAGGTTTCCTTTATTGCACTCTGACAATAATCTCTGGTGATTATTTAGTTGTATGTGCGCATGTCTCAATCCTAAGGTCACCAGTGTCTCTCATTTCTCATCTTCTCTGATATATTAATGTTTTAATTAGGCAAGTGTCCACAAATAAAAAAGTGAGTACGGGGTGGGCTACGTGGCCGAGTGGTTAAGTTCGCGTGCTCTGCTGCAGCGGCCCAGGGTTCAGATCCTGGGCACGGGCACGGCACTGCTCATCAGGCCACGTTGAGGCGGCATCCCATATCCCACAACTAGAAGGACCTGCAACTAAGATATACAACTGTGTACAGGGAGGGTTTGGGGAAATAAAACAGAAAAAAAGAAAAAAAAGATTGGCAACAGTTAGCCCAGGTGCCAAACTTTAAAAAAAAAAAAAGTGAGTACATTTCATTCAGATACTAAATAGTCTCTATATAGCATAGTTATAAGTAATGGGTAAAATAGACATTTAATAGACTCATAAATCCCCAGACATCATTTGCCATCAGTTTCTGAAACTAGTCCCATGGGATACACCATACAAATCTCATGTAACAGTCTTGCTTGTATCCTGTACCTTTGTGGGGTATTTATCAGACAAGTTACACCAACTGACCCATTTTTAAGGGGGGAATAATACCAAGGTATCAGGGAATTTAATCAGATAAGATAAATTTTTGAAGATACTAGTAATCCCAGCATATGTAAAGATCAGATTTACAGCATAAGGCCAGAACAATGCCAAAATGTTTTTTTTTTTTAAAGATTTTATTTTTTTTCTTTTTCTCCCCAAAGCCCCCCGGTACATAGTTGTATATTCTTTGTTGTGGGTCCTTCTAGTTGTGGCATGTGGTACGCTGCCTCAGTGTTGTCTGATGAGCAGTGCCATGTCTGTGCCCAGGATTCGAACCAACGAAACACTGGGCCACCTGCAGCGGAGCGCGCGAACTTAACCACTCAGCCACGGGGCCAGCCCCCCAAAATGGGTTTTAATACATAAATACCCAGATGATTTCTATGCATTAAAGTGAAGAGATTCCAAGTTTTAAATCCTCATGGGAAGTCAGGCCAAGCCTCAGCTATGATTTTAACTATTGTCCAGCCAACTTATTTGAAATCTGACATGTCTACATAAGCATTATTACTAGATATTTAAAAGACTTTTTCAGATTGTGATATTAATCAAAACCATAGTTATTGTAAACTAAGATAGGTCATTTTGAAGAATATGAAAACTAAAGTCCATTACTGAACCACCCTGTCCCTTTTATGGCTCGGGAGGACTTATGGGGGTCCTCACCAAGTGAGGCTGGTCTTGATTTCAGGACCTATTGACAAAAGCTAAGTCAATAGCTAATCCTGCTTGGAGTAGCTGGAGCAGAGAGAGAAAAAGGATTAAGTGTGTTCCAAAGTTTTAGAGAGAATATGAAAAATCAAGATACGTAGATATATTAATAATTTTGCATAACAAACAGCCCAAAACTTAGTGACTTAAAATGATCAGCATTTGTTTAGCTCATAAGTCTGTGGGTTGGCTGGCCGATTCCCTTGATCTGGACTTGGATGATCTCAGCTGAACTTGCCCATGATTTTGCAGTCAGCTGACAGGTTGGCTCAGGCTGAATGTTGTTAGATGGTCTCTGCTTCCATGACTTGTCTGTCCTTAGTGTGGCCTCTCACATCCCTTTAGCATGTAAATCTAAATATGTTCACATGGCAGGCTCAGGGGTTTAAGTGAAAGCAGAGCAGACAGGGAGGAAGCACTCAAGGCACCTTCAGGCCTTGGATTAGAATTGGCACACCACCAATTCTGCCCCATTCTGTAGGCCAAACAAGTCACAAGTCCAATCCAGGTTTGAGGAAGAAAAAATAGACTCTACTTCTTTTGGGGGAACTGTAAAGTCACATTGCAAAGAGTGTGGATTTAGGGAGGCCATCAATTCACACCATCAATGCAATAAATCTATACTGTTAGAGAAGCTTGGCAAACATTCATTTGGAAGAATTGAAAACAGAAAACAAAGCCAAATGTCAAGAGCAGGATAGAAATGTAATGAAACCAGTAACTTTAAACAAAAAGAGACTCCTGGATAATTAATATTGGTTTACATGACCATGGCTTGCATTTATTGATGTTTGGTTCATGGTGAAGTCAGATTGCTTTTAAAGGTACAAGGCTCAGGCAAATAACTAATCGTAAAATGTTTGTTTATTCCAGGATTTTCATTGGTTCTCAGTTGGGGGTGATTTTGCTGTCCCCTGACAAGGTATATTTGTTGATGTCTGGAGACGTTTTTCTTTACCACAACTGGACAGGGATGGCTACTGGAATCTAGTGGGTAGGAATTAGGAATGCTGGTAAACATTCCGCCATGTTCATGACAGCCTCCTACAACACAGAAAAACGTCTCCAAATGTCAATAGCACCAAGGTTGGAAAACCTTGTGCTGGACTCATCTTCTCTTATCATGGAAGAATATTTTTAGTGCAGAGTGATACAGATTTTTTATGAAAATTTAAAGATATGGGTTAAAGACATTTATATTCATATTGATGTTTCTGTATAACTCTGACCTCAACCAACACAAACATTTGATAGTATAACTGTAAACTTAGAAGGGGATGAACAGGAACTATTTCTGAAGAGCAAAGAGTCATCAAATCCATGAACTTGGCTCTGCAGAGTTTCTATGGAACAACACTCAGGTCTTCATTTACGCTAACGGGGATAGATGAAATTGGATAAACCAGGAGCTGCAAAGAAATGGATGGTTGAAGAAATGTCATAAAACACAACACCTTCGGATATTTTGGCTCAAGGAAGAAGCCAATACTTAATCGTTCAATAGTCCCTGCAGATATTATTGCATCATAGTACAGCAGAAGTAACGTCATGTAAGCTATACATGAGTTTTTCATATAGATGAGCGTCCCTTCGAGTGTCATTTAAAAATTTAACCATTAAGCCATTCTCAAATGTTTTCAGCTTTTCTGTTTTCTTTAATGAAATGTAGAGAATCTAATTTAACTTTCTTCTTTATATACAAAAATTATAATGCACACATACACATATACATATGACACATACATATGTGACAAGGTTATTTCTTTAATAATTATATCAACTCTCAGTACAGACTTATAGACTTAGTAGTTAAACTCTTACAAAATACATATTCACTATTCTAATAGTTTGATCCATTTATTAATTTATCATGAAAGTGCTAACATTTAATTAATGAGTTATAATGCCTACTGACAGCCTAGGATAATGATGAGAAAGATATATGAGGAGTTTTCCAAGATTGAGTTATTCAACAATTGTCCCTGGTACCTTATGGATGACAATTCTTAACTTCAATCCTAAATATTGGCATTTGCTTTTTCCTGGTAACTTATAAGCAGCACGTAAAAGAGAAACATTCAACATGGGTTTACATAATGCCAATTAGTCTTTGGAGGCAGTAATTAATATAGTCCAATCTTCTTTAACTATTAAATTATTAATGCCACTATCAGTTTTACTCAAATTACTGAAATGTGTTCCTAGAGGTTTCTTCCCATTGTTTTGAACAGAATATTATAAATGATAATGTGGTCAGATTCCCTCCTTGTCTCTGTACTCTTTTCTAAAAAGATTCAAAAAAAAAGATTTAGGAAGGAAGGGGCATAAGATTAGTTAATTATTCAGCAAATACAGATTAAACATGTTTGAGCCAGGCAGTGAGTCTTACACACTCGACAGCCCCAGAAGGAAAGAAAATACTACAACTTATTCTTTAAGAAGTTATGTATAAAACATGCAGAAGAAGCCAAAAAGATGAAACACCCCAAAGTTCTCACAGGAGTCCCTAAACACACACGCAGGTGCACAGACATACATGCGCGTGCACGCCCACAAAGTTTCCACAGATCAAGACTTCTGGAGATTTCCTACAATCAAGAGACTCCCTGTGCTGTTGCCTGCCAAGAACTCAAGCTCAGCATGTCAGGCTGTAATGATGAAGCTGTTCATTAGCTAGCAGGTGGCTAAGCTAATTGATTTGGGAGACAGTGTGATCTAGTCAGAGTGGAAGAAGATCAAGCGTTGGAGTCAGACAGCTCTTCATCTGTAAACAGCCTAAATACTGAATTAGCTGTAACTTATTTTACATGTTTGAACCTCAGTTTTTTCAATTTCAGACATCAGTTTAAAAATCACTGCTCAAAGTTAGAAGTTTCTTCAACAGTAATTTTCATACCTGAGCTCCTTTTCCATACCTGTTGGTATTGTTAAAAGGTTTGCTTGAGCCCAGAAAGAAACTCTCCTCACAGCTGTGTGCTAAAGTCACTCATCAGAAAGAAGCAAGTCTAAGCTACACTAAGAAAGATTGACTAACCACTGACCTCAACTTAGAAAGAACTGAATTTGAGTGCACAGCTCCTTTGGCAGACTGCTTGGGTGGATCCCCTGAGATGAAGAAGTGTGTTTCAAGTTCCCACAACCAAGCTGGAAAAATCTTGGATGATAACGTTAGGCATCTTCAGGATTTGGGAGTCCTGGCAGCTGAAGGAGCTTTCGTTCCAATTAAGGTTGATGTTTCAACAACTGTGCTCTGGAGGTAGTATAGCCCTGCCCTCAGAAAGTTCACAGATTCATAGGGAGACAGACAGGTACGCTGACCAATCCATTGCAACGCAGATTCCATTGGAGCACTGAGAAGGACAAGGAGAGCTTACAGTACTGGGGAAAGCTTCCTGTAGGACCAAATACTTGGAAGATGATAAAGAAATCAGACACAGAATACAGGAATGTCTCAGCAATGAGTATAAAAAGAGCAAAGTTCTTCCCAATGTATAGACTCAGGCTTTAAATTTTTCAGAAGAAAATCACACAATAAATTTAGGACGGTTAACAAATTTCTCAATACTGCCTAGGAATTGTTCTGCAGTGTTTCTCTCTCTCTCTCTTCCTGGAAATCTCACCCATCACTTCTGTCTTCCCTTAGTTACTTTCTCCTCATCTTTAGGTCTTAGCTTAAGTGGCCAAATGGTCTAAGGGCCTTCATTTGAGAAGCATTTCTTCCTGACCACTCATGTCTGAAGTATGAGCCCTGTGTTTTCATAGCAGCCTGTATCTTCCCCATGAGTATTTATTACGGTATATAATAATTCCCTCAACGTTTTTGCCATTCTCTAGCTGTTTAAGTTCCAGGTGGGTAGGGCCTCTCTCTATCTTGTTTATCCTCACATTTTTTACTCTTATCATACATAGTATGCAGTCAACAAATATGCTGAATAAACTAATGAATAGACATATGGGTATAAAATTGCATGACTATATGTGTACGGTTATGCACCTCCCCACACACATCTGCAGTGAACTTCTTATTCCTTTTATTTTTAGTACCTCTGGTGTTTCTGGCACATACCTAAGGTACAAATAGGAAATTATGGTAGGCACAGCAGGAGGTACAAACCAGAGGCAGTTACTAGAGCTTTGTACTAGTTGGTTCTTGGTTACAGGGAAAAAGCATATGTCCAGTTATTGAAACTGTGTAATATCACTGTAGTACTAGTCTAATGATTAAACTGGTGCAAAATTGGGGCTTTATACATTCCCTAATTGAGCTCTGCATTGGCCGTGGGGCTGAAGTCATGGGGTTTAAGGGACCCTGATCACACCAATTAGAGTGATGAATTCAGACATAGGGACTTGAGTTCATGAGACGTCTTCTTTTCCTCTCTCCCAGCACCAGATATCAATGAATTAAAACTATATTCACTGGAAAGTTAATTATATTCTTATTCCCTATTTTCCATTTCGTGACTTTGGTCTTGTCAGAAGATATGGGCCTAGTTCTAAGGAGCTCCACTACCTGAAATACCTAGGAAAAAAGTAGCCACTTTGTTTGTGATACTGTAAAAAAGGATATCTTGCTTAATAAGTTTCTCTTTCCCTGGAAGCTGACAGGCACCTTGGTTACCAGTCAACCACCCATTTCTCATAACCAACAAGTATCATATTGCACATCGTAAATTAAAGTATCAATACGCTGCTCTCCACAAGGATGAACAAAGACTTGGAAGTGACAGAGATAAAAGCTTGGCAACAGGGGTGGGTGAGGGGACCCAGATGAAGGATGATAAATAGACCATCTGGTAGACGAGTGGAAGACATGGTTGGGAATCTTCCCTCACTCTAACTGAAGAGCTGTAAACAGTATTTTGTCAACACACCCTAGAGCTCAGCTCTTCACTGGGCAGCAATGACTGCTGCCCGTGGATGAACAAGCCATGTGAACAGCTGTGAGGAATTTTCCTGTTAGCCTTGAATATGTGATTGACATTGGCTGACAAGATTGCTAAGCAGCAAGGCCCTCTCTGCATCTCCCCTGGGTGCTAGAGTCTGACGATTAAGCAAAGTAGGATGCAGGTCCAGCAGCGTGGCTAATTTGCCTAGGTGCTGTGCTCTGTGCACTTTATTAATAGAATAGTGGAGAAGAGAGATATTCCCCTCCCCTAATACCTGGAAAGCCCTTCAGCTCAAAAGTAATCTGTTTTCTCTGTCTAAGGCTCTGCAGAGAGTGTGTGAAGCTGTGTTCTACGTGGTCTTGAGTAGGCAGCCAGAGAATTGGTGAGCCTGGGGAAATAGGTCTCCGGAAGTGATGGGGAGGTCCAAGCAGATATCACATAATAGTTACGTGCAGTAAGTTTTTTTTCTACATTTTACCATAAAAGGGCATAAATTCACTATAAAAGAGACAGCATGATCGTAGCAAGAGGACTGAAACTTAATGTCAGAGCAACTAGTTTGGGGTCTCGTCCCACTATGTTCTGACTGAGGTGATCAGCGTGGGCAACAGATGTAAACTCTCTCAGTTCTAGTTGCCCCATTTGTCAAGTTCTGATAACAATGCCAAATTTTAATGGTGTTTTTAGCCAGACCAGGAGAAATATATTGGCTCCTCCACTTAAGATGTAGGGATCTAGTGAAAAACATAGATAAGAAAAATGGCATTATTAAGAATAAAAATAGTAGATTTATTGCACGCATTATTCAGCACTATGGTATGCTTTAAATATGTGATTTTATTTAGTCTTCAGCACAGCTATCAAGGGAAAACTCCTCTGTTTTCCTTCTCTGCACAAAAAACTCACACTTCAATTCTGGTCATCAAGCACGTTGGGGTTTTTCTCACACCAAGCAATTCTCTGATGCCAGCTGGGTGTCCTCTAATTTAACTCAAGTCTGACACTATTTACCCGGAGCTAGCGTCAGATCCCACGGCTAAGGTCTCAGTCCCATGAGACTCCCCCCATTTCAGATACCAATCGCAGGTCCAGCTTGTCACTAGTGTTTCTGGCTGACCAGCTATAAATCAGAGGCTCTCATGACTCCCTCCTCAAGTTCTATCATTTGCTAGAAAGGCTCACAGAACTCAGGAAAATGGTTCACTTACTAGATTACTAGTTTATTACAAAAGATATAACTCGGGAACAGCCAGATGGAGTAGATGCATGGGGCAAGGTGTAAGAGAAGGGGTGGAGAGCTTCCATGTCTTCTCCAGCCGTGCCACCCTCCTAGCACCTCCAGGTATGAAGCAACCTGGAAGTTCTCTGAACCCCATACTCTTAGGATTTTCATGGAGCCTTAATTACACAGGCATGATTGATTAAATCACTGACCATTAGTGATTAACTCAACATCCAGTTTCTCTACTCCTCCTCCCCCAGAAGTCTTGGGTGGGGCCAAAAATTCCAACCCTCTAATCACATCATTGATTTCCCTGGCTACCAGCTTCAATTCAGAGGCTGTCCAGGAGCCCCAAGCCACTGGAAGTGATGGGGATCTCATCAGCATGCAGTCATCCCATTAGCATACAAAAAGAAATATCAATTCAGGGATTCCAATGGCTTTAGGAGCTATGTGTAAGGACACAGGGACAAAGACCAAAAATATTTTTTATTATAAATCACAATATTACAACAGACCTTAAGAGGTATGGGTTAATATTATTGTCATTTTGTAGATGAGGAACTGAGACAGGGTGATTAAGTAACTTTCCCAAGGTCTATGTATCAGTAGGTGGCAGAGATTGGATCCCAAGCAGTCTGACTCCAGAACCTACACATTTTACTGCCTGGTTTTGGCATATAATTTTTGTATTCCAAACCTTGCCAAATTTTATTTTTTTTCCAAATCCTATAATTTTTTTACCAAATTTCAAAATTTGTGCTTTCCAAACCATCTTACAAGCTGCATTTCTTTATAAATAGACAGGAGCAAATTACATATTTTGACATAGAGCGCTACACTTTCCCTTTTCCCTTGGCTGACATATACTATTTATATAATTTTTAAATTTTTACCTTGCAATAATTTTAAGTTTACAGAAAGGGACAAAGATAGTACAGGGTTCTCATATTCCATTCATTGGTTCTCTTAATAGTAACATCTTATGTAACCATGGCACATTTGTCAAAACCAATAAATCAACATTAGTACAATAATGCTAACTATATACATACTTTTTATATTATTTTACCTATTGACAAAGGAGAACTCAAGAAATCCCACTGGTGCAAAAATATGAACTTAGGTAAATCTATCTGGAAATATCTCTCTGAATAGCAAATGGGGATCACTTTAAAAGCCTGGATCATTCCATCTCACCTGATGAAATTTCTGCTGATTATCTTTAAATGTGGATTATTAATGATGATGAGAGGAAGTTGGGCATATTTCTGTGGCTCTTACAAGCCTTATTCTAGATGTACTTCTTCGATCTGGGAATGTGCTCCTTCAAGCCTTGCTCCCAAGGGGTAGTGAGCAGCTCTTCCATCAAAGGAGTCTTCTGAGAATCTGAACATGGACTGGACAGTATATTATCTGTATGGCCCCATCAACCCAAAAGGATGCTGTCCTTTCAAAAGAGACCCTACATCTGTGACAGGAACCCCCTATTCTATGGGATTGTTATACGGGTCAGATGTGATTCTTTATACAAATACACACTGTGCTATGCCAGATTTTTGGTAATTGCTCAGAAAATTACTGAAATCAAAATTTAAAATGCCTAAAAGAGGAAAAGATGTTGATAATAAGTCTTTACTTCTCAAAGCATAGTTCGAGGACCAGCCACTTCAGCATCATCTCAGGCCTACTGCAGATTTACTTAATCAGAATCTTCACAAAAACAAAATTTTCAGATGATCTCTATGCGTATTAAAGTTTAAGAAGCATGATATAAATTACCTTCTTACTTTTTCATATGTGCTATTTTCATTAACACCCACTCCCACTCCATGACATACACCACCACTCTCGTCCTTTGCCCTGATCTGTGCTCCAGACAGCTCAACTCTGCAGGTCATCTTCACTGCACTTCAGATTCTGGCTTCTGGCTTCTGGCTTCTGGTTGGATTCCACCAATAGAGGAGACCAGCAGGAAATGAGAGGGTAAAAGAAAGAGATCAAGTATACTCCCATATCTTTTTCTCAATCCCAGTCTTTGGAGCTGTGATTTTGACAGTAGCTGCATGCTCATACAACAGCCTCTCTTGGGCTGCATAGCCCTGAATTGGGCTCAGGTCACATGGCTTTCTCCCTTGACCCTTCCCACCCTGAGTTACAATGGGTCTCATTAGTGCTAGTGCCTGAGAACCTTCTCAGCCCTTGTTGGTTCCCTTACTTTTGTTCACCCTCTGGAAATAGTTACTTCATTGAAATCCTTTTTGAGTGTGTCATGTTTCCTGCGATGATCATGATTAGTACCCTATACATTCAGAATTGATCAATTTGGACTCTCCAAACTTTGCTCTGAAAAATTTGTGAACTTTGCTATACATTTAGTTGAGCAAACTATAAACATAAATTTTCCATTGCCTTGAAGAATCAGTTAGAAACATGTACATAAACCTTCTTTAGAAAGCACACCTTCTGGACAATTGCATGTCCAGGATTCCAGTTATCTCAAATGGAAGGGAAGCATTTAAAAATCCTCTTTCTTCCTTATAGGACTGGATGTTTCCCCCAGTATTGATAATGTCATTTCTGCTTTGTTGATCTAACTGACCTTACTTGTCTTAACTGAACTAAATTGTTCCCTCTTTCAAGTGGCTACATTGCTTTAAATACCCTTTCTTTATATTATATAATAATTTTGTATAGAAAGCAGAAGGCTCTTGTATCAAGAACCTTAAAATAGTTCATCCCAAGATACACATTTATAGGAAATTTATTCTAAGGAAATAAAACTCTGTTCCACTTTTAAAATAATTAACACAGAAAAGAAAGCCTTACAGAAGAAAATGATTAAAGTTTGGTGAATCTATACAATGAAATATTAAGCAACCATTAAAAATCATCTTTTCAAACCATAGGTTATATGTATATCAATATATATGTCAATCCATGTGTGTGTGTATATATATATATGTATATATACATACATATTGAAAGAAATAGAAAAATAGATCCAGAAATAAACACACACACAAAAATGTTGATAATTATCTACACTCATGGTAGTGGTTTCTCTTTATATATAACTGTATTTTTGATATTTTGCATTTTGATATTTAACATAAAAGCTAAAGTGCAATGCACTAAATAAAAAATAGGAATTCCTCCTTTAAATATATAACTCCAACAGCTCATGTGCTACCAGAATTCCTAGAGATAAGTTCTAAAATTCACTTAGTTAGGCCGTGCAAAATTAGATTGTGAAAAATTTCACATTGTAGAAATTGTATAAATGAGAAACTTGCAAGAGGAAACAATAGTAATCTGTCCTCAATTTACCTTTCTCTGTTGCATTTGGTGGCTAGAGCTTTGTGAAACGTTTCCTTGCTTTGTGATCCAGCTGCTTTGCTCAAGGTTGGTGCAATATTCAGGTCAGATATGCATCAAACATTCTATTTTGTAGACTTCATGTTTTATTTATGGTTATTGTTTCAGACGTTATTTCCCCTATCTTTTTGCTGAATCCTTGCCAGAATGACTCTTTAAAATAACAAAATAGTGTGAACAATAGCAATTGCAGTTAGAATATTTTCCTCTGTATAACTGACAGCAAGTGAGAATTTTGGTTTGCCCTGAAGGCTTAATGTAAATAGAAATCTAAATGACTCAGTTTTTATTATTAAGCTCTGCCTGTGATAGAACTCTTTGTCACTTTATCCCCACAGGAAGAAGCTGACACTGGTGCCAGCCTGTGCCAGAATATTCAATTAACTAAGTTTGAAGGTGACCGTTTTGTCCAGTGGGTGCCATGGCTGAAAATTTAAAAAAAAAAAAAAAAAAAAGAGTCCATTATTTTTCCAGGGAAATGTATTAGATAATTTTGCCTGCCAATAAGTCATTTCTGATTTGGCGGGTGTTGATTTGTAATTTTGTAAGCCCCCCAACCCATGAATTGTAGCTACAGAATGCCAAGACTATATTTGTCTAAGGCTTTAGCGTTTACAAAAGTAATTTTATGTATCTTGTTTCTCACAACAATTCACAGCACTTCAGGGAAGTAATACTATTGTCACCATTTTACAGATAAGAACACTGAGATTTAATTTAGTTGAAGGGCTTGCCTAAGTTTACTAGCTAATTTAGGGAGCTGGTATTCAAACTGTCAGCTCTTTAGGTTATGGATTTTTTCCTATTGCATGTTACTACATAGCTCACCATTTGTAAATTCCTGTGGTTCACATTATTTTACAGCTGCTAATGAATGAAAATCAATAAATCACATCACTTTCTCCAATAGCTGGAAATGGAGACCCTGATCCATTCAGAGAGTAATACAGAAAAATAAGCTAAATGGGTATTCAATACTAAACCACTTTGAAATTTTATAATTTCAGAATTGCTTTAGAACTTTAAAGAATTCAGATTTCGCCACATTTTTATGCTTATTTATCACAACTATGTTTCTGAAAAAAAATTCTCAAAGATACTCAATACTACGCCATTCTATTAGGAAGATTGACTTTGCTAACAAAATATTGTGTTGTTTTGTTTTTTGTAAAGTGGATATGGGTCATAGTCTCCTAATTTATATGTTTTGTAAGTTTAAATTTTATTATAGCAAGGGTTCTTGAAATCTGGATGCTTACTTTTCCTAAAGCTAGGAAAAGATGCTTTGGAACATGAGTGGATGAAATCGAAAAGCACATTTGTGCTTATTGGCATCCCGCTTCATTTGAGCCAGGCTGAAAGGTCATCAAAGAGAGAGTGATTAGTTCGTGCCAAAGCTGAGGGCTATGCTGGTTTACTGTCAATTTGAAGAGGTATAACGCTTTATATGGGAGAGAATATTTTCTTCCTTGTGGGTGTGTGTTTTTGTTTTAATTCTCACACAACACAAAAACTTATGGTTTTTACTGTCTCCCAATCCCATACTCCATTTTCTATCCATCTAGATCACAAAACATACGACTCTTCCATATTTTAAATTATCACAACTCTTTTCCAGTTGCTTGCCCTACCATCACCACCAACCCCACCATCACACCATGCCCAATCCTTTCTCTTCAAAAACTGTTTTGGAATTTAAATAATTCAGGTGTTGCCACATTTTTATGCTCATCCATCACAAATGTGTTTTTGAAAAACAAATTCTCAAAGATACTCAATAGTATGTCATTCTCTTAGGAAGATTGACTTTGCTAAGAAAATATCCTGTTGTTTTGCTTTTTGTAATGTGGGTATGGGTAGTAGTCCCCTAACTTACGTGTTTTCAAGTTTAAATTTTCTCAAATTTAATTGGTTAAATATCACTAAAAAAATGAATGGGTTTTTAGTCAAAACTCCTTCAACTTCCTTTACTTCGCTTCCCCACTTAATGATATTTCCATCTTTCCTTTCTTCCTGTTTCTACAAACTAGGCAGCAGTATTGCTGAAACTATTTCTCGTCTGTCCTGTGAATGTCATCCTATACAGCCTCCTCCAAGAGCTGTTCCATCAATGACACCCTCCCCTTGACTTCAGCCATTTCTCTCCTTCTACGTATTTTTAAAAATTTTTATTTATTTATTTTAAAAAATATTTATTTATTTTGAGGAAGATTAGCCCTGAGCTAAAATCTGCTGCCAATCCTCCTCCTTGTTGCAGAGGAAGACTGGCCCTGAGCTAACATCCGTGCCCATCTTCCTCTGCTTTATACGTGGGACACCTGCCGCAGCATGGCTTGTCAAGCGGTGCATAGGTCTGCACCCGGGATCCAAACCAGTGAACCCCGGGCCGCCAAAGCAGAATATGCGAACTTAACTGCTGCACCACTGGGCTGATCCCCTTCCATATACTTTAACCAAAGAAAACATGAGCCTCTTCCATATTAAATCACTGTATCTCCTTCTTAATCATATATATATATATATATATGCATATATATCTCTCATCTTAACTCTACAGCTCTACAGCCAAGGTGTTAAGTCTCTGTGGTGCCTGCATTCATACTCCAACCTAGGTGTGGCTTCCAACCTCATAGCTCCCCATCCTATTCCTCTAAAGCTATTCTTCTTAAGGTCATTAATAATTTCATATATTTTTAAGCTTTATTGAGCTATAATTGATATATAAAACATTTTATACACTTAATGTAAACATCTTGGTGATTTGGGACATATGCATATACCCGTGATATCACCACAATTAAGGTACTAAACACATCCAGGCAATTACTGCTCAATGGGTATAAAGTTGCAATTAATGCAGGCTGAATAAGTTCCAGAGAGGTGCTGTCCAACATAATACCTATAGTTAACAATATGCTATTGTGCTCTTTAAAATACGTGAAGTGGATATCTCATGTTAAGTGTTCTTACCGCACCCCCACATAAAAACCCACAAAAGAACACAAGGAAATTTTTTATTTCATATTTTGGAAAATTGAATGGATACATTTTCGTTTTGAAAAATAATACCTAGTTACTTTGCTGATCATAAAATCAAACAATGTAGCATGCTAATTATAGAGTATTCGATGTAGTATGCATATATATGTATATATATATTTACTCTCTTTCATTTTCAATAGTTTTATCTCTTTCTTTTTCACTACCCCCATTTTTAATTAGATTTGCTAATGTCCAATTTTATTTTTAAAGAACCAGACTTTAATTCTTTGTATTGACTAATATCGTCTCTTAATTCCTTCCTCTTAGTTTCACTAAAGCTGCTCCTTTGTACTTTAAGGTCTGAACTGACTGTTCATTTGTGTTATAATGAAAGTATTAAGAATATGGATTTATGTCTGAGGAGAGCTATAGGAAATCCATATTTTGATAAACACAATTCTCATATTTAATATATTCTAAATATGCCAAAATTGTATTTTTAGTTAAGTTGAGTAGTTATTTAGAAGAGTATTTTTCTTCTCCTCAACTGATAGTTCAGTTTTAATCTGTTTGTTTGCTAAGATATTTTCAATTTCTTTTTTTCTGTGATATTCTGATCAGAGAATGTGGAGTGGATAATGTTTTCCTTTTCTGGAGCTAATTGTTTTTTCCTTTTTAGAGTAGTACATAATGAATTTTATAATTAGTATATAAAATGAATAAAAAGATATAGTTTTCTATTTGCAGTAGAAAATCTTTAACACTTATCTTTTATTTCACCTTTATTAATCATATTATTCAAATCCTTTATAGTCTTTCAAAATTTTTATCTGCTTTACTTGTCATGGAACAATAGTAGTATGTCAAATACTCCTATAAAAATTGTGTCGTTGCAGGGGCTGGACTGGTGGCACAGTGGTTAAGTTCACACGCTCTGCTTCAACAGCCTGGGGTTCACAGGTTTGGACCCCAGGCATGCTGGACCTACACCCAGCTCATAAAGCCATGCTGTGGCGGCATTTCACATATAAAATAGAGGACGAGTGGCACAGATGTTAGCTCAGGGCCAATCTTCCTCACCAAAAAATTTTGTTTTGCAAAATTTTCACAAGGTCTCAATACATATTTTGATGCCATACCATTACATGACTAATTATACTTTGATTATTTGAATTGCTATTGACTCTATCTGATGTCAATTTTACTAACCTTTTCCTTCTGTCTCAATCATTTTATGCATTATTTTATTTTTAGTTTCTCTAGATCATATTTTATTGATGACAGTATCCCTTAGCCTTTGGCTGTAGTCTTTTGGGATTCAGTGATAGTTTTGGTAAAGTCCTGTGTTGCTCAGACTAACCATTGGACATGTCACTGATTTTCCTTGTTCACCTGGACTGCATATTATCTGAGACAATGCATATTTCCACTCTAGCTACAGGTAATATTCAAATCACTCTAATATACAGACAAATTGAGTTATTCCCCAACCTAAATGTGGACACTTTTATAATTGAAAAAAAAGTATTTGGCTTTGCTTGAAAAATCAGAGAGCTTGAGAAATTGGACCCACTTCCCTTTTGGCAATAATAAGTGGAAATTCATTCAGAACCACTCCCTTTAAGATGGAGGATGTACTCTCAATGTCGCTTCTTGCACTGGTTACCTATATGGCATCTCTAGTCATGTTTGTCTTCAACGTTTATATGTACACTTGGTTTAGAGACCACTATCGCATAATTGGAATCTCTTAGTAGCAATACATATTTCATATTCATATTTCTGAATATGAATTCATATTCATATTTCTGTCTGTCCTTGTCTGTAAATATGCATTCGTAATCCCCTTCCTGTCTTTGCATGACAGAGAAGCATAGAAACCAAAGTAGAACAACCTTTGCCCCTAGACCAGGGAACACAGATCTGCTCTTTGGCTCCCCTCCCTCTGATTTTGCAAATACCTGAAGTGTGGATTTGCCTTTCTTACTTAGCAAAACACTAACGTTCATGTTCCTAACATGTTGGTTATCCTAGGCTTTTAACTCTGTTTGTCTGCTTGAACTTGTGTTATTGCCCTTTTCTGACTTACAGTGACAACCTGGTTTTGGTCTCTATTCATCAACCTAGCTCTTCTCCACCTATCAACAAAAACTTTATGAACTTTCAACTTGACTTGTGAGCAAGCTGGATTCACTTTCTGCAAGCGTGACATTTGACCTAACTCGCCTTTAAAATTTGAGTCTCTGTCCTGGCTTCCGCTTCTGCATTGGTGAGACATCGACTCACAAAGGGGAAAATACATTGTCTCTGTGCATGAAGAAGAAAGCATTACTGTCACTCAATAAACGTGGCCGACTTCCTATGGAAGTTCCCAACTAGAACGCAAACCACCCAAAAGGAAACCTATAACAAAACAATTACCTGGAAAGTGAGTATATTCTTTCTCATGCATTTAGAGGGAGTTCTCAAAAGAGAATCATTGCAAAAGCAAGATGCCTGAAATTTTCAGGCCCAGGGTGTTTAAACGATATAATGGGAATTCAAGCAGAGCTGCTAGATGCAGTGTCATTCCTCGCAACTCTATCATAGATTCTCATGTTTCTGTGCTTATTTTATAAGGCTGTCATGTTTGAATTTATTCTGCCAAGGAGTCATTTTCTTTTCCCCTGTACTGTTCTCTGTATCTAACTACATATCCATCTCTTCATCTCTTTTTTTACCTAGTCATCCTTCGACTATTTCTTTATCTTTCCAATATGGCATATGTTTTTATTGCTCTCTTTATATTTCTATTGTTTAGTTTGAGCTAGATTTAAGACTGCCACATTCTTTTTAAAGACTTAAGGTGCCATTAGAAATAGCTCCATTTACATCCCCTGACCATTGCCTTCTTCCTACCCAAGCTCTTTTCATTTTGACATTGTAAATTATATTGAATTACAGTGCATATTTCTCTCTCTAACAATAACAGTTTATACACCCTTCGTAGCAATTTACAATCTTAGGGGATGGACATGCTTGAAAATGAATATGTAGACAATTAGTTAATAATAATTTATTTATTCCCAGATATGATATATATATATATATGGTACATGTGTTGTGTATAAGTTTGTGTTTTTGTATATGCCATTAATTAAATGACTTAGAATTTTTATTTCAGTAGCACACTGTGCATCTGGAAGGTGTTTCACTTGATCTTTTTTTTTTTTTTTTTGGTGAGGAAGATTGGCCCTGAGCTAACATCACTTGCCAATCTTCCTCTTTTTGCTTCAGGAAGATTGTCACCGAGCTAACATCTGTGCCAATCTTCCTTTATTTTGTATGTGGGATGCCGTCCAATATGACTTGACAAGCTGTGTATAGGTCTGTGCCCAGGATCCAAACCCGCAAACCCCAGGCTGCCAAAGTAGAGCGTGCAAACTTAACCACTATGCCACTGGGCTGGCCTCACTTGATCCTTTTTGCAGTGCTGCTTTACTCTGTCCCTGTCTGTCTCTCCCTGGCTGCTTCTCCTGCTGTTGCCTGTGAACAACCTAGAGGCTGGTACTTCTTGTTAAAAGATCAGTAGTTGCTAAACAGTGTTAAGCTGAAGCAGTAATGGCATATTAGCACCTAATTGGTACTTTTGCCAGAGGAACTAAAAGATCACAGCAAAAGGCAGAGCATTGTTGAGAAATGTGGGAGCCTTTGAGAGCAAATCCTTGCTGATGTAGACTATTTATAGATTTCCTTGCTTCTTTGCCTGCTTGCCTGTTAACCTTGTGGCATGTTAGTTACTTCATGACCTACATTTTGCTTAGTCAGTTAATGTTTCAAAAGAGTAATGAACTTTGATTTGAATTTAAGGGAATGATCTATCTTGGTAGATAGGAAATTTTTCTTTTAGACATCTTGACAGCTGATGCCAGGGGTTATAGGCAGTGGAAAGATGACCAGTGAATATTTGTTGTTTTAACCACCTAGCATCCATGTCCCCTTTCTAATAATACCCTGGTTTCCTTTTGGAAAATTATCTCACTTAATACTATATATGGCCTCAGTGGGTGATAACTAAGTTACTTGACTCTCTCAATGAATGATCCTTCTTCTCACCACCGGGCGTATACCAGGAGCAGGCATCTGATCTAAAATTGGCTAAGTGCTGCTCTCTGCTAGGACACTGAACCATGAGCAAATGAAGTAGGGAAGGAAGAGATGGATGGTGCCTTTTCAGATCAGTCGTAGTGTCCTAATCTGGGGATTCTTTTAAAAATGCTGTTGTTGTTTCTGCATTCTAGCTCTTTGAACTGAATGGCAAGTCTTCCGTCTTTCCACTGAAAACACAGCCTCTCAGAAATAAGCCCAATGTACAGCTTAATATGCTAACGTAGAGCTTAAGAATATCAGCACTGAAGTCAGCCTGTATCAGTTCAGCCCTGGCTTCACAACTAATCAGATGACATTGGGCGTGGCATTTGGCCCTTTAGTCCTCCACTTCTTCACCTATGAAATAAGTATAATTATGTCATCTGCCCTATAGAGTTACATGTATGTAATGCACTTAGAATAAAGACTGAGATAGTGTAGATCCTCAAGATTTAATTATGATCTCTACTGTCTCAAAACTATCTCCAAATTTTTAGTGTAGTCTCTTGTCATCACAAACACACACATAGTTATCTCAACAATTCTCTTAGCAAAGTCCTTCACCATCCTGCTTACAACCCTTTGACAAATAAAATACCCAAGTCAGTTCTCATTTAAAAAAAAAGGAAAGTCAAAATTACCAAGGTCTATATTCAGTGGGCAAGATAGCACCACTGGTTTTCAAAACCAGCACATTAAATATCATTCCACCAAAAGTTGTGCTGTGGTGAATTTGAATGTAAGTTATATTCCTTCCAGGCAACATCTCAAAGAAGTTTCTACGGTCATAATTGCAGATTCACTTTATCGAGAGTATATTCCTTATAGCATCTCCTAGAACTCACATGAAGAAACATCATAGAGAGTCTGTATTGTTGCTGTTCCATCCCAAACTTACTGGTTCTTGTAGATGTGATGTTGTTGTGAAGTGGTTGACTGAGTTGAAAAATGTTCGGCTAAGAATGAGGCCACAGACGTGGAAAACAATGGAAACATTCTGAGGCTTTTTGACATATTGGGTCTCTCCATTTTCAAGGTTGACTTTTACTGCTCAAAAGCAAGATAAAGCAAAAAAATTGCAGTGATTTAGAAACCTGTGTCAACTCTTTAGAAGTCATAATACTTGAAAGGGATATTCTGGTCATTCCCATTGTTTTTATCTTATTTATTACACTTTCAGGTAAAAAGCTGTAGATTCTGAAATGCTCTGGGAGAACAAAGAGAAGTGCCCTAGAATGAGAACTAGCTGGAAGCAATTTAAGTAGCTGGCCAACTCTAGTTTCCTTCAGCAAACAACACTAATAGCGTGCTATTCACTGAGAGTCTATTTGTAAGATTAATGGTACAAGATAGGGTATTTATATCCCTACTCTGTTTAACAGCATGAGATAGTCAGAATGGAAATGGTTTTTAAAATAGAGAAATTCCATTGTGCATTTTAGTGAGAATATATATTTTTCAAGGTATTTCTACAACGTTAGCATGGTTCTGACAAATTTTACTATCTTACGGCAATTTCAATACTACAAAATGTCTAAGTGGTCCCAAAGATAAAATGCAGGGTTTAGAAGGGAATGGGATTCGAAGTACTTTATTGTAGTCTCTTTGACCAAGAGGGAAGTTGGATAAGCCTTTCTTTGTCTAAGCTATAGACCATGGATCCCCATCGTCATTTTGTTTTACTTTACATAGCATAGGCAAGTTAGGGGAATGAAATATTAATAAAATAAAGATAAAATGTTTTTAATGACTAAAATAAAACTGATTTCAAATAATTCTCATGCCACCTATAAAAGTGTACATTGTCAGGACGGGGCCAGGGGCTCAGTGGTTAAGTTTGCACTGCGCTTCGGGGCCCAGGATTTCGCCGGTTTGGATCCTGGGCACAGACATGGCACCGCTCATCAGGCCATGCTGAGGCAGCATGCCACACGCCACAACTAGAAGGACCCACAACTAAAGTATACAACTAAGTACTGGAGGGATTTGGGGAGAAATAGCAGGAAAAAAAATTTAAAAGTGTACATTGTCAATTATCATATTTCGATGCCAGAAAGCATTAGACAGATTCTTTTCCTTCAATTTCTTATTTCCCATTTCTTGAAACAAAATAAAGAACGATATTTTCTGAATTATTAGATAAGTTAAAACTAAACCCACTTTGGCATCAATATACCAGCAGAGACATTTTTCTAAAAATGAATATTTAATAGTTTCATTAATACAAATGGTAGTTCCAATAGGTCCTTTAATTACATTTCCATAAAAAATAAATGAAACAATTCTGAAGTAATACTAAGTTTGATAAATACATTTTATGAGAAAGTTATTATAAATACAGGACCAGGAAATACAGGATAAGGGACATGCTATTGAAACGGTATCTTAATAAATCTTTAATTACTTTCAGAGATTCTTAACTAAAGTGGACACATTGGGAAGCAGTTCTGTAATACAGAGAAATCTCTTAATGAAGCTTCTGCAAGAATATAAAGATGTTTTTGGCCAATGGTTGAAATATGTGCATTTATTACCTTTTTTATTAGGTTGGTGCACACGTAACATTTTGCACTCTGCAGCTTCTCCTTTCCCAGATCTTCCTACATTTAATTATTTGCCTCTTCAATCCATCTGAAATGCTGTCACCAAAATCTTCTCTTCTGAACTCTCTTCAGTTCGTTTCTCCCCATTCTCAGCACCAACCATGTTACACAGGTCTTTCCCATATCACTACAGTGGGCAGAGTGTGTGTACTAGGCAGGGGCTGGGATCTCTGAGAATGCCCACCTATTTGGCTGGTAAAATGTCTAAGAAATTGTTCCTCCATCAGCAGCTGATTATAGAGAAGCAGAGAGGCAAGGAGAAGAAAAGCGTAGGCTAGACCAGTGTTGACAAGTTCCAGCTGTGCATGGTGAGTGCACACGTATGTGTGTGTGTTTTGCAGAAAATGAGCGTTCAAATAGGTAAGTAGACGTTGAGGAATTTCAAAAGTTTTTTTCTACTTTGTGTATTCTGGATATTTATTTGATGTTTACAATGTAATAGGCACTGAGGCATTGGAAATCTAAGGTGGACAGTGTATACAGGAGACAATGAGAGAAGGAGACAAGTAGAGAGGCCATTACACAGTCTGGAAGTACTATAATGAGGTAAGGATAAGGGGCTATGGGAGTGCATAGAAGGACACCCAACGCAGTGCTCTGAGGCAGAGAAAAAAGGCTTCCAGAGGAGATGATGCCTAATCTGAGACTCGAGGGATAAGTGAAAAGTGAACCAGTGGAAGGAGAGAAGTGAATGAGATCTGAGGATGGGAGGGGCTTTGCAAACAGAAGGAACAAAAGGTGCTGATGTCTGGAGGGCCAAGATCATACAGCACATTGTGAAAGTCGCATGTAGCTCAGTTGGGTTGGAGAGCTGTGTGCCAGAGGGCTGAGAATGTGAAACTCTTCTTGTCTCCCTTGGGACTAGCTTGGGGTCTTGGGTATGGCAGCAGGTGGAGATCTTCCAGGAAAGGATTGAGGAAACAAGTGAGAGCAGAGACTGAGGGACCAAAAAAACTACTGAGGAGGAAAAGTGGCACCCTATCGCCTCCAAGGTGCTCCTGAAAATCTCTCAGTTTCCAGCTATGGATTGTAACGCTTAAGATTGTTTCTCTGGTTACAAGTCATAGAAACCAACTCTGAATAACTTAAACAAAAGGATAATTTAGTGGAAGGATGTTGGGGCCAATAGAAGAAAAATAGGAAGGACAGACAATTAACTTTGGAAGTAAGCAGGAAAGAAATCAATCCTATGGTCTGTTGGGGCTCTATTTTCACTCAACAAAAGTATTACTAATCACCTACTCTGTGTCAGACCCTGTACAAGGCTGGGAACTGGGGAAAGAGAATCGAATAAAATAGTTACGTGGCTGCTTTTATTGCTTTCAGAGTCTGGCAGGGTTGGGGGAGGAGGGAGTGCCCATGATCCCCAACAGCACTTCCGTAATTACAAAATAGGACAGGTGCTATGCAGGGTGCTATGAGAGAGAAATAACAGAATTTTAAGCTGAGGAGGTGACATCTAAACTTAGGCGTGAAAAATAGTTATCCAGGTGAGAAGCATGTGCAAATTCCCTGAAATGTGAAAGAAGTCAGTGTACTAGAACACTGTAAAGGCATGAGGGGAGGAGCGGAGTGTGGGATAAAATAAAACGGAAGTCAGGCTGAAGCAAGGTCATGCAGAGTTTAGCAGATCTTGAGAAAATTTGGTATTACATCCTAAGTGCAATGAGAAGCTGTTGAGGGGTTTTACGCTGAAACATGATCAGGTTTGCATTTTAAAGACTGCCCCGGATGCTGTAGAGAGAGTGGAGAGTAGGAGGCGGGAATAGAAATGATGAAGAGGTCAGCAAAGAGGTTCTTCGAGTAATCTGCACACATGAAACAGTCACGTTACAGTTTTCTCTGCCTACTGTGCTTTTACATTTCTCTTATTCTCGTTCCTTTGGGGGATTTCTCCTCCCCTTCCACATGTCCTAGATGAGATGATTAGTCTTGGTGCCCAAAGGTGGTTATTCAGAGTGGCCCCATCCCTCTAGTCAAAGTGCATGGCCCACAAAGGGGCAATGACTCAAGCGGAATCAATCAGTACATTCTGTGAGATTCACATATATATCCCAGAGAAGAGAAGTTCCTTTTCACTGTGGTGGCTAAGCTGGTGATATGTAAGCAGAGTATTGCTGGCTGTCATTTTTTAAAATATAGTGAATTAGGGTAGGACCATCCCAGCTCAGGGCTGGGACGTGAGCTGAGCACGGCAACGGCCTCAGGCACAAGATTTAAGACAGGGTCGGTATTACTGACTTTTCTTTTTGCCTCAGCCTCCGATAGGGCTCACATGCCATGGATGCTGAATCTTTATTTAAATTTTTGACCTTTAGTTCATTCTGGATTTTTTGGCATTAATTTTGTTTCTTCTTAACTATGACATTCAAATATTATTGCTCTCTTTTTTTCTCACATTCTTTTTTTAGGGAAAGATTCACCCTGAGCTAACATCTGTTACCAATCTTCCTCTCTTTTTTTTTTTTTTCCCTCCCCAAAGCCCCAGTACATTGTCATGTATCCTAGTTTAAGTCATTCTAGTTCTTCTATGTGAGCCACTGCCACAGCGTGGTAACTGACAGACAGGTGGTATGATTCTGTGACCAGGAAATGAACCCGGGCTGCCAAAGTGGTGAGAGCACAAAATTTTAACCACTAGGCCATCAGGGCTGGCTCAAAATATTATTGATCTTGATTACCGAGTTGTTCAGTACTCCTGAAATCTTTACCCTAGATGAGTGCCTCACTCACCTCATCCTAGTGAACACTGATCAAGTTTGACTCTGTCTAGCATTTGAATCCTATTCAGAAAACACTGTCCCTCATCTGTCTTGATGGGAAGCAGAGCCCCCCTTTCATCACAACCCTAAAAATGCCAACTATGTCTATGGTGGATCAGTAGATTGGTCCACTCCACATCCATTCTCATGGGTTTATCATCTTCTATTTTAGAAGCTGGGAAACTAAAATATCCCCCATACTTCCTTGCAACTACTAAGCAGGCATATAACCTAGGTTCTACCAGTCTTATAACTTCACATAAGACTTGGATGCATGTGAAGTGAAGGCTAGGTGTGCAGTGATCAGATATTTTCATAAGCCTGGTGGCAGAGGAGTGTATATGCAGACTTTGAGGGGCGGCTGGGGTAGAGCATCTGGATTCCAGTCCTGAGGGAGAGAAGCACTCAGTAGCAATCTGTAGCAGTGTGTCTCACTAGAAATATCTCACAATGCAAGAATGCCTTGATTTTATTTTCTGGCCATGTAGCACTCACACCTGCTTCTTTTGGCCCTCCTAAAGATTCTGAGAGATACTCAAGGTTATTTAATAAATTCCTTTTTGCTTAAACAAGCAGAAGGGGCTCTATTGTATGTAACAAAGAGCTCAGTCCCTATGCCAGCTTTTCCAGCCTCCCTTGCAGCAAAGGCACAGACACACAAACTAGAGTCAGCAGTCAGAGGCATCTGTTTGGTACACTGGTCAGGAGCTAGTGACGCAAAGAACAAAAGGGACAGTGGGGCATCTTTGTTTCAGAGGAAATGAGGGCAGAAAAAATATCCAGTTTGTGAAAGCAGCAGTGGCAGTACCTAAATACCTTGATTTTAGCCTGGGGAGACCCTGCACAGATGTCTTTGTGTTTAGATTTCTGACCCATGGATCCCGGGAGATAGTAATTTTATGCTGTTTTAAGCACCTACTTTTGTGATAATTTGTTACACAGCAACGGAAAATTAAAACAATGTGTCAGGGTTTAACTGACCGTATGTTTTTTCTTTCTTTCTTAGTGGCACACAAAAAAAGGGAGTGTGTCAGAATTGATAGCATCATGAATTCAGGAAAATGTTGTTTACAGTGATTTAAATCTTCCCTATTTTGTTCAGAGGTTCAGCTTTTCTAACTCAGGATTGAATAAACTAAGTCATTGAGTTCATCCAGTTGGAGTGACATGAAAGGAAAAATCAAAGGAGTTGTGAGTATTTGCAAGATATTATTTATGATAATGGGCCACATTATCTAAACCAAGGATAAAAACACTGGGAGCAGAGGGATGATGGAGCAGAGGGATAATGGATGACAAGAAGTGACACTGCCACTTATTATCTATGAGATATTAGATAAATTACCTATATTTCCAATCTTTTCTCATCTATAAAATGGAGCTAATTATACTACCTCACAGAACTGAAGTGATAACTATATAAAATAACATATGTATACCGTGTATTCCAATGTCCAGCATAGGGCAAGTAACTATATTCTGCCATCAAATCCTATTTAAGATAATATTTCTCTAATTTCTTTGTCTAGAAATGATTTCTGTGAGAATAAGTTTTCTTCAGTCCCTATTCCCACTGACCACTCTGTCATGTCTTGAACTTTTCCAGGCTCATGATTGAGAAATGAAAATTATTTTTTAATTAAGCTTCATAGAATAGAGTAAAGAATAGAATAGAATAAAGTTTTAACTAAATACATAAAATAATGAAAAAATGCAATTAGATACTCAGGACCAAGAAAAATGTACAAATCACATCAAAAAAAGTCCAGCTTATTCCAAGATATTTGTAACCTTTATGAAATTCAAAATATTTTTTTAAATAATTTAAATTTGTTGAAATGCATCACTTGGGCAATTGAATGAACCTTTATAAAATGAAGTCTTTACATTCTCCACACGCTCAAGCTATGTCTGTACTGGCATTTCAACACCAGACGCTTGAAATTTTTCTTTCCTAAAGTCGTGGAGGTCATTCTTTTTCAATTATGTCATTCATCTTGTATTTCAATCACATGCACCATAAGCATGGTGGAGAAATCGTAGTGAAATCTGAGTTCATGCTATGTTTTGCATTGACAGGGTTAACCAACTGGAATGGCTACCAAAAGATACTTTTTTGAATATAACTGGCTGAAAACAGAATCACTGCTAGTTGAAGATCAATATAAAGATATATCATAATTAATTGGTATAAGTTAATCTAAACTTTATTTTTGTACAGAAATTCACATTCACCAGATACACGTAATTGTATATATAGATGTATATAATAGTATATTATATATACACACGCATATACTTTTTTGTATAGCTCCTTATAGATTAAAAGACATCCAATATACCTCATTTACTCTTATGGTTTACTATAAATCCAGCGGTGTTCTGACTACTACCAGCACGGTTTTTTAGATTCCCTAAATGCAGCTCATTTAATTTATCATAATCTAACTTGTAAGACCTTCAGAATCTTTATATTGCAAAGAAGTAACATTCAATTACCTCTAAATAAACATTTGTAAGTATAACAGAAGGAGAACCCCCATAAGAAGGTTGTATTTAAAAGTATTTAATAATTAAAAGTATGTAATAATCTCTATGGCCTGCATACTCCACGCTTAGAATGGAGTTTAACAAACAGTAATATATTCTGTACATCAACCCTGATATATAATAGTTTGAATTTTTAACATTTCATGAATATTCTACTAATGATACAATAGTAGCCAGTAGTTTTGTAGGGCATGAGCTTTTAAAAAGCGTTTTCACAGGAGGCTGGCCCAGTGGCATAGTGGTTAAGTGTAGTGCATGCTGCTTTAGTGGCCCAGGTTCATGGGTTTGGATCCCAGGCGTGGACCAATACCACTTGTCAGCCATGCTGTGGTGACAACCCACAAACAAAATAGAGGAAGATTGGCACAAATGTTAGCTCAGGGCCAATCTTCCTCAGGAAAAAAAACACAGTATTTTCACATACATTTAATTTTATAAAAATTCCATCATCAACCACATTACAGATAAGAGAACTGAGAATCAGTAGATAAACTGTAAACCCAGCATCACACAACCAGTTGAAAGAGGACTGTGAAGTCAAATTGAGATTCCTGACTTTAAGTTTAGACTTATTTCTCTTATAGAATATTTGCCATGTATGATTAAGACAATATATATAAATCTATTTTTCTTGTTGTTATGCCTGAATACCAGAAAAATCCCAAATTTCAGTAAATGAAAACCTGCTAAGTTTCTCTAATTCTTTTCAATATTTGAGATGTTTCTGTGAAAAGATTTTCAAACTTGGACTGTTAATTACATTGCTTAGTTTTCTAACAAGCAGGAGTTTTGTGTGAGAAGCGAGCATCTGTACGAATAAAATCAGAAATACTCATGCTGCTATCTGTGCCAACTAGGGTCTTACCATTGATTCTGACTCCAAGGAAATATATTTCTCTACATATATAGGGCAAAAAACTCTAGTGAATCTGCCTGCACCAAAACAAGAAGATAATTGATTCCTCCATGGGAAAACTAACATACTTCAAGAATTTTCTGCAATATTTGACTCTGCAGAAAGGGGGTCCAAGATGAAGATGTTTACCGTGCTGATGAGGGGAGTCTGTCGTAAGCATAAAGAGTTCACTTTACAATCAAGTGTGGAGCTAGAGTGACTCATGCTTCCTTAAATTAAAAGGCTCACATTGAGAATATCTTGGTTTTAGAGAAATAGTCTTTTTCATATTCATGCATGGTGCAGTCCACTTATCAGAACTTTCTTCCCTCTTTGGTGAGAAAAATATCTCCATCTCAATGGAACATTCCTATAAGCTGATCTTACTCAATTTGTAAAATATAAGCCTTTAAAAAAAGAAAACTTTTAGATTATTATCTAAATCAAGACTGTTGACTGAACTAATTATTCCTCTATTTTTTTCTTTTTTATTTTGAAACACACTAGGAAATATCTTGGTCCTCAGAAGGGCATCTCGCTTACAGATTTGTAATACCTCAATGCCCTGCCTGAAGCTATCCCTCCAAGGGGGAGCACAGTCAGCCTAGACCAAGCGGAGAATTGATTTGTTCAAGAGATCTTTATTAGGCACTGTCTGTGTGCAAACACTGGTCTAGATAGTGGGACATAAGAATGTATGTACCTGGTCAATAACCAAGTGCTTCAGTGTCTATTAGGAAAACCAACACAATAGAATGCAGTCTGATCTGTGCTACAAGATACAGTGTTGACAGAAAGGAAATCATGATCAATACTGCTTGGGCATGTTTACAAAGTGTCAATCTGGGAAGACTTTTGGAGGAGGAGCAAAACTGAGCTATAATTTCAAGGAGAAACACACATTCATTAGGAGGCAAGAAAAGAAATGGAATTCTAAGCTGAGGACACTTTATGCGATGAGATAGAAAGGAGACAAGAAGAAAAGATTGAGAGCTTTAAATACTTACATTCTCTCAGAATGTCATGTACAAGGGAAAGAACAGTGGGAGTTGGATTTTGAAAGGTAAACAAAAGCCAGATCATGGAAGACCCTGGATGCCACACACAGACACAAAAGAGAGAGAAAGAGAGTTTGGATGGATTATTTACCAAATTCATTGAAGGGTTTATTAAAGGGCTGAATAAAATCAGATTTGTCTTTTATAAATACCACTCAGGAAGTGCTGTGGAAAGAGAAGGAAAAAATAGAGTTGAGGAAATGTAGTAGTCTTAAGATCCTCTTTCAAAGACTTCGTTCGTATGTATAGGCACATGTGTTCTCTTACATACACGTTAAAGTTTGGCGGTCCCTGCTATAAACTAAAAAGATAGGGAGGTGCTCTTCAAGAGCCTGGGAGTCAGCTGAGGCCACTGCAAACTGGAATCCACTTCTATTTGACCTGAAAGGTTTTCCGGTTTTTTTAAAGTGTCCTTTTAATTAAAAGTGATAAATCGTGCTTAAGTGACACTTTCATAAAGAGGGAAAAAAAAGCAACCTCCATTATGTAAAGAAAGGTTATATAGGTTATATAATGAGGCATCTCAAGGATTTAGAAAGCCAGTTTGTAGACTATTGCAATATTCTGATAAGAGCTAATCAGATTATAAACCAAATAGATGGATATAGAGAATGAAATGGTGTGAGAGGTGCTCAGGAGGACTCAGTGATTGATCAGATATGGAGTGAGAAGACAGGAAAGATAGCAATGACTTTCATGTTTCTTACCTGGGTGATGGAGCACCCAATGGAGTCTTTTACAAAGGTTAGAAATATAGGTTATATTCCAGAAATGTTCAGGTTGGCATGATGTTTTAAAGCAAATCAACAAACATTCAACTTAATGTTGCGATTCTGAATCAGATATTTGGCATCAGAAAAATATATTTTGTGTTAGAAATTGGCAAGCTAGCAATTTCTGCAGTGCTTACAATTGAACTATATAATTTACAGACCGTGGGGCACTTGGTTTAGCTGCAGAGCCAGAATAATAGTTTCAGTTGATGACACTTTATGATACAGAATATTGCATGAATAGTTATAATCAGGCAATTAGTTCTATTACTCATGGCATAGAGCCAGAAGCACAAAACCTCGATATAGGTAATCAATACAGCTACATGTAATCAGTTGAATATAGACTGTAGGTAAACACAGGACTAAAATAAGTCGAGTCAATTACAAATATCCCGATGTGATTAAATAACAATCTGCAGGGATTTATAAAAATATTTGAATAAAAGTATACAATGCTTTTGGGATAAACTAATCCTAACTTTAAGACACTGTTCATTTATTCATTCAACCTGTGGTTACTGAGTACCTATCAAGAACCAGAGACTATGCTATAAGTGCTAGGGATACAATGGTAAAAACTATGGTCTCTGTACTTTATGGTTTAGAGGAGGAAACAAATGTTCAATAATCACAAAAACCTATAATTACAAACTGTGATAAAATCTATGAAGAAAGATATAGTAGGCAGAAGAATGCCCCTTCTTCACAAAAGACGTCCACATACTAATGCTTAGAACCCCTAATATGTTAGCTTACATGGCAAAAGGGACTTGGCAGATGTGATTAACTGAAGGATCTTGAGATGCTCTTATCCATGTGGGCCCAATGTGTTCAAAGCGGTCCTTAAAGGAGGGAGGTTGGAGGGTCAGAGTCAGAGAAGGAGATGTGATGATGAAAGCAGAGGGTCAGAATCAATGCTGCTGGCCTTGAAGATGGAGGAAAGGGCCATGAGCTAAGGAATGCAGGCAACCTCAAAGGCTGGAAAAGGCGAGTAAACAGATTCTCCCCAAGAACCTTCTGAGAGAGCAACAGCCCTGCTGACATTTGGATTTCAGCTCAGTGAAACCCATTTTGGTCTTTTGACATCCGCAATTATAAGATGATAAATATGTGTTGTTTTAAGCCACTCAACTTGCCCTAAGTTGTTATCATAGCAATAGGAAACCAATACAAAAGGTTCAAGGAACTATGCAGTGGATATGCAATAAAAGAACTGCTTTGGAATCTCCCATTTTAAACATGAGTTTGAAATTCTATTAGGATCGTGCTAATCTCCTTAATATGCTTCCATAATTTTCTTTTGCCATTAAAACAAAGAATAAAATCCATGACATGATCTGCAGGCCCTGCTGATCCATCCTGTGTGTATTTCTCCAGTTTGATAGAACGCAACTTGCCCCTCCATCTCACCGTTTCAGCTATGCTGCTCTGCTTCCAGTTCTTTGAAATAAGTGATATTCCCTCCCCTGCAAGGCCTGTAGACCAGGTCTGGGAGGTTCCTTCCTGTAAGCCCTGCCCCTCTTCCAGTTCATTCCAGCTTATCTTTCAGATCTGTGTTCAGTTACTTCTCTAGTTCTGTGAATGGTAAGTAACTAAACGTTGGGGGGAATTTTAAGCTTATTTATATATTAAGGGAGAACACATTAGAGAGGGAGAAGTGGTCAACACAAGAAAGGATAATCAATACTGTGAGTTTCCTGAGAAGATACAAAGTCATGAGATAGAGGACAAAAAAATGTCTTAGACAGGAGATGACACCTCCCTAGTTATTTTCCTTTCTCCTTCAGGTGGTCAGTCTCATCTTCTCCGCTTTAAATTTAGGATGCCACAAGTTTTAGCTCCAAGCCCTTTTATTTAGTCACTTTATATATTTTTTCTATTTAGTGATCTTACTCAGAGTTGACTTGGTAGGAGGGGGACTATAGAGGAAACTGGGAGGAATTGGTTATCAAACTGGGCAAGCCATTGGCTTGGCCTTCAGTGACCGCAGGGAAAGAGGAAAATAAAGAATTAGATTCCTGAGAGGTAAGACATTGAAGCTGAAATGAGAGTACTGATTGAACCAGTACAAGTTCAAATCAGTCAAAGGTAGGACGAAAAAAGTATCCCTGAGAAATAGAGAATTATCTCCATCGTAAGTGAGAAATCGGCAGACATGAAACAAACAAAGCAAAAATAAAATAAAATGGAAACTTAAAGAATTAGGGTCCCAAGCGCATGAAGAATAGAAGTCTGAAAGAGACTATACTTAAGTGTGTATATATTGATTACAGGAGTAAGGAAACAGTAAGACAATAGAAATAAAAATGGGCTGAACTGAAGGACAAAAATACAAATTCTAGAAATTATGTCTTCTTTATGAATTGTCTCTATTCCATTATAAAATATTACTCTTTGTCTCTGACAATATGCCTTGTAGTGAAGTCTACTTTGTAGACCAGCTTCCATATGCTCAGTATTTGCACAGAATGTCTTTTTCTAATCATTTACTTTCAAATTTATGCATCTTTATATTCAACGTGTATATCTCTTATAAACATCCTATAACTAGGTCTTGCATTTTCATCAAGACTGCCAGTATCTGTCTTTTAATTAGAGTGCTTAATCTATTTATATTTATTGCAAACATTAGTGTATTTAACTGTCCTGTCTTGATATTTGTTTTCTGTATGTTTCATCTATTTTTGGTTCGTTTATTCCCCCTTTCCTGCCTCCTATTAAGTGAATTGTATTTTTTTTAAATTTGCTCTAGAAATTAAGATAAACACTTTTCACATTCATTTATGACAGGGCTCCCAGAGCTATACCAATTAGTTCATAATAGAAAGAATCTCATATGCATAAATTGCAATGGAAAAGGTAGAGTTGGTAAAACTCTGAGGGTCACCAAAGGGGCCCCAAATGGCATAGGAAATCAGAGGGGTTTAGAAAAGCTTTAGATGTTGAACAAGGTTTTTGATGACTACCTCCAAAATCTTTCTGATGAAAACAGCTCAACTCTAATCAAATCCTGAAAGCAAGGAAAGGATAAGTCCGTTGGAGACATTAAGGTTAGGCTCTTTAACAGCTTGAGGTAACACTCAGGAGAAGATCCTGAGCAAATGAGAACACACATCTCTCCACACTTTTTTGGTGAAAAGCCTGAACCAGAAATAGAAGGTTTAATATGCAAGCAAAGCTTAAATGGAAAATAGTCCCTTTGTCAAATCTCCTTCAGCTCACTGAATATTTTTATGGGGCCTTAGAACAAAAATAGAATAAGACCTAGAATAAACTGACGTCTTTACAAATAAAACAACAAAAGGTTCCTATCGCAGTCATTAAGGATCATAAGAGGAAGCTGCTTCTTAGGACACCAATGCATGTCATGAACAAAAATGACGCTGGAAAAAAAATACAATTGCCCAATAACACTAAGAAAATAAAAGGAAAAAAAATAGACGATCAATAAAGGTGATCTAAGGGGGAATCAAATGCTCAATTGTCCAGTTTATTTTTACATTTACAAGAAGAAATGTATCTAAATATTAAAGGACAACCTTGCAAGCTTTTGATTGACACAGATACTACAATACTAAGCATAAAGTTTTCCATTATTATACAACCTCTGCTTTAAAGTCAACAAACTACTCAGGTGGTAGGTATTTCCGATGACCCTCAGACACTCACTGTCATGTGTTTAACTGGCAATGTTCTTTCCTCCTCTGTGACAGACAGCACAGCTGCTAACTTCGTAGAGAGGGTATACTGTGCAAATTGCCAGACTCAAAGTTCTCCTGATAGCGTCTTTGCTTTTTTTCGTGGTTTTTTTTTTTTGTGAAAGATTAGCCCTGAGCTAAAATCTGCTGCCAATCCTCCTCTTTTTTGCTGAGGAAGACTGGCCCTGAGCTAACGTCCGTGCCCATCTTCCTCTACTTTATATGTGGGATGCCTGCCACAGCATGGCTTGTTAAGCAGTGCATAGGTCCATACCCAGGATCCGAACCAGCAAACCCCAGGCTGTTGGAGTGGAATGTGCAAACATAACCGCTGTACCACTGGCTTGGCCCCCTGATAGCCTCTTTCTTGAAATCCTTCAAGACTCCTCTGTTCATACTATGGTCGTAGATAATTTGGACGTTGACTTACTGGTGTTCTTGTGTCTAAATCAAACCCAAATTGAAGATCTTCGCAAAGAACTGGAATCTCTGTGCACTAAACTATTCACTGATATTGGCAGAATTATTGAGGCTGAACCCACGAAGGTCCAGATAGACCCATCCAAACCTCTATCAGAGCTTTCACAACACTCTCTAAGACTAGATCTAAAGAAAGACTAAATCAGTAAATCAACACTTAATGAAGCACACATTATACTGTACCACTCATTGTAATACTTTTACCTTCCAAGTCAAGAAACTCAACAGCCAAGGATATAGATTTTTTTCAGCATCATAGGGCCATCAATAAAATAGTTATTCCCAACTTCCCTGTGGTACTAAAAACAAATACAGTTTTATATTTGGTGTCACATGAGGCTATATAATTTACAGTCATAGATCGGTATTCTGCTTTCTTTATGGTCCCTTTAGATCAAGATAATCCATACCTCTCTGCCTTCTCCTGGCAAGGTCAACAAGGTACCTGGGCATTTATGCTTCAGGATTTACTGAGGCACTTTCTTACTTTTCACAAGTTCTTTCCCAGGGCCTTCAAATCCTTACATATCTTTTCAATTCTATTGTTATTCAACACGTGGATGACCCCTGGCCACATAGTAAAGAAGACTTGAACATAAAGATCAATTTTTTCAATTTACATACCATTTTAGCTCAAAAAGAACATAAACATTTCCTAAAATGAATTACAATTTAGTCAATAAATGTGCATTAACGAAGACATGAAGTATCATAGAAGGTAGATTACTTACTCTTGACAGTCTAAAAGCCAACAAAACTTTCAGAAGCCAGTCACTACGAGAAAATTACAAGAGTGCCTGGGTCTCATGAGCTTCCGTAGACAATGAGGTCCCAGTTTTTCTGAAACTGACGTACCTTTTTATGACTTAAGCAAGTCTTCAGTAGCCAAATTTCATCTTTGGGAACATAAATGTGAGCACACAGTTTGTGATTTAAAATTAGCTTTATACAGTTCTCAACCAGGGATGTAGGGAGCTAGAAATATATTGTTCCAAACATACAAAAACAACAGCAAAAAACTGGACGCAAAACAAGTACATGCTTTTTCTTGAACTCATCAGCCAGTTGAGGCAAAAGGGTGATGGACTGGCCTAAAACTGAAGACCAGACAAATCCCTGAGGGAAAGATGACTTGTAAGTTCTGGTTTAATTGGGTAGGATGCAGGAACAATCATAAGAATAGCTTGCTAGGGGGCCGGCCCTGAGGCTGAGTGGTTAAGTTCACATACTCTGCTTGGCAGCCTGGGGTTTGCCAGTTCGGATCCTGAGTGTCGACCTACACACCACTCATCAAGCCCTGCTGTGGCAGTGTCCCACATAGAAGAACGAGAAGGACTTACCACTAGGATATATAACTATGTACTGGAGCTTTGGGGAGGAAAAAAAAAAGAGAGAGGAAGATCAGCAACAGATGTTAGCTCAGGACCAATCTCCCTCACCAAAAAGCATACCTTAAAAAAAAAAATTTTACTAAGGGTGATGGAGTCTGAATGTACACTAGCAAGGGAGCGTGACACCTCTAGGAGTAGCAAACACAGGGAGAGTCCACACACTTGTGCAGGCTTTTCTCCATGAACCCACCTCAACAAAATGATTAGAAAACTCCTAAGAAAGCCTTCTTAATGTTGCATACTTTGGAGAGGGGGATGACAGCCTCTGCAGGAAGGCGTGAAAGCTTTCTACTGAATCCCTTATAACAAAAGTCTTAATCTGTGAAGGGAGAGGGAAAGGCAACAAAGTACAGTCATAATTAGGGCACTGGTGAAGACCTATTGCAGCCAGGAGAAGGAATGAGGGGCCAAAAAAAACCAGTACCCACTAGCCCTGCAGAGGGGCAGGAATATGTACTAGTGTCAGATACACCAGGAGAGGGGCAGGAGTATTGAGAAGATCACACTCCTAAAACTAAGGAGATGATGGTTATCTAAGGCTGAAGCTTAGTCAGATACACAAGCTAACAAGCATCAGACAGCAAGTTAAGGACAAGATATATACCCTTGCACAGTGCAAAGGAGAGACCTAAATCCAAGGAAGGAGCAGCCACTGAAGCAAACCAGCCTCCCCCCTAAACACAAAGTAGCCCTAAAGGATTTTGAAGCCTGTAGTAAACTGAAAGTGATCATAGCAACAACAGACTTCAAACCCAACCCAACTTCTAACTAGATTAACTCAAAGCCCATGCTAAATGTCTGGCACAAAGAAAGGTGTGCCTATTTCCAGGCATAAAATATACTTGTCTCAGTCTGTACCGTCCTACACAATATGTCTGGTTTTCAACAAAAGACAAGAAAAAACATACAACCAAGAAACAATGGAATTATTAAAACCATAGCCACATGTGACAGATGTTAAAGTTACTAATTTAAAATTATTATGATTAAAATGTTGAAAATTCTAATAAGAAAGTTGTGAAACATACTACATAAGATGAATAAGTTTAGCAGAGAGATTAAAACCATTAAAAAAATCAAATGAAAATACCAGAATTCTATAACATAGTATAGAATACCTTCGACAGGCTTATCAATAGACTCAAGATAGTCAAGGAGAGAATTAGGGATCTTGAAGACAGGTAAGCAGAAATTATCCAAACTTAAACACCAAGAGAAAAAAAAGAGTAGAAGAAGGAAAAAAAAGTGCAGGGCATCCAAGAGCGTGGGACAATATCAAACTCTCTGCCATACACGTAATTGCAATCCCTGAAGAAGAGGGTAGAATAAGACAGAATAAATTTGAAAAAATAATAGTTTATTTTTTTTCCAAAATTAATGACAGACACCAAATCCAAGATGCTCAAAAATTACCAAGAGGGAAAACTATCATCCAATCCCTTCCAACAAAAAGAAGAAAAAAAAAAGGCCAACACACTAGCTATATCTTATTCAAATTGCTTGAACAAAAGACAAGGGTTTGAAGGAAATCAGATGAAAAGGGGCACATTATAGATGAACAGAAATAAAAATTGCAGCGGACTTTTCTTCAGAAATCATGCAAGCTAAAAGACAAAGGAGTAACATCTCTAAAGTGCCAAAAGAAAACTCTGTCAGCCTAGAATTCTGTATCCAGTGAAAACATCTTCTTTTTTTAAATGAAGAAGAAATAGGGTTTTTCCAGACAAACAAATAATGAGGGAACCATCAGTTCACCTACTGTCTAAGAAATATTAAAGATAGTTCTTCAGGCAAAAGGAATATGATCCCAGACAGAAATTAGCATTTGCATACAATAATGAGGAACACCCAAAATGCATGTCATTGCCTTCAAAAACTTGCCCCAAATCGATCAATCCCATTTCTTGACAAACCCACTCTTTTTCAGATCCTTGGCCCAGGTTTCTTAGTTCTTCATTTCTATCGTTTTCATTTGATTCTTTCATAGAGGTTACACCTCTCTTCTGGAAACATCCTCCTCTGATGACCTCTTTCAGAGACACCTTTAGGATTCTGCCGCAATGTTTTTTTCCCTTACATACAACATAAATAATAAAGTTAGCTTGGCTTGATCAAGAAGTTTTATGACAGTTTTCTTGTTTGAAAGTCAAATCAATAAGTAAACACTTGAAATTTTAGCAGAAAACACAAGAGAATATATTTATGACCTTGGGTCAGGCAGGGTTTCTTAAATAAGACACAGCAAGCACAGATCACCATGGAAAAGACCAATACCCTTGACTGCTTATATTAAAAAATTGTCTATGAATAAAAAGACATCATAAACATAGTGTAAAAACAGGTCTTAGACTAGTAAGTTAGTTTTAATACATATGACTGAAAAAGAATGAATGTACAGAAATATGAAAATCCTCTCACAAATTAGTAAGTAAAAGGTAAATGAGCCAATAAAATAAGTGGGTATAATAGAACAGAATATTCACAGAGGAGAAAACCCAAATGGAAAATAAATTTGTGAAAATGTGTTTAACCTCATTAGTAATTAAGGAAACATAAATTAGTACAAAAGTGAGATCTAATTCAGAGCTATTTGGTTTGCAAATAAATAAGCCCTCCTCTTTTTGACGATGTGAAGCTATGAGTACATTCCTAACAAGAATGGAGGGTGGTTCAACCACATGAGCAAATAATTTGCCCATTCCTGGTACAGTGAAAGACGTGCACACCATTCAGCCTAAGGATTCTACTTTTAGGTTTCACTTTATATGAACTAATTCGTGCAGAAGGAAGCATATACAATCATGTCCATCACTACACCATTGATAATCGTGAAAATGTGGAAGCGACCTCATAGAACATCAGTTGAGAAAGCTTAAATAAATTGCTGTGTGATGACAAAATAGAACTCTGTCAAGCAGTAAATATCAATAATGCATCTGATAATTATCTTAAAAATAATTTTGCATTTGAAAATTTATATGCAATGCAACACAAATATATAAATGAAACCATTATATAGTAGGTTGAATTATATAAAATTGCTTTTGTAAATAGATCAATTAAGGTCAACTATCATCAGTTTCACGGCTTTCAATTTAATCTATTTTAAAACACATTCAAAGAACAGTATACGTTGTTTCTGGATATTTTTGTTAGTAGGTAACTAACAACTTGCTAAGTAACTAAATGTCTTGACCATATAACGTGTCAAGCACTGTTACAAGCATTTTACATGTAAAAACTTATTTAATCCTCATGATAACCCTATAAAGCAGATGTATTATTACACTCATTTTTATAGAGAAGGACGCTAAGGTCAGGGAAATTGTGTATCTATTTAATAAAAGAAGAAAAATCATGCCTGAAAGGAAGTACATCAATTTTATGACAGACTTGACTCATGAGGAAGAAAGTAGATGAGAAGGAGAATTGTGCGGAAGGTGAAGAAGGGTTTATGTATTATTAAAAATAAACAAAATAATACAAAATAAACAAAGAGGATGAGAGATCTAAAGTTAATATGGTAAAAACCTTTTAATCTGTTTTATTTCTTGGCAGATCATCGTCTATTATTTTATTTTTTACACTTTTCTTAATGTTTGAAATGTCTCTCTCTTTTTTTTAATTTCAAAAGAAAGACAACTCACCCTCTTTGTGAATCACTTCCTGTAATTTCTTGGCCTCTTTCTCCGCTAGTGGATATTGGTCTTTAAGCGATCTTCAAAGTCATCAGAATAGCCCTTGATAATAACAACTGACACTTATGCGCCGGGGAAGCATCTGTAAGAAGAACAAAGAAAAAAGTCTTAAAAAAAAAAAAAAAGAAACAGAACTTTGCTCCCCAAAATATATATTCCATCTGCAAGTACTTGGGAGATGCACAGTAAATATTTTACAGTTCCAAAAATCATACAAGTATCTATTTCTTGCACATGAAAGATACTTGCTCTTTGAAATGACTTAGCTGAAAAGCAATAGACGCCAATGGAAGTCTTGGGGAAAGTAAACGAACCACAGGGAAGTAATCAATTCACAAAACTCGAACAATGAAAATATGATAGCACAGGAATAGCTCCAAATTAGGGTAAGATTGTAGTTGGTGCTTTTCCTAATTAAGTTTTTAGATGTGAATGTGCTTAAGGGTCAAGGAACAAGGTAGAGAAGATATGGCTGATTCTCCTTCCAGTTAATTTATTTTTTAAGTGTGAATTAGCCCAAGGGTCATAAGACAGCGATATTTTTTAGCCATTGTAATTGTGGTTGGAATTTTAACCGTGTGAGGACAGGAGAGAAAGACCTGGGCTCCTCAGGACATTTTTCCTTTAACAAGGCTGGAAAAAGGAGGTCTCTGAGCAGAGGCTCCTACCTGGTAGCAATCCCAACTCTGCAATTGAAAGCATGCGGTGTTGATGGGTTTTATGTTTAGTCCTAACTCATTGCTTTCTCCCTTATTAATCTTTCCCGTGATAAGGTAAGTTAGAGCCTAAGGCTGCTTCTCTGACTTGAAAGTTCTGGGGACGATGATTTCCCATCATCTTGCTCTTCATTTTCACCTTTGCGAGACCTTGCTGCTCTTGTCTCCCTCTGCTCTTCTCACTGGCTGCCTTTTCCTCGGTATTAGAAATAGAACTATTCTGACTGTTTTAAGAGTATCACCTGATTCTTCTTGGTGGAACTGGTTTAAGAGATGGTTGCCTGGGACTCAAACTGATCTGTGGGGGTTAAAACCAAACAAACGCATCCATGTTGAGTCAGGATGTGAATTTGGTATAATTAACGCTGTACTTTCACTACTAAAACAAACCTTCAATATCAGAAATTTGGTTCTTAATTAATGCTCATGATGATTTTAGACATATTTCATACATGTCAATGACTCTGAGGGAAAGAATCCACATCTGAAATGCCTTTAACCCTTAATCTGAGAGAAAGATTCAGTGTCGATTATAATCTCTTTCCTTTTATTTCTGTTATTTTAGTAGAACAGATATTTTGGATCTTTAATCAGTTCATGCACTTTGAATTATATAGCTCAGGTTTTTCAAAATTTTTAACTGTCACAGTAAAAAACACATTTTAGGGGCTGGCCCTGTGGTCTAGTGGTTAAGTTCAGCATGCTCCGCTGTGGCAGCCCAGGTTTGGTTCCCAAGCATGGACTTACACTACTTGTCATGCTGTGGCAGCAATCCACATACAAAATAGTGGAAGATTGGCACAGATGATAGCTCAGGGCGAATCTTCCTCAAGCAAAAAACAAAAAAAAAAGGCGTTTTATATTATATACATATATATGTATGTGTGTATGTTTCTGTATGAAATATGCTTCTACATGAAGCAAAAGTTTCAAGAAGCAATGCTTACTTCTCTATATATGCTGCACTCATGTTTCTACTGTATTATTTTCAATTAAAAAAATGCTAGGACTATCTCAATTTCCTGACCTACCACCAGGTTACAGACTATTGTTTGCAAAACACTGGTTAGCCGACATTGACCTAAATGTATCTTATTAAAGCAAATGATATAGCTATATAAAATTTATATATATATATATATTTACTATATGATATTTACTTATCTGATTGCTCTACTCTTGTCTCTAAAACATTAACAACAGTAGTGAGATAATGTACATCCAATTTAGGCGGCCACACAAAACAATGTGTTTTTTTGCTTTAATTGAAAACCTTAGGCAAGCAATGAAAGAGTTAAATAAGAATGGATGAGCTCACAGCTGAGATGAAAATAAGATGCAGCTTACTCCAAAACTGATGTTCATATAAGTCTATGCAGCTACCTACATGCAAGCTAGTCTTTCAATTCTTCTTTAGTGATAAACTGGTAAAAACCCTTAGTGAGGTGTGATTAAAACACAGCCTTTCCATGCGGAAGATGCTCAATAAATGCTAGTTCCTATTTACTCTCCATTTTGTGTTGGTTATTTTAAGTCCCAGCTTTACGGATATCTGAAAGAGATACCATCTGCTGAAATGAAGCACTGAGACTTCAGTTTTCATGGAATTCCTCTGTTTATGCTTAAATAATAATGGAAACTTGCTAAATTCTTAAGTTCGCTTGAGGTTTGAATGGTGTTCAGACAATAAGCTACGGAGAATTGTTTTGCTCTTGCCTTTTTTACATTTCTTTACATTTTTTTCTCCAGTGTGGTTGCAGCTAAAGCAGAAAAGTACTGTTTTTGGCTTCTGGTTTCACCTATTATCAGAAAATACTGGATGAAATCAATGACAAACGTGCAGCAAGAACTGAAGGGGGCTTCCTGCTTGGGAAGAAGAATGTTGGAAATTCTGTCGAGCTGTGACTGAATCTATGCATTCTATCATACCCTTGCAATAAGTGACTCTCTGCTTAAATCTAATAAAATGCCTTTTTCTAAAACAGCACTGTGATTATTACTTTTGTTTATGACACATCCACAAAGAAGAAAATTAAACTCACATGGTTTGAAGATAAGGGAATAAGTCAAATCCTAAAACCAGAACCTCATTCCCCAGCAGCCGATAGGAGCTCACAGAAGATGCCCAAGTTTTTGAACAGATCTCTTTATGGGCCATTGGAGGACTACTTGAATGATGCTAGCAGAATTGCATTTTAGAAAGATTACTCTGATTGCAGTCATCATATCCAAAGTCAAAAACAAGAGGAGAAACAACCTCCCTTACTTTTTAGCTCCATACTTAATAACCAGAAGCAGAGGAAATGTGGGGTAACTGGATGCGATACAGAGCAAGGTAGGAAGACATAAAGAAGGACCAAGACTTTAGCTGTGAGCAGAGCTGATTAAGGAGCATTCAGTTTTATTCAGAACTGGCTGAGTGGTGCATGGTTGAGATAGCCAGAGTTGAAAGCTCAGGGTTAGAGGAGATGCGGGGACTGATTCTTTGGATCTCATTCAGAGAGTGTGAGCAAGCTTCTTCACTTTATTCTGATGTTTCTAATAACTCCCTATGAAAGTATGACTATTAAGTGTTATTAGCATAAATATTTAAATAAAACAGAATAACTTAGAAGAATTAGAAAAATAATTATCTAGGTATAACTAGATTCTGTACTCATACATCAAAACTGTAATAAGCTACATATGCATTTAAATGCTGAGCTATTTGTTTAAAGGTTTTATGCTCACCTTCTCTCCTCATCACACTTAAAGATTTTTTTGTGTGCGAGGAAGATTGGCCTTGACCTAGCATCTGTTCCCAATCTTCCTCTTTTTGCTTGAGGAATATTGTTGCTGAGTTAACATCTATGCCAATCTTCCTTTATTTTAGTGGAATGCTGCCATAGCATGGCTTGATGAGCAGTGCTAGGTCCACACCCAGGATCTGAACCTGCAAAACCCTGGGCCGCCAAAGCGGAGGGTGTCAACTTAACCACTATGCCACTGGGCTGGCCCCTTAAAGATTTTTCAAAACTCTGATTCATTGAAAGATGCTGTGGGTTCTGCATATACATTTATCTGAAAAGACCTAGATCAATCAACTGACCTGGAGTGTTTTCCAATGGAATGTTTTCAAAGTTGAAGGAAAATGCAATTAAGTCTGATAGATTTATTCCGTGGGGAGTCAGGGGTCTGAACATCGTGCAGCAGAATCACAAGCACCTCCAAATGGCCTTTACCTCACCTTGTATCGTGCCTTTCAGAGCGGGATATCACTCCCACAGGACGCCATTGGAATGTCCTCCCAAGTGAAGATATTGGCAAGAAATCCACCAACTTTAAAAATGTCTTCTTCCTACCATTTCTTCACCAGTCTTTTTCAACAGGTAAGTTTTCATAAACTCCGAAGAGATGAGCTCATATTGTCTAGCTTTTATCACTCGAAACATACACACACACAAAACCTCACTTGGAAAACTTAGTCTTTCTTTTCTCACCGGAGACATTTTCTGTTTAGTCATTCATTCAGCATCCATCCACTGTGCTTCACTAATTCAATCTCCTAATTCAACAAGCATTTGTTGTTCATCCTCCTGCACGTCACTCCGATGCTGGCTTCTGACAATTCAGAAAGGAGAGGCACAAGCTGCCCTCTGGTTGCTCATATTCTAGGGAATAAGACAAAATAATAATCTGAAAGAGTGTTATTACTTCCATGACACCGATATAAATGATTTGAGTAGAATCTGGGAGCTACAGCTCTGATGACAGATCATAATATCACCCAGATGAATGATCCATGATGCAGATTCAGCTGTGACATCAGATGACCTAATTTGCAGTCCACTCAAGCAAACTCTGCTTAAAACCTAAGAGAACACCAGAATCTGGCTCAGGAATTTTGTGTTGGATTCCAAAAGGGCTTATAGTACCGCTACCCCGCTATGGCTAGATTTTCATTTAAAGGTTCAGACCATCCGTCCACTTATTTCTCAATGAACTGTTCACTTGATGGAAACAACCCCTTTTTTAAAATGTATACCCTACCTCTTGAATCATACACCTAGCAAATCAAATAGAGAAGAAACTTCAGAAGTGTACAAAGTATTAGCTTCTGATTTAACAATAGCACCATGGAAATATTTTGACAACTAGCTTGAAGGTGATTTTCTTATAAGGATAATAAGAAATGTTATATGTTTTTTAAATAGGCAGTGTAAAATCTTTTCACAGATTGAAGTAAAGGGACCGAGGTGGAGGTCAAATACTGCATTTTAGCCATTGGCAGATATGTTTGGAGTGGTGGCCATTGATAAGTGACTGACAAGCAGAGAGGAGGAGATAAATATGTATGCAAAGGATTTCAGTTATTCATGCTCCTTGGGAGGCAGCGCAGGTTTAACCTAATGGCATCTCATTTACTGTCTGTTACACTTGGAGGTGGTCAACAGGCCTAGAGGAAAGAGTGTCTTTTTCAAGAAAACCCCTTTGTGACAGAGAATACTGGGAAAGGACAACTTCACAACAGTTCCCAGGAGGGAAGAAAAGGCTGAAAATTCTGTGTTGCTTTGAATAAAGAACATTCAAGTGCATTTAAATCACTTATCTAAATTTATTATGATAAAATCATGAATTATGTTCGCTCCACATTTGCAATTAGATGGTACAACAGATGGTGAAGATTTACAGAAACATTAACATCCTGGATAAGACAAGTTTAATAAATTTGTCGATGGGAGTCTCTGGGGCTATGAGAAAATGTTTACATGCCAAATAAGATGGTAGCTGGGTTTGCAAGAAGGCAAAGACTCAGAAAGGGGGATTTTTGCATTTCTGCTATCAAATTCTGAATGCTGAATTTGCAGAGGATTTTTTGTTGTAAGAACTCTAGATAGCTTCAAAATTTGTTTCACTGAAGCCCACACATGATGCCAGGAGTAGATCTGCCAGACAAGATGTCTATGGGCAAAACTGCAAAACATCTGTCTTTGAACAGTTCCTAAGCTCCACAGCATGAGGTCATCGGAGGTTTAGCTTCCCTTTGAAATACATGTGATGGAAACTTAGATTAGAATCAGCCCGTCTCAGATCTCGCAGCTTTCTCAAGCCACACAAACTGTTCACCTTAGCAGGTCATTTGTTATAAATTCATGCAAGCAAACAAACAAGAAATTTATTCAACGTTCCCTAGTCCAGTAGTAAATTTTATGCTCTTTATGCTGGGAAAAAAGTCAATTCTCTAAACATTGTGTTAACATGGTAAGAATCCAGAATCCTCTTTAGAATAGATTTAGCTTCATCAGTAAAATTCTTCCTCGAATGATCTTGGATGGAATTTTTCTCATTTGCAGTGAAAAGCAGTCATCAGATCACTATAAACAAATGCTTCACATAGTCACTAACACTTCATTAAACCAACAAATAAATAAAAATAATACAATCTTAGGGAAAATGTTCAATGAGTCTTATTTATAAGAGAAGTTTCAATGGCGTATCAACTCCTAAAAATCTATAAGAACCATTTTCTAAAACCATATATCAAACCAGGGCCACATGACACCTTTTAAAGGAAATTCAGGGATGTGGGTCAAAATTCTAACCTCCTAGCTTCCTAATTTAAATGGGTTTGGTTGGGTAACGCCTAGAGTCCCCCAGCCAGCAAAGGATGGGGCTCAGATTGCCATCCAGCTTTGTCTGACTCAAAAGTCTCTCTCTAAACATCCCTGCTATACTTTGCTAGCAATACTCCCCATTCTGCCTACCTTCCTTGTGGGTGGGCAGCATCTCATACTCAAAGTTATTTCCTTCCAATAACGGCATCAACAGAGCCGCAGTTCCTGTTAAGTTACTGGAATATGTTCCAATTTTCCTCCCACTTTTGAATATTAATATCCTACTTGTCTTAACCCCAGCAGTCTGGCTAAGACAAAAATTTGAATTTCTGTTTTCCCCAGCATTGACCTGACTCCTGGATTGGCACCACCGCACCACTGGCACTAGCATTTTGGTCTCTGATGTTCTCACTAACAGGTTTTCCATCTGTTATTCTGTCATTTTCTCAGTGGATAACTATATTACTTTATGTAGCAGTGGACTGAGTCGATGAAGACAGGGTCTTCAGCCACACTCTGACGGAGTAATTTAGTTAGAAACCTGCCCCTTTCAATAGCTGATACATTGTGTGTTTACCTCAGCAATAAACTAAAAATGAGAAAGTTCCTAATATTAACTATGCAAAGCACAAGTTTCAAAGCAATTGGTTGGTTTTTTAATATGGCAATATTCCAAATATTATATTGCAATACTGTTATTTGAATTTGATAGACTAGAGCATAGTAAGAACCAGGAAGACAAAAATGAAATGGAGGATCCATCTTGGTAACTAAACCAAAGATGTATGCTTTTACAAAAAGGAGAAAGAAAGAGAGAAAGGTAAAAATGTGTACAGTAAAAATCTATTAAAACCAAACGGTGATATTTTCAGAAAAAAAATCTTTTATCAGAAGTTAGATGAAATGCAGATCTATCTTGAGAACACAAGAAAAATTAGGTAATCCTGTTGAAATGTGCTACCAATAACAAGTTAATGTTTAATCTACATTTGCTTCTAAAAGACAAAACCAAATTTATTTGTATGTGTCGTAGCTAAATATAAAACACATTTGCAAATAAACAACACATAGAGGAAAAGACATATACATCAATTACATAAAAATTTGTTCTGAATAGCAAAAAATCCAAAAATTTAGGAAACCAAAAGCAACCAATTATCATTAAAGCAAATGAAAAAAAAAATACCTTCAATAAAGGCACCAGGAGGAAACTATTATATACATACTTTCTTTCAAATTTTTAAGGCACAGAAAATCCCCATGCGATCTGAAATGTACCAGAACACTTAAAAATTAAAATCTTTCTAATTCAATTTACTAAGATCATATAGCCTTAATATTAAAAAGAAAATTACAAAGTGCAAAATAAAGAAAATTATGAAACCATCTATTTTACAAATATAGTTGCAAAAATGTTTGCACCCAATTCTCAAAAACTCAGCAAAGTAGACCCAGAAATAAAATAAAACAGCATAACCAAGTAAGGTTAATTCCAAGAATGTAGGTATAGTTTAAAATCTGAAAATTGTACATTATATCACCAGATGGACGTTAAAAAGTTATCCTCTAGCAAAGGCTGTAAAACTAATGTAACTACTTGGGATAATAACTCTTGGAATGAGGGAAACAAAGATAATTTCATAACCAAGGAGAAATATCTATCTTAAGACAATAGTCAATATTTACAAGTGAAAAGGGAGAAACAAAATCAATCTTCTTGTTAATCATTTTTTCATTTGGAAAATATAGCTATTTTGCATAAAAAGGTGTTATTTATGTTTATGTGCAATGGGTTTATCATTATTTTTAAATTAATATATTTTTTAAAAATCTCAACTTTAATGACTATTATGATAAAAATTGATAGATGTAAATCATCTTAATAAAAAGGGTCTTCGCTATCTTCAGTAATTTTTAAGGGTATAAACAGGTCCTGAGACCAAAATGCTTGAGAGTTGCTCATACACACTTGTGCAGCCACTTCCTAAATCATAATACTGAGTTTCACCATCACGCTCGAAGATTCCCTTAATTCCCAGGCCCCCACCAGATAACTACTATTTTGACTTCCATCATAATATATTACCTTTGTTTTTTCTTGAACTTCAGGTAAATAGAATCAGGTAGCATGTGCTTCTTTTGTGTCTGTATCCGTTCCCTGAACGTGAGATTCATCCATGATGTTGCATGTCAGTAGTCCATTCCTTTTACTGCCAGGCAGTTTTTATGGTGTGAACATACCGTAATTTCTCATTCTCCTGTTAGTGGACATCTAGGTTCTTTTCAGTGTTGGGCTAATATGAACAGCACTGTGATGATCATTCTGTACAGGTTATTTTGTGGACACGTGCACCACTGTATCTTGGATGCCTGCCTAGAGGTGGGGTTGTTAGATTACAGGAGAGATGTCTATTGAACTTCGGAAGAAACTACTAAACAGCTTTCCAAAGTGGTTTACCACGTTACGGCAACACTGCATGAAAGTTCCTTTTGCTTCACATTCTTGGCAACTTTTTAGCAGTTTTACAAAAATATCATTTTATGGCTTTAATTTGCATGTCTCAAATGAATAATGATATTGAGCACTTTTTCATAGACTTATTGACCATTTGGATATTTTCTTTGGTGAAATGTCTGTTCAAGATTTGGAGCCATCCTTTTTATTTTGGTGGAGGGCTGGAGCTTATCTTTTCTTATTGACTTGCAGACCTTATTTTATTCTGGGTGCAAAAACAGAAAGAAATCCTTAAAATCAATTTAAAAAATCAGACATACCGTTAAAAACAGGGTATGGCATATGGATGCAAAAATGGCCTCAAATTTTCTTTTTCTCTGTTTTTACAGTGCTCTCCCACTCTGGGCAGGGCCTCTGTAGCCACAGTCCCAGCCCCGTGCCTTGTTTCTGGTCCCAGCTATGCAATTTGCTTTGGTCAATGGGATGTTAGCAAACAGGACATAGCTAGAGACTTGAAAAAGTGCTTACAAGCTTCCATTCTATCTCTTGTTTTTCTCCTTCCTCCATGAAAATATGCCTGGAAAAGCCTTTTGGAGGATGAGACATAAGGAGCAGAGCCAAGTCAACTAGTCATCACAGCTAATGACATCCCTGAACAGATGGCGGTTAACCAACCCTCTGACATGTGAGATAGCTCAGGCACCATTAGCAAAGCCTCCTCGCAAATGCAGCTGACTGCAGATGCATGAGTAAACCGAGACCAAAAAAATCACCGGCCACTATTTAATTGGGTTGTTTGTGGTTTTTTGTTGTTGAATTGTATAAGTTCTTTATATATTTTGTATAAAATGGCAGAGAGTCGCAACAGACATTTTCCCAAAGAAGATACACTGATGGCCAACAGGCTCATGAAAAGATATTCAACATCACTAATTATTAGGGAAATGCAAATCAAAACCACAATGAGATATCACCTCACACCCATCACAATGGCTATTATTAAAAAGACAAGAAATAACAAGTGTTGGAGAGGATGTGGAGAAAAGGGAACCCTCGTCCACTGTTGGTGAGCCTGTAAACTGGTGCAGCCACTATAGAAAACAGAGACACATGCACCCCTATATTCATCACAGCATTATTCACAATACCCAAGACTTGGAAACAATCCAAGTGCCCATCAAGAGACATATGGATAAAGAAGATGTGGTATATATACACAATGGAATACTACTCAGCTTTAAAAAAAGGTGAAATCTTGCCATTTGCAACAACATGGATGGACCTTGAGGGTTTTATGCTAAGCAAAATAAGTCAGATGGAAAAAGTCAAATACCATATGAGTTCACTCATAAGCAGCAGATAAAAACAACAACAAATAAACACATACACACAGAGAATAGATTGGTGGTTACCAGAGGGGAAGAGGAGTGCGGGGAGGGCAAAAGAAGTAAAAGGGCACATGTGCATGGTGGATGGCAACTAGACTTTGGGTGTTGAACACGATGCAGTCTACACAGAAATTGAAATATAACGATGTGCAAATTTATATATGTTACAAACCAATGTTACCTCAATAAAAAAAAAAATCATCAGCCAACCCAGAACTGTGAGCTAAATAAATGACTATTCCTTTAAGCCACTGAGTTTTGCAGTTGTTTGTTATGCAGCACAGTTGTTGGAATAGAAAACTGATACACAAGTGCAAATCACTAAATAAAAGAAATTTAAACAAATAGTGCAAAAAGTATTTAAATTCATTAGCAATCCAAATTCAATGAATAAGGAAATATAATTTCTCACTCATTAAATGGGAAATCATTTCATTTGACAATATGCAAAGTAACCAGGAAAAGGGACTATAACAATGCAACTGACTTTTTTTTTTAAAGATTTTATTTTTTTCCTTTTTTCTACCCAAAGCCCGCCGGTACATAGTTGTATATTCTTCGCTGTGGGTCCTTCTAGCTGTGGCATGTGGGACATTGCCTCAGCGTGGTTTTTGATGAGCAGTGCCATGTCCGTGCCCAGGATTCGAACCAATGAAACACTGGGCCGCCTGGAGCGGAGCACGCGAACCCAACCACCCGGCTATGGGGCCAGCCCCAATGTAACTGACTTTTTACATCCTTCCTGGAGGGCACGTACAGAGTATATATCCATACGTAGTGTATATCAAATTTTAAAGCATGCATTCCATTTGACATAGCAATTCTAATTTTCTAATAGTCTAAATTAAAGACATACATATATGTACAAAGATGTGTATAAAGCAATGTTTGTTACCCCAAAAAAAATCTTTAACAAAACCAAATGAAATAATATAAATACCCTTCAATGTGGAAATAGTTGAATAATTTATAATACATTCATATTATGGAATGCTATGCAACTATTAAAAATAATGAAATTGATTTATATTCTGTGATAAATAAATATCTTTAATACTACTATCATATTAACAAAAAAGCAAGACAAGAAAGAAGGCATATAATTTAATATTATTTATGTAATTGTGTATTTGTATGTATACGTGCAGATGTGTATTTATAGATCCTTAGAAAAAACACATCATATAAATCAACATATTAACTTTGTTTATTCCTTTGGGAGGGGAAAGAAAACGGAGGGAGGAAGTAAGGGGAAACTCTCAAATTGTCTGAAGATTTAGATATCTCTTGAAACTTTTTCGATAAGAATATATTCATTTAATACTTGTTTAATAAATACTCTCATAAATAAGATGAATTAATTGTAAAAAACAGTGAAACCATAAAAAGACGTAGGAGACCAACTTGTGAATATTTAGATTTTAGACTGTGGTCAGCTGTTCAAAGGGGGTTAAAAAAATGGAAAGAAGGAGCTGGCCCCCTAACCGAGTGGTTAAGTTCGCGCGCTCCGCTGCAGGTGGCCCAGTGTTTCGTTGGTTCGAATCCTGGGCGCGGACATGGCGCTGCTCATCAAACCACGCTGAGGCAGCGTCCCACATGCCACAACTAGAAGGACCCACAACGAAGAAAATACAACTATGTACCAGGGGGCTTTGGGGAGAAAAAGGGAAAAAATAAAATCTTTAAAAAAAAAAGAATAACGAATTTCTTGAAAAAAAATGGAAAGAAGTCATAAAAACATTGATAAATTTGGATATGTAAAAATTAAATATTTCTCTATTTACTAAACACTGAAAGCAAATTAAAAGCTAATCAACAAAACTTTTTAAAAAGCATTGCCACAGGCATAGAATTAACATCCTTCATACATAAACAGATCCTACGAAACAGCAGAAAAAGATTAAAAAGTGCTAAAGAAGGTAGTGGGCACAGGAGAATCTTCAAAGAAACACAGACAAGTATTAAAAAAAAAAGACTTCAGGGGCCGGCCTGGTGGTCGAGTGGTTAAGTTCTTGTGCGCTCCACTTCAGTGGCCCAGAGTTTCGCAGGTTTGGATCCTGGGCGCAGACGTGGCACCGCTTATCAGGCCACTCTGAGGCGGCATCCCACATGCCGCAACTAGAAGGACCCACCCACAACTAAAATATACAACTATGTACTGGGAGTATTTGGGGAGAAAAAGCAGAAAAAAAAAAGATTGGCAACAGTCGTTAGCTCAGGTGCCAATCTTTAAAAAAAAGACTTCAACTTGAATAACAGTCGTATAATATACATTAAAAGATTAACAATGGGCCAGCCCAGTGGCGCAGTGGTTAAGTGTGTATGTTCTGCTTCTGCAGCCTGTCGGCAGCCTGGGTTTTGCCGGTTCAAATCCCAGGTGCAAACATGGCACCGCTTGGCAAGCCATGCTGTGGTAGGCGTCCCACATATAAAAATACAGGGGGGCCAGCCCCGTGGCCAAGTGGTTAAGTTCAAGCGCTCTGCTGCGGTGGCCCAGGGTTTAGCTGGTTCAGATCCTGGGCGTAGACATGGCACCGCTCGTCAGGCCATGTTGAGGCAATGTCCCGTATGCCACAACTAGAAGGACCTGCAACTAAGATATACAGCTATGTACCAGGGGAGATTTGGAGAGATAAAGCAGAAAAAAAAAAAATTGGCCACAGTTGTTAGCTCAGGTGCCAATCTTTAAGTGAAAAAAAACAAAATAGAGGAAGATGGGCAGGATGTTGGCTCAGGGCCAGTCTTCCTCAAAAAAAAAAAAAAAAATTAATAAGATGCCATTTTCACCTTTTAAACTGAGAAAAATAAATAATGTTTACAAAGATAATACTCTCAATGGGGCTATAGTGAAAACGGACCCCCAGCTGCTATTGGTGGGAATGTAAATTGGGAGACACTTCTACAGAGAATTCGGCAATGATTTAGAAAGATCAAAAGAAAATATGTAGAGACGTTAACAGTGGTTATCACTGGCCATTAGGATTATGAATAATCCACTTTTTGTTACTTCCATTTTTTAAAAACATATGTTAAAAAATGATTAACAACCTGACCACCTCACAACAGAGCTTCTGTTGAGCTGATGGCTGTGCATTTACTACGTGGACTACAGTGGACCTTTGGCGTTGAGTTGCCAGGAGTTTCTGATGATAGGAGGGTTATCGGGTTGAAGGGGGAGGCAGAACACACTGAGGATGGAACACAATCTCCGTCAAACACTCGGCATTAGAAAAGGGACTGGAGGAACTCCAGGCCATCAGCAGTCATGCCTTTGGGTGGCGGAAATGCTGAGTACATTTGTATTCTCTCTATCTTTTCGCAAATTCCAGAGTTACCAAAATGAGCGTGTATTACATTGATAAAGGAAAAAACAATGTTGACATAACTGTGATTGGATATTTCTTGGGGCAAAGGATTATTTTCTACCTAGACAATATCATACATCACGTGGTTCTGTTTCAACCTATTTTCAATGTTTCAAATGATAGAACTTCATTGTTTTATCTGCAAGAGTTTTCAGGATTTTTTTTTACATCACAATATCGAGAAACTATTCCTATTCTTCATCCTACGTTTTTCTTTTGTTAATGTCTTCCCCTGGCCTTTGAAAGGTAATTTCAAAAGCTCGAAGAAGTCAACCTCTCTACGCAGTAAAGGTTTGTGCTTCTTAAATAACTTTAATCTTAACACTTTTTGCTGTTTTTTAAAGGTGCTCCGTTTCATATCAGCTGACTCGCTCCTCTTTCTGCTTCATGCTGCCTACAGAAATCCTACTTTAATTATACCACTGCTGAAACTTCAAAAGCAAGCCTCAGCACAATGGATTTATTCTTTCTCAGTTTAATTGTACTTTAAGTTTTCTTTACCTACCAGGTAAAGAAACCAAAATAGAGCTGAGTTTTATTGAACCTTGTCCTACAGCGAAGTTTCAGTTCAGGCTTTTTGGACCAGATTTGGTATGATGGAGGTCAGTCACCACATTTTTTTAGATAATAATGCACACATGCAATCATTCTCCCAATTTTTACTCTTATTCTTTTATTGAGAGTATTTCTATGAAAGGGGATATATTCCCTTTTACCATGTAATACACAATACTGCTCTAAAATACCTTAAATGAAACTGAATGAAACAAATATAGTAGCTTAAATAAAAACCAGTCTGGGCAGAGAATTAAATTAATCATGCACCTACAGTTAAAATTCAGAAAATAAAGGGAAATACACACAATCTTAAAAGATTCCTTCTTATTAAGGACAAGAAGAAATCTGAGCTGTAGACTGCCGAATAATTTTCTAATTTTTCTGCTGAGACTTTTGCTTTAATTCGTTTACTACTCTGCTGGCATCTATTAACTTCCCAATGCACCTTAAATAAAATCCAAACTCCTGGCCACACCCTACAGAGCCATGATCTATTTCAAGCTTATCTTTCCAACCTCACCCGCTGTCACATTATACCCCTACCATTCTGGTTTATTTCTAGTTCCTAGAATACACAGGTCATCCCCACGTCAAGGTACTTGTATTTGCAATTTCCTATACCCGGAATGTTTTTGTCGTCACTTTACATAGCGGATCCTTTCTCATCTTTCAAGGATGAAAATGTTCCATTTTATTAGATTGTCCTTTCAGTACTTACTGTTTAATCTCTGTACCCATTTGTTTCTTTATAAGCATGCAACACAATTTGTAATTACATATTTATGTATTGGGCTTCTTAATGTCTGTCTCTCTCTAGATGCTACGAACCAAGAAAGGAGAGAGAGTGTTAAACATATAAGTTAGTATATAGTGTACAGTCAATAAACATTTGGTAAGTGAATGACCAAAAACAAACAAACAAATACAGCCTATACTGATGAGAGCATACTTGTAGGGCTTTTTTTAATGAGCCATGGCTTAAATCTTATAGCAAATATTTATTTGTGTTATTTATGATTTTTTTTTTTGAGGCATATTATCCCTGAGCTAACATCTGCCACCAATCCTCCTCCTTTTGCTGAGGAAGACTGGCCCTGAGCTAACATTGGTGCCTCCCTACTTTATACGTGGGACACCTGCCACAGCCTGGCTTGATAAGCCACAGCTTGGCTTGATAAGTGATGTGTAGGTCCGCACCCGGGATCCGAACCTGCTAACCCAGGGCTGCTGAAACTGAGCGCACAAACTTAACCACTATGCCACAGGCCGGTGCCAGCACATATTTGTTTTAACCTATCTTGCTGCTGAGCATCTATCCAAAGTTCAAAGCAACATATAATAATTAATTGAGACAAAAAGTTGCTCGAGTCACAGAATATTAAGATCAAAGAGATTTGAAATGTCTCACTTTAATTTTTACTCTTTTCAGAACTTAGCAGAAGGCAGATCTAGAGAACATTCAAAACACAAGAACAGGGCAGCCTTAAGCAGCAGTACTAGAAAATAAATTCAGTGGAGAAAGACCAGAAGGTGTCTCCTAGAAGGTGTCAAAGGCTAAAGGTGAGGTTAAAAGTGAGAAAAGAAAGAAATGAGCTGAAGATTTAAAAGTGAATCCTAAAATGCTCTGCTTGATCCAGCCCCACCTGTCTCTGTATCTGCAATCCACTGCTCTCCCCTTTACTCAGCAGCTTCCATCGACATGGCATTGCTCAGTCATTTCAGGGGGACAAACTGTCTCCAGGAGTTTACTGACACAGTTTTCACTGCCTGGAATAATTTTCCTTTTATTTAGCCAGGCAACTATCATATCTGAACCACACCTTAAAATACCACCTCCAAGTTCCTGAAAAGTAAATCAAGTACCCCTGCTTTATTCTGTTGTAGCATCCACAATTTTCTTAGAATCTGTGTTAATTTTGGCCTCTGCGATTCCTTTGTTTCTGCCTCCTTACTTGATTTATTTGCAGGGCACATATTTGCATCTATTTTCTTCACCATGTTGTATTGGTTTTCCAGGGCTGCCATAACAAAGGACCACACAGGGAGTGGTTGAAACAACAGGACTTTGTTTTCACTCGATTACGGAGGCTAGAAGTCCGAGGTCAAGGTGTCCGGCGGTTGTTTCCTTCTAAGGGCTCTCTGCTTAGTTTGTAGGTGACCGCCTTCTCCCTGTATCTTCACATGGCTGTCTCTCTGTGGGGGTTTTTGTCCTTATCGCCTCTTTTTATAAGAACCTCAGTCATACTGGATTAGGGCCCACCCTAAAGATTTCATTTTAGCTTAATTATCTCTTTAAAGACCCTATCTCCAAAATACAGTCATATTCTGAGGTACTGGAGGTTGGCAATTCTTGAGAGGAGGGACACAATTCAATCCATAACACCATTATATTGCCAGGGCATTTCTCAGAACCTGGTACATAATAGGTGTTTTTACAAAAATAAGCATATATATTTGTAAAAGAAATGAATAATTTAGTGCAATATTTCTTTGTTCAATTAAAAGGAATGAGAACCAAACTTACTTTTGATGAAATCCTCTAAAACAGCTTTTCAAAAACTACTTCTGGTAAAAATATAGGGATTTGTGCTTTTAAATATTAAACAGCCAAGCTTTTTCTGACAGATTCAGGTAGGTTTCTTTGAAATGAACACCTCAAGAAGAGATCATCTAATAAACTTTTCAGCCAGAAGAGCAAAAGAGATAAATCTTGAGGTTAAAATGTATGCATGATTTCAAAGACTCAAATATTTTTAAGTGCAGTGTTTAATCTTAGTTGTATCAGACATGTGAAGAATTTGTAAATTGCATCTTCCTTGTAAATTGACTCATTGCTCTTAAATCTGTGAAGTAGATACATTTGGAGTTGGATCTTGTTAGGTCAATAATCAGATAAAACCTTTATAGCTTTGTTCATGTTTCAGAATAGAATAATTATGGGAATAACCATAAATATTAATTCCAATTTAATATGTATGTACTCTGGAATCCCAAGGTGTGAATAGCAATATCTGATTACACGAACCGAGTATTCATTAAGTGCTTTTGGATAATCTTTAGAGAGTACATTAAAATTCAAGTGTTACTATGCATATGGGTAGTCTATCAAACTCAAAGAAAGATTTCAGAAGTAATCTGTGGATAGCTTCCTGGAGTAAAAACTTATTAATCAAAATATCAGTGTGAAAGAAAAGAACCTTGAGCGGTTATTCAGCATGAAGTTTCTTAACCATAAACCCCAGAAGGATATTTTAATACAAGATGAATATTATATGCCATTTTTGCAGAATTCCAACAATACGTTCTTTATGTCAATGCACTTGTTTTAAAACTTTGTTGATGTTGTTTTGCTTTTCATTGTTATTTTGCTCTGTTTGATTTTGTTTTGTTTTTATACTGGTAGGGTGTTTGCATATATTTGTGAAACACCAGAAGAGAGATTTTTAAAAGGATAACTACTGTAAATTTTGATGATTTCCATGTTTTTTTAATATTATTTTTTAAATATCATATACTATGATTCACCTTTTCTTTTGATGTACGGTTCTATGAATTTTAACACATTTATAGATACACCTAACCATCCTCAAAATAGGGCAGAAAACAGTTCCGCCATGCCAAAAAACTCTCTTGCGTTATCTCTTCGTAGTCACACCTTTCCCGCAAACCCACCCCCTAGAACAGAGAGATGTTCTCACTCACTATCGTTTGATCTATTTGAGAATGTCACATAAATGGAAGTACATCCTATTTAGCCCATTGAGACTGGCTTCTTTCACTCAGCATAGTACCGTTAAGATTCATCCAACTTATTGCACGTATCAGTAGTTCATTCCTTTTTCTTTCTGAATAGTATTCCATTTCATGAATTTATCACAATATATTTACTCATTCTCCCATTGAAGGACGTTGAGTCGTTTCTAATTTTGGCAGTATGAATAGAGCTCCTATAAACACTAATATGCAGTTTTTTGTGAGAATGTCAATTTTCATTTCTCTAAGATAAGTGCCTAGAAGTAGAATTGCTGGGTCATATGAAAGGTATATGTTTAAATTGACAAGAAACTATCTAATTATTTTCCACAGCAGCTATGAAATGTTGCATTCTCAGTAGCAATGTCTGAGAGATAAAGTTGTTCCACATCTCACTAGAATTTATAGTAATTTTCTTTTAAATTTTAGCCATTCTAATAAGAAGTACAATGGTTTCTCATCCTGGTTTCAATCTGTATTTTCCTAAAGGCAAGTAATGCTGAACATCTTTTCATATGCTTATTTGCTATTCTTATATTTTCTTTGGTGAAGTTTTTGTTCAAATCCTTTGCCTACTTTTCCATTTGGTTGGTTATTTTCTAATTGTTGAGCTTTATTTTTCTTTATCTATTCTTCATATAAGTCTTTTGGTGGATATGTGATCCACAAATATTTTCTCCGATTTGGTTGTCTTTTCCTTCTTTAAAGATGTTTTCTGCACAGAAAGAAAGTTAATTGTGATGAACTCCAATTTATCATTTTTTTATGACAAGCATCACTTGTCAAGCCATGCTGTGGTAGGCGTCCCAAATATAAAGTAGAGGAAGATGGGCATGGATGTTAGCTCAGGGCCAGTCTTCCTTAGCAAAAAGAGGAAGATTGGTAGCAGACGTTAGCTCAGAGTTAATCTTCCTTGAAAAAAAATCAGTTGTCCATATTTACGTGGGTCTGTTTCTGAACTACGTATTCTCTTCCTTTAATCTATGTGTCCGTATCTTTGGCCATATCACAATGTTTTGATTACTGTAGTCATTTATAATAAGTCTTAAAATTGGGTAGTATTATTCCTCCCACTTTATTCTTCTTCAAAATTATTGTACCTGTTGAAGTTTCTTCGCTTTTCCATATAAATTTTACAATTACCTGGTGAATATCTACAAAAACATCTACTGGCATTTTGATTATTATTGTATTGACTTTATGGATCCATTCGAAGAGAACTGACACATTTACTATATTGAATATTCAAATCCATGAACACTGTATGTGTCTCATTTAAGTCTTCTTTGATTTCTTTCATCAGAATTTTTTTACTTTTACCATATAAATTCTGTATATGTTTTATGAGATATATACATATTTCATTTTTGGGAGTTATGGTAATTGATTTCATTTTTTTCCTTTAAATTTTGGTTTCTAATTATACATTTCTAGTATACAGAAATACACTCAACTCAGAAAAGTGACTTCTGTGAGTTGATTTTGTATCCTGTGACCTTGCTAAACTCACTTATTAGCCCTAGGAGGGTGTTTAAAAATTCCTACCTACATAATCATGTTGACTGCAAGTGTAAGCAGTTTTTCTTCTTTCTTTCTAATTTGCATGTCTTTCACTTCTTTTCTTTACCTCATTTTACTGACTAGGACACCAGTACTATGTTGAAGAGGAGGAATGAACGCAAATATCCTGGCCTTCTTCTCAACCTTACAGGGAAAGCGTTCAGACGCTTTGATAAGCCTGTCACTTTTGATGCACCAGTCTGTGTAAGAGGAACCCAGAAACAGTTGTCTCTTATTTCCCAGGTAAGAGATTTTTAACTGTCTACAAACGAGGGCTGTTATAATCGACATAATTTCTACCTCTTTGAGATAACTCCCTCAAGTAACCAAAAACCCAAAAGTGGCTATGGACTTCTACAATCTACATCTGTCTTGAGGCCCAGCATGTACACATTCGAAAGAGCCTTCTACCCTGGGACATTTGTTTTAACCTGTGATTTGGGTTCATATTCTCTTTCCTAAACTAAGCTAAAATTAACAGTTTCTTCTCTTTTCAAATGCCATGAATTAAATATTAATTCTTTTGAACCATGTAGATGGTGTAGAGATAATGTAAATCATAATAGATTGTCCAAGTAAGCCACAAAAAAGAATTCTGAACAAATATCAAACACAGATACATAAAATACATGAGATGCACATTTATACACACATGCTCTGTTATATACGCATATTCATGTGAAATGTACGATGTGCATATACAATATATGAATGTACACAATTGTATAAACTCTTCTTAAAACCTAGAAGCAGTTAATAGTGCTTAATACTAATAGGTCTCTCAATTTGAGCTCAAGAATAATAAGGACCTTTTGAATGAACAAATAAAACATATAATAATATTGACTCTCCACGTGTCAGGATTGTATTAAAGACTCGGTAGATAATAGATACAAAGGGTCTCTAAATCCTTAGGGAAAGTTTTGTGCAAGTAATTTTTTGTATTTGCATACCCCATATATGTATGCTAATAACAAAATTTCTCTGGAGATGATTTCCTGCCTTGGGCACTATATTTTAAAGGTGATATCAAATTATGTTTATCTTGTGAGAAAATAAAGTAACACTGATGTATCAAGAAGAATAACATGCAGGCTCAAAAATAAAATCATAAAAGAAAACAATGATGAATTATTTTAATAACATTTTACATTCTTACTGCATATTTCATCATAAAGATCAATAAAATGTTCCAACTAATAATGAATGCAGGAGTTATTCAACCTCCTGTCTTAAATTGTCTCCAGAAGGAAAGACAAGACCTATATTTATACCCACCCAGGCACACAGTTCAATGATTTAGGATAGAAAGTCAAAATCTCATGAAAAGTTATGGCCTTTTCTCATGTCATGTCAATCAGAGCCTGAGTCAAGAGGAGACTGACCTAAGAAAGTAACCAAGATCTACAGACTAAGGTTTTTGCCTCTTGCAATATGCATCTGGTTTTTAACCAAGAGAAATAAAATCTATAAGAATTGTTCATTGTTGTTTGCTTAAATTTTTAAAACAGGGATCTTATCACAAATATCTCAAAATTACTTACAAAAAGGTAAAAGGGAGAGAATTGAGATCTTTTCCACAGTTAGCCTAACTTTTTTGAGGTGAGGAGTCATGAGGTTTTTCCATGAGCTCTAGCCCATGGAAAATGTGTGTCTTATACAGACTGTCTATGGCAAAGCTTTCCATCTTCAGCAAATTAACAACCTCCTTCAGGCATGTTGTTGCTAGGTTACTATTAAATAGAATTACTGTAGTGTAATATATTCATAAAGGAAGAGTCAGGAGATAAGTAAGAAAATAATTATAATAACTTTGTCATGTTTAGACAACTTGATGCATTAATATATATCCAGAGGCATTATTCTAGGGAGAGAGAAGAAAGATAGATTTATTTCCCCTTTTGAATATTCTTAGTGATTCATTGAATATATCCCAAACACCTCGAAAGCATTTCAATTAAAAAGGATACTTGATCCACAAGTCTAGGTTCCTAGATTTCTTTTAATGAATACTGCAGTTGAGTGGTACACATGCTAACATTTGACAGAGGAAAATTACAAATGTTATCTTTGGAGGGCATCTTGAGTTATATATCTAGCCTACAACCATTAAAAAGAAGTGCAAAGTATCTTAGTTTAGGGAGTATGTGGTTTATTATTGAAGCATCCATCAAATAATGATTCTTCCATAAATGGCTCAGTATAGTTAAGACTTGTACTTACCCTTGTTATACAAACCAATGATTGTTTACCTATTATAGTCACTGGACAAGATTTCAAACATGAGATGCCCATCGGAAACTTCTAGATGGTGCCCGGCATCAATATATTTTAAAAACTCCATTGGTCAGATTGATGAGCAATCGGAGTAGAGACCACAGGTCTGTAGATGATCAAATAGTACATTCCTCTTTCAGAAGATTTTAAAATGAAAAGGCAGAGGAGTTATACCTTTAGAACTGTGCATTGGTTGTGTTAATATGAGTAGAATATAAAAATCATAATATATAATTTACACCCAAGAGGAAAACTTTTAACTGAATTTATTTCTTGCACCAGGCCTCTCCATGCTTTCTCATTCACACTCCAGAAGTTATATGGCTTTAGAGAAAATAAAGAGATAGAATGAGCAACTAACTCCATCTGTAAATTTTTAAAAATAAAGCTAGAACCAAAAATGGCAACTCTGAAGTGTGAGTTTGGGATTTGGATATTTTTGCAAGTGAAGGGTCAAAAATAAAACCTGCCAGGAAATGGAAAATAGAATTTTTTTCCACTTACCACTTTATGAAAGCGACTGTAAAATGTGCAAAATCACCATTGACATTCAGGCAATCGCTGAAAAATAGGTTTGAGTAGGATGCAGGCTTAAATATGAGCTGAACTGTGTGAATTATGCATGACCAAAAAATAATCCAAAAGTGTATGGAGTGTGCTGATTTTTTAAAATTCTCTTTTCCTACATTGATGGTTCAAAGAACAGGGACAAATGTTTTCAAAATGTTTTCCCCTCTTCACAATAAAAGGTTTTATTTCTTGTTGCTTCATCATACACACTCAGGTAAATAGCAACAGGTATTGATATCCTCCATTTTAGGAAATTTCAAAAAAGTGGTGTTCTAGTAGAATTCTCAACACTCGAAAGAAAAATCCTTTTGAATTCCTACTTTTGCCATCCTTCAAAAAATGTTTATAATTGAAGCATAATTGACATACAATATACTATTAGTTTCAGGAGTACGTCTAGTGATTTGATATTCATATACATTATGAAATAATACCGTAATAAGTCTAGTTATCATCTGAAGGAAGCCATCAACAATATGAAAGGGCAATCTACTATATGGGAGAAGATATTTGCAAATCATACATCTGATAAGGGGTTAATATTCAAAATACATAAAGAACTTACACAACGTAATATCAATAAAACAAACAACTTGATTAAAAAGTGGGCAGAGGACTTGAATAGACATTTTTTGAAAAAAAAGACATATAGATGGCCAACAGGCACGTGAAAAGATGTTCAATATCACTAAATCATGAGGAAAATGCAAATCAAAACCATAATGAGATATCACCTCCCATCTGTCAGAATGGCTATCATCAAAAAGACAAGAAATAACAAGTATTGGCAAGGATGTGGAGAAAAGGGAACCCTAGTACACTGTTGGTGGGAATGTAAATTGGTGCAGATGCTACGGAAAACAGTACAGAAGTTCCTCAGAAAGTTAAAAATAGATCTACCATATGATCCAGCAATTCCACTTACGGGTGTTTATCCAAAGAAAACAAGAACATCCTTCTAATTTTTCACCTCTGAGCTGAAACCCAGCAAGCTAAAGACCAGGCTTTTCCTCTAATTCTTAGATGGGAAGAGCCGGCCTGGTGACTCTCTCTGCCTTCACTGTCCACTGTCAGCCTCAGACAGATCAACTGCCTGCCTCAGGCTTGGGGCCTCTCAGGGCAGCCACTGATTCCTCCAGCCCTCAGACAAAGGCTGCAAACTTTATAACTGAGGCCCAGCCTTGCCACTTTGTTCTTGCACATTTTTGAGTGTTTCCCAAAACTGAGATGGAATTTTAGCATAAATCAATGAGTGAGGAGCTTGTGAAAAATGAGTATTCTCGATTGACAACAGTTCCTACCAGGAGTCATCTATGTTTCAGATTGCCATCAGCATTGAATTTCCATATCTGTGTAAATGCAGAGAAAAATCTGGAAGGATAACATACCTAACTGATAACAGTCATTATTTCCGGGAAAGGAAGTGGGATTGAGGTTGGTGGTCAAAGCAACTTTCACTTGTCTGATAATATTTTAATTTTGTATAATTAATTTATAATTTTAAATGTGTAATAATTTAATTTTGTATCAATTAGTTAATATGAATTTAGTGTATACTAACATTTAATAGAATAAAAATTTCTATGGAATATACTGTAAAACAAAGACTGCCATGCTAGAGGTCTTACTGTTGTAAAGGAGAACCCCTCTCTTTGGGTGTGGGAATATATCTAAATTTATTATGATTGATTCTGGTCAGAGATATATTTATTCTGTTGGCTACTTACCTAAATGACTAGATACTTTATACATTTTATAATTTTGTTAATCAACTGAAGGAAGGAGGAAGGGAGGGTAAAAATACAATGTGTGCTCCTCAGCTCTCCATTTTTAGGCTCAAGGTAGACGTTGCTGAGATGGCACATGCTTTCAAAATCCTCAAAACAGTGCTCCAGAAGGCCACTATAAATCTACAAGTGTTGGCCCATAACACTCTACAAAGTCTTCTCTGGCAGCCCGGGTTTCCTGGTGAAGCAGACACTACACCTCTGTACTGGGTCTTCTTACCATGAGGATGCATCTGAATAGCTCGGGGAGCTTTCTGACATGCACATACCCAAGTTCCAACACTGGAAAGTTGAATTTTTTATAAATATGATTGGACCTTAACATGCACACGTTGAAAACAAAACCTACAGCTGATTCTGATGAATTGGTTATGAATTGCAGTAAAATATAATTGCCATCATAAATTTATAAATGTTGATGGTAGTCTAAGTTTATTACATGTAACTTCAGATGACTTGGGTTATAGTTCTGACCCTGGAATTCATTAGCCTCGTGACCTTGGGCAGTCAACTAGTTGCCCCAAGGTTTAGCTTTTTCATTGACAAAACAAGATTACTAATAGGTTGCCCCTATTTTTCATAGTCGTTTCAACTCAAAAGGATCACTGGCTTGGCCCTATAATCTCTGTGGGACAGTGGGTGAATCACTTCACCTTTGGGTCCTCAGTATCTTTGTCTTGAAAATTGGTATTGTGTTACTAGATCAGTGGTTCTAAATCTCTATTCTGAATCAGAGCCCTCAGGGGTAACGTGGCCTCAGGGGAGGTGGGGGGAGGGGGAGAGTGCCAGTAACATGCAACAAGGTCCCTCTTCCTCTTTCCCTGCTTCAGCCACAGCATCTTATGTTTGCAAATTGGATTTTTGAGTGAGATGCTTTCACAGCCAAATATAGTTTAAAGCACCAAACCAGATGAACTCTGAGGTCACATCCAGCTCAAAATTCTTTAAATCTAATTCACAGGATTGTTGGGCTCAAATTAGATAATGGTTGTTAGTGGGGTTTTTTTTGTAAAATGAAAAGCTATCAAGCTGAGTTGGCCTTCGAAGTATGGGCTTAAATTTTCTCCGCTTGCAAAGTGGACTAACCTCCGTTCTCTTTTATTGTCGGTCTTGGCTTGAATCCTCTTGCCCTTGCCTCCTTATGCTGCTCATAAAAGAACCCACCGTTTCCTGATCACACTCACCAGACTCTTGGCTCCCAACCAAATGCTGGCCTCAGCCAATTTCAGCAGAGGTAGAACATATATCTATAGTAAGCTTGCTTCCTCCCCTTTTCCATCTGGCAGGGCTTAGAAAATAACCACCTGCCTACACTGGGAATATGGACGCTCAGGGAAGACTGCTGGGTCCCCATATTAACCATCCTAACCTCTGCACAAAACTGAGTCTGTGGCAGTCCGTCCTACTTTGAAAAATATGGCTGAGTGAGCTGTTTTGTCTTGACAATGGGGTCTCTCCTGGGTCCTGCTCAGCTCACCCTTCTCATGAGCCCTATTCACCTACCTATATTGCCTCACCTATGAAGGTTCCCAATATAACAATGCCCAATTTTGAATCTAGTCATTCTGTACTGATAATGGCGAAAGAATCATTTCATACATGTGAATTAGGAATGACTCACGAAGATTCAAGTTAACAAGTATTTAATTTATAATGCGCCTACTCTGTGTCAGGCTCACAGTTTACTTCGATGAACAGATAGAGTGATTGGTATTGATGAGCATAGAAACTCCAGGAAGAGCCAGACATATAAACAGTGACTGTAAATGCAACACAGGAAGTAGAAAGATAAAGGTCTGTGTGGTGTGCTGTGGAGTGGGGGGCATCCTTAGCTAAATCTGAATGCTTTAGGTAAGTTTCACGGAAACATGGGTTTATTCATGAAAACTAAGTAAGAGTTAGCCAAATGAAGGAAGTTGGGAAGGATTTTCTCTATTGAGGGAACAGCATCAACTACAAAGCAGGCAAAACCACAATCAGTTTCTTATGACTAGAGTATAATATGTGAAAGTCCATGCAGAACGACTGGGAACTTAGCTGAAGAATGAGAATGCGTCTTGGAAGGAGTTTATGCTAATGTTAAAGCATCGGGACTTTAGTCTGCAAGTTACAAGAGAACCCTTGAAGCATTTTAAGATAACAAACGATCTACCTCCACAAATTCTGCTTATTTTTACATATGTCTTGAGACAGTTGGTTTGGGTAAACCTCCGCTTCTAATTTGATATTCACATTTGCACATCAAGAGATTTTTTATGGAAAAGTACATGTAAATTATATGAGACCAGCGCTATAAATGCAACTACTCTGCAAACATTTTGCAAATACTGCCGCAGAATATTTTAAAGCATAGACGTTTATATTGAAATCCGTGTAGATTCTACACGTTAACCTCTTTCTGAGTGTTTGCGATGATTCCATCACTTGGCAAACACACAGCTCATTTACTGAGGCTTACGTTTTACTGACACTGGCTTAACAAGGCACTTGAGGCTTTAGTTTACATTTCTCCCTAAAATGCTGTTGGAATTATGCAGATCTGTTCCTGATGCTGCCATCGCTCTACCTAATTATTTTTTCTGTACTCATTTGAGTGTTGTGATTCATTTTCACAAACGTATTCTCTGAGGTTAAAGTGTTTTGAGGTCCCCTCACACATTTGCAGTATTTCTCTCCCAAGTAGATTCTAAAATATGGCATTTGGCTACCTTTTCTGAGGTGGTTTGGGAGCTTTTGATCTTGTGCATTTGTAGGTTGAATTGGTGGCATCTTCAATATCCTTTCAGTTGTATTAGAGGAAGAGCAAAAAGAGTTTTGTAGAATCAATTTTTCATAATCTAGAAAAATTGAAGGTACACGCACCCTAGGGTGCAATAATTCTGCTCCTAGGATATCCCTGAGTTCCCTCTTGCAAACCTGTGCCAGGAGCAATATACAAGTATGTCCATAGAAGCATTATTGGTAATAAAGCAAAACTGGACACCCTAAAAGTCCATCAATAATACACCTGAGAAATACAAAAATTGTGATGCATCCATGCAATGGGATCCTATATAGTGATTAAAATGAATATAACATAACTATGTGCTTTAACATCAGCATATCTCACACACAATAGTAAACAAAAGAGGCAGATCACAGAATAATATTTATAGAATGATTCCAGTTATAGAAATGTTTCTTTCAGTTATTTAAAATTTTAAGAGGGAAAATTAAGCTTTTTTTTAGGATGTATACATAACGTGGTAAAATTATACATGAAAGCAGGAGAATGGTTCTCACAAAGGTCAGGCCATTGCTGGTCTCTATCCCAGAGGCAGGTGTGTGCACAGAGGGTTTATATGCAAGGGACAATATTCTACCGCGTAAGGTAGGTAATAGCTACGTGAGTGATTCCCAAATAGTCTTTATGCCTTACAATTATCTTTTAAATTTTCTGCCTGTTACAAATATTCTATATGAAGTGACTTTTCAAATACATACAAATCTTTTTAAAGACAGAACTAAAAGAGACTTAGTAATGGAAATTTCATTAATGTAAGCATCAGAAAATAGGGCTCCAGAACTGTGGATGAGGGTGACATGGGAAAAGTGCTGTACAACTTGCTCCTGCTCATTTAGGCTGTGCTGGTTATAAAATATGGGATGAGTAAGCAGAATCATTGTGTAAACGAAGCCCCTATATAAATAAATGCCGGTGTTTTGGAGAGCTCAGCAGAGAGGTAACACATGCACAAACATGAGTTGTGGTGAACAATAGTTCCTGGAGATGACTGTGGGTAAGCTGAGGCAAGAGACTCAAATCAATAAAGTCAGATGTTTTTGTAAAAATATCTGCCTTGTCAGGGGCTCTAAAAATGTGTCTCTGATGAAGTGATTCCTCTTTAACAAAGACAGCAGTGGAAGATGTAATGGACATCTGTCCATTTGAAGATTATAAGCCCGAAAATGTATTAACAATCTAAAAGCAGATATTATGTCAATATTTATTACATAAAAGCAGAGGTGGTTAGAAAGCATTATGAGAACAAGTGAGGTAAATATTATGATACAGAGAGTGCAGAACTTCGTTGAAAAAAAATGCACAATAAAGCCAAAAGAGGAAAACAATGTGTTCACACCTTTAGAGTTCAGACACAGAAATGGTGGAAAATATATGTTGCTCCAGCAGGATCCAAAATTCTTATGTTCCCATGGCTGCAAAAGACTCAGACCAGGATCAATTCAGAGCTCAAAAATCTTAAATGCTGTCAAGGGACAGGGAAAAAGCAGTGGTAGGAAATGTAATTAACTGGAGAGAGCCCACATCACATACAGGTACTCAGAATCAAATTTAGAAAATGCATAATATGACATGCCTAATAAATGCAGCCTTCAGGCCACCAGACCGTGTCTCTTGATGGCCAGTTGACTTGGAAGAGGCAAAGGGAACTGCTTGCCATCCTATAACCAAGAAATGGCCTAACACTATTAAGACTTGGTCTCCGTCCTTATCATTCAGCACTTTTTCAAGTATTCTAGCACGTTATCTTTTCCCGGTATTATGTTGTTAACTGATGAGAGTGAGGAGTTGGAGAAAATAGAGTGATTTCTATTGTCTATCCCCGAGTTTGGTGGAATTTAGCCTTTCCGTTTCAAAAGTATTATTGATTCATTTCAAAGGCACACAAACTAAATGAACATACAGGGGCGGATTTTTAAATCTCCTCAAATAAATGAGGTCATCGTATTCAGCACGTTCTTGACATTTTAATGAAGCATATTAACAAAAATTACGCTCCAAAGTCATTACACTGAGCTATTATTCTCTGTTATACTAGAACATCACTGGATCTGAAGGAAAAACTCCTAATAAAATTATGTTATGGTAATATTATCAATAATGACATAATTATAGTGACATTAATGACAATATGAGGGACTTCATTCTAAAATATCACTCCATGTTAGGACAAGTTGAGTGTAAATAAGGAGCCATCATTTGTACCTCACGAGCAATTCTCTGCTTAATTTTTCATGCTGCAATTTGCAGTAAAAATGACAATATGGAGATCATACTTTACGTGATAAGAAGAAAGCTGTACTTTCCCTATTATCTGTCACTGAAACTATCCGTTCCAGGCCATTTGAATTTCCCACTCTCCCAGAAGTTTGATAAGATAGTAAACATATTAAAGTAAACTTGGACCCACTTTAAATAACGTAATGTTGTCTTTAAATATTGCTGCCCCTCAACTACTCCACTATCAATATTATTATTATTATTAAATAGATCATCTGAAGACGGCAGATGTAGTGACTCCAAAATTGAAGAGAGTCTAACTGTGAAGTGCCTGATTTTTTACTACTCAAGTCAAATGACTGGTTTTATTTTTAAGGATATTCTCCACTAAAATCTAAAGTAGAAAAGCGTTCTTTGCTCCCCCACTTACCAGCTGAAGGGCTTTTAAAGTGGTACTTAAATTCTCTGAAGCTTCCTTGAATGATCTATAACGTGGGAAATTCCTAATGGAAGAAAAAGAGCATAGTGAAAGCCCAAAGGAAATTACCAGGGGAAAGACCGGCTGGCCACGTGGACAAATGGATTCACCTTTCCCAAGGTCATATGCTCAGTTGATCAGGCTTAGCTCCAATCTTTCCAAAGTCCTGGAGTTGATCAAAGATAATGATTTACATTCGCAAAACTCACAAGTCCTGGAACATTGAAGACGGTTCAGGACAATTTTATATTATGGAAGAGAAATAGTTCCCTATGTACCATATAACCCCGCAGCGTCCATGTGTGAATAGCACCATTCATGCTATTTACATGGAGAGCTGCACTACATAGTGAGCAAAAGTTGCCATGCGTTTGTTCATCTTACTAAGGCCAAATAGTATCCAGAAGCCTATGAGGATATTATGCTCTCTAATATGTATCCTCAATGAGAAAAGCCATCTCTCCTTTGATGGACATCTTCTGGCTACACAAAGACTGAACTAAGGCTTTGTAATGATTATTTTTCTATCCATGGTCAATCTCAGCTCTTAGAGTATTCCCAGTAGTATTCTTTGTAAAAAGAAGAATACATTGCCTACTTTTAAATACAGGAACAGTTTCAGAAATACACGAAAGTAGAGAGAATAGTAATGATGAACCCTTACGTACGTATCACCAGCGTAAACAGTTAACAAGGTACAGCTGATCTTGTTCAACCATAATCCCTTCCATCCTGGTATCTCTTTTAATTACCACAACAAACCTATGAGTTAGAGTCCATCATTATCTCACTTTACAAAGCATTTTACAATGCTCCCAAAGATTAAATAATATGGCAGAAGCCACGTCTCATAAGTGCCAGACCCAGGGATCAAAGATGGTTCTGTCTATTGCAGAATCTTTTCTCTGGTCTGCTTCTGTGTGCTCCATGAAAGTTAGTGGAGTCTAGAGCCACACGAATTGCCATATCAGTCACAACACTGCCATAAAATAGATGGCACACTTAAATAGGGTAATTTGGAAAGAGGTTAATAAAAGGACTATTTACAAAAGATTAATGAAGCTCCAGGAGTTGGTAAAATCAGGAGAAAGTCTCACTAACCCTGGGCCCAAACCACAAAGGGAATGAGTGGTTATAGGAACCCAGATTTGGAAATAGCTGTGTGTACAGATTGCTTGTGAGGAGTCCCTTCATTTAAGGGACACAGCCAATGTGGGTGAGTCCACAGAGAGGGGCCAGGGCTATCTCACACTCTCTTCCTTTATTTGCTTGCTTCTCAACCAGCCAAATCCAATCAAATGCCAGGGTTCAGGGTAGCCCATTAACATAGTCCTCAGAGGTCAGCCTCCCACGGCACAGAACAGGGTGCAAATGGTGGATTTGGAGGGGACAAAAGGTGACATCCAGCACAACTGTCTATCTATATGCAGGGAAGATACGATGTATTATTTTGACATAATGACCCTATTCTTATCAGAAAGTTAGAAATCTTGGTGAAGAATAAAAAATACTTATCTTTCATTAGAAAAGCCGTGTTACTTATTCCATTGGTGACGCAGATAGAAATTTTTCAAAAATTTCTAAAAATCATTAAATCAAAAAGTGATAGTTTAAAATTATGTTTGCACACAATACTTAAAGCAGCATGTAAGTATCTACAGAGTATGCAACACATTACATGTACTTAATAAATGGTTGTTGAATACGTGCTGATTTAGAATAGCCCAGTTGGGTTTGAAAGACTATGCCCATGCTATTAGGAAGGAACAGAAACGGAATATAACAGCCCTGTTCCTTTCTGATTTCATTGGTGAGTAATTATTACAGTGGTCACAGCCCTAGTTGCACTTCAGAATTCCTGGGGGAACTTTAAAAACATGAAGATGTCTAAATCCATCCAGGGCCACACCTACTCAGTCAGAATCACCAGATAGAGGGCCTGGCACGTGCGCTTGTTAAAGGCTCAGAGGTGATTACCAAGCAGAACCTGGGTGAAAAAGCCCTAATTTGTCTTCAAACTCTCGAAAACAAATACATGATATAGCTAAAAGTTTGAATGTGGAATGAGGAAAGAGGAAATCCAAGATGACTTTGCTGGAATGTTATCTTCTTGCAGGCAGAGGTCTGTGTCTCTTGTTCATTGATCTATTGTGAATGGTTAGAACAGTGTCTGCCGTAGTATAGTAGTACTTGATAATAATTTGTTGAGTAAATGAATGATTTAATTCCAAAATGAGATAATGCACACAAAGAATTTAGGACAGTGACCACCAAATTTTGGCTTGATAACAATCTTTTATTCTTCTAATTAATTGATTACTCATCAATCTGCATTTTTAGCAAATTATCCAGGCTCTCCCTTTTGGCATTTCTTGGTCTAGTGATGTACCCAAACACAAGGCAAACAGAGAGGAATAAAGAATTATATAAACTGGCATTAATTCTCATAGTTGAACTGGCACTGGGAAGACAGCCCTTCACAGTCAGTAGAATGTATATCATTTGTCCATATCTGTGTAATGTGCTTGCTAGTCCAAATTTATGCACTATTCATAAAGATTTATCTTATTGATTTCCTGTATTGCGTATTCTTATGCCTGTCAAAGCAAATATGCCAGGATGGCCAGATCACAGGGAGCACTAACGCTTCATTTTTTATTTTTATTTATTTATTTGTTTGTTTGCTGAGGAAGATTTGCCCTGAGCTAATATCCATTGCCAATTGTCCTCTTTTTTCTTTTTCATGTGGGCTGCCACCACAGCATGGCTGCTAATGAGTGGTGTAGGTCTGCTCATGGGATCTGAACCCAGGCCGCCAAAGCATAAGTGTCCAACTTAACCACTAGGCCTCCGAGGCTGGCCCAATGCTTCAGTTTTTAAGAGTCCTTCCTCACAAAATGTTAGGGCCCTGTGTGGCTCCTAAGATACTAGTTTAGATGCTCTTTTCCCATCTTCTCTCCACTTGCCTAGAAAGTTCTTTTTTCTTTTTTTTTCTTTTTTTAAAGATTGGCACCTGAGCTAACAACTGTTGCCAATCTTCAGGGTTTTTTTTTTTCTGCTTTATCTTCCCAAACCCCCCTGTACGTAGTTGTATATCTTAGTTGCAGGTCCTTCTAGTTGTGGGATGCGGGACGCCGCCTCAACGTAGCCTGATGAGCAGTGCCATGTCCACGCCCAGGATCTGAACCCTGGGCCAAACTTAACCATTCAGCCATGGAGCCGGCCCCGCCTAGAAAGTTCTTAACAAAGGTTAATTTGGATCCCTCCTTCCTTCTTCGCTCCCCTCCTACAAAGAGCCTTCTTTTCATATTTTGCAGAAACAGAAATCATTTGGAATCTCTACTGTTGGTCATTACCTAACAATTTGAGTCTCTAACACACACAGGAAAGTATTATTTATTGAATGCACAGACATTAGATATCCCAAAGCAGTGTTTTTGAAAACATGCTCTGTCTCTCACTATTCTGAAAGGCTTTAATTTGTGCTCAGTGTCCAAAAGATTCCATGATCCATCTACTGTATGATTCCATTTACATGAGATGTCTAGAAGAAACAAATCTATAGAGGCAGAGAGTAAATTAGTGATTGCCAGGGGAGATGAGGCATTGGGGGTAGGATGACAGCTAAGAGTTGCAAAGTTTCTTTTTGGGATAATGGAAATGTTCTAACATCAATTGTGGTGATGGTTGCATATCCATGAATACATTAAAAGCCAGCAAATTTAAATCGGTTAATTGTATAGTATATGAATTATTTCTCAACTGTGTTAAAAAAAATAGAATTCCCTGGTAAGTAACCTTGGAAGCGCTCATTACTAAAACATTGGCATAATAAATGTTCTGAGGTATTCTATAGTGAAATGTAAACAAAGTATGGTTAAACTTATTGACACACGGGTAGACTTCTTATTTGTCTGTTTGTTTTGCCTTACTATGTTTGGGAAGTACACATGTTTGACAAGAACTCATTTAATCTTCACAACGGTCTTTATGAAAGAAGTTATCCCTATTTTAGCTGATGAAAGAACTGAAACTCAGAGAGATTAATAAATTTGTCCAAGATATCACAGATAGCAACAAATGAAGATAAGGAGTGAGCCCACGTTCCCATACACATCGATATGATTGAATGCTAAGCAGACATTAAAAATATGATGCGATTCTATATTTACTGATGTGGAGAGAGCATGATAATAAATCCTGGGGAAAAAGTAGGCAATCATATTGCTTATGTAGTATATATTTTGTAAAAAGGACTTATTTACATATGTAAATATCTCTGTGTATATATTTGTGTGTGTATAAAAACAAACATTAAAAAGATGCTGGTGTTACAGACTGATAAAAAATGTATTTTCAACTTATGAGTATATTTTACTTTTTCAACAAAACACGTGTATTAGTCGTAAACAAAAAACAAGGATAAACAATCCTCTCCTCCTACTTCTTACACCCTTTTCCTATTTCCCATAAGGACAAAAAGCATCTTGAAAATGTTTTATATGATAGAGATGTAGCTAGGAATCCCAAATGTTCTTTTTTAGGAATATGGGAATTTTGAGTTTCCAACCAAATATCTCAGATTGACTCTGATTGTGATATTTTTTGCTTTTAACCTTAAAATTCTGCTTCTTCCTCCACAGATATAATGAAATCTACAATATTTACTTTCTCTTTATACTCAAGTTGCTGCCATATGAAAAGCACAAAGAAAATTTGAGTCAAAAAGGCCATGAGAGATAAATGAGCGAAGCCTCTGCATTTTAGAGACGAGGAAAACAGAAGTGCAGAGAGGGTGAGTCATTTGTCTAGGCTCACACAGCTGGCTGCAGAGAGTGAAGGTTAATCATTACTTCTCTCAATTCCCAGCCCAGTCCTCTTTCTGCTAAATGACGTTATGTCCCCAAGAAAACCTGATTTGCTGCATGGTCCCATACTAATTAAAAACACTCAATTTCTTCTTTACTTGGACAAAACCTGTCAGATGGTACCCAGCGGGTATCTCAAGGCGAAAGCTTTCAGAGCTACAAGAATGAATGCTTTTCACCGTCCCTCTATCCCAATAAGCAACAAAACAAATGTTTTCAATATTGCCTCCGTGGCAGAACACGCCGTGCTAATGTAGTGTCACACTGTGCCTGCCAAGGAGGCTCCCTTTCCAGTTCTGGCCAATGGTTGATATGCTTCGGAGCTGGGTTGCATAAAACTCCCTGCTCTAAATTGTTGCCCCCGTGAGATTTTCCTCCATGTAATTCTGTGATTGGTTTCGTCCTTCATCCGGGAAATGCAGGGAGCTCAGCAAAGCTGAAGAGTAAATGCCTAAGAGTTCAGGGATTTCACTTTGCACTTTAGATCAGTTGATTAAAGAAGCAGAACTGCTAGAGTAGATAGATAGATAGACAGATAGATAGATAGATAGACAGACCCATAGATAGAAAGACAGACAGACAGGCAGGCAGGCAGGCAGGCAGGCAGGCAGACAGACAGACAGACAGATAGATAGATAGATAGACGGATAGATAGATGGATAGATAGATAGACGGGTTTTTTTTTATGAAACCCTATTTTTTGGAACTGATCTGACATTCATAGCTAAGCCTCAATGCTATTACATACTGATGCTTACAGTTAAATCATATTGTTCTCTTGTTGAACATAAACAATCTCACAGAACATCTACCTCAAACAAGGTCACTGTGCAACACAAAATACCAAACATCCCCCTCTCATTAAAGGAACGACTAATACTTCGTTACCAAGGACAGCTTTATCTCTGCTTTTGGATGCCCTCCCTATGGATTGGATTGAAATATCCAATCATAGAATTGCCTCTACTTTCCAAAAACATCCAATTTAGATCACACCTCAGCGTCCTTAGACCCTCTCCAAAATTGCTCAACCAAAGGCCAAATCTTTTACTAGATCTTTCTAATATCCTTTTGCTGAGATACCCCACATTTCCCTATGGTGCATATTTTCCCTTAAAACAATGAATAATAAACACAACTTCTTTAGCTTCAGGTGTTCCTGTGATCTTTGGCTAAACAGCACTGACATATCATATTATATTATATTATATTATATTAATCTCATATCATATCATATCTATCCAGATGGATAGATGGATGGATGGATAGATAAATATGAATTTCTTTTTGTTACAGGGATTTAACCTTGCACAGTTGTGAAAGCTGGTTTAACAGTCTCTGTAATGCTGTTATATACCCATCTGATGCTGGATCATGAAGTGCACAGGGTAGGCAGTTGGGAAAGGAAAATGAATATAAAGTGGATAAGAGCAAGAATAAGCTGGATCATTGGACAAAGCAATATGAACTCATGTGTAGTTTAATATACAGAGGGTTACATATGGAAATATTTATAGTTATATCAACATATACTGGTTAGTATACACACCTACATATTCTGGCTCCATCAGCTGTATGGACCAAAAAGCAAAAACTCCACTGTAGCTATGAGGACATTTAGTATCCAGATCTTGGGTTCTAATACCATTCTCCAATAAAAGGAACCAGAACTCCCTAGAAAATGGCTGATTCTAGGACTGGAGCAGGAAATACACAATATGAGACTGAAGCATCTTATAGGGCCAGAAAGCAAGAAAGTGCTCAGAAAAAAATCACTGTGATGGGGATACATCAGAGAGACACAGGAGCCAACTGAAAGAGCTCCTAATGGCTAACATTGGAGCAATTTGAGTAACAAAATAAAATAGTATTGGATTATACCCCAAAGAATAAAATAAATGTTCATTAGTCCATACTGAGGCAAGTAAATGATTAAACAAAAAAAATTAATGGGGGAAAATGTGTAGATCTCCTCTGCCGAAGGATTCCAGGTAATAGGTGTAGATATTCTGCCTTTAAAGAGGTAGAGCGTGGCTCCCCATTCATGAGTATGAGCTGAGCATGGTGGCTTTCTTCCAGAGAATACAGTATAGAAGGGAGAAGGAAAGACGATAACTTTACAACAGAGAAACCTGACAAATACCACCTCAAGCCAGGTAATCAAAGCTAGCATAAACAGTGATAAATCATATCGATAGTCTGTACCCCTGAAATTACGTGATGAGAATGCTAATTTCTCTGTGTTCTTCTCACTCCAAACTCATTAGTGTGATAATGAGGAAAAAATCAGAAAATGCCAATAGAGGAACATTCTACACAATACCTGACCAGTAGTCCTCCAAACTGTCAAAATTATCGAAAACAAGGAAAATCTAAGGAACTGTTACAACCAAGAGAAGCCTGAGCACTTATGACTACTAAAGTATGGGATCATGAAACAAAAAAGAACTTTAGGTAAAACGTAAAGAAATCTGAATAAAGTATGGATTTCAGTTCATAATATAATGTATTAATATTGATTTAGTGGTTGAAACAAATGTAAGATGCTAATAAAAAGGAGAATTGGGTGTGGAGTATGTAGAAACCCTGACTATATTCATAATAATTTTGCAAATCTAAAACTGTTCTAAAATTAAAAATTTATTAAAAAGAAAAAAACAGTTGGAACCCACAAGCATGAGTAGTAGCCCACAAAGATGGACTGAGATTTGTGTCAGCTCTTTTTGCCTCTGACCTTAATGGCACACATGTCCATGCCATGTGTTTTTAGCTCTTCGCCATGGAGCTAAACACACATGCTCGGGAATCAGAGAAGCAGAAGGAGGATCCTGAGGAGGTTGGGCTGTCACAGGCCTTTGCTCCATGTCAATGAAGAGAGCCAGGAGATAACTGACAACACGTGTGAGCTACAAGATGGCTGCTGCTTCACTTCCGCCCTCCAAATCTCACACAACAATCTCACCCGTCTATATAGTCCACCCTGAACAAAAGCACACGAGGAAGAACTTCCGGAGAACATAGTTTAGCTGACACATTACAAAGCCACCACACTCAGGGACATAGACATCCTAACCCTTGTTCAGTGGAGCAGAAATACCACATTACCAACTAAATATAACCCCAAGAAAGGCAGAGCTGGCTTACATGCACGTTAAAGTATTTATTACAAATGCTCATCATTTTTGGGGAACAGATTTTGATAGAAAGAGGGCAGCCAGAGACAATGTGAATTTAAGTCCCTAAGAGAGAGTAGGTGGGAAGCAGGAAAACAGAACTCAAAAATGGGCGTGAGAGAAGACAGGATTCGGCCTGATGCCAAGGCCCAGTGCTAATCCAAAAACAAAGAAAATTCTCCTCTTGCGGATAAAAGGGTTTCTTTGAACCTAATAAATATTGATGTTTAATTTGTTAGGGCTCTCACTCAAGTATGACCATTATGTTTTAACAGTTAACATAAAATTTAATGGTAACTTGGCTATTTTCCAAAAGCAACTCACAAAAAGGAATTCATTTATTTGATTCAATCAAAAGAAGTGTTAAATTTTAATTTTACATCTTGACTTAAAAATATCACAGTTGGCCTAAAGTCACTTCTTTGCTGCCATTTTTGTCATTAACACTGCAGGAGCTCATGGACTTCTTAAGCTGTGATCTTCTCAGATTGTCTGAGACTGCTCTTTCAACTAGACAGTACAATTTTTGAGACAAAGAATCACACATATCTTGTTTTAATCACCCTATCCTCAGCAACTTGCAGAATGTCCAGCACATAGTAGGGTGCAACAAATGTTTGTTGAATGAATGATTTCATAGTGTTGGTAAATTTGCAAATAAAAAATAATATGATAATAACAGCATGGTTTAATGGAAAGATCACAAGTTTCAGATTCAGACAACTCTACCACATGGGCCTTGGACAAGTTATTTAACATGGAACTGAAAAGACATCTAATCTACACACTGATGACTCATACTTTTATACTTTTAGCCCAAACTACTTCTCTGAATTACAGTTCTGCACATCCAATTGCCTGCCTGACATCTCCATTTGGACATCTAGTAGACTTGGCAGACTCAACATGTCCAAAATTAAGCTCTAGATGAGTTTCTCCTCTATAAAAACAGCGTTTTATGAACTGTTCCACATTCATTAATGCCAACTCCATTCTTCTAATCGCTTATGCCAAATATTTGATGTCATCTTTAACCTCTCAAATTCTACTATTGGTTCATCGGTAAATTTGATCATCTCTATTTCCAAAATACATGTTTAGTATTTGATCACTTCCCGCCATATCTACTGCCATCACTCTCGTCTAAGCCACCGTTCTCTCTCACCATGATTATTGCAATAGGGTCTTACTGAGCTCCTTGCTTCTGTCATTGTTGTCCCTGAAGCCCATCCTAAAAACAGTAGCCAAGTTTATCTCTATAAAAATGTAAGTCGTGACTGTGTTTCTACTCAGAGGAAAAGCCAAAAAGCCAAATTTCTTACTATGAGCTACAATGCCCTATAAATGCTACCCCTCTTACCTCTGCATTTACGTTTACGCCCTTATCTTCTACTAGTTTGTCCCTTATTTGCTCACTCCAGTGAGACTGGCCTCTAAGAAGGTTTTATCAAAGGTATTAAAGGAGATAATGCATATAGAGCTTAGCCTAGAGCTTGCTTCTGGGAAGCATTTAATAGAGTGAACAGTAGTTGTTGAAGCTATTATCATCATCACCACCATTAGTTTTGCTTCCTAAGGAAGCAACATTCAAAGATAGCATATTCTTTGTGATCACTGACCTCTTCAACCGTGTGATTCAAAATCACTTTCAAATGCTTCCCAAAGTCAAGTGCATCCTCCTAGGTCGAAAATTCTGCCATGAACTTTTTTTTTATTTTTAATTTGCTGTAGACCCTGGAGGGACTTCCAAAATGCAATTTCAAAATTACTCTGAGTTTCAGAAACAACATTTGCAAAGCACTATTGGTTGGGTAAACACTCAATTGATCGAACGGGTTCTAACAAATTTTTTAAGAAATCAGCTCTATTACTTCAGCCATGCTTTATTCAACAGGCAGGAAAATAAATTTTGCTTCATTTTTAAATAATGCCGTGAGCTAGGAATAAATGAGACTTAAATTTAGGCAATGTCTTTGTTTTCCTTAAGAGAAGATTTTCAAAGATGGGAGCAAGTGAAAGTGGTTGTTGCTGTTGTCTTTGCTGTTTTTGTTTGTTTTTAAACTTCTCTTTGTGTCCAGGCTTCAGAACTTGCAAAGAAGTCTGACACCAGCTTATCCTGCTGTATAATGGTGAGCTTGGGAAATAAAATCTCTTTATACTCTTACCATTGATTTACTTAAAACAGGGCAGGAATTTATGTCTCTGTGCCTTATGGTACTATTCCAAACTTTGAGAGATGTTGGGAAATTTTAGTTGCTATGACTTGAAGAAAGCTCCCTCCATCATGGGCCCATCAGTGGTGGACCTCCACCAGGTTTCTCACCCAATAGCAGTCCTTTGGGTAGAGGATTCGCTTTCTTGGCCTGGTGACTTCCTGGGCAGACCAGGTTTCCTTTACATGTTGCTACACAAACTGCTTAGGTTCTTTCCAATGACTCCAAAGACCCAGAGACCTTGATTTAGAAGGGGTTTGGCCCACATCCTCTTCCCTTCTCTTGTGTTATTCCATCAAGCTTCCCACATTCAGAAACCTCAAGTCAAAAATAGACACTAGTGGAGTCAGCCTGGTGCTGTGGTGGTTAAATTCACATGCTCCGCTTTGTTGGCTTGGGGTTCGTGGGTTCAAGTCTCAGGCAGAGAGCTACACATCACACATCAAGCCATGCTGTGGTGGCATCCCACATACCAACAGGAAGATTGGCACAGATGTTAGCACAGGGTCAATCTTCCTCACCAAAAAGAACAAAACAACAACAACAACAAAAGTAGACGCTAATGTTCCTGCATGCCCCCTCAGTGCAGAGTCTGCATGTCAAAATATGTTATGTTTATGGCCCATTTCTCCATAAAATTTAAGTTCCAGAAGTATAGGAATTGGTTTTCTATTTTTAACTTGAGGTCTCCATTGTTTATAAAACAGTGAAGGTAGACTGAATGAAAGCATTTTTTCCCCTCTGTAACATGTAGGACCCATGTAATTTTAATATCTATCATTTTGTTAATGCTAAACATGAGGGAAATCCAAGAAATGCCTGTGATTTGGAGGTTTTGAAAAACCTTCTGATGATCGTGTGCATGGGTCCTGTATGACACAAAATGTCAAAGCCTTGCAAGAAAAAAACTAAAGAAAACTGTAAGGGACAATGATTACCATGGGGCTTACATAAAATGTCTTACATTACAACAGTCTATTTTAAGCTGATAACAATTTAACTTCACTTGCATACAAAAACTCTACATTGTTACCTCTTACCTCATATGATATATTATTGATGTCATCATTTGCAGCTAATTATTTTGTGTATCATTAAAATAATATATAGTTCTTTTAATACTTTTGTCTTTTAACTTTTATACTAGAATTTTTATTTACCCACTACTGTTATAAGAACATGGTATTCTGTATTTTTCTATATATTTATCTTGACTAGTGAGTTTTCTGATTTCTAATGCTATCACAGAATGAGATCAGGACTCTGAGCCACTGAGGGTCCACCACCACCATCAAGACTGTGAGCAATAACAGTATTGCTACCTTTTCTCACAACAGGAGATAGAAAAGTAGACAAAATGTTCATTTGATAACAAAGAGCACAAAGATATAGTTCCTGGCCCTGAACAGGAAGAGATGGGGTACCCGGACACCATGAAGAATCTGCACATGCACTGAGGACACGATTACAAATATGTAACAATCTCTTCTCTACTCATTATTCTAATCTTCATTAATTAATCACTATACGTCACATGGACTGATGAATTTTGTAATACATTTTTCAGTAAAATTATTTATATAGACAAAGACCCCCAAAAAATCTTTGTTCAGGATGTGGACATCCTAGGGTTGTCCCTACTTCTATTAGTCACAAATTATAATTGTGGTGTACAAATAATTGTGTCTCCTGCTACACCATAAATATTGATTTTATGATGCAAAGATTTCATAATCCTTCTTATAATTGCTGCATAATAGTACAGCAAGTGGATGCACCATAATTTCTGTAAGAAACTGCTGTAGAATTTGTTTAAGAATCTGCTGTAGAACCAGGAAAAGTAGATGTTGCAGAAATCCGAAGGCAGTCTGCCAGAGAATTTGCTCTTTCCTCGGGGGAGGCCAATCTTTTTGTTCTATTCAGGCCTTTAACTGATCGGATGGAGCCCACTCACATTCTGGAGGGTATCTGCTTTACTCAAAGCCTTCCAATTTAAATGTTAATCTCATCTAAAAATAGCCTCAATAATGCTTGCCCAATATCTGGGGACCCTATGGCCCAGCCAAGTTGATACATAAGTTAACCATCACACGTCACTAAATCTGTTTTCTTAGTTTCAGGTAAAAGTCTTTGAACAACACTCTTCCTGTGTTCAGGAGAGAGGTGC